>NW_026250693.1:0-1200000 GCF_024043175.1 Alternaria infectoria | reverse complement strand
TACGGAGGTGCTTGTTGTGAGGTTCTGATTCCAAGATCTCAATGTATCTGCAGCTAAGTGCCTCATTCCGACTTTGGGAAACTACAGTTCTTAGCAGGGACATTTTATCAAGTTCGTGCGATACGCACTACATTCAATCATCCAGGAAGCCAGTTCTTCGGGTAGTTGTTGCATTCGAAAGATTTGTTGTGCAAAGCCAGTCATGAAAGCCTGGTCCCTGGCGTGGGAGTCTTGACCATGTTAGCAATAGATCCAGCTTGTCGTCATCGTAACCATCCCACCTTTAAAAATCGAGACCCATCCATGCTTAGGCAGGCTGCTGAGGGGGAACTTGGGCTGCGCTTGTATTGAGTCCGAGTCATCTTGGAAGAAATGGTAGACGCTCTCCATCTGTGTAGCATTTGTTCTCTGCATGGCCTGAAGGAGGCGATGCGCTTTCTCTGGGTCGTCGTCGTCGTCCACAGCTTGGCCAAGTAGTTCCTCGTTGAGTGCCAGGGTAGTATCTGCGTGTTCTTCAAGGGACTGGTCCAGAAGCGCACTGTGCTCCTTGATCTGCCGCTCTGTCTCGAGATTTTTGTGGGCCGCCTTTACAAGTACATCAAACTTGCTCTTGTTATCCTTGGCCTTCTTGGCCGGCTTTTGTAGACCGTTCTCTTGGACTTCGGACATGCGCTTAGAACGTTTGGTGGTGGTCGTGACGATGGTCTTGACTTTGGGGGTGGGTAGACCAAAGTCAAGGTCGGGTAGAGAATCATCGTCCGAGTCGAGAACCACCTGCTGGCCATTGGATGTGGTGCGCTTGCTTGCGCCCGAGTTTGCGGATGTTTGGGAGGGGTTGAAAGGCGGCGCATCGGCACTCGCAGCTCTCATCGTGGACGGCGCGCTGGACGCGGGTGTGTTTGACGAGGAAAGCGGGGTATGGGCGGCATGTGAGTTTGCGTCCTGTGCCACTCCAGAAGAACTTGGCGGGTTTGACTGACGGGCAGGCGCATTGTTTGCATCTGCAGTGGGAGTGCGGTTAGCCTGGGGCAGCAATACTGGTGGGAGGCGTGTACTTCTCTGAGGCAACGTGGTTTGCGGGCTAGCAGCAGGCGGAGGGGTTCTGGAAACGGGCGAGAAGAATTCTCGGATGCTTTTCTTTTGGGGTTTCATGGCGGAGAATAACAGAGGGGTGGTGGTGTAGACGGGTGGGGTGCCTGGTGGTGTAACGTCGTGACGCGTGAGGCGCCCAGAGGCCGGGAATAATTCCACAGTTCACAGCACGCTGTCACGTGCCAGGTCGACGAACAGCCCTGAATTGACCCGGGGCTAAGCATCTGGGCGCATTCCACCGTGGACGCCTCGCTGCCTGGCGCAGGGCGTGCAGACGGGCTAGATTCTTTGCCATTGACGACATGCATCGGAATCCGCATTGGCCGGCATCCGAATGTCGCTGGACGGAGGTCCATTTTCACCTGCGGAAAGTAGCTCGCATCCGAGCGGTGCCGCCCTCACAGAGTGGTGACGTCTGTTTCAACGGTTTCGCATTGCTCTCGCTGCGCTGGGCAGTATCAGATCTGAGGTTCAAAGGCGTACACCGTTAGAGGTGTTATATTAAGCACATGGATGCGGCTCTAGACGCTTCATTAATCCGAGTGCCAGCTGTGAAAAGTGAGTTGTACGAAGCACGGAACTGAGGATCTCCCGGCTACGCCATGCACAGCGGAGTCGAGGGACTGAGGGCTGAGATGATGCTCCACTCGACCTGCTTAGAAGGGCTGCTGGCGGTGGCCCGCGGAAGCTCCGCTGCGATTAGTCCATGAACTGGCACTGGCAAGCCCAAGTGCTGACTGCTGACATGCTGGGGCCATGCGTTGCAGAGGATGTGTTCTCTTCCCTCTGAGGCACTGTTGCCGAGCTTTGAGATGGGGATGTGCACTGTGTCTACTGCCTCTGTGCTGGAGCGGCCAGGCCACGCGTCGCCAACGCGCGCGACAGAAATAAATGCTCCTGTGTTGGTGCGTTTAATGATCAGATCGCAGTGCGGGTCCTCCAAGAGCAACTAGGCTCGCATCTTGTTAAGACCGTAGCGGCCGGCCGAGGGAGTGCGAGGCGTGTGCTTCCCGCGCCGATGCTTCTGTAAGCACATGGCAAGCATCGCATCCATCCATTCATCACTGTCAGGGTCTGTCGAAGTACCTGCCGCTCCGCTGTTTCCCCTCGTGCTGCTGGGCCTCATCGTGTACTGACGACACTGCACCGCCTAATTCATCGCCCGTCGCATCGCCTGCCTGCCTGTCGCTCCGCCTCTGCGTGCAAGTTCGTCCGGCATCTTTTAATATCCGACTACACGGGCGCCCATCTGTTCTCACCCTCCGCGACAACAACACCACCACGCTCCCACCGCCCCTCAACACCCGCCCGGCACTACATGCACTGCACCCGTCGCCTCCCACCCGCGTCCGACACGATCGAATTGGCCTGCCGCGCCGCGTAGAGCCTTCCCGGCTCAGGCCGTCGCCGCCCTCGCACCGCCGCCGCCTCCCCGACGACAGGCACCATGACGCTGGAACCCTACATGGAGCCCAATGAGACCGAGGTGTCACATCCGCAGAAGCGCATACGTTGTGAGTGACACCACCCGCTGACCGCACAGAGTTGAGAGCACGCGCTGACGGGAGCCACGCAGGGGCAACACACCGCGCAACCGGCATCAAAGCGGCCAACAAGCGACACTCGCTCAAGGAGCGCCTGCACCGGCGCATAGGCTCTGGCGGCGAGAAGCGAGACTCGCTGGGCAAAGAAGGCGGGCCGCCGCTCGACCACGACCAGTCCCCTGAGAGTTCAGATGCAGGCGCCGACCACGAAGACTCCGGCCGCAGAGTCTACTTCAACGTGCCCCTGCCCCAAACAGAGCGCGACGAAGAAGGCCAGCCCCTCGCACACTACGCCCGCAACAAGATAAGAACCGCCAAATACACGCCCCTCAGCTTCATACCCAAGAACCTGTGGTTCCAGTTCCACAACATCGCCAACGTCTACTTCTTGTTTATCATTATCCTGGGCGTGCGTACCACCCCTCTGGCATTTCCGACACCCCCAGACTAACGTGACCGTCTAGATTTTCTCAATCTTCGGCGCCAGTAATCCTGCGCTGAACGCAGTACCCCTCATCGTCATTCTTGTCGTAACCTCCATCAAGGACGGAGTAGAAGATTGGCGGCGAACCGTCCTCGACAATGAGCTGAACAACGCGCCCGTCCACCGACTCGTCGACTTTAACAACGTAAACACGGCCGAGGACTCGATTTCGCTATGGCGGCGGATCAAGAAGGCTACCACCAAGGGCATAATCTCAACATGGCGATTGATGAAGAACGCGAAGAACAAGAAGGGTGCAAAGGGCAAAGGCGGCGACGACAACGCTGTCGACGGCACGCGCCCCTCGCACGAGACCCGCAGAGCATCCATCGCATCGCACAGGGAATCCTACTTTGGCGGCGAGAACGACATCCAGATGACACCCGTGCCTTCACCGCTCCCAGGCCAATCCCCAGCGCAATCCCCTCCATTGACTTCCGGTCCAGGAGAAGGAGACAAGATCCGCGGTGCAGACGCCAATCCCGGTGTGCAAAAGAAGTTCTGGGGAAGCGTCCTGAACCCGAACAAGACGGTCCCGGAAAAGGCACGTTTCAAGAAGGACGCCTGGAAGAACGTTCAGGTCGGCGACTTTGTGCGCCTGTACAACGACGAGGAGATCCCCGCCGACGTCATTGTTCTCTCCACCTCTTCCGACGACGGCGCGTGCTATGTCGAGACGAAGAACTTGGACGGTGAGACGAACCTCAAGGTGCGCAACGCACTGCACTGCACCCGAGAAGTGCGACACGCTCGACACTGCGAACGCGCCGACTTCGTCATCGAGAGCGAAGGCGCCCACTCGAACCTCTACTCGTACAGCGCAGCCATCAGATGGCAGCAGCACAATGCAAAGGACCCTGAAGCACCGCCGTACGAGATGGTCGAGCCTATCTCTATCAACAACCTCATCCTCCGTGGCTGCCAACTTCGAAACACTGAGTGGGTGCTGGGCGTTGTCGTATTTACCGGAGAAGAGACAAAGATCATGATCAACTCTGGTATCACGCCTAGCAAGCGAGCCAGGATATCAAAAGAACTTAATTGGAACGTTGTATACAACTTTTTCATCCTGGCCGCCATGTGTCTGGTTTCTGGAATCGTGCTTGGGGTCACATGGGCCCGGGACGACACCACCCATTCCTTCTTCGAATATGGGTCCTACGGAGGTAACCCTGCCACAGACGGTGTCATTGCGTTCTGGGCTGCCGTTATTCTCTTCCAGAATTTGGTTCCCATTTCTCTTTACATCACCTTGGAAATCATTCGAACGTTGCAGGCCCTCTTCATCTACAGCGACATCCACATGTACTACGCAAAGCTCGATTACCCATGTACGCCCAAGTCTTGGAACATCTCCGACGACGTGGGTCAGGTCGAATACATCTTCTCGGACAAGACGGGAACGCTCACACAAAACGTCATGGAGTTCAAGAAGGCGACCATCAATGGTGTGCCCTACGGAGAAGCGTACACGGAGGCTCAAGCAGGTATGCAACGCAGACAGGGTATCAACGTCGAAGTGGAGGGTGCCAAAGCCCGCGAACAGATAGCACGCGACCGTGTGCGGATGCTCGAGGGGATCCGCAAGATGCACAACAACCCCTACTTGTGGGACGACGACCTGACCTTCATTGCCCCGGACTATGTCGACGACCTGCGTGGAGACTCTGGAATGGAACAGAAGAGAGCCAACGAGGAATTCATGATCGCTTTGGCCCTCTGTCATACTGTTGTTACCGAACGCACTCCAGGCGACCCACCGAAGATCGAGTTCAAAGCACAATCGCCCGACGAAGCTGCACTTGTCGCCACTGCTCGCGACTGTGGCTTCACATTCGTAGGCCGTGAAGACGACCGTCTCGTTGTCAATGTTTTGGGAGAAGAGCGCAAATACCAGGTTCTCAATACTCTGGAATTCAACTCCAGCAGGAAGCGCATGAGCGCGATCATCAGAATGCCCGACAACCGAATCGTCCTCTTCTGCAAGGGAGCCGACAGCATGATCTACTCGAGATTGATCCCCAATGAGCAGCGACAACTCCGTGCCGACACCGGTGAACACCTGGAAATGTTTGCACGAGAAGGACTCCGAACACTGTGCATCGCTCAAAGAGAGGTTTCCGAAGAGGAATATCAAGAGTGGAACAGGGATTATGACATCGCTGCCAACGCTATCCAGGGGCGTGAAGATAAGCTGGAAGAGGTCTCTGATCGCATCGAAAACCACCTGTGGCTGATCGGAGGAACTGCCATCGAAGATCGACTTCAAGACGGTGTGCCAGAGTCGATTTCTCTCCTCAGTCAAGCTGGTATCAAACTGTGGGTCCTAACGGGTGACAAAGTTGAGACAGCCATCAACATTGGGTTCTCTTGCAACCTACTCGATAACGACATGGACCTCATCATTCTCAAGGTTACCGATGACAACATCGGTTCCGTGGAAGCCCAGCTTGACGAGAAGTTGAAGATCTTCGGCTTGGAAGGCTCTGAAGAAGAGCTAGCCGCCGCTCAAAACGATCACGAACCTCCACCACCTACGCATGCCATCATCATTGACGGAGATACTCTCAAGCTGGCTCTGGATGATTCGGTAAAGAGAAAGTTCCTTCTTCTGTGTAGGCGATGCCGGTCCGTTCTCTGCTGCAGAGTCAGTCCCAGTCAGAAGGCAGCTGTCGTCAATATGGTGAAGACCGGCCTGGACTGTCTCACTCTTGCTATCGGAGACGGTGCCAACGATGTCGCTATGATTCAAGAAGCCCATGTCGGTGTCGGTATCGCTGGTGTTGAGGGACGCGCAGCCGTCATGTCCTCTGATTACGCCATTGGTCAATTCCGCTTCCTCACTCGTCTAGTGCTTGTTCATGGTCGATGGTCCTACCGCAGACTTGCAGAGACGATTGCCAACTTCTTCTACAAGAACATCATCTGGACGTTCTCTCTCTTCTGGTACCAGATTTACACCAACTTCGACAGCCAGTATATCTTCGACTACACGTACATTATCTTCTTCAACTTGGCGTTTACGTCACTCCCTGTTATCGTCATGGGTGTTCTGGATCAGGATGTCGATGATAGAGTATCTCTGGCCGTTCCACAGCTGTACCGTCGTGGTATCGAGCGGAAGGAATGGAGCCAGCCGAAGTTCTGGTAAGTACAGTATTCTCAGAGCGTATGAAAGATTGCTAACATTCTCCAGGGCTTACATGGTCGACGGTATCTACCAATCCGCGGTCGCTTTCTTCTTCTTGTATGAGATCTTTGCACCCGCTACTTTCGCGACTTCCAACGGACTGGACCTGGCTGAATTCCGACGCATGGGTATCTATGCTGCGACTACCGCCGTTTGCGCTGCCAACATTTACGTGTTGTACAACACCTACCGTTGGGATTGGCTCATGGTCCTCATCGTCGTCATCAGTACTCTCTTCATCTGGTTCTGGACCGGAGTGTACACCTCCTTCACATCGAGTGCTCAGTTCTACAAAGCTGGTGCCGAAGCATATGGTACTCTTAATTTCTGGGCTTACGTCCTCTGCGCTACGATAGCTTGTTTACTTCCGCGCTTCATTTTCAAGGTTGTGCAGAAAATGTACTTCCCCCTCGACGCGGACATCATCCGAGAGCAAGTCAAGCAAGGTAAATTCGACTACCTTAGAGACACTGACGCCTACCTTCCTCCACCGCCCGAGAAGGTGGCTGGTGAGTCAGACTCTAACAAGTCGGAACCCGACGCTACAAAGTACAAAGCCGCTAACGCCGATGCTACCGATGAAGACGTGCGTCCCATCTATCCACCATCAGTCGCCCCGACGGCTACGACGCATAACCCAAGAAGTCAAAATGGCAGTAATAGCACCGACTACACCTTCCGCCGCTCTACGGAAGGTCTTCCACCCGCACCCACAACGGAAGCTCCTCCTCCTCTCGCCCACCGTATGTCGACCGATTATCGTGTGCGACCGAGCTTCGATCGTGCACGCATGTCTATGGACCGTGTACGCCCTAGTTTCGAGCAAAGCAACGACTTTACATCGGCAGCTATGTTGACGCGACTTGAGTCTTCGCATAGCCGTAACAGCTTCCAAGGCCACCGGAACAGCTACCAACATGGTACTCCCAATACACAGCCAGCGGTCATGAGCCGGTTACGCAACGCGATACGGAGAGCAACAATAACACGGGACGAGGCCCCGGAACATCTTCGTCAGGATCAAGAAGATGTACCGGACGTGCCCGCAGTGCCCAAGAGCCCACCACGGAGTCCACGAAGTCCAAGGAGCCCGCCCAGGTAGTACCTGCAGCGTCGGTAGGACGGGTGGACTTGTTTGCATACCGCGCCTTACTGTTTTCCTACTTTGACGAGCCGTTACGACTCTTTTTTGTAAATAACCGATCATATTTCTCTTTCCTGTCACGTTTCGCATTATGCTAGCGATCTGACCATGTTCCTTATCCACACATTACTACTACCACTACTACGCTTTATTCCCTGTCTGCGGTTTTTTCTCACTTGATTAGAGACTGAATGGGCGTTTTCGGTTTTGCATTTTCCTCGCATGTATAGCTGTGATTCCCTCGTTGAGCTTTCCTTGTTTTACATCTTTCTCTATCTACACTGATATCGGAGCCATGGAGGGGAGAGATTCGATATGCTCATTGTGAGATGGATGGGGAGAAAAGTGTTGATGAGCATGGCTGTAGATATTTTAATGATGTGTGGCTGGCCTGGCAGTTTCTTAGGCTAGCCTCGACGTTTTACAAGATTGCGTTTTGCATGGATAGTTCGTGCAATGTGTGATGGAGTCAATAGGCTTCATGACTCTCAAGCTTTCCATGCTTTCTTCGGTCTGAGTCTGTACAGTCATAACATGTCTCGGACTCATCCAACACCGCGTGGCTTCCTCTTTCGGCTCCAGCTTGCGTTTGCAGCCAATCCGCTGCTAGCGCGCTCTTCAGGGTCCATCTGGTACACTCACACCCTACGTTTACTCACAACCACAACATTGCCGGACAGAAAAAGGCGTTAGTCACAAAGAAGATACCTGGACTCAAGTCGGTACGTTACTAATCTTTCCTTAATATCTATGCAACCAGAGAGGTTGTTGTCACGTTGTTGCTTGGTGCCTGGCGAGCGAGGGTAGTGCAACCACAAGAGCAGGTGGGTCACCAACCTTGGAAGTCACGATTCACTGCGGATGCCTTGTATGCGAACACGTCGAGCGTTTGTACCTGGAATAAGAGTCGTAAGTCGCCGCAACTACCATACTGAACATTTCTACACTCACCCGGCAGATACCACGTTCTAATACTTTCACAACACGCGCCTTTCGCTACATCTTCAACGCAACGATATTTACTACGTGCACAGACTTAGACATGGCTTTCGTACATCCCGACCGCGCGAAGAATGTAGGAGACGCAAGGGCGCAGGCTGGACGCGCGACCTCAGTCAGAGAACGTGCTGGAGACTTGGCACCTGCGCAAGGAAGAAACAGGAGGAGGAAGTGGGAAGACACTCAAGATGAGCAGTATCCGATGGCTGGGGGCGAGGTCCAGGCACCGGACGAGTATGACAAGACTTCAGGAAATCGACCCGGTAACAGAAGGCCCGAGCATGCACAAGGGCCAGGAAAGAAGGCGAAATTCGAGCATACCCGCCCGCCGCATCCGAACTCCTTCGATGCTGATCGCAGCAAACGAACGAAAGTTGAAGCATCAGTACCACCCAAAAAGAGTGACCCTCGAAGGAAAGATCCCGGGCGGCGCAGTCATCAACTAGATAAGGCACTTCAACTCGCCCCGAAATACCCTGACCTCCAAGATATCGACGCATGGCGAAAACTAGCTCAGAAGAACGAGCGGAGTTGGCAAGCAGAGGATGCTTTTGTATATCGGCATCTGCGTTTCGACCAGTGTCCTAAGGGGCTGGCGTTCAAAGAGTGGAAGATCAGAGTGCATCGAGAGATGGAGGGGTTGGGCTTGGAACATCCATTTACAGGGCCGCAGACCAAGCATGCACCTGAGGATGAGGTCAACAAGAAGAGTGTGGCTGGGGTGACAGAAACAACGGTCGCGACAGCGCAGAAAGAAGAAGAGAGCAAAAGGCGCATGGAAATGGAGAGGATGGTTGCGGATGACGGGTTTGACATTGACATCTACGGTGACGAAGAGACGCGGAGGAAGTATGAGCCGTGGATCAGGAGCCGGATGGATCGAGTGTAGATGTTTGGGGTGTTTGTCTCACTCACTTGGGCTTTTGCATTGCGGCTTTGACGTAAGTCTATGGTTCTTTGGCGATTAGCTTGGTTGTACCTCTCACTATTGCGATGCACTCGGATTAGCAGCACTTGACGAAGGTTTGGATGAAGGTTTTTGAGAGTAATAGCACCATACCGGTGATCGGTGTGACTATTTTGTTCTGGTCTGGGTATCCCAGAGCTTCCGAATCAACATCGATTTGGCAGCATGAACGTTCACTTACAAGTCTTCGTGATCATAATCTTTAGTCTTTTGGCGGAATAATTTGTCCCAAGCGCGCACGTGTGCGTCGCGTCGGGACCTTGGGAATGCCAAGACTAGGCAGTGCTTGAACAGAAAGTTAGAGACTCACATTCACTTGGACTACTACGCTCGCCTTGCGCAGAAATTTCGACACTTTAAATCTCTGGGCAGATCACGCAAACTCGCCCGCTACCTCCCGACCAAGCTCACTGCTACAACGACTCACACCTCTTGTTCCGTGCTCCCAGTTCACACAGCGATGTCACTCACAAACATGGCCATGACCGCAGACCCCGAAAAGGCAGAGCAAGAAGCTGGAGGCTCGGCTCAATCACGTCGCGAGAGCGCGGAAGAGTACAAGCCGCCTGCTCTTCCTCTCCAACAAGGACTTCCCACGACCGATGGCGATGCAGGCGACCCAAAGCCAGCTGATGCAGTATCCAGCCTCATATCCCACGAGTCAGAGATCGTTTACAAATCCAAACAATCCATCGCTCGGAAAGATAGGGACGAGGAGCTTCGACTTGCACAAGTGGACATCAAGACCAGGCTTGAGGAAGTGAGCAGCGGTCTGCGAGAGCTGAAAGCGAAGCTCAAAGCCAAGGAAGACCTTATCAGAGCACGCCGCAACCTTTCAAAACGCGCCGCCGCCGCTGAAGAGAAAGACTTGAACGTCAAGATCGAGAAAATAAAAGAGCAGTTGAGCGCCAAGGAGGAGCAAGCCGCGTTGCGCCGTGCCAAAAAGAACAACATGCGCGAGAAATGGGCCCAGAAGCAGAAGACGGACTACGAAGAGCGAGAGGCGAGACGTAGCGAGCAAACAGGACAGGAATCAGAGATGAATGACAGTGCGGAGCCGGCAAGCGCAGGAGCTGTGATAGAGCCTAACGACTGGGACAACTTCGATATCGATATCTATGACGAGTAGGGCGTAGACGAAGAGTATGACCTAGCTCTACTCGTCTTTACTGCCGTGTCAAGATGGGTTGGTTGATAAGACTTTGGAACTGCTGCACACATTGTATTTTGTTGCGAACTGACGATGCGTTGTTCTGGCTGCGCTACTTGCGACACAGAGCTCGGGTGCTACTCATGTCGAGTCAGGATATCGTACGATCCTTTACCATGTATGAGAGGAAGACATAGACGCTGTGCTCTCCCAACATGTCTTCACTTGTGAAGAGTGAATGCCCTGAGTGTAGCCAGGCTGGAGCTGGGTGAAGACCGCGCTAGTGTGTTCACGCTAACCAATGTTATCCTAGCCGATCTACGGGCATGTATGTCATCATCGATCGCGTCCCGACCTTTTCGCGTAGCTCGTGAAGTATCACCGGAATCTCGCGACCATGGCATCTCTGACTCTCTATCATTCATACCCGTTGCGATGCCGCCGTGGTCATTGATCTCACCTGCCTCGCGGGGCATAGGCTTCGCGCTCGCAAGACGGGTGTTGCAAACCACAAACGCGCCCGTTGTCGCAACAGCGCGGAAGGACCTTGACAAGACCAAGGAAGAGTTGCTCGATGGCTTGGAAGTTGACGAGTCGCGATTGTCGGTGATGAAGTTGGATGTTCTGGGTATGTAACCAGCATTGATGGTGTTGTGTGTACGACGATGGTCAAGTGTTGACCACGTTTCAGACGAGACGAGTATCGCGGATGCCGCAGCGAGCTGCAAGAAGCAGTTCAGCGGCAGTCCCAGTCAGCTTCAGCTCGCACTGATGGTTCCCGGAATTCTGTTTCCGGAGAAGTCACCAGCCCAGATCAACGCCGACGATGCTTTGCTGACTTTGTGAGTAATGCCGCTATCCCAGGTTTACATGATACATCTGCTGATCTGATACACCAAAACCCAGCCGCACCAACACGTTAGGCCCAATGCTGATGCTCAAGCACTTCTCTCCCTTCCTTCCAAGGAAAAGCGCAGTCGTCGATAAGGACCAAGAGGACATGACAGGTTTACCAGATGTAGCTACGATAGCTATCATGTCAGCTCGAGTTGGCAGTATCAGCGACAACCGCCTCGGAGGATGGTACAGCTATCGAGCTTCAAAAGCTGGTGTCAATCAGGTAGTCAAGACCTTCGACAATCATCTGAGGACTGCTTCCGGCGACAACGCGATGGCGGTTGCCTTGCATCCTGGAACTGTCAAAACAGGGTTGAGCAAGGACTTCTGGAGCAACGTCAAGAAGGAAAAGCTATTCGAGCGCGACTGGGTTGCAGAAAGGCTGATTGATGTGATCAGGGAAGTCGCGCCTGAAGGACGAGGGAAGTGTTGGGACTGGGATGGGAAAGAAGTTCCGCCTTGAGGCACATACAGAACGCAGGTGCAATCCCATTCCGCCTACTATAGGCATCAACAAAGCCACCATCTTTTCTCCCACGCAACTCTATCATCCCGACCCGATCACCGCTTATTCTACCAGTATTACATTGCTTGGCTTTCGTTATCCAACCAGCATACCCCGTCCCATCGTTATCATGGCAGCTCTTCCCAACTCGCAAGGCGTATTCAATAGCTCGGACGATGTTTCCGTACCTTCGCACATACACACACATGCCGCAAAGCTACCTCAAGCACTCGCTATTCGGCCCACAGACTCGCAGCAAATCTCGACAACGATCGACTTGACGTATACAAGTCAGCAGCGTACTTCGGACAAGCATACAAACCATACGTCTGGACCATACAGGATCACGACTGGTACTCTTCGAGGAGGCGCTGGACTGCCAGGAGAACACGATGAGTTCGATCACGACATGCCAGCGGGCGATGATTTCTACGACTCCACTGAGGTCTCTGCCGAAGACCAAGCTTTACCTGGGGGGTCCCCCGGCTCTGTGTCATCTGGGTATTCTTCTTCTTCCGACTTATCAGCCGCTGCATCTGAGCACTTCCATGAGCAGAATGAACTGCAACGAGCTTCGGATGATGCAGCCTCGACGGCTGGACCATCAGCGCACCCATTCAGCGCAGCCTTCTTAAATAGGCCTTGGCACGACGGTGACTATTTTTCCCCCAGTCCACGTCTCGGTAGTCCATTTCAATTCGAAAATGCGCCGCTCACCGGGTCCCGTAATGCGTCCAGATCACACAGCATGGACATCTTGCCCTACACAGGACCACCCAACGACAGCACAAGCTCAATTCAGCATACTCCGTATGAAGGCCCAAGCGAACGTCGGCCTTTAATCGGAAGCCATGTTCCAAGCGGAATACCGCCTCCTGGATACACGTACGATGGCGGGGAAGAGGATCTGCCTGTGGCACCTCAGCCCCCCGTGGCACCTCAGCCTCAGGCGGAACCTGAAAACCCCGCACGGCGACGCCGACGGAACAGAGCGGTTCAGGTTGTCGGATTTGATCGCTGGCGCGCAGGCTTCCGTGCAGGCTTCCGTGCAGGATTGGCGGAGTTTGGCCGGAGTCTGCTCGTTTTGAATAGAGAAAGTGGGAAGGACATACGCAAAAAAGACAAATGATGGACTGGCGTTAAGGGCACTTGTATCGGGAGGTTCTTCTTCAGTGTTATCGGGTATGCATGCAGATAGCTGGTCAGATTGATCAACCAATTCACTTCAACGTGTATAGCTATCTTCATGAGGGTGTTAGATGTGCACATGTCTACCAGCCTGCTCGTCGTCTTTGCAAGTTTAACTAGTGGCGCGAGTTCACCTTATACAAGGGAAAAACTAAACACCATAGAGCCTACGTTGACGTTAGGCTACTAACTTTGCATATCTTTACCTTAATGTAGGCTCTAGGGTGTTCAGCTTTTCCTTGCATGAGGCGATCTCGGAGTTGAGCTTCCCCAGAGCGGGGCACCCCGCTCCTGCCTGAACAGAACCTTGGAACGTGCAGTGTACACCATCTAACGGCCCCGCGTACTTGGAACTCAATGTTCCGAACAGCGAGCCTCATCTTGCGAACTTCTTTCCTGGATACTCGATCTCATTCGCATTGTTAAGTGCGATAATGGTGTGTAGCTTCAAGCATGTGATATTTGACGACAGCCAGCTTGCATCCAGCCACGTACCTGCGTTCCACGGAACGCAATGCTGGATTTCTGGAAAGCTTCACAGCATCCGATCACCAGGCACGGAAAAACTTTACGTCAGCGGGCGCATTCGCGAAGATCGACATACATTTCTCCGCAATCTCTATGAAGCCTCGGATCTGGGAAGCTCATTAAGCCCGGTGGCTCTGCAGCTCATCGTATATTCGCGTCACCCTGCATAACGGTTAAAATACGTTGTGTGTTCGATGACAACAGCAATAGCACTGCGGAAGCAGTCTGGCTAAATGGGCACAATTTGGTACGCGAGACGGCCGTCGATCGCGCTTCTCCACAGCAGGCAAGTACCAGCCTCTTGGTCGTAAGGTCGACGGTACGCATAAAGCGTCCCACCTTGCCGCGTAGAGAGTGGACTCTGTCGAGACCCTCTGGAATTCTTCACGATGCGGTTTCTACGAAGCATCCTGACAACTGTCCTCGCATGCGCAGCTCCAGCGCTCGCGCAGAACTCAACGTTCCTCAACCCAGTACTTCCAGGTTGGCACAGCGATCCATCATGCGTCAACGTGAACGGGACGTTCTTCTGCGTAACTTCCACCTTCATATCCTTCCCCGGGCTGCCCATCTACGCATCGAAAGACCTAGTCGACTGGAAACACATCAGCCACGTATGGAACCGTGAATCACAGCTTTTGGGCTATAGTTATTCCAGCGATGGTCAACAAAGAGGCATGTACGCAGCGACTTTGCGATTCCACGAGGGTGTCTTCTACGTCATCTGCGAATATCTCGGATCAGACATGGAGGCAGGTGTCTTGTTCAGGACCACAGATCCTTTCGACGACGCGTCATGGAGCGATCCAGTGACGTTCGAGGCTCCCAAGATCGATCCCGATATTTTCTGGGATGATGACGGCAAAGTGTATGTCGCAACCCAGGGAATCATCGTGCAGGAGATGGACATCGATACTGGCGAAATGGGACCTGTAATTTCGCTCTGGAATGGCACCGGCGGTGTTTGGCCCGAAGGTCCACACTTCTACAAGAAAGACGGATGGTATTATCTGCTGATTGCCGAGGGCGGAACAGCCGAAGACCACTCAGTCACCATGGCTCGCGCCAGAAACATCACGGGCCCTTACTCTCCCAGCCCATACAACCCACATCTGACGAACCGCGGTACATCAGAGTACTTCCAGACCGTTGGTCACGCAGACCTCTTCCAAGATAACAACGGCGCATGGTGGTCTTGCGCGCTCGCGACGCGCGTGGGTCCAAATGGTACATCCTTCCCCATGGGGCGCGAAATGGTACTCACGCCAGTTACGTGGGAGGAAGGCGAGTGGCCCGTATTCCAACCTGTAAGAGGCAAGATGACTGGCTGGCAACTACCTGCGCGCTCAAGAGATGTTCCGGGTGATGGACCCTTCAACTCGGACCCAGATGTTTACGACTTCCCTCAAAACTCGACAATTCCACGCAACCTCGTCTACTGGCGTGTTCCTCGCGAAGGCGCGTTCAAGACTTCGCAAAAGGGTCTGCAAGTCGCTCTTGGTCGCAACAATCTCGCCGGCTCGCCAGGCGGGTCTGACCCAGCTTCAAGGGCTGTGAACTTCATCGGGCGCCGTCAGACGGATAGCACGTTCAAGTTTAGCGTAGATCTATCCTTCGATCCGAAAGCTGATGGTGAAGAAGCTGGTGTGACCGCTTTCCTGTGGCAGACGGCAAACATCCAGCTCGGACTCATGCGCAGTAATGGGTCGACGTATCTGCGTTACAACTCTACGGAACATGAGGAGAAGAAGACGCCTGTGCCCGCATCTTGGTCTGAAAAGCCTATGCGCTTCGAGATCACGATGCCGGATCCAAGGACTTATGTCTTTTCGGCTATGCTAGCGCACGGCAAGTCAAGACCGATCTCGTTTGGTAGAGCTTCAACAGAGCAGCTGAGTCCATCTGGCTCGTTCGTAGGAACGCTGATTGGTGTGTATGCTACTTGCAATGGAGCTGGATCAGGGCTAGATTGCCCAGCTACCACGCCCAATGCATACTTCAGAAGGTGGAGGTACAAGGGTATTAGACAGTACATTTCTGAGACTGAGAGTGTGCGAAGCGAAGACTTCAATAAAGGTAGATAAAACCTTAGTCGAGGTACCAACGAAAGGTGGTGGAAGAGTGTATGAGATTACTTCAAGCGGGAGCTATCGTGAGACGTCTCACACTGTAGACCTAGATAACTCTTTCAAGCAAATGTAAACCAGACCTGGTTATATCGTACTATGCACGGACGTGAGTGCTGAAAAGGTCAGAGGAGTGAGCATTCATTTTTGAATACTCTATTCCCACCATTGTATCAGCTGACAGCAAGGCTGAAGCCATTTCAATGGCCGCATATCCATCATGTTGTCCGCCTTATTCATGCCGTAACATCTCTTGTTTTGCTTACACGCCTTGGGCGAGTGGATAGATGAAGTATCGACCCATACTTCGGTTCCTTCCATTCCATCCGTGGTACTGCGATGACGCAGAGCGAGACGAGCCACTCATGACTCCCGAAATACATAACCACCACATACGCAAAGGTAATCCTTATCGAATAAGAGAGATCGCAATCCTCTGACTCTACGGTCACGCGCTAGTCTCTGCCTTCACTTGCGCTCTCACTCCGACTTCACTCGCGCTCTCGCCCCACCTTTACTTCGCTCTTACCCTGCCTTCACTTTCCACAGCCATATAAATTCTGTCTGCGCTTCTCTTTCTTTCTTTCTTTCCTTCCTTCGTCTTTCTTTCTTTACCAAAGACAGTTGGTTTTCCAAAAACCTACTCTCGCCACTCATCTTTTCGGTGACACGAAACCACACCTCCGCCCATCATGGGTCTGCCGAACGATATCATCTCAGAATGGGTGCTTTCCAACGTTAAGAAGTTTGACGACAAGCTTATTGGAGAACCGGTGAACGGTACAAGAAAAATCTCCGGTCAAATATTATCACCTCCGGATACTGTGATGGCATCAAGCACGACATCCTCCTCTGCCGAAGTGGAACATGCGCATCCTGACCTTGAGGTTCCACTCAACCTCTATTCTATCCAAGCGTTCGAATTTATAGGATTCACGGCAAGCGCTTCAAAGTGGCTCCTCGATATCTGGGCCCTTGACGACGAAGGCGACCTCGAAGACGCCATGATCGCTCGCATTGTGAACTTCGGCGGTCATGATTCTGATGACGAGCGGACCAGTATGAGTAAGATCGGAATTTCCGCGGAATTGCAAGAGAAGGTCATGGACCCTGAGTATGAAGACGTGAGAAGCACCCAGTGGTTGAGTTACTGGATACTGGAGACTATCTTCGAAAATCTTTGGACACTCAAGAATCTAAGTGAACGACTCAACCGAAACCTGGCTGTTCTTCAGTCCGGTAAGACCCCGTTCGCTTCGCTACGTGGCGGCGCCCCTGAGGACAGGTCAAAGTACCACTTGACCCAAGTTGGTCACACAACTCTCTACCGGTCAACGTCAGCAGCACAACTCGAGAGAGTTTTTGGGGAACACTCGCTCAACCTCGACCTGAATTTCCAATTCGGAAGAGGAATCCATACAGGTGACTTCCACAATGAAAGAAGGGGTTACTGCTGGAGCACTCAACACTGGGTCTCTGAACACTTTGCAGCATATACATGCAGCCGCATCAAATCACCAACATATGTCTGCGTCATCCGGGCTTTGGTACCTACCCATCTCTTACAAGGACAAGGTGTCTGGGCTCTGCCTTTCGGAGACGACTGGAAAAAATTGGTCTGGCATTCCACAAGGGAGTTAATTTACCCTGCGGATATCCAAAAGAAGCTTGACAAGTCCACACTTATCATTGGACCGGTCTCGATCAATTTCTCGGAGTTGAAGTCCTGGAAACAGGCGACGGGGGACAGAGACTGCTATACAGTAAAAGGAGAAGTCGCTAAGCAGTACGTCTGGGTTGGAATGGCATCGATGGCGGCGATGAATGAGCCATTGAAAGAGAAATGGGATCTCTTTAGAGGCAGATGGAAGCTCTGCACCAAAGATCCGTATGCTGACTGCAGCCCTCGCCATATCCCTGAGCCTCAGAAGTGGGCGAAAATGCAACTGGAGGATATGCATTGATGTTTTGGGATTCAGCGGGCCCATTTCGCATTGAGCAAGGTTGAGGAGGAAGACAGCGCATGAACATGCAATAGCCTCAAAGATGGCGAAGGATCGCCATGATGGCCGTTATGAGGATCACGCCCACCTAGGGAAAATTTGAACAGCCTGGAGCCTACATTGACGTTGGGTCACCTACTTTGCAAGTTTTTGTTTCAATGTAGTCTGCAGACCTGTTCAGTTCTTTTTCCTTGGACGAGGTGGGATATGCATCCTGAACAATCCTTCTGAGCTCAGATATACCAAGCCATCTCAAAGACGTTATCGGAAGCTCGTTGAGCTACGTGCGCTTTCCGGGGCTTGAAAGCGCCGTTCGAGATAGTATCTAAGTAGAAGCCTTTACGGCTCATACCTACAGGTCGGAAAGATATGACCAACTGATACGTATCCGCGGATACGTTCGTGTTTCTAGTAAACGTGTAGCTTAGCAATGGGATCATCCGTACATAGCATAGCGCCTGTCTATCTCTATGCGACTTGAAGACGAGCAATTAGCAGCCTCAATCTATCATGCCTGCAAGTGGCGCAGTCTCATTAGACGCGAAGGAACTGCTGTGCCGCTTCCATCGAGTCATAATCATACTGCGCATGTCAAGCAGTGACACGGTGAAGAAACCGCGACAGCCCACCCAACATAGCACAAAACATGTCTCGTCCCACCTCCAACATACTTCGCACAGCCCCCCTCCAACCTCGCTCATCCCCTCGCACCCCGCGTCACCAGAAAGGAAAATCGGCCAAACCGCCCGCCTGCCCTCGTCCCAATCTCCACTTTAACCTGACATGTTGCGGTCCGCCGCATGAACCCAGATCCCTACCGCACGCACATGGCTCCCCAGCGAGCGAGGCCGCCAGCCAACCTAACCCCTTTTCCGCTGCAAGAAACACGGTACGCTAGATCCTTGGGGCCGATGCTACAGGGCGCTAAGAGTAGAGCAATGGTATGGGCAGTGGGCACGGAGAGGGTCAAGCACAGGGGAGGTCAGGGCTCCTTCCCGCTGCTCACCGCTGGTTTGTTGGTGGAGGGAGGGAGGGAGGGGGATGGTGCATGCAGTGAGTTTTTCCTCTAAGCGCTGAGAGCTTGTGGGATGTAGCATGTGGAATTAGAATAGTGTTGTTACATGGACGAAGGAATGGCGTGGTGTGGTAAGCATGCTGATAGCTTAGGAAAGCACGCCAACAGGGATAGCAACACGATCGGCCCATGCGGCGTAGTTCGTTGGCACTGGCAAAAGCTCAAGGTCAAGGCAAGGCGAGGCTGCTTGCTTCCCGTCAGGCGATGATGTGTGATGGATGTGTGATGGGAACGCAGATTTCGACACGCGAGCACACACACACGGCTCGGGCGGCGGAACTGATGGGGTCGCAGGCGTACGTGGCACATTTGACATGTCGGTTACAGCATGCCATGCGTGGTTGCAAGGGATGGCACGGAGGAAATGGGTCCAGGGTGGGAATCCTTTCTGCCGGGCGGACAGCGGCAAGCAACAGCACAGCACCTGGCTAAGCCAGCCAGAGGGAAAAAATGACTTGTGGAGGCGCCTCGTGTGCTTGCTCCCGAATGCAAAGCACGCGCAAAAAATTGCATCCGTGTGTTGTTGCCAAGGGTGCGCGACGGGCTGTGCGATGTGCAGGATCATGATCAAAACTGCCTTGAACGCGCTTGAGAGTTTGACTTTCGCTATCGTACACCAACGGAACCTTTTTTTCCATTGGTCAGCACTACATTTTCTCACTACAGCTTACACCAAGGGCTTCGGACTTGCTCCGTCCGAGATGCGATTGCGAAGCCCAAAGGAAGGAAGACAAAGAGCGGTACACTAACATGACTTGTACAAGGAAGGGAAAAGGTCAGGGCTCGCCCGTTGCTCGACTCAGTCTAGCCGGCTATTTGCGACATCGACATCCCGGCTCGAAACTTCTGCTCGCACCGTCCCGTGACGGGCAACGACTATTTAGCTTGACCAGGTCCGAATTCGGAGTTAGAGGGGGTTACCGAGCACGTTCGTTTCGTACAACAGCGATTGACCCTATAGATGTGTGAGGGATTACTATATTACGATCGGCTGAAAGCGAGTCGCATACTAGAAACCACCCCTGGTCCTGGCTGGCTTATGAGAGCAAGATAATTCTTGCTCGACTGAAACGCTGACAGGCTAATGTTGATTCGTGACATGCGGTTACCCACGATATACTTTTCCAGATTCGATTACATCGCCGCAACCCTGAACCATGGAAAAACGACCTGTCTGTCTGCCTGAAGGAAAAATTGAGTGGTGCGATATATGTCAGCTGAATAGTGTCCGTGTTGGCGGCCCAGGCAAAGAAAGTATGCGCGTCGAGGCAGGCAGACGGCGGTGCGCTAAATCACTTTAGAACCAAACTCGACGTTTTTGCTTTTTTGCCCTGCATGCTCTGGCAGTTCTCATGACGGAGTTGTCTCCCCTTGTGGCAGCGAATCAAACAGGTCCTGCCTGCTCGCACCGTTCCGTTAGTCAAGGGCGAGTTTGAACGGTACGCTATAGCGGCCAAACCATGCAACGGCCAGCGTGTCAATAGCCAGTGGATATGAGACATGCGTATGGCCAAGCCCTTCGTTCATTAGGTCAACATCGGCGGAGTGCGATCCAGAACCTGACCTCTGGTACGATGCTGCACCGCGCGGCAGCTTGAGGAGACAGAAGAGTAATAGAGCCTTTGGGCTCATCAGCTGGCCAAGTAGTATCGTGGTACGCTAGAAATCTAGAGCCTCAACTGATGTCTGGTGGCATTTGGTGCAAGTGCATAGTACCATCGAGCCATCATCGGACGATGGTAGTCCACCCTGCGTCTGAGCCGCGAGACACAATCATGATAGTGGTAATGGTGAAATCATGTTGACTACATCGTGCATGCCAGGACGCGCCGTACCGCGAGATGACAGACGGCGACGTTCTAGTCGACGGGCTGAGATGATTCCATTTGGCTTTCTACCGTGGAACCCATCACGTCCCGTGCCGATGTAGTTCGAGACTGACAGATCGAAACTTGCGTGGTAGCAGCGCTCCGGCTCGCCGAGACCCCGAGGCCGTACCGTGGTAGAAGTGCTGTGCGGTGCCTTTCCGTGTGGGCGTAATTGAATTATGCACGTACACCTGTCAGGCAAGTGTCAGTGAAGACTTGGTATGGTAACGGTACAATCGATACCAAAACAAAGTCCGCCCCATGGGATCAAGATCGGGGCGTGGAGGTGGCTGAATCTGGTTGACCTTTGTTTTTGGATGGAACGTGTTGCCCTGGAAAGGAAAGTGCAACACGTGCGTACCCGCTCTCGTGTACCTACCATCGGCTGCCCTGCGTGGCTTCTCGTGCGTAACGTGCCATGTGATTTGCATGTCAAAATTTATCACTGGCACGTGTCTTGGCAATACCGTCGTACAAGGGGCAGGCTGGTTGGCACTGCAGGCAGGAGCGATGGGTGAGCATGACAGATCGACCTGGGCAGCAGAAGTGGTTCGACGGGTAGGATCAGCTCGGAAATGCGGCATTGAACATGAGCACATCAGCACTGACGTGCTCCAAATGCAGTGCGCCGTTCATCAAGGCATGCAGAGGGTCGAGCAAGTATTGCACCAGCGAACGTCTCCAATTTAGATAGCTAGTAAAGAAAAAAGGAGACTACGTACAAGACGATGCGCGAAACGTTCGCTTTCTCAAAGTGCTTTGCGATTTAAATCAGATTGCCACCCACCAGTAATAGTTCCCATATAGACTTTCCGATGCGGTAGAGACAGGCCGAGAAGGGGAATACCGCGAAAAACCAGCGTAAAAACGTACGATAGGAAAGAGGCACCAAAAAGCACAAGCGACCACTACCCCAGCCAATATGCAGCGAAGCACATGAATGCCGGACCCAACCCACGCTACGATGATGCAAATATCAACGAAGCCTCCATGTGATGATGCAACCCCAGTTCTAATGTTTGCGGGAAAAGACAGAATAACCACCCAGTGTAGTAGTTTAGGTCACTCGAGATGGAAGACCGGGAGAGACAGTAGGATGATCCGTGAGTATTAAAGTAGAAAACGTTGAAAGATCTTTGTCGCTCTTGAAGATTCAGATAGCCGCCCAGAAATCACGCTGTTGCCAGCCAGAACTCCTTGCGATAGCAAACGTCGATTGGACGCGAAGATGGATTGTACATTGGAAAGCAGAAACGACGGCTGACAGATTCGATGGGAAATTTTGCTCTTTGCTCTTCGCTTAATCCGAAATGTGTAGCGCTCTCGAAAGACCAGCTCCAGAGCGTCTCCACTTGCGCGAGGCAGATTTTTACATGGGGCGGCGGTTGAGCATGTTGAGCATGGACGAATCGGTCGAGCTGCGGGCGGGGCCATTATCGCTTACGAGATCATTGATGCGCATGCTGGGCCTAGCCGAGGCTTGCGATGTAGGTGGCGGTGGGGTTCTGCCATCGGTGCGCGCGGGTGGTGGCTGCAAGACGCCGTTGGCCTGCGGTGGAGCTGCGTAATAGGGCGTCGGCGGGGCACCAGGGGTCGTGGGTGCTTGGGAGTGTGGCGAGGACGAGGTGCGACTCGGCTCGTAGCGATAAGCGCTCTGTGGGGAGCCTTGACGCGGAGGCTGAGCAGCGTAGTATGGTTGGGCGGGAGGAGGTGCGGATGAGTAGGGAGCGGGGGTCGATGCTGTTGAAGCGCCCGATGTTAGAGACGGTGGCTCTGGATAGGCATAATCTTGCCCAGTGCCTCGATGAGGGGCCTGTGACGCTGAGCCAGGATGCGGCGGAGGCAGGGTAGGAGTGTGAGGCTCTGGGTGGAGTCTCTTCCTGCCTGCCAGCGCGTCACGGGTCGCCTCATCTGGAGAAGCACTAGGCGGACCATAGTCAGAATGAGCTGGGTACGGACCTGCAGTGGGGCTGGGCAGATAGTGCGGCTGTCGCGACGGCTGGCCATACGGCTCGGCGTGGCTGGCAGGAGGCAGAGGCTGCCCGTAGGCGCCGTACATGGGCGGTGGCTGCCCGACACCGCGCCAGACAGTGTGGGCGGGAACAAAGGCCTGCGTCTGGGCAGACACGGGGGTGAAGATGCAGTCTTGGTTGAATCTCATGCAATTGGAGCAGCGGCCGTCCTCGGTTGCCTCAAAGCCGGAGCAGCGGATCTAGGTAAGGTAAGCAGGCAGTCTCGAGTCAATGGCGTGGGCCGTGGTGTACCTTGCGACGTCTGCAGTAGCGACAGGCAATTGCAGTGCGCTGGCGGGGAGCTGGCGGCTGGTGGTGCTGCTGGACGTACTGCGGCGGTGGAGGCGGGCCCTGGTGCTGCTGGCGGTATGGATCGGGGGGAGGAGGAGCGCGCGTCCACTCATTGGGGCCTGGCAGGCGGTAGGGCTGCTGGTGCTGGTACTGCGGATGTTGAGCCATGTCGGGACGGGGCTCTTGGGGCGGCGGAGGAGGGAGCGTGGTGCTCATCTAGTCGACGTCAAGTGTCAGCGCGCTGTCACCCAGCTTACGAGAGAGACTACCAGAGGCAGGCAGCCAGATGACGTGCAGGCACGCGTGACTGCCCTTCAGACACTTACATGCGGAGGCTGGGCATAGGCGCCGTTGGGAGGCTGCTGGGCCGTGGGCGGTTGCCAGTGGGCGGGAAGCTGGCCTTGGCCACCCTGGTGAGGGAACATGGTGTCGCGCGGCGGTGGTCGTGTGCGGTGCTGGCACGGCGGGGGCTCTCCCAGTGCGACGCAGCGGTTGGGTTGGCAGCAGCGCAGATAGTAAAGAGAAGGTCGGTGGTGGTGCGGGAGATCCTCTGGGGCGGGTGAGGTGTCACAAAATACTGGCAGGCGGGCCGCAACGTCGGCTGCAGGTGAGAGCGACGGGCAGTGCTGCGTGGGCGAGCCAAGCCAGTCGGGGCGGAGGGTGGAGGGGAGGGTGTAGGGCGGCGCTTCGAGACGGGCGTGCAGGCGGCGTGTAGGCGGGTGTGGTCTGCACGAGGAGCGTTGGAGAGAAGGGCAGAGTTGGGCGAGGGAGGCTGTGGAGTGAAAGGCTTCTCGAAGCGCGTGGAGGAGACGACGGGACCCAAGAGCGTGGAAGCGAAAAAGGAGATTCAGGTTGGAGCGGCCGCTATTACTACCCACCGCGTGCCCGAACTCAACCTTCTCGCCGCTTCTACTGGCATGGCGTTTTTATCCCTGCCCGCCCCATGCAGCGACGACGGCGACGGTCCGCCAAACGCGCTAAATGCCATGCGGCATCCTCACTTGCAGCGCGACGTGCAGCTGGGCAGCCCACCCATCCGCGCACACGAGCTACCGGCGAGCAGCACACGCTGAGGGCGAGCCGCCCCTACCACGTCGTCGCCGCCGCGCCCTGTCTGGCCTGTGTATTGCGACCGCGCCCATGACACGCCCATGACGCCGCCCATGGCCGCCAAAGCTGCCCCAACCTTGTCGGCCACCCATGTGCATGATGCTGCTGCGGGCCGGCAGCTTGCTTGAGATGTGTGACTCGCCAAGCCCTCGGGG
Source organism: Alternaria infectoria (assembly GCF_024043175.1). Taxonomy (NCBI): domain Eukaryota; kingdom Fungi; phylum Ascomycota; class Dothideomycetes; order Pleosporales; family Pleosporaceae; genus Alternaria; species Alternaria infectoria. The sequence continues at coordinate 1,175,672 of NW_026250693.1, read as the reverse complement.
ACTCCCGTCGCGCTGTGATCTACGAGCCTTTAATTACATACACACGCCGCCGCAACAAATACTAGAAAGGCCACGGCCTCCCAGGCTGCGCTGCACGCCGCGCCCTGCCTGCACCGCGCTTGCTCCAGAGCCCGCCCGTCGCTGCTGCACTGCGCGTGCGTCTACCGTGGCACAGTCGCTAAACACTCATGGAACCACCTCGGGCTCTTGAATCGTCTACGGCCCGTCTCTGCGTCCCTCGTGTCGCTTCCTCCGCCAAGCCCATAGCTCGCGCATTCGACAGCTCACGAACCACGGTACGCGCCTGCGTCCGGTCAGCTTTGGTCCTACCCTCCGCGACTGGCCCCGGCCGCCTGCTGCAATATGCTTTTTGTACACATGCATCGTGACGCTGCCTCGTCCTCCCCAGAACTGCTTCTCCGACGTGTCCACTGCAAGTGGCCGCCTGCAGCACCACCCGCGCACCTCCCTGCCCTAACCTCGAGTTCCCGCCTGCCGTCTGCTTCATTTGCGCACATGTCTGATAGGGCTGATCCATTCGGGGCGTCGGTCATTTTCCTCGACAAGGACGGCAGCATCCCTGTCCGACTGTTGGTGTGTAACACTTCGGCAACTACGTCTGCTTGGACAACTGTGACGTGAGTGCCCTCTGTTCGCTAGTCATGGCCCTGCCGGTGCGTCTCGGCGACTTCAGGCACTCTCCTTCGCGGGGCAGTGTCTACGGGAGAGCCGATGTCTTGCGCCGGGAGAACCGTTCGTTGAGCGCAGCAGCACCTCTTTTTCGCCTTCACGCGCAAGCTGCTTGGTCATAGAGCCGATTCTGGCCAGTCTTGCCTGCAAAGAAACCGTCCGACATCGTCTCTCTCAGCTGCTATTGCTTCGTGTAAGACGGCCGGCATGCGACGCAGCCCACTTTCGTCCTCGAATCACGCCTCTCAATCTGACACCCACAATTTGGCAAACCGTTCATCCCTTGCGCCGGCGAAGGCTTGCGAACTGGTGCCCATGGCAAAACACTTCCTCGCGCTGCTGATTCGACGCCTCCACGATAGTCGAGACAAACCGATACAAAGAATTCGACGGCACTTGTGCCTATTCTTTGGTAGTGGCGGTGCCGCAAGTCCCGCTGGTGACGAATCTCGGACTTGTGCGGATGTAGGCACGGTGGCATGGAGAATCGCGAAACGCCCAGGGCGCTTTCAGCCTCGGCTCCTCGCCGGCCTATTTTCACCTGACTGCATATACGTGACGACGCCCACACCTGGAACAAAGAATAGTCAGCAGTAGTTCATTGCTATCCATGCTTGCCTAAGCACCTCGTCCTGTGTCTCTTGCCTCGAGATTAGGGCGGACGGCCCGCACTCTCTCAAGCTTAGTTTTCCACCGTCCAGGTCTCGGTCAAATTTAATCGACCAATCAGCACGTCCCTTGCCTAGCATTCAACTTACTTGGGCAAATCTCAGCATTCCAGCTGGCATGTGCCTTGCAGCTGCTGCTCGACGGGTAAATCCTATCGAGCACGACAAAAAACCTTGCTGCAGTCACAAGACGTGTCTACCGGTCAAAGCCGTCGTCCCGGTCACAGTGCCGTTTTCACTCATTGGCACCGTATTCAGCGGGATGACCGCTTGCAGCCAATCGCTTTTAATAATTGTTGTAATTTGATTGACTGCCACACCGTATTTCGCCCTTTCGAGTCAGTCACGGGCGCGTGATAGATGAGGCCCAATGCAGTCATTTGTCTGCGACTATATTCGTCTGAAACCATCAGTCCAAGGAGCGTCATCCTTGACTTGGCCGACAATCAAGGACAGCAGCCTTGTGTTGCACATTGAAAAAGTGCCGTTAAATGCCGCTGATGACGGTTACACCAAGTGAGCGGATTGTGGGGTAGATCAACCAGGATCTGCTCTGGACGTGATCTTCAGCCGCCTCGGTCGATTCACCCAAGCAAATAGCCGCGCAACGTCCATCACCACTGCAGTGCAGACTATAAGCGATACTCAGCCATGGTGGTGGCCATGGAGATTGCGACGCCGCGCGTGGACGGTGGGAGCTGGCTCAATTGGAACCAGGTGTATCCGCGGCTCGGGACGAGATGTGGAATTCCCGCGTGTGTCCCGTTGATAATTAGATTAACGAAGTTTGTGTCACCGAAGCCTTCCCGCAATATGCATAGCATAGCTGGAGATTGCGGAGTCTACCCATTCGTGTCACCGTAAGCAGCGCAAAAGGGCCATGTCGCTTGTGCCGCATTTTGTGTACCGCCAATCTGCAGGTAAAACCAGATTCAGATATATCAGGCGGGAAGATATCGTCAAGCCTCCGAGACGATGCCTCGCCCGTGGCACCGTTCTAGTGTCTGACAGGCATAAAGAACGCGGGCAATGCTTCCACAGCGCGTCCGTGGCCAGTGCAAAACAAACAACCTCACCGATCTGTCAAGGTGTGCTGGTGCGATAGAGGCGTGGTCAGTCTGGTGATGGCGTTGCATCGGTGTACACGCATTCCTTTGCATCCTGACAATACTTTTGATGCGCCGCAGTACCGCATGTTGCTGATGCTCCAACAAACGAGTTTCCGTCCTTGCAGTAGTGGTGTGAGGGACGACATCCTGTCGGATAAGCGGTATCCCATCTCCGTTCTCTACCCCAGCGCTCGTCCGCCTCATCTTCGGGCAGACGACGGTGTAGGCTCGCCTTACCGAACCCGGCGGAAGGCCGAGAAGGGCAAGGCGACACGTTTTGGCTTTGCGAGATCCAGCTGTGTCACAAACGCCGGTAAATATCATCTAGAGACGCGGAAGGGGTGGATAAGCGGACGCAAGCCATTGCGGGTCGATGGATCAGCCCGAAGCGTGCTAATTCGCGGAAGAAAGAAATATCTGCAGCTCATCGGTGTGATGGACGGTGGGATTCAATAGACACAACGAGTTGCCTTATAACCACACCGCCTTTTGAAGGCATACTGAAGCTGCTCAAAGCCTCGTTGTTCAACTGGAATGCACTGTGCAATGCAAAATCGCGCCGTAGAAGGACCACAGCTCGCATTGAGATTCTGAAGGTTTGGCGTTGGAGCTGCTGGCGTCATGCTTACACCACGTCAAGCGCAGCCCAACAGCGTAAGCCGCTCAACTTTCCGCTTCTTATGAGTGCATGACGCTGAGCGATGCAGCAACTAACCGCCAGCTACTCACGGCGCCGGTAAAGATTCGCTGAAGCCTTCGTCATGAGATGCAGCTGGCCTCGATCAGACGCGTTAGGGCGTAAACCCATGCATCCCAGACGGACAACGAGTGCGCCCCGAGCCGTAGCCGTGTATAGACTAACGCAACGTGTGCAGCATGTCACTGTGCCAAAATGGATAGTGGGGAGGCCAGCTGATCGGGGCCTGGCGATTATATGAAGCGATAGCTGCACACCCTGGCAAATCCTCTGCTGCACTGTCATGGCAAGAATCTGGCATCGATGCGGTCAGCCATCTACACTGCGTCGTGATCGAAAAAGAGGGAGAGTGAGCACTGTGCACTGCCTCCCCTCGTTCGTTTAGCTAGGGAAAAGCCGCTAAGAAAGACGGCAGGCCCGCGTCTGAGCGTAGCTTTAAGAGGGGGCCAGGGTACGAGGCAGCTAGATCCGAAATGAACAAGGCCCATCATAAGACCGAGGATACTGCATTTGGCATAAGTGCTCCCGTGACCTACTAGCGCTGCATGTTGATCCCAGTTATCCGCTCGTGCTGGAGCTAATGCTGCACGATGACTTAGTCTGTTGCATGGCATCGGTTGTGTCAACCAGTCAGCGCCACCGTGGCAGGGTTACACCAGCGTCTATTGGCGGTCTTTGCGCTTGCGTGGCCCACTCCTCCACGCTCCCACCAATGTGTGCATCTAAATGACTTCGGCTCGAAGCACCGTGCCTCGAACATGCGTTGTTGAAATTGCTCTCATCAAGCCTCGTCATCCTCTGCGGCGTTGCTGTCATCGTCGGGCTCGGCATCGCTTCCTTCGTCCTCGCTCGAGTCTGACGTGTCGTCGTCGGGCATCGCGATGCTGTTCAGATACGTGATCTGCCACGGTTGTTAGCGGCCTTGTGTGCAACGCCTCCCGGGAGATTGCTGTGGTCGTCCTTCACACCTGAAGGATTTTACGATGGGCGGGTGACTGCATTGCCAACGCACTACTGGCCGGCACTATAGTCACCCCATCGCTTGCACCGTACAGGCACTTCCCTAACAAGTTGCCGCCGCTCTTATCTTGTCTTGTCCAATGGGAACGTGAGGCCGTTAATGTCAAGAGTATGGAAGGATAGACTTACAAAGGGTACCATACTGGCAATGAGTTCACCCACTCGCTCCAAGCCCCCAGAACCAACAATTTCATCGTCTGCGAGCTTCCGCCCCATGGTGTAGTTGCGGAGCCGCATGAGTTCGACATCTTTGTGGTCATGGTCATATCCCTGGAGAGGTGTCAGCAAACATGAACAGCTGCAGTGAGTTTGAAGTTTGAAGTTTGTTCATCATAATCCCCGCGACTGGGCTTTTGCAGACTGCTGCGAGCAGAGAACCCCGCCTACTCAAAGGGTGCTAGCCATGACTACTCCAACTCAGCTCAACTTGTTGAGTGCGGGGCGACTTGAAACTCTATTTGCGGGACGGCACACAGTTGTAACGCACAACCTTCCAGTACGAGACTGAAGCTGATTGTACGTCATCGTGATCGTGTGCCGTTTGCGAGATGGTGTAGCGGAAGATTTTCATGGAGATACATCCTTGTAGGCGGGGAGCTTCCGTGCTAGTTTTGGTGTTGAACCGTGTCAGGCGGCGGACAGTACCCGATCGCGGCAAAGCCGATACCAGACCTTGCAAAAATCGACTCTGCTTGTGAGAAGACGTCGTGACCATGGTGTTTCACAAGCATATTTCATGCTTGATGACACGAGATCTGTCTGCTGATACCCTGCTGTCTCAAGGGATGGATTAAACAGATGCTGCATACCTTTGGGTTGCGTTTCAGAGCATTCGACTGATTCATCGACAAGCTCGTGAAAGCCTTCACAGCCTTCTTCTCGTCATCTTTGACTCCACCCAGGAAAGCTTCTCGAATACCAGAGTCCGTTAGTACGGCCTTGATCTTGTGCGGTTTGCGATCAATGTCGCGTCGTAGTTTGGCCAGAGTCGACGCGTCAGGCTGCCAGAAGCCACCACCTTTCAAAGTCAGCGCATTCTCGTGTAAGAAAGGATATCGATGAGCCATTGACGCGCCGCTGACTATGGTGCCTCTTGCATAGGCAGAATGGATACACACTGACGTGCATCAGATGAATGTACCATCCCGACGACACCTCGCTGCACGCTGCCAAACCCTCAAACGGTTCGATACGTTACCTCCCGGATACCGCGCGGTACAACCGAGAAGACAATATGTTACTCTACGCTGTCCGACGAGACATAGGCACATGGGTCCAATTGTGTGGCATAGTGACCGTCAATATTCCCCGCATGGCCATAACGTGCAGCGCTGGTCGGATCGGTCAATCTCACCGCATGGCGATGCATTGTCGTCTCCGAGCCGGCAGTCGTATAATGCGACACATGGTCAGGAGTGCAAGGTCGACCACACGACAAGAGTCGCTGTGGAGCCGAGGCTCGCAGCAGCTGTCGTGGTGACGAGCATTGGGTACACTTGCATACCCTATGCACATGGAGTCGAAAGAAGCAATGCGGTGGCCACGAGGTCACTTCGCACTGCGCTTGAGTTCCACAACAGCTCGCGGCTCGGGTGTCTCCGCGAAGACGAAGAGAGGAGAATCGAACATACCTACGAAGCTACCACCATTGGGTTGCACCTGGATGTAGTAGTGTGCGTAGGGTCCCTTGCGTCCCTGCACGTCGTATACAATGTCAGTGTGGGGCTCACATAAGCTTGTACGCATGTGTGACTTACAGTTCTTGACCAGGCCGCAGAAAAGTAAGTCTAGATCAGGTCAGCCTGCTTTGCATATAGCCGTGAAAGGGCATCATGCTGAAGCTATTCGTCGGGTCGCAGAGTATATGCCATAGCGCCATGATGATTTGGCAGCATGCTGTGTCTCTCGACTTCGTGACACGGCTTCAAGGGCATGACCCCACCCTAGCGTGGAAGTTCGATGTATCCACTCACCTTGTACGGGGTTGGGTCTTTCGAGAACCGAATATCTTTCTACTGTGAGCATAATCCAGCTGAGACCATACTTCGGGCTCACCTCTGTAAATCCGGTAGATCTACACTTTTTAGTAAATCGTACTGCAACAGTCCAGTCGGAAACACTTACTACATCTTTGACAGGCAACTCTGGGATGGTCTCATCTGCCTCGATGATCTTCTCGGATACCTTCTCCGCAAAAGTGGTAAAATCTTGGAATGAAACTCTAAAGTCAGGGTCATGGACTACGATATAGACGTCAGCTAGCGATCCGATCGTGCCGTTTGACATGAAACGTAATAAGCCATCACTCACGCTTCAACCATTGGCGGTCGTTGTTAGCCGTCAAGTCCTTAAGGAACAGCATAGTATTTGGGTGGATTGTGTGATCCAAGTACGGCGTGTCGCCTGCATCTCGAGCCTTTGGTTTCTTGATGATCAGCTGCGTTCCTGGTGCGAGCTTCGCACCGGGTTTCCATAGCTCTTTCTCGCCAGCGACCTTCTTGTGTATGGCAAGGCTCTTGGTTTCGCGCCCTCTAGGAGTTGCTCGCTTGCCCTCAGATTCGTCGTCACTGGCGGTTTCATCGTGCTCGGATTCCGACGATGGATCCTTGTCGCTATGTTCCTCGTAGTCTGATGCTACAACCTCATCCTCGTCATCGTCGGGTGCGACGTCTGCCTTGGGTTTGTTCCCGTCGCTATCCGTGTCGCTCTCAGGCTCGACGTAAGACTTCCTTGCGGTAGCCCGTGCTCTCTTAGACTGCCGTGCTGGAACCTCCGGCGCAGGACGTTTAGAATTGCTCCTGGGAGCTGGAGCACTTGCGCTTTTAGTGGCTTTACGTGGCATGATCTCGAGTGATGCGACTTGGGAAAGTGATAGGCGTGATACTCAGTTGTCATTGCAGGTGCCTTCGTGGCTGCTTGGAAGATGACGCGCGCACAGACCATCGATGACGCACTCGAACGCGAAAATACAGCGCGCTGTCACGTTTCCACCCCAGCCAGGAAGCACGCCCGACTGACATGCCGACACGCTTCGAAGCTCGCAAGCAAAAGATCTTGGAGCAACTTGACGCTCCAGATGGCGAGTATCATGATCTGTCGCCAAAGGGGTCCGTCGATGCGCCCATCCGAGATTTAATCGGCGAGATCAACAATCTCCCAGGACTAGTCACCACTAGCAGCTGTTCGGGGCGCATCAGCGTGTTTTTGGAAGGACGCAAAGCAGACAATGAAGTACCAGATGCATTGCCTGAAGGCGAGAGTTCACGCGCTGGACCAGGAGGAAAAGGTGGTGGGGGTGCATGGCTGTTCATCTCACACACGCCACTTGGGCGAGACGAAGCAACATGTGACCTCATGTCAAAGTTCGGCTTAGACAAGGCTGAAGCAACGGAGGAAACACCTAGCGTGTCCAGCAGGTACATTCATCTTAAATTTGAACCTATGGTATCTTCAGTCGTCATGGCAGGTTGACATGGTCTGACGTGGCACAGATACTCCACGTCCTGAGTGCATCCATGGATCATGCCCAAGGTGTCCTCACTGCTGCCTTAGCTGCCGGGTTCCGTGAGAGTGGCGCCGTTAGTCTAGGTTCAGCGAAGACAGCAGAGTCAAACCCCATGGTGGCTGTCCGGTCAGCTGGTTATTCATTCGACTCCATCATTGGGTATCAAGATGGTGATGGCCGCAATGTTGCCTTGGTAGACGAGCGGTATCTACGAACACTAGTAAACATCGTAAACGAGCGATTCAACATCAACTTCGATCGAATAAGCCGGTTTCGCAAGGCCCTTTTGGAGACGTACGAACCGACTGCGACAAGTGGATCCAAGCCAGATTGGGAAGATGCGGACGCGAGGAAACGGCGGAAAAGAGAAGAAGGCCTTGCGCGGCAACAAGCTCTGCAAACCCAAGTCTCTCGAGGAGACAATAATTCATCAGCACTGGAGAACATAGACAGCATGGAAGGCATATTCTCTTGATGATACATGGCACAACACAGACATATGCGCATCGACGAGAATGCCTGTGTTGAACACAACGAAAGTTCTACTCTGTCATAGACGGCTATGAGTCATATTTTGTCTATCGCGACGGCGAATTTGAGTTCACGATGAGTGGTTGCTTTTCTATACTTTACGGAGCCAGACGACAATGTCTCCGACGACTAGTCTTCATAGCTCAGATGTAGAATGAGCAACGTTCGGCCGGTTGTGCATCCAACGACTCATAATATTAGCGTATGTGTACACAAAACTCTGGAGACGTACTTATTTCTTTGCATGCTATGATATCCGATAACATAGTGTCATATACTGCGTGTTTTCCAATCCATTTTGGTGATGCTCCACCAATAGAGGCTTAGCGTACATATGTCTCCGACGTAGATCGGCGACTTTGCTTCCATCTTCGCAACCATCTTCAACATACAAAAGGAACATTGAATCTTCCCCAATTTCCCAATTGCTGCCTCTCACATCTTCCAAACATTTTACATACCCATTGAGACTGTATCACCACTACCAAAACCACCAAACTACCCCTCACCATAGCCCCATCCAAGATGAGCTACGCAGAAGCCAACCGCCGGTACTTCGAGTATGCGACCCCTCCTCAAATCCAGAAATGTGGAACCATACTAAACGTATCACAGTGCCATATCCGACTCCTACGACAGCAAACCCTGGTTCAAAGTCGTCAACGACCGAGTCGCCACTACCCTCCGCTCTGACCTATCCTGGGTAGGCATACCCTTCACAGATTCCACCACTCAACCAGTCCGCCTTCTAGACTACGCATGCGGAACCGGCCTCATGACCCGCGTCTTCGGACCCTACGTCACCTCCACCCAAGGCATCGACATATCACCCAACATGGTCTCCACCTACAACACGCGCGCCCGCGACGCCGGAATTTCCGAAGATGTAGTCAATGCCGTTGTCGGCGACCTTTTCGACAAGTCTGATCCAAATCCTGAAGCTCTTTCCGGGGAGAGGTTTTGGGATTTCGACATCGCGACTGTAGGATTTGGATTCCATCATTTTGAGGATGTGGTGTTTGCGGCAAGGCAGTTGAAGGAGAGGTTGAGGCCGGGCGGTGTGTTGGTTATTAATGATTTTTTGGAGGGAGGTGATCTTTTGGCGGGGGAAGATGGGAGTATGATTGAGGGAAGCGAGGGGAATCATGCTGTTCATGGTCATGGACATCATCATGGTCATGGGGAGGAGAAAGGTTCTGGATCTCAAGGACATGGACATCACCACGGGCATCATCACCACCACGGTGCTGAGAAGAAGCATGATGTTGGCGAGAGTAACCCTGAGTTCCGGCAGAAGATGAATGCCTCGATAGTGGTTCCGCACTTTACTATCGATGGCGTAAAGCAGTTCTTCACGGAAGCTGGGTTCGTGGATGTGGATGTCATTACGATGAAAGAGAAGAACTATATGGAGTTCGGTGGCAAGAAGCTGTGGCGCACGATCCTGTTTGCTAGAGGACGCAGGCCGATGGAAGCACAAGATGGCTCGGGAAAGAGTGAACTATGAGCTTCTCCAAGAAGGCGAAGCCCAGTAGTCACGGGCCAGCGATACAGTGTAGTTGACATCGTGAGCAAGATCAGCAACAGATAGATTGTACATATGGGATATCAGCAACCAACAAAATATAACACCCAACACCAGACCAAGTGCCCTTCTATCCAAGAAAATACCAGTTTACCACTTCCCCACCAAAGGCAGATCTCGGCTTGAGAAACCCACACTAATTCCAAATTCGCCATTAGGCAGCACCCAATTCTGCCTCTTGACATCCCAATAACTCAAATCCCTTCTCGTCACATCAAACTGCACAAGCTTGCCTGCATTCTTCTCAAGGTGGATCTTTTCAAAGCCGCGCAGCACACGAACGGGGAAGTCGACGGGCTCACCCGTCTCGTGGTCCTTGTAGTTTTGCGGGAAAGAAATGTAGAGCTGCACTACTGATGCGCCGTCGACGGGTCCGGCGTTTTCTAGTGACGCCGATACAGTCAGGAGCGTGGTGTAGAGATCGGGGTTGCCACCTGGACCACCGCCTGCTTGGCTAAGAGGAGATGGAGGAGCGGGAGGAGCGGGGTCGGATTTCTTGATACCCTTTACGGAATCTAGCCATGGGTAGATGAACCGTTCGACCTGGTTGAAGCCCTCAGGGAACAACACAGATTTGGGATCTGGTAGATCGGTAGAATAGCTTGGTGGAGTCAGGCCGTCAGGTCGAGGCTTGGGAAGAGGTGTTTTAGCGCCCTTTTCTTCGATGAGGAGAGAGGACAGCTTGAAGTCGGTGTACGAAAGACCGTAGCCAAACTCGAATCGTGGGGCGATGTTCTTCTTGTCGAAGTGACGGTAGTCAATGTAAAGACCTTCGGAGAAGTCCTGCTGAGGCGCCAGACCATCCTTTGGGGTGGGAAGATACTTGATCTTGCTGCCTGGGCCATAGTCGTCTTCCTTCTTGGCGATTGTGTAAGGTAGACGTCCAGATGGGTTGACGTCACCGAAGAGTACGTCTACGATGGCGTTACCAGATTCGGTACCGGGAAGATTGGCGATAATGACGGCTCTGACATTCATGATGTCGATGAACTTCTCCAGGATTACAGGTCCAACAGTGTGGATGACAACCACGACATCGCCCATGCCTTCTCCGCAATCTTTAGCAACATCCTGAATTAGCTTCTCGCCGCCCTTTTGCAGATTAAGGTCATTCCTGTCACCACGAATGCCCTCATAGTGCTGGTAGCCTTCTCCGGCGTCGGCGTTGGCGAAGACAATGCAGAGGTCCTGATCGACGAGAATCTCCTTCTGGCTAGGCAGTTTGTTTTCTAGCCAATCGGTGACGTAAACAGTCTCGTTGTCGAACGCGTCTCGAATAGCGGACATGGGCTCCACTAGATACGAGAAGTTGACCGCGCCAGAACCCCATCCTGAGGCCAATGTACCTTCGTTGCAGCTCTGATCAGGGCAGTGGTTGATTCCCTCATGAGGGAGACGTGCATCTTCACCAAAGACACCAACACGGAACTTTGTCTTGGCCTTGCCGCCAGTCTTCCAGCCCTTTCGGTCCAGAGGCAGCATCTTGCCCTCGTTCTTCACCAGGACGGTACCTTCGGCTGCGACGCGACGTACCAGGTGTCCATGGGCTTCTTTCCCTTCTCCTTGTGCGTTGACATACTGATTTACGACGCCTGTTTCGTGGTCCGATGGGCTGCCCTCGTGAAGCTTGCCGACCCTTTCGTTCGTCCACGAAGAGAAGTTTGGTCCGTCATTTTCCCACTTGTCCTGGCCAACCTGATACCAAGATGCCACAATGCGAGTAACCATGTCGTCGACACGATCGATGGGCACGCTTCCATTGAGAACCGCACGGGTGAGCTCAGGGCCCCATAAGCTGTTGCCCTTGGCCCATCTCAAGCCATCTCCGGGCATGGTCATATCCAAGCCCGCAAGAGCACTAGCCACGCCTGAACGCTGTGCCAACCAGTCACTCTGAATGAAGCCCTGGAAACCAAGTTCATCCTTCAGGACACCGTTGAGCAGCTTGGAGTTTTGGCAGGCATAGCTTGAATTGACCTGGTTGTACGAACACATGACGCTGGTCACTCCAGCTTTGACAGAGTCGGCGAAGGGCCATGCGTAGATCTCGTGTAGTGTGCGGTCGTCGATGTTGCTCGATATCGCGTTCGGAAGGCCCCACTCCCATGCTTGTCTGAAGTGCTCTTGTTCGTTAGCGACATAATGCTTCGCGGTAGCCATGACGCCCTCCTCCTGGATGCCCTTGATGGTTTGGGCAGCTGCAATGCCCTGTAGAACGGGGTCTGAGCCGAAACCCTCCCAGACGCGACCACCAGCTGGCATTCTCCCGAGAGGACCCATGGCAGGACCCAGCAGGACGTTGACGCCCTTGAGGCGTGCTTCTTGGCCGTGGGCTTTGCCGCGTAGGTACATGAGTTCCTTGGACCAGGTCGCGCCGGTGGTGATACCGGCAGGGAATGCGGTGATGTTGTCGGCGAATCGAATACCCAGTGGGCCGTCCTGAACCCATTAGTTTAGTCCTGCAGACATGCGGAGTGTACGTACCTGTAGACACAAGCTGGGGAACTTCAGCCTGTCTACACGCCCAGTCTGGCCGACGCAGAGATCCATGCTCCAGCCTGTGCCCGTTGTGATGTTGACCTTCTCCGGCAGCGTCATCTGCTTGACCAGGTCCGCAGCCTTATTGTAGCTGTCCTCCCATGCCTTGTCGGTGCCACCCTTTGGCGAGGGGTACCACGGCGGACTCAGCCCATCCTCAGGCACCGAGACTTTGTATGCCCATATGCCACCCGAGGCGAGTATCAAGACGGTGGCGGCGACGAAGACCAGCAGCCAGCAGCAGCACCGTCCTGGCGCACACCGCGACTTCCTTTGCTGTACGGGGAATGGCGCCGCGTCCTCGGTGTCTCTGTAGGACGCCTTCCGAACCTTGAGATCGCCGGCGCTCTTCTTGCGCCTGATCTTGCTATCGAATGCGAGTGGGTCGTGTTCTTCGAGATCTTCTAGCGTCCCGTTGGATTCGGAGGAGAAGCGCGTCGGCGTCTCGACATCGTCGTCGACGGGGTTGTCGAGCTTGGCGTACTTGCCACGGCGCATTTCGTGGGCTTCGTAGGGCGGCATTTTGGTCGGCGCCGGGGCCTGCTTTAAAGGAAGAGGTGGGCGGTGTTGTGTCGTTGGCGGCTCAAACGGCTAGGCTATCGATGACGGCGCGAGCGTTGAGCTCTATGATGTTGAGGCTAGCATTGAATGCGATAATCCGGCAATCACGAGGGAGTGATGGATCGAGCAAAGAGGATGCTAAGATATGTCTGTAGGACAGAAGACACAGCGTACACAGCGAGCGTCGTGGTTCAAGGCGAATGTTTCACCGGGCTGGCTTGCGCGCGATGGCGTCTCGTCCCTGACTAGGTGCCGATCTCGTGGGTCGACTCCCGCCCGCGCTTGCATCCAGGCGGGCCTTCTGGTTGCGCATCATCCACCCTTCACCAAACCACGCTGACTGGATTGTTTGCATAGATGTTTGAATTCATGGCTACATTTCCCAACCATTCGGTTCGTCATTTCTAACTTCACATCCTCTCCAACAAGCCTATGACCGTTCACGCTTATGCGCCGACCTGGTCCAGTATGCCCTGCAGGTTGATCGACTTGGGGCGCTCGATGGGAAGGCCCAGTGCCCTGTCCCAAATCAGCTGTGCGAGCGGGCCCAGACCACGGCTGACACCGAAGGTCGCTGTGTAGTAGAGCGTCTCCTTGAAGCCGAAGTGGTGGAAGAGAACACCAGACGACGAGTCGACGTTCGGGAAGGGGTTCTTGGTCTACAAAACAAGTCAGCAATGATCTGAGTCGATCAGAATATTTCATCTCACCTTTCCGTGCTCCTTGAGGACATCCGGCGCAACCTCCGAGTTCTTCTTAACCAGCTGGTAAACAGGGTCTGCCGCAATCTCGGGTCGTGCGTTGGCAAAGTCCATGAGAGCTTCGAATCGCGGGTCGGGCTTCCTGAGCACGGCGTGTCCGTAACCAGGAATAACACGTCCAGACTTGAGAACGCTCCAGAGGAACTCGTTTACATCCTTCTCGGTGAACTTCTCACCAACGACCTTCTGCATGTCGAGGATGAAACGCAGCACCTCTTGCGCAGCCAAACCGTGTAGGGGTCCTGCGAGTCCTTGAAGACCAGCACTGTAGCTCAGGAAAGGATCGCTGAGCGCAGATCCGACCAAGTGAGTTGCGTGCGCCGAGACGTTACCACCCTCGTGGTCACCGTGCAGAGCGAGGTACAACCGGAGAAGGTCTTGGAAGCCCTCGTTCTCCTTGCCTGGCTTGCCCAACATGGCAGCGAAGTTGTACGACCAATCTTGGTTCAGGTCGATCTCGTTCGGGAGAGCGCCTCCGCCACGGTATGCGTTCTGGTAGATCTTCGCGGCGATGGTAGGCAGTTTGGCGAGCAGGCTGATGCAGTCGTCGAAGGTAGGCTCCCAGTAATCGGCCTTGTTGATACCCTTCTCGTAGGCTTTCGCGAACTTGGACTCGTAGTTCAGTGCTGAGACGGCGCATGCGAACTGTGTCATCGGGTGGAGATCTTTGGGGAAGTCGTCCAGCATCTTCTGGACGAACTTGGGGATCTGGCCCTTCTCGGCGAGCTCCCGCGAGAGTGCGCGAGTTTGTGATACTGATGGCACTTCGCCTGTGAGGAGCAACCAGAACATGGCCTCAGGAAGCATCTCAGTGCCGGAAGTACCCTTGGGCAGCTCCTTTTGGCAGTCTTTAATGGTCTTGCCGTGGAATCGAATGCCCTCGTTCGCATCAAGAACCGAGCCTTCCCAGACCATGGCCTTGAGACCCCTTCAGTTATGTTAGAGCGCGCTTCTAGATATGATCAGGGTCCATACCTCATGCCACCGAGCGCGTTCTCAACCTTGACATCGCCGAGCTTCTTGTCGGCATGTGCCTTGACCTTCTTCAGGAGTTCGCGTTTCGCAGGCAGGACCTTTTTGAATGTCTCTTTGAGATCCGGCTCTGAGGAGGAAGAGTAGCTACATGCTTGCACTGCAGCGATCAACGCGTTAGGACGATGACGGTTGAAGTGGGTGACCCAATGGCATACCAGAAACAAAAGGACGCGCCTGTAAAGCGTTTGTCAGCTCTCAATGTCTTGTGTATGCCGTCGCATAACTTTTGAAGCTCACCTTGGCGGCCCGTAGAGCTCGGGAAGCTGATCGTGCACTCAATGCCATAGCTAGCTTTACGTGGGGTAGATGCGGGGGGTGGGAGTATCACTCTTCAACACACGGAATGCAGAACACAAGAACACGATGATGGCGTTACAAACTTCACGAGCAACTAGCAGAGAAATGTTGACGGCAACTCTCGGTAATGCAGCTACGATGCGCCAGGCACGCGTGGTCCGTTGATGCGAGTGCAGCGTCGAATGATGGACCGAGGGGCAGCTGGACGGCTAGACGTGGGCTACATACCTCGGTAGTGACGTCGGCCACGCGCATCCCTGGAGAAACGTTACCGCAAACACAACGCCGGACGCACATTTTCATGCGACCCATCGCTATCTACCTGCGCGAAGAAGAATTGGGTCACAATTGAAAAAGGCGTCTGTGGCGAACGTCGTCACCTGATCCCCTGCGATTTACGGATACTTTTCCGTGCCTGATTACCAACTGACTCCACGCCGCCAGCCTACTAAGGTACACAGAGAGATTCTGCTGGCTGGAGTCTCATCCACACATACACCTCCACAATGCTACGCACAGTATCGCGCTCCATCGCGCGCCAGAGCCGACCATCGAGGATAGCAAGCCGAACACCACAACTCCTACGCCCACTCTCCACCACGGCAATTCGCATGTCGAGCTCGACGCTCAAGAATGTAGACCCTCCCGTATCGTCAGCGCTCCCTGGCGATTCATTCCAGCTGCTCCCCGAAGCTTCGAAAGCGGGCCAGGCGGAGGATGCGCTCTTCGAAGAGCAGGTACAAGCCGTCAAGGACTGGTGGTCGTCACCGCGGTATAAGGGCATCAAGCGCCCCTACTCTGCGGAGGATGTTGTGAGCAAGCGAGGGGCGCTCCAGCAGTCGTATCCCAGCTCCTTAATGGCACGGAAGCTATTTAACCTTCTTGAAGAGAGGGCAGCCAAGGGCGAACCAGTACACACCAGTGCGTTTATCCTAGCCTGCATAGATAGTACAATGGCTGATCATGTGTTTTCAAACTCCAGTGGGCGCAATTGACCCCATCCAAATGTCCCAACAAGCTGCGAACCAAGAAGTCCTCTACGTTTCCGGATGGGCATGCTCCTCCGTCTTGACCTCCACGAACGAAGTCTCCGCCGATTTTGGCGACTACCCATATAACACCGTACCGAACCAAGTCCAGCGGCTTTTCAAGGCTCAGCAATTACACGACCGCAAGAACTGGGATGCCAGGAGGAAGATGAGCGCAGAGGAGAGGGCAAAGACACCTTACCTGGACTACATGAGGCCAATCATTGCTGATGGTGACACTGGGTACGTTTAGACGACCCACAAGGCACGCTACCAAGCAGCTAACGTGTAACAGTCACGGAGGTCTCTCTGCAGTCATTAAGTTGGCGAAGCTGTTCGCTGAGAACGGAGCCGCAGGTGTCCATTTCGAAGATCAACTCCACGGCGGAAAGAAATGCGGACATCTTGCAGGCAAGGTCCTCGTACCAGTCGGAGACCACATCAACCGCCTGGTTGCCGCACGATTCCAATGGGATATGATGGGCTGCGAGAACCTTGTCATTGCGCGCACTGATTCAGAGAGCGGCAAGCTCATCTCCAGTGCGGTCGATGTGCGAGATCACGAGTTCATCAAGGGCGTCACAGAAGACTCCGAGCCCCTGGCCGAAACACTGCAGAACATGGAGGCAGCTGGCGCACCAGGCAAGGAGATCGACCAATACGAGGCTGCGTGGGTGAAGAAACACAAGCTCGTAACCTTCGACGAGGCCGTGGTCCAGCACCTCGAGAAAGAGAGTGCATCTCAATCAACCATCGATTCATACCTCAATGAGACCAAGCAGAACCCGGACTACTCTCTTCTCAAGCGCCGGAAAGTCGCAGAGAAGTACACCAAAACGCCCGTGTATTTCAACTGGGATATCCCCCGTACACGTGAGGGTTTCTACCACTACAAAGCCGGCGTCGCTGCCGCGACCAAACGCGGTAAAGAATACGCTCCGTACGCAGATCTTCTCTGGGTCGAGACCGGCGATCCGAATGTGCAAGAGGCAGCCAGGTTCGCCGGCGAGATTCGCGCGGTTCACCCCGACAAGAAGTTCGTCTACAACCTCTCTCCCAGCTTCAACTGGATGGGCCAAGGCTTCTCGGAAGAAGCGCTCAAGTCGTTTGTTTGGGATCTGGCGAAGCACGGATTCGTCTTCCAGCTCATCTCGCTTGCTGGAGTGCACTCTACCGCTACGATTACCTGCGAATTGAGCAGGGCATTCAAGGATGAGGGTATGCTTGCGTATGTCAAGCTAGTACAGGCAAGAGAAAAGGAGCTGGGCTGTGATGTGCTTACGCACCAGAAATGGTCTGGCGCAGGCTACATCGATGGCATTTTGGGAGCGATACAGAGTGGCAGCTCCGGCAGCAAGAGTATGGGCGAGGGAAACACTGAGACGGGTTTCTAGAAATGTAAATATAAGATAGCAGATCAAGAGGTGATTCGAGTGTTCAAAAGATGCCGATGCTCAATGCGTGACTAAAGAGGAAAGGCGGGATCTGGGGCTCTTGCCTCGGTCCAGCCATCTTTCCCGGGCGACCCATCATTACGCTCAACACCGCCCCTGCCTTCATCTCGCGTCCACAACATCTCATACCATATCAAAGCGATCCCGCAATTTATATAACATGGCCAACAAGCCCGCGATACCCGAATGGCAACGTGCCTCCGCCGATAACGCTGCAGCGTCATCCGAGCCCGAAGAAGCACGCGCGCAACACGCTGTTGAAGCCCCGACACCAACCGAAGACGACGTCGAGAAAGATGACAAGGAAGAGCAACCGTCAGAAAGCTCGGGACTACTAGATCAAGCGTCGCGATTCCTCGAGGATGACACAATCCGGGATGCGCCGCGAGAGAAGAAGGTCGCGTTCCTGCAGTCAAAGGGTGTGCGCCCTGAGGACATCGAGACTCTGCTAGGCCAAGAGCCACAGGAGAGCACACATACAGAGCTCGAAGCAGTTGGGGAACGGGCGTGGTCAGAAGTGAGTGCATGAACCCTACTCTTTAAGCGCTTGAAGCCTGGGCCATCGATAGTATCACAGAAGAAAGATACTGATGCGTATAGACACCGCCAAAGCCGACCGAGGCACCCGAAGTCACATCTCAGCCTCGCGAAGTTATCATTCAGCCCCGCGAAATACCCCCGATCGTCACCTACCCCGAGTTCCTCGCGAACACCGAAAAGCCACCACCACTCATAACCACTCAGCGCCTCGTAACAACCGCATACGTAACGGGAGGCTTGATGGCGAGCATATACGGGCTTTCAAGGTGGATCATCGCGCCCATGACACACACCCTCGCCGAATCAAGACAAGACTTCGCATCGCATACGCACGAACAGTTGAAGGAGCTGAACTCAAGACTGGAGAAGGCAGTATCCGTGGATCCTGCTAGCAAAGTAAAGGCGGTTACCGATGCTGCAGATGATGTCTCAGAGGCAGACTCAGATCCTACCGAGCTTTACCATCGCGACTACGGCACCCAAACCACACCCAACCTCTCCCGCCGACCGTCTACCTCTACAGACCCACACCCAACCGTAACAGCGCACGAAAACCGCCTCAAGATCATAAAATCACATCTTGAAGAGCTCGACACGAACCGTACCAATGACGGCAAATCAAGGGATGGGTTGCGGACGAAGGTGTCAGATTTGACTTCATATCTGACCGAGATGGACTACCAAAACCAATACTACCCTGGCATGGGCCGCTATGGAGCGACCTATAACTGGTCTGGTCAGAGTGGCACTGCGCAGAATGATCAGATTGAGGTGCTGAAGAACGACATCAGGGCTGTCAAGGGCGTGTTTTTGAGTGCGAGGAACTTTCCAGTGGGAGGAAGGAATGCGCCGCCGATACCCACCGGTAGAGTAGGTTCGTAAGATGGTGATTACATTGGAAACTCGTGGATAATGAACGTCATATGTGCATGTGTATCAGATCCACGGTGTTGCTGCGCATGGATATTATGCTCTTCTCAGTCAGGTGATGTTTACATGGGTCATCTCGAGCAGCCTGTAATGCAAGGGAACTCTAGTTCGGACAGCGGAAGTCCGGCTGATCTTCGACGTTAGTATGACACTGGACCGTTCGCAGCTCCTGCCCCACTATACGTCATACTCAAGCAGCGACACCTTACCCTGCTGAGTTCATGCAGGTGTACCACTGCACAACCACAACACCAACTTCAAAGCCTGGTTTCCCACAAACATGTCGGGTTGGGCGTCTAAGTTGACCTCCTTGGGTCATTCCAAGTCTGAGGACAAGGACGAAACATCGCTCACCACGCTTCTCGACGCAGACCAATGCGCGGATCTGACCTTCTTGGTCGCAACTATCACAGCGTCTATGCGACAGTCCCTGGTCGATACCTATACCGCGGAGGAATTTCCAATCGACCCAAAGACCGCCAAATCAGAGGAAGAAATACTGCAAGACGCACCCTCCAACCTCGACGATGTCGATGTTGCCAAGGAAGACAAGATCAAGAAAGAGAGGCAGGCACGTGAAGAAGATGAGAGGAAAGAGCTCGCACAGCCTGAAGTGCAAGAGCTGAAGCAGGAGATGTTGAAGTACTTTGATGGTTGGCGAGGTAGCGTCATCAGCAGAATCGGCGAGGTGGTCAACTCGAAAGAAAAGGCCAAAGAGCAGACACGACAAGTCGAAGGCAAGGAAGTCAAACAAATCACGAAGAAATCTGAGACAAGTTTAAAGAGTATTAAGAAGTTGGACGAGAAGGATGAAGATGAAGACAAAATGTTCAACGAACTCTATCCGCCTGTTCCCAATGCTCTCACTCAATTGGAAGAGAGTAAACGAGCACTCATACTGCATTCGCTGGTGCTCATACTTCTGAGCCTGGAGCACTACTCCGCACATTCTCGCATCCTGAACCTCTACCTCACAAGTTCTCTCGGGCTGAGTAGAGCCGTCCTGAAGAAAGACGAAGAGACGGTTGCCCAGGGGCTTCTAGAGGCAGCATCTCAGCAACTGAATGCTGATGCCGAGACGAAGGAAGCGGCCGAGAAATCGCAGAATGCTCGTAGATGGAAGGTCGGCCTTGCTGGTGTTGCTGGTGCCGCATTAATCGGTGTGACCGGTGGGCTTGCTGCACCGCTTCTTGCGGCGGGCGTTGGAAGTGTTATGGGTGGGATCGGTCTGGGTGCTACTGCAGCTGCAGGGTATCTAGGTACTCTTGCTGGTTCTTCCGTTCTTGTGGGCGGGTTGTTTGGTGCGTATGGTGCGAAGATGACAGGACGAGCTATGGACGACTATGCCCGACAAGTCGAGGACTTCGCGTTCATCCCCATTCATCGTAATCAGGATCCGAGGAAACAGGACAACGAGTCTCGTCGCCTACGTGTCGCGATCGCCGTCTCTGGTTGGCTCCGCGACCCTGAAGAGGTGTCAAAGCCATGGAGATACATCAGTACTGGGACAGAAGGCTTCGCACTTCGTTGGGAGCTTGAAGCCCTTCTCAAGCTCGGATACAGTCTCGAGACATTCGTGACTAGTGCTGCTTGGGGTTACGCAAAGAAGAAGATCATCGAGCAGACTGTCTTCGCTGCGATGACGGCTGCAATGTGGCCACTGGGCTTGCTGAAGATTGCGACTCTGCTGGACAACCCGTTTTCGAAAGCGAAATATCGCGCCGAGAAGGCTGGTGAGGTCCTCGCAGATGCACTAATCAACAAAGTCCAAGGCGAACGACCTGTCACTCTTGTTGGCTACTCTCTCGGCGCACGTCTCATCTTTTCCTGCCTTGAGAAGCTGGCCGAGCGCAAAGCCTTTGGACTTGTCGAGAACGTCGTCCTCGTCGGCGCTCCATGCCCTTCCGATGTCGCCGATTGGCGGCGCATCCGCTCAGTAGTGAGTGGACGTTGTGTCAACGTCTTCTCCAAGTCAGATTACATCCTTGGCTTCCTCTACCGCACATCCTCTATGCAACTTGGCGTCGCGGGTCTGCAGCCCGTGGTCGGCGTACATGGGGTTCAGAATGTTGACGTCAGCGACATTGTGGACGGTCACCTCCAATACCGCTTCATCACAGGTTCCATACTTCGCAAGATCGGTTTCGAAGACGTCGACATCGAAGAAGTAGAGCGTGCTGAGGCTGATCTGGCAAAGGAGAAGAAGAAAGAAGAGGAGGAGAGGGCGAAGAATGAAGGTAGCAAGGGAGAAGGTAACGAGGAGAAGGAGAAAGAGGAGCTGGAGCAGGCTGTCGAGAAGAAGCAAGAGCAAAGCTGGATGCAGGTCACGCAGCAAAAGATGAAGGGTTTGGACATCGGTGGATTCGTCAAGGGTCTACCGGGAAAGGTGGCTCCAGAGTACGGAGCAGAGAAGACGGCGAAGAAGCATACGGGTGACTTCAAGGATACGAAGTAGTGCTCTAAGAGTGATGCAAGGTTTGCAAAGGGCTTTCGAAGCAAGGGTTTTGTACATTAGCTAGGAAAATTGCGGATCATCAGATCTCATTCAATGAAGGCTCTGTGTTTGAAGAACAAGCCACTAAAGTCGATGTTTCGTTTCGTAGCATACAGAATAAGCTGCAAAATCCAGTCCATCATTGTAATTGCATGTGCTCCATTTGTTCATGTGAAAGCCCTGGAGCTTTCCCCAGCTTAAGTCCCAATGCGGTTAGTCGATTTGTGGGGAAGCCGAGGCATTCGTTCACATGTCGCAGGTGAGGCTTGCACAGCGACACCTTCTGCGACGTGCTGATCTACCAAACATCACAGCCGGCGCGCGCCATACTACACTCTGGAAGCCTGTCGCAACGGCACATGTGACCAGCTAAACTACGAGACTACACGTTCCACACCACTGCGTATGTACTGAGCATCACAAACCGCTACGCCACGCTCTCCGCACAGCGTCGATCTCTCGCATAAGACCAATGCCTCGTCCACGATAGCCATGGCTGTCTTTTCGAAACCGCTCTCTTCCCATCGCCTCACCAGCGCGTCTGCTAAAGCCATAGTCAACGACCTCACACGCCTGTACCTCCAGCACCGAACACGCATATCACGCGCCGTCTACCTCACCCTCTTCGTCGCCCTCATAAACCGCATACGGAATGCGATCGCCGAGCAAAAGGCCGCTTCCATACGGCGTGCCTCCAAAACAGCGGATAAGACAACAGCAGGCGAGGGTGAAGCAACGGGGAGGAAGAAGGTAGAGCTGAATAGGGAGTTCTTCAAGAATCTGCTGAGGTTGTTGAAGATATGTATACCTGGGTGGAAGAGCAAAGAGTTCAGGCTCTTGATCGGACACAGTGTGTTTTTGGTGTTGAGGACGATGATCAGTTTGTATGTTGCGGAACTGGACGGAAGACTGGTTAGTGCGCTTGTCAGAGGGAAAGGGAGGGAGTTCCTCCTGGGACTGGTCTGGTGGATGGCGGTGGCCGTGCCAGCGACTTTCACGAACAGTATGGTATGTCTAACTTCTTTTCCTACCACCAGGGAGTGAGACGGCAAGGCCGCAGTCGCCAACGGGCAACCGAAGACGTGCTAACAGACCCAGCTCTCGTACCACCAGTGCAAACTCTCCCTCCAATATCGCACGCGCCTCACAAATCACATCCACTCCAAATACCTCTCACAGATGACCTTCTACACGCTTTCTGCCCTCGACGATCGCATCGCAAACGCCGACCAACTAATAACCGTCGATGTATCCAAGTTCTCCAATTCGCTCGCCGAACTCTACTCAAATCTTGCGAAACCGGTACTAGACATCATAATCTACAACTACTCGCTCTCGCGCAGTGTCGGTGGCGAAGGTCTGTTCTTCATGAGCTTGCTGGTTCAGATCTCGGCCAACGTCATGAGGGCGCTTACTCCACCCTTTGGCAAATACGTAGCGGACGAAGCAAGGTTAGAGGGCGAGTTCAGGTTTCAGCACTCCAGGTTGATCGATTGGAGCGAGGAGGTGGCACTGTATGCAGGACATGAGGCAGAGAAGGATACCTTGGATAAGGGATACTTCACGCTGATCAAGCATGTCAATCGCATATTGAGGAGGAGATTCTACCACGGAGTCATGGAGGACTTTGTTATAAAGTACTTTTGGGGTGCGCTGGGATTGCTGTTATGCAGTGTGCCAGTGTTCTTTAAGGTTCCAGGCACAGGCGGCATGACTATGGGAGACCGGACGGAAAGTGAGTACTCAAAATCCGCAGTCCTTGTTTCATTTGCGAGGAGGGCGATTACTGACAGGTATTACTACAACAGGCTTCGTCACCAACCGGCGAATGCTCCTCATGTCTAGCGACGCTTTCGGTCGCGTCATGTTCTCGTACAAGGAGATCACCGAGCTCGCCGGCTACACTTCACGCGTGTCAACCCTCCTCGACGTAATCGACGACATACAAGCTGGTCATTTCGAGAAGAAGCTCGTTTCTTCCGCCGACACCGAGGAGAACGCATCCGTTCTACGCGGCCGCGGCACCGTAACCGAAGGCACAGACATTGAGTTCATCGACGTGCCTATAGTATCTCCAAACGGCGATGTACTCGTGCGCAAGCTCTCCTTCAGCGTGAAGCCAGGAGACCATCTCCTCATCGTGGGACCCAACGGCTGCGGAAAAAGCAGTCTGTTCCGCATCCTAGGCGGCCTATGGCCCGTATACGGCGGCAAAGTACGGAAGCCACCATTCGAAGACATCTTCTACATCCCGCAACGTCCATACCTCTCGCGCGGAACGCTACGCCAACAGATTATATACCCAGACTCGCTACACGACATGCACTCCAAATCCATTACCGACAACGACATCCTTTCGATCCTCGAGACCCTGAACCTAGAATCTCTCATCGACCGCCCCGGCGGCTTCGACGCTGAAGCACAATGGGAAGACGTGCTTTCCGGTGGTCTCCAGCAACGCGTCGCGATGGCGCGGCTTTTCTACCACAAGCCTCGGTACGCCATTTTGGACGAATGCACAAGTTCAGTTACACTGGAGGTAGAAAGAGTGATGTATGAAGAAGCGAAGAGACTGGGTATAACTCTCATGACAGTCAGTCATCGGAGAAGTCTTTGGAGGTACCATACTAGGATTTTGCAGTTTGACGGCCAAGGTGGATTCTACTTTGGAGGATTGGATGCAGAGAGGAGGGCGGTACTTGAAGAGTAAGTTCCTTTCCATTTGCGGTGTTTGTGAGCTTTTTGGAGTATGCGAGAATGCGCGCTAACATTTTGGTAGTGAGAAGGAAGACATCGACCTGCAGCTCAGAGCTGTTCCGGACATTGAGCAAAGGATCAGGGAGTTGGAAGCTTCGCGGTAACGGATGTGGATGAAAATGGTCGGACAGGTTTGATGGGCGTTGGCATGTAGTAGCCGCAGATCTATGCGTAGTTGTGTCATATCTTGCATGGAATGTATGACATCGCGCACTGCAACGAGAGGGCATAGCTTCGTAAGCTCACCACGTGATATACCACAAGATAATGCATACACACATCTAACGCTGATTAGGCACGGATGCATCTATATGCAAATAGTTGGCGGTGATATGCACGATACTAAGGGCTTTGCATCTGCGATGTTGAGGCAAAAGGCGGCAGCAGTAGCTTGAGAGTGATGCAGCGCGCAGGTGTAGAAGGCATCTTGCACATGTGGGCGCACGACGCGCAAGAATACTCAGAAACAACAGTAAACAGGTGGCGGTATAATCATAGCGGAACATCAAATGAGAAAGGAACAACTCCCATAGACAACATTGTTATATAATAAACATCGCAAGAGTCGTGACACGGAATGTACGCGGTAGCAAAACTCAGACGCGTCGAGTGGCGTGGTTGCGGATGTCCGGCAGGAAACTGCCTCAAGGCTTACCCCATCTGTGTATAGGGTGGCTGGGAAAGGGCGAAAGTGGCCTCATGGGCGTCATGTTAAAACGAAAGTCGCGGTTGAGCGCGCTCAAACGCGCTCAGATGGGCTAGCGTCGGGTGCTCCCGTGGGTCAGGGTCCATTAGCGCGAACAGCAGCTCGTCCGAGACGCGTCCGAGGTTTAGCGCTTTGATCCGAGCCATCGCCGCGCCAAGCCAGCCCTCACGTAAAAGCCGGCCACCTCGCTCCTCCCTTCTCACCTGTACACCACACTTTCTGCAGCTGCCCCATGCCACTTTCCACAACCACAACACTCTCAAGCCGCTGCTACTGCATTGTTGCGTATCTGCTTCTTCTTCTGCTCTGCACTCTTCACACTTCAGCTGAGTCAATTGTTCGCAATTGCTCTCCCCCTCACGCGCAGCTGCTTCTCGACGCGTCGCGTCAGGTAACCACACTGCACTCAGTCACCACGCTGTCTGCCACTGCTTCTCTCCACACTCTCAGCATTGCTCCTGGGTAGTCTCCAGTAGCCATGACTACCCTCAATCTCAAGCTCGGCCAGACGGTCGAGACTTCTGGCGGTGTAGACGGCATCGTCCGCTACCTAGGCCCCATTCACGTCTCAGAGGGGCGATTTGTGGGAATAGAACTCCCAACTGCTGATGGCAAGAACGATGGCTCCGTACGCGGAGAGCGTTACTTCACTTGCGCACCTCTCCACGGGCTGTTCATCCGCGACACTAGCATTGTCAGCATCCTCTCTGAGGCAGCCCCCGCACCGGCTCCTCCTACTCCACGAGCGGTCTCCAAAACAAAGGCACCACCCACCACACCCAGAGCCCGCCCATCAAGCGTGGTTGCCCCTAAGCCTACAACCACTACAAGGACAACCACATTGAGCAAGCGGCAGTCAGTCGCAGCTCCCTCAACATCACAACCGCCTTCGCGTGGCCCAGTCCGCAAGGCCAGCGTGGCGAGCACGTCAAGCAACTCTGCCGCTGAATCATCTCGCGCCCCATTCTCTCGACCCGAATCCTCCCGCCCAGAATCTTCTCGTCCCGAACCCTCTCGTCCTACACCATCAACCTCAAGACCGAGTCTTGCATCTTCAGTCACAAGCAATGCTGGCAAAGCAAGTCGGGATAACAACGTCGACAATCTGCACACCAAGATTAGGCATCTCGAGAAGCAACACGCGGAAGACCAAGAGCGCCTGAGAGAGTATGCTCAGGTTCGCGACGAGAAAGAGCGCTACAGCGGCATCATCCAGCGGCTCCAGAACAAGTGTCAAGCTCAATATACCGAGATTCAGGAATTAAAAGACCGTGTCAACACACTTCAATTGGAACAACAGGCTCTCAACAGATCACACCAGGACCACGAGGTGGACTTAGAGGATGCCTTGGTGGACAAGGAGATGGCCGAGGAGAGGGCGGATCAAGCCGAGGCAGAGATCGAGTCGTTGCGCAAGCGCCTGGAAGAGCAGACGCTGGAGCTAGACATTCTTCGCGATGAGGCCGACCTCTTCACAACAGAAATGTCAGAGGATCAGAAGCAAGAGGCTGGATACTACCGTCTCCAGCACGAGAATGATCGCATGCGACAGGCGTTGATCACTCTGAAGGAGATGACAGAGGAGCGGGAACAAGACTTCAAGGCACACATTCTCGGGCTCGAGGGCGACGTCGCACAGCTTGAGTACTACCGGCAAGACAACGCCAATCTACAAGAACGTCTCTCTGTATCCGAAAACCTTGTGGACCACCTCAAGCAACAGTTGGACGCCGCCAATGAATGGGAGGAGATGGTCGAGGAGTTGACCCAACAAAACCAGAATCTCCAAGATAGAATCGCGGAGCAGGATCTGGTCGTGCAAGATCTTGAGAACCTACGGGAACTCAACGACGAGCTAGAAGCTCAACACCTTGAGCAAGAAGAGGACATGCTTGCAGAGCTTGACGCTAAGAACAACGAGCTCGCTGAGCAAGTACGCCAGATTACCGAACAGACCAATATCATCGCCGACCAAGAGTCTTTGATCTCCAAATTCCGAGACCTCGTCATGGACCTACAAACCAAGATGGCCGACGCTGAGTCTTCCAAGACTATGACGGAAGCCCAAGTTAAGGATACCACCGGTCGCTTCAACGAAGTGATGGACCTTAACCGCCAACTTCGTGCAGCCACTGTGTTGTCGACCACACGAGAGATCGAATCTTCGCTGGTATCGCTCAAGGCAGATCAGCTTGCTGAAAAGCTCGAGATTTGGAACGAGACAGAGTCCAAGGAGTTCACTCGAAGCGAGTCTCTCCAAGCCTACCTCGCAACAGAAAGGATCGCTGGGAAATCCAAGCTGCTTGTCAATGTGTTGAGGAGCACCTGTCGTCACATGAGCAATGGCGGTCGATTGGACGATGCCGTCTCCAGACTCGTCTGTGAAGAGTCCATTGTTCACCTGGAGGTTCTCAAAGACGGAAGCAACCGTCTTTGGTCTGCCATTCGTGGCTTATCACTTCCCGAATTCGCCAATTTTGGCCCGACGTACCAAGAATTGATCTCGGTAGAGCAGGTTCTTGATCAAGGCCTCAACGCTCTCAAAGCAGACACGCTCAACTTTGAAGAATTTGCTGGGTCCCTGGAGCGATCGACCAAGACACATGAAGCAATTCTGTCAAGCCACCAGGAGGTCCTTGCTGCACGACCAGAGGGAGAATTCCTCTCCATAGCGACTTCGCTCCACGCGAGGATTAACTATATCCTTTACATCTACGATCTGGCACACTTCGTCCTAGAGAAAGTGCCTGAGAGCATACGCGAAGAGTGCGCAAAGATGCTCATTCATTTCAACGAGCCAGTAGATACTTTGCAGGCTACATCCACGGCTGCGGCCAGGTTGCAGCGGACTCTGAAGGCTCTGGTTCAGGATCATATGTATCCCGAACGACCACAGGATTTCGAGGACGCTTTCAGATATGACGAAAAGCTGGCATCGGCTGCTGGAACCCTCGCCGCTTTCGTTCGCAGCCTGATCGAGGAGGTTGCCAAGTGCACCAGCCTATCCGACACCGAGCCAGTCCCTGCTCTTGAGCTCCGCGCGATCAAAGACAACATCGATAATCTCGATGTCGATCAGAATTATGCTTTCATGTTTGCCCACCTGAACACCATCACTTACCATCTGAATTCCTGGGCCGACCAAGCCGGCATACTATCAAAAGCCATCGAGATCGAGCACGGACCTACGCCCTGGGCTCAGAAGGCGAAGGAGGTTGAGGCGGGACGGAAGAAGGACGACGAGGCTGTGCGCCAGTTACAAACTCTTACCGTCGAACATCGTGCCACCGTTCTGAAAATTCACGAGCGAGAGCAAGTCATCGCCACCAAAGAACTGGAGATTGAGCACTTGATGGCCAAGATCAAGGACGCTACCAGCAAGACCGAAGGTCTCGAGGCTCTCCAAGAAGAGCTCACGACACGTCATGATAAGATCATGGATCTTCAGGCTCTGAATCGATCCCAGATGATGGAGATTGAGGTTTTGAGAGAGCGCCTGGCCAATGCCGACGAGCATGCGCAAAACGACGCAGGACACGCCATGGAGACCATTGCCGCTCCAGTCGAGCAACCTCGGGAAGAGGATGACCCGCTCGCTCATCCCAGCAAGCTCAGGACTATGCTCGAAGCCCTCGACAATGAGAACCATTGGCTGCGCAAGCGCGAAAACAGCTGGGCATTCAAATGGAACGTGCGCCAGACGTTGATCAGTCTGGACACCTACAAGCATGTCGACAGAAATTGGAGGAAATGCTATGAGAGGCTTTACCTCGATGACGATGATGAATTCCTCGTTTTTGAGCCATCAAGCCCAGTGCTCGAGGAGAACCCAACATATCAAATCTCGAACGCACATGGTACTGGCCGACCTAAGATGTCGGCTATCGAACTCAGTGGCATCAGCCTAGGCTGGGAGGAGCGCGCACACAGTCATAAGGTGGCTTTGGAGCAAGCCGAGGAGGACTTCGTCCACCTGTCCATGCTCTCTGATGATTACGACGACTTGTCCTTCATTGCGGTATAATTCTAGAATACTCCATCGACTAGAAGGGGAAGAAGAAAAAGACACGACTCCGCATTTACGATTCCACACGACACGGTGTTGCGCATTTGGTTTTTCAGCGACAACTCGAGAGCATGGGAAGATGCATCTTGGGTACTGGGCGTTTATTTTGGCTCTCATCACGTTTTGCGCATTGGAGTTTCTGGGTTGGCTTTGGTTTTGGTTTTGATTTGGTGTTTATCGCGACGATACCCATGGGTCTGCATTCGCTGCATCGTTTTTTGTTGTACTTTGTTTTGTATACGTTTCCTTTCTTGTAGCTAGCTTTTTACTCTTGTCTTAGTCCTCCCGGTTTGAGACCTTGACTCACCCCTTCGGGGGTTTGAGTCGGCACTCGCCGGGAGGACGGGCAGGCATTATGACATTATTGTCTTCATCCAGTTCTTCCATTGTGAATCCCTTTGCAAGTTTGCCAGTTGATGCTTGACTTGGTCGTTCTCACGCTCCAGTTCCTGTATTCTAGTTTCTTGCCAAAGAGCTCTCATCTTCGCCTCTTCTTTTGTCTTCTCCACTTCGGCTTCCAATGTTGACCTCCGCTGCCTTTCGAGAACCCGCGATAACTCGTTTGGCTTTGGCTGGTTCATCACACACCACAACTTGACGCGCGTGAGCTCTTCGCTGTGACGCACTTCGATCTGCGCAAGTTGGCGATCGTGATTCTCGTGAACGGTCGCAAGCTTTTTCGCGTGAGTTGTTTCTAGGTCTTCAACATGCTTCTCATGCTCCAACCGCTCTTTATCGAGCGCGCTGCTTAGACTGAGAACCTCGCGCTCCTGTGCTCTGAGATCTTTGATCAACGCGGTGAGTGACGATCTCGCTGCGGCAGCGTGCGCTGTAGAACGCGGCTTCTAGCTTATCAGCATGCTTCTTCCATGTTTTGTGGCATTCACTTACGGTGCTTGTCGATGTAGGTGGGCGGATATTGCGACGGGGGAAAAGCTCTCGAAACGATGGATTGCGACCGCGATTGTTTTGTCTTGTCGTTACCATTGCACATGCGAGAGCGAGCGCTCCAAGGTTTATTCGACATTCTTCGGGAGATTGCGATATTGTCGGGAGACGAGGTACAAGAGATCATGTTTAGGCTGCAGCTCTAGTGGAAGGTAGAAGTTAGGTTGAGATGCTGCAAACAGAGTGGACGGGGTCTGCAATGGCGGTATGATGGCGGAGGCAAAAGTGAAGGTGAGATTGGAAATTCAAGCTATACACCAACGGTACCTTGTATAGATTGCGAGGTCCTTCTGAAGACATGTCTTCGCACTCAGCATCTAGTTTTGAAATTCGCATCCCGCTTTTGTCCCTCCAGCCATTCCCAATCACGAGTAGAACTCATCTACGCGTGTTCCCCTACAAGCCTTGCAATCTCGGCGCACTTCTCGGTGATGCTGCGCAACTTCTCGTTCGCGCCTTTATCTGCGGTATGCTTGGCTTTCTCTTGAGCCAACTCATTCCCGAGCTCGGCAACCCTCCTGCTGAGCGTCATGACTTTCTTGCCTTGAATTTCATGCTGTTTCGTGAGAGTTTCGATACCTGCGACCGCCACTTTTCGAGTGTTGGCCTCTTTGTTCAGACTGCATGAGAGATCCTTGTTCTGGCTTTTCAGTTCGTAGACTCCAAGCTCTAGATCTGCGATAGTTGCGTCCTTCTCCTCGAACAGTTTGCTGTGTTCAACTGCGAGTTTTTTCATTTGGACCTGCATCTTTGAGATATGCCCACTGTAAACGGCGGCAGTGGCGCGAATATCCGAGTAGGTTTTGTTCTGCACATCATGAGCAACTTTTGATGGGGACTGATCGTGTAAGATATACATACGAGTTCGTGAGCGATGGCTGTTGGACGAGTGGACTGCACCCCATGACGGACAGCAAGAGAAGAACCCGCAGTAGATGACGATTCTCCCTGTGATGGCGTGCGCAATGGAGCCATGTTGCTGGATGAGAGCGTATCGTGGGTTGTGCACCAATGGTGGAAAGGTAATGCAGTAGAAAGCAGCAAAGATGAATTTTTGCGATGAAAGTGAGAAGAGTAGACCTGCCTAAAGCGGCACACGGCTAGACGCAAACGTGAGGTGAGCGTCTTTGTGGTGCTCACTGTCCCCGTAGATGTTATGTTATTACAAAGATGTCTAAAGCGCAGCTTTGCAACATTCTTTTCCTTTCAGTAAACGCCGTAGCTGAGAATTGCGGGTTTACAGTGATTTAGGAACATGCGAGGAAGTTCAGCAGCTTGGCGCGACGATGGCGATAACATTTTGAGAATATCAGTATCGCGAAAGCGAGTTTTCTCTCTGAGATGAAGCCTCTCTACCGGCTGGTGAAAGATCCCGTTCGAGGTGCGGCGTTTCTTCCACGTACCCTAAGCCTGCTCCTTTTCCGAGTTCTTATCACTTCTTTCCTGCACGTTGTCTGGTGCTGTCCACTCTCTCCACATCATCGTTGATCTTCGTATACTGCACCATAAGACATATGCCAGTACTGCTGGCGTTCGGTTATCAGCGCTATCTTCAGGTTTCGCAAACGGTAGTATGGGCTCAATGTTGAGGATTTTACTAAAGTGTCGCGTTCGTATACCGCGAGATCTGCGTCGAGGAGCAGTAGTTAAAGTCAATTTCTTAATCCCGAGGTCATGTGAGAGCGGGAGCCGCACTAAGTAGGAGCCGATAAGATCTTCCTTCTAGGCTCGCTGGAATACCGACATGCGATACATGCTTTCGGCAGTTTCCTGTAAGTTCTTTAGCTGCTTTGTGAAGTTTGGTTGACACGTGAAACGTGTTACTCCAGACACTTACCTAGGTAGTGCAGATGAGTTAGACCTACGCGTGAGGTTATCACATTTGATCGCCCGACACATCGTCACAAGTCGCAATTGCTAGATGTGCGGGTTGAGGACATGCATGCGTGCGCGCAAACTTTCGGCGTTATTCAAAGACGCAATGCATTGCACAATCACCGCTGCGACGTTGATGACGACATTCTTACCCGGTACTAGGTACGCCAGAGACCGGGGTTTGCATTTTCGTGTTTCCAACTTTCGCAGCGCAAAGTCTTCATTCGATCCGAAATTGTGAGCGCAACGTCGGCAAGCGCCTTGCTCGTTGAATGCGACATCACCAAGGCCACTTCAGCCACTGCAACGTAATTCCAGGGCACGTGCCATCAGCCACAAAACTTGGTAAGTCGGCCGATACGGTGGTGTACGTTGAAAATGAACCAGGCTAAATTCGAGTAATCCTCTCCTCAACTAGTCTTTCTTCCAGAAGACAAGTGCCATCGCTAGCAGTAAGTACTCGTTGCTAACAGCCTCCATCTGCGCACAGCCGACAATCGGCTACCTAGGTACCCAGAGATCGGGCCCACATCGGACCCGTAGCTCTGCCGTACCACAAACTATCGCAGACTTACGACTCGTCGGTCTTATTCCACCGCGAAAGCTCGTCGCAGCTCGGCCGGGTTTGCCATCATTGCGGATACGGGATGATTCGTGTTGTGGGGACGGCAGCACTTGAAGGGATGCCTGAGAGACGCCAATTACGGAACCTCTCGCCGTGATGGAAATTATCGTGATACTGAGATGGTGCAATGAATAAGGCCACCGACCGTTCGTCGTTTAGACCTTGTCGCAACCGCGTACAGAGATCGCCGACACGTGGAACTAGTGTGATCTTCCACGAGGATGTCGGTGATACTCCGGTGATCTGCGTTACCCTTTGATGGGTCAACCGAAATCGCGAGAGGTGGGTGCTTCAGCACCTGTCGATCACGGCAGTTACCAGGCGTGTGGAAAGTTACGTTTGGCAAGTGGCTGTTTGAAGGTAAAGTTCGTCTCGAATAGGTTTCAGCACCGGCAGACGCAGTCGTCAAAGTACCTAGGTAGCATGTGTTTGTGCGGGGAACGTGAGGTGGTGCGAAATACTCATGATCATTACTATATCGGATGCAAAACTATGGCCTCCGTTTTCCCTCATAGCTAACCAAGCTAGCCTCATCTGTGTCTCCTTGACTATGGCTGTGCTTCACGTGATACGAGGTCTTGACTCTGATGCCATCTTCCACTTTCGTATCGAACGACTCTGAACGAGGGCTCGATATAGCCGTGTTCAAGTTGTACGACTTGTGCTTTTGACTGACGTTCCTGAGTTCGTTGTTGCTGCCGTAGTTGTAGTATTGACGGCTGCGTGCCGATGAGCCGCCCAAAATGGGGAAGAGTCTGACCAGGAGAAGACGGAGGGTCGGGAGGCAGGCGCTGGTAGGAACATTAATGGATGCGATATATGAGAACGAGTATAGAACTTACCACATGATGCCGACACAGATTTCAATCGTGCTCCACATCGAGACGTCGTAAAACTCCCAGCTCACGTTCGAGGAAGCGGCAAAGTGAACCAAGGCTTGTAAACGCAGAATGCTGACGACGGTGACGAAGGTACCAACGCAGAACATAAGCGCTACACCGACCTTCTTCTTCCAGTGTAGCTTCAAGCCCCAAAGCTGCCAAAGAGGTACACCCAGAATCCAGAAGTCCAAGGCGATGGATATGGCCGCGTTCGATGCAGTGATGGCGTTGATTTCGAGACAAGTACCTTCGTGCATGCCATCCCATTTTGTCCAGAAGTACTGGATGGGCTGGCATTGAAATATCGCGACGATGATGAAGGCGACACCCCAGAGTATGGTGAAGACGATTGTACCCCATAGTAGTCGTTGAACGCCTTTGCTGGGGAACACGCGGATGTAGAAGAACAGTAGCGTGAGTTTCAACAGCATAAGCTGCGTGAAGTAGAGCCAGGCCATGATGTAGAAATATTGCAGCATCTGAGTGATCTCCGTCGGTGTCAGGGTCCAGAGATCTTGGCCAAGTCCATTCTTCACAGTGCCAAAAACAGTGATGACGGCACTGGGTATAGCGGCTATGAGTGTCGCCAGCACGCACCAGTCGTCGTAGCCAAAGTCCATCCTCGACACGGTGCCCTTGAAGGTGAAACGCATCGCAACGAAGGCTGCAGCTATGCATACCATGACGTTTGACAACAGCACATAGCTTTGTCCGCGATCCCGTACCGGGGCTCCGCAGGTGGTCAGGCTGATGTTGCGCGTAACTTCATGTTCGTCAGCCTCTTTTTCTCTTCCGTCGGGATAGGTGCAAGTACCTAGAGCTTCAGGGATGGTGCAGCTGGCGCTCACACACAGCGTTACGTTGTTTTGGAAGACATCGTTCGTGCAAATACATGCTTGATCTGTTGGAGAACAGGTGTTCGTACTGAAAGCGTTCAAGAGGCACAGTTGCTGCAAGGGTGAGCGAAATGTTAAGAAGTTGGGCTGCAAGGTACTTACAGCACATGCGGGAAGCTTTGACAGGGCTGGCTGCTGTGCTGCATGTACCATGGAGATGGTAACGAGCCACAACAGCATGCATGTGCGAATGAAAGAGGCCATGTCGATGCTCTCACGCCACGTTTGCGCAAGACAATCCGAATGTTGAAGACAGATGGGCGGACCCCCGAGTTTGTAACGGGTGCGTAGGATATCGCGGAGGTCTCAAGTAAAGCGACAGCGGGACAGGTTCCACCATTTATCTTCCGCCTCTAAACGGAAGGTGATCCTCGAATATGATGAACGCAGGGATCCCTCGTGCGGTTTATAGTGCGTCTCTTGTAAGGCCCAGGACTGAAACCCACGAGTCGTAGCTACCATGGTGGCTGCCGTCATTGGTATGAAGTGCCGACTGCAGAAGCCTACCCGACCATGGCATTCCAATAGCGCAAACTTTGTTAAGAAGTGCTGGCGCATATACGGTCGGAACCTAGCATCCTTCAGAGATGGCGGCATGTCATCCAGAAAGGGGTCTTGCCTTGTTCAGGCCGGTGCAGCGCAATGTGGGGTGCGGTCCGGTGTGTCATGGGCTTGCGAACGCCACAAACGCCAACCGAAAACCACGGTAAAACCTGAACGACAACGTCCACCATCCATGACCAACGGAGGATAATTTTAGACTTTCGAATATGTGACAGAAAGGGCGATGATGAGCATGGCGCAATGGCAGAGGTCTGGAGGCGGGCGAGCACGTGGAGCGATAACAGCTGCTCAGTGCGCACCTAGACATCTCGTTCGCTGCACGGCTGCCGAAATGAGGTTCCCTCCGAACGTTCCAAGACGACGAATGCCCGCCAAGATCTGCACGCCCGCCGGTTCCTGGCGCCACACTGTGTCGCCTGAGGACGAATCCCACGGTTTCATGAAGCTCAATCCTAGCGAGCAATCCGTCGTTGAGGGTCCACCCCCAAGCGTTAGGCCACCCGGCGAATCCCCCATTCATCGGTTGGCCCACTCTGCCCTGCAGTAAGTCATTCTCGCGTGCGGCCATCGATTCCCGCACGAGGTTTTCGCCGGCTTCCAGCCCAGTGCATGGCTATTCCTTGCATTGATATCGGCATGTGGCACAATGTCTCAAGTGGACTCTGTCGGCGTTGTAACCTACAGAGGAAGCAGACATATTCTAAGTCTTCTTCTTTGAGATGGTCTCCGAGATGAGAAGAATAGCATGTGGCAATGCGAAAACGATAGTAAGGGGAACAATGGCTATATATGAGGGTCGGGACAAGGCTCTTGGTATTCATCACTGCCATCAAGCACTTTCAAGACAAGATGAGGCTCATCGACAACGCTGCGCTCTTTGGAGCCCTACTCCTTGCTCGCTTTGGAAGCGCCCAGGATTGTTACCGTCTGCCAAGCGATGCCGACTGGCCATCCGATAACGCGTGGTCGACACTGAACTCGACCGTGAACGGGAAGCTCGTAGCCACTGTCCCAATTGGCTCCCCGTGTCACGATCCGACATACGATGCCGACGCTTGCGACGCATT
The DNA here is from genome assembly GCF_024043175.1 of Alternaria infectoria. Classification (NCBI taxonomy): domain Eukaryota; kingdom Fungi; phylum Ascomycota; class Dothideomycetes; order Pleosporales; family Pleosporaceae; genus Alternaria; species Alternaria infectoria. The sequence goes on along the minus strand of NW_026250693.1, from coordinate 1,139,844 downwards.
GAAGTCATCATGGCTCAACCCGCTGATACAGTAAGTGCAAGAGCTCCGTTTACATGTTGGGGTAGAACTCTAATACTCTTGGCAGCACCCCGTCTTCCCACTCGATAATGCAGTCGTACTTTGCCAATCAGAGCTGCGATCCATTCTCCGATAGGAGCATCCCGTGCACTCTGGGCAACTACGTTTCGTACTCTGTCAAAGCTACCGAGGCTGAGGATGTCGTCTCTGCTCTTGAGTTCGCCAAAGCTCAGAAAATTCGTGTGGTTGTGCGGAACACTGGGCATGATTTCCTTGGAAGATCTACCGGAGCCGGCGCTCTAGCCATCTGGACCCAAAGTCTCAAGAACATCGCCTTCGGCGACTGGTCCGATGAGCACTACACTGGCCCGTCGGTCACCGTTGGCGCTGGAGTGATGGGCAACGAGTTGCTCGAGGCAGTGCACAAGCAAGGCATGAGTGTTGTGTCTGGTGAATGCGCTACTGTCGGTCTAGCAGGAGGATTTACCCAAGGTGGTGGACACTCGGTGCTCAGCACTGAGTTCGGGCTTGCTGCTGATCAGACCTTGTCCTTCGAGGTCGTGACTGCTGAGGGCAAGATGCTCACTGCTTCAGCAACCGAGAACGCCGACCTTTACTGGGCTCTCAGCGGAGGTGGTGGTGGCACATATGCTATCGTCCTCTCATTGACTGTACGAGCATACCCAGCCAAGCAGGTTGGTGGTGCTGCTATGCAGCTTCTCGCCTCGTCCACCACCCCCGAGAAGTACGCCGCAGCAACTGCCAAGCTGATTGAGCTCTTGCCAGCGATGATCGACGCTGGTGCTATGGTCGTCTTCTTGGTCAGCACTCAGTACATTGTGATCAAGCCCGTCACCGTCTGGGACTCAACAGCTGCCTACGTCAAGGACGTGGTGCTTGCGCCTTATGCCAAAGCTCTTACAGATCTCGGCATCACGCCCCCAATCGTCTACAGCGAGCTGTCTTACCGCGACCACTTCGATCGCTACATGGGCCCTCTCCCACGCGGCGCATACGAAGTCAACCGATACCAGTTTGGTGGCCGTCTCATTCCCCGAACTGTGGTCGAGAACAAGACCGCCGACCTTGTCAAGGTCTACCAAGAGCTTGCCGCAGAAGGCGTCTTGCTTGCTGGTAGCTCAGCAAACTACAAGAAGCCCGCTGGAGTCGCCGACAATGGCGTACTGCCCGCATGGAGAGACGCCATGATCCAGCTGCAACTTATCACAAACTGGGATTCCACCGCTCCTTGGGCCACCATGGAGGCAGCTCAGCAGAAGATGACCAACGAGCTCATGCCTAAGATTGAAGCCATTACTCCGGGCAGTGGCTCATACCTTAATGAGGCAGATTTCCAGCAGCCGAACTGGAAGGAGACCTTCTTTGGCAAGAACTATGACAAGCTGAAGGACATCAAGAAGAAGTACGACCCTAAGGATGTTCTCTACATCCTCAAGGGTGTTGGTAGTGAGGCTTGGAAGGTCAGCAAAGACGGACGCATGTGCCGTGCGTAGGGGTGTCGCGTAGTTTAATCTTCTTGTACATACAACTTATCGTCCTGGGCTTCTCTCAGTTCAAGAACTTATGAACTCTTACCAAATCCTCCACTTGTCGATGCATGTAGCGATGGGCCACTTTTATCATGATAAAGACGCGGCAAATCAATCGACGTTATCGTAGTGCGAGACATGAGGTGGCGTAGATGTGTCGTTGTGCGTTGGAAGGAGACAGGTAAGGGCATCGCTGTCTCTCGATTCGATGTTGTGCATCCGTGCACGATCAGGCCGGCTAAAATTCCACGTGACGTCGCGTCACGATTTCTGGACCCTGTCATTCACCACACATTCCTGATGCCACCTCGGACTCTTCATCATTCCCTATATAGAATCTGCCTGGATAGTCAGCCATCGCACTGTGTGGGTCTTTTCCAGGCTGCACACATGGCTTTGCGAGTCGACCCCTGCGCCCGGCCGATGGCTGCCTGGCATTCCCGTTATGGGCATCTCGAGCTTTGATATCGGGATGCACTTCCCTTATATGTCTTCTCAGTGAGCTGCTGTGATTTTGTTGGTATTTCAGCTAGCATTCATCAACCTACATTTTGCTTCCATTTTGCGCATGTTTTGTCGCGTCATCTTTCTCTCGTACATCATACCATACAGCAACAAGGGAACCGGTTTTTTTTGCCATTTTGTGGATGCCGTCTGTCTTCAAAGCAACGGTCATTAACTGCGATCGGACTGATCGGTCGTTGTTTTATCAGGATATGTGAAGAGGTACAAAGCTTCCTTCACACCGCATTCAGGGCTAGCTAGTCGGGTCCAAGTCTGTCGGCATTCACTTCACCTTGGGCGTGAATCCTACCCTTGTGAATTAGTCACTCGCCTCGCACACTACGTGCTGCCTTAATTCTACACAATCTCCACACGCCTGAACTATTTCTCGCCCGGTACCGAACTCACTCTACCACTCTACCACGGCGCGCGACGTACCCACGAACGATCATCCTCGCAGCCCTCTTTAACTGATAGGAATCCACACCATACTCAACCACATCAGCCATCATGTCTAAGAGCTGTGTCATCTGCGGCACAGAGGAGAGCGAAAGCGAACTACTTATCGAAGCTCCATGCAAACGCCATTTGGTCTGCGCCGACGATCTCGCTAGCTTTTTCGAGAATGCGACAAACAACGAGAGTCTATACCCGCCGCAGTGCTGCGATGTTATGTTTGTGTTAGACGAATATGAGGACTATCTGCCGTGGGAGGTTTCTTGGGCGTACCAGGTGAAACAGCAGGGCGAGTACACAATCCTGGCAAAGTAAGTCCTAAACGAAAAAAGCTGGACGGGTCGACGTGCGAGTAACATATTTGAATTAAGCTAACACTTGAACAGATTCCGCACATACTGCGCAAACCTAGCTTGCGCGAAGTTCCTACCCCCCGGAAACCACGTCGAAGATCCCGAATCGAAAATCACATATGCCATCTGCGAGGCCGAAGAGTGCGGAAAGTTGACCTGTGTCAAGTGCAGGACGCTGCTCGACCAGGGAACCCAGAACCACAAGTGCGACCAGAACGAGGACGACAAGAAGTTCAAGCAGACTGCGAACGAGAAGGGCTACCAAGAGTGCTTCGTTTGCGGCGCAACTGTGGAGTTGGCCGAGGCATGCAATCATATTACCTGCGAGTGCGGCAACTCGTTCTGTTACATCTGCGGTGAGAACTGGCCTGGGATGCACGGCTGCCCGCAATACGGACCCGCAGAGTACGACGAAGAAGGATACAACCAGGACGGCTTCCACCGTGATAGTGGCCTCAGTCGTGAAGGTCTCACTCGTCGTCAAGAAATCCTACGTGCTCGTGCACTAGATGAGGCGCAGCGTCAGGCTGATGATGACGATGAAGATGACGAGGAAGAAGGTGATGCGCGAAATGATCCTGAGTGGGAAGTCCTGCAGCATCTGACTCCTGACCAACGCGCTATTGTCAATATGCTTCCTCATGGGCCCCGCGAAGACGCTTTGGATCAGCATCGCATCGAGTTGTTCGAAAACCAGGGCATTTTGTTCGACCAGTTCAATCCTCATCCTCCGCCTCCGACTCCACACCCGCAAGATAATGGTGAGGATGGTGATGAGGAGGGGGAGAATAACGGTGAAGACGACGCGGAGCGCGACGACGAGGACATAAACGCAGAACATGGAGCCGCTGTCGATGACTTCCTGCCAGTTGGAGGAGCGGGAGTCCATGACCCAAGGTACATTCTCGATGCAAACGGAGAATTGCAGATTACCCGTGCTATACCAAACGACCAGCATCCCCCAGAGGTGCAAGGAGCATTTCCCGCGGGCCAAAATGAATTCTATGACTTCGCCAGCTCAAACATCCAAGTCGTCCCGGCCGACGAAGAAGCTGCCCAACAAGATATCCCCGCCACAGTCAGCCAGCCTCCCACTTCCGACGAAACCGTCAACGACGAGGCACCCAGAGCTTAGTAGCGTTACATCATCGTTGCCCGCGACTTCGCTGCAGGAACAACAGCCTACGTCATACTACGAAAACCCTGAACAGATCTGCAGACTACACTGAGTTATAGTTGGGCAAAGTAGAAGATTTAAGGTCAAAGTAGGCTCCAGGTTGTTCCAACTTTCTCCTTGCATGAAGTAAGGGCATCGCTGTTTCTGGGTTTGATGTTGTGCGTCGGAGCACGACCAGACCGACTGTGGGATAGTGTTGGATCGTAGGGATAAAGGAAATAAGGTAGTTGCTAGACATACACTTCATTGCGTCATTCATCATTGCAGTACTTTTGGTTCGTGTTCTCGTAGGGCCTGACGTGCTGTGTAATAAACGTGTCCACCCTCATCCTACCCGCCATCTACTTAACGAAAGTGTTGACAGGCAACCTGTAAACATCAATCGTCCAGTACGGCCTTCTAGTTCCCTCCCACTGATCACTCCCATGCAGTCCCTTCGGCACATCGATATCCTCCCACTGCGTATCAAAGCCCGCCTCGTACAGATCCATCTCAGCAACCTTGGTATAAACATCATAGCAGATCTGGCGATCAGCCCCGAGCCCATTATACCACCCAAACTTTCCGTCCTTGGCCAAAAGCGCAACCACATACTCCGCGAAAAACTCCTTGAGCGCCTTGTAATCCTCGGCAAAAGTATCGTAGTAGATCGCATCTAGCACAACGCCCTGCTCCACTAGCTTGGGCAAGATATCTTGCCACCTGCCTTCGTGGATCTTGACATTGGGCTTGTCGTACCAGCCTTGCTCACGCAGCCGCTGGTGCACTTGCGGGTGCGCTTCGATGATGTGGTGTTCCGCGGGGTCATGCGTGAGAATCGCCGTATCGACAATACCCATACCATGACCTACATTCATAGTCCGAAGACCGGATTTGGGGATAAGGGTCTCGGCGTGGCGTTGCATGATTTGCGTTTCCCAGTCCATCATGACAGCGTTGTCGGATTCGTCGAGGAGAATGCCAGGTTTGTAGCGGAGTTGGGATTTCAGGTATGCTTTGTTGTCTAGGGAGACGTCATCAAGTATCTTCTCTTCGACGACTTGTTCCACGGCTTTGGCGTCCTCGGCGGAGACCTTTTGTTTCTTGGCGGCGGGCTGCTCGGTGGTGTCTTCTTCGAATGCTTCCTCCACGTCGTTGTCGCCCATGCCAAGGGCTTCTAGGCGCGCGAAGAGGATCTCAGCGCGGACACCGGCTTCGACCATCATTTCGTAGATCTTCTTTTGGCCTAGGCGGAGGGCAATGCATCCTGGTGTCTCGTCTTCCTTGTTGAGGTCGTTCCAGATGGCGCCATTTTGGAGGAGGGTCTCTACGGTTTGGATGGCGGCATCGCCAGCCTCCTTTCCGTCTTCAGCCTTACCGCATGCTGCGGTTGCTGCGTGTAGTGGTGATGTTGATACTGTTGCTGTGGGGTCTTGCACGTTTGCCGAGCCATCTTTGAGCAGGACGGTCAACGCCGGCACATCGTGACGCTCTGCCGCCGAGATGATGCGCTTGGCGAGGAGGATATCTTCTTCTGTTGCTTGTTCGGCCATCTTCAATTGCGATTGTATCGTCGTCGATCTGAGTTGCAGAATGACTGTGGGGTTGGGTAACTTTTTCCTGCAGGGTTCACGATAAGATAAGCGAAGACTAGTGCTTCACTGTGGCTTCCCGATGCGGCATGGACTGATAATGTGCTGTGCTTGGAAGGCCACGGCTTGAGTAGCAAATGACAAGGATAGTAGGTCGAAAGCTGCACGAACGATATTTGTAGCATTATGACATTCGCTGGCAGCAAGCATGTGCATACCTGCTAAATCATTTCGTGCTTCTATTGATGATCTAACAAACTAGGCTTCCGTCATAAGATACTACAAGCCAACGAAACATAGCGAGAAACACCTTCCATGAGTCTATAGAGATAGACGTATGCTTATTCAATCGCCACTTTCCTAAACACCTTGCTTCCATGCCATGCGAGCTGTCCAATTCTGATCGTATCCAAGTGAAGGCATCTCCACCCGTCCCATCAAGCCACAGGTATAGATAGTGATGCGAAACTGATGATGCCAAAGCATAACGCGCAACAAGGCCCCGCAAGAAGTAGTATCGTGCGGGGCGGACATGTATATAGACATTAGAAACGAATTAAGGGGCGATCGACGCGACAGAATAGATCTGATCCCCAACGGGTGGCGGCGCTTGCGTGCTGTATGCAAGTCAACCCGATGCCTTTGATGCAAAAATGAGCCCACTATCGGGCTTACTTCATCATCTGCGAAATGTTGTTCCACTTTTGCTTGAGCGCTTCGTGCTCTTCGTTGATCTAGAAGACTGGTTAGCAGTGCGCAACATCGAACTGGGTTGCAACTTACTGTAGCCCATTGCATCTTGACATCGACCAACTCCTTCTCCATCTCGGCCATCGAGTCTTCTAAGTTGCGGTTCTCGTTGTGGACGACAATGTTCTTCTGCATGACAGTCTCCATTTCGCTCTTCAGCCGTGCTTCAACCTCGGCAGGTTGGGTATCGACGATTTTCTGTAGTTCCAAGACCTTGGTCTTCAAAGTTTCGTTTTCTTCAGCGAAGTTCTCATTCTCGACCTTGGTCTTGATGAGCTCAGAAGCGACCTGGACATGTTCCATGTCGGACTGTTCAGCACGATGCTCCAAAGACCGAACCTTTTGCTCCAAATGCGTGACCTTGTCTTTCAATCCATGAAGTTCAGTCTCGCGCTCCTTTTCCACACGTTGCTGTTCTTTCCACTCAGCGGTGTATTGCTTGAGCATCTCCGGCGTAATCTTGACAGAAACGGCATCTTTGACGAGGGTATCGGCGCGATAAATCTCCTTGTCGATACCGGCCGTCGAACCGAAGAAGCCGTTCTCGAGAATGGAATTGGCCGACGGGGCTTTGTCGATGTAGACATCGAACAACCGCTCTTTGAGGAACTGGGTCAGGGTAGACATGTCCTTCATACCTAGCAACGTTTCGGCGTTCTTCTGCATTAGTACGATGCCGAACTTCAAGATAGCAGACTCAAGACCCTCGCTGAGTATCAGGTCGTAGATGCGCAAGACGAGCTGCAGCGGGAATCGGTATGCAAACAACGTGAGGAACCATTGCGTTGCGTAAAGCTGGGGCTTGACCTCTCTTCGCCGAAGATGGCAGTAGAGAGCGGGCTCCAGATCTTCCAAAAGACGTTCGAACTGGTAAAGATGCAGATGGAGTCCAGCCATATCAGCCACAAAGAGGTCGCGCAGACGATATTTGTTCATGAGCGTAACGAAAAGACTGAAAGCTTCTTCCTCAGGCATCTACCGAAGTTAGTAAAGCGACGATTATCACAAGGGTGATAGCTTACGTTGAAAAGCAGAGGCATGGCGATGAAGTTCATGCCTTGAGCGTAACCAACGGCGTCATCGTACAGAGCATAGGCTTTGCAGATGCCAAAGAGACCGTCTTGTAGCCCAGCTGCCATGAGGTACTTGGAGTAGCTCGTTCGGGCTCCGAGATCGCGCTTGATGACCTTCTCTAATTTCGAGATGGTGACTGCATTCTGCTTCTTTTCCGCCGCAAGCCTCGCTTGTACCTTGATGGGATCTTCGTCCGACGTGAGTGATGGCGAGCCTAATGGTGCAGTCGTGCTAGCAGCTGTTGTGGCCGGGCTCGAGTAGTCGGAATGCACAGAAGACGAGGAAGAAGCGACGGAGTCCTTTCCGTTCGCACTGGCTTGGCCGGTGCTGACAGTGCTGTTTCTGACGCTCATGTATTCTTTGTCTGTTCCACGAGCGACTAGCTCCCTGTACATGCTCTCCAGCTCTTCGCTTTTACTTTGCGCCAGCACTTGCCAAATAACACCACGGATAACTTGAGGGATGCCGCTGGCGATGGCGCGGTTCAGTTCTTCGGAGCTGGTACGCGCGATTGCGGCTGGGCCCTCATTGACCACTGACTGCCATAGGTCCCAGTCGACAGGCTCAGCCGCATCTCCTGCCGGACCAGCGGCGAAACCAGAAGCAGTACCGGGGGCCAACTTGGGATTTATTGTAGGTTGCTTTGCGAGCGCTGGAGGACTTCCTGGCTCTTCCTCAGCTAGAGGGGTGGGGCTGGCAATGCCGAGACCGAGGCCTGGTGATGCTAACGCTGCTGCTGGACTGCCTTCTCCGGTTGTGTCATCCAGTGTTATGCCAGCTTCTTCCCTCATCCGCAGAATCTTGAAGCGATCTCGCAGGCTGCCCTGGCTTGATCTGTTCTTGGAGCCCATGTCTCCTTCGTCTTCGATCCTGCTCAAAGTGAGCTCAGGATTGCTGCCGATGGTTGCAATAGATGCCCCAGTATGACGTCGCTCGGCAGTTGTTGTAGCTGTGGGTGGAGACTCGGGCTTCTTGCTGGAACTATTCCTCGAAAGCCACGCAAAGGGGCCTGTGAGCTTCCTGGTCGTCGGTGCTGGCGCGGGTTTCTCTTTCTCTTGTACAGCGGGCGGCGCGGGTGGAGGGGGGAATTTTACGGGTGCCATTGTGCCTGAAAGGCCTTGTAGGCCACTCGCGGAGCTTGTGGAGTCTCGAGAGTCTCGCGGTGGTAGTTTGGGGAGTATGCCGGCAGCCTTGGAGCCTTCTGTAGGGAGTCAGCTCAGGTTCTGCGCTCAGCATGCATTTGCGCATGACGCATTTGTGGCTACGGAGTGAGTGAATGCGGGGCGCCCTCGCTTTTGAAGCATGATTCGCCGAGCATGCGCACATCACATAGCCCTAGATTATGCCAAACAAAGTAGGTGTACTCACCACTATCCAACGACACGTCGTCCATGTCTGAGGTGACTGAGACCCTGTGTCCAGTCAAGAGTGGTGACTTGGCTGCCGGTGCAGCCTCGGTAGGCTTTTCGACGACTTCGGGCTCGCTCTCTGACTCGTCGCTGTCATCTTCGTCCTCATCCTCGTCGTCGTCATCATCGTCGTCATCCTCCTCGCTATCGTCGCTCTCCTCTTTGGGCAGTTTTGGCACTGCAGGGTTGGGCGAGACTGGTTTGCCGGCTTGTACGGTGGAGTTGGAAGACTCTCGCTGTAGGAGGGAGCGTGACCGTGACTGCGATCGTTCGGAGTGTGAGTCGGGGCGAGGGGTAATCTCAGAAGCGTCTTCGAAGTCGTCCTACACCGCCGCACGCGTGTTAGCAAACTCGCACACTGAGGCTCTCCGCTGCCGCCAGATTCAAACAGGCATTGCTTACGCCGTCTTTGTCGGAACTGTGTGAGCTCGTGGGTCTTTCGGTCTTGTCCGCCATATTTGCAAGGGTTGGCGGTGTAGGCTACTGCGGGTCGGTCGAGGGTATCTTGAAAGGCAGCTGCCGTCGACGTGCGGAACGTGTAGCGTGGGCGTGTGTAGAGAATAGAGATTAAGACGTAGTATGGCTCGGGCGTCGGGGCACAAGTCGGGAGGCGCGGCGGTGTTGTGGCGGTGATGGGGAATTAGGAGCGGGACAGCGACGTGGGTTGGTGAATTAGAGAGAGTGGAGCACGACCCTGGCACCCTGGCCGCGGCCTTGAACTTCGGGGAAGCCACTGAGGAGCCACAGCGACACCTCCACCCCCGTCCGTCACCAACAACGGCCGGCCATGGAAGACGAAGTCCGTGACAGTTCAGACTCTGACACGCTGCATGACGTCGCCCCCTTCATGCCTGGCTGCTGTGCATATGCAGCCGCACCGCCAGGCCAGCTGTTCACACGGCGCGCCGTGGTGGTACAAACAGCTCACCATGGCCTGCCATACATAAGGTTAATCTGAAACATGCACTAACGCCGCCGCTTGTTCGTCCTCCGCCCGCCCTGCGAATCGAGCCTTCTCCCACACGCGACAGGCATTCGGCACTATTTTTGGTTTTCGACCTGATCGTCCGCGACTGCAAAAGAATCAACCCATGGCAAGACGTCACTCAGGGGCCGGACGTCCGACGTTCTCGAACAAGAAAGAAGTTTCCTTTGTTCCTTCCCGTCCGGCCACCTGTTGATGACGCTCCTTCCTCTTGTGCAACGGCCGCGTCTCAGCCCGCCATCTCTGCTTCACGTCAGCAAATCCGTGCCACGGGGGGTCTACGTCACGCATGCTTCAGAAAAGGGTTTGAACAATAAGTAATGTGAAGTAGAATTGCAAAGTCAAGGTATATACATGAACATCAAGAAGGTGTCTCCAATCAAAGTTTCCAGTTCATCTCTTTCTCCCCGATTAATCTCATAGCCATTTTTATCTCAGAAGCTCTCCCTTAGGCGAGGCACTGGGAGTAGAAGTCGTTCTGCTTGACGCACTTGGCAGTGCCCTCGCAGGCAGTCGGGCCAGTCCATCCCTGGCCACCGCACTGGTACCAAAGCTTAGCAGCACCAGCAGTTCCGGAGGGAACAGCGCCGGTGGGGGCAGCGATACCGGCAGAAGGCTTGACGAGAGTAGCGAAGGTGGTGGGGGCCTCGGGGGCAGCGCTGGGGATGGTAGCGTTCATCGAGGGGCGGGCAGGAGCGAGGGTAGGGAGAGCGGCGGCGCTGGTCTCGGCAACGACGACAGAAGAGGCGGCGGGAGAAGAGGCGGCGGCGGCGGGAGAAGAGGCGGCGGCGGCGGGAGAAGAGACAGGGACGGTCGAGTTAGCAGCAGGAGCAGATGGCTTAGCACCACCGGCACCACCGCAGGAAGCAACGGCGCCACCAGGAGCCTTGTAGGTGGTCGCGTCGAAGCCGTTGTAGATGTCGGGGATGTAGATGTTCTTATCCTCAGCCTTGTAGGCGCCGGGGAGCTCAATGGTAGGTGTGCATGAGCCCTCGCTGCCGGTACCAGTGATCTTGAGCTGCATGCAGCCAATGTAGAACTGAGCACCGCCGACGGTCTGGGCGCTGTGGAGAGCCAGCATCTCCGAACGGAGGAGGTACTCACCGCTAGCAAGACCGGTAGGAAGAGCAAACTCGTGGGTCATGTTGTTCTCCCCCATGATCTCGTTGGCCCACTTGCCGCCGACTTGGTCGAGCTCGTCAATCTTGAACCATCCGGCACCGATACCGGTAGCCTGGGCAGCATCGTCGACGGGTCCGTAGAGCATGTGGGTGATAGGACCTGGGTGGCCGGACTGGTCCCATTGGACCTTGATTGTGTCACCCTCAGCGGCAGCAACGGTCTCGACACCGGAGGGGACCTTGGAGCCGCCAACGTTGCAAACAATGTCGTCGCTGGTTACGTCGGTGACGGGGCTGTTGGAAGGTGGCATCCGGATGCCGACCTGGTAACCGGGGGTGACATCGTTGACCCAGAGCTGGTGAAGGTTCTGGTGAGCCGAGACGGCGGAGAGGAGAGCGCTGGTGAAAACGGCCTTGGTGAACATCTTGAAGTTTCAAAGTTGTGTCGTCGGTATGATATGTACAGTGACTGGATATGCAAAGATATGCTAGTGATGCCTGATCACGAAATGAATGTAGTGTAAAGAATGAAGTTGGCAAAAACCGGAACGAGTGTTGTGCAAGAAAGGACTGGCCTGATGGAATGATGAGCTGGAGAAGTCAGGACGACGGCAGCTTTTGTACTCACCCCACGCAGATCTATTCCCTGTCTTAGGCGCCTGGCATGAGATTAATAGTCCCGGAGATCAGGACAAACCGCCTGGAATCCTCCATGACACCCGTTCACGCTATCCCAGCCACTGGCAACGGGAACGACATCGCCTTGACAGATGCCAAGAAGCGACACGCCAGCAGTACATCTAGATGAAGTGCTAGTCTGCCCTTTTTGGGCGTTGTCCGCGATGCTTGTTTATGCGACAGGCACCATCCGAGATTGGGTGGGCATGGTGGTGGAGAAGCTGGGAAGCGAGCGTTTCCAGTCTCGCTACTTTGGGTTAGCGAATCCGTTTCAACTGTGCAGCCGCATGTTTCAAAACACTGCGAGAGCGGTTCGCTGGGAACACGATCCTGCAGCGAGTCGCGATGAACATGAAAACTTCGGTGTTCTTGTTGCCGAAGCCCGTAGACGCAGCTGACGGGTTCTGTGATACCCGGAGAAATTTCACAAGGCTGCGTTGATGCAGTAGTCGGTGGTTTGAAAGAACCAGAGTAACATGTGCTTGAGACTGCTTATGAATCATGTGAACGACTTTCATTGCAAAAGCAATCTACAGTTCACTTCCTTTGATGAGGCTGCACTTCATGACGCGCTGCTCCGGCGCCTGGAGTGGGGCAGCACCTCAGTCGCAGAAAATGTCTTTCTCATGGGGCTCGTCTTTTGAAGATGAAACCTGTAGGCGCTGGTACAGTGCGTCCTTCAAGCACCGTAGAAAGACCGTCCATTTCCTTGCCAGTGTCAGGCATTGGTTCGGATATTGGTGCTGTTGGGCTTGGAGTATTTGCAGTGGAAGTAACAGTGTCCGCGGGCAATGCGAGAGTTCCAGTAGAGACAGAGATGCTCCCTTGAAGCACTTCTCCATTGACGTAGATATGAATCTCCTGCACTGTAGATACTGGCAATGTCGGATGGATGATGGAGAGGAACCGTGCGCCAGCTAAGATCGAAATGAACCACAGCGTTATGAGGAAAAAAATGGCGAAAAGTACCCACGGCACAAGGATGCATTTTCGCGGCATTCGACTCAGTGCAGGCAGTGAGGTTGGGAAACCCGGTACAAAAGACTGCGCAAAGTGGGGGTGGTTTGTGTCCTGGTAGTCGGGCTTGACCTGAGCTTCCTCCATCTCCTTTGAAGCTGCTTTGTTGTAACGCGGGATCGAAGAAGGCGACTCATGCGTGGCTTGATGGTAGGGGTTGTTTGAAGCGCCACCTTTTGGTGCTGAACCAAAATTGGCGTTTTGGGGCGTATGAGGAGCGGTATACGAAAGGAACGTAGAGCTGTATGTTGGAGCTGGTGAAGGTAAGCTCCCCTGTTCGATGGAAGCCACGTCTAATGACGTTGGTCGGTTTGGGGCGTGCATGGTGGAGGCGAACATGTGGAAGATCTGTAAGTGCGACAAGAAAGAGGACCTGCCTTTTAGTGATTATAACAAAGAAACAACGCGGAGCTTGACTGCTGTAACAATTCAAGTGCGGACAATGCAGATAAAGGCACTGCATCTGATGAACAGCGTAGCATCCACAAACAATGATCTATTGCAATTAGCCTATGGAAAGAGTCATTAGCAAACGTTTCATCGCTTTCGTGCGCCTGTGTATCGTTTCTACGGCTGAATAACACATCTCGACGAATGCAGTGGTGGTGAGAAGATGGAGCGTGGGGACGACGGGTTTGGAAGGCGCGGCGTGCTGACGAACGATTGGCGTACCGGCGCTTTCCCTCGGATGCAGGGGCTAGCCTTGGGGTGTCATACTGGCCGCACCGAGTAGTCTCAATCACAGACAAAGTCAGTAGTTGAGCATGACTATCGTAGTTTTGATTATTGGCTCGTAAAATGTCCGATCATAATTGTTTGCACGAGATGTACGTGCAGAGTATGCCTTCACTAGGCGTGCTTGAGGGTATCATACCACAACTCCAAAACTCCCAGCGCAATAACCTTTCAGGCATGTCCATACATGATTCCCCGAGTATATTCAGGCTTTCGCCTTGCCCTTGCCAGTACCAGCAGGCCGACCTCGCTTCTTCCCTGCCGCGGCTGGCTGTGCGCGAGCAACTGGCTGTCCGTCTGCCCGCCTGCCCTCTGCTGTTCTGATATCCTCGAGCTCCTTCTCCAGCAAGCCTTGTAATTGTTCATTACGCCTTCCTAGTAGTAGTACATCGTCCGTATTGATTGTGTTGCGACCGGCGTGTTTGGAGAAGACTTCGAGGTCGCGGGCTGTATTTGCTGTGATGGCGTTAGCACCCTGTAGACTAAGCAGTATCTGAGGGCTCGAGGTTGATCGTACCGATTTGGGTATATACAAGCTCAGTAAGCGCACCGATGAACTGAGGTGTTGCATTCAGGTCGTTCTCCAACGTCTTCTCGTCAACGAACTGGCCGATTGAGTACCAGAGGGCTGACTTGAGCCGCTGTGCATATTGTCAGCCCAAGCTGACTATCAATTCAGACAAAAGACTTCCTACCTCTTCGCGCTCTGCTTTGGCATCATCGTTTGACGCCATATCGCCTCGTGGTTGAACTTCAATCGCGTGTAATTGCCGGCCAGACGAGTGACGCGACGCGCCTAACGCGGGCCAATAGCGGGGCCTCGGTGATGACCGGGGAGAAAGTCACCGCCCATGTTCTGCCACCTGGGGGTCCACGCTTGAGTGATTTATTGTTATTGCGCGCAATTACTTCCTCGTCAACATCGCCTTTCACGCACAATTCCACACGCATCCGTCTATCGACAAAGTCACCGAACACTTCTCTCGCGTCACCCTCCAACGAAGCCGTAATCGCACCCGGACGTCGCTCCTCCACACTACTGCGCAACAAAACTACAATCGCGAATACAAACATCACATAGCCAAGATGGACTACGTACTTGACAACGTGGTCGAGTGGAAGGACCGTCTGGTCAACAACTCGATCAAGTCTTTCGAAGAGATGACCGCCCAGCGCTGGGTTCGCATCATCGCTATCGTGGGCGCATACCTCCTCATCCGACCATACCTGCTCAACGCGGCCGCAAAGAAACAGAAGCAACAATTAGAGAAGGAGGCTGAAGACCTTGGCTTGGGGAAGACAGATGCGTTAGACGCCAACGACTTCAGAGGCAAGGGCGTCAGGGTGAAAAAGGGCGAAGCGAAGAAGAAGGAGTAGGTGCACGCATAGGAAGATGGACGGGCATGGCAATGGGGGTGGTAATACTGTGAAATCAGGGACGAGGATGATCTTGATGGGAACAAGGAGCATAGACGGCTTGAGGGACATGGATATGGGCTGCATACCAACGGCGTTTTGGCATTCGGACTTGGCCAACATGCGGACCTGGAGTGTCTTTCTGGAACACTCCTAGCACGACGACTGCGATACCTGCGATGACGCGCCTACTGAGAACGACACAACAATACAATCGAGAAGAAATCGACGAGCTAAGCTCTGGGAAGTCCACTTCTGCTTCAGTATCGTAATTCTAATAAGATCAACTCTACCCCTTTCTCAATTCTTCAGCGCTTCGACTCTCTTACACCACAGATCGAGCATCGGTGTGTTTATCCTGATTGCTGGCTAATAGACCTTGATCTCGTTCGCAATTGCACTTCCATTCATGACAGAACCCCGTTCGTTCATTGCATGTTCACGCCACATCATCTTCACACATTCACCGCGTTTGCTAGCCCATCACTCCATTCCATAACCCAAACCACCCTCCCAGCAGCGGCGTCCGCTCACTGCCACTTCAGCCCATGATCATCACATTCACAACCCTTCCGCTTCACATGCTTTCCCTTCATAACCCAACTTACTCACTTCCGACTATGTACCCGCACGCGCAACCTGAGCACTACCAATGCCTGACAACGACGCGTACCGCAAGCAAGTTCAAGGAAAAGTCCAGGACCTGGTCTCCGAACGTCACGAGAAAAGTGGTGCAAAATTGGTCATCGAAGCTGTGGTTGAGGGTGTGAAGTTGTATCGCAGCTACAAAGAGGAGAAGGCAACAGAAGAGAAGGGGAAGGGGAAAGAAGATAAGGGGAAGGGGAAAGAAGAAGGGAAGCACAGGAGACATAAGAAGGGAAACGGTATGGACGAGAGTGGGAAGGATGGGCATAGGAGGCACCGTAGGCATAGGCGCGGTGATGAACATGGTCATGGATCTAGTGTCAGGCATCGACACCGTCGTCACCGTTCTAGATCGATGGATGAAGAGCGTGGAAGACGCCGTCATGAACGATCCAGATCCCGCGATAGACGCTCGAGATCTCGCCGGCGCAGTGACGTCCGCGACCCAGTCATCGAGCCTGCTCAGAACGACGATTCAGAATATCATATGACGGGTGGTGCTGGGCCAGCAGGTACTTTGCATGATGAACATCGGAAGCCAGACACTCCATTGCGTGGAGAAGGGGATCGACCAGGAAGTGGTGGCAGTGGCTATCAAACTTCATGGGAAGATTTGGCTCCTGAGCCTCGTCCCCGATCGCGATCCCATGGACGGGGGAAAAATCATCCATCTGGAAGAAGAGACCCAACTCCAGATCGTTCAGGGAGGAAATCGTCAAAGGATCGCTCGAGGGAGCGATCTCGTGGACGCAAGGAAACACACCGAGCCAAACATGACAGACATCGTACTCCCCATCGATCTCATCGTCGAAAGTCTGAGAGGCACCCAAGCTCCCATAGGCGTGACCGTTCACGTACCAAGCAAGCGGATGCTAGCCCAGGCCGCGTAGGCGCATCCCGATCTCCAAAAAGGCAGCAGAAAGGGCCAGACGGTACACCCTTTGGCAGCTTACCCGAGTACAAGAGCAAAGGGGGCATAGCCATGGGCCTCGGGGATCACATCATGGCCACCTATAGGCACATCAAAGCCGAGCATGAAGCCGGCCACCGTACCAAAGGTGCGTTGGAGAACGTCCTTGATGGGATGTGGAAGAAGAAGACGGATACGAAGAGTTACAGTGACAGACTCCGAGAAGGGGAAAGGAAAGAGAGGGAGAAGATGAAGACGGATGCGAAGGATTGTAGTGACAGATCAAGGGAAGGCGAAAGGAGAGAGAGGGGGAAGATACGAAAGAGCGAGCCAGAGAGAGTAAGGTGGGCCGAACGGTACCCTGAAAAGACACGGGGCGATGAATGGAAACCAACTGCTGCGGAAACAGAAGCTAGGGAGCCTCATCGTCGTGAACAAGACGAGCGCCGACGTGAGTACGAGAAGCGACTTGAACACGAGCATCGTGAGAAACGACGACAAGAGGAAGACAGGAAGGAAAACCGAAGCTCGCCGATTCCTGAGATCCGTGTTCAGCCTCCTACATCTAGTGGGACTCCCACTTTTCAATCAACGCCAGTTGCGCGGGCTTCTCAGCCTCCTACTGCTCCGGAATATCCTCCTCCACCGGCTCCAAGACAGCCGAGCAGACCTATCCGAGCCAATACTCCTCCCAATCGTACACCCCCAATTGCTCCAGTAGCGCACGACTGGTATGCACCTCCCAGCCGGCCCCCACCTGTCCCTGAGAAGGAACCTCATGGGCGTGAGGCTTCACCACCGCGAGAGCCCAGTGTTCGGGCTGCTGATGATGCGTCTGAAAATGGTGCAGCAGCAGACTACTACGATCAAGCTCCAGGTTCGCCGATGCCAGGGAGTTATGGGGATTATGAGGACCAGGATTATCTGGAGCGGGAAGGAGATGAAGGATCTCTCGCTCATGATGAGATACCATACCCGGAGACACCCCCTTCTCCTGCCATGGCTGCTCAATATCCGGAGAGCGTTCCTTCTCCTACCATACCCTCATATCCAGATACGCCTCCTTCTTCTGCCAGACCTCCATACCCAGATACACCCCCTTCTCCTGATGTATCAGAAGGTCCTTCAGGATCATCCTCACCAATCATGTCGCACGCACCACGCGCTCAATCGCTATCAAATCGTTTTACACCCGAATTCTTACAAAGCATCCAGATGCCAGCTCCCCAGCAAGCGGCATCCCCCCCAATTCCACCACCGCCTCCACCACCGCCTCCTCCACCTCCACCAGCAGCAAGACCACCTCCTCCACCTGGACCCCCTCCACCACGCTCAGCAGGACCACCCAATATGGCCGCCATATTTGGCGATATCCTTGGCCCACGCAAACTACGTAGTGTGGCAGCTGAAGAGAAAAATGACAGTAGTAGCCCGAAAGCGGGCAAGGTATTGTACGAAGAAACAGCACACAGTCGCGAGGTAGAAGAGCACGAGCGAGCTCAGGTCAGGGACGCTGGTAACCGTCTGCCAGTATCAGGAGCTAGTGGATGGAGTACCGCTTACTCCGCAAAAGAAGAAGCCGATGATCGACCAGAACCTAACAGAGCGTTCAGAGAGGAACTAGCGAGGAGATTGGGCCAAGGTATTGACACTTCTATCACGGGGACCTCAAGGGGTTCTGGCGATAGCTTACTAACAGCAGGCTCTAGGACGTCGATGAGTGCCAATGTGTCGCGAAAGCTACATGATGAGAGTATGTTGAACTATCCCTAGAGCTGGATAGGACTGTACTGAGGTGTTGATAGAAGCTCCTTTCCAACGGCTTTCGAGATCAGAGAGTGGCGAGGATCTCATCTTTACTTTGGCGGCACACATTGCGCAGCCAGGCTGGAGTTTTGACGGGCTTACTAGGAAATGATGATGACGGGATGGAACGAGATGAGGTGAGATGGAATGCTGGGAATGGATAGCCGGGTAGGCAAACCAGTGTGAGAGATAATTGATGTATGTTTGTCCAAATAGATCCTCGCGTCATAGGTCATTCGGTCCACCCTGTCGCGAATGTGTGCATTGTAACGCGTCCGGTTGGTGAAGAGTGAACGCGTACGCACCAGGTCCGTGATGGTGAAAGCTATTGACGAACGGTTGGCCCAGGCTTCCCAATTTCGCGGCAGAGCTCTGGACTGCCAAGCTCGAGCAGAAGAGCCGGGTTATTAGTCCTCATCCCTATTCCTCATATTATTAGCTATCTCGGCCTGGGAACTTCCTTGCGATCTTCGCGCGACAATTGCATCTACATTTCTATCGCTCCTTCACGATTGTTAGTGGTTGCCTCTGACGTTGAGCTGCATCCCCCACATTACTTCAACGTCGCTCCAATTGGACCCTGTGGCATCATCAGGCAGAAGAGCGCAAGCATACCGCCCGCAGCTTTCGCAATTCAACACCACACCTCCCCCCACACAGAATCAACATGCGCTTCTCATCAGGCCTCGTTCTCGCTCTCCCGGCGCTCGCTGTCGCCGAGGAGCAGGTTCCTCTCCTTGACAAGGTGAAGGGCTTCTTCAACAAGGCGACGGCTGCCGTGTCCGCATCCATCCCCTCTATGCCGTCGGCGCCAGTCGACACCGCAACGAGCAAGGTGGCCTCCAACGCAGCTGCCGCCATCCAGTACCCAATTACCCTGGAGAACTGGAAAGAGACGCTTACTGTTGATGCTACCGCCAGCCCTCCTACCACACAGGACTGGCTCATCTTCACCACCGGCGGCAACACCACCTGCTTTGGCCTGTGTGGCAACGCAACCAAGGCATGGAACGTACGTATAGCATGCGGATATACAGATGACCGACACTAACATCAACCAGGCTTCTCTCCCCATCATGGCCGCGAAGCCTGATGCGCCCAAGTTTGCGTACCTTGACTGCGAAACCGAGCCTCTCCTCTGCAACGCATGGTCTGTCGGCGCACCGGCGCTCTACTACTTCCAGGTTCCCAAGCCCATGGCTGACCAGTCCGCGCCCGTCCCCGTCGTTCGCTACAAGCCCTTGAACCGCACCAGCACCACCACCGAGACCTTCAAGAAGCTCATCGTTGACAACGAGATTGAGCAAGTCACCCCATACGAGGGTCCCTTCCACCCCTTCAACGGTGCTCTCCAGCAGTACAACCTTGCCATTCCTTACGCATACGTCACCTGGGGATTCTCCAAGATGCCCTCGTGGATGCCCATGATCATCATCTCCTTCCTCAGCAGGTCGTTCATGTAAGCCGAATTACTCTGAGATGAAACACACATACTAATCCCAATTACAGGAGCAAGCGCATGGCGGGACCAACTCCCGCAGAGACGCGTGCCGCCGCCGCACAACCTGCTCGGTAAACGCCTACACTCCTGCTTCCTGTAGACTAGAGTCGCACAACAGGAACGTGATAAGCATTGTGCGCGATCTCAGATAATACCCAACAGAGCGATGCGAAAACAGTCTTGGGATTGGACATGTTCTGGTCTGGCTCGTGGAAGTACTCGGCAAATGGGGATGGAGATCTGGATATGTGTAGTGGAAGAATAATGTAGCTCAGATACCTGGAAAGGCGTTCAATCATTGTACCGCTCAGTTGTACTACCATCTAACCAGAATGTCCTTTTTTGAGTGAACAGTTGACGCATCTCATCTGCAGGGCTGCCAAGACACGATCGCGCTACGGGCAATGCCCGAGAATCTCTCGAACTCCGCAACCCCAGTTCAATATCACATCACAGCAACCATGGTGCACATACTGAAGCGCATGCGCAAGCTACGCGAGGCAAGTAGCTAATCTCTGAGTGCATGTTTACTCCTTTGGCAAGACTAACAAGCACCACAGCACGTACGTAAGATCCACCTCCGCAGACACCTCCGAAAACGTCGAAGCCCACAATCGAACCCGACCAACTCGAGATAGCTGAAATGTAACAATGCTGACATCGGTACCTGCGACAGTTGTTATGGATAAGATGTGGACCAGGCGCGCTCATACTGCCCAAAGAGGTGTCGAAGATTAGTATGGAATTCAACACAAAACTCTACGGAGGACATAGAGGGGCAAGGTATGTTGGTATTGCTCTGTTATAAGTACCCGAGGAGGGCAAAAAATATGAGGCCAATTCAGACGCCATGTTTGAGCGCTGGCAATTATACGGAATGACAAGATCGAGCGCTTACGCTACGAACAGGAAATTCTGGCGCAATATGCTGCCCCGGATGAAATACCGTAATCCATCCATCCCAATGGAAGTCGCGCGACACAACGACCCCGATGGTCCCTCGCTCCTACACATCTTCACAGCAACCAAAACACAGCCATCGGCTGGCTCTACCAACTCTCCTACAACACAACAATCAGACGCTTCACCACCGTCCGCCACACCAAACCAACGAAATACGCTTGTACCCGAGACCTCGAAACCCACGTTTTCGATTGACATGAGGGACCAGTCCGAAAGCGAGATATTGGAGGCACTGGTGGAGAAGATAGGCGCAGTGGAAATTAAGGCAACGGAGGAGGAGCTCGCTGAGATGAAGGAGATTGAGGAGTTCAAGGAGAGGTCGGAGGCGGATAGAGTGCTGGTCAGGGAGAAGTTGCTGAAGGAGCGGAGAGAGGCTGAGCTGCTCAAGTTGGCGAGGGGTGAGGCACCGGCTGCGAACTAAGTGTGTGGTCTGGGAGAAGTCACCGAGGATTGACGTTAGAAACACGAGGAGGCTATGTGGTCTTCTACCAGCAATTGGACTGCAATCTAGCGGCTTCAGGCTGAAATATTGTAACATATGTATATTGTATGGCATACGAGACCACGTGCCCAGTGATTATGACATGTTGGTGCTCGTTGATGCAGGAGGCAGTGGCTTCTGCGCAGAGGCTGGCTTTCGTTCTCAAATCAGCCTCTACGGCTCTTTCGCATGTCAAGCGCATTCACATGACTTCGCGCATGATGCAATTCCTCCAAAACGCGTAAACGCGTCCGTCGCGCTTTTCCAGCTAGTCGCATGGAAAGTTATCAGACTTCACGATCAACCAGCGCAAAGCTGCGCAATCGCAAAGCATCACTCATGAAGATGGCATGTAGCCGACTGGGTTAGTCCCAAGCATCAGTGGCCAACGGCCTAGCAAAAGGGAAACGGAATCAGTCTGCCTGACAGACGACCATACACCGAGCTCGAACCGCGTGAACGGTGAGCTCAGGCTGCCGGAAGCTGCCAAAGTTGCTCTGCGCTGCCTGTCGTCCGAAGCGTTCTATTGAGGAAGAAGGCTCCATGATGGACGAACTGTCAACATCTCGACCATCACACGGCTCTCCGAAAGGACGTGGACAGGAGACGTTGACACAGGGCGTTGTGGTGAGAACTCGATGGGTGAGGGCGCGCAACTTTTTTTATGTTGCTCGGCTGAACACCGGCGCGCTAGTTAGTAGTGGCTTGGCGGCAAATGTGTGGGCGGAGGTGCGATGTTGCCCGCAGGTCACGGGCAGGCACCCATCACCGAACTTCACCTTTGGGGAATACTGAGTGTCTTTCACTCTTTGCGACCACCACTTCTGTACACTGCTCGAAAGTGTATTGAAGATCCCGAACTTCCGGCGCCGTCACAACTTTCCTTCCAGGACCATAAACCTCTGCGTTGCGACAGGACATCACGACCGCATCAGCCATGGCGGACCTATCCATCGATGAGGCGAACAAGATTCGTCTGTCTATGGGTCTCTCTGCTCTCCCCGGTGGAAGCACGCCTGCAGCACCCGCAGCCCCCGGCCTCGATTTCAAGGCGGCGCAAAATGGCGACGACTCGGACGAAGAGCCTGCGAGCACCATCGACACGCGCCAGGCCGCCGCTTCGGACAACTGGAAGAAGTTGGAAGAAGCGCGACTGGCCAAGATAAGACGTGAAGAACGCGCCGCGGCGATCAAGAAGGAGCGCGAAAAGGCGGCGCGCTTTGCAAAGCTTGAGGGCAAGGGGCTGGCGGACGAAGCAGACGTCGACGATGACCTGGCCTGGCTGAAGAGCAGCAAGAAGCGCCAGAAGAAGATCGTCAAGGAGGAGCAGATGCGCAAGGAGCTCGAAGAGCGCGAGCGTCAGGCACTCGAGGCCATGCAATATACCGACAAGGACCTTGCTGGTGTCAAAGTTGGACACGAGGTCGACCAGTTCGACGATGAAGATCAGATCCTTGTTCTCAAAGACACTGCAGTCGACGGGGAAGACGATGACGAGCTAGAGGCGGTTGAACTCAGAGAAAAGGAGCGACTACAAGAGCGACTCGATTCGAAGAAGCGGAAGCGCGCATACGACCCCAACGATATGGACGAAGGGGGCCAGAAGTCGATACTTGCACAGTACGACGAAGAGATTGAGGGCAAGAAGCGCAATGCGTTCACATTGGATGGCAAGGGCCGAACTGTTGAAGACGTGCAGGCTGAAGTCGCGGGCGCTTCAAGACCAAAGAAGGTTGCGATCAGTTTGGACATACTTAAAGAGGATGCGCCCACCAACGATTACATGGACGTTTCGGAAGTCAAGATGAAGAAGCCCAAGAAGAAGAAGGGCAAGAAATCCAAGCGAGAACGCGTCGAAGATGATGAGGAAATGCTTGCCATGCCTGCGGAAGACACTGCAGCTGGCGACGACATGGACATTGACGGTGGTGAATCCTCCGCACCACAACAGAAGAAGAAAAAGGTGTTCGACGAGTCGTTCGTGGATGACGACGACCTCCAAGCGAATCTCGCGGCGCAGCGTCAAAAGGCCCTCAAGAAGCGCAAGAAGATGCGACCAGAAGATCTTGCACGGCAATTACGTGAAGACGCATCAACACCCCAGCCAGACGTTATGGAATCCACAGAAGATGGTGATGGCGGCCTTGTGATCGACGAAACAACCGAGTTCGTACAAAATCTAGGTGCTGCAGGCGATGCCGACGAGGAGGAAGCCCGCCGGAAGCGTAGAAAGTCCAGCCACATCTCGGAGGGCACGAAGTCCATGGGCGATATCCCGGTCGCTGATGAAGACGGTGATGTCGAAATGGGTCAATCTTACGCTGAAGCAGCCGAAGCAGAAGAGGCCCGCAACCGCAGCATCTCGCGCGCTCGCTCCACAGACATTACCGAGACGGGTCTCGAGGCAGAAAAGACTGTCGACCAAGGTATGGGTGCCACTCTCGCCCTGCTCAAGCAACGAGGTCTGGTCACAGAATCCGACGCCTCCGACCAGAACGCCATGTACCGCGACCGCCAAAAGTTCATTTCCGACAAGGCCAAGGCCGAAGCTGACGCCGAGCGCCAACGCAAGATCGCTCGTGAACGCGAACGAGGTTCCGCCCGCTGGAACAACATGACTCCCCGAGAGCGCGAAGAATGGGCCCGCAAAAACAACACCAGCGCCGAGATGGTCGAGAGTCGCCGTCTCGCTGAGCTCTTTAACAAGGAGTACACGCCCAACATTGAGCTCAAGTATGTTGACGAACACGGCCGCCACATGAACCAGAAAGAAGCCTTCAAGCAGCTCAGTCACCAGTTCCACGGCAAGGGTAGTGGAAACACGAAGACGAAGAAGCAACTTGATAAGGTTGCTGCTGAGAAGAAGAAGATGGCTGAGAGTTCGCTTGAGGCTAGTAGGAGTGGTGGTGGTGGGTTGGGGAATGCGTTTGATGATCAGGCGAAGAAGAAGGGTACTGCTGGTGTTCGTCTGCAGTAAGCCTTGGATGATCGATCTTGCGACGAGTTCGATGTCGCCAAAAGCCAAAAGCGTCATCGGTTAACGGAAGGCTGAGGAAAACACGTCGTCACGGGCTTGAAAGGTCAGTAAGCTCCTGAAGCTGTACATTAGAAAGTTGTCATTAATACGAATTTGCGAAATAGAACGTCTTCAGTCAGCAGTGATGATGGTATGCTACCCATTTTTGTGCAATCTACTGACACCAGAACTTTGATCGGCCCGAATTTATCGTGGCTCAATGATAGCTTGCTTCGGTTTCAGAGCATCATGCATGACACAAGGTAAGTACATGGCTGAAGTCCAATGCCAAGGTATGTATTTGTGAGGCATAGTATGCACCTTTGTGTCACGCCTACTGCCATTTGAAGCATCGCAGCTAAGACTCTGACTTCGGCTTCAACTGAAGGATTTAGACCGTCTCAGCATCAAGAGAACGGAATTCGCTCTTGGGTGCTCCTCTCCCTTGAGGGATTCAGATGCTCATCAAAGAGGCCGTCTATGCGTAACCGTGCATCGCCCCATCTCCCCAAATCTGATTTCCAAAGTCTCAAGTCGTTAAAAACAGCCCATGTGGATTTGGTGTAATCAGGGCTTAGCCGCGGGTCGTACCTTATGGCTTGCCTGGTGTCTGTGGCCAGCTGAAGTAGAGCGAAGAGTTTATCCCGGGGATCTGAAGCATGAAATCCCGACGTGATTGTGAGCAGGGACATAATGTCCTTTTTCATGTTTCGTTGGTCTGCCGAGATGAGCGTCCGCCATGGATTGACGATCGTTCGATAGAAGTCAGGCGTGATAGGGATCTCGACGGCGTTCAAGTTCAGTTGGTTGTGTGAAGTGGGCGACCGCCATGGGCTGATGGCCGATTCATAGGAATCATCTGTACCAGGGAGTATGGTCTCTTTCAAACTCAGTCTGTCCTCCAAAATGAGCGACCGCCTTCGGCTCACGAACGTTTGACTGATGTCAGGCGTACCAGGAATCCCGATTTTGTCATCGCTTCGGAAAACAACGTCAGACACCAGGTTGATAAGATCCACCATTTCTTGCCAACGCAGTGTATCATCCCCGATCCTGAAATCAACTTGACGATCACATTCCCCTTTCTTGGGCGCTAGAAACACCTCCTGCACAACCCAAATTCGGCTCCACCATGGTCTTTCTAAGACCTTCTTGAGGCTGTCGTGTATTCGGACACTCCACCTAGATGGCGAGCAGTCCCCCATTGGTTCACCAGCATGTTCGAGCTCAATCTGGTTGAACACTTTGTCTTGAGCCACGTCAGTCCACAAGGGATGTACGCTTGACCACCATGCGCGGTGGAGACCGTCGATCTTTGTTTTTGGGTCATATCTTCCTGAAGAAGTCCCGTTCAAACGTTGTAGGTGTGTTGTCCATACTCTCATAAGAAATTGGCTATCAAGATCGTGTGGTCCTAGCCACACTAATACCGATTCAGCTGACGAGTAGATTTTGGCCATTAGTTGAACTTGGTGTGTCTTTTCTTGGAGATTTTGCTGATTAATACATATGGCGTCGATCCATAAATGTTGTCTTTTGTCATTCCGCAATGCTTTCAAAGCGATGTAGAGATTCCTTGTGATTCGAAATGACGCATTAGTTTGCTCCTTACGTGCCCGAGACGATTGGTTCATTGAAGGACCATGCAATGTAATCTCCATGGTATCTTCAACATTTCCCCAGCAGTAAGACAGCGCGGTGTAGTCAACGTGAGTATTCAAATCGTTGTTAATGTTGGTATACACTAGTTCGCATGCGACGGGGTCGTCTCCGGATCCAGGCAACAGGTCAACGCATCGTATCTCTCCTAATTCGTGGTTCAATGGCCGAAATGCTTTCTCGTCGTTTTTCACGCCACGGAAAGGGAGGTTTGGGCGATTTGGAATTCGGAAAGGCAGGTCCATTGGAATGCAAGCGTCAGACTATGTGAGACGTGGAGAGAAGACGGGCAGAGGGAAAGTGAGTTGTGTATGCGGAGAACGCTAAGAGTAAGTAAGCTATGCATATGCAGGTGTGATGCAGTTGAGCCAGCCTATCGCGTCTATTTATACACCATGATCTGATCCTTACTACTACCCAATCCCTCTTTCGAGATTGAGAAATCTAAGTAGCACCCGGAACATCCCAAATCTTACCAAAGGGATCATGGTGCGCGTCCAACTCACGGTTGTACTCCAACGCCAAACTCAAGAAATGCGCAACCTCCTCGCCATACACGCGACTAACGAACGCATACGTTCCATCGATACCTGCAGAAACTCCACTGGTTGAGATAATATTGCCGTCTTCGACCCATCGCGCAGTCGGTACCCAGTCTACGTTGGGACCGGTTGATGTAGCCCAGGGCCAGGCAGCCTTGTTCGTAGTTGCCTTGCGGCCATCAAGAATGCCTGCGCGTGAGAGGATTGTTGCGCCGGTGCAGACGGAGACGATGTATTTGAGCTGTGGAATAGTCAGCTCATGCTTGGAAGTGACAGGGAGGAGGCGATACGTACATTTGGGTAAGTAGCCTTGACGAAGTTGATCTCTTCGGTCATATCTCTGCGAGTCCCTCCACCGCCCGGAACGAAGAGGACGTCAATTTCCCCCTTGTCTGTTGGAGAAGACCCATCCAAATAGCCTGAGAAAGTCATGGTTGGCATGATCTCTTGCCCAAAGCCTCCAGCCGTCATGGCCGACGTCACCGGATCCATGGTCTTGCTGAAGACAGTAAACTGCGGCACAATGGATGTGTTTCGGTAGTACATGAAGAGCGAGTTAAGGACGTCCATGGGGCCGAAGATGTCGAGAGCTTGGAAGTGTGGAAACGTGAGTAGACCGAAGTGAGTGGGTAGAGTTGTGGTGTTGGCGATCTCGGGTTGGCTCGGTCTTGCAAGAGTTGAGCGTATGGCTAACAGAGCCGGGAGCAGAATTGAGTATCGCATGTTTAGAGATTTGTAGTTGATAAATATTGAGGTGCAGAAGAGAGTGGACCAGAAGTAGCGAGTCAAAAGTAGGAGGAGATCTGAAGGGGCAACCAAGTGGGGACCCAAGTAGAAGAGAGGCCTTCAAACAAAGACCGCGGTGTACCTGCGGCTCTGAACTGGGTCTTCTGACTATTCGACGTTTCTATGAGGAATTCACTAGAGTTTTTATACTCATAATTTCGTTGAACATCTTAAAACCGAAATCTCCACATGGATGCCCGAAGCCGGCACTTTGGCTGCAGTGTAATCTAAGTCGCATGGTTGTATTGGTTCTAATGCACTCATAAGCCTCGCCGAGCAATGATTGAGGTACAGGAGGATCAGGCGGATGCGGAGATCACACAACTCCGATGTCGAGAACGAACAGCTTCGTAAGGCATCCAATGTTTGAGAAGATATGAGCGAGTTGCGAAGATTTCGACTTCACAAGGTTTAAGCGACTGGTGATCATCTTGACACTCCGCATCCACCGATGACTTGTATTGCCAGTCAGCTTTCAGTGTTCGCGAGGTGTCCAATAGCTTTGGCGAGCCGCCAGGGCGTAATAGATTGAGGATGAGCGGTCAGCCCTTTCGATAATTAATCAGGAATGTGGGGGATCATGGTATTGCAGCATGCCAAGAAAGCCGCTTCCAGGTCTTTGGATATATCATGTGCCTGTCCGCGACGCGCCTGCCGGATGATCGAGTAGGTGCCGCGATGCATGCATGTAGCTAGAGTTCTTTGGGCCAGCAATGTCGATGTGCGTCTAGCGCGGTCCCAGGTAGTCGCGCTCCAGCATGAGTCTGTATTTCTTTTCGCGGACCGGCTTCAACGAGTGCATCCGGGTCCTGTGTCTGGATTCGCCAGCCTCCTCTGCCGACCGGCATGCACACCGTGCCTGTCGCACTTCCCAAGCTTCACCTGGCCTGTTCGCATCATGCGAACATGGCTTGATGTGCACCGAGATGAAAGCACGTCCTGGGATCTATGTTTGTGAAGTCGTTGGTTAGGTCAACGGGTTGTCGCAAACAACGCAACGTACGTCAATCGGACCTGTCTAAACAAAAGACGAGGTCGACATGAAGATGTGAAGGAAACACTGATTAGTCAGATACGTGATCGAGAGACAGCATCGAGGATGTAGATCTCGCGCCAAGCCAGCGGGTTCCTGCGATAATGACGTAGCTTGAGCCGCGCGTGATCCCAGCTTGAAATCTGCACAGCGAACCGCATCTTTCAGCCTCCTGCATTCAAGAACCCCATCATCAAATCGCGCCTCTATAGAGTTATCTGACATTCTTGTGTAGCCCTGCGCGTTAGTGTCGACATAACCAGCAACAGCCCTGCGCCCCAATGCATGCGAAAGCTTGTTATAGCAATTCGGCCTCACAGAGGTAGTACATTCCGCGACGATGCCATCAACCCGGCCAGGCCTTGATGCGCGCAGGTCAACGCTTCGTAGGTAACATCCTATACGGAATAGATAGGAGACATATACTGACTGGTACATCCCCATGTAGATTACACGACCTTCCCAACTATCCCCCCTAAATCCCGCGGCCGACCACCATCTGACGCCCCGTCCGGTCAAGATGGCAACCGATCCGAAGACGGCAGCCATACCCACCATGAAAAGCCCCTACCGACCAAGCAGCTCATCGTGCTAGCTGTCATAGCTCTCGCCGAGCAAACCGCGCTCAACTCAATAGGCCCTTATCTGCCTGAGATGACGAAATCGTTTTCCGCTGTCAAGGATGGACAGACAGGTCTATACGTCGGACTCATCGCGTCGTCTTTCGCGTTGGCTCAATTCACAACAAATTTCTTTTGGGGCTGGCTGTCGGATAAGATCGGACGAAAGCCGGTAATAATCACGGGCACATTTTTGACCATGTGCTGTTTTCTGGCCTTTGGCTTCTGCAGGGAGCTATGGCAAGCTATACTCGTGCAGGCCCTGATGGGCTTGGTCAACGGAAACTCTGGCGTTGTGTCGACGTGTTTGGGCGAGATTACGGATCGAAGCAATCAATCGCGCGCATTTACCTATCTGCCCGTCGTCTACGGTATCGGTGGCATAACGGGACCGATCGTAGGAGGACTCTTGGTGCTTTATCAGAACCCGTTCAACAAGAGCCAGTCGAATCCCTACCCGTACCTCCTCCCGAACCTCTTTTCGGCCCTCGTCCTCGCGATAGACCTGATAGTGTGTATGCTCTTCTTGGAGGAGAGTTTGGAAGAAGCCAAGAATCTGCCACCTCTCGGAAAGAGACTGGGCAACTTGTTCTCATGGATGTGGCAGTTCTCGAGCTCCACGCGACCTACCTACGTACGACGCCTCCTAGGCAATCACAAAACCCACAACTCACACGGTGGTGTGGACGATGTAGACGAGGACGACGCATCCGACGCCTCTGAGGAATCTGCGCCTACACTATTCCCACACAGTAGCGGCGACGAACTTACACGGAAGGAGATTTTGAACCGGGACACAGTCCTGCTTCTCATAACGTACTTCATATTCCAGCTCGCTAACATCTCCTACAATTCTCTGTATCCGATCTTCGCAGAAGAGCAACCACCTACCGGACGCGGGCTGAAGCCTGAGGCTGTCGGACTATCTCTGTCATTCGCAGGCGCTATAACGATACTGTTCCAGGTGGGCATATTTGGCAGGCTTCGAGACAAGATGGGCAACAAGATGGGGTACAGAGTCAGCTTAGGGCTGTTCATTGCAGCCTTCGGTCTCATGCCGTTTGTGGGCTACAAAGAGAGCAACGGATACAAGGGCATTGGTACGGGTGCTGGGTGGTTGTGGTTTGAGCTCGGCGTTGTGCTGGTTATCAAAACGATTGCAGGTGTCGGTGGCCTGACAGCTGCACTCCTTATGGTAAGTTACTCTAATTCCAACATGACGCGCTCTACGGATGCTGACATTATGCAGATCACCAATTCCGCACCCAATCACAACGTGCTCGGTACGCTGAATGGCCTCGCTCAGACGCTCTCTGCTGCTGGTCGCGCTGCCGGACCCTTCGTGTCAGGTTCGCTTTTCACAGCAGCTACCAAGTTGAAGCCGAAAGGTGAAGCCCTGCCTTTTGGCATTTTCGCTGGTATCGCACTCCTCGGTTTCCTTTTGAGCTTCGGTATTCGTGGCGATGGACTGGAAGCCGAAGGGTGGAGCGAAGATGATAGCGAAGACGAAGATGAAGAGGAGGAGATTGGCGAGGGCGCGAATGAACGGACTGGTCTGATACGGAAGTGAAGACTTCATCGTACCTGCTGCATTTTACAGCATACTTGCATGGCTAAGGCCCCCCGAACCTTGTCTATCAGCGCGGCGTTCATATGGTGGATCTAGAAATCGTTTGCTGGATGTGGTTTCAGCCAATACAATATCAATATTCTCTGAACATCCGTTGTGACTGTTGCGGTGACTACAGGCAAACAACGTTTTCCAAGTCGGAGGACACATGACGATCTGTGAGATTTGTCCATGGGTGAGGCAAGCACGGTATGTCTACTTAATGGGGGTCAGGATGGCTGTATTTGCGGTTCCTCCCGTCTGCAAATAGCGGGCCTCATGTAAGCACATCAGGCGAGCTGTTAGAGATGGGGCGTGAGGTGCATGAGCATGCACCTCTGGATCACCGGGTACTACGTTCGGCCCAGTATTGCGAGCTTCTAAGGGTGAGCGGGGCGTGTAAGACCGGGAGCGAGGAGGAAGTGATATCTGCGCAAGGCTTGGTGAGGTTTGATGGTTGCCGGAAAGAGGTTGTGGATGCAAAAGGGCGCTGTAGAGGCAACGTAGAACGCCGAGCTGAGCGGCTGCGGACGGGTGATCGTGAGCTGCGTACGAGTGTTACTGCAGCACCTCTACCAATGCACGACAAAAAGATGCGTTTCAACTGCTGCAGCGATGACTTCGTCTTACGAAGAGGCTAGCTGGCGAGGCACCTCCGCCACAGACTCGACGCTGGACGCCTGCACCGCTAGCGGCCCGTCTACGGATCTCAGGGCTGAGCTGACTCTCCTATCTTCCACACCGTCTAATTCGACACACCAGCGCGCCAAGCCTCACGTGGAGGCAATGATTGGACCGACGTACGCTA
Organism: Alternaria infectoria; assembly: GCF_024043175.1. Lineage (NCBI taxonomy): Eukaryota > Fungi > Ascomycota > Dothideomycetes > Pleosporales > Pleosporaceae > Alternaria > Alternaria infectoria. The sequence continues at coordinate 1,108,651 of NW_026250693.1, read as the reverse complement.
CAACCAGTACTCCAGCATCTGTGCTCTTCCGATTCACGATAGCGCTGTCAGCATTGTTGCGCTGGCTTGCTGCTGAGCCCGACCCGCGCAGGCTTGGTGGTGAAAGCTTCCTCCGGCTTAGCACGACCTAACCCGCCATGCGTGCTCCGCCAGCGACACCCGTGTAACGCGCCGCTATGCGGTGCTATTGGTACCGTTGCTAGCGGACTCAAGGCGGAACCGTACTTGCGGCCTGGGCCTCCAGCCCCAAGATAGAACATGCGCCATAGCTTGCGGGGCTATCTCGTGTCGCGTGTAGTATGCGAATTGGGATTTGCATAAGACTCACTGCGGCGCCGAAAGCAGCTCGTATTTGTCTTGGTAGTCTTGTCCGTCTGTCTTTGATTTAACCTCGCTGCTCCTTTCCTGACCGTTGGAGTTGAGTTGTGGTTGTTTCTCGTCGACTTTGTGGGAAATTGGCATCATGGGCTGGACTTTTCACGGCCACAAACGCGATGTTGATGCGGAAAAGCATCTTAGACGGCTGCACAAGACAACACCGTTTATCGAATCCCCGCTAGTTGGTGCCGATCACGAACACCTCGTCTTCTCTCAACGGCACGAAGCGAATAGCGTTGAACTTTTCTTCGACTTGTTCTTTGTTGCCAATCTTGCGACTTTTACAGCCTACCACTCTATTACCGACATCGACTATCTGCTGGCATACATCGGTTTCTTTGGCATATTGTGGTCGTGTTGGTTCCAGATCACACTTCACGATGTACGGTTTGCGCGGGATTCGCTCTATGAGCGCGTGTGCAAAACGATTCAATTCATCGTCTTTGTCGGTCTGGCGCTAGTCGGAAGTCAGTTCAACCCAGCGAGCGCGAAAGGCCAAGGAAACAACACTGTAAGTTTATTACCCACATCGAGGAGAAGATATACTAAGTCCCATAGAACTTCCGTATCCTATGCTACACCCTAGTCATAAGCCGCGGTCTTCTCGCCATCCAATATCTGGTGGTACTCTTCTTTACCTGGAGAGCGAAGTACACCAAGATCTACCTCCCGATCATTCTTATGTTCGCCGTCTATGCGATCAGTATGGGTGCATTCGCTGGCATGACACCCGCCTTCAAGGTTGAGGGCGATCATCGTAGACGCCTAGTCTACCTTGTTTGGTACGTCGTCATGGTGCTTGAAGCCATCGCAGTCGTTGCTATATCGTGCTTCTGGCGCATGATGAGTTTCAAAAAGACCCACTTGATGGAGCGCATGAGCTTGTTGACAATCATCGTCATTGGCGAGGGTGCAATTGGTGTCACAAAGACGGTTAGCAGGATGATGGGGAAGCACGGGTTGGAAGTCGAGGGATGCTTCTTAATCATGTGCATCATCGTGGTTCTTGTGTTGATTTGGGCTCTGTAAGTATATGCAGGTATGGAAGATATGACGCATGTGAGCTAACAGCACTCAGGTACTTCGACAACTTTCCCCACGGTCACTATGGAACCATTCGTCAGCAAATCTGGTCACTGCTACATTTTCCCTTTCAACTTGCTATTGTCGGTGTCGTGGAAGGCTCGCAGCAAGTTGCTCTGGCCCGCTACGTTGCTAAAAATACCAGGAAAGTTACTACTTCCATCCTCCAATACTGCCAAACGGATCATCTCGACGGCCAAAAACTACAAGACAAGCTGCAGTACCTTTTGGAGTATTTCGAGCTCGACAGCAAGTATGAGACCAAGAGCTTCTACAATCAAGCTCAGTCGGCCATCTGGAGTGTCGGTAACGCTACAAACATCTGCTCTCAGCAAAACACCACCGAGTACAACATGGGCGAGGAAGATGACGACTGGCCCGGAGCACTCAAGAACGTATCTCACCTTCTCAACAACGGCCTATACACTGGTCTCGGCATGAAGATACCAGTCGACAAACTGAAGGACTACAGTCCCCTCGAGGTCGGTCTCAAAGGATTCGAGCTCGTCTATCTCTACTTCTGGTCGTCGTTCTGCCTCCTTCTCGTCTGTCTGATCATATTTCTTTTGTTAATTCGCCGTCACAAAGCCGACCTCTTCGACTTTACGTCCATCATAACCCGCAGTCTTACCCTCGGCGTTGGGGGCGCAATGTTAGCTTTGATGGCCGACACCGAGCGATTGCATGCCGTCATTGAGTCACCTGCGCTCCTACCAATTTGCGTTGTGTTCCTCTTCCTCATCCTGGTCAGCGACAAGCTAAGCTCAATCTACTGCAACTGGAAACTCCAAAAGAGCGGGAAACCATATGCGTTGGAGTACGAAGAGCCCGGACACCACGGACACGGACATAGTCCTCATGGATCCGTGCACGAGACGGGTGCGGCACACGGGCATGTGCCGCACGACGCGGGGTTGGAAGAGATGCGCAATACGGCACGGTGGAGCACACGACCCGAAGACATGGTGCCACTCACGGCACAAAGCACAGAATACCACTCGCGGCCCCAAAGCTACGCTATGGAGCCGCTTGCTACTCCGCCGATAACAAGCCCCCCGATGTCAAGCCACGATCCGCTGGCCCCCCAGGGATATATGGGTCACGCGCCAGCCGGATATGCAGCCGTGAGTACGGGACAAAACTACAGTGCGTAGGATGTTATCGAGAACGGTGTGGTTCTAGATCTTCTTGTAATTTTCTGGTCATTTAGCAAGCGCGGCGTTGTCGTTTTGGAGAAGCGTCATTTGCACATCCGATATCCGGGGGACGGATGCGTCACAAAGATGGACATGGCGATATGGCGTTACCTGTTACAGCGTAATAATGAACTTTGCTACGGCGGGTTCAATAGTATTGAATGAAAAGCCTTTCAACCCTTACATAGCCCTAGTCACGGTGATCCCGAACGACGCTAAATCGACGGAACGAGATGTGTGGCGTAACGTCGACGCCTCACAAAGACGACTGACGTCGCTGCATCTTCAAATGTTTGCAAAGTCCGCTCTTCATACTGACTGTTATGTCACGGTGGTGCGCGGTGCGTCGTTGTCGTTGAGGTGGCACAATCGTGTTGTGTCGGCCCCGAACATAGTGACCGCGTGGCCAACAAACTGCAACACCAACATCCAACTGTATGTGTCATTCCTCACTCTTGTTATTTCCCGAGTAGTACCGCGGCAAACCCCCCACTATCTACCAGGAGTCATGGCTGATAAGAACCCACTAGTAGTAGCAGTGCAGACTGAGCTTGTAACGACTCACATAGCTGCACCCCCAGCATATCCATACGCTTTTCGCCGTGCCTATATCTGCGGTCATCCTGACGAGTTCGTTCAAGTCTCAAAGCCAGCTGACCAGAAGGGAGTCTTACATACAGTCATAGATCCAAAGCAAGTCGAGGGACAGAGTAAAGACTGGCCCATATACACGCTGGTACGGTGCGGACCGTGCGCAATCAGGTTACGTGAAGAGCGGTGCAAGATGCAAGAGAGCGGTAAAGGAGAAAGAGTGAGATCCGTAGCGGTCTACCAAGGAGAGACGATGCGTCCCGATCGAGGATTGCTCAGTGAGGCTAGATCAGGGTTCGAAGCTGCATTGAAAGAATTGGAACGCATCAGCTGTTGTGGAGGGGAAGAGGAGGAACAATGGCCATTGATGAATGAGATCGTCGGTAACGACGATGACTCTATTAGAGTGGTGAGGTTTCTTGATGGTCGTCGCAAGGTCGACTCGCCGGCATCTTCGCCTTCGCCGTTTGTCCATACTTTCGGCGACATGTGGCCTCTTCGGGGAGGCGGCGATGGTGAAGATATTGGCTGCTGGGCGAATTGTGAATCCTGTGGCGGAGGTCGCCGACGAAAAGATAGTGCTTTAGAAGTCCATCAGAACACCACGCCGAAGTCTAAGAGCGACAAGTGCACCGGCACGGAGACAGGGAAGCAACACGAATACCTCCAAGACCTTCAACTTGATGCTCCACGCACGCCAATGGTAGTCACCCTCGGCCCGACAAGCGACTTGGACTGGCTCAGGTTCTCCTACCTGCTCCGCAATAAGAACCTGAGCTTCGACGACATTGCAGAGCTTGTATCGCGATATGTGCCTGATGATGGCAATCTCCCGGAAAATGATCTCGTGGAAGAAGAGGTTACAGCTGTCGGGGAATCGGACGCGCGCAACAGTACATGGCGGATTTCTGTACGTCGATCGGGAATTGTTGAATGGGACGTGTCGACACTCGGGAAAGAAGGGCATGCTTCAACAACGAGCGGCGTTGGAAACGATAGAGTTCAGTCCAGTGAGCCAAGTTGCGGAGCGGAAGTTCTTAAGTCCAACGGCATAGACGTCTGCCACCACGGTCCACCCCAACCCTCAAATCTTCCAGAGACTGTGAAGATCAATGGAACGACGGAGCCACCACTCAGACAGGATGATGTCGAAGATCAAGACCAGTCTGATGATCGACGTTCCAGCGAAGACCATGAGATATCCCGATCATGTTTCTCATCCGATTCTTCAGCTGACTCGGTCGACTTTTCGAAAGCGGAAATTGGTATGCAGGTCACCAGGATGAGACCTACAATGTTATCCTGGCTGAGGCCAAAGAGGAAATACGACAGCCTCCAAGAAAACACACGACCAAACTCACCAGGTCCTAAGGAATCCTCTGTAGGCCTCTGGAAGCGAATCAGCAGAACAACATCCCACTCCACAATGAACACCACTCTGGTGGGGAAGTTTGACCAGAAGTTGCAAGCCAAACTCTCCAACGCCAAGTTACGAGCTTCTGGCGCAAGCCAGATATCAGCCAACGACTGCCATCCTGCGTTCAGGGAACAAGCCGACGCGTCAAATGCCCAACCAGATCTATCCACCTCAGCTCACATCCTCAACGCCATGCGAAATCTCAACAGCCATCGCGCAAGCCAAAGCGTGCCTAGCGACACCAAGTCCCAAAGAGTGAGTCACAACTCTAGCTTCAGCAGACCCAGGCCTTACAGCACTCACTCGACCAACATCATGCCATATGGTTTCCACCGGCCGTACAGGCCTAGCCCATTGAAGCACGTAACGCGTGTCACATCGCTGGACGTGAACAAAGGACTTCCGCCCCTGCCCCCGGAAGCGCGACGGCTCGCGCACCAAGCTTCACACGCGAGGTTGAAGGACCTGCAGGCTGTGAAGAAGGTGGATATTCGGAAGGCGATCAATGAGTATGTAGGTGAGATGGCGAAGGCGTATTGAATGATACAATCGTTACTTTCCCTCTGTTGATGTTGCTTGGTTCGCGTGCTTGCCTCGTGGACTGCTTGCGTATGCTCGGCGATATCGGAGATCGAAGCTCGGAGTTGTGCTTATCAGATCGCCCCATAGCGAGCTTCTGCGAGCTGGCTGAATGCTCTTCCACCACCCCGCCTCGATGCTATCCAATGATTGCTTAATGCTCTTTAGGCAGATGCGTTATGAGATACGAGTCACATCTGGCATGCCCGACTGAACCGACATGATCTCTCTATAAAGACGCGTCAATCCGCGCATCCAGAACGCGTAACTAACCATCAACTAACTTCCATACCCGAAGCTCTAGTAGCATCCTCACCATGCCGCAGCCAGGTCAATCCCATGAGAAAGACCCTCGATGGACAGCCGTAGACACCTACTCGTTCGGCCACCTCCACCCCTCCACGCGCACAAGCCCCTCCCCATCCGCCCTCCAACACGCCCTCGACGCCTCCCAGAAAGCCGGTCTCCCAGACATCGCCGTCTCGCCCTCCCAAGGCAAATACCTCCAACTTACCGCACGCCTCGCACGTTCCAAAATCATCCTCGAAGTAGGCACATTGGGCGGATACAGCACCATCTGGCTCGCAACAGCCAGCCCCAACGTGAGCGTAACAAGCGTCGAAGTCGATAGCCACCACGCCGATGTCGCACGGTCGAATATCCAGACCGCGGGCTTGGAAGACAAAGTGGACGTTATACTAGGACCTGGTATGGAGGTTCTTCCTTCTCTAGCACAGCAGGTTAAAGACGGCAAGAGGCCGAAATTCGACTTCGTCTTCATCGACGCGGATAAGGAGAATAACTGGAACTATGTGGATATAGCGCTGGGTATGTGTGAGGCGGGTGCATGTGTTATTGTAGATAATGTGGTGCGCAAGGGGCAGTTAGCGGAAGAGACGGATGATCCGAGGATTGCAGGGGCAAAGAGGGTGGTGGAGAATGTGGGGAGGGATGAGAGGCTGGATGGTGTGGTGTTGCAGACGGTGGGGGAGAAGTCCTACGATGGGTTCTTGCTTGCTGTTGTGAAGTAGAGGGAGAGGTGAGGTCTGGAGTCTGCAGCATACATTATCATTATTCTTTCTACTACTGACGACTTATCTCTTCCTTACGAAGGCCTTTACTAGGGTATCTCCTCCACCCTCCACTACCACCGAACTCGTCATCGCAGCATTGCGTTTAGATCGACTCTCTAGGTCTTCAGGATACTAGCAGCCACCAAAATCGCGTCACTAGTCTTCTGCACCCACTCCTGCGCCAACTCCGCATCCTGATCAAACGTGATGCTTTCGGTGATACCCGGGAACGTTACAGGCGCGTATCCAGTATCGCGCCCAGGAGCGAAGATAGTATGCTGATAGAACTCTCTGGTAGGCAGTCCACCCTGCGAAGTGAAGCCCCGGGAGAAGTCCCTCGCCTTGTGGTTCTGCACAGTGATGAGCTCCGTGTCATTCGCAGCAACAGCTTGATCTCTCAGATCGACAAACTCCTGGGCAGAGGTTTCGAATTGAGTGATAGCGGCAGTGAGGTTTGTAAGGTCAACGGTGAAGTTGCTGCTGCTGATGTCCGTTTCAAGAGCTTCAAGGTAAGTGTTGAGCTCTGAGACGTAATCTGCTGGCTCGAGGGGCAGGACGGGGTCGGATACCATGTGGTACAAGAGGAGAGTGAGGAACTGGCCCATCGCCTTGTGGGTGACGAAGCCAGGGTCTCCAAACGTGGCCATCCAGTGGTAGGAGTCGTAGTTGCTGTGGTAAGGGTAAACGGGATCGTTTGGACCTAGGGATGGGTGTATGAAGTCAGTATCTGTCTTATACATTTGTACAGAAATCTCACTGACCTCCGCCAGCACCCATATCGATGGATGCGATACCACGGTGGAGGAAAGCGGTATAGTCACTACCACTGCCGAGTACACCGACTTCACCGCTTTCGTGCGACCAGACATCGTACATGGTGAGACCGGTGTCGTTGCGGTAGGGATACACGACCTTCTTCATCAGGCTGGTGGCGATGGCGTGTAGGTCTGGGGTTGCGGAAACGTCTGGGATTGGTCCACTGACAGCGACGTCGATGTTAAGGTAGGACACTGCGGCGTTCTTCAGCCAAGGGATATACTCCTCCATCCACTCAGTACTACAAGTATTTAGTATCCTGGCTGTGCATGTGATTTTCTAGTCTTACCTTCCAACAAGACCATACTCTTCGGCGTCCCAGCTGCAGAGAACGATGGTTCGCATTGGCTTCCAACCTGTCTCGGCAAGAGCACCGAATGCCTTGGCAAGTTCGATGAGTACAGCGGATCCGGAGTTGGGGTCGGCAGCACCACCAACAATCCAAGCGTCACGATGGTTGCCCACAATGACGACCTCGTCTTCGTTCGTACCGTTGATGATGCCGACTGCGTTCCAGATGGTACCGTAGGTGTCGTTCATTACATTGCTCATTGAAAGCGATGCGCCGGATCCCTCACCAGTGAAGTAGTCTACGCCAGGGATAGCACCAACCCAACGCGTCCTGTTGACCTCGGTGCCGTTAGTTCCAAAGCCGTTGAGGGCTTGGAGAAGCGGTTGAGCCTCAATCCAGGAAATAGGCAGTGACGGAATTTGCGGGGTGATGTCGGTGCGATCTGCGCGTGGGGAGTCTGGCTTGGAGACGTAGCCTGGAGTAGTTGGGTCGCCGGGATACGTAGACAAGAACTGGACAGATCCGCGTTGAACGGTTGAAGGATTCCTCGCTCCGCCGTAGGGGTATGGAGCCACTCCCTTCGCTGAAAATCGTTAATGGGTAGTCCTGGGAAGAGGTCAAACACGCTCACCTTCAGTCATATTGCCGTCATCACCAGGATCGGTGAAGATCACAGCACCAATCATGCCGTGATCCTGTGCATTTTTTACTTTTAGCCCACGGAATGGACCACCGTACTTTGCTAGAGCAATCTTGCCCTCAAGTTCGACACCAAGAGCTTCGAGGCGGTCAAAGTCGACCTGTTGGCCTCTTCCGACGTAAACGTATTCTGCAGATGCGTTGCCTGTGAAGCTGTAGCCATGGAAGACGGGGACACTGTTGGGATAGCTGGTGGTCTCGTCCTCTTCCAGTACATCTTCCAGGAGGGTCGGAGTGTAAGTACTACCGTTGGAATAGGTAAGTTGTAGCGAGTTTGATACAGGATAGTTGAGGAAGACATCTGCGTCTCGTTAGTGCCCGCCGCAACGACTATCAACAGTTTCATACAGTATTCGTCGAGCCTTGACGTGAAGCCATATTCAGACCATTTGTCAGCCGTCCACTGTGCTGTGTCAAGGATTAGTTGCATGTCGGATCGGTCCGGGAACGGATTCAAATACCCATTGACTCGTTCTGACCGGCCAAATGCTGGCCATGAGCTGCATTTTGTTAGCACACACTTTGTATCGAGCCCGAGAGCCATACTGTAGTAGTATGACCATTCCGATATCGAGACGGAATCAAATGAGTTCAGCAAGATCTCTTCATTGGGCGTCAAAGCTGGAGGGAAGACGGATTGTCTCTTGACATGCTTATGCGGGTGATGGAAGAATGCACGTTCACGCTGACAGGCTTGAGCGCCAATGGCAGCGAGCGCTAGAAGTGCTGTTCTCATATTGACTGACAAATGCACACTTCACAGAGGCAGAAGGGTACCGAACAACGATAGGTTGCATGGTACTTTAAGTACTTGCAGGCAGTTCCGTCGGCGTTCGGTACGATAACGTCAAGGCTTCCATTCCGAGGATAGCTGCTTCTACTGAGAGCAGGTGAACCTGGCGAGTTCCCTGCTCTCTCGTGCCATCGTATCCCGACATGCGGGTAGCTGTAGCTGGACGCAGGCACTGCGTAACCGCGAGGTATACAGGCAATTGGCTAACGCACTCCGGAAGGTCGAAGAGATATGAACGCGGGGCGGAGCATTAAGGTGCTTGGCAGAGAAGAATGACGATATAGGTGGTGGGGTAGCTTCTGAAATGAGGAAGAGATGCCGCTTCGATGCACGTATCTTCTGCGGTCAAAATCTGACGGTCAGATAGCGGATCGGAAAAGCGCGCATACCGACGCCGCCGTTCCGTGCACGTCGCCAGAGGCTGACCCGAAAGCCGTCCGAAGAAAAGTAACGGTGGTGGAAAGTATAATATGGTTCTGCGCAGACGGCACAGAGCAGAGGATGGTCGGGTGAAGTTGAATGCGGGGGAGTGCGGAGACGCGTGATGGGCGCATCCTTATTCCGCGATGCACTTGGCAGCGTAGAAGAGACAGAACTAGAGCTCAGGAACGACGAGCGGAGCATCTCACTTAAGTATTTTCTGCGGTCCATCAAGGTACCATCTTAATCAGATTTGATGCGATAACACGCGATGTTGGTGAGGGCGCAGGAGTCGAGTCCGAAAGTGATCTACGGCTAGCACGCTTTTGGGCTTAGTCATATCGAAAGGCGGGTGAACCAATGCAAGAGTGCACGGCGCAAGATGTTCGGCGAAGACTGCGTCAGTCAATAAACATTGGGCTGCCGGCAGCGCAAACACGGCGGCAACAGGAAGGAGACAAAGGACACGATTTACTGACCGTCGCATTGATAGCGACAAAGCCAGCCGCACCTTCTCTGTCTGAGACTCGTCTCCTTTGTACCTTCCTTGTCACCAGTCGCTCTTTCAACTTTTGCCAACCGCCATCATGGACGTCTTTCGGTCGCCTATGCGCATGATCCCGCCCCTCACACCCCGTCGCGTCCCATCACCAGCCATGTCACCCGCCGGCAGACGAGGCAGAACGTATGGCAGCTCGGAAGAGACCCGCCTCCGCGACCTGTCGCCCGAGACGACCCTCCGCGCCTTCACACAAAAGCCGATGCCGTTCGACACAACACGCGACGAATACAAAATGTTTTCCTGCATCGAGACTCTCACCGCCGCCGAGAGGGATCTGGGATCGCGCGTCGCAAAGGCTGCGCAGCGGCTGAAGATATGGTGCGCCGAGATTGAGCAATGGGGGTGGTCGGGCAGCTTCGAGCAGCCCAGCGCCCAGGTCCGCGAGCAGAGGAGGAAGAGCATCGAGCTGCGCATCAGGGAGCACGTCGCCGATTCCGACATGGGCAATGTCATGCCGCCATTAGAATACTGGGGTTCGATGCTGTCGGTCGAGGTGGAGCAACACGAGGCGCGCCTCGACGACATCGCCGACGAGATGCTGAAGCTTGATGTCGAAGAGCTGAAGGAGCACGTGCTGGATATGCACCCGGCAGGCAGGTCGAGGCCGTCCTCTGCGGGCTACGAGGCCAATCGCCAGCACTACAAGGTCATGGACGACTTCTCCTTTCTCATCACCCAGACCCTCCTATCCGCCCTACCGCACCACGCCCAGCTCAAAGCCCGCCTAAGCACGTGGACCGCCCGCGTCTCCATCCTCCGCGAAGCCCCGCGTTACACCCGCGAACTCGATACGGCGCAAGAAGCCATGCGGCTAGGCTGGGATGCCATCGAGGCACCAGCAGACACGTCCGACGCTGCATTTGAGCAGTGGAAAAAGGCAGTAGATACCATATCGCTTGTGCTTCATCAGAAAGTCAGCGACTTGGGTAGGCAACTAGACAAGATGCTCGATACACTCGAAGGACAAGAGGACAGTCTACCCGAGCACTGGATAGACGTCTTTGAAACTACAGAGGATGACTATGGGCAATGGAAACACGAATCAAGGAGAAGGATAATCGATCTCGAGGTTCGGAGACGGGCGGAAGGTTTTAACACTACCGAGAAGGGCGCCCCTGAACCTGCGCTACAACCAGAGGTCGATGCGGGTACGACTGCGCATACAAGCGGCGAGCGGGTATTGACAACAGCATCCTCATCAGTCAATGCTGGTAACGATGTGTCCATTGTCGCACCCACTGCGGCTGTGCAATCCGCTACTACGTCCAGATTGGATGCTCTCAATGCTCGAATCGACTCTGTCGCATCTACACTCCAATCGCCGCCACCGAAGCTTGCTTCGCAGAGCAGCCGCCACAACGCCATGCAGGATGACTACTTCAGTGCGCCCCAGCGTGGGATCTTCTCTGGAGACTATGCCATGAACGCATCGAGCAGCAGCAACTCAACACTTCATACCTCCATCGGCTCCAGCAACGCACGACAAGTCTCGGGTGAGACCGATGTTACCGAACACGAGCTGGCACAAGGTTTCACGTCACCATCGAAGTCCCCTACTGCGACCACACATCTAGAAAAGATGAGCTTCGAACCCGGACCGGCATCAGACGACGAAGACTCGGAGTTCGAAGAAGGCGACACGGTTGTACAGTACGATCTTGAAGAGGGCCCCGAAGAAGTCGCCATCCATACAGAGACTGACGGCCATTCATCCCAAGCATCTTTACAAGGCAGGCCCAAACCTCTGGCGCTTTTCGGCAATCCCACGATTACAAAGAACGATGGACAGGACAGCCCCATTATGGAGCCTCCTCAAACGCCGCGATCATGGAGAGGCAGTCTTAGTTCGCTGTCCACAGATATGTCGCCTGATTCAAGCCCACCTAGTACCATCGAGGAGTCTCCCTCAGTCCGGAACGCCACTAACCGTTCTATGAGAGCGCCACGTCCTGAACTGAATGCAGCCATGGCGAAGCGTCGGCCAGTCAAGACTACTACCACTGCTGATGACACATCAAGCGCTCCATGGCCACCGACGCACTTTGCTCAGAAGGCTAACAACAGCGCCGAAGAACTTGAGCGAAAGATCTCCGACATCCTCACGACTATCCCCGCCCACATTAGGCTTAGGTCAGGCCCAGGCCCCGATGCGCCCGAAGTCAAGTCGGCGCGTGGCCTTCTCGCGAAAAGTAGTCGTGGATATCTACGCGCAGCTCGCTCAGTCAGCGGCCTCAAGTCGCCTGAGCTCACACTGTCCCCTGCAAAGACTGAATTCGAGTTGAACAACGCTGCTTCAGGACGGAGGTCGGCTGCAGCTGCGAGAGGCGACAACGACATCAAACTGTATCATCTCACACAACCTGGCAAAGAACAGCCAATCAAGCTGTTCATCCGCCGCGTTGGCGAGAATGGCGAGCGTGTCATGGTGCGTGTCGGCGGTGGTTGGTCTGACCTAGGCGAGTACCTGCGCCAGTACGCTGAGCACCACGGCCGCAGGACAGCAAGCGAAGGCAAATTTGAGGTACTGGGACTGGAGGTGAAGAACCCCGATAGTTCGCCGACGAGACCTGACAGCAGGGCGAGTAAGATGGAAAGACGCATCAGCGTTGGCTTTCCCCTGGCCAGCCCATCCACCACACCCGTCAAGTCATCTGGTCTAGCCTTGACAAGCGACGAAGCGCCACCGCCGATGCCCAGCTTTATTCCTGGAACACCAGGTGCCACTACTGAAGACCCGACGATACCCTCGACAACTTCGTCTCGCAGTTCCTGGCAGGGTAGGGAAGTCGGAATGGCGGGCCCATCAGCCAAGAAATTAGATCTCAGCGGCGAGAAGCTGGAGTGGATAGAGGGCATGATGAAGCAGGCTCGCACCGTGAGCAGCAACGTCATTACCTCAAGCCATCCAAATTTCGAGCGCACCGACAGTAGGAGTGACAGTCGCCCTGGCAGCGCTGTAGGGGGAAAGAAGACAGAATTTGGTGATTTAGGCAAGGTTGGTGCGACCAAGCGTGTCTTTATGAAGGGTGGTAAGCCCGGTTTGGGCGATCACTAGGTGAAAGAAAAAGAGAGAGAGAAGAGGTGGCTTTTAATATTCTACATTGATACCCTGGGCCTATATATTGTATTGTACTTTTTCTCGTTTGTTCACGGTTGGATCGGATTGGTACAGTTGGGTTCGGTTTGGTTTGGGCGTATGGTATCGCAGAGCAATGCCATTATAGACGGGCAGGCTTCGCAGCATATCTTAGCTGAGGTACATACCCCATGGCGTTATTTGGGATTCATAGATGGCAGCGTCACTAGCAAGTGATGAAGGGGGCGCGCGATTTCATTTGTGATTCCCAAGAATTAATTCATTACAAGTTTTGATAAGATGTGCCAAAGGCCTGTTTTCGTTCAAGCCACAGAGAGGATGCTCCAGGAGCAGGCAAGGTAGACGAAATGAGTGCCAATGGCAGGTAGCTCCACGTTCCACAAAGCCGACGAGCACAAAACGCGCAATGTCGATATGGAGGTCGTGGGCTGGTTCGATCTTCGCACGTAGACTAATCGACACAGTATTGAGGAATAACTTGTGGCAATTTAAGAAAGTGCGGAATTTGGAAAGTGTAGAACCAAGCATTGAGTGGAGGAAAACCGAAAAGCGACTGCATGCATTTCAGTCATGGCTATTCGTCATCGTCATCATTGTCACCTTGGACATCCATGACACGCTCGCCAGCTTTCTCAAGCGTTCGGCGACTCCATACACGGACTCCTTTGTATACTGCCTGGTCATTGTCAGCATTTGCACAATAATGTTCATCGCTTTCCACGTACCGCTAGAAATGTGCCAACACCGATGAGGATGATGATCCAGCTGACCTGCTCATATCTGTCTCGACCGGTCGTTCGACCTCGACCGCCTCCAATCCTGAAGTAAGATAGTGGGCTGGCGATGAGGACTTTCAAGAAACCAAGCACACCCATGCTAGCGAAGCCTTTCGCAAAGTGCTCGTACCAAGTGGCCGACTCATCCTCGTAGTAATAAGCGTAGTCAGATTCCGACGAGGAAAAGGGGGAGAAAAGGCTCCATGGGTCCAGATACAGGTTGATAATAGGATCTGCAAAGAAGCCGAGGATGAACACGATGGATATCAATATAATGGCAGTCAAACCAACCTGAGCAGCTATAGTCCATATTAGCACTGCTCTGTTAAAGTGAAATGGAATACATACCAGCGCTGCCTATGAAACGCCCAACTCCTAAACGCGCAAGTCGGTACTTGAAGCCACAAGTCGGACACTGCCAGTAGTTCCTACGCCCATAGCTAGGGTCTGCATGCCTCCAAGCTTGCAAACAAGCTTCATGAACATACTTGGATGATCCCTTACACATACATGGACGGATCAGACGGCCACTTTCATCTTCGTACACAACGTTGGACGACTGTAAGAAGCCAGGAAGGCTTTGTGAGGGAACATTGAATGTCGGCTGAACTGTCTCGAGGCAGATTCTGCATTGTCTGGGCGGCCAGTGGGTGCGTCTTGAGCTGTGCGACTGCGATGAGGAGTTGTCGCTAGTATTGGAGGTGGCTGAAGGTGGCGGTTGCGATGTGGAACCTGTGGAGGGGGATGTCGCGTGGGCGGGTTCTGTCTTGGGCGCGTCATCAGGCCAGTACCAGCCTGGCATGGCCTGATATCCGGACGAAGAAGACATGGCGGGGTGTGAAACTGTAAAGGTACAAGGCGGAGGTTAATGCAGCTCTTACCAGTGATATAGCATGTGGGTAGGCATGAGATGACGAAGTGATCAATCAGGAAGCCGCGGGGAAGACATTCGCCAACTTAAGTGTCTCGGTAGTGCGGATCATGTTCCGACACCGCCTCCTTGGGCGGTATGACACTAGGGCCACGGTGGCAGGATGTTGTAAACGGGGTGGTGATGCAGAGGAGCAGTTCTGGAAGCTCAAAGAATTCGGGGTTGCAGCTTCCTCAGACAAACCGGAACTGTGGTTACGCCGAGCGCCGGTCTTGGCGCTTCCGGCGACGAAGCTCTGGGTAGCCTGGAGCTCTAGCAGATCGCCTCCAGTACCCGCGTCGTCTACCAACCCCACTGAACGTCCTCCCGCCGCCGACTACGCCCCTTCCTATATACCGCCTCTAGATTTTGTCAAGCAACCGTCATGGCGGACCGATACTCCTTCTCCCTGACCACTTTCTCCCCCAGGTAAACACTGCGCTATCGATTACGCACGACATGTTTGCTAACATTCATGTAGCGGAAAGCTGGTACAAATCGGTACGCGGCCCAGGGATATGACGATTCCCGCCTTCTTGTAGCAGACAGCATCTAATACCTGAACAGAGTATGCCTTGAACGCCGTCAACCAGGGTGTTACCTCACTAGGAATCAAGGGTGCGTTATATCGTTCATTAGCCCCCCAACAGCGCTGACTAGAGCTCGCAGCCACCAACGGCATTGTCCTCGCTACCGAGAAGAAATCGTCATCGCCGCTCATCGACTCGCAATCGTCATCGAAGATCAGTCTCATAACACCCAACATCGGTATGGTCTACTCGGGCATGGGTCCTGACTACCGCGTTCTCGTCGACAAGGCTCGCAAGGTCTCACATACCGGCTACAAGCGCGTCTACAACGAATACCCACCCACAAGGATATTAGTACAGGATGTGGCGCGAGTGATGCAGGAGGCTACACAGTCTGGAGGTGTCAGGCCGTACGGTGTCAGTCTGCTGATTGCTGGATGGGACGATGGTATCGAACCTGAGGCCGAAGGCAAGAGCGAAGAGCAGACGAGCGAAGAGAAGAAGAAGGTCAGCGGAAAGACTGGTGGAATCCTCAAGGGCGGACCAAGTCTCTACCAGGTCGACCCCAGCGGCAGTTATTTCCCTTGGAAGGCTACGGCCATAGGAAAGAGCGCGACAAGCGCCAAGACCTTCTTGGAGAAGCGCTACACCGACGGTCTCGAGCTCGAAGACGCCATCCATATCGCCCTGCTCACCCTCAAGGAGACCATAGAAGGAGAGATGAACGGCGAGACCGTTGAGATTGGCATTGTCGGACCGCCAGAGGAGAGGCTGCTTGGTACTGAGGGTGTCGAGGGAGCCGTCGGACCGCGATTCAGGAAGTTGAGCCCGTCCGAAGTTGAGGACTACCTCACCAACTTGTAGAGGTAGAAGGTTATGACACAGCACCATCCTGCTCCGAGTCGGTACAGATGGACTTGGTGCTAAGGGCATGAAGCGACTTATGTAGCATTTACGAAAATGATGTCTTGAAATGCCTAATACTTGATCCCATTGGTTCGTAGACAGTGACGCGACAAACCCAATTGGGTTGTTTGTGCAACAACGAGAGCAGATAGAAGTACGTGAGGGGTTCTGCATTTCGATTGTCCGCGGTCAGAACACGGCCAAGCTAGCACCCTGTCGCCTTTGAGCACTGAGACCCAACACCAAGTTGGTGACTTTCAACGCTTTTTAACTTGTGTCGCATCATCTCGATTTACAAATGGATTCGCCAATGCAAGATGATAACGATGCTGAAGCCCCTCCTGCTGTGCCCAGTGAGGCGTTCCAACTGCGAGGTTATCAGGCTGAGATGGTGGAAGAGAGCATGAACGGCAACGTCATTGTGGTCATGGACACAGGCTCAGGAAAGACGCACATGTAGGGAGAAGAATTTCGCTATGAGAGAATTTTACTGACAAGTCTGCAGAGCCATCGAACGGACACGAGCGGAGTTGGAGACGTGCGAGCCCGACAAGGTACGGATACCTGCCGCTAAGTCCCCACACTAAACTTCATCTCACCGAATTCGGGACGCATTTTAGATCGTCTGGTTTCTAGCACCCACAGTTACACTATGCGAGCAGCAACATGAGGTCTTCCAGTCTCATTTACCTGGACTCGGATACCAATTGCTTTGCGGAAGAGATGACGTTGATCTCTGGACCACTCAGGCGCAGTGGGACAGCGTTTTGGATCACATCCGCATCGTAATTTCAACACACCAGTAAGTCCACAGCATGGGCGCAAGAGAAGCCACACGCGCCTGCTGATACGTTTGCAGGGTGTTGCTTGACGCACTCACACACGGATTTGTTAAGCTGAGCAAGCTGGCTTTGTTGATTTTTGACGAAGGCCAGTCTGTTGCGTTGACAAGAGAAGGCCCCGCTAACATTCTGCAGCGCATCACTGTACTTTGAAGCACCCAGCAAATCTGATCATGTCCAATTTCTATATGCCTCAATTGGATAATGGTGGCAAGTCGCTGCCCAAAGTTCTTGGGCTGAGTGCAAGCCCTGTTATGAAAGCAGCAGCCACCGAGCAGGGTCTCCAGTAAGTTTGGCTTGTTTGGACGCGGGTACTATTCTGATCTTTGTAGGGAGATAGAGCGGAACCTGCACGCCACCGTAAGGACACCAAAGCTTCATAGGTCCGAACTCATACGGCATGTTCACAGACCGGAGTTACTTCAGGTCAACTACTCGTTAAACGTTCCAGGGCAACAGCATTCTCAACTACTTATCGCGTTGCAGCATGCATTACGCACATATGATCTTGCAAAGGATCCGTACGTCGTCGCATTATTGGACCAACAAAAGCATGGCTTCAATGTCTCTCGCCAGCTGAACAAACTGTGGAATAGCAATAAGACTTATTGCCTCGACCAGTTGAAACAGCTGGTGTCTAAAGCTGAAGCCATGGCAGACGAGCTCGGAATCTCGGCAATGGAGTACTACGTACACCAATGCATTGGCAAATTCGAAAAGACAACTTGCGGCTCGGATCAACAACTACTGGATTTGACCACCAATGAGCGACAACATCTCCTGAGCATATTCCAAGGCCTTCCCCTTCAGAATCCTGCACCTTCACCTGCTACCATCATCGAGAAGATGTCCCACAAAGTTGAAAAGCTTATCGACACTCTGGTCGCTGAAGCCAATGGCACCCCAGGCTTTACCGGTCTTGTATTCATTGAACAGCGAGTCTGGGTAGCATCAATTGCTGAAATTTTAGCATGCCACCCACGAACCAAGGATCTGTTGCGGGTAGGGACATTTGTCGGTACGTCGCAGACAAGCAAGCGCAAAACAAACGTATGCGCCCTGGCAGAACCAGCCAACCAACAAACCACGCTTGACGACTTCCGTGCTGGGGTCATTAATCTCGTCCTGGCTACAACCGTTCTTGAAGAAGGCGTCGACGTATCTAGTTGCCATCTCGTGGTATGCTTCGAAAGACCCAAGAATCTGAAAAGCTTTGTTCAGCGACGCGGAAGAGCGAGGCGACAAGAGTCGCGTTACTTCATTCTCGTCCCAGATACTGGCGAAACACGATCTTTAACATCGTGGCAAGGGCTTGAAGCTGAGATGAGGAGAGCGTATGAAGACGATAAGCGCAAAGTTCAGGTGGCTCAGGAGGCAGAACAGAAGGACGAGGTGGGTGAGCGCTACTTCAGTGTCCCAAGTACCGGGTGAGTGAGAAGCCTTTACTAGCAGCGTTTGCTTTCGTACCTTGCCCAATCGGCCTTCACTTACTGGAGACACTAGTGCATTGCTGACTCTGGATAACGCGGCTCAACATCTCTACCACTTCTGCGCGCGTTTAGGGGGCAACGCCTACGTCGACACGCGACCTGAAATCGACTTTACCAACACCCTGGGGCGGATCACTGCTACTATTACGCTACCAATTTCTGTCGACCCTACTGTAAGGAAAGCTAAGAGTCTGCAGTCGTGGAGCACCGAGCGAATGGCTCAGAAAGACGCCGCCTTTGAGGCATATAAGGCTCTTTACCTGCACGGATTGGTAAACGAGAATCTACTCCCCGTCCAAGAAGAGGGAGACGACAACGCGGCCCAATACCAGATTCCAGACGATCGCCCATCCCTTGTACCTGTTTCTCAAACTCTCGATCCGTGGGCGGTGGTTGCGCAATCTCATGAATGCGAACCTGACTTATGGTACCGCACCTTGCTTGAGGTGAAGACGCCAGGGGAGGAACCGATGCGCATGATACTACTAACACCAGCTCCCATGCATGAGATTTCTAATATCTTACTGCACTGGAACGAATCGAAGCAGTACACTGCTACAACCTCCGCTCTTTACGGTGCATCTTTGGTCGACATCGACATTGATCTGTTACGCTCCATCACGTGGAAGATTTTGCGCTCAGTTTTCGGAGCACACATCATCAAAGGGGTCGACGACTTTCTCTGTCTACTTGCTCCATGCGACTCATCGGGATATATGATGACAGAGAACGAGCTCTACGAATGGAATGCGACAACGGAAGGCCAGCGCCCAGCATCCAAAATTCTGGCTCAAGGAAACCTGGACATATCGAACTGGGGTCTGACTTCCTTGCAAGGAGACCTCCGGAAGTTCATGCCCATGTCTATCGAGCTTCCAGAGTCCCCAGACCTGACAGGCATTGACGAAACCCTGATACAAGTTGTGCGTTTGCCCAAACGTCGAGACTTTTTACATGCGGTATTTGAGAACGCAAACAAGAGCGAAGCGTATACCAAAGTAGAAAGTCTACTAGCTTCGTCATGTTTTGTTGAAAGTCTTCCGACTAGATACGCCATTCTGGCCTTGTTGTTACCATCGATCCTGCATAGGCTTGAGGTATACATGATCGCGGATACACTTCGGACGACGATTCTCCAGCCAGCTGGATTCGAGGCATCGGACCTTCCAGTCATCATCACGGCACTTACTTCATCCGCGGTTGACAAGCGCGACAACTACCAGAGGATGGAATTCCTTGGCGACTGTATCTTGAAGTTCGTCGCTTCGCTTCATTTGATGGCTGCAAATCTCATCATGCCCGAAGGTATTCTCACTGGGAAGAAAGGCAAGCTTGTCAGTAACGGCTACCTGGCGCGAGCTACACTTGCTGCGGGCCTAGACAAGTTCATCTTTTACAAGAACTTCACCGGCGCAAAATGGAAGCCGCGATACATTAGTGATACACTCGCTGAGGGCGCGCCGCCGGCTAAGCAAGAGAAGTCATCGAAACTCATCGCCGATGTCATTGAGTCGCTCATCGGCGCCTCGTATCTGGTCGGTGGCTTCCCCAAAGCGTTTGCATGTGTGCAAGCCCTCCTGCCACTCGAGAAATGGACGCCTATCCCGGAAGCGAACGAGATACTCTACAATGCAGCTCCGTCTCAAGACACAGTGACGAACTTGGCTTTGGTCGAGAAGCTACTTGGCCACACGTTCAATAAGAAGGACCTTCTACTAGAATCGCTTACCCACTCTACATTCCGTGGCCCGAACGTACACTGCTCATACGAGCGCTTTGAATTTCTCGGAGATGCAGTGCTCGACTACATCATCTCGAAGAGGCTCTACGCCCATGAGTCGAGGCTGCCGCATTGGAAGATGCATGGCGTCCGAACAGCGATGGTAAACGCCGCGTTCTTGACTTACTGTATGTTCGAGACTACGGTAGCGGAAGAGTTGACCAACAAGTCAACCTTCCAGCCAGAAGTGCATCATAGAGCTCTATGGCAGTTCCTCCGATCGTCGAGCCCAGAGCTCATCGCCGGGCGGACTGCAGCCCTGCAGCAACACAACGAGGCACGTCATGCGATCGCTACAGCTCTAGCGCACGACAACCGCTTCCCGTGGCATGCGCTCTCGCTCACTGACCCACCCAAATTCCTCTCCGATATAGTCGAGAGCGTTATCGGCGCCCTCTACATCGATTCCCATGGCTCCATCCCCGTGTGCGAGGAGTTTGTTCGTCGTCTGGGTATCCTGCCATGTCTCGAGCGTATTCTGAGGGATGGTGTGGACTGCTGGCATCCGAAAGAGCGGATCAATACCCTTGCGGCGGATAAGGGTATCAAGTATGTCCGCATCACGGGCGATCAAGGTGGCTCTGGAGGAAAAACGAGTAGCCCAGAGAAGGGGTATAGGGTTCAAGTAAGGATTGGTGGGAAGGATGTGGGAGGTGTGGTCGAGGGAGTCAAGAGGTTGCAGACTGAGACTATCGCTGCCTGGAAGGTTATCGCGCTGCTTGAAGGCGCAGCTGATGATTCTGTACCAACGAAGGCAGCAGAGGGTGAAGAAGAGGAAGATGAAGAAGACGAGGAAGATGGGGGTGTTGCTGTTGTACCAACGACGGCAGCCGAGGAGGACGAATCAGACGAGGAAGATGAGTTCTTCGATGCTGAAGAAGGCGGTGGAGTCATGTTGGAGATTTGATGCGTAGAGGGGGGAGTCATGCTGGAGGGTGCTGAACAGACGGTGGCCTATCACGTATGATAACGCACTGGTCTTTGCTAGCCGGTTGATCGCACTCTCATCTCTACCGCCCCTTGTGTAGATTGTGGCTCACTGGATATTTCCACGCCTATCATATTCCATAGAAGCTCATTGTTGCCTACGACTGTCAACATGTCAGTACCGGTTTTGGCCCCCATGCAGTGAGGCAGTGCCTCTGGACTATACTTTGGTTCCCCGCATCCTTTCACCCTTCCTCGAACCTAATTGAGGTCTCGTAACAACCATTTGCGGTGTTTCAAGCGCTTATAGAGTATCCTAGATACCCCTCTAGCATACGGAGGCGTTGCCGAGACGTAGTCTGCCCAATGGTAGTTATCGCTTATAGACGATAACGCATTGTTTCCTTTTGCACAATGACGATGACCTTTGCACGGTGATTGTGATTGGTACTGCGCCGTACATCAAAGGAAGCGTTCACGAGTTAAATCTCCGAGGAAGTCTTTGCCAAGACGTGTAGGGTGTGGTCTGGAGTCGGCAACGCCGAGCATCCTGACCAGAGGAAAGGTGCAGCCTCGAGAAGACGGCTCGTGCCTATCGCCAGCGGCAAAGTAGCTTTTGCCACTGTTCACTCCCATGTCCCCCTCTTATAGCTTCCTAGCTGTGTTGCCAATCGCTGGGGTATTCGGCCCATTTCGTCTTCCAATTGTCACTGTCAACCACTCATCCCTACCACCCAAGGTATGCTTCCTCTTCTACAATGACAAATACGTCGCTTATCGATAGCATTTATCCCGATTAGCCAAGTTCGTGGCTGAGGGTCGCGGTTGTCGCATCGAGCGAGCCGTGCGGCACGGTTGTGGAGGAGGAAGTTTGAAGCGCGTTTATGCGTTGGATGCAGCTTGAGGAAACAGAACGAAACGAAGCCAAAAGCTTTGGATCCTCTGCCTGAATTCCCTCCGAAGATAGATATCCGCTGGATGATATATTCCTTCGTCAGTTCGGCCGTGGCGTCAGTCATCGGATCGGTATGGCGGCTTGGAGCGCTGAAGTCACCCGGTGCGAGTAGTGTTCTCACTGGCTCGAGATTGCGCCATTAGAGTGCTCAAGGGTATGATTCTGCCTTGCGAAGACCAAACAGGTAGTTTGATCCCTTCTTCGATTTGTATGTTCGGAGTCTGGCGTCGACAGCTTAGGAACTTGCTCCGAGAAGCCTGTGCTCTAGCATAGTCCCCAAACCCAGACGTAAGTCTTGCATCCTACAATACAAGCACTGAGCTATACAGACTCTAGCTTCAACTACCATGGAAAGCGCGAGAATATGTTACCCTAGGCTTTGTAAAAGATACGTGGTTGTAGTATCTGTTGCTTCCGACACGGGAGCCAGCGCTCACACGACCCTAAAGTCTCGGCAACTCAGTCTTCTCGGAAGCTGCCTAAGGCAGTACCAGTGAGCCCTTGATATCTTTGTACCCTTGCAATGCCCTCGGATGCCTGGCTGGTCTCTCGGTGTAGGTACTTGTTGAGGGTAGTCGTATGATACCATAAAACCGACCGGCCTCAGGTCCGACAGCGCGGCAGGTCCCCTCAGCTCTACCCGGGAAGCTGGTATGTATGTCTCATTCAACAGCCATCGGGCCGTATGGCATGTTGTGTATGGGTAATAGACCCTATGCAGAGTCATTGGATGGATGCGGATAAAATGACGTGCCGGTCAAGGAGAGTTCGGGCTGATGCCTGGTATCTGTTGAGCATCTTGTGATGTAGCGGTATTGATCAGCGGTCTATACAAGAATCCATAGCTCGGAGGGAGCCAATTCACTCACCCTTAGCGCCATGTTGGATTGCAAGCACTTGACAGGTAGCACTGTTGCTTCCAGGGGAGGCTATATGTGTGGGTCCGATGTAAGACATGTCGATGATACTCGGAGCGGAATACGTAAGCTTTTTTGGCTGGTAGGGCTGTTGGAGTGGACCCAAAATCCGATGCCTCAGGCTGTCCGGTGTTGTTGCAATATGTAATCGGTGTGTGCGGCGCTTGCCAAAAGGGCCGGCTCGGCACAGCCGAATTGAAGGGCAGAGCGGAATAGGCATCGCACGATAGGTGTTGCGGGAGAAATTATGTTGTCAGAGCGGCTCCGGGAGTTGCAGACTAGTGTGGCGGAGGCACAGTTGAGGTAGTTTCCTTCCGACGCTCCGTTGTGGTGAGGCGCTCGTGGTGCCGTGTGGCGTATTCGCTGTTCTGACAAGACTGCCTGACGGCCACTTCCCGGGCCCGAACATCAATGCAATGTGACTGCTCTCGGTAGGGGCGAAAATTACCTAGCTACCGTTGCTCTGTCTAGTGATCTTTGATTGAGGCGCGGAAACCGCATAGCAAGACTCGATGGAGAAAAATATCTTGTGTAACTATAAAGCGCGCAGTATCTTCGATACGAAATATATAACTACGGAACAGCCATCATTTCTTCAGACCTTCATCTTGCAAGATATCGAGATTCGACACCTACTTCCAATCGTCTCTTTATCCTCTCTCCAGCTTCATCATGTCGTCCTGTTCAAACCAAATGCCACAGTCGTCTACTGGTGGCAGACCTACCGGCGCGACAGGTGGTGGCTACAACAAATATCCATGCCCAAACTGGCAGCAGGCAGGTCACCCATCAAATTACAACTTCGTCGACCAAAAGGATCAGCTGTGCGCTCATTGCATGGTCAGTATATCAGTTCCACGGTTTCGCACTGCGCTAACCATTCTATCAGTGCGCACCCCGCCGGCGCTGAAAGGAAGCATCTTGCAACATCAGTGCAGATGGGCTTGGAGAGTCGCAGTCGTGCTTGCTTTGAACACGCTGCGATGGCGTTTTCAGTTCTTGTGGGGTACTATTTGGGTTCTATTTGGGTGTTTGTTAAGTCAAGTGACGATGTTTAGATCAAGCTGCACTGCTTGAGTTGACACGAATTTAATGGAATGGAAGCTGATTGCGCATGTTTCTCCTCCCCACCTTGCAAATCAGTGTCAGTGTCCAGCACCGATCGCTTTTCTTGCACTTGTCATGCTGCAGCTGATCCACTCCGAGCGTTGACTTGTCTACATGGCACCCCATGATCAGGATTCGCATACCTGCGGAAGGAGCTGCTTGTGGTAAGAGCATCTGACGTCAAAGCGGCATCCGCACCCCAACTAGGGATACTGCGAGTGCCTTCGTCCTTCGTTTCAACTATCTACGCCTCGCACTGCAACGGACCGAGCCTGAGCTTCCATGGCTGGAAGGCTATGCGGGCGTCTACTCTTGGAGACGGCAGATGGCGCGAGAATTCTCAGCAGCGGCGGCGACAGGTGGACCCCCAACCAACACCCACGTTAATCAGCGCCTTAGCCGGTTCCTCATCAGCCGTGATTGATCGACGATGGATGCACAATGATCAGGCGGGGCAATAACCGAGGGAATCCGCTTTCTCTGTTGAGAGTGCACGATTGCAACGGAAGGGGCGTCCAATCGGTCTAGCTAAACCCTCGAATCGAGAGAAATGATGAGCCGAAGAAGCCGGACAATCACCAGTACCACCAAGATTGCTCATGTTTGGCATCCCGTGTTATGATGCTATACCAGCTTACATGCATAAGAGAGTACTCAGCGTCGCGATCACTGTCACGGATTGGGTTTCCATCTTCAGCGGACTCTCGATCCATCACTTCGATCTGTTCACCCTTTTGAGTCCGTAGACCCCAAGCTGCCACCGATTGACAACGGCTTCGTACCATGAGAAGTGCCAATTCCACGCCAGCACGTTCACTCTACTGCAGGGAAAGCGGGACTTTACGCGCTAAGCGCGCATGATTCGTTGTCTTTCATGTTGGACAGCCTCTGCTTCGACGAATCATGCGCACACTCAAAAGAATCCGGAAGGGCTTGCCACATTCCGTAGCGCAAGGCCATGACAAAGACGCCAAAGATGTGAGCTAGCCCTGTTTCACCCAGACATGTTAGGTCCCTTTAGGCAAATGATGCTTGATATGATCTGGTTGGATACCATCCAGAATGACATGCAGAAGCCCGTTATCGAGCAATAGACCGAGGGCCGGTAGCTGGGAGACGGCAAAAGGAAAACTCTAGATCGACGCTGATCTCGACCAGGCGATTAAGCGCGCAAAAACGTGGCATGCCGATTCATTGGAATTGGAAATGCACAGTGGGTCTCTAAGCCTGCGAAGTACTCCAGGGAACCCAGCTCCCCGCATCCTTACATGTCTGTCCCGCCGAGTCATGAGCGCGGTGAATTCCCCAACGGCTACTGGGTTTCGCCAGGACTCAGGGCCGATTCAGTATAGTGTGGTCTCTGTCAGAAGATTGAGCAGTGACGTCGTTTTGGCAGTTCCCACGGTACTAACTCCCACGCTATCTCCATGATGATAGTTTAGGGTTTGCACCAAATCTCCGCACTACGCAGATAGTAGTTGGAGCAGTAGCACGGGGCAAAGCGCCCGCCGATCACCACAGTCCATCCATCGTGACATGGCAGTGCTTACAGTGTATGCTTGTTGGAATCGACACATCTCGTATCGTATACAACGGCCAGCCACGGAGATACGCACACGGAAAATAACACTTGAGTTGGACCCGAGGTTTGGCTATCCGGACTTTTGCAGGATCCTTGATCCCAGGCATCGACCTCTTCTGCGACCACGCTGAGCCTTACGCACACACCAGGAGCGATCCGTCCTCGAGCCACATCATCGGAAAGCAACGAATGGGAAAATATATTCACGTCACACACGGCTCAACCTGTCATGCGACTGCGCCGTCGGCAATTCTAACCCAGAAAAACAAAGCAGCAGTATATGGTATCCTCAGGTAAATTATCGGGGCCATGTTTTGGAGATAGACAGGTCATCCCGTACGAAGCTACGGGCCTGGTGTAAACTGCGGCCGGCGCTACAAGACACAGATTCACTGGACGCAACAATCCAACATCGCAAGCTCTTGAATACTCCACCTAAGCTAATGAAGCAACCTCTTCCGACGTATGAGGTATGTGCTGAAAACATGTGACCGCAGGTCTATGCATGCAGGTGCAGGAAAAAACAACTACTCCATCCCAAATAACTGGGTATGCATATGCAGGTTAGGTTAGCCGAGTAAACGCATATTTGTCGCAACCAACACGATCTTCAATTTCGTTTCATCGCTCATACTCCTCAACAACGAAGATGCAACACCGCTTCCATGATGATATCCGGTGTAGCATGACTAACAACGACCCAACCTTCGGCCTGAGGATTTTGAGCCTGAATGACCTAGGCATGTCATGGACCGCACGGTGGTAACGACAGAAATACCAAGCGTTTAAGCCGCGGTCTTGACCATGCAGCCTTACGATGACCGATGACCTGCACTCCATGGCAGCCATGCGCGTAGGCCGTCCCAACAAAGGAAGCCGCGAAACCACCGGCACTACCCACAGGTCACGATATCGATATGAAGTCCACTCGTATGTCTTACTTCCAAACACCCAAGGCACGTAAATCGGGCAGGTGTGCAAGGCGTAAAAAAAAACGTCCCGTCCGTCATCCTTCCTCTAAGCGCCGGCGAGTGCGGCGCGGTCGTAACAAAAGCGAGCCAAAACCTGGTCCTGGACCCAGCTGATCAACGCTAGGCCTTCCCAAAACCCACGTCTTGGTCTAGTCCAGTAAGCATCGCCTGGATATGATGGTGGCTTGCACGCTCTGGAGGAGTGCTGCGGCGCAGCAAGCGCCGGCGCGTAAATGGGGTTGAGGCGAAATGGGCCGATCCTGCCTTGAACAAACGGACGACGACCGCGTCCCTGGAATGAGGGCCAAAATCAATGGGTCGATTGCTAACCAACGAGTCGGTATACGAGAATAGTATAGTGCTGTGGTTCTTTTCAGGCCAGCAATGTGCTGGCTGGGCAAGGCAGACGTGTAGCTACGCAGCATCGCAATTCGCGCAGGTACGTCGGATACAGCTTCATCACTGTTTCATGACTACATCATCATCTGTGCTTTTGGACTCCCGCCCGCTTATGTTGGGGTCGTGCTTACGTTGTTGATATGATCTTCAGATATTGGTGCACTAGCCGTGACATCCAACGTGCCGCAGCCGAGCTCTCGCATCGTGAGTAAGAGCGTTACCATGTTCTCATACTCACCCTGTTGATCAAAGTACGTTGCGCGATGAAATCGCCCCAAGAGGTAGAGTGTGTTCGTAGCTATCCCCCTGTTACCAATGGGCGTTTCGTCCCATGCGCACCTCTGGATCTTGTGAGAGTGAAGCCATGGCCGATGAGTAAAGTTGGTATTGAGATTTGATTAGTTATTATGATTCCTAACTTTGCTTTGACTACCTCATAACATCATGCACCTCTGAATGGAGAGCCGTGAGAATTCTCGGCCCTATCAAGATTGACCACCTTGACGTTTTGCAGCCTCACCAACGCCATGTCGCGAAGTCGAATATGAGAAGAGCTCGTGTAATCGTTAATATGATATCGTGCTCTTTAGTGTAATTATCCGGTTTCTGTGAACGTGTTAGTTTGCATCTTTTGCTTATGGGTACCATGAAAAACTCACCAGTCTCAACACCGGGTTGCCTTCCGTCCAATCCTCCAGTGACCTTCTTCTTCAACTTAGACAGCCCGATCTTAGCCTCATCCTTTGCGAATTTCGCATTTCGTGCAGGCTTCCATTGCATCAGCCCACGGTGCTTCCTCTCTTCAGTTCTCTTGTTCTGCTTGTTGACACTTCCATTTCCGCTCGATGATGTTTCATCTGTCTCGGCTGTGGTACTTGTACGAGCTGTTGACATGGACTGGCGAGCTTGATGATCCTCGGTTGGCGATAGATCGGTCTTTTGTGACTTCAGTTGACCATTGCCTTTGCTTTGATCACCTCCGCCCTGGCCACCACTCATAGCCTTCGCGTTGCCTACCGTATCAGCATCTTCGACACCGATATCGGATGAAGAATAGTTGGCGCCATAGTCGTCATCAGAGTCGTCGTTATCCTCATTGTCGGATGGATGGTGACGGTCGTGTAGTGGCTCTTCAACGCCAGGTTCACGTCTCTTTTGGCGTCTGGTATTCATGTAGGCTTTCGGGTTGTCTCCAAAAGCACCTGACCAGTCCTGACCATCCTTCGCGAGCCACTGACGCTTCTCTTCCTCACTCGCATTCTTCAGGATGTCACGTCCTGTAGTCAATGACTGGTCATGCAGCTCCTGCACGCGATCTGGTATCTCCTTTTCGACCTTGTGGTTTCGAACACCCTCCGTAACACAAGCCTCCCATGTCTCGAAGGTCTCGCGTGTGTCATTGTCGGTGATGAAAGCAGCGTGCGCCTCGTCTGTACCGGCCTTGAAGCGAGCACGGAATTGCAGGCGGCCCACCTCTTGGAGGTCATCGAGACCAGGTTCCTTGTGGCAGTTTGATTCGGTGATGTAGTTCTGTGTTAGTCGAGCAGGAGCAGCGGTCTTCCAGATTGGGATGTTAATGTCGGCATCCTCGTTGTCGATGAAGTGCTGGAGCCAAATCACGGCATAAGCGTCGGCCTTGCGATGATTGCTGATGTGGAATTCGAACACGATCGGTGACCTGTAGCGGTGCTTAACTGGTAATCGGACGTTGTTCTTCCCATTGCCTTCTTCCAAATCCCAGTAATAGCCATCGCCTTCTTGGAGCTTGGTGGCAGCGCTGCGGCCTAGCTTGCCGGTGCTACCTCCAGTCCGCAACTTGATCTTGGGGTGATGGTTGTAGCCTAAAGCCAGAATGCGCTGCGACCGGAATTCGAAGGTGCCGACGTCCCAGCCAAGCATCTGCGGTGGTAGACGAGTTTCGATGCTGCGGAATAACAGAGAGATGCGTATGCGACCGAAACCGATACCACCGTCGAGCGGATACCATCGCGTAACCTGTGATGATGTTTCGAGGATGTCAGATAGCTTCAGTGGAACCACGCCCAGAATGGGGTCGTGCTCCCTGTTCCTTTGGTCGCGCACCGTTACCGTGATGATGGCCGATCGCCAGTCACGAACGAATCGTTCGGTACCTGCGTTGAAGATGGGCTGAGATGAGACAGCCTTCGAACGAGTTCGGTAGACTAGCTCGTCGTTGAACAAGATCGTACAGTAGCTGTTCGGAAGATTGCCACCAGTCTCTTCTTTGCCTTCGCCGTAAGGCTTCGCAGGCTCGTACTCGCGACCTCTAGGGTCGGCGCTACCCTTGACGTTCTCGAGCTCTAGGTTCACAATCTGGTGGCAAACCACACTGCAGATACCGCTGGGCCACAGAGGATCCGGTGGAGTATGCATGACAGCATCATCCTCTTCGGAGTTGATGACACCCTTCTCGTCTTGTAACTCAGGCTTGTCCTTCAACTCGTCTGGGAGCGACTTGTTCTTGCCGTCCGTTCGCATCTCTTTCCTGAACTTCGGCTTGGTGAAGTAGCCGACTTCCCAGTGAAGTTCTCCAGGCATCTCGCTATCGGCATCCATACCAGCCAGCTTTGAAGTCTGCGGGTACATCTTGCCGGGGTGTTGAATCATCTTCTGCATGGAAATCTCGACCTTTCCGACAATGTCATCGGCGGTGTGTCGGTCGGAGTCCCAGAGTTCTACGCTCAGATTCTCATTGGCTTTGATCAATTCCGGTCCAACAAGAACAGCTGCTGTCTCTTCCCAGATCGGATTCAGATCATCGGTAATGACCCGAGTGCAGTACATGGGTTTTCCGTATTTTGAGAAGGCGATAGTGATGTAAGGGTCGCTTCCACCATGTTTCGATCCGCGTTTGTCTTGCTTGCTTAGGCCAACAGCGCGGTGAATACGGATCCAGAGAACACCGAGGGCTTCCGTGTCCTTTTGAACGGAGTCGCCCTGGAGGATAGCTCGCATGTCAATAGACATAGACTTGGGCGCAACGTACACTAGGCTGATTAGCATGCTTTCTTTGTCCCTCTTGAGAGACTCACTTACTGCTTGCTGCTGCCTTGATGGCGTAGTTGACGAAGTTGCTGATCAATGGAAGGTTGAGGATATTTACACCCTTTTCCACCATGGGTGTACATCCGGCACTGACCTGCGGTGCGCCCATCAACGTGAAGGTCAACGTCTTTAGGAAAGGAGGCTCGGGTGTCATGTTGAGACGCAGGCGGACTGTGCCGACAAGTCCCTGCAATTCGACGAAGATGGGCAGCGGAACACCGAAGAGACCCTTAATCCCCAAGTAGAATACCAGCTGCATGTGCATGTTTCGTGCTCTCTCCGAAACTCGCTTTCCACTGGGGCTCGCATGATATGCGAAAGAGACCTCCAGATTGTAGTAATCTCCACCTTCTTCGTCTGCTGCTGCTTCTTGTGGGTCTTTCGTCTTTTTGTTCTCTTCGTGGATGGACCTCTTCATGTCGCCCATGTGTGAGTCCGGAAGTGCTCGCAAGCTAAGGATGCGCAACGGGTTGCTTCCTTGGTTGATTTCGGCCACGCGGACGTTTTCGATGACACCTGGTACGGAGGCCTGCATGACATCTTCAAGCATGTCCGCAACGCCAGAGAACATGTCGGGGTTGATGAGGCCCCACACAATAGCGAGAAGCGTGTTCATCCACTCGACGGACTCGGGTAGCAAGTTCAGAGAGGCCTACAAGATGGTTAGCTATCGCTCATGTGGGTGGACTTCGCAGATACACACCATCTGGCCACGGACTTGCTCGCTGTCCCACTCTACCTCTCGTCCGCTGCGCACGACTTCCTTCATCCAGAGAAATACGCCAGAAGCCAGGCACATGCCGAGTGGTATTAGACCCTTCAGTGCGCCACCGAACATCTTGCCTACGACAACTGTTCCAATCAAGATACCTGCGCACAGGTAGTTGGCCCGTGTTTCGAGTGCGGCAAACATGGGTTCGTAGCTGACCGAGGGTGTCGGGTGGAAGAGAACGTTCGTCTTTTCGCCGTGAATAGGTACGTCGGTCGTCGTGCCTTCGGCGACTGGATCCGGTGGAGCTGTGACATCCTGGTTGTGCTTGTAGTCTTCGAGCGACTGGGAGGCATCGGTCTTGATGGGCTGCAGAGTATTAGCGAGTGAATATAGAGCCGGCATAGAAGACGTACTGTTTGCTTATCAAGGTTTGCATTTGGTATGACTAGATGCGGGTTCTCGACCTCGTCCATCATATCCTCGTTGACATCGGCAATGGTGACTTCCCTACCAGTCGTAGGGTCAGTAACCACCTGCTCTGTACCCTTTATTTGTCTTTCCTGCTGCTTATGGGGTTGCGATTGTTGCTGGTTCTGCTGCTTGGATGCTTCGTCTATTCTCTTGTCCCGAGCCGCCTTGTCCTTGTCCAGGTTTTCGACGAACTGCCTGACGGTAGGGATTGGGTTATGGCCCGAGTAATGTCCTCCCGGAGCGTGTTGCTGCTGTTGTGACGCCATGCTGTGCTATATCTCCTCGGAAGTGACCGCCCAAGTCAAAAGTCAAGGGTGTGGAGGGGCGAAAGGGCTCACAGCAGTTGCGGCTGTTGCGGGAGGATCGAGGATCGTATGGGCCGATGGAGATATATTGGGAGAGTTTGGGCCTAGCGAAGATCTCCCCGCTTAAGAAGCGAAAGCAAGGAACAAGCAAGCTGCAAGACCATAAAAGAGTTCCCGCGCGCGGGGCTGCCAATTGCAGTCAATGACGTAGGGCAAGTGCGCCCAATGCTGCAACAGGATCAGCCGCGTTACCTTTTTGCGCACGACGCGTACCCAACCTTTGCTGGTGCCACGGCAAGAAGCTGTCAAAATCCCCACTGTGGCTGGAATTCTGGTAATCACCCTGGCTGTCGCGTTCATGGATCGCGAGATCCGCCTATAATGACGTCAATGCACATGGTGTGGCTGCATTGGCCAATCAGAGCGTGGTGGGGCTGATCGTCCCCTCCACCTTGGAACGACTCATGATCTCCTTGCTCACGCCTTGCTAACGGAAGTTACCCGCGACCTATTTCGAGCGCGCTATTGGCCAGGTCTACATTATGTCAGGCTGGTTCACTCTCTTCACCAATTGTCGCTACATCCTCAATGGCGAGCTTGTCGAGGACCATCTCGTTATCTCAGATGAGACCGGACTTATCCTGAAAAGAGAAGGCTACATTGGGGGCGAGGCCATCGACTTGGAAGACACTATCATAGCTCCAGGCTTCTTGGAATTGCACACCAATGGGGCAAATGGCTTCCATTTCACACACTATGAGGACGAAAAGACATATGCGACCAAGATCGATGATATTGCGAGGTACTACGCGACTCAGGGTGTCACGGGGTTCTGGGCAACCCTACCAACTATAAAGAGTAATGAATTCCAAAAGGTGAGACAGATGTAGCGTACTGTGACACCTTTGTCGTGCAGTTGAATGATGGATAAGTCCATACATTGTGCCAGTCTACTGACACAGCTCCAGATTCTTCCCTCTCTGAAGCCACGGCAGATTTCCTCTTCAGCATCTCTGCTCGGAGCTCATACCGAAGGGCCATATCTACATCCAGATAAGAAGGGCGCGCACAACAGCTCCCTCTTTCACCTATGCTCAACCTCCCCTTCGACTGTGTACGGATCCACTAATCTGCAATCTACTGTCAAGCTTGTGACCGTCGCACCAGAACTCCAAGATTCAGCTGCACTTATCAAATCGCTTACGTCGCAGGGCATCAAAGTAGCAATGGGCCATTCTACTGCCACGTATGAACAAGGATTGACGGGGCTGAAAGCTGGAGCAAGTGGATTGACGCATACCTTGAATGCCATGCCAGCTTGGGCATCGAGAGCGCCCGGACTAGCTGGTCTGGTCTCGCTACCGGATTCAGGAAAAGTCGCACCACCGTGGTACACTATCATTGCAGACGGAGAGCATCTGCATCCCAATACCGTGTCCTTGCTCCATCGCTCAAGCCCAAAGCGGTCGATTCTGATAACAGACAGCATTGAACTTGCTTCACTCAAGGATGGAACATACCCTGGCCACTCGCAAATTCCCTTTGAACAGGTGAAGAATGGTACACGGGCGACGATTGCTGGAACCGACACGTTGATCGGTGGTTGTATACCGCTCCAGCAGAGTGTGAGGAACTTGATGGATTGGTCTGGATGTGGAATCGCAGAGGCTGTAGGCACGGTCACAGAAAACGTGGCTGCCTTTATGGGCGTTGACGGAGAAGGTGGAAGAGGTGTGCTGAAAGAGGGTAGAAGAGCAGACTTGACGGTATTGAATGAGCATGGCGAGGTGCTCCAAACGTGGGTCGCGGGACACAAAGTATGGGACAAGGAAGAAGACATCAGGGCGCATGAGGACGATGGTGAAGCAAGAGGCTGACACTTAGATACACGAGAGCACTGTTGCTAGAAAGCATGTTGACAATGCGACACTAAACAATTACAACGTCGCTGGACTGTCAGCACCTTCCTACATATAAACGCTGTGTAAGTCGAGGGCTAGCACGAGCGAGCAGCACTTTCGTGAAGTCAAAGAACGTGTGAAGTATATTGACTATATAGTCAGCTCTCGAGGCACAAACGACCTCGTCTCTCTAACTGTCGATGCGCATATCGTACACACCACCCAAACCATGAGCACCGATAACAACCCCCAGTCTATATTGCACATCTCTGCACCCGAACCACATGAACCATCCCCGCCCCTTCTCATCTTCGTCCTCGGCCCTCCCTGCGCCGGCAAGTCGACGATATGCACCATTCTAGCCAAACACTTCAACCTAGACCACTTCTCCCTCGGCAATGAGCTCCGTAACCTGGTCTCCTCAAACTCGACTGGCCATCCCGCTCGCATAAAATGCAAGCTGTCGGTAGAGGAGCTGGGAGATCTCGCCAAGAACGTCAAAGCAGGAACACTGGCGCCGTCCAACAGAACACCCAAGTACGTTCGGGAGCGGATTTTCCCTGATGGCGTTGTTCCGCCAAACGTACGGATCCTGATAGATGGCTTTCCTAGGGGAGTGGATCGGTGGGAGACCTTCAAGGAGAGTGTCAAAGATATATGGCAGCCCAATGGCAATACTTGGGTATTAGCATTGTGTACTGATCGAGAAGTGGCAAGAGAGAGGTTTGTGAGTCGCGGAAGGGCAGGCGATGTCTTCGATAAGCGATATGACAGTCATAAGGATTCTATCAGCGAGATCATCGCTGCGATGAAGCAGGATGAGATGAATGTGATTGAGTGTGAGACTGGGCTGGGCTTCGACCCGCAAGATATAGTCGGAATCGTTGAGAGCATCTCACGATTGGTGGAGGGCAATCAGGCGTGAGCAAAGGTTCTCCATGTCATGGGTAGCTGATCAGATCAGATCGTGCCAGCCATCTCTTTAAGAAGAATTGCATTGTCGCATGGACCGACCTTCCCCCCTTATGCGTAGCCATTACTGGGAAAATGCCCAAAGCGCATTCATTTCATACGCATTCAAACGAGCTATCGCGTGTCTTAAGGTGATGTATCGCCACATTCGAGCCGCTAATTCAGGTGAAATCCAAAGCAGTAGATACCGGACGAGATATTCTTCTCACGCGCACAAGTCCCGATCAGTGAAGACCAGGCTGCTTTTCGGACAGGCCATACGTAATGCCGGGATGCCCTGAGCGTGCGCGATGATGAAGAAAGCTCCTCGGCAGCCAGCGACAGATTTTGTCACCAGGCCCCGCTTAGTCACCCACGCTAAAATGGCGCTACCATCTTCCTCCGACATTTCAATCTTTTCCTACAGCTCCAACATGGAAACCCTCGACAACACTGAGTGGGATGTTCTCATCGTAGGCACTGGCCTGCAGCAGTCTCTTCTCGCTTTGTATGTATCTTGCTCGTCGGCGAGGCTGGACGCGATCTGACTGACGCAGCGCGTGAAGAGCTCTGTCGCGCTCCGACAAGAAGATCCTCCATGTCGACGAGAATGACTACTACGGCGGTGCCGAGGCTGCCTTTAGCTTGCAAGAAGCTGAAGAGTGGGCGCAGCGAATGAGTGGTGGTAAGTAGGGATGACGTTGAATGGGTAGACTGTCGCTAATGCATCGCAGAAACCTCGAATGCTGCCTTCTCCCACGTCGCAGTCACCAAGCCTGAGGCTACTGGTTCAGGCCCCGCGCTATCCTTCTCGAGGGCATACAGCCTGTCTCTAAGCCCCCAGGTCATCTACGCGCGCTCCTCGCTGCTTGGCTACCTCGTCTCGTCGAGGGTCTACCGTCAACTCGAGTTTCTTGCTGTCGGTACCTGGTGGGTATACTCTGCCGATGCACCGGGCGAAAGCTCGTCATCGCATGGAAGACTACTGAAGGTGCCCAACGGCCGCGAGGATGTCTTCCAGGATCACGACCTCGACTTCAAAGCCAAGCGCGCCTTGATGAAGTTCTTGCGCTTCATCAGCGAGTACGAGGAACAGACTGAAGTTTGGGAGGAGCACCGTCAGCAGCCCTTCTCGAGCTTCTTGTCGGAGCAGTTCAAGGTTCCAGCCAGTCTGCAAGGACCTCTGATGGCTTTGACGCTCTCGCCCACCAGGGCAGACCGTACGACAACCGAATACGCTCTACCAAGAATCGCGACACATCTACGTTCGATCGGAGTATTCGGTGCTGGTTTTGGCGCCGTCATACCGAAGTGGGGTGGCCTGTCAGAGATTAGCCAAGTCTCGTGTCGAGCCTGTGCTGTGGGTGGTGGTGTCTATGTCCTTGGAAAAGGCGTAACTCCACCCACTGACAGCGCCCCGGAGACAACCGAGAATGGTACAAAGCTTCGCCTGAAAGATGGCGAAGTTGTCACCGCGAAGTGGATCGTAGGAGGAAATTCCTCATCTGCTTCTGAGGATACATACTGCAAGTCGATGACCATTGTGTCATCCTCTTTGTCGCATCTATTCCCTCCCATCGCCGAGGAAGCACCAGCACCAGCCGCTGCTGTCGTTGTCTTCCCGCCCGGATCTTTGACGCTGGAGTCGCAAGCTGAAGAGCTTCCGCCAGTTCACGTCTTTGTGCATTCGAGCGACACTGGCGAATGCCCCTCTGGTCAATGTAAGTTTTTTCTATTACTTCACCCCTACGCTGTTATGATGAACAAACCTTACGAATACTTATCTACATTGTCTGAATACCATTGAAGACATTAACTCTGACAACCTGATACAACGGCACATCCTCTACATTGTCAATGCATGGTCTTCTAGCTTCATGTTACTGACTATACCCCAGGTGTACTATATGCTTCGACATCGGTGAGCGGCCGAGATGGGTTTGCTCTGCTTCAGAAAGCTGTAGACTCGTTGTTGTCTGCGGAAGACGTCTCGCCATCTCCTACCATATTATGGTCTGTCGAATACCAGCAGCAATCGTCATCCGGATCGGAGACGTTACCGACCGATACCGACCATGTCATTCGCTTTCCACCTCCCTCCATGGACCTCGCCTTCGATGACGCAGTGCTTGATAATGTCAAAGAGGTGTGGCAGAAGATTGTAGGCGACGATGCTGGCGAGTTCCTGGTCTTCCAAGACCGAGAAGTATATGACGATGACGAGTAATGATCTGATATATAATGAATCAATGAGTACATGATACCACTACATCTTCTGCACATCCTTCGAGACTATCGATGCAGTGCAAGTGCAATCAAGAATAAGCGATCGACCAATGGGAGTATCGAATGAAAGAACCCATGTACGATGTTGCACCCGTGCCATCTCACCACACCCTATAGCAGCCCTGACCATTAATGTTTCTTTCTATCATGCAACCCTGGGCGTTCCGTCCGCCTTTCCATTACATCTCCCGTCAGAATACACCGCACACACCCGTTGTCTCTAGATAACCATCTTCCAATCCCGCCATTGACATCCAGCAACTTCCCGGTAAGGTCGTTCCCCTCTGGTCATTCACCTCCCCTACATACGCGGGACAGAGTGAAGTCTCCTCAATGCATTCCCCCGACCTCTCCTTCTCGCTCCGAGTCCCTCTCCGCTGCGGGTAGACGTGTGTTGACAGGAGCAAAAGCCGCCTCGCCCGTCTCCTCCTGCTGCCGCCTACGTCCCGCAACCTGGCTTAGTGTTGTCCATGAAGTCGTAGTGGAAAGAAGCGACCGCGGCGGGGTCATCGTACTCCGTAATGTCGTGAGTGAAATAACTGTCACCACCACTCCTACGCCCGGTGTGGTTGTAATAATGAATGTACTACCTGACTCGGTGGTGGACGTGGACGTAGACGTGGACTTGGGTGGTGTAAGTGTAGGATGAGGTTGACCGGGCGACAAGATGTCTAGGACATTGTAGATGCTTTGTAAGGCTGGTGAGATAGACCGCGGAGATATGGGCGATGGCTTCGTTGCGAGTGTTGTCGCCGAGCTTCCGCTTTGTGATAGAGCGACAGCGAGGATGGGTAGCCAGAGGGCGAACAGCAGGCTTGTGATGTGCATGTTGGTAGTGGTGCGCTGTCTGTGATGCGTGGACGCGACGTGGTTGAAGTAGATAAGTGACTAAGTAGGCCGGTGGTGGGGGTCGTGACTGAATGAGTGGGCGAGTGGATTCGTGGAAGTGAAGGGGAAGTAATCAGAGAGTGACTGGCAAACGGGCGAGTGGGTCGTGAGTCGATTTGGTATCAAGGCTAATTCATGATATTTACGCCACACAAGTCGCATTTGTGAGAAGTACTCTGAGCAACGTAATCGTGTGGCGGATACTGAAAGGCGCGTGCGGCGGTGCGGTATTGACGGGCGACAGACACGATCAAACAAAGACCTGGACGGTTCCGCAAAGGGTCTTGAGGGACATATCACGAGAGGAATATCGCGAGAATGTGAGAATACTTGCTTTGTCATTTCTGATCAGCGATGTGGTGGTTTCATTCCTGAATATACTTCTTAAGACTCCTCAGCCTCTCCATGGCCTGCTCCAGTACGTCATCGTTCTTGCACACGGCGAACCGTAGCCAATCTTCCACGATGTGCGCGTTTCCTGGGGTGAAGAATTCAGTTGGAGGAATAGCCGCTACACCAACTTCCTTGATCAGGAACCAACTGAGCTGGAAATCCCTGGGTCTCTCCGCAACGTGAGGAGGGAACTCATAGTCACTTGGCAACTTGACCTTGGACATGTTTACCAAAACAAAGTACCCGCCTTCCGGATCCGAGTAGGGTAGCCCAAGCTCATTGAAGACAGCGGTGAACTTGTCGATCTTAGCCTTCATCTCTTTCTTCGACTCGTCCCAGAAGTTGTGGGCATCAGCTTGCTCGAACCCAATCGCAGTGGCTTCTTGAAGCGGCGAGACACTGCTGTAGCAGATTCGTGTGTGGGCTGCACTGACGTACTTGATCAGATGCTCGGGTCCGATCAGCCAGCCTACTCTCCAACCGGTGGCGTAGAAGTTCTTTCCTCCTGAACCGACTGTCAACGTGAGCTTGGCGATCTCTGGTGACAGAGTGGCGACGCGAGTAAAAGGGACGTAGTATAGACGGTCGTAAACCTCGTCCGAGAGGATGATGATGTTGTGCTTGACGCACAGGTCGCCAATGGCTTGCAGCTCATTCTTGGAAAAGACCTTGCCAATTGGGTTGTGCGGAGAGTTGATAACGATCATGCGCGTCTTGGGTGTGATGGCAGCCTCCAGCTCCTTCATATCCAGACTCCATTCGGCTGCAGAAGTAGTCTTGGTCGCGCCGTCTTTGGGAGGATGCAGCGGCACGTAGACGACCTTCCCGCCCGGCATCTCGATGTTGCTAATGTACTGGTCGAAGAAGGGCTCGAAGACGATGACCTCGTCTCCCTCCTCCAAGAAGCCCATGAAAGCGCTGAGCATGCCCTCATTTGCGCCTGTGGTGATTGTGACTTCCTTGTCGGGATCTATCGTGCGACCGAAGAAGGGCGAGTAGGCATCGGCAATGGCCTTCTTTAACCGCGGGCGGCCTTTGGTGGGCGAGTACTGGTTGCAGTCTACTTGGTCGAGCGCAGCCTTGGCGGCATCGAGGACGAACTTGGGAGGGTTGTAGCCAAAGAAGCCCTGGCCCATGTTGACGATGGGCTGCACTGGCGAGGCTGCGGCGGCTTCATTGACAATGGACCTGCCATTATTAGCATTTGTACAACGTTGAGGCTTTTTGACCTACCAGACATCCTGCTTCTGGCCCGCAACTCTCTTCGCGGGCTTGAAGGGGTCTTCCCTTCGTGTTGTCGCTGACATGGCGCGGAGAGGGGGACAGCTGGTGGGGCACCTTGGAGCTGCGGATGGTCTCTTGGTTGAGGTTCGGATGGATCTGAGAGCCGGAGTCACGATGCTTCGCATGGCAATGGCATTGGAAGATGAGTAAACCCAGAAGAGTCACCAACTGCAGCGTCTAGCATTGCGTGCTCCCGTCCGTCGTCTGCCGTCCGTCGTCTGCCGTCATCAAGCGGGGACAAATCCGAGATAGCGCCGGCCTCGCTCGTCGCGTTACCCCAGAATAATTCGCGTCGCGTGCGCCGAGCCACTCATCTTCGACATGGTCGACTGCCCCATCTGCACTAAAGCCGTCAAAGACGCCCGAATCAACGAACACATCGACAGCGGCTGCGAGGATTTCCTGCTCGAGCCAGAACCACAGGGCACGCCGAACCTGGGAAAGGCGTATAGCTTCTTTACGCCGGGCGCACGCAAACCTCCGGGCGCGACACAGAAGAATGGACACCCAACATCGTCACCACCAGCACAGCCAGCACCGCCAACAGCAACGCAACGGATAGAGATATCAAAGACACCTCCGCCAGGTACAAAACGGCCTCTCGAAGAAGCATCGGATACACAGGCCAATGGCGAGCAGCAATCACCATCTGCCCCGAAACGGGCGCGGAAGCTCAAGGCTGTCGAAGATGCCATGCCACTGGCGGAGCGCATGAGGCCAATGTCATTGGACGATGTATATGGTCAAGAGCTGGTGGGGCCAGGCGGCGTCCTTCGAGGCATGGTCGATGAAGGCAGACTACCGTCAATGGTACTCTGGGGAAGACCTGGAACAGGTAACACTTGCTTTGTGTCCTTCACGCTCCAATTGGAAGCTAACTCCGTCTCCAGGCAAAACCACGATCGCCCGTCTAATCGCCAACACATCCGGCTCACGCTTCGTCGAGATCAACAGCACAAGCACAAAGTTGGAGGAAGTGCGCAAGATATTCGCAGAGGCCTTTAGAGACCTACAGCTGACAGGTCGAAAGACCATTGTCTTCTGCGACGAGCTACATCGCTTCTCAAAGACACAACAAGACGCCTTCCTTGGGCCTGTAGAGTCAGGCACCATAACCCTCATAGCTGCAACAACCGAGAACCCATCATTTAAGGTCATCTCAGCTTTGCTGTCAAGATGTCGAACCTTTACGCTTGACGACCTCAAAGAAGACCACTTGGTACGAATACTCGAGCGCGCCATGGCCGTAGACAACGTCACATCCCCCATCCTAGACAAGCCGATGCTGGAATACTTCGCCCGCTTCTCTGACGGCGACGCCAGAACAGCCCTGAATCTTCTCGAACTCGCCATGAGCCTTGCGAAGCAGCCTGACATGACCAAAGAAAAGATACAACAGAGTCTCACCAAAACCCTTGTTTACGACCGCGCTGGCGACCAGCACTACGATACCATATCCGCACTGCACAAGTCAATACGAGGCTCCGATCCCGACGCGGCGTTATACTACTTAGCACGCATGCTCGAGTCGGGCGAGGACCCACGATACATAGCCCGTCGGCTCATCGTCGTCGCATCCGAAGACGTTGGACTGGCAGACAACTCGATGCTGTCCCTTGCGACAGCCACATACTCCGCCTGTGAGAAGATTGGCATGCCAGAATGTCGCATCAACCTCGCCCACGCCGTCACCGCGCTTTCCCTCTCTCCAAAATCGACGCGCGCATACCGGGGGATGAACAACGCCTATGATGCGTTGAGGGAGCCAGGCGTCGCAGCACTGCCTATACCACATCACATACGCAACGCGCCAACCAAGTTGATGAAGGATATGGGTTATGGAGAGGGATACAAATACAACCCACATTACCTAGACGGCAAAGTGAAACAGGAGTACCTACCCGAAGCACTCCGTGGTCGTTCGTTTTTGGAAGACACCGATCTAGGAAGCAAAGTCGACCCAGATCTCGTCGATGACGACGAGCTGATGCCGGAGATCGACTGAGCGGAGCTTTGGATATAGTAGCGGGCAAGAGTTGACTGCATACTTGACATTGTTTGGCGTCTTGCATAGCGAATACGATACCCATTACGCACTTTACTTCATACGAACTACACGCCGACAGTTCCAGTGCTCGTTGATGAATCAGCAAATCCCGTCTTGCCAAAGTGATAAGCTGATCAAACCACGTTTCGTGTGACTAGGAAGCGGAAGGCGTTTGCTGACAGGATCAGCCATGCGTCACTGCCGCCTTGTGATACGCCCATATCATGGCCCCAAGCACAGTTTCTTTCACTGTTTACTGCATCCTCTGCATCTTACGACACCACTATCTTCCAGGCATTGAACCTGAACACGGCTTGCGGGAATCTGCCGTTTCCTTTCTCTAACCAGACTGTTTGCGCAGTGCGTCAACTGAAAATGGACACTACCACCATTGGCATTATTGTTTTCTTTCTTATGAGCTCGTACTTCGGGCATCTCCTGTTGCATCGTGTTATCAAGACACCAGCGCAGTATCAGAGACCGGAGGTAGATATGATAAAGACATAGCTTGGAATGTGGTAAAACAAGAGAACATCATTGGAGTTCGGACGTGAACGGTAAGACCGTTTATTTACATCATGAATCACTATCATATCATACATACTTACAGGCCCCAGGACGACTATGCCATTCAGCGCACAATTCCACAGTCCCTTCAGCCAACCTTCACATCAATCCACCTACCCCTACTTCCTCTTCTTCGCCTTCGCCTTTGTCTTCACGCCACCACCGCTACCTCTCTTCTTCGCAGGCGTCTTCACAGTTACCGCTCCAACACCCGCATCCTTGTTGTTCTCCATCTCTTTCGTACACATGGCACAATACCATTCTTTATTCTTCGGAATCGCCTTGGAGATGCCGATGCAACGACCATGATACCACCCTATCGGACAAGCGTCGTTATCGCAGCCGATCATTAGACTGCCGTCGTCATGGCCGCGACAAGTGCAGTGAAGGGTTTTATCGACTGGTTCTTGGACTGGAGCTTTGCCTTTGCCTTTGGATTTAGCTGGCGTTTTGGGCTTAGCTGGGGGCTTGGGTTGAACTGGAGCCTTTGGTTTAGGCTGAGGCTTGGGCTTGATTTCGACCTTGGCTTGCTCTTCTTTCATATCCTTGGCAGCTTGACTTTCAACTTTGATTCGAGCAGACTGGCGGCGTGTGCCGGGAGCAGCTTCTGGTTCGGAGGTTGTGGAAGCGGGTATGTTTGATGCGACTTGTGGTGTAGCTTGGCGTACGACTGCAGTAATGGCAGGAGCAGTAATCGGCTGAGGAGATGGCGGTGCAGACGACTCCACATTCTCGGGCGCGGGTGGAAGGTCGGCAGGTACCGTCGACTCTACACCGCTCAGCTCAAGATACAACTCTTCTTCCCGTATAAACCTACCCTGTGCATCCCTCCTCCCCTCTTCAATCTTGTACCGTCGAAGAACTTCTCCCTCCTCCCCTACCATCTCAATCCGCCTCTCAGACACCTTGACTCCACTGGAGCTGCCAATGTACGCCGCCGCCGACTTCTTCATGGCGTGTTTGGCTTCACCTAGACTACCAAAAGTGACGACCAGGGAGCGCTCTGCTCCCTCTTCCTCGTCGTAGTTATGATTGAGATACTCAACACACAGACCATACTGCACTGGCAAAGCTTCCAGCTCGCTCGCACGGGTCCACAGTTTCACGCCGTCCGCGTCTTCACCTGCGGAGAAGACTATGTCCATCTCGTAGCGTAGAACGACATGGTTCTTACTATCCAGGATCTCGTAGAGGCGGTTGGTGCTGAGCTCCTTTGTCGCACCCCATTGGACGTTCGCTTCGATTGCTTGGGTAGCGTGGTCACGCATGGCCTTTTGGGTGGTCTCGAAGACGGGGGATGCGCTGAGGAGCTGGTGACTGGCAGTCTTCGGGTCTTCGAGGAGATCGTGCGAGTACACGGCGTAGCGCTTTGTAGAGCATAGGGTCTCATCGGTGGACAGTCTCTGTGAGTCCAGTCGCGGTCTCTTTGGAGACTCCCGAGGAGGAGGGGAGGGGTCGGCTGATGGCTTCCGCTTCAGAGAGCTCGGTGTAGCCGGAGGTAGAGTCATGCTGGACGGGATGGTGTCTGTCTGGAAGATGGGCGGTGGAGCTGTTTCTGACGACATTGTCGCGCCGATCGAGCAGCAGCGAGTTGCGGATCAATTGGTCGCAGTATAGTGGAACATCCCAGGTTAACGGTCACTGTGTCGTAGAGAGCAATCGGGCAAGATGGGAGCCTAACGGTGATATCGCGAATGTCCGTGCTTTTGTTTTTGCTAGCGGGAAATGCTCCTTTGATGCCGTCGCAGTGAAAGAGGAGAGCAAGCGGCAGGCAGCCATAGCTTATCCCAACTGCTCGTCCGCGACGTAGAGACGCGGAGACGCGGAGGAGTCGAAGTAGCAAGTGTCGCCACGCGATAATGCAAATTTAGTGTTTAGCATTTATATCTCTGACTGTAAGCTGCCTTGGGTATCACTAAAATAATTTTCCAAATTTGATGAGTATCCCGCCTACCCATCTAATCACACATCAGGCTGGAACTGATATTGGTACATAATCCATTGGTCGAGGCGTCGGGGTCGGCCAATGGATTGTGTACCAATATCAGTTCCAGTCTTATGTGTGATCAGATCGGTAGGCGGATTTAGTGTAAACTAGCAGAAAAAGACGCCAAACCAATGCATGCTTTGTAGTTCCTCAGGCCCTGACTGCTACTTCGGCAGCTTTCACGTGATCTACCGTAGTTCGTCCCAAACCCTCTTTGGCGTAAAAGTCCATAGGATAGAGGTTCTTTCTGTCCTTGGCCTCGA
This sequence comes from Alternaria infectoria, assembly GCF_024043175.1. NCBI lineage: Eukaryota > Fungi > Ascomycota > Dothideomycetes > Pleosporales > Pleosporaceae > Alternaria > Alternaria infectoria. The sequence goes on along the minus strand of NW_026250693.1, from coordinate 1,064,442 downwards.
CTCTCCTCACTGTGTCGTCTTCCTCCAACCATGGCGCATCTCTTACTCCAAGGGTAACAAGCGCCTCATAAGGACTAAGCAATGGCCTGGGAAATGCGTAACCCCAGTCAATGCTCAATCTAGGACATGCGATCTGTACCCAAGCCTCTACATCGGACATCATTGCCAGTTTACCAGGGAAGATCTCGGACATGAGCAGATTTACACATTTGATGCCTTGGCGCGCCAGCTCGTTCTCGATGAGCGTAAGTGTGTGTGGATTTCCTTGCCGTCCTAGTGAACCGAGGATAACGCCCCATGTACGAGCTTTCCGAGCTGTAAGAATAGCGGTGCGGCGTAAGTCGTATAGTGAGTCATGTTCATAGGTCTCGTGTGTAAGCCGCCGTGAGTATGGGTCATAGCGGTATGCAGGTATGTGTGGATTGGCGATCATAGCGCTCTCGAGGTGGAAGCGTCCGTCGCCAAGATATAGTATCATGTCTGGTACTTCCTCCTCTTTGCCTCGCGCATTGAGCTGGCCTGGCTTAATGGCCATCGACGGTGATGTGCAGCCCAGAATCTCGCCCTTGGATAGAGGCGCGATCTGTGGCACAAACGGGTCGTACCCTTCCTTCCGTAGTATCGGCACAATGCCATGTATTGTAGCGTTGAACTGAATGGTGCCAACTAACGCGATGGTCTTTCCCACGGGGAAATTCTCGGTGATGGTGTTGATCAGATGTTGGGTATCGATACTGATGGAGACGAAGATGTACAGTGTTGCGATCTTCGTTACAGCTACCGGTATCAGACAGCTGTGCGCGTAGTGTATGAGCAGATCGCATCCCAACGCTCTTGCAGTGTAATCGTCTATGCAGCAGGCGCCGTATGTGACATCACCCATTATCAGCGTCGAAGTACCGGGACAGAATCGCGTCAGGATATCGGATATAGTCGTCGCGAACAGCAGCAGGCCCTCGGGGAACTGCAGGGCTATCGACTTGGCGCCGGATGTCCGTATGCGATGTATACATTTGTGGATCTCGAAGCTGTAGTTTGGAGGCAGGAGGGCGATGGCGTCGTTGATCTCCTGGTCGTGGAGGATGTCGTCGGGGATGGCGTTCAAGACACGAGCAGTACGTCGAGGCTGGGCAACTTGGATGACTGTTAGCTAGATGTATTAATAAGCATCTGTGTATGGGCTCCTCACACCTTGTATCGCGCTGGAATCCTCAATGTTGGCATTGGGATCCGCTTGCTGCTCGCCCGCCTTTTCCGCCGTCTTTCTGCCCACAAAACGTCGCTTCGGTTGTTTCTGCACGGGCACAGCCTCTTCTGGCATGCCCTGCTCGGCATCGGGCCCCAGGTTGGTCGCAGCTCTGTCGTCTTCCATTTTGCGCGTCGATGTCGTGGTTGAGCGCGTCGCGGGGTCGGGTGCAATCATGTGCCGGGGCTCAAGACTTTTTTGGTAGGGCTGAACCCAGGGTCCAAAAGTCGCCTTCTCCTTCCCTCCCCACACCCCTCCCATGCGTCAACGCGAGAGTAATCATAAATTAGTTTTTTTTGACGAGCATTGAAAAATTGATGGTTGAGATGGACAGGTTGTTGAATTCAGGGCATCCATATCAACGAGCAAGCTATGCACAAACGCCTTCAAGACCAGCGTCTGTCTGAACACAGGAATGTCTGTCATATATTACGTCTCGCCATATATCTAGCTTCCATCTAATGTTCCCTGGATCGCCTCGCAGTTACTGACGTTTCACAGCTTCGCGAAGATCTTATGCATACGCGCCACGTTACGGCCTCCGTCCCGTCTGGCGACTTCGCCTTCGCCTTCGCCTTCGCCAGGGTTGGCCACTGGGGCGGCGTCTGGCTTGGATACATACGCGATCATGCAGGGAGGCTCGCGCATCGTCACGCACTTGAAGACTTGGATCTTCTTGATGTACATGTTGCCCAGCTGCGCTTTGTGCTGAACCAGCAGATATGCGAAACCTTGCATGTTCGGCGTGCCTGGTCACATGTTAGCCAACCCTTCTCAGCCTTTGGTAAGCGAAGAGGCTTGTGTATCACTACTGGAGTGTGCAAGTCTTACCCATGAGTGCGTTCATTTCGTCTGTCCCCCGTTCGAACGTCTGCCCTGGAAAATCTTCTAGCTCAATTTTCCCTCGAGTGCGCAATGCTCTCATCGCCACTGCTCTAGTCTCTGGGTTGACGATCAACACAGATATGAAGTAATTTATGTTTTTGACATCCCCCTTGTACCCCTCTATCATGAATTGCCAATCCAGCCACGCCACGTCCGAGAATTGGTTGAGCTTCGGCAGTCCGTCACCAGTAATTGGCGGCGATACTTTGGTCTTGCCTGCTTCCCTGGGGCTCGTACGGTCCATGCCCATAATGACGCCGTCCTTGATGTTGAGTGAGAAGGTAAATTCAGCACCTGTGGATCGGTATTGCTTGCCATTAACGTCGTATCTTTGATCCTGGAGAGCCGTAATATATATAGGCGTGAAGTGTTGATAGTTGACGATGTGGTTCTGGCCTCCCTGGTATCTGCTTGCATCTGGGTTGATTCCGAGACTCGCGAGAGCGTCACCGATACCCCATGTCCTATAAAAGTCGAAATAATAATCGTCTACGTGATCGAGATCATGAAACATCCAGTTCCATCTATGGAGATCACCAATAGCCTGGAACGGTGATGCTGCCGTGGTACGTCCTGGGTCGTACTGGGGTCCGACTTCGCTGTCGTCGTGGCTCATCGCCCACGAGAGCATGCATCCCTTTCTCCTGCACCTATCCCAGACCTCATCAGTCGCAGGTTCATTTTGTGGATTCGGAGGAGGCCGATTTGGCAGACCGGGCGGAGGAGTTCGAGGGGGCGGAGGCGGAGGCCCAGCGGCGGCGAAAACCTTGCCCGGCGCCTCGAGGATCGTGACATTAGTGGATAGACGATCATCGTTTGAGCAGCTGAATGTTAAAGTCAGCTGCAAGAATTTCAATCAAGCAAGACGCTGGTACAAGAACTATCAAACCCGCCGAGACGGAAAGCGGTTTACTTGGGAAATGCCTACTCTTGACAGATCTCGCCTGCAACGGCAGCGAACAAGCCAGCAAGCCTGACGAACTGGCGGATCCGCATACTTTTCAAGTTTGTTGCTGATAAGTGGAAGGTAAGAGAGAGAAACACCCGGGTGGTGTTGGATTCAGAAGCGTACTACGCAAGCGGGATTGAGCTTTTTTGTGCGTAGCTCCCGCCTTCACCTTCACTGCGGATGAAGTGAAACGAACGAAGGCGAGAGATTTGTGCACTTCCCAGACCTTGCGTCACCGAATAGCGCGCTCTTGTTGTGCGAACGTCTCCAAGTGGTTATGGCTCGCGGGCTGTTCTTTCCTCTTTCCCCAACTGAGCAGTTCGTCGTACAGATCCACATATACGCACCTACCTTCTCCCAGGGCGACGAAAAGATCTATCGGTGACTTCTGCGCAACTCCTGGAATAACAGCGATACGTCTAAAGGCGTGTTTCATTCGAAGCGCGAGCACTTCAACCTGTTCGTTTCATCATTCAAACACTACCGACGCCATCAGATTGGCATATCATATCCGACTATTAACATCTTCCACAGTCATCGTCCAGCCCTCATGGCAAATGATGCGCAGGAATACATACAGGGTATCGTGTAACGCAAAGAGCCCCCCCATGATGTAAAGAAACAAGCTTGGAACCAGATCAAATGTTCAGTTTACCTCCCAACCAGAAGCCACCAACCCACAACGCTCCCCAAACCGGCTGAAAGAAAGCTCGAAGCACCGCCGGACCAGGACAAATTCCCGTCAAGCCCCAGCCAACACCAAAAGCTGCAGCTCCGACAACGAATCTTATATCCACATCTTGCAATGTCTTCGTAGGTAGCGAGAACTTGTCGGCGAATGATGGTGGGCTGGTGAAGCTTTTCATTTGGTTCTCGATCAAGTTGGGTAGGACGCCGAAGAGTATGACCAGAGCGAGTGACGGGTCCCAGTGTTGCAGATCTGGGAAAGAGAAGAAAGCGGCCACCTTGTCCGGGTGTGACATCTGCGAGATATGAAGACCGAGTGCGAAGAGTAAACCCGAGAAAGACTGCGTCGTAAGGCGTGCAGCAGTATGTGCATCTGCGGGCTGATGTTTGGCGTCCTTGATTGCGGGCGCGACCGTGACCTGGGCTACGAGTTTGGGTATGGTTCGCGCGGCGAAGATGCTGAATACGGCAAGTATGAGAAGAGATGCAGTTGTCTCGGTTGACGGATACACAGGCGTGTAGCATGGTGCACTGCCAGGGCACATCGGACTCGATAGGCTCGGATTGACGAGGTGATGTGTTATGATCGCCGCGGGAAAGAAGGTAGCAACTGCGATTGCTGAGCGTCCACTCAGTCTGGGGAGTCCACACAGCATGTGTCCGGATGTACACCCATTCGACATCTGGCAGTTCGCGTTAGTGGTGAGAGAGTCTAGTACCAAAGGTCTCTTACCTTTGTTCCCCATCCTATCAGAGCACCAATCGCTAGCGTAAACAGAGCACTCTGTGGACTTGTCTGTACAGCAGGATACTCCGTGATCAACTGCGGTGCTAATGCCTTCAACGGAACATAGCTGGCAGCCATGCCCGTGAAGAAAGCGAGCAGTTCCTTCGTAGGCGCAGAGAAGAGTCGACGCAGATAGCCGCTGAGTCCCAGGATATCGCCATTCTGATAGAGGAGGTTGCTAGTCGCTTGGTGTAGCAGAAAGGCACCGATGGAAGTCTCGACAGGTGTAAACATCCTCTTGATACCGGTATTGTCGTTTCGTCGGGTCCCGTCCCTTAAAGAATCCCACTCTAACCAATGCCTCGTCCCGTAAGGTGCATCAGCAGAACGAAAGCAGCAAAATCAAAGAAACCCCCTGCCAGCGAAGGACTAACAAGCCGTTTGTAGACCACCACCTCATTATGAAGGACTAGGTCACTAGACCAGATCTTCTCTCGCTAACGGGCCCATGTGCCAATCGCCGTGTAGACATTTTCCCTAGTCGCCGACCTCACGCTGCAAACGTGGACTTAGCCGAGAATGCAATCATCCCGACGATGGATATATCGTGGAGGCGGACTGGTGGCGCCCCGGCAGCAGATACGCATATACCCCTAGGTAAATTGACTAGCGTGGGTACTAAGCGTGGCTCGCGCGTGGTAGGCGCGTGGGTCGTCGGCGACGAGAATGCGCCCCAGGGATAGCACATGGGAACTTTACCCGGTTCATGGCTTGCGCGACTGCATGGCGAGGCTTGCGTACCCGCGAACATGATGATGTAGAGTCGACGAGGCGTTTCACGATGTGGGATATCGTATGATTTCTGCGCTGAGGGCAGCGAGTGCGAGTGTCATCGTTCTCGGGGTCTTGGAGGCTAGTCGGCGACCGAAACCTCGCACCGTCGGAATTACCACGGCCTTCCTTCGTCATGGAATGAATTACTAACGTGGCCCGCTAGGTCAAGCTGGTGTGTGGGTGTCTAGATGGTTTCTAGAAGGACTCCGTGCGACGGACGGATGCGAGTGCCGGGTGGCGGCTACTGGCGCGAACTTCATCGATGGTCCATCACGGCGGCGACTGACTTCGAGTTTTTGTCACTTCTTCTCACGAACGATTGTATGCGTTTGTTGAACAGCTTCACATCGCTGCATATTTCTTGCATACGCGGCCCGCTTATCTCAGATTATTCTCCGTGTCAGATCTGCATGTCGCAGCTACCTCGCCGACCAGAATGCCTGCAATGGGAGCGATACAATGCTTCTCGAAGATGAGCAAACATGCCAAGTACTCAACGGACACCGACACACCGCAGCGCTGCGCCGAAGTGTGCATCTGCTCTGATTGATTGCGTGGTCGGTCTGCAAGCCAGTCGTCGAACGCGCAGCTCAAGATCCTCCTTATTTCTATTCTTCAAACTACTCCTCCAACCACGGCTTCGCCAAGTAAACCCTCAATCCATGCCATCCTACTAGGGCCCCCAGTCCGACCGTTGGCAGCCACTCATGCAGCCTCTCCTGGACACATCAATCGCCTGAAGGGTGCATATCCATCTTGATGAAGCAGGAGATCAAATTACATATATCCTGAGTCCTGGCCACCTACTTAAAGCCTCCAACCCCATCTCACGCAGCCACGCAGCCAGCAATACACCTTTCTGAACTCCCATCCTTCCCCTCCTCCGCTTCATCTCGAACTCCTTGGTAACCGTAATCCCGACTTTAGCTCTCTCGCCATAGACCTCAGGCCACACATGTATAAACGCGACATGCTCCTCAACACCGACCCACCACTTATTATTCTCCTTCACGCTGAACACATCGCCAAAAGCAGTCCGCACGTGTTCGGGGAGTTCGAAGTGCAGCTTCAAGGACGGGGAGTTTTTGTATGCCTTCAGGAAAGGGAGAATGTCGATGTTGGGTGTTGACCACGATGACTCTCGGACCGTGATGCGTACGCTGCCTAAAGGAAGGGTGGGAGGCTGGTCGGGATCACGGGAGGCGGTGCTAGATACAAGGGCGTCGAGCGAGATGGACATTGAGTGGTTTTCGCGATAAGTGGCTTCGTATTCTTTTCGTATTTGATGGCAGGTCTGTGTGATGCCCATGTCGTAGCGTTGTATAGTGTTCCATTCTGGAGGTTCGTATAGAACGTCATCTTTGTTCTCGTAATACAGCACGATCTGGTGTGCGGGCGTGTGCAGGTAGTTTGGGGTCGAGGAGAATGATGTGGTCTCTGAGTTGACGGGAGCGTCGTGGTTTATACGTTCATTGGCGAGGTATGAATATATTTTGTTCCGAAGTTCTATGCTTGTTAGTGATGCACTTGATGACGACGGTTAGTGTGTACTTACCACCGGATAGGGATAGAAACCCGAGCCTGGGGCTTTCAACAGTGAGGTTTTGGAGAGCTGCGTTGAGTTCCTGAATTGAAGCGAGAGTATCGGACTTTTTTGGACCGGACATGTTATATGGTAAGCAGTTTGCTTGCCTCGATGGGTAGAAGTTTTCAGGGTGGTTTGTAATCAGTAAGACATCCGAGTTGAGCTGAAGGTTAGCGATAATTGATCAGCTCTCCACATGCGTCAGTCGAGATAGTGGTATTGTGCACTGCTTTCACTACACCTGCTTTAGTTACACTAAGAACAAGGCCTGCGCGTGCCGTCCAATTCACCTTTCAGCATTGGAAAGCTACACGAACCTCTCGATGGAGGGCACTGTTCCCGTTGAACCAGATCTTGGTCTTATACAGATCTATCCCTCCGTTGGGTGTAAACAAATACGACGTGCCCTTATTCACTGTCGAGCTTCGCTGACGTCGCAGAATCTTCCGGAACTATATCGCCAAAGTGATAGAGGAGCGAACTGTACTTGCCACTATTCCTGTTGAGACCAACACGTTTACTCCATGCCATTGCTGCGATGAGATGCTTAGTCTTCTCATAGAAGTTGAGACCCATCCAGCTTTCCGCCCACTCTTTCTTGACCACGATTGTGGTCTTCAGACCTTCGTTCGGACAACTGCTGATGGTGATCTGAGAAATGCAGTTTTTTGCGTAGACATTCCAGCGGGGGTTGCGATGGGTGTTGAGCAGCGAGTTGAACAAGCTGTTCTGGCGGAAGTCATTAGTGTCCTCGTTGAGAAAGCGTGCAATCAAGCGTGGCGCCCGAGCGATGATTTTGACCAATGGGAGTATATTGACGGAATGACGTGTTACTAAAACCCTTGGCCTCAGCAAGATAACGCTACCGACCGCGTCGTCGTAAGTGCCATGTTGTGGATCGACAAACGTAGAGATGTACTGATCGACCTGGTAATATGGTATTGCAATAGTGGTAGTTGTGAGGTAGATAGGCAAGAATTCATCGCGGATCTGTCTACAGGTTCGTGTGAGACCTAGGAGCGTACGATCCTGAGCAATCCAGTCGATGTTGTTCTTAGTAAGGCTGGGGTCGTGCGAGAGCTTGACCAAGATGCTCTGCTCAGCTGCATACTCATATATGTAGTTGCGGAGTTCTTTAGATCTGATTAGCAACTGTGAAATCTGGTTCCGAATTCTTGACTCACCCCCAGATAAGTCCAGAAAGCCGATAGCTCGACCTTGGCAAGGCGATGCGGGCGTGGGCGCAACAGCTGCGCCAGAGTCACTCTCGGTTTTTTGCATGGTATAAGTCGCTTGTCGTGTAATAGTTCCCAAGGCAATGGGCTCCTCCAAGTGGCTGCGAAGTAGACCGAAGAAATCAGAGACCCGAAGTGAGTGAGAATAGCAAGAGTGGTCTTGGCAAACCACCTGACGCGGAAAGTGGGTCCACAACAAGTGAGGAAAGTGCGTTTGCGTTTGCGCGAGTGAGAGATTGATGTGGAAATTAAGATTTGTAATTCAGAAGATTTCCACGGCAGCAACATTTGGGGCCTCTGGCGCATAGTATTGCACTCATGGTTGGGATGGAACCAAGTAAAGGATACCAGAATCAAGGAAAGCGGCCCAACCACACCGGAGACATTCGATTAATGTGAAAGATCTACGAGACCGGCTCGATTCGATCTTGTACCGTAAATCGTTTGAGACGTTTAGTATCTGCGTTAATACAGCCGTATCGTCGTCCAGTTCGTCCTCGACGTATCATTCGTTCAAGATGCTCAATATACCTCACCAAAGCCCTTTCTCTCGGCGTCTTGCATCTTGTCAATCTCTGTCTCGCCAATCTTCTTCTCTTCCTCCCCGGCTTCCCTATCCTCCTCACTGTTCTCAACAATCATGTTGCCTTTCAACGCTTCCGTGAGGATTGGTTCTCCTTCCTTCTCCTTTGCGAACGCAGCGTCATCGCTGGTGGCATCGCCGTCGCCCAGTCTATCAGTCCTGACGCCGTTACCCATGCCAGATTCCTCTTTCCAGCTCTGCTCTGTCTGTTTGCGCTGCAGTTTGCGTTCTTTGGACTGTCTGCGCTGCGTAGAGCTTGCTCGAAGGAACTTGCGATGTTGTATTTGTTGCATGCCCGGGAAGTAATCGGAGTCATCAGAGAAACCCTCGCCTGGTGTCTTGTGAGGCTGTAGGTGGCGGAGGACAGCTGCGGTTCTCGGTTGCGCATGACTACCTGAGCGTGACATGGACGATGTTGCTTCCCCTTCGTCACTGCTTGTAGCGTCGTTGGACGCATCGTTTGGAGACGCTGGTGTTGGAGGCATTTCCGGCATGGTGGCACCCTTAGTACTCTGCTTCCGCGATAGCTTTGCCGGCGACGGCTCGTTGATGATGGGAGCGTGTTCAGTCTGCTGCGCTGCAACTGGGTGGTCCTCCTGTTCGCTTTCTACAGGCTCCATATGTGAGACTGCCGGCGGGGGCAGCTGTTGCGATTGTCCCATATACTCCATAGTGTTCTTGCGCATCGGTCGACGGGGGTAGTTGATCTTGTCATGGTCACATCCGTTGACGCATCCTCCCCATCGGCGCGTGGGTATGGTGGGGGATGCGGTGATGCCTCCTTGGCCCAGGCCAGTCAAAGGTGTGGCCCTGCTCGGCGTAGATGAGGTGGCGCTTTTTGTCTCTTCCTTCTCCTTCGCAGCACGGCGCTTGAGTTCCGACCATGTTCGTAGCTCGTTCTGGAGAATGTATCGGCCGTTGTTCTCGCTTCGCTTCATAATTATGAATTCGCAGTGGTTGACGTTACGGAGATCCTCGAAGTACTCGACCGACCAGTGGTACCTGGTGCATGTTAGTTCTGGACTACTGACCCAATCGTTATGCGCCTCACCATTTCATAAGGAAGACCCGCGACATCAGCCCGTGTGTGACCAAAACGCATACACTGGGAAAGTTGTCGTCTTGGAAAGATCTCCACAAGCTCTCATTGAAGCCACTGACTCGATCGTACGCGTCAGCCGCACTCTCACCATCAGGTATACGGTAGAAGAAGTGCCCATAGTCGGCCCTCTCCTGCCACATGCGCTCCATCTCCGCTGAACATGGCTGGAAGTTGCCAAAGTCCTGCTCGCGTATCCGGGGCTCTTCGAAGACGGTTATCTTATTGCGGGGAAAGGGCGATGGTGTTGGGTCGTCGGAGGTCAGGGTACGGAGTATGCCTTCGGTCGTCTCGCGCGTGCGACGGTAAGGTGAAGTGAAGAACTGGAGAGTGTCGTCTGGCTTGAGCAGAGACCGTAGCTGTCTTCCTGCCTCTTCTGCCTACAATCATATGAGTTAGTCATGTCTCGTCTCAAGTCGAATGGGACTGGGGGCATACCTGAGTCCAGCCATGCTGGGTCAGTTTCACTCTATGGTCGGGAATGAACTGGTGGATGTCGCGATTCTTGTTTCCCTCTGACTGGGCATGGCGGATCAATATGATCATCTGCGAGGGAGTTAGCCATTGGCCTTGGTGGTATTAATAAAGTGGACCTACGCGGGGTTTCCCCATGTTGAAGAGAGTGGGATGTGTGTATGGTGTGGGTTTGGAAGATGATGTACGTGTAGTTGATACTATGCTGTACAGCAAGGTGTCTTCGAGGCAGGAAGGGAATATGTACAGCTGCGCAGGGAAAGTGCGATCAAGGGCGTTTCATGTGCAGCTGCAAGCCCGACGATAGCGGCGACTTCGCTGGCGCGAGTGGCTTGTTCGGCCGCCCGTAGCGCCCCCGAGGTGTTCGCCGCAAGTGCTAGCGCGTCATCCCTCGCGACTGTTTCTTGGCCCTCATTCTTCACCACTTTTTCTGCATTGCGCGACAGCACCCGTACACGCTGCTACTGCCCACGTTATCTCTTTGAAGGCGCATCACTCCGGGCAACTACACACGACATCATAAACAAATTATCGCCCCCCTGCCAGCTTATCACTGGCCAGCGCTTCGCATCTATCTCTGTGGACTCACCACAATGTCTGAACCCATCCCCGAATCGATACCCACCTCCGCCGATCCGCGCTCGCAGCGCCCAACGAAGAAGCGCGCGCTTACTCCCCGCTCAGCGCAAGCCTCAGAAGTCGAGGCTCTCTTCGCGAAGCCTGATCGCGATATCTACATCCCAGGCTCCAGCGCACTAGCCAAATCCTCTTTACCCCCAGAAATCGTCGCCAATGTACAAGGTTCCAGTGCAGGTGCGGGAAGTGGCGAGTTCCACGTCTACAAGGCGAGTCGGAGGCGCGAGTACGAGAGGCTGAGGATGATGGACGAGGAGGTGAAGAAGGAGGAAGACGAAAAGGAGTTTGCCAAGCGGAAAGAGGAGCTGGAAAAGAAAGACAATGAGAAGACGGAGAAGAATCGGTTGAAGCGTGAGAAGGCGCGACAGCGGAAAGAGAAAGCCAAGAAGGGTGGAAAGGGTGGAACAGGCAGCGAGAGGGATGAGACACCAGTCGCAGAGGATGGCAAGACGAAGAAGAAATTGGCGCCGAATGCGAATGTGCCAAAGACTGGCACCGATGAGGACGCAGATGCCAACAACGAAGGCGGGGAGGTCAAGAATGCGGAAGAGATTGGTCTAGTCATCGAAGACGATGACTGAGCGGCGTACACACAGCTCGGAAGAATGGTTGCATGAGTGGAACAATAATCATTTTAATTCAGCAAAGCTCCATCAAGAGCTGATGGAGATACTCTTCACATTCAGGTCAAAAGGTGCGATGACATGGATTTCTCCCCAACCTGGTGCTAACGCTCAATACAAAAGTCTCCTTACCGTTGTCGCGAGCCGTTACACAACCCTCTATCCGATGCAGCCCTCCACAGCAGCCACGCCTCCTTCATATATCGCCCGTCGACTGTCGTCAGAAGCATTCGCATCAAACATCTGCAATCAGGGCTATGTTGCTTGTCAAGGATTAGCGGCACAACAGGAGAATTATGCAGGTGCGGCCCGGCAAAGTTCGCGGCTTTTCCCATTCCAACCAACCATAATTGCTGGGCATTGCAGGACCTTGACGGCTTCATCTGTCTGGTTCACTGGCTCATTGCGACCGCATTTCATCTACTCTCGACAACATCCATATACTTCTTCTTCATTTACCGATCAAGTTTTTGGCAACGAACGGTCGGGACTGCCTACCGGAGTCGAACTCCGATGAGATGCGAGAATGCGGGGAGTTCAGCGCTGCCCCTCACATCAATTTACCTCATGTTCGATCTTGATTAGTCTTTTCAAGTCTCGCCAGATTTTCCTTTGCTGCCCAAAAAAATGACGTTGTCGTCAATTCACATACCAGGTGTCTGAATACGCCGACTTGCCGATGTCCTCTTAGTTTAAGCCTCGAGACCCACAAAAACTGCTCCTGCTAAGTTCTGCATGAGCTCACGACTGACCGTCGTGGCGGAGACCCGAGCCGCACTGTACGGCATCTTTGAAGCCTCATAAGAACGATTCGACGTTACTGTGTTATTCACAGCCAAATAATTGTCCCGAGATCGGCTAAACAGCCCGGCCGTCACATCTAGGAGAGACGCGTCCTCGATCTTAGTACCCAAAGTAAACAATCTCGATTCCATCCCCGTCTGGTTGCATGCAGTATCTATCGGCATTTGAGTACCATTGCTTCTATACAGGCCTACCTGCAGGCCTCTTGCAAGTCCGATCCAACGAGACATCAGAGGCCTCAGGCCACACGCTCAAGATCACCTCTACCATTGGGTCGTATATATGAGCTGTTTCAAATCATACCCTCACCGCGGTTGTACAGCCCGTTCCTGCCCTGAACTCAAAGCTTAATTAGACAACGGACCCGGCCACAAGCAACCGATAAATTGGCCGCTGTGCTACTCTTCATAAACACCCTGGCGCGACGCTCTCTGCACAACGTGTCCGCAACGTCATATCCTCTCAACATACTCGATCGGCCCCAAACCTCCGCGAGTGAAAGAATTCTCCGAACTCTGGGCTTTGATAGCCGGGCAAATATGGCGTTGCTGCACCATTATACGGGATATTAGGATTCATCAACATGGGCTTGAGGGCGGAGGAACAGGGAAGGAAAGTAATCTACGCTGACGCATGGTAGCCAGGTACGCGTGTGCTCTGGAATATGTGGAAACTGGGGGTGAGCAGGAGTATAAGAGAACCTCGTGTCAGAAGTTTAAATCGACATCAACGAACAGCTTCCACTTTACTCACTCACTGAACTATACATCCGCACACTATGAAGCTCACCACCGTCATCCTCATGGCCGCTGGGTGCACCTCCCTTACCAAGCCACTTCCTCAACACCCCAACTAACATCCCCCAGCGCCCTCGCCGCCCCCATCGTAGAACGCCAAGCCACTCCCTCAATGCCCGTCGGCATCCCACCCTTCCCCACTGGCCCTCGCCCCACCGGTCCCATGCCAACACCTCCAGGAGGTTTCCCCGCGTTCCCTACTGGCGCTCCTCCCTTCCCAACCGGCGGCTTTCCTGGCTTCCCCAGCTTCTCAGGCGGTGCGCCTCCCTTCCCAACTGGTGGCTTCCCCAGCTTCCCAGGTGGTGTTCCTCCCATGCCGACTGGAGGGTTCCCTGGTCGGCCTAGTAGAGGACCAATGCCGAGGCCTACGAGGAGTGTGCCGGGCTTTTGTGAGTAGATTGTGTTCTTGGAGAGTGTTGGGTTTGTTGCTGATCTTTTGTAGCGCCTATGCCTAAGCCTACGCCTGTTGGGCCTCCGGCGTAGATGGTCAGAGAGATGTTAGGGCGGAGACTTGGGGTATGGGTTCAACCTCGGCGGAAGAACGTTGCTAAGTTCGTTGTACATAGTGCCACTCAAATATGATCGCAACTGGGTTCGTAGCAAATCGTGCTCTTTCGTCATCGTGAAGCGCGTTGTTATCATTCCAATTCGATGTCCTCAACCGTCCATTCGCCGACTTTGTCCCCGGGCTGGATTTCGCATGACAACTGGGCCAGATCTTCGCGTTCGTCAAAAGCCGGTATGTGTGCTGTGCAAATATGCCGGTATGTCCCGCTAACTTGTCTTCGCACGATGAGCGGATAACAAGATCCAAGTATTATCCAAATGTCGTCTCCTTCTCTTATATTACAATCGGGTACTAGGCCAGCGTATCCACTGTTTGTTACAATGTAAGATCTTCTATACAAGCTTTGTAACGTATCGCGGAGCGCGGACCACGCGCGTCGATCAATCCTTTTCAAAGGGGCTAATAGGTCCAGTACTTTAGTTCCCTCGTGCCCTAAACTCCGGCTCGCCCGCTCCGGAGCACTGCTAATTTCAAGAAGGTAAGACAATCCAGTCTCAATACAACTGTGATCGTGCTTTCGCCCGTGTAGACCGCCTTCGATAACACGAAGGAATTCGAGCGGCAACCCGGGGCCAGAGTGCCCGAGGTGTCGCTGCAGATATTCACCGAGCGGAGACGTCCAGAAGCGACCAATGGTCGCGTATGCGCCGTTGGTAAAGCGTTTCTGTATCCAACCCACCTCTACGCCGCGAATGCGTAATGTCAAATTTTCGACATTGACAGAATTTGAAAGGCACTGGGTGCGTCTTCGCTCATGATCATATCGCAAAGTGACCGGTGTTCCGAGAGGGTCGCCTCCCATCCATTTATCTGGTATCCATGTTGGATGGGTAATCTCGTCCGACTTGAGACTATCTGTTGCTTTAACGTCATGTCGGAAGCTGTCAATCAGGAACTCAAGATCCCTATGTCGACTGATGTAGTAGGCGGCTGCATCTGCCATGACCTGCGCTTCAGTCTTGTTGTAATCGACTTCAATGCCTCCTTCTTCGTAGTCTTTAGCCAAGTGCATAAGAGCATACAAGCGATCATGGCCTACCGACACTTGCATATAATTGGATCTGGGAAGAATGGTGAGAAGCCCAAGTCTCAGTCTTTGCTCACCATGAAAGGCGAACATCTCGGAACCAAAACTAAAAGGGCCGGCCATATATCCTCTCAATGCACGTAGATTGGTAAACTTCCAGACGTTGGGGTGAACATCAATTAGAGGGAAAAGGTCCCCTATGACTTGCTGGAAGTCGGCGACAGCCATACCATCAAAAGCAATATTCATGCAGTGTAGCATTATTCGTCGTGCGTTACGGACTTCTTGCTGTCTACCAGCATAAAGGCGACCGCGTCAGCTGATACTCTATATTCAGGCGACCGTTGATCCACTTACATCCAAATACGATTGAAGTACCCATTGTTAAACATCGGAACCAGAGGATCCCAGAAGCTGGGCTCATCGCCCAGGCCACTATATTCTGCATTTGGGCTGGGTTTAAAGCTTTGGAGAGCTGCTACGGCCGCACTCTCTTCGTCGATCGACGGTTCATTGATCCAAATTCGCACACAGGAAGCGTTGTGGTAGATGGTCCGCATCATGGCGACCTGTTCGGCTCGTTCCTCAAGACTGTTCTGATTAATGCATATTGCATCGATCCATATCCTCAGTGATTTCGATCCTCCAAGATCGCGCAGGTATTCCAATGCCCTGGTCAAATTCCAGCCCGTCGGTATAGTGGCGCCATCAACGACGACCTGATCAGTCTGCGTGGCATCGCCCCACATGTACGACAGCGCATCGTATGCGAAGTCATTGTTGACGTCCGCGATGATGAATTTGCCTAGGAATGGGTCTGATCGTTGACCAGGCTGGAGTTCGAGGATGCGTATGCAGCGGGGTTCGAGAGGCTCGTAGTGAAAGCAGGACAGCGTGTCTGCGCTCGCGTTCCTTGAGCGAAGCTGGCAGTAGCTTCGGCCTTCCTCTTCAGAGTTGTCGTCGATCATCTCGCAGGGCCAGTAAGATGGAACATGAAAGTTCTGCTCGACGTCAGAGTATAGGATAAGTAGAATGAGTGTTGAAGATGCAAGGAAAAAGATAGCTGACTTGTCAGCATGTGGGCAGGTGTGCGGGGTCAAGCGAAGCCACGCCTGGCGAGACGAGGCTGAGAGAAAAGCATCAGGAGTTCTCGCGCGCGTAACAAATGTCATATCCGATACATTGACTACAGCGCGCCTTCCAATATAGCTTTTGTCAAGTCAACTTTGCGAACACGTGGTCCATAATTTGAAGGGCACGGATGACGAATCTCATGGAGACTATCTCGCATCATTGTGCCCAAATACGCTGATACAGGTACGGCTCGTGAGGCTATCGACCTCTGGAGTTGCAATACCGACGCGCTCTCAGGATCGTCAATGCCGTCCTCGTCGAGGTTGATATCGAGCACGAATCACTGTAGCGAGACTACAGCCCTGGATATTACCATAAATGAGACTAGATACGGAAGCGATTAGATACATGTGGTATCTAAATGACGGGCTACCGACTAGTAGCTAGCCAGACACTCCCAAATACCAGGTTTAGAAAACATCGCCCTGATCGGCATCTCGACCTGGTACTTTCCGTCTGCTGTACTTCTGATCTTTGCGTAGCCCTCCTCAGCTATGACCTCACCCTTGTCAAAGTCAGAGTCAGAATCAGACCCCGCCTCAGCGTCGCCGTCGACAAATGGAACGTCACTGCTCCCAAACATGCTTCTGGCCAGGGCCTTGAGCGGCGCATCCTCTTCTACCTTCTTGGCGTCTTTCCCGTGGTACTTCAGTCCCAATTGTCTGTCGACTATTTCCGTGCCTCTGAGCGAGGAGACTGAGCCATAATGCTCAAGGAAGAAGTTCCGTCGGCGACAGCGTCCACAGCGTTTTTCGATGTGAGTTTTTTCTTTTAGGCACTCCGCGCGGAGGCCTACCAACAGTAGGTCCATTTCGCGGTCGCGATATACGTCGTTCAAGGAATGGTGATGATGAATTTTCGACAGCACGGCACTTTTATGCATATCTTCAGATTCCCAATTCTCGTAAAAGCCAAACAGCTGACAAGTGTTGCTAGCGATTAGCTGCCAAGCTACCGTCAAGTGATTGCGAGAAAATTGCTGTGCCAGACACTCGTCGCCGACCCAGACCTTGCGGCCTTTATGCGGCTCGTTGTATTCGTGTTTCGAAGGTTTGCGAATGGCTTCCTGGATGCAGGCCCATACTTTTCGAAGTTGTGGTGCGAACTCTGGGTCATCTAAATCAATTTTGCCACGCCTGTCTTCATATTCCGCGGCCAGCTTGAGGACATGCAAGCCTATGCCTGGATGCGGGTCGTACATGAGCGGCTCAAGAATAGGGTCTCCGGCCAGTGCCGATAGAATGTCTTTCCAGATATCTCCGCAGATCATGTACATCGAAATCCAGTCGAAGTACACATTCTGCATCTCGCCTTCTATGAAGAGAGACAAATCGCGAAGCAGCACAGGAGAGCCCTCTGCCGGAACATCCTCGAACAGTCGAACGATTCGGCGAGTGTCAATCTCACTTTCAACCCAATCCGGTGATGCGCCCAACTGGCGTGCTAGTTTCCCTTGTTCGGCTTTGTCGCACAGCAAGACATTGAGGTTACCGGCAAGCTCGTCCACGGACTCGTTGGTGTGGTCGCTCCATCCGGTCATCCGATCCTCCAGAACCGGACTTAATATGCTCGTCTTCTGGAACATACGATTTGTGTTTTTCGCCTCGGATTTTCCACGGCCGTTCGCGCGCGGCAGTTTGTTGCCATAAGCAAGGTTGAGTTTGCGATATGCCTCGTCAAGGGACTTGGGTTTCCCGCCGTAGAAGACGTGATTTGGATCTTGGGAGTAGAGGACGTATTCCATGTCAGGCCAAGCAGGATCGTCCGGATAAAGCAATTTTCCCTAAAGGTTTTCGTTAGCATTTTCCTTTAGTCCGTACTACTATGAGTATCGTTGGAAATTCCAGACCACTTGAATGAAGACAGTCATGGCTTTCTCAATTGTAGGCTCCCATTAACCTTGAAGAGAACCCTAGAATCCGAAGAGAACGATCCGACAAGACTAGCTTACGTACCGCAGTGTATATATGACCCAGGACGCACACAAGGCCACTGAGCTTCTCGGTGTAGAACCCGCAAGCATGTAGTTGGAGGTAGAAATCGTACTTGATCAAACCGCAACGTATGGGATTGTACTTGACGGCAGGAATGTCGGCGTGCTCCACAAGCTGGTGATACACTTGCAGGGTATCATTACACACCTCGCGTTGAAGCCCACATGGAGTGCCGGGTCCATACCACGTCTTGAATGGGGCCTTCCAATCATAGAACTTCCACCATAATTCCATCTCATCACGATGACACACTCGAATGTTATTGAACGGGACATTGTTGCCCTCGCCCTCGCCCATTCGATAGTCCATGATGTCCTGGATGTCGAGAAGGGTCTGGATGCCAAACGTCACCCAGATAGGGATGACTTTATCTGTGAACATCAATTTCATACCGCGAGTGACCTGGACAATACATAAAGTCAGTGTGTGACTCATGCAGTTCCTACTGAAAGCCTCTTACTTCATCCTGTGCCCAGAACCGATTCTGGTTTGAGGTGTATACTCGGAACTCTTTGGCAAGTTTGAACGTCCGCATGATGTCCGTGACCGAATCCGCACCAATCGCTTGAAGCTCCTCTTCGTTAGCGTCAAGATACGGGAATTTCTTGACACGGTTCACACAGAATCGCAGACCTGTGTAGACGGGCCAGAAACACCAGTTAGCGTGAAGTTTATCGTAGTCGTCCTTGTTTGCCTTGACGGTAACATCCGAGGGGACCACTAAGTTCTGAATACTGACACCATCTGGCAACGGTCGGTAATGGTGATATAGGAGCGCAGGGAGGCACCACACAGGGAACTTTGATGCTGGGTATTTCGAGGGACGCTTAAGAAGAAGGTCCAGTTCGCCCTCAGCCCGTCTGACAAGATCTATCGCGGTATTGCTGAGGAGACCCGACAAAATGTAGTCCCGAGTAAAGTCCGTTGATTTGAACCAGGAATCTTGTACCACCTCTTGAATTTCATGGATCCCTTTGAGAAACAGATGTATTGCGAAAAAGAACTCTTCTTCGGCGTCTTCGTCACTCTGCTCGATCTCCGCTGCGACAACCGGCGGTAACTTGGGTTCTGGTTTCACATCCTCTGTTGACAAGGTGTCGGCAGCTTCTTCGACCGGCAGCTTCGTAAATCGATTATGGACACCATCGCTCTTCTCTGGCTTGGTGACTTTGGTGACAGGAGCTAAAGGGCGCAAGATTTCCTGAACTCGTGACAGTATGTTGATGAAGTGATGATGTCCTTCATCTGCAAGTTGATTTGATCCGTAATAAGCTTGTGCCTCTTTTCTAGCTTTGATAGCTCTACCGAACACTGTCAGCAGTGGAGATGGTACTTTGACTTTCTTGACTTGTTTTGCGATAGCCTCGGCGATAGGTACGAAGTCGACGGTCCTGATGTGATATTCAGAGGGCTGCTTTTTGGCAGCCTCTTTGGCCTTCTTCCTATCTTTGCCTTTTAGGCGTTGAGACTCTGACGGCGCAGACGCCTGTATACTACTGAGACTGAAACCGATCTTTTTTGAGGCTTCCACTAGCCAACCGGCAATGTATGCTTTTGTCGTGTGAGCTGCTTTAACCTGGTGGCTTTAAGCATGGTAAAAGACGCACCTGTATCCTTCTTGTATTGGCGATAGGTCGCCGAGAGAAACCCATGATCCAGAGTCGTCGACATCTTGCAGAAATGAGAGAGCGAAGAGCGCGGGTGGATAAAGAGTTGTGGAACATCAATGGTTGAAGCTGCTGTTTCGAATGAGCGGAGTAGCGGGACTTCGGATGGACCAAGCGTCAAGTGGAGCTCCCGGCATGCTAATTCGCTCGATCAGTGGATACCAAGGATCCTTCCTGTTTTGGAGCCGGCAATTAGATCAGACGTGCGCGTAGTGGTAGGTGGTTTATCAAATCGGTGATGCTTTTTATTCGAGAGTATTCAATTGCATCAGCGTGGTATGGGTATCGGAAACTGCAAGTCTTTTCTGCGAAAGGTCGTCGCAGTACCACGAAATGGGCAGGGCCATTGAAGACGAGCCCCCAACTACCTAGACCTTGAAAGCCTTCAGACTTTTCAGAGACAGCAGATGCAACCAGGGCCGAGTGAGCCAAGAGCTGGACTTAGTACGAAGTAGACAGAATACTGAAGATGCACTGGACAAAGAACATTGAAGGCTGGCACCGTTAGTGTGTGTCCGTGGGGGTGCGGGGTTAGGCGAATCTCGGGCATGCAAGGCAACCTTGGAATGCAGTGAGTAGATGATTGCTACCTTCCTCCAAACACTATGCTCATACGACCCAAATGGATGTGCACATAAGATTTTGGAGGTCTTCAGACCTGCGTAAAGGCCTCGGCGAAGATTTTCACGCCGCGACTTTTCGCAGCTAATTAGAAAAAAGGCGGTACTTACCTAGGTAGGCACAGATTACTCTAGGAACTTCTCATCCGCCTTCGACGGAGATCTTTTGACAGGTAGACACATCCCCGAATGCTGTATGCAGTGCGTGGTCTGCTCTTCTAGTGGGCGAGCTGCTCGCATCGTTCCGAGGTCTTCATCTACTAGGTAGCGTGGTGTACAACCTGCCCAGGTGTACTTAGCTATGTGAGTCTGATCAATCGAGTACTACACACTATGTCAGTATTTTAAAGCTGACTTCTAGGATTTCAGAGATCTGTCACATGTGTCGTATTCACGGAGTAGAATCGGATCGTGTCCAAAGAGTGGCAGCTGAGCACTCAGCCTCCGCATCTTCCCCACATCTCACTAGAGTCTTACCTCACCCGAGAAGCGACTTCTACAGCTATACTTTACGTCATACATTGGACAAATCACGGAAAAATTGAAAGCAAGAGCTTTAAACCCAGAATAGAGACGGCTCTTCGGCATTTCGACACATCATCAAGGGGCTGACAGCTGAGCGGTGGTGGCTGATGTATGCTTAGCTCCGTCGCACACGAGCTGCATCAAACCAGAAGCTGCACGCGTATTACACATCTTGGACTTTGGTATCGGTGTGCTGCTATGTGTGGTAACATCGGCTGGTTGTGTAGACGGTCGCCTGACCGCACCTTTCGCGGTTTTCGTCTCGGCGGACAAGATGCCTCCACCGAACCGAGATCTCACGAGAGAACTATCGGATCGAGTCCTTGGATTACTCAAAAGCCAACATGAGCTGAGCGCAGTACCATCTCACGACCCTAAGGTCTCCTGAAAGCCACTCTTACGCTACTATGTGGAGGCACTGCTGAAGGCGGATGATCATAAGCATCACGAGTAAGACTAGAGACGTGTGAAGTATAAGAAGATGAGCCGTCTTCGCTTTAAACAAAAGCATTTCATCACACAACCCGAAACCAGAACAAGCTCTGTCCAACCAGCACTCACTATAACATCCTCCACCATATTGCCAAACAAATCTCACCATGAAGGCCTCAATCATCCTCGCATCCGCTGCTACTCTCTTCGCCTCCGCTCTCGCAGCTCCATTCATCGCCCGCAACGCACCTCTCATCTTCACCGTTCAGCTCGCCAACGAACAGAGCGGTAAGAACGCCAACCGCGATGTCATCGTTGGCAAAGACGCTGTAACCTTCGGTCAGCTCTTCGGTGATGCCTTCGGGCCCCAGGTTCTCGCCACTTCGCTCCAGGCTGTTACCCCGGGTGCTGGCGGAAACAACGTCGAATGCGAGGTCAAGCACCCCAATTACCCTGGACAAACCTTCGCGCTTAATGCAACGAACACATTTATCGACCTTGACGGGAAATTTAACGCTGCTATTCCGACCGACGTTACATCGTTCACCATCGAGTGCAAGGTCTAAACGTCCTCTCGTATACCGCTTAGCAGTACACCGGCGCCGTTTGACGGGGCATACGAAGCGAGGTGTCCAGCGAAAACTTTCCTTTCTTTGTTTGATGTATTTGGAAAGTGATTTGGGTAGATTATCTTGGTGTTTAACAGTGGTGTATACATTCCTTCGTCTGTGTTATGGGAAGTAGCAAAGCTTCAATAGCTAATATCACTCGTTTGTGGAGGCACAACGTGGCTCACGCTGACGCACCTTCAAAACAGCGTTGCTGCATACACACGCATGGTCGAGTATGCTGAAGACAGGAAACTAGGTGACACAAGACCCAAAGTTGAGCAAACATACAAAGTCTCATTCAGACCGTCGTACTTCACTATCACAACGCTATGCCAAAAAGACCAAAGCCCAAGAACGCCTTCCATGCTCTAAGCACATTTTGCCTCACCTACTTGGGCCACGCCCTCTCCCTCTGCCCCGTCCTCCTCTAGCAGCCTTGTAAGGCCTCGGCACGGGTGATCCATCACGCGTTCTCTTCTCACCGATACGTGACGAGTATCTTTCCTCTCTCTTCATGTTTTCGCAAGCTTCTTCCTGTTCACGGGTCCCCGTAGAATGATTGTGGACCTCACACCACTGCTGCCGTACTGCCCCATCGCCTCCCGTGGTAAATGGATCGCGAACGTAGCAAATCCCGAAGAGAAGTTTGGCGACTGCGCGGACCCTTGACTTGACACTTGGGTGCGTGTTCATGAACATGTCCCAACTGCCATAGTGCTGCGTTCCCCAGAGGAAACTGTATAGTATCACTATCCAGCGACAAAGTGGGGCATGCGTTGGGAGGTACTCAAAAGCGCGGACGACGTTTTCTATGCTAGGCAGCTCTCCGGTCTCGTGGTAGTTCGTGTTCTGGAAGCGAAGCAAAACAGTATAAGCCGAGTGGTACTCCTTACGCAGATACGTGACTATGTAAAGAGTGAAGAGGTTCTGGTAGTATTGGTCGAGAGTTAAGCGGTGTTTGCCAAACGGCTCGACCCTGCCGTGTTTATCCAAGAGGCTGTACATCGCAAAGATGACGGATTTGACCTTGGGGTTACTGTAATCTTGAAAGAGATTGATCTGCTCAGCGAAGTCCATCATATCCAGGCCAGGATCCCCGCTTATTGGAGTATGACCGTTATTCTCTTCATCGTTGAACCGCCTTCCATTGGCCGCCGTCATTCTCGATACTAGCGATCCTGGTGTGGCGTTCATCAATGGTGGCGTATCTACCGTTTCACCTCGGTGATGGATGTTCCGTGTATCGAGCCTGAGTGCCGCTGGTCCTGTTGGTGTGCTCGGAGGGGGTTTTACGGCGGCGGGAAGGTCGCAATGTTGATGCCTGAGCCGGCAGTTTTGGCAAGTGTGACCGAAATCTATGTGGGCTAGGTTCCCAAGCTGCGGCAAGTAGACTCTGCACTGATGGCCATATTCCGCACACTGACTGCATCCTCCACCGTCAGCCGCCTTGCCATGGTAATGTTGAATCGCTCGCGCATGAGCGATTTCAAACTTCCGCGCGTAAGTCAGACGATCCCAATCGCCTACTGGATAGTGATAACCAAATTCATCATCGGAGGGCGGATCCAAGACGTATGCGGCAAAGTCTTCGATGTGCTTGACCGGGTCTGGTCTAGATGGCGTTGCGGCGTCGCTATCCGTCATCCGCCTTGCGCGCTTTCTGGATATATTTGGGCCGGGCTTCAATTCCATCAGCGCCCACGGGTATGTCTTTCGGATACTGCTTTCCAGCTCAGGATTCTCGCTAATTTCAGTCTCTTCAACCTCGATGATCATTTGCTTGACTCCTCTGGGCTTCTCTGTCGCATGAGCCTCACGAGCTCTGTCCTCTTCGGCTTTGGTTTTGGGTGTTACTATAGTGACGCCGGGGTAGTCGTCTTGTAACCGTTGGCGCAACTCTGTTGTCAGATCTTCTTCGCTTACAGTGAAGCTGACGTCTTTGACACACGGCGGGATGCTGGACTTCCTGAATGTCTCCCATGACGGAGTCTGGAGTCCATTATCCGGCTCAGGGAGGTCAGCAGCAGTATCCTGCGTCTGTGAGCCCAGAACAGAGTCGCGGTCATCGATGTGAACACCTTCGTCAACTTCGGCCAAGTCTTTCTTGCGCTGATCAGGCTCCTTTGCCAACTCCTTCAAAAACGCGGCCGAAGCGGCAACAAAGTCCAACACCATATTCTCCGGGCTGACGTCACAGCTTCCCAGCGAATCTCCATTCTCGTCTCTAAGCTGAAGTTCCAGCTTTTGATATCTGAACATGTTAGTTCTGGGGTAGGAAATGTGATGGGTATACCCACAATCTTGGCTGCTCGCTAGGCGCATTGCTATGCTCGACAGCGCGAATGGCGCGTAGGATTTCGCACTCTTTCGCCGTCAAAGCGAACTGATAGGTTGGCTCATTCACGGCCATGCTGAAAGACAGCGGGCCCTAAGGTGGGGTTGATGTTGATCCCTGGATGTTGCTTGTCTTAGACTTTGTTGTGCCTAGACGTTGCTTGTTTTAGATTCAGTTGAGTCCTTGATGGACCGCGAAAAATCGTTCTCGCACAACCGAGACCCAACGTGGGGTACGGAGGACCACAATCTGGTCTGCACGAGACACTGAAATTGCCAGTGTAAAACAATGTCTTGTACAGGCCATCAAACCGTCGGATGTTCCTCGGGCGGTAGAGACGAGTATGTATCGGCAAGTCGCGTCTCTAGGTGCCCGTGGTTGCTTCTGCTGTCTTCCCGCGCCAATCAGGAAGTTTCCTGGACAATCGGTCGTTGACGGAAAAATAATGCTGCATCAGACAGGCGCAAGCTGATGGAGATCTAGCGATAGCATCAGCAGATGCAATGAAGGGGCAAAAGGTTGGGTGAGCTGATGGCCAAAGGGTTGGAACGCGTCTTCGAGAGGAGTTCGCGAACCTTCCGAGGTTTAGCGCGTCCTAATCTTGGTTAAACCGATTATGGGCCGGCCCCACCACCGTCCCGCAGTGGCCCCCTTGTGTCGCCAACAGACTCGACACCAACAGCTCATCGGCCATGTATGCTGGCTTTATATGAGCGCGCAAAAATACACTTGAGTTGTCTTTGGCATCAGGCTTCGATGCATAATTACAGTGGCTATGCCGCGCCGAGCATTCACTTCGACATTCGCGCGGGATCGGGGTAACAGCACAGCATCCAGCCGCCTCGCAAATTAAGGTAAGCGCGTCTTGATGAAGCAGTTTGCGATGAAAACATTGAGAAAGAAGTGATGATATGTACAGATATATCCAAAAAAAAACTTATTTACAAGAAAGTATGATCCGCACAGCGCCTTTCCATCTGTTCACCAATCCAGCTTCAATTGCTTGGACAAAGCCGGACGCTGCCCGAAAAGGCGAATCAGCTTAGCCAGAGCATGTGCCAGCCTTCTTGGGCTCGCAGCCACCAGCACAACCAGTGTACATCTGGCACTTGGTCTTCGCATCAGCGCAGACGTTCTTGAGGGTAGCTGTGTCCCCGTAGTTGCTGTTAATACCAGCCAGTTCACCACCATTGACCGCGGTCACGCCCTCGATGTAGACGTTGCGCTTGCATTGCTTAGAGCACTAGGATCGTGTAAGCGGATGTTCAGGAACCTGATCTTGATGATTGAAATCACTTACGTTTCCGCAAGAGCGGTAGAGCTTGCCGTAATCGTTGACGTAGAAGTTGACGATGTTCACAGTTCCACATCCGTTGTGCTGAACGACTTTGTCGGATGCGTGGTAGGCGCCGCCACCGATGATCCAGGACTCCTTTCCAGCCTTGTCTTCTTTGATGGAGATGGCATCCTCGCAAACATCTTCGAACCAAACGAACTCAAGAGTGCAGTGGCCTTGGCAATGCACACCTTCCGCCTAAACATGTCTTAGTAGGTATCTACTTCAGGACTTGACCTGACACTTACCTGGTTCTTGCCGATGATCACGTTGCGCAGCGTAGCGCCTTCTTTGAGCAGGAAGACAGCGTCGGCAGCACCGCCCTCAGACTGACCAGAGCAAGCACCGCTACCACGATCGAATCGGTACCACTGGCCATCATAGGTTTGACCAGCCGCGACCTCGATGACTTTGCTATTGGTCTTGGTACCAACGGCTTTAGGGATACCTCCAGCGTATCCATTGCATCCAAGGGCAACAGGGAGGAGGGCCGTGGCCGCAGCGAGGATGCCTGCAAACTTCATGGTAAAGGATGGTGTTCGGGTTGAGAAAAAAGTGATCGAAAGCGGAAGCTGGAATAGACGAAATGATAGAAGGAATGCTACTGGAGCCTTGGATATCGGGATGCTTCTGGCTGAAGGATAGAACCTTAACCGGTGGGATGTTCGCCGTTACTTATAGGGAGTTGAACCCTTTCTCTCCGCTCTATCCATAGCACGCTCAGGCACCTTCGCCATGCCTTCTGCACTGCTAACCTCGCACCCTCAACTCAAGTCGTCTTACCACATTAGGACTTTCCTCCTTCATCTTTCCACGCTCATTCGCGGACTTCTGTATCGATCCTGCCGAACGTCTTTCCGCCCGAGTCGCGCCATTGCCAAGACTTGTTACGGAAGCTTGGTGTAGAAGGATGCGCTTTGGAAGCGCACATCGGATAGTACCACGTGGTTTTGGTATGGTGATTGCACAAGTGAAACGCCCAGCAAACTCCGCCATGCGTTGGCACTTGCATTATTGGGGCGACAGTGACATGCCATAGCGCAATGCTTAGCGCTGCAACCCTCCTCTCATTTCCTCTTCCATCATTTACTTCCGCCAACTAGCATTTCGCCGGTTCTGTCCTGTGTGTCCGCTCTTGGTTTATTGAGGTACTATCGATAGCGGAAATACCACACGACTTGGTGTTTCCAGAGGCTTACGTTCCCCGCAGTATGACGGAGAATAGCGGAAAGTTGTGCGCTCTGAAGCTGTCCTGGTCACCGATATCAGCAAACCATCACCAGTAGCATGCCAGCCTTCCGACTCTGCTAATTAATCTACGGGCAACTGATCACAGTCAAATACTGGCTTTGACCCTTCCTCCCTAGAGACACCGCACGGATACAGCCTAGAGAACTGGGCTAGCGATGGGAATCCCGCTTGCGGCGGGCCCTGGCAAACTAGGAAACACCGTCAGGAACGGTGTCTTGGTATGCATAAGACAACTCGAACTGTCGTTCATGGGAACACTGCGAAGGAACCGGCTCTCAACGATTCAAAAATTCACGCTGTTCATTGACGACGTCGCTTAGAATCGGCCTGATGAGCAATACTTTCTCCGCAGCTCACCTGGGCATGTTGCACGACTGCGACTGTATGAGCAAGACCATGACGCAGTAATAGGCTGCGGAGATTATTTATCAAAGGCGCAGGATCCTGATGGGTACCGAAGGATGATGTCCTCCACCTTGTGGATACTGATCAGTAAACAGGTGAGAATTCCAAGACCAGGAGTTTCATGCGTTAATCAGAAGGACTCAAGGGCGTCGGAAAGACCGATCGATTGCAGAGTGGAAGATACATTCTTCGTTAACTCGTGCAGTACACCACGCGATACAAGCCAAGCTCTTTACTTGCAAGGCGCGGGATAGCTACGCTGACTGGTGGACCTCGGGAGTGTTCACGAAACGTTAATATGGGGTACATACTGGAGTACATGGTGGCGTGCATGCAGAGCGCATCGGCAGTGCGACGGCTCTGAAAACCCCGGATTTCGGAGAAAGCACTGCATCCTTTAGGAGAGGGGATGGTTGGGGTGTATAATTGCTCAGGTGTGGGACAATATGACAGACGCGCGAGCGATTCCACCAATCAGCGTCATGCACCTCCGCCCTACACAATTCTGCCGTTTACGACTGTCTCTCGCTGGCAGGCACCTTCAACTTGATGCTGAGTTTGCACTTTCCATTGTCATCCAAAGCGCACTTACTCAATTCGTGGGTACCCAACTTGTTGTGAAAAGTGGCGCCGCTTGGGCAGTGGCACAGGTGCGTGCTTTAGCGGGGTCAACGCACCCAAGAACCTCCAGCGACTCTTCTTCATCCTTCCTTCTAAGACATCCGAAGCTGAACGTATTCCATTTCCTTCGTCAAAATCACAAGAAAAAGGGTCTTCATCGAAACAAAGCCACAACTAGAGAGGACACCGAGTGGAGGGAGAGCCCCCAACCTCACCTCTACAGTCACATGCCGCGCGACAATTCATTTTCCAAACGTACTTCAATGTCTCGTGTCAAAGGATTCTACTAGAGACCCAAACGCTGCGTTGGCATTCGGAAAGGAGGAGATTAAAGGCATCGTTATCCGGTTACCCGTTGTGCCCAGAAACGCACATGTCCGCCAATTCAAGACCAAATTCTAACCCCAAGCTCGGCGCAGGGGTCAGAGTGCAGCCTTACTTTGTGGGCCCGCAGTAATCCTAACTTTGGTATAGCAGCTTTGGTTCAGGGCCGCATTGAGCCAGGAAACCGTAAGCATCCACCCTCACCCATCCACTATTGACGACCAGCCTCATTTTCGTGATGTTTGCAGCCGAGTTGTCGCTGTACGCAGCGCGTGGATTAGATACTACCACCAGGGATTTGAGCGGCGTAAAAAAGTGCCTTTTCCCTAGTGTCGTCTTGCGCAGCCTCGACTTTACATTATACCTTCGCGTTCTGTTGAGATAAGGACGAATCGAGGGACAGCAATCCCATGGTTCGTGAATACCACGCCTTCTACGCACCGCATACCCACAAAAACCAAATTGGAAATTGTACAGACACGGAATGCACTCGAACTCTCATCCACGGTACTCATGATGCGGAGTTTCATGGTCATGCAGAATCATCCAGTCAAACAATCGTCTTCTGTGCGCACGTCGATTGATTGTAAAACAACACTCCTCTTCTCACACCTATTGAGACATTGGCCAGGTATTGACACCAAAAATATGCCATCAAACTTCACATCATCCCTCTCAAAGTTCGTGCCTGTCTTCTTTGAGAGTCCAGTAGGTCACTGACAATACACAGTAACCCTGACCATTCAGTATCCAGCCTACGAGAGCTGAGGACGTCGCATATAGCAGCCCTTCCAACTGCATCCCAGGATGAAACATGCTGCATTTGCCTACATCTATACGGTTCTTCTCACGAAGCCGTCACTGTGCTCATAACAGGCTGCTACCATCGCTTTGGCCGCAAATGTCTCGCAGACTACCTCGACAGCGAAAGCCCACGTAACAACAGTTGTCCCCAATGTCGACGAGAATGGTACAAACGACCACCTGCCTGGACGGCGCCACGAGACGTCAATGTCACGGAGAGTTTGCTAGCTTTGACCTTACCACAAGAGCCGGCGCTAGTCGAATCACGAGCGAGAGCTCATCGAACGCGAAACATCTTGGAGCAGGAACGGGCTTCGAACAACGGAGTCATCAGTAGCCATTTAGATGAGATCTTCCGGAGACTGGATCTGATTCAGAACATCAGCAGCGACCAGCACGCTTCCACGGCAGATACGCGCGTGCGTCTTCAAGCGATTGTGCGCCGCGCCTCGAGACTTTACCGAGAACTTCAGTCTGCACATGAGAATGGTAGAGGTCCGCAGACGTCATTTAACGAGCGTGAAGCATTGTTAAGACAACGGGAAAGAGAATTAGAGCAACGTGAGAGTGAGATCAGACGGCAAGACAGAGTCACTAGGGAACTTGACTTCCTCAGACGAATGGACTTGGGAAGAAGACTTGGACCCGGGCTTTGCGATGCCCAGTACTCTATGGCGAGCAGCGCAGATACTAGGGTGACATCTTCACCCACGGTTCCTACGCCAGATGAGAGCCCAGAAACCGCCAACCCGTCTGCAAACACTAGGGAGGATGCTCACCAGCCACCTGCATCACCACAATCCGAAGACCCGATAAGCGCTCGTCAATACAACGCGTACCTACAGCACATCAGTCTGTCAAACGACGACCCGCTCATGATTCCGGAAAACCGAGAATCTTCTACACCTGTCATACGTACAGAAAGGGATGAGTCTGTCGCATCCAGAGACGACGTGTGGACACGATCTTACGAGTTGATAAACCGTCCCCACCGCAGATTTCATGGCATTGACCATACCGAAGCTTTTGGACGAATGGCCAGCGCCTTGGAAAACTATTGTGAAAGCTTAAATTTTGTGTCGACACAGCCAGCTACCGCCCCCACATCAACGCCTCCCCCGGTATCTCTTCGACAGCCGCAACATCGCACGAGCCCTAATAGCGTTTCGAATAGACAAGAAGTGCCGGTAGATGCCGGGCCTTTTGTATCTCTCGATCCACGGAGAAATGCTGGCTACTGGCGGACAAGACTGAACTGAAGGGCGGCTTCACAAGTTGCGCGGAAGACTGCATAGCGCAACTACGCTCCGTGAAAACAGATATTGAAGCTTTGCCAGTATTTATCGTGATGGGACTATATTCAGTGACATCACACGACGAATGGGAGAACGGAGCGTCGTCAGAGAAATACTCCACTTACTGCCCGCGTAGATTCTTAATCGGAAGAGGCTATGTCTTATATTATACGTACATGTGTACAATAGCGTCTGTGTTAGTCACTTCCCAAATTGTAATACATTGTCAGCGGTAACGCGACATGATTTCTGACTGACTGCAGTGACGCGAAGGAAGAACGCACACTTCGTGCCGATTTGCGCAAACTTCAAAAAGACTTTATTGCGCAATCTATTATTGCTTTCTTGTTGTATGTTGCTAACAATGACGAGAATTTGTGAGCTCTTCTCCATTTTCAACCAAGGTACAATAGACAATAGTATACAAACTTTTCATCGGCCAGTCAAAGCGTCCACACAACTCACCTTCACTACATGAATTTTCTGCCAACAATGACGTTTTCTCCTCGCTCACTTACTATTGTCTCTCGCTCTCAATAGTGCCAAGCTTTGTTACAGCCAAAGTCTTTTCTGATAACTCTAACTCTACTTCCAACTCTTTACTCCTTACTCTTTACTCTTTACTCCTTACTCCTTACTCCTTACTCTTTACTACCAACACACATCAACATGATCGCAGGTCTCGATGGTATCGGTGCGGATATCGCTGGTAACGAGTTGATTGGCGCTGGCGCCATCTCACCTCTACCATTCAGTGCACCCTCATCGCCTGACCTTACACCTACGTCACCAGCCTACGCGCCCACGTCGCCAGTATACACACCCACAACCCCTACATTTCCGGCATACCCGACATCCCCGGCGTTTTCACCCACCTCACCGGGATACACACCCACATCCCCCACGTTCCCAGCAAACCCGCTATCCCCAAACTTTTCACCCACTTCACCGGCATACTCTCCCACAACTCACACGTTCCCAACATCCCCGACATACACGCCCTCCACACCACCACCCCACGGCAGCCCAGTCCCACCCTGGCGCGAAGAGTCCTATGCTGCTCCAGTGCAGAACCAGCAGCACAATCCCATCGTCATCGACTCTGATTCCGACGACAACGCAGGCTACGCCGTCCAGTTCCAGAACTTCGAGAACTTCAGACGCCATGTCGCTGATGTGCGGAGTCGAGCAAGAGAGACGCGCAGGCCGAGGAGTATCAGAACGAGACGGGCCGCTACTGCTGCTGCTGCTGCTGAGAGGGAGCGTGTCAGTGAGACCACCGCTGTGAACGGTGGGACTGGTACCGCCAGGTCTCGCGCGCTGAACCGTCTTCTGGGTAACGGAAGGCACCCGTTTCAGCCTTCTGAGTACACCGCTAGCGCTGGCGCTGGCGCGTCTCCTGTTCCCATGACCGAGATGTTGGAACAGCGCAGCGAGCCGCAGGAGCGACGTCTAGGAAGCGAGCTACGACGCGCAAGCAGGTTCGATCAACCCGCCTCGCGAACTGCTAACCACGCGAGCGCCCGCCGAGTTCGAGCCCCAACACCATACAGACAGACTCCGAGCCCAAACAACTCAGACACGCCGATAGACCTTACCGCAGATGAGCCTACCGAACTCCCCGCTATTCAGTCAGGTTCTGCGCGCGAAGCTGTTCGCAGCAGGCAGCTCGATCGCCGCGAAGCTTCCTTGTCGCGTCGCGAGCAGGTGCTTCTTGAGCGGCAATTAGCGCTGATTAGGCGGGAGGAAGCGGTTTCGACGCAGGAGGACAAAGCAAACGAGATGATGAACATGTTGAGGAGGCATAGAGAGGAGCTGGAGGAGATGGTTAGGAGGCACAGGGACCCGTATTGGGAGTGACTTTTACACCGAGACCGTTGAGAGAGAGGAAATCATGACAAACATCAGACTGTAGTTGATCTCACCGTATGGGAAACCAGGCTTGGTCCCAACGAAGCAGCGAATGCGAATGAAAACTTGAAATTGAACTCTTGATTGCTTGTGGTATACATACAGATCCCACTTCGTCGAGCCATACTTGTAGACCAACACGCATGCCGACAGGTATTCCCATTTCCTTTCTCTACGCCATAATCCCTGTTGTTATCGTAGACTCGAGAAACAAACGTCGGGAAAAAGCTCTTGCGTTCAGAATACACCACCGGAAAGGAAAGGTAGGCTCGAAGCCAAGCATCCCGAACGCCGAGCGCAGCTCTAGACTGGCGCGCTGCAGTAATATCAAAGAAAGAAGAAAACGACCCGGTATATAATCGCCGTTGCAACGCCAGTGAAATGTTGCCCTCGCACACACCGTATATACACACAAACGGCGGACAGGTTACTGAAGGAAATGGATGAAGAAAGTCGTCATCGCCGACGAGGAATAATCGTGTTCGCGTGCATGAGGTGCGTAGCCAGCCCCATGATTCCCTGCCGATCCAGCCACCCAGCCCGAGAGGGAAAAGTCGAAATTTAGTTTTGGTAACCCGAGTTGCAATCCCCTGGGTGTGAGGATGCAATAATGACGTAACGCCAAGCGCCGTCCATGCGTTGTGACAGAGACGACGATGCGTCAAGGAGTAGGAGAGGAAGGAGAAGGTTGGGTAGATTACAAGGTCGTACGGGTAGAGCATCGTGATCGTCGGAGCTGCGCATGCCCCACGCTTTGCGTCATTGCCATGATGCAGAGTCATGACAATGGCGGTGTACACGTGTAACATGGTCAGGGAGCTTGTTTACTCCCAGTTACCTGACAACGTGAGTGACTGTCTCAGTACTTTGAAGGATACCGCCCGTTCTCTTGATCGTCGGGGCTGGAGTTCCTTTGGGGTTGGTATACGAACCGGTTCATCATCTGGCCTTGCTGCATCGGCATCATGTGTACGCCGTTGGGTTGCATCTGGGCGATGCCATATGGGTTTTGATGGCTAATATCGCTGCCGAGGAAGTTGTTCATAGCGGCGCCATGGAGGCCCTGAGCCTGCGACACTGGGCAGTCCTTGTGAGCTAGAAGAAGAGTCTTGAGGTTGACAATCTCTTCGCGAAGCTGAGTGACGGTAGCAGAGAGCGCGTCGTTCTCTGTACTAAAAAGTTCGACTTTAGCTTGGAGATTGGCCAACCATTGCTTCTTGCGCTGTCGGCACTTGAGGGCAGCGACCCTGATACACGTTAGTAGCTTGAAGTTGGGATGGAGAGAAAAGACATACCTATTGCGCTCGAGGAAGTTCTTGCGCTTCTCCTCGTCGGTCATCTTGCGGCCCTTGCTGTCGTACTCCTCCTCCTTGATGTTGTTCTCGTCATCAGAGTCGCCGTCGTCCATGTCGTCGCCCATGGGCTGGTTGGCGTTGCTCTTCTTTCTTGAGTTCTTGGGGCCGTCTTCAGCTTTGCGCTTGTTTCCGGCAGCTTGTTTGCCATTAGCGGCGCCCTTCTTCGCACGTGACCGTGTACCAGTCTTGTTTTGCTCACTCTGGCCGCTCTCTGAGAAGTCACCGGTCTCTGCAGATTGAACGCTGTTGATGGAACCCTTGGTGTCACGGCGGCCATGGTTGGCGTTGACGGGTTGGACGGGCATGTGCCCGGCATTCATCGATTGCTGTTGGGGAGCCATCGAGTAGGGTGGCTGGTTGTTGCGTGCAGCGCCGTTTTGGCTGGCAAAGGACAGCAGGTCGTTAGCGGCACTGCTGACGTCATGGTTTGGATATGGCTCGTTCTGGGCGCGCTGTTGTGGCTGCTGCGCCTGCTGGTAGTTGTTGTTAGGGCGGTCCATTCCTGCGGTCGCGGCTTCGGGCTGCGACGTGGGCGCGTTGGAGGTGGCTTTGTTGTTGTTAGCTTGGTGTTGAGCAGCGGCGCGCAGAGCAGACTGCTGGAAGTCGGCAGTACCAGGTGTCACGCCAGCACTTTGGAGATTGAAGATGGCTTGGGTGTTCGGGCTAGGAGCTGGGAACATGGAACCACCGCCGCCAGGAGTAAGGCCGGTGCGGAGAGAGGATTCGTTCGGGGTTGGGAAGCCTCGGAATGACTCGCTAAAATAATCTGTCTGTCCAGTCGGCCCGCTCAGCATAGCAGGGCTCAAGGGTCCTGCGCGTAAGCCCTGCCACCCCGGTGTGATGCCCGGTAGGGGTGATGGTGACGTAATGTTCGCAACGGGCGGAAGAATAGGTCGGCCTCCAGGTGTCTGTAGGTTGCCAGACTCGCCGCCAAAGGACTGCTCGAAGACGTTTGGCTCGAGCGAGAAGGGGTTGTGGACGGTGTTGAAGTAGTCGGGAGTATCGCCAGTGGTCGAGGGCGCGGGCTTTGGTGGAGGCGCCAACGGCTGGGCATTGGTGGTTGCGGGTTTGGCAGCGTCTGCGTTGGTGGCCGCTTCGGTGGTCGCAGCTGGCGGTGGGTTAGCATCGTGTGCTGGTGGACGAGATGGATGCAAAGCGACAGTTGACAGTCGACGGGGATGTTGGGACGGGACTACTTACGCTGTACCTTGGGCGACGACTCGGCCTTTACTGGCTCAGCTGATCACGGTGTTAGTAATGCTTGCATGTGTGATGATGTGACGGCGAGGATGACGACGATGCATGCGCGCGCGACGCAGGCAGGAAAAGGGGAGGCGTGGGAAGCAGCAGCGGTGAGGGCGTCACGGGGCAGCAGCGACGGGGGCATACACACCTTCAGTCTTGGTGACGGTAGGAAGAGATGTTTTGCTGTCCTTGGGAGAGGACATCTTGGAGGACGGGGAGGAGGTTCGAGCGGTTTGGGTTGCGGCTGCCATACTTTGGGGTGGTGACGTAGGGGTGGTGTCCTGGTCGATCGCTTGTGGTACCGGGCCTTCCCTCTCTTCGCTCGCTCGCTCACACCCACGCGATTCGGCTTCTCTCGACGGTTTTGGGCGCACACGGGCGACTCGAGCACAATAGCACCTGTGCTGTTCGGCGGAGCTGTCAGCGCACGGAATTACAGGTGCAGGCACGATGCGACGGGCTGGGTGCAGGCAGACGACGGGCGCAAAGGGCTGTCGCAGACGCTGGGAACGTGGCAAAGTCGGCAGCGCAGATAACAACAGCGGCGGCAGCGGCAGGGCAGGGCAGGGCGACACGACTACGTACCTCAGCAAAAGGAATCGAGCGCGGCAGATGCGGGGTCGAGCCGTCTCAATCCGATGAATATCGATATTGTTGACCGCCGGCTCTGTCGTCGCAAAGCTGGTGTCTGCTTGTCAAAACCAATAGTGACGTCAAGCCCCTGTGGTGACGCTCGCAGCCGTCGCAGTCTCTAGGCCTACACTCGCGCTGACTCTGCACGACTCTAGGCAATCCGGGGCTGTGGAAGCGCGTGATGGATGTTCCTGATCTCAATGAGGCTCAAACCGGCGTTGACGGGGATTGTGCTCGTGGTGACGATGACAGTGAGGCGTTCGGCGATGAGGTCAGAGGACAGGACGAGCGAGCAATTTCTGGGAGTGACGCAGCTGTGCCAAGCGCATAACGTGATTTCTTGGGTTCGTAATCAAACCCGGCCGCTAGTCCGCTCTGAGGGCCAATCACTGCAGCCGAGGCCCCACCGCCTTCGCTGGTCCGCCGATCCGCAGCCCCTTTTGGCTCGCCTGCCACGAGACGCTTTCCGGCACTGGTCCCGTCGAAGCACCCCAGCCTTCCATTCACTGCAAGGACTATTCCCGCCCACCGCATTTTCCTCTCCTCCAGCACGCTGCGATAAGACACACGTAGGACGTTGATAATGCATCGTTCACAATGACCGCATCGACGACTGCTACCACTTCCATCCCTGCCTCTCCACCCGCAGGGAAGGAACCTCGAAGCTACTGGAGCCGACACTCTGCAACGGCCAGCGGATCTGATTCTGCCAGGTGCCGGTCCCGTTCCAGACCTCGATTCACGCATGTTTCGCCGATCTACATCGTCTACTCGCATCGGCAAAGTACCAGCCCTCGCGCGGACTTTGCAACCGCTGTCCCAATCACACCATGCCAAAGTTTCATCGCCTTCTTTTTCCCGATGCTCATCGAGATCGTGATGTCCATGTTGTTTAATGCAACAAGCGTGGAATACAGGAGTCGGATGTTTGGCATTCTGTAATCAACAAGTGGGTGGCAGGGCGATGCCAGCCTCCACACCCTAAAGACGTATCACGAACGTCAGGGACGACGGCTATTCCGCTTCCCCGTACCTTCCTGCTTCTTGCTGCTTGGTCGCATGGGTCTGGCTCATGCGAGCAACCAACTATCCGCACGTAGCGCATGAGCGTGCAGCAGGTGTAGAGCAAAGCTTAATTGTGACGTAGTTATTGACCTTTGATCTCCACTGGCGTACAACACTGCTGTAGAGCCATCTAGTCTCGCCAGACTTGCAG
This sequence comes from Alternaria infectoria, assembly GCF_024043175.1. NCBI lineage: Eukaryota > Fungi > Ascomycota > Dothideomycetes > Pleosporales > Pleosporaceae > Alternaria > Alternaria infectoria. The sequence continues at coordinate 1,027,969 of NW_026250693.1, read as the reverse complement.
ACTGAGGGATACACTTCTGCTTCTTCACCATCAGAGGTGTTCTGCCTAGCTTCTGTTTGAAACTCGCACTATTCGTGATGCTTTTGATCGCTACTACGACACCAATCGGAACCAGCTCCATATACATCAGAACATGCTTTTACTTCCAATAACCCATAAAATTTCATGGCTTAGAATCTTGTCAAATACATTCGAATACTCTGATAGGTCTGAAGTGTAATTGAAACGGCATTGAGGAATGAGTAATATTGATCGAAGGCAAATCGACTTCCAAGTACATGACAGGTCGAAATCGTCGATGTGGAAGGTTTCTTCTTTCCTATCGGCTGGATACAAGTAAAGAGAAAGGTATTTCTGGAAACACATGAAGCAAAAGCCAAACATACCTTGCTTCAGCTAAATGTCGACGCACGAGATGTACATCTCTGCAAGGTATGGCATAGCACCCAGTATACAATATTTTCCTCTTTCCATAGATGATGTCGAAGAATCGTCACACAACAACTAAGATACTCAGAGTCCATTTTTTCGAACATCACTCTTTCTAATTCGTCTTAATGTTCTTTTACCTAGGCATCCGTATGCGGGTGCTGTATCGGTTATACAAACCGTGAGCCTCCGCTACAACTTACACAAGAATGTAGCAACGAATAATGAAGAGATCCGTGACACCATTTACCTGAACTCACGCATTAGGAAGAGAGTGCAACGGCTATATGGTATCCAATATCCGACAGTGTGCACAAAGGCAGAAGAAGAAGTAGGTATTTTAACTGACCATGGGGTAGAGCAGGTCTTTTGTTTGGTCAATGCGAGTTGCATGTGAGCCAGCAAAGTCAAAATAACATATTCGCGTCGGGACGTTGTCGAATTTAGGTACGCGGCATCCGGCGCGTAGTACAGCATCGGGGAGCTCCGAAGTGGGCTGGAGGGGTAGCTACCGCGTACAACAGCAGGAAGGTACCGCAAGTCTCCCTCCGCGCAATCATCACGTCTACACCCATAAATCCTCTTTGTCTTCGAACTTACCGGTCTTCTACATAGACAACCAAGGAAACCTTCCTCGCAAACTCCAGGTGCCCATTCACACACGTCCACACCTTCAACCCACCACACCCGCATGTCCACCACGCACCGCATCACCGCCCTCACAAACCACCTCTCCCCACCCACAACCTCCACCGCAAAGATGTCGACCCCCGAAAAGAAACCCCCAATAACCTGCCACGTCCTCGACACAACCCTCGGGCGCCCCGGCCCCAACATCCCCGTAACCCTCACCCTGCACCCCACAACCACCACGAGCACCGCCTCGACCCCCAAATTCAGCGGCCTCACAAACGGCGACGGCCGCGTAACCACCTGGACACCCAGCACGCCCTTCTCCTCCGCGAGTCTGGAAGAAGTGTTTGCGCAAGAGGGTGATCAAAAGTACAGTTTGACATTTGATACTGAGCGCTTCTTTGGGGAGAGGGGGGTTAAGACTTTCTTCCCGGAGGTGGAGGTGAAGTTTCTTGTGAGGCAGGAGGCCAAGGGCGAGCATTATCATGTGCCGGTGTTGTTGGGGCCGTTTGGGTATACGACATATCGGGGGAGTTGAGGAGTTGGAGGGATGAATAGGTGGGAGGAAGGAATGAGAATGGGGTGGATGGAGAGGAGGAATGGCTTGAGAGTCAAGGTATTCACATCTTGACTGTTTGTCAATCTCGAGTCCAGGACGTTGGTGTCACGATTCTGTCTTCGAGATACAGCGGGAACCTGCATTCAGTGTGCTTCCATCTCCCAACGGTTGGGCAGCACAAAGTGCGACAGTGTACATGACAAGAGATTCGCGTAGAACACGCGCACCAATACTCTGGGTCGATTCGTCTCACAGGGCGGCTACGACACGGCTGTCTGTGCACTCGATACATACCAGTGCTTTATCGAGAACACGTTGAAACCCGCAAGGAGTCCAAGCTCCGTTGCGACTGTCTACACTCACGTCACTCAAGCACCGCGTACAAGTTCAATGATGATGATGATGTGGTATCAATTCTTCATTCGCACCTATCTCCCCTCTCATCCCAGCCCATCCATATCACCCAGCTTCGGGGCGCTTACTGGCTGGCTCGCTCAGCGCTCGAATACATACATACAGGAATATAAAAACCGTGCGGTGGTCATCGCACCACGTCCGTCAGAGCTAGACGTTAAGTTGAAAAGATCAGAATCAGATCATGACAGAATAAAAGATGCTTGGATATCAATGAACGAAAAACACGGAAAGTGTGACTAATGCATCCGAGATGCCAGATCTCGGCCGTCGTAATGCCTAGATCCAGAGAAGAGAAGTGTAAAGGAAATGGTGGGGGTGCCGCAGTGGCTGGATATCTTCGCAGATTCAACATAGATGGTGCCCAGTTCGCTGAAGCTGGGTAAAGTAGACGCCTTTGAAATCAGCGACATTGAATTCATGATTTACAACCCGCTCTTGTGGTTGTCGGAGAACGGGCTCTGGTCCCTTCTGTTGGAGACGGTGCTGCCGCGTTTTGAAGCTGATGACTCCTCTACAATAGGCGTCATCGGTGTGCGAAGGCCGAGCGAGGTATCGTACGAAGTGATGCGGGAAGACATGATGGGTCGCGGTGGTTCGAGTGACGAGCTATCTGCGAAAGGACTTCGGTCCATGGTAGGCGTGCCGTCCCGGGAATCAGGGTATGGTGAGCCGCGGTCGCTACCCGAGTTGCTACGGAGTAGTGTTTGTCGTGCGCGTACGTGGTCATCGTCGGACTCATCCCCAGAGTCGGATGCTAAGCTTCCTCTTCGTGCACGCGAGTGGGCAGCACCGTCATCCGATGAGGCGGTAGAGTAGCCGGTGAGTGGGCGCGCAGAGGGTACGAGGACTTCGGGTGTGTTGACGAGTGTTCGGTCTGCGCTTGTTGTCGAGTTTGATGAGCTCTTGGGTGGTGTGATGTCGGAGCTCCTCTTCTTAGTGATGTTGAGGGCACGGACAGGGCCAAGTTGTGCGGTGCTTCGGACGGAGTTTGCGGGGCTGATGCCAGGCATGTGAATGCGGATGGGCTTCACGGTGTGCTTGGGGTCGATTGAAGGTACAGGTGGTGTCTCCATGCTGGGTGTCTCTGCCGGGCTGTTGGTCGCAGTCGACTTGACGCTGACGACAGCTGCCTTGCCGCGTACGATGGTCTGAGCTGGGAGAGGAGATACAATGGCGTTTTGCCGGTACATGGTCGATGCAACGCTGCCTCGTTGGGCGAGACTGGGAGCGATGCTTGTGCGGCCGGCGGTGCTGGCAGACATCATGGAGTCGCGGAAGTCAGGAACGAAGAAGTGCTGGTCGGCGGTCGAGTACGGGGTGCTCATGCCAGACGAAGGCGACATGGCAGGAATCGGAGGCACGGGAGGGACGAGCAGGTCGGGCGATCCGGGGCCTGAGCGGTTCGTGACGCCGGGGATGTAGGCGATCTGGATGATGTTGGAGGCGCGGGTGAGGACGGACGAGGCCATCGAGGCAACAGTGTGTGTGGAGGCGCGCGCGCTCCGCCGTGACTGGAAGTCGTTCTCGGCCTTCTCTTGCGCCGTCATGTCGACATCCTGCCATTCGCTGCGCTGGGACATGGGCCGCCTCTTTCCCTTTAGGCAGTACTTCCATACGATGAATGTGAGAATGGCGATGAAGGCGATGCCGCCGATGACTCCTCCAGCAATGGCACCGACGTTTGGCTTGCTAGCAGGAGCATCGCCTGCCGTGGGGTCGGGCTGGCAGCCGACGGAGGCGCACTGGTCGCATGTTCGTGAGTTCTGGACGCAGACCTCGTTGGCTCTGCACTTGATGCCCTCGCAGGACAGTGCAGCCGTCTCACATGCGACGCATCGCTTTTCTATCCGGAAGACATTCTCAGCGTCTGGCATCGTGTTAGCGGGCTGTCATATGCAGTCACGTCGCTGCAGGGTCGCAGATCGTACCTCTGAGCGCACGGATGGACATGGCAACGGTGGATGGGGTGGTTAGGGGATCAGCAGCCCCAGGTGAAGAAGCAACGAGGGCCAGCTGTCAGCTATGGGCGCACCCGGTGGTGTGCGACGCGGATCGTGAAGGTGTCGTACGGCGGAAATAGCACGGTGCGACGGTTTTGAGCGGTTCGAGTGCCTGGCGACGGGGACAAAGAAAGCAGGCGAGAATAGACGGCGCTACGGAGAATGGGAAGGTGCGAAGGGTGGCGGGCGAAGTCTTGTACGGCGGCGCGAAGGGTGGTAACGAGTGACTGGGGACAAAGGCGACGCAACAAAGAAGCAAAAGCGGTGATGCGGCGCAAAGGTGGTGAGGAACCTGAGGACGAGGGCGCAGTAGCGTGGTCAGACGGGCGTGGCTCTTGGGTGTTGGGGCGCCGGCTGGGGTGGGCCGCGCGTGTTTCGTCCCTGCGAGCTGGGGCCTGAGGGTGAGGTGTGCCGACGGGCGACAATGTCGATGAGCACGCGAAAATGTCCGAAACGCTCTTTCTTTTTGTCGCTGCCTCAGAGCTGCGATCGTCGTGCACTCGACCTGGCCGTTGCGGAGGGGGAGACTGTTACAGACACTGTTGCTGCTCTCTTTGAAGCACCTGACTGGGGACCTAAGCCACGGCCGTTCTGGGCCAAGCGGCCCTCGTGTGCATAACCTTAATCTATTTATTGCAGCCTCAACCGGGCGACCGAACGCCTCCAGCTGCCTCACCACCAGCGCCCATATCACGGCCTCGCCCGGCCTCATCTATTCACATTCCGCGCATCGCTTTCTTTCATCTGCTCTCGCACGCCGCTGCACAGATTTGCACTCATCTGCTGCCGGCGCTGACCGGGACTTGCTGACCTCAGGTACGGGATCCAGCCGCTAGCAGAGCCTCCCGCACCGTCATTGGCCCTTCGCTCTTGGGTAAATAGTCAATTGCGCGTCTAGATTCATCTCTCCGCAGCGGCCAATATATCGAGCATCCACCTTATCTCCCACCACGTGCAGCCTCCTTCACCCATCCATACTACTGGATACTACTCCCAACGGCTTACCCATTCACGGCGACACCTCCAACTCCGCGCAAGCCACTTCAAGCCTCAGGCTACATGTATCCGTTTCCTCTCACAGAAACATGTCAGCCAAGCTCCACCCACCTGCAACACTTCTCTGGTCGAGCACCTGTCAGGTCCAACACCGCCGCAGGTATCGCACCAGCACGACTGCTGCCCGCCTGATGTGCCAGGCACACTGGCTGCCCTACTAACATGCGTGCGAAACACGACGAACCACGGCCGACCATATTTACCCTTTTCTGTGGGGTTAACCCGCATCCGCCCTTTCATTTCCCCAACCCAGCCACTCACAACAGGGCCTGTGAAACTTTTGTACCACCATCCGCTGTTATCGCGATGGGTGTATTATGGGGTCTCCCTTGCGCTACCCATCGCTGATTATCTCCCGCTGCTGATCGAAAAGTCGAGACCGTGGCTTGGTGACACTGCGCGCTCACTGGCAGGTTTGCCGTTGCTGACATCCGAGATTTGCCAGACTGTGATATAGGTGTCGAGTAATAACATTCGCAAGAAGCAATCACTACATCAATCTCTCAACCCCTAATCGACGTTGCTACTGACCACACATCCTCGGCCGTCTTCTCGTTGTTAATATCGCAGTATAGTGGATGTCCTTTTTCACCCTCCAACAACCGCATAACCTCGGCTGGATCTTCGCCTCCGGTTGACATCTTGCAGTGTAGCAGAAGTTACTTTTCGGACTACTCCATGCTTCACAGGGTCTTGAGCTCAACGGACTTCCGATCTGACCTACCCGTGATGACGGACGAGGCGGTCCGCCACCGGGTACACTTGAAACGGCTATCTACCCGTGGTCAAAGACTATCACGTCCACTCGCTGTCCGAGGGGATTGACCCCTCCGGCGGTCACTGTTGCCACTGTTCTTCTGTTGCCCTGTGGGCATCGGGTACGATGTCATCTCTGTCTATTGTTTCGTTGTCCAACGAATTGATGTATCTTCACCAGCTAGCAGCAAGCCTTGCGTTTCAGTGTCAATGACGGACCCCGTGGATGAACTGTCGTAGCCAGAAATAAGCTGCACGGATGATTTAAAGTGTTCGCTGAGCACGCCGGCGTTGTATGTACATGGCAAAGTACCCCGAAAGATGCTTTGTAGCGCGGATGGAGGTCGTGTAATTCATTGCGTACTTTCCTCCCTAGCTGCATCTCACACGCTCAGCCCAACAAATGGATATGCAAGAGCGCCTAGACTCCACGACGAATCTGCTGCTTTCGTCTTGTACTGATCAAGAGCATGAGACAAATGTCCTCGCCAATCATCCCCTGCAAAGCTCTGCACCTGCAGCTCATTCATCCAAACCCTGCGCCTAGAATCGGAAATCAAGCAGCCCAAATGCAAACGATCCAAACGCGGCAGCACGTCCTCCTCTTTAGCAACGCGGCTCAAAATGTGCCGCCACGTGTTATATGGATCTGAATTCATGATGTACCTCAGACTCAACAATCTCAGCGTAATCTCTGCCGGCTTCAAGAGCGTGAGTAGCTCGTCGCCGTTCATGATCCGCATAACGGAAAGTTTACACTCTTCCAACTTCTCAAAGTGGCAATGCCGTGCCATTTCCCCAAACACATCCATTTCCAAGATGCTGTAACAGCTCAACTCTAGTCTTCTTACATTCCGTGCCTTAGCGAGAAAGCGTACCACGAACGGCGCGCGTGTAGTGTCTATCTCGAAGCCTGAGACCGAAGAGCGTAGATCGCGAAGATGCAATTGCAGCGTATTCAGCTTCTCAAAGGCATGGTCGAAATAACGGAGCGAAGGAGCCAGGGTCTCCAACTTGCCGATACTGACTGCGCCGAAGGCTTTGTCGCTGTCCACCTGAATACGTCGAACTTGCACTTTCGATTCCGCAATCGCAGACATGGTGGAGACAAATGGCCGTGACATCTCCTGCTGGCTGCTCTTGCAATACCGCGTACAGAACTTTGCGTATTTCACGTGCATGCCATCGTACGCAAACGTGATGACGTCCAGATGTTCCAGTCGTTCGAAAATAGTCACCAGGCTTTTGCGATCGAATCTCGTTTCGCTGAAGAACTTGGCTACTTCCTCTGAGGCTGTGTAATCGGCGATATATCGTACTTCGAGATCGCGGGTAGCTGATGCGGTGCCATATGGTGTAGCAATGCCCTTTGTTTCTGAGATCCGTATTTGTGCTTGCCAAAGATGGATTGAGTGGCGAGGTGTGGCGTCTACGATGAGGTGCTGGATGGCGTTGCCGAAGTGGGGGTGCGATGTTATTTCTAGTAATCTGATGAAGGCGGCTTCAGTCCATTGTAGCGTGTGCTGGCGGAAGAAACGGTCTTTGAATACATGGGAGGTTTGTTTGCTCAGAGACGGGCTTGTGAGGCGGAGTGAACGACTATTTGGGAGGTCCAGGTAGGTGGTTATGTGCTCGATTAATTCGGTGGGCAGGCGTGACAATGCCATCGCTCTCAGTGCTGCATCCTACGATGATCTGTGGAACGGATGTTGATAAGATGGATGAGGCAATCACCAAACGTCTGTGGAGGCAAAGAGGCGGGGAACCTGCTGCATGTTGACGATGCACTAACGGTTTCGGGTATCGTACATGCATTATTCGGGAAGGCACGATGTACTGCGCATGCTTAATCTCATTCGTCTTGTATTTTGTTCTGCCGAGTACCACTAGTATCGACTTTCCACAAAAATGTTTCCTTGCAACCGTTTTGATATGTACAGTTGTGGCAGTAAAGATAGCTCTTTCAGGCCTGCAGGTATCCACTGCAAAGACGAGAAGAAGAGGATTGTAATGCCTTGTAAACTCCATCCATTGCTCCTATTTCCAACCCCCAATCGCCATTCTAATCGCTATCACTATCGCTATCACTGTCGCTGCCGCTGTCACTGTCGCTGCTTCCCGATTCGCTGCTAGAGCTGCTGGCGCTCTTGGCAGAAGTCGCGTTGTCTGATCCAGAATCCGAGTCGCTGCTGTCATCAGAGTCGGAGTCTGAACTGTCCGAGTCGCTGCTGTCCGAACTGCTCTCATCGCTCGACACTTCTGTCCTGCGCTTCCGCTTTCGTGCAACAGGCTTCGCTGGCTCCACATGCTCCATCAAAGGGTTGATGCTAGATCTTGGAGTCACTGCTGGCAGTACGGGCTCGGCGCGACCCAAAGCATTCAGGAGCGCCTCAGCTCGTCGCCTTTGCAGACGTCGAATGAATCCGGCACTGTACTCGTGTTCTCCAAGGTCTGTGATGTCGCCTTCTGTCTTTCTCCTCTTCCGCTCCTTGAGGATGCGCTCCTGTTCTGCGTCCTCCCGCGCGACCTTCTTGGCTTCCGCGTCATTCATCTGGGCGTCTTGCTCGTCGATGTCTTTTACTGTTGCCCTGCAACGTTCGCGCAGACGTTCGATCACACCAGCTCCTTGAAGACCGGCGATGTATTCAACAAGGGCCTCAGAATGCTCGTTAGGGATGCGAAAGATGTTTAGGGCGTTATCAACAACGTCGTTTTGTTTCGCTTTGTTGAACTTCCAGTTGTCGCGATCGTAGTGGTACTGCCTGAGATAGGCAATGTATACCGAAGGATCCTTCTTCTTTCCCTTTGGCGGAGCTGCAGATGCAGGTGTAGATTTAGCCTCGGCAGGCTTCGACGTAGGCTTCGGTGCTGCTTGTGGTGTCGGCTTCGGCTGCGGTTTCGATTTCTCTTCCGGTTCAGCGTCTGGGGTCTTCGAACTGGTGGCTTCTTTGGGTTCTGCTTCTGTCGCTGGTTTCTTGTCTAGTTGTCCGTTCCTCCTCGCCGCCTTCTGCTCCTCAGCAATGATTGAATGGAGTACAAAGTTGGAGACTTCTGGTGGCTGGGAGACGGGTCCAGTTCCCTTCTGTTCGGCAACCCAGGCTTTGAAATAATCCTGGCCTGTGTTCCCGTCGGACCGTTTGGTATCGGGGGTGAATGCGACTGATTTTCTCACATCTGTCAGTGGGGGTGAGTCAGAGGGCTCCTTGCGGCTGGATTTCTTGGGGAGCTTTTGTGGTGTTGTGGCGGCGGTTGGGTTGGCGTGGTCCAACTCAGTGGAGGCAAGTAAAGTTGGACGCGCTGTCGCGTACGCTGGCTCGTGAGGGGGGTGAGTGGAGCCTGGCTTGGGACGCGTCTTAGGCTGAGAATCACCCTCTTTTTCTTCTCTCCGACGTTTGGCTGGCTTCTCTTTCTTCTTTCGATAATTCGGATCTCCTCCTTTGAAGGGCTTGTTTGTTGCTGGAGTCTGTTCCGTGGGAGCCTCTGGCTCGATATCAAAAGTCACGACTGGAAATTCGGAACTAGTAGCTCCGTTGATGTCGCTTTCCGTGGTCTCAACCCGACTCTTCTTGGCATCCTGTTGGTGATCCTCAGCTGCCTCATGTTGGTGTTTCCGTTTGCCAAGCTTTGAGTCTTTGCCATTTACGGCACGCTTCTGGGATGGCAATGCTTGCGCACGACAGTCTGTAGTTGTTTGGTGGATCGATGGTGCTTTATGTTCAGGTACGGCGTCTCCGGACTCGGCCTCTTCTTCGTGCCTCAGTTTGAGCCCTAGCCGTCTCCAAGCCGGGATGTAGCCCGGTTCAAACACATTAGCCATGATCAGATGCGGAATATGGATATCTGTATCAAAGAGTTAAATCGCATCGCGCATGACCGAATCAGCTGGAGCAGAGCGTCCTGTCAGGAGGGAAAGGTCGAATGAGAGGTCGCAGGCAGAGAATTTCGGGGCTGATCTAGGAAGGCACAGACCAAGTGACGGCGATCCCAGAGCTCCAGGCCACAAGCAACGCGTGTAGTGACAGCCAACGCCGACAACCTCGCCTTCAACCCCCAGACCGCGCCCACCGAGCTTACGCAAATCTCCGGAACCCGTTGCTGCAGCTGAAGCCGCCAATTACAAATACACAGATCCACCACCGCCCATCATGTCTGGTGCGTCGAAGCTATAACCTGGTGTTTGCCGCATACATGCTAACAGGGACCTCGTCATACAGGAAGCGCAGGCTACGACAGACACATTACCATCTTCTCGGACCAAGGTCGTCTATACCAAGTCGGTACGCATCCCGAGCTATCTACGCCGCCCAAGCGACGATAGACCCCGCGACTTCCTGGAGGAGCCACCACTAACATGACATGCAGAGTATGCATTCAAGGCGATTACGGCAGCAAACATCACATCATTGGGCGTGCGGGGCAAGGACTGCGCAGTAGTCATCTCGCAGAAGAAGGTGCCTGTACGTATGGCAAGCACGACGGGCCGCACGAGGTACTGACGTATGTACACAGGACAAGCTCATCGACCCCTCCTCCGTATCCCACATCTTCCGCCTGTCGCCCTCGGTCGGCTGTGTCATGACCGGATCCATCGCCGATGCGAGAGCCTCCGTGAGCAGAGCGCGGGGTGAGGCTGCCGAGTTCCGCTACAAGTACGGCTACGAGATGCCCTGCGACGTACTGGCCAAGAGGATAGCCAACATCAGCCAGGTCTACACACAGCGCGTAAGTGGCGATGCATGAAGAAGGTGCGACTGGATGCTAAGCAACGTGCAGGCTTATATGCGACCGCTCGGTGTGGCCACCACCCTCGTCTCCCTCGACTCTGAATTCGGCCCCCAACTCTACAAGTGCGATCCAGCTGGCTACTACGTAGGCTACAAGGCAACAGCCTCTGGACCCAAGACGCAGGAGGCGCTCAACTTCCTCGAGAAGAAGCTGAAGAACAAGGAGCACGCTGAGGGCAACTGGGAAGAGGTTGTCGAGCTGGCCATCACCGCCTTGAGCACCGTCCTGTCGGTCGATTTCAAGAAGAACGAATTGGAGATTGGCATCGTAGGAGGCCCCAAGACCAACGGTCAGGAGGGCACAGACTCCGCCTTTAGGGCGCTCACCGAAGAGGAAATCGATGAACGACTACAGTCAATCGCAGACAAGGACTAAGGAAGGCAGCAATGGCCGTGGAGCTGGAACGGCATGTGGGTCGCTGAGGTATGACTGAGACGAACCATGACGATAACAACAGATAGCATGATACGACCTCTCAGACGTCAAAAGTGCTCCAGCAGCACCATGAATGAAGACGTTAGACTGTACTCTCCTGCATAAGCGCAACTGTGACGAAGCGGCCGGTCCAGGGACAAGAAACATGTGGTGAGTTCAGCCGTGACTCCACTTGGTCTCGCCCATGACACCAGATTCCCATACTGCCTCAGCTGCAACGGTCTGCAATAACTCGCGAACTGCTCCATCGACGTCATGCTACTGGCTCCTAGTCGTCGGAGTGCCCAGCACAGCCGTCGCGTGGCTGACCGTGGCTTACCGTGGCTTTCGCGAGCGTTGTTCGACTTTGCGCGCACGTCAACCCTACGCCGGCACGCACTTCCAGGTTCATACTCAGCGGACAACCACGCGAAGACCGCACCACTAATTATAAGCATCGTCCAATCAGAGTGGATGCTGCGGCTGAGATACACAGCTTGGCCTTGATGCCTTACCCGATGCAGCCTACCAGGGCTGGCTCGCTAAACTACTTCGCTCGATGTGGCGCTTTTAGGGCTGCTGAAAAGGTCCAGCACAACGCTGCTCATTCCAGCTGGAGAGCAAACGTAGCGGAGCATCGAAAAATAGGCATGGTTAGATGCAGACGCACGGTTCCTGCATGTTTGGCCATCCCGTTGTAGTGGAGACTGGTACTGACGGTGATGCTACTATGCCGATTCTCACACCTCTTCACAAGCCTCGAGCTGCCGGATGCAAGGTCCTGAGTGGTCTACCAGGCCAGGGCCCTAGTACAGCTGGGAGCTACTCACGTCCCAAAGTGGGACGTCCTTATGGTAGCGGCGGGAGTAGCCCTGCACGCATGGCTATTCCTACCTTACGCTATCGAGAGCCTTGCTCATGAACACTACCACCACCATCATCATCGTGAATACATGTCTCCTACATGCTATTTAATACTCGCCACGCCGCCTCGATTTGAGGCCCATCTACACCAGCAAGCCTAGTTCTCTTCTACTATCTACGACTTACTTCTTCTTAGCCACTTCATCAATCTGTCGCCAGTCGATCTTCATTTCAAAAAAACCGAAGCTACCATGTCTGACGGTCGTAAGGCTCTCCCTACTCCAGCAAAATATTTTCATCCTCCCAGCACCCCCAATTCATACGACTAATCAAGACACAAAGACTGACTTACATATAGTCAACGATGCCCGTGCCATGCGCATTGCAGAGATCATGACCGACTTCCGCAACCTCCAACACTACCTCGTCCAGTTACGCGCCACTCCCACAGCAGAAGAGTATTATCTTGAGGGTTACTCTCTGCTACGACAATGCACCAGCGAGGCACAGGCCATCCTACAGACACCCTTTTCTGGCAGTGCCAGCACGGGCTCAGGGGATCCGGAGGCAGAGAAGCAGCAACTGAGAAAGTAGGTCACTTCCTCCTGCCTGTTTCCCTCATGAGGGACTGCAGCAGCTAGCACGAAAGAGGAATCTGACGAGTTCTAGCATCATCACAGACGCCGCTGTGCGACGCTTCCAATGCCAACGCGCTTACCTACGAGCCCACGCTGGCTTGCGGTGGATGAACGCCCGCAACAGCGTCTTGCGTAGCCAGAGGCCCAACGCGAGCCATCTGGGTGCACTCCAGCAGGCTGATGCTACGATGAGAAATGTACGTTGAATGTGCCATTTCCCTATTCCACTTCGAGATTGGAGGAGAGGGATTCAGAAGCGACGAGAAGCACCAGGCTGGGAAGATTGCATGCTAGCTCACTAAGTTCTAAACTGACTATTGGACTACAGGAACTCCTCGCAATCAGCGATGCCTATGTCGAAAACACGCTGCGCGCCGCAGATGCCTCGCAGGGCAAGTGGCTGAATGAAGATCCTTCGCTGGCACAGATCCAACAGATACTCATGACTCGACGATAAGCATTCACGATGCCAACAGCACTGTCCGGAGCTCTTCATCGGATTGAGACTATCACGAACATCCTACGAATACGCTCACTCCCACGTCATACTGCAGCGGATTCGGCCCTCCGCTCTTCATCGTTTCCCCGCACACGTCTCCTCCGGCGAGTCTCTAGTGGCAAGACATGCCTACACATCGCGATTCATTGTTCAGGCTTTTCGAATACTACTCTTCTAGTGCTGGTCACACGGTTTGGGAAGCACATGCACTTTGTTTCTTTGGGGTAGCCCTGGATGATAGCCTATTTTAGCGTTGGCGTTGGCGTCTTGAATCATTTTGGTGCATGGGACATGTTACGCTCTTTTGGAAGGCACAAGCGACCGGTCGGCAGATATGCATGCGAAGTGATGGCGAAGCATGGCAAAAGCACAGGACAGTTCGGGTAAAGTTGAACCAGAGATAGTCGTTCGGGCGTTTCCTCTATTCTTCTTCTCGCTTTTTCGTCAATTGCGGCTTTTAGGCTGTATCCCCATGTCCTAGTTCCTTCTTGAGTTGTTTCCTTTCTTTCGTCTTCTTTTCTTCTTTTCATGTCAATAATTCTAGTCACTATTGGTATTTCAAGCACGTCAACACCATCTCATGAACACGAAAACGAACACAAGCCTGTTACTAACCAACCCCTCATCAAGAAACGAATGTGGACCCTGGAGCGATATGGGTACTTCGAACTAACTGCCTTTAGCGTTGTGCACTAGCTTTCAGCTTGACAGGCACATGGCCAGATCGAACCCGCACCGTCGAATCCCACACTGCGGAGCCGACCGATTATGCACGTGGATGCAATGCACCAGGGCTTTTACCAAACGGTTGTTCGTAAGGCAGATAACTTAGCGTGGCTCCAATGCTATGGACGTCATACACCAGGCAGGGCTGAGTGAGGAGTAATGGAGGCTCTAGCAGTAGCATGAACATGTGCCAATGTGCTTCCTCACGAATCACAACGCAGCGCAGCCTCTCCACGACACAACCCCATGGCGCAAAATTAGCAACTGGAAACTTTCCATCGATCGCACAACACGGCTACCATCACACAAGACCACGCGCAATCATGCATCGCCCAGCATCAAATCCCACATTCCCCGTTCCAAGCATTCGGCATCGCCTTGACAGACCAGGATTACATCCCAGGGCAGCTCGCTTACGCCATCTTCCCGCGCACTTGGCCTGATTGTGGCCTAGGGGATCGTCGGAGTTCCCGAAGTTGGCGGGCTTAGCATGCGAAGCCACGCTTCGGTACCAGTACCGGACGAATATCATGTGCGATGGGTGTCGTGGAATCGATGCACGATGGCTAGTTGCAGATGGCTACAGGGCGGGGTGCAGTGCAGAGGGTGTCGACGGGAGGTAGGGCGAGGTTCTGGCGCGGTCGCAGAAGGTGGCGTGGAATGCTGAGTGCGATGGGTCGCGATTGGGTAGGCTTGGGGGTTTGCATTTGATGATGACGCATCAGTTTTTATCTTACTGCTTCGTCGTATGAGATGCTCTCAGCAGTCAGAGCAATCATTGTGGGCTCCTGCCTGTATTTTCATGAGTTGCGTAGGCGACAAACGTATAGCTTGAGGCATACAAGAAGAAGAGAATGCGTCGTCGATTTAGGATAGGGCCCTTGTCTTGACACAGGCTGATTCTCGAAGACGTGCTTTGTGAAGTAAAATAATCGTGACAGCTCTTCGGGGTAGCCCATGGTCAGCACGAAAGTCTGAGACGATAACAGCATAGCCACAAAAGGTTCAGACGCTGCTATGGCATTGCGTAGTGCGCCTTGAACTAAGATTTCCGATGTCTTATCCACAGATGTACCGAGAGCGTCTCGTGATTAAGGCTAATTACATGTAATATACTCGCTTCCTCTTGCTAAGACTGTTAATGCTCTTAGACAGCATGCTAGTTCTATGTGCCTTCTTACTTTCTCTTTATAAACGCCCAATCTCTATTCTAGTCAATATGCTAGGTTCTTAAGAGTGTTTCATATGCAAGCGCTATTCCGCATTCCTTACAATGTTATTCAAATCAAAGCGACAACCGTAATACAAACTGGCAACAGAAAACAACTACGCAAAACAAGCAACAACGCTTATTAACCGTGCGCTCCGCCTCCTACACCCACTCCTAAATCACCATGCCACTCTGCTCTCGTTTAGCGACTCCCTCAGCGAAATGCTAGATATCGCTACAACAATCCTCGATCAGCTCCAGAGGATAGTCGGGCCCAGCTCGACACTTAATAAACCACCAAAGCCTCCCACAAACGCGACATTCTCTCTTCCTCCGCAGCCAACTAAGGAAACACCCAAAATCATCAAGAAGATAACCCGAACCCAACATTCAATTCTGACTTGTCGGAATTGTAAGGGAGACGTACTCCGACTCAAGAAGAAGAACCAGAAGTTGCGCGCAAACATCGAGACGCACAAGGACAACATCAAGGCCATTAAAGACGGCATGCCCAACAAGAAGACCCCCAACAAGATGCTTCAAAAGGTGAAGGAACTCGCCAACTGCGTCGAGCGCCAGAATGCTCGCAAGGTAAACACACATCAGAAGTTGCTTACAACCAGTCTCGCTAACGATCGGCAGTTAACCTCGCAAGCGATGCTCGAGGTCCTAGAGAACGACGTCGAAGCCTGCGATGTTGACTTCCAAGCCACTGCTGGTCCCCTGTGGACCGAGCTTGGAGAGCTGTGCAAGGCCGCGGAGAAGAACGACAAGGCTGCAACCGAGATCGGTTTCAGACAGCTCTTCCCGAGATTCCCGAGCTGGCAGTTAACCTACCGACTACGTCGACAACTGCCCCAACCTTTGGCGCATCAAGTCAAGCGCATCCGTATCGACTACAGGGAATTATGGGCAGCATTTATTCAGCACTCTTACTAATTCTGGGCGTATTCGTGCATCTGTTAACCCTTTGAGGTTACCCAGCTTGATCGCCGAGAGCAGTCAATCCAAGCTTCCACAACCGCCCTCGATATCATAAACAACCCTGAAGGATACATAGAGCCTAGCCAAGGTCACAAGCAGTCATCGTCAAAGACTGGAGAAGATACAGGTTGAGATCGCATGTGGGTGTTGCCACATAAATCTACCCGGGGAGTATTCAGTGTTGGTTAACCCATCACCATGCTTCCGCCAGACTTTAAGCGGAGGAACCCGCTCAGAGTGCGACCTTTCCAAGACTTCGATGACGCTGCCCCACCGCCATCCAATACCCGAAACAGGCTCTTGAACATGGTCCATGAGACTGGAGGGTTGAACCCAACGTGGAGGAGAAAGAACATTGAGGCATATATCGCCCCCAAAGAAGATGACGAACAGAAGCCTTCGAAGAGGAAGCGCAAGAACAAGAACAAGAAGACGAAAGAGGCAAAGGACGTGAGTCCCGCACTTCTGAAAAGTCAGTATGACTTGCTGTGGAGTCTGATACAGGAAGGGCTTCGGGTTGGATCAGATGATCACACAACGGAGTCGGGGATGGGTTTTGCAACACCATCGGAGCTTACCAATGCGAAAGAGCCCATCGTTCTCGACCCACATCAACGCCATGCTATCCATAGGGCCCTCCAGAGATTGCAGGCATGCCATCATGGAACCATTGTGGCATACGGCATGGGTATTGGCAAGACGCTGGTAGCCGTAGGATTGTACGCCGTCTTGAAGCAAGACTTTGCCATGCATGGGCGTGATTGGTCCTTGATTGACAAGACAACTTTGGACGAAGGGCATGATTCGCATGAGTTTGACCGCAAAGTGAGCATACAAGGAGGGTTTCTGATCGTTGTCCAAGTCGATCTCATTCCCTTATGGGAGAAGGAGCTCCAGGTGCACTTGGAAAACCCTCCAAGTGTCATTGTATACCATGGACACCAGTCGTGGTACCACTCCACAGCGCATACTGCAGACGAGCTTGCCGCAGTTGATGTGGTAATAACATCCTATGAGACGTTACGGTCAGATTACGAAGATGCCATGGCCGCTGCAGCGTCGCACGAAGACTTCTTCAAGACACCGGTTCTCGCACGTTCCCCCACCATGGTCATATACTGGAGGGGCCAAATCTTGGACGAGGCACATAAGATCGCAAACGACAAGACTGGTGTCAACAAGGCTGTAAATCGCGTTCGACCGTTGATGCGTCTGCCACTTACGGGTACGCCATTCCTCAACGATTACACAGATATCCAGTACCAGCTGTCGCTGATCAAGCTCGCGCCCTGCGACGATCCGAACTTTTTCGCTTCTCTTTTCCTGTTACATTCTGCGGCCAACCCATTCGTATACCGCACGTTGTCGGGCAAACTCAACAGCGTGCTCTCTCTGGTACTCAAGTTATACTCTCTCCAGCTAGATCACGGAAACATTTTTGATGGCGAGACGGTTGCTTCCGAGATCGATGCGGAATATGTTCGACATGACCACGAATTGGAAAGCTGGGAGAGAGACGCGCAAGAGAACGTTAAACAACCGTGGCTTCCAAGGTTGGGACCTGGGAGCCGGGCGAGGGTGAGCGGCAATAGCGGCGAAGATATTCTCAAGCTCATCATCTTCGCCAGAGTAGCGGCTGTGCACCCCGAATATGCTGACACGGGTCACGGAGAGAACGGAATTGTCAAGGTCGATTATCAGGAACTCGACGATGGTGCAGTAGAAGGCCTCCCCCTGGGCGAGATTTCGAAGTTGCAGGTGCTCAAGCGTGGCGTGGGTCAATGCGGCAATGACGTCATGGCTAGCGGACCTTGCGACGCGTTCGTTTTGATCACGCACTCTCTCCAACTCTACCTAAGTATCTTACAGTCCAGGTTTCGTTCAAACTAGCCGTTTTTAAACATCCTCAATTAAACCCCCATGCTCTATTGACATGTGTAGTTGATCGCTGTGCTCAGCTTGACTTGCCAACAGCTCTTATCCTACCGCCCCAAAACCACAGCACAGCACTTGCTGGTAATCCCAAACCAATCGAGGCGAAACCCAATGCGCTGTTACCCCAACCATATCCCAGACTGTTGTACATGTCGGGCGCAAAAACCGGAAAGACAAATGCGAGGCCATACGAAACAGAACGAATTGCTGCACCAGAGGAAGCTGCGAACTGGCCAAACTCCTCAATCTGGTATGCGATGCTTGCTTGGTTCACGATGAAGCTACCCAGCGTGAAGATAACAACACCGAAATCGACCATCACCCAGTGGAGTGTGCGCTCGGCCGACCACCCATACCAGAAGAGACCGGCTGGCATGATGATCATTCCTGGAACCATGTAGGGGATGCGGAACTCAGGCACGCCTTTTCCATCAGTCCGTTTAGCTTGTCTTCGATACGACCAGTCCATGATGCGGCCGCCCAGTTGACCACATAGGGTCGAGCCTATTGCAACCGAGAGATAATGTAAGCTGCCGACAAGCTCAGATTGACCGTATTTGTCGATCCACAGCGACGCGTAAGTAGCGAGCATGAGTGTATAGACGGCAAAAGACAACGTCGCGGTCAGTGAGATAAGCCAGGTGATAGGCCTTGTCATAAAGATGCGGATTGGACGCAGGAGGTTCTGCGCAATGCGAGCACGCTCAGCTTTGGTGGTTGGGACGTTACCACCCTCGGCTAAGGCTTTGCGACGGAGCAAGACTGGTGTGTATGATTCGCGAATCAAGAAGAATCCAACGATTAGGACTACTGCGTTGAAAGCACTCATGATCCAAAAGACCCACGACCAATGGAGGGAATGGGTAACAAGACCACCGATGATTGGTCCGAGAGCAGGACCAAGGAAGGGCAGTAGCGTCACCATGGCCAGGGATTTGCCGCGTTCGTTCTCGCCATACATATCTGCCATGACTGGTCCATTGAGCTGCGGATAATTAGTCATTGTCATGTCGGCGTTAATAAGTCTTATCACTTACCGTTACGCCCACACTCGCACCAGCTCCGGTCATAAACCTCCCAACGATCATCAAGCCAGTGTTCCTTCCCACAGGACAAAGTGTGTTCCAGGCCACGTACCAAGCGTTACATATCAGCCAGATTGGCTTCCTTCCCCATATCTCACTGGCGCTTGCGATTAAGAACGGCGCGATGCCCATGCCAAGGAAGTATACCGACATGGTTATCTGTGCAGTAGAAGCGCTGATGGTGAGATCGGAAGCGATGGCACGAAGCGACGGTGCAATCATGCTTGCAGACATTATGGGTATCAGCTGGCCGAAAGAGAATATAATTCCCATGGTGATCTTGCGTGAAGCTTGCCAGTTGTAAGGATCGGAGGTGTCCGTGGGTGACGCCCATGTTGACTAATTTGTTAGCAAGAATTGATCAAAGTAAGACATTAACATACTCCGTATTCATTCTTCAACCGCACCAGGCGGTCGTTAATATCGTCAGTGGTCCAAGACGTTATCTCCGGGTCTTCCCCGTCACGGGCTCGATGCTCAGTTTTGAGTATGCCCGGTGCCGGACCACCAACAATCCCATCGACAGCTTTCTCAGGGTCTTTGGAATGACACATATGTATGAATATCGTCAGCGAGAATTGCATATATCCAATAAACCGTGACGCGCTTTGCGTACAGTATATACGATGTTCGCTCGGAGTTCGGATCTGGGCTCTTATCAGATCGGAATGAGCCCAGGCCCCCCATCCCGATTGTTGCCTAGCAGGATCTGATAAAGTGTCAGTCCTCCATGCCGCCGCTGATGCTCTGACCTTCCTATTCCAGTTAGAACGAGACTGGCAGTGATATGTGTTTACTAGTGGCCCTTGTATTAGCCACTTAGGTGGTTGATAGACTCAGATTCGGATACATCTATGGACGATGTCTCCGGCCTCTACCTTGTCCATCCCTCAAGAACGAATCATCCCTTAAGAAATTGGCCGCGTTCTACATATCCTTCAGGGTCGATTATGATGCCGAATGTGGACATGGGAGGCTTTAATTGTCTGCTTTCGGCTTACTAGGTTGTGATACGGTGGTCTGCTGGGCAGTATTCTATACAAAAGAGAAAGAAATAGTTGGGAGCGTCTGAACGACTTCGTTCACTCTGGAGCCTACATTGTTGTTAAAAGAGACAAATGGAAAGTTTAGTAGCAATGTAGACTCCTAGGTCAATTCGAGGCCTGCTTACAGCCGAATGTGCTTTCTACATCCTCACAAAGCAGATGTGTGTTGAAAACTCCCACGAGATGAAGTGACGGCAGCTTTACAGGGCAATCGCGGCGAGCAGCCAAACTGTGAGCTACGGCATGAGGCTACGAGATCATTTGGGATACGAGAATCTCCAAAGTTCAGTTACAGAAGGCGCAGTACAGTTGCTAGTGTTGTGACAACGGTAAGAGTTCTATCGCAGTCGCCTGTACAACAGACATTTGATCAAAGACTCATAACACCAGGACTCATCGACTCGTCGAAGGTATCCTTTCCGTAAAGCAAGAACTCCATGTCGGTGACATTATGTATGTCGCTCTGATTCCTCCTCCAGCATCTTTAACAAACATCATATCCTCTGTATCTCCTGTTGCCAGCTGTGATGAGTCTGACCCTCCGGGAACATACTACTGACCACCTTCCCCGTCTTCATATCGTAATGTGATCCTGGTGGCAACTGGTTATGCATGCCACCTGGGCTTGTACTGCCGCCTCCACTTCCTTCGTTCTCTCTCGGATCGAGGAACTGTCCATGTCCACTTACACCAGACCCTGGCCGTTGTGGCTGGGAAATGGATCGCTCGCGCCATCGCTGACTTTGCTCGTCTTCCCGGGTGAAACGCTCGTATGGACTGGGCATGCGAACGTCAGGCTGGAACGTAGCGGCGCGCGGCGGGGCGAAAGACGGTGGTTCCCATTGACTTCTTCCCGTAGCTTTCTCTATGTAGTACCATCGTTGGCTCCTTGTGTCGTACTCCTGTATCCAACCCTGTGGCACTGATGGTGCACCGCCTTGCGGAGCAGGGCTGCCGGGGTAGCCACCTTGAGACTGCGGCCGGCCTTGCTGTTGCCCGTGGAGGACCGGCATTGGGTGATATCCATTTGCACGCGGCGGCGATCTGGTTCCGCGTCTCTGTTGCTCGAACTTGTGGATCTGTTTGGTGATGTAGTTGTCTGCGCGCTGTATGTAGGTTTCGAATGACATGGTGGCGTTCGTCTCGTAGATCAGGATAGCGCTAGGCCCGTACCGCGACAACGTTAGACTAAACGAGTAGTAGACGATGGTAATTGTGGTGCGTTTCACACAGCCACAACGGGGGCTTCACGCTATATATGCTCTGCCCAATCCCTTCCCCACGGCGTGCGTAAGCCACTCCTAGCCACATGTCATCAGCAGCTCTCCATCACAATGCAGGACTAGCCGCACCAGCACGCTGCAGAAGTCTCATCAAAATGGCGCCGCAATTTTGAAGCTTAGCATGGCTTCTATGGCGCAGGCCGCCGTGTGATTGGCCAAAGCAGGGGCGGTGCGGAAAGCGCGGAAGTGTGGCTCGCGTGAGGTGGCTTTCGCGCGTCGCTAATTTGCCGATTTCCGTGGCGCATGCGACAGCGAGGGATGTGACACCGAGTTTGCGTAGCACCGAAAGCTATCCGAACCCACAATTTGGCGCATACGAGATCGTGCGCGCAGTCCCTCCGAACCATGAAGAAGAAGCGATGAGTGTTGGTGTCTCGTCGCAGAAATCGTGCTTAAAGTCCATGTCACCATCCTCCCCGTGTCCCTAGATCACTCACCAAAAGGAATGGAAAAAGAAGCCTACCATTTGATGATAGTGCTCAATCATCCCTGGTACCAGTGCTGTAGGGTGAGCCTTTCGTTCAGAACCATATCCACGATCTGGTATCCGGACACAAGCTTCAGGTGAAGGCCAAACTCTCAGATGATGCGAGAAAGCCCCTGTTGACAGCCAATTCCCAGACCGGTTGGTCGTCCCAAATCCAGTAGTGCAGTTCGGCGGCACTGCGAATCGTGCGCACCTTCGTGGGGGCGACGATCACCTGCAAGGTGGAGCGTTATGTCTCGTGCGAATATGAGTCTGATAAAGGCAGAAGGATCGATAGAACGCCAGTGTGATCACTGCAGTACAAGAATCTGGTTATTCTCGTTGGAAAAGATGAGATATTCGAACGGTGTGCTCAGGTAATGTCTCGAAATAGTCAAGCTTGTCATCGTGCTCCTCGAAGATGATCTCTGGTCAATTCGCACAACGGACGACACTCCTGACGTAGCCGAGTATGGATCTGGGCCAGACTGCAGTAGTCCTAGGCAAAATGCATCCCCTCTTCGTATCGACAGAGTCAGAGCAACATTCTCGAACATTGTACGCGCGTCCGGCGTCAGCGTCCGCAATGACGCACCCATCTTCATGGCTGCATAGCTCTGATGAAAGACTTATTGGGTCTGTCAAGAGTACAAACACTGGAGGAATGATCAACTCCACGAAAGGAGAGGCTGCCAACTGGTGACGGCTCGGTGGAACCTGCGGAGAGTAGCCCGCTCGCGCGCTCGGATCGACGGCTGATATCTGCGGTATGCTTGCGCTAGGCTCGTAGCGACCAGAGGACGTCAGTATCACGTTTTCACCTTGTTCTGTAGCTTTCAGTACATACCTTATTGTGTCCATGTGGAATGATTGCTTTTGTAAGGTCTTTCGGGGGTTGCGTTTCGAGCTGCCCCTTGTTGCTTTGCTGGAAGCCGCCAGCATGCTTGCCGCGTGGGAATCACCTGTTCTAAATCTGGAGACATCTGCATGGTGTTGCTGTTAAATAGGATAAGTATTGTATTGACTCCCAGCTTTCTTTTGTGGAAAGCATGGTATTGTGCCTGGATATGGATAAGAGGGAACACTCCTAGAGAAGTCAGTCGCCGTCGGAGCCCACCAGGCTCTCAGTTAAGTGCAGCATACAGAAGCAGACCCGGAAAGTAAAGGTGAGCGCTGTTCTGTATCGACGCGTCTGCTTGTTGTTTGGGTTCATGGCAGCTCATCGCGCATCGTGAGCGGCACCTGGATTACGTCACGGTCACGTGCTTCTGTCACCCGATCTCGGAACGCTGCACGTCCACGGGTACCTGCAGTCAACTCAAAAATCAGTATTCAACTCCATATTAACACAACCATAACTTCTGACACGGAGACGAGTCTCTGTCACAAACCCATATCGCCAAATTTACTTCGAACCCTTGATGAAGTCGCCGCGCAGCCACTTCGGCGCACCTTTCCTCACGAAGATCATGTCGTTCTCCGTGTCCAGTCCGAGTGCACTGAACCACTCCAATGCATCCTCTGGTACGTGCGGTAGCCTTGTCACTGATATTTTACACTGCTTGACCCAAGGCACTGTGCTTTTGGGATTCAGTACTAGCCTCAGACCGAATACGCTCGGTTCCTTCAGCTCCACGCTCTTGAAGACGCCCTCCACTGCGGCTTTCCACTCCGCTTCATAACCAACAAATAGTTCGTTGAAGATCGCGCCTCCCTTGCCCACAAACTCGTACTCGAGACCAGGCGTTTGGAAAAGGCTTAAAAGCAGGGGACGGATTTCGATGGGTGTATCGTATTTGCCACGGCGTTCGACATCAGTACGTATGGTGAGCCAGGCGCTGATGGTGTTGCGATCGACGGCAAAATCGCCAGATGACGGGTAAATGGTATCCAGGTAGTCTTGCGCATCGCGAATGTGCACCGATACAGCACGGTCCCTGAAGTACAGTTCGCGGAACTCGCGACGCGTTTGTCGTGACGCCTGAGTCAAGCTGTAGTAACCGCGCGCAGCCCAGAACGCTTCACTTGTTGTTGTGACACTGCGCCGGCTGACGTGCTGCTCAATAAGGCGCTGCTTGTCATTCGCGGCAAGCGCGTATATCCTGTTGCGCACCTCTACGCGTCTGTGAGCTGAGAACAAGTTGTGCCGAGGTTGGTATGGTACCTTGCGGAAGGTCGCTAAAGCCCCGGCCCGCAGACCTGCCAGCATTCACAGTGGATGGGTTCGAAGACATTGTGACGCTCATCGCAATGTTGCTACAAGCTTTTGCGCAAAACAAAAGCTTTCTTGGGAGTTCTAGGGGGTTAGAAGAGGTTGTGGAGAGATGCACATTAAGGAAGGTGAAGGGCTGAGTGTCAGCGTGCTAGCCGCATTAGGCAGGACGTAATCGTCGGCCGCTAAAGGATACGTAATTTGATTGTCGACCGAGCGACAAACGACGCATTCTCTCACACGTCGCCTTTATTCACTTCTTATTGACTAGCAGAGCATCCTCATAACGTAAACCTTGGGTCGGAACAGTTTGCCTTGACCCAACGGTCTACGCACCCGGGGTGCCTTACCATATTCGCCTCCTCATCGTATTCGACTAGCTATTAACACCAACGACTGACCTGATGCCGACACACACTACAGAGAGGATGCAACAGTTTTTGTGAAGAAAGCATTGTCCACAGTATCGCTGGACTGCGAGATCTTGCGCGACCAATCTGATGATGCATCCCACCGTGACCGTTCACACCAGGTCGCGGACTGTGGGAAACCATGAAGTCAAAGTGCCAACATCAGAAATCCATCTTGGTACGCACTCTCAATTAAACCAGCTGGTTCTCTGGGTCTTTACAGGATTTCGACACCATGCTAGATCCTAGCTTCGAAATGATACATGTCTATCGGGGAAGCAAGGGTCGCTGTCGAAAGCGGAGCGCACAAGCCGATATCATTGACGAGGCCTCTAATTGTACTCAAGGTTAGGCCAGGAAGACATCAAAAGTCTGGGATACGTAGCGATACAACTGTAGCGCTCGTGGGGCTACTGGAAGCTGCATCTCTGGTCGTCTCACTACTCTGTATAGGACACTGCATAACCACAAGCCATATATAGGATGCAGCATGAAGTAAAGCAGTGACTTCAGCTGTCACAGCTAGTGAAGCTGCCTATTAAGAGGGCTTGTCTTGTCTGAGGAATCGTGGCTCCGCATAGGCAACTTTCGCCCTTACCACCAGGAAGCTCTGATTTTTTCACTACGATCCTAAACCGTTGACCAGGCTCCGATTGGCTTATAGTCACCTTCACCTGTACATATCACTCAACAAAATTGCTCCTTCCACTCTCTTTACTCCATTCCCGAGACCTAACTCAACCAATCCCAATTTCAGATCGAGTTTATACCAACAGCAAATCCCTCCGCCCAACATGAGACTATTCAGTACATTGGCCCTATACGTGGTCGCTGGTCTCGCACTTCTCACTGCCGCTGTTCCCACTGTCTTCGACAGCATGACCGACGTCTCGCCAGTTGAATACACGGGTATGGCGCGGCTCTCCATGGTCTCCTGGCATCTACTTACTGACATCGATAGATGTGACTACCGCCACATGTTGCGATTGGAGTCCACTCAAAGTCCACCACGGCTTTGCCACTGTGGAAGTCTGGGTTGGCCGTCCAGCCATCAACTCAGGTTTTTTCATAGGCGAACAATGGAAAGATGGAATTGACCATGTAACGAAAGCTCTTTGTGCAGAGCGCGATGGAGAGTGCGTCGAGGGCGGCGCCTTCAACACACCCCGCTATTGCATAAATGTCGAAGAAGTCACTAAGTTGAAACCATTTCCTGTTGAATGGAAGTGGAGTAAGTAATGTCATCCGCATTGGGTACGCATGCACTCATCTCAGTTCTAGCCAAGTTGTGCTTTACAGCGAGAGGGAAGTGGGAAAACCCACATATCCATCAGCTTCTCGTCGATTCAGTTGCTATGGTCATGGGTAAGTGCTTGTTTATCGAGCATTATGCAAAATCACTAACTTTCTCTTTTTTGCAGTGGGGTTCACAGATGACGCTTACAGCAATCCCAACTGCTACGAATTTCCCGGCAGGATGATGTGCAATATCCCAAATGCAGTCCATGTCCGCCTCCCCCCTATTGGCGGCCAGAAGAACTCAAGGGTCAACTGGATGGACATCGAGATGACAGACGGTGGTGCTGTTCAGCATGAATTCCATTGTTGCGATACGCGCAATAAGGTCGATGCGCGGCTCGACACGCTACAAGACCGGATGAAAGAAGTCTTTCCTGTGGAATATGAGAAATTCAGGTTGGTAAATTGCATGGTTAACAGCTGGATGACCTGCGAACAATGTTACGAGAAGTTCAACGTCGAGAACTGCAAGAAGTGTGGCAAAAAGTGCATAAAGCTATAAGCGCTTTGGGTACACGTCGAGATTTCGCACGCGACCTTCAAGAATGAGACACACCAAAGGAATGATTTAGTGGCTAAGCTTCTGATTTGGAAAGCTTCATGGGTGGATAGCAGAGAGCGTTTGACTCTTTTGTATCTTGTCATTACCGTAGAATATCAAAACTAAACGCATCCACTAGCAGCGGTTACGCATTCTTGACGCCATGCTGTAGAGTGCTCAGTTGTCGCAACTGTTGTTTTTGAAAGTCTGACTTTTGGGTGCTATCTTGTATGTACTACCTTGCATTCTTCTTTGCAAGCCATTTTGTATAGCAGAAGCAAGTAATGTCTTGTGACCTCCGCAGCGCGCTCGTATCCACCACCACTAGGCTGGTCGGGAAGGAACCCCCAACAACGCCATTACATTTCCCCCTGCGTTATGCTCCTTGATCATCCTTGACATGACTTGCATCAGGTACGGGCGTCCTTCACCTGGCAAGCTCGCCTTGAACTGTTCAATCCACCGACCTGAGCGCTCCTTGTTCTGTGCAGCTTCTTCTGACGGGTTATCCGGGGTACATAGCACGACCCGCAGACACTGCCAGACCTGTAGTAAGTGGCGATTGATGTTCGCGCGGAGCTGGACGGACATTTGCGGCGGTGTAGGGTTCGGAATGGAATCTTGAGGATACGACGTCGGATAGCCTTGGGGTGCGGGTGGCTGAGGTGGCGACATCTGCTGTTGAGGAGTGTGAGGAATAGTGTAGTATGGGTCCGGGGACGACGGGGAGGATTGCGCGGGTGTGATGCCCGGCTGAAGCGGGGGTTGAGCATATACCTGGTGAGCTTGAGGCTGGAACTGAGGCTGTTGAGTTTGATGCATGTGTCCCATCCGCGCTTGGGAGCCCTCCTGATTTTGAGTCTGCTGCGCCCTCTGCTGCTGCTGCAACTCCATCGCAGCCTGCATGCTGGCCATTGACTGGTTGACAATCATGGTGGCATTTTGGATGTTCGCGAAAGCTCTCGCTCGCAGATCATTATCTTGAGAGTCGCGCACAACAGCCCCATTTTCGTGGAGGAGTTTGGCGATCTCCATGCGCTTGTCGGGGTGGAGGATGTTGTAGCGCGGATCGTGCAGTATATCAACTGGCCGGAGGAGAGGGACCTGCTTGCTCGGGTTTATGAAGTTGTTCAAAGTTGGGCTGGGAGTAGAGCTCTGAGGCAGACCGGTGGCACTGTATGACTGTTGTTGTGGCAGCATAATGGGCGGGGGTAGCATTGGCGCTGGTGACGTAAAAGGCGAGAGCACGGTTGGCTGGTGACGTGAGTTCATCTGCGCCAGGTTCTCATCGATATCAGTCGTAGATGATGAGCGCAAGAAGGACGGCTTTTGTTGCTGAACAACAGGCTGTTGATAGACCGGAGCATTCCTCATCTGCGTCTGTTGCCTGGTCATTCGCACTGGCTGCTGCTGCTGCGACGGGCTGAAGCGAACTGCTGATCCAGGCTGGGGTCGGCGCTGCGACGCGTTCGACATGCTACGTTGCGCAATTGCCTTCTCGTGAACAGTGCGGACGCCCTGCGGTGGTAACAACGGATAGAGGGGACTGCCCGTCTGTGGGCGTACATCCAATCCAGGAGTAGTACTGCCGCTACGTGTGCCACCCATATCGGTGTTAACGAAGCCATAGTTCGCATTTTGCACCTCTCTCATAGCTGCAGGATCAAGCCCCTCGAATCGTTCGGCGGTCTTATAAGACCAAGACCGTGAAGGCATGCTGTTGGTGTACCGGACCGGCGGGGGTGGATTCATGTAGTATATCGCAGGGTGTAAACCAGGTTCCTGGGTCACGACCATACGCTCGTCGGGTCCGTAGATGAAGTCGCTGTAGGCAGGGAAGATGTCGCAGTCGCGCTGCAGGTCTTCCCAGTCCTGGTCGTGGAAAGGCATTCCTGTGATAGTCGGGTACCAATCGATACCAATGGCAGAGTGAGATGATGACGCGTCCCAGTGGTATTTCAGCGGTGGTGTTGACAAGTCCTGTGCGCTCGGTAGCGCCTAATGGAAGGCGCGCGGCCGCCAAGGAAGGTGCGGTGGAGGAGCGGGATGGTGAAGGTGACTTTCGTACTGGGTTCGTTTGCAATATAATCTTCAGAGTAGCGTAAGAGCGGGCTATGTTCGCAGGATATTGCTAGTAGCTGAGCGACTCTCTTTACATGACGTTGGGCTTCACGGTCCGGATAATCTTGGTTCGTCCGCAATTGTCTCTGAACGAGCTAGATCTTGATGGTCTCCATCTAGACACGCAGAACTACAAACATGAGGCGAGCGTAGAGAGCGAATTCGGAAGTGCACTGTAGGCGCATCTGGAGGATTCGAGCATTTTGGGTGACCGAAAGACGGAATCAAAAGTGAGGGTTATTTCGGATGTCTCCAACTTACCAGGCCTTATTGTAGTATGCTTAAAACCTTGTCGCCATTCTAGATCTGGGTGATCGAACAACTTCAATTCGAATCGTTCATAAGCGTCCTGGTAATTTCGAAGATGCTCGGCGCGTGGGATCATGGTGGTGCAACTCACTATCTTGACACGGCGGGTGCCTACGATTCTAGCTAAGCAAATGAGGGGAAGACGGAAAGCAAGAAAGAAAAATGTCATATCTCGGTGCCAGCGATACATGAGATGAATGCCTGCTTAAACCCATCTCTTGAAGTGTGAATTGACGGCAGAATACAGACAAGGAATAAGTCAGCGAGATACGTGGGTTCCCGCGATCTCTCTTATTTTCGGATAGGCGCAGACACGATCTAGAGTCAAGCCCTAAGCATCGAGCTGATGATAATTTTGGTAATAGGCGGAGTATGTGGATAAAGACAGATGATGAAGCATGCCAGACAAGGTAGGTGTCGGCGAAACCATTCACCGAGACGCCAAAGAATGTCGCGCTCCCCACCACCCCACCATCGTTTGGTCGATCACAGCAAAGTACCCACGCTCTCTACCTTGCCTCGTGTCCTCCGCTCCCTACCTACCTCGTTCTGCGACACCCTACACCGTCACAATGAGCGACGCGACGCCTGCACCTGCACCAGAAACCCTCGAAGCGCTACAATCTCGGCATCGCAAAGAGCAACGCGACCTCGTATCCCGTATAACACAAAAGAAGAAACAAGCGAGCAAAAAGACACGAAAGGGCGTCAACGATGAGTGCGAGCGACTCGAGCGCGAATTGAAAGAGCGGCAAGCGCACGAACTCGCTGTGCAGAGTGGAGAGGCTGTGGATGCGGAGGAACAAGCAGAGGACCCACAGAGCTCTGGGGATGAAGCGCAGGATATCCAAGAAGACATGTCCAATCTCAGGGTTGATGGTGCTGGTTCGGATAGCAAAGACAGCAGCACCAATGGCGATTCCACCGAGCCCAAGAAGAAGAAGCCGAACCGTGCCAAAGCCCGCCTCGCCCGTCGCGCCGCCGAACAAGCCTCCATCATCGCAGAAGCAGAGCGCGAAGCTGCCAACGCACCCAACCCACGCGAACTAGAGCGAGAACGCATGGCGACACAATTACAAAAACACGGGCTGGCGCTGCACGAGATACGCGCGGATGGTCATTGTCTATACGCTGCAGTCGCGGACCAACTGCAGACACGGGAGTTGGGCTTGAAGCCGAGGATAGGTGTCACCATCAATGGACAGGGAGATCGAGAACTGGACGCTAAGTCCGAGGCATATAAGACGGTCAGGCACGCGGCAGCAGACTGGATCCAAGGCCATGGGGACGACTTTTCGGGCTTTATGGAAGACCCGTTGCCGGAGCATGTGCGCAAGATTAGAGAGACAGGCGAATGGGGTGGCCATCTGGAACTGCTAGCATTGGCTCGGACATACGGTCTAAAGATATGCGTGCTGCACAGCGATGGGCAGGTGGACAAGATAGAGGCCGAGGACGAGGTCAAAGAGAAGGAAGAGATCTGGCTGGGATACTACAAGCACAGTCACGGTCTAGGCGAGCATTACAACTCGTTACGCAAGATCGGATGAGGCTACCAGGGATGTGCAACCTCTCATCAACCTGCTACGCTCAATGCCATCTCTGCTCCTCTGGACAATCTACCTTGTGCCGCCACATACTCACGCAGTCTCGTACGAGACCTTTGATCACGCCAGCATCGTGGGTCCTTCTGGGCGTATAGTGCGCGATCTTGACCAGCGCGTTGTCCGTCTCCTCTCTATCCGTCTTTGTCACCACGCCCTGATCGTCATACGAGATATCCTGGCCTGGTTGCTTGAGCAACTCAGTGTGTACAAGCGGCGGAAGCGACCACGGAGGGCCGCCAGAGGATGCGGGCTTATGTGTTGGGAACTCGAGACAGATGAGGACACCACCCGTAGACGGGGAGTTCGCGGTCGGGCGGCGGAGAAGCGTCGTCATTCGAGATGCCCACTTTGGCCTCAGTGACAGAGGGAGCGCGCAGAGGAACTACTCATCGCATCAGTACAGAACACCAGGCAATGTCACGAGGCACGTCTGGGACTCTACTCACCGTAATGTCGTAGATAATGTCAAATCCTTCATCACCCTCCCAGCCCTCTACATCTGCCAACCAGCCATCCTCAAAGAAATCCCCACATACAACATTCATCGCCCCTTTACCGATCTTCTCATCCGCCACCTTATATTCTCCTTCCAGCGGGCCATTGCCAGCGTCCTTTAGATAACCTCTCGCAGCCTCAGCAGCATGCGAGGACACCTCCAGCCCATAAGCGTCATATCCATGCGCCGCGAAGAGCGCTACATCGTATCCCTTTCCACATCCCGGCACAAGTACCCTCCTCCTCTTCTTATCGTCTCGTAAAGGTCCAGCGAGTGACGCGTAACCCGCCGATTCGCTATTTGGTGGTGGTGCGCCGAGTGAAGGATTTGGGTCTGGGGACGACAACGGGCGACCACGTTCCTGCAGCAGATCAATCAACGCGGGGTTCGCGTGACCACGATCCCAAGGTAGGAAAGTAGAATCTCTCCATAGGTCGTCCCAGCGGTTGTTGTGTTCTTTGTCGGGAGTCGAGGAGAAGTGTGTTCGGAGGCGGTCTTGGTTCTGGGTTGCCATGACGTGGGCAATCAGCTTGTGGTATATGGCGAGGTCGATTGAGTTCGTATCGAAGACCAATGGCTTGATGGTGTCGTGGGATAGCTCTCGACGATGACGGAATGAGGAAGCCGAGGCCACGATGGGCCCTTCCAAGCCATTTTGAGCTAACCCATCGTTACCCCGCCAAAACTTGCTCGTGCGACAACGCCAAAGTGACGATAACGGCCTTGCAGATGCGATCGGATCTTGCGCTGTCAACCTCAAGGGTGTTTGCACTTCGCTGGCAGATGCACACACATAAGCATCCAACGGGCTGACTTCGCTGCGGCCCTACGACAGATACGACAGATCTACACCTGGCACATCCCGTGCCGTGAAGCTCCAATTACCCGGATCGCAAGCATGCTTCCTACTGGGCCCACCCTTGCTTCGGATATAATTAATGCGATTTGTTTCTGCATGGCAAACCGCCTGTCTCGGCAGTCACTTCTGCTTAGTTATCGCTCAACAACTGCGTTTCGCTGGGTTTCGTCTGGAGTCATGGCCTGGTTTGACTTTTCTTCGCCCACATTCCCCGTGTTGAGGACACGCTGCGGTGTACATAGCGTACAGGTACGCGTTGATAGTATGCTGAAGAGCTAGAGATAGCGGCTGTCGACAACCGAGGTATTACGACGCATACGGAAAAGAGCAGGTGCACGCGGAAATCAATGCAAGCTATTGATTGACATAACCTTGTGAAGATCGGAACGTTGCGTTACTTGGCTTTCTTTCTTTCTTGTCGTTTTTGCAACGGGCGATGATGGCAGACGACGAGAAGGCAAGATCGCCTTCCGGGATGTTGAAACAGGAGACTGTGCCGGACCGAGGCATCGAAGAAGAGACGAAATTAGAACAGGAAGAAATATCGGAAAAAGACATGCTAGAAACAAGCAACCAAGGGAACGACGACACGATGTCAATTTCGTCATCACGAGCGTCAACGGCTTCAACGCACTCCACCAATGCCGACCAGCCGAGAACATCGAATACGAAACAACGTCCAGTTACTCTGGCAAGAACCACCTCAGTTCTACCCGATGCCGTTATTGTTCCACGATCGCAGCGCCGTGGACTCCTTGCACGCTTCGCGCTCATCCCAGAGGTTGAGAACCCAGAACACTACGCGCGGCAAACGAAATGGCTTCTCACATTCATTGTCGCCTTCTGTGCCATGGCAGCACCGATGGGTAGTGCAATCGTTATGCCAGTGTTGCAAGAGATCAGCGTAGCTTTCAATGCAACGGAGACGGTAACCAACATGAGCGTTGCTGTGTACATGCTTAGCATGTCAATTTTCCCGTTGTGGTGGAGCTCGTTCTCTGAACGATTGGGTAGACGTACGATATACATCACCTCGTTCATACTCTTCGTATTGTTCGCTATTCTCTCTGCAATCAGCACAAGCATCGCTATGCTGATCGTCTTCCGCGTCCTGTCTGGTGGTGCAGCGGCATCGGTACAGGCTGTAGGCGCAGGGACTATCGCCGATGTCTGGGAAACGAAAGAGCGCGGACGGGCGATGGGTATCTTCTACCTTGGACCGCTCTGTGGACCTCTCTTCGCGCCCATCATCGGTGGTGCTTTGGGGTCAGGGCTAGGCTGGCGATCAACACAATGGTTTCTGGTCATCTACGGTGGGCTGACACTGATATTCATCATATTTGCTCTTCCGGAGACCCTGCATCGAAAAGAGAAACTCTCCACGGACCCAACAGCCCTACCCAACAACGATGCCGGGAAAGAGCAAAGCACAACGCTCGGAAGAAGCACCACACGTGCCTCCACTGTCCAGAAGACCAAGAGCATTCTACTACACCTCCGCCACATCTTCATCGATCCACTGCGCATCATAGCATGGCTCCGCTTCCCGCCCGTCTTCCTGACCGTCTACTACGCCAGTATAACGTTCGGCTGCCTCTACATCCTCAACATCAGCATCCAATCCACCTTCGCCGCCCAACCCTACTCCTTCTCCACCCTCATAATCGGCCTCCTCTACATCCCGAACTCTGTCGGCTACCTCCTCGCCTCACTCTTCGGCGGCAAATGGATCGACAGCATCATGCACCGCGAAGCACGGAAAGCAGGCCGCTACGACGACAGGGGCAAGCTCATCTTCCGCCCCGAAGATCGGATGAAGGAGAATGCGTTGATCGCTGCTATTCTCTGGCCTTCGGCTCTGATCGTCTATGGCTGGACGGCGGAGAAAGGGATTCACTGGATCGTGCCGATGATTAGTAACTTCTTCTTTGGCATTGGCAGTATGCTTATCTTCGCGTTGGTTAATACCATGCTCACGGAGTTCATGCCTAGACGCGCTGCGTCTGGAATTGCACTGAACAACTTTGTGCGAAATATCTTCTCTTTCACCGGCGCGGTAGTTGCGGAGCCGATATTGAGTGCAATAGGGAACGGGTGGTTGATGACGATTCTGGGCATCTGGAGTGTGGTTACGGGGTGTATGGCGCTCTATGCGATGGGCAGATGGGGCGAGAAGTGGAGAGAAGCCATGGTTAAGGTTTTGGGGTGATGAAACAGGATCTGTGAATGATTGTTTCGTGGTTTGATGACGGGTATCGTTCAGCATACTAGATGGTCGGCCACGTGATTGCAATAAAGATATCGAATCTCACACCACAAACGACTGCTCAACAAGAACTTCGTCTTCCTCGTCCAGCTCGCGTTTGATCTTCTCAGACTCGTCCAGTATTGTCCGTTCGATCGCCGCGTATGCGGAGCCATAGACAAGCCGCCGGTCGCCATTGTCGCTCACCGTACGCTGTAAGATGTGTGTCTCATTCGCCAGTCGCGACACACTGCCCATTGCTCGGCGCCGTTGCGGAAATTGGTTTCACCCAAGTCACCAGAGCTCGCCGAACCAGCTTTTGCGATGTTGAAGCCCCGGCCGGTGTAATAGGATCCTCCACCCATTCGGCAGAAGAGTTCCTCGCTCAGCCGATACTCCATTTCGTCCGCCACATGGCAGATTGTGTAGCTTTTGGTTTCGTAGCTGCGTGTTATCGATCCTTCAGACTTCAGATACTTGCCGACGTTGGTGACAGCGCCATGATGCAATTGGTAGACTTTTGCGAAGCATGCTGGTTCATGCGGCGGTGAGGGTGGCTGGTGACCCCAAAATACTTGAAGGGATTGTTCACGACCGACTGGCTACTGCCACTGTCAGGGTTGTGTTGGAGCAGATTTCGATCTACCGCCTCGCAAAATCGCTAGACTCTTCTAGCTTGCACTGGTCACGGCACGACGCAAATACTTCACAAGCCCATCGGACACAGCTGCGGCGTCTCGCGCAACCTGCAGACAACCCCCTCCTTCATTTAACCACCATGACACCATTTCCTCTTCTAGATACGAGATCATCGTATCGCGTATGCTCTCCCGGCATGCCGCGACTGCCAGTACACACAACTCGGCATCCACACAACCCGGCATCAAGGCTTCCGCGAGTGGCTAGCCGGCGGCTTTGTGCTTGAAGTTCATCAGATACTGCGGGAAGCCTCGGTTCGCTACTACGATGTCGAAGTAGTCATCCGAAAATCCTTCAAGACACCCGGTCCGGACAGCGAGTACAACAAGACTGTAATTATTCTAGCGGATATGTCGGTGGCAGATGCCCACGCCAACTGAGCTATCGCAGCACGGAAGATTCTGGAGCGGTTGATAGCCCTGGGGCGCGACGACATAAAAGTCGAGATCGTGGACGTCGAAGCCGCCTTGGAGTTCAATAACGCCGTCGTTGAAGACGACGAAACTTGAAGACGACGAAACAGTGCAAGCGTGGCATGATGTCCACAAACACGACACCATTCGATGAGGACAGTCTAGGTAGATATACGGTAGAAGATAGCTCATGATGATAGAGCTGATGTAATCTATAGGCTCATTCTCTATCAGCAAGTCGAACTTGCGCATGATGTTCACATCAGCTCGACGATGGACAATCGAGTCATGAGAACTGCAGGTCATTAAACAACTTCACTGGTTGTCTATGCGACTAGATATACAGGGCACCTTCAGTGTGCTTTCAAGTTCGGGTATATGTCGAAGCTACATAAAACAAAACAAAAACATATTTTAGGCCTGAAGCATACGTTGTCTCAAACATCACTCACTTGTTGACATCTGATGCTTTGTATGCGGCAACCTCGTATCAACCCACTAAATCCGTCATCTTCGATTGACTCAACGATCTCTCAATTCATTGTACGTTAACACACGAAAGGCAGCGCAAGGCATTCCCTCCGCGATTCGCTCCGTCCCTGACTAGATCGTCTCAGTTAAAGGGAGAACACCACGAAGCTCCTTAAGGCAGTCTTCCATTTCTGACTTCCATCTGCTTTGTGTAAACATGAGCAGCATGAGGACATTTTTGCGAAAGGTTGATATCTCGCGATTATCGGCAGTGGTTGCGAAAGTAGCGACCCGGTGATCCAACATCATCTGTATCTTCTGCTCGGGACTTTGGTTGTCGAATTCCTGCAGGAGTTCTTGATCAAGGTCCTTTCCTTGCTCTTTGTATGCGTCGATGAAGGAACTGATTGTTCTCTCCGCTGGCTCCAGATAAAGCTCAGCCGCCTGGATTAGCATGCTGCCGTACCAATCATCTGCTGCTACCAGCATCTCGTAACGTTGCGTGATTTCCAACTCTTCATTCTTCAAAATGGAGTCGGTGTACTTGGGTAGTCTTTTCAATTCGGTAATAGCCTCTTGGAGGAGGACCGAGGCGGCCCGCGCCTTCCTGGCTGGTGGAACGGTTATATGAACTAGCGCAGTGGTACCCTCTGGGGCGGCGGAAGACTGGTTATTTAGTTTCATCGTCCACTCCTCAAAGGAACCCAGGGGCCCAATATCGTCGAGACTGGTCACGTTGGCCTTTGTTGTAAGTTAGATCGTGGTAATGCATTCGGGAAGCATACCTTACGTAGATGTTCTCTGATTTGATGTCTAAGAGACCCTGGGCAACCATTCTGTCCAACTCCTCCTTCTGGTTGGCCAACTTTCCCACAAACTGAGTCACTTCATCCGCACGTTCCTTCTGGCTTGCTGACCTTCGTTGGAACTTCCCTTTGATATCGTTTCCAGTCATGCTAGTGGCGTCGTAGTATTGGCTCGGTTGCACGTTGGTTCAGAGCGGACTTCGGGAGTGTGAATCAGGTCAGGCTCTGTGCAGGAGAAAATCGCAAGCTTTATTCCAATCGCGTGCTTGATGTCCATTGTTTGTGGGTTGGGCACTGGGACCGTCGCGTTCAAGCGCTCCTCGATTGTCTGGTTGTTCATGCTAGATCAGTGATCACCGGCTGAGTTAGAGTAAAGCACACCTGTGCGGTGGCAGTCTGCATGGTACTGATAGCTGCGCCAACACTTGCTCTGGGTTTGATGGGACTGTGACTGTTTACGTCCATACATAGCTACAGCTTACATCGTAACTGCTGATGGAGACGATGCGACTGGGGTACCCATACTCTGACAAAGTTTGCGATGGTTCTACAGATGTACCAAATAGCGTGCAAGGCGATATAACATCAGTCAAAGGTGTCGACGACGCGACGATCAGGGCGCACTCTGGTCTAACTTCGTCTGGAGACATCAGGCTCAGAGCCAGAGTCATCCTTGACAACGTAACGAGCAGGGCGCACTCTGGTGGTCAAATCCGGATGCGGGAACGACTGCGGCACATGGTAAGGTGTCGAGAAGATTGGAGGGTATGGCGTCATGTAGGCGGGGGCGTTGTAGCCATAGACACCTCCTTGAGGCACTGGGGAGCCATATGCCATATCCATTGGTGTCTGCTGATACCCATACTGCATAAACGGGGGACACCGAGGACTCTGAATTGTCATTGGAGGATAGTAACCGATTTCTGTCTGCGCAATGACAGTCCCGTCGGGCAACCTCACTACTTGTTGCATCCGCGTAGATGCTTCGATACCTTGAGTGTCGGGACGGGTGTTGTAGCGGGGCACAAACTTCTAGTTCTTCATCTGAGCTTTCTGCCAGGCGCGCAGGCAGGCGCGTAGGAGAGATAGCGTTGGACATGGGGGTTGTGGCTGGTCAATATTAGATAGTGACACAGGTGACCGAAGTAAGGGTTATGCTACTTACCAGACATGTGACCCTATCTATGAGAGAAGCGCGTGAATACATACCTAAATTAGAGACAGGGCTGATACAATAGCGCGATGCGATGATTGAAACCAGAATACACCAGCTCGACGACATTACGCATTTGCTGCTTCTGCGCTACTTCCCTACGTATGTTGATTCCACGCGCAAGTCATAGAGAGAGAAGAAGAAGAGTAAGCTGTCTAGGCCGCGATCATCTCAACCGCGTCGAGACTGATACTGGGACTCAAATAACCCGTAGACGTCTTTCCAGAAATGACAGAGATCTTCAGTATCTGGTACTCCCTCGCGCTCTTCACCCACGCACTTGCCGGCACACTGTACTCATAAACGTAGTTGTTGCCGCGGTACGTTCCAACAGTCAGACTTCTGGTATCGCCCTGGCCCTTATCGGACTGTAAGGTAGCGGTCCAGCTGTTCACGGCAATAGCCGGTCTTCCACCAGACATGCCCTCTGTGACACCGATTCTGATCTTTGCGCCATTGGTTAGTTGCGCATCGCTGAGGCGGAAGTAGACGAGGTGGTCGTTATTGATGTCTTTCCACATGTAGCCGGGGAAGTTGGCAGCGGAGCTGGTACCCACAATATAGTTGCTAGCATCCCATTTGGCGAGGCGCGAATCAGATGGGTGCATGTAGGTAGGCTTCATGGGGCTGTCGCCGAAGTTCAGGAAACCCTTAGGCGTGCCGTCCCATTCGCCAATTCGCCACATGACAGCCGTGTCCGACGGGTCGTTGCAAGTGATCGTGTTCAGCGCTGCGGTGCCTCCAGCAGTGACGGTAACAGTGCTAGTGTGAACCTCGAGTTCCTGCAAGATCGGGTGAGTTCACGTCAGAACAAAGTGCTGATGTATGGCTTCACTTACACCCTTGTATACAGTCAAAGTGTACGAGCCTGGTAGAATCTTGCTGATTCTCCAAGAGCTGGATGATGCAATTGTCCAGTATTGCGCCTGGGCACTCTTCAGACCGACAACATACTGGTAACCGTTCTTTACGTTGGCCAAACCAACACCAGCGACGGCACCACGTTGACTAGCCGGAACCCAGCCATCGATTCCAAGGGAGTCCATCCAGTCCCAGTTAGCGTTG
This sequence comes from Alternaria infectoria, assembly GCF_024043175.1. NCBI lineage: Eukaryota > Fungi > Ascomycota > Dothideomycetes > Pleosporales > Pleosporaceae > Alternaria > Alternaria infectoria. The sequence continues at coordinate 989,418 of NW_026250693.1, read as the reverse complement.
CGAGCGAAGAGTGCGGTGCTCGGTGCGGCACCACTATCCGTGAAGTGGAGGACGGAGGGACCTTGCAGGCCAAAGCGCATCACATCAGTATGACCTGTAACACATTAACAGATGTTTTGGTCTAGGCCGAGAGTGAGTTCACGTACCCATGTTGTAGTGGTAGATATCATAAAGATCTGGACCACCACTACCTCCGCGGCGCACCAAACTTCGGAAGAAAGGCCCGCCCGAAGCCTTCTCATGATTCGACCTGATCATGTACATGCCGACATTTCGATTGGTGTACCCAACCCAATCGTAGTCCATAGTACGGCCATACAACTTGCCGGAGTAATGTTTGGACCATGTCTGACCGTTGAGTCCATTGATGTCACCAGACTCGATGGCAGTCGCACCATCCGGCACCCAGTCCGTGTCTTCGTTGATGTTGTTGGTAAAGATGTTCGGCGGGATGCGAAGGATGTATCGGGACACAGTGATGCTGGTATCTTTCTTGTTCATGAAGATGTAGACGTTGGGGTTGCCATAGCGGAAGACGAGAGTGTGAACGAGCGTTCCCACTTTCATCGTCACCTTGATGACGTTGGTGTATTGCTGAATGGTGACAGTGCCGGGTGCGAGGCCAGATTCCACGTGCGAATTCTTGCCATTCTGGCCGTTGTACTCAACGCCACGGTACTTGATCGAAGTCATGTCAGCGTTTGACTTGCTGACCTTGACGACGAGATTCGCGTTCGTATCGATAACATAGTTTTTGCCGTCATCGGTGTAGCCCCAAGCTGCAAAAACAGCCGTAGGGGCCAGAAGCAGAGCAGTAACGGTCGCTAAGAACCGCATCTTGAAGACTGGCTGAGGAAGGACGACGAGCTAGAAACCCCATGTGGATTCATTGTACAAGACGGCTTTATAGCAATGTACTTACTTTCCCACGTGTGCGCGCAGATGGCTACTACACACCACTACAATACCATCTTTCCCGGTGGTAGTATTGTAGACTCCACGTTAGTTTACCAGATTGAGCTTGCTCCGCCATCAGGATAGAGCACCTACGCCTTGCGGAGTAGTGCTGGGTGCTGATTGTACGGGAGCCGAGCATGGGTATATATCTGGCCAGCGTTTGTAGTACTACTCCGAGTCTAGCACGTCTAGTACCCGCGTGCGCACCATATCATTGGTGGGGCTGGCTTTCGGTGTTTCGAAGCAAATCCGGGGAAATTCTCGAAATTAAGAAGGAAGCTTGGTAGGCGTTAGCACCGCCGAGCGCACAAGTGAGAAGGCATCATGGGCCATCGTAGAGGTAAAGTGGTGCGGAGAAACTTTGTGCAGATGTGGAACGGGGACCATGATGAGAATTGAAGATGGATGGGCTTGCAGGAGTAATGAATGAGGGCGAAAGGGAAGGTCTATTTCGCGGGCCGAGGTTATGCCGATTGGTGAAGTTTGCAGAGCCAGACCCCGTGTCTTGTGACTCCGCCCCTCATGATAGGCACATGCCGTCGTGATGCACAATTTCAACGTCTTCTTCTCGACACAATTGGTACAAGTCCACGCCGAACATGCGCTACATCTCGTTGAAGGACAAGATAAGAAGGTTTCGACAAATGCTTTGGGCCACAGATTTCTGAAACTTTCAGGCGTCCCGGCACATGCCCGCTGTGTGCTGGCGATCCTGTCGTAATCTACGAATGCCATGCTTTTTTTTCGGCGCGAAGTCAAATATGGTTTGCATCCGAACAAGTTTGGCTTTTTGTGTCAACACGTACGAGGAAGCTTGGTTTTGAGCGCCACAAGGTTTACTTTGACGCCGTCACGCATGCCATCTGATCGCAGCTCGCAACGCATTCCCAGCCTGACACTCAGGCAAGCACGCCGTTGACGTCCAACAAACTCCAAGTTGTCAGCGTTGATCCTACAGGATTCCACAGAATAAGGCGTCGTGACTCACTTCTCATCCTCACGCATACGCGTCAGTAGCAAGTCCTTCCGGTCGTCAGGCTGATTCTTGACCCTGTCAATCTCCTGCTGTGACAGCGGCTCTGGCAGAGTCCCTGCATCCTGCTCAAGCCACCTCTCTTGAGGCGTTTCGCTACCGTCGGCGAATACTTGGTTCGTCATTTGCGCCTTGAAGTCTTATGTAAAGCAGTTCAGAAAAGCTTCGATGAAGTCAAGTGTACTGAAACGACCCAGTAGATAGGATGCTTACTGGGTCCTTCTGCTGAGAGCACTTTACGATCTGCAGTCAGCGAGCGTAGAACGCCGTCGCTACGTAGAAATGTGATGCCGAGGATATCATTCTTGAAGCTTTGGAGAATGCGCGTAACATCTTGCTGGAGTGGATCACTGGTGTCGTAAGATGGCACGCATCTCGGGGCGGACGATATTTTAGCAGTACTTGAGTCGGTCATGATGTTCAGAGCGAAGGCAGGAAAAAACTTTTGATCGATTTCGGGGTATAGAAAACATAAAAGGGTATGATGCCATGACGCCGCCCGTAGTGACTGCAGATGAGCGTGGTTCGTCACTGGGCGGCCATGCGCTTACAAACAGATTGCCCTCCCTAGAAAACATTACAAGTAAATGAGCGCTGCGCCCTGTTACAATCATAAATAGCCATGCCCAAGATGGCATACAGCTCTGACGTGAAGTGCAGGACGTAAGCACTAAGCGCAGTATGCGCATTCGCCCCAAACATTATCAATTCGTCATTATGACATGCGAGGCGCCCTGTCGATGGACATGCGAGCAGCTGCGATATCCATAGACATGCGGGGAGCGCGGCTGTCAATGGAGTGCCTCGATAGCTGGTAGCTCATGCGCCAATCAAGCGGCAGGCGACCTTCATTTGTAGTCCGTCGAGAAGCGTGGCCGATAACGACGTGCATCTCGAACTTGTCCAATCCAGTCTTTTGCAAGTACGCTTCGTATCCCTCAGACTTGGAGGCCCGCTTCATCCACTCCTCACTCACGGCCGATGGGTAGACTACGCGCAGCAGGGGCTCGGCACCACGGAATCGGTAGTATTGTCGGATGTCGTCGTGGGGAAACAGGTGCAAGTCGATCCTCTTCATCGGCCCGTTGACTGCGGTAAGCCAGCTTTGGTTGCTGTTGGCAGGGTTTGGTAGCAGCTTGTTAAGCTCGCCGACGATCTCAGAGATGCTGCGGAAGACAACTCCCTCTGTGGAGGTGAAACGACAATCGGTGCGACGCGTGCGGACAAGGCATCGGATGAGCGGCAACAGGTCAATGGGCTCCATGTCGAAGCACGCAGCATCGATGTCCAAAGAGACATGGCCCTTGAGCGAATCAATCTTGACCAGGTTCGACTTCTGGCTCCACAGGTCGATGATGTAGTGTGCCTTCTCCGCGTATATCGGTAGGAACTCCTCGCGAAGCTGGTGGCATACCTGCGTAAGGTTGTAGTATTGTCTCCGCTTGGTCGGGGTGGCTTCGCCTTCGCGTTGGACCAGTGCCGGATCATCGTGACGGCACATCCTGATGGGCACCTCCTCGCTCATGCGCTCGTAGATGCGGTTCCTTATCTCTGTGTGATATTAGCGCGTGTGTGCATTTATGGGCTAGGGAGTAACATACCTGGCGGCATGTCGAGGAAGCAAAGTGGTGCGGTCTTCTTGGGTGCCGGGATGTCTTCAACAACATCGTCAACGTCGGAACTGGTGGATGTGACTTCATCGATAGCCAGTTCTGGTGTCTCATCGTGTACAGACGGGGTACTCGGTTCGGGTTGCTGCTCGGGGGTGATCGCACGGGTTTCTGGTTCAGGTGTCGCACATCGCACAGGCGCAGCGGCGGCAATGTCGTGGACTTCAGGCTCGACTTGGGTATAGGCGACGGGAGTCGAGTTCCATGGCTCCTGTTCAGGGGTGGCGCAGCGAACAGGCGGGGTGACTGCACGAGCATGGTGTTCCTCGTGCTTTTGGTCGAGTTGCTGCGAAGGCTCCTGCTCCTCGGCTACTGACGATGTGTCTTGCTTTGTGGCGGATGTAGCTGTGACTAGGACCCTCTGTTCGACCATCCATCCTGCACTTGGTTTCGACTTCTCCGAAATGACAGCCAGCTCGACATCATCGTTCTTGCTGCCGCGACTCTCAACACTAGACCGTACACTTGCGCTCACTGGATTCGCGGCGCGCTCAAAACGGTCTTCATTGGGCGCGGTGATGTCGCTCGGCTTCTCAATCGTGGGGTGAAGGGTGGTTGCAGTAGTTCCATGCGCGTTGCTGGGCTCGGGCGTCGCGTCGTTTGTTTCAAGCGGCTCTGTTGACGTCTCACGCGTCCGTCTCGCCCGACCACAACTGAAAAGGTCGCCCAAAAACGACATGGCTGCTCTTCCACACCACCACGGCGAGTGCGTGGGTATTAGGAATAAGTACTGTGGGCAAGTCGCACAAAAGTAAAGAGACCGGCACAACCGTCTATTGGGGCACCTGCTAGCTCATATGTTTCTTCAGTCAGGATTGCGGCATCGAGTGAGAACAAAGGCTAAACCCTTTCAATGGTCGATGAAACGCATTGGGCGAATGAAGTCGTCGGTAAGATTGCTATCACACTGAGATGACCGGGGTGGGGCACGTGCTTTACCCCTGATCAGCGCCTCCGATCCCCACTTTCGATGAGGCTTATCTTATCTGCCTTGCAGCGGCAGATTCACAATTCCAGCGCCTGGCATCATGCCCGCATCTTGTCCGGCCTGCCGGTAGTCGCCGGGACGGTGCGCGCAGGTGATGTGTCTGGCGCAACTTACATGTCGATTAAGGTTGCCATGAAAGTTTGTCTGTGACCCGTTCACACGCGGTCAATGGGCTCATCTCGGACTAGCGAAAATCGCCGAAGAAAAAGCTTCGGTCACTTGAGCGTCCATGGCGGAATTATTTGATTCTCTATACCTTTATTGTCTAACGCAAAGCTCTTCGGGTACGTGCATGCTTGACCAGACATCGCAGCCTAACGATTTGCGGAAATGTCCAACGCGCGACGTCATTGCCAACCACGATCCACCACCACGGGAACTGTCAGGCCGGAGCACCTCATCAAATATTCTCGGGCCATCTTCGATATGCGACATACATACGGGAAAATGAATATACGATACCAGACGATCAACAAATACTGGCAGGCCACGATCCACCGGGACTAAAGACGATCTGCAACGATTGGACCCATCTGCAGGGCAGCAGCTCCCTTCTCAACGTCTCCCAGCATTTTGGCGTTCTCACGCATCTTGCAGTACGTCCAAGCCGCCACCTGGAGCGCCAGTAACCCGGTCAAGATCTCCGAGTTGTTGATATACGTAGTGTATGGCGCGCCTTCATTGTGTGGGTGATAGTATCGGAGGCACAGGACGCGTACCGCGTTCTCGAAGAGGTGGTAGTAGGCTAGTCGAATGATCGCGTCCTGGGTTGATACCAATTCTGTCGTATTCCAGATCATCGTCCAGTCGAATCGAGGCTTGACGATATGGTTGCGGTCGGTTGCTGCGGGATCACCAGACACGCCTTCCCAAACATTGTTGAGGAATGTTCCCAAAGACGTACATTCCCAAGCACGGAGGTCAATGAAATCTGTAAGGACGAGGATGTTCAAAGGTGATATTGCAAGCCAGTGAATAATCCAGTCTAGGGATCGCAGCTTCAAATGCAGCATACCTGAGAATATGGCTAAAAATCGCACGATGAGGCTGGTAGCTAAGAGGCAGTGAAGAAGCTGGTGCTTCATTTTCTCGAATGAGCGCGAATAGCAGGTGGAGAGTCCGATGAGGCTGAAGGAGATGAAGAGCCAGGTGAGTTGGCTCGGTGCTTCGAACATGTCTTTGATGATATTTGCTGCGTCTTCTGAATGATGAAGATCTCCGTACAAGTACTCATGATCTGATTTTCTCAAGTCTGGTATGGATTGCCTACCAAAAAGAATGTCGCATGCGGCAAGTGAGATCAGCCATGGTAGTATTACTAAACACCCAGTAGTGCCGGTCAGCATGATGTGTGTTTAACGGTGCGATCGACGTCGGAATTTGTTGAATGTGGAAGGTTGTGGCGTGAATATTGGAGGGTGCATGTTGACTTTATCTAGGATGGTGTACGCCTATGTCTTCGGCAGGTCCGCTACCACGAACCATCATTGCGTCCGTCCATGGTTCGGCGGTATCACGACCAAGACAGTAGACCAATCATATTATGAGTCTGCGTAATCATAGTGACGAAGCGTTCCCTTCGACCAATGCGCGAATGTGTGAATAAACTTACCAATATGGACTAGCGCATTATGGCGGACGCCCCCGAGGTCACTCTCTCACCAGGTTCTTCAGTCATACGTATCAACTCCCACCGGTTACCACAGCACACAACTACAACCAAACTTCAGCCTCGACCCGCACCATCTCGCAGTCGCCATGCAGACAGAAAACACGCACTCACTGCGCCGACTTGGTACCAAACAAGATGCGACAAAGCTCGGCTTTATGGATCTACCCGGAGGTAAAGCAGCAACTCTTTAGGTCGACAAATACCAGTGCGCTAACATTCACTGCAGAATTGCGCAACACGATATACTCATACTGCAAAAAAATTGGACACGAGAGCTTTACTCGCGGATCACATTCGGTGCATGAGATCGGATATCGGACCTACTTCCATCTCTGCCAGGTCAACTACCAGATTCGGCAAGAAGCGCTTCCATTGCAATACCAGCACTTCACACATCGAGTCCCTCTCAGATACCTCGCCGCCTACATGGAGACATTTCTGTTACCGCATAAAGGACACTCCTTGGTCGGTAGTACCTCCTTCACCTTCCGCTGCGATGAAACCTTCCCTCGCGTTAACATAGCTCCGCTTATTCGAGTATGCAAAAGGCACCCGGAATTTGCCGTCAAGCTTAGCGGCATCAGCTCTGTCCGCCCTGTCAACCACTTGTTCCGCTCGTACTACTATCCAAGAACGCTTAGCAAGCGAGCATTGGATCTCGACACGCAGTTCCAAGAACTAATCAAGCACTCTCGAGTTCGATCTGCCGACTTGAACAGTTCCACTACCTCTCAGCGCCGATGGAGCAAGTTTCTCGGGAAATCTGTGGAGGAATTATGGATTCACTCTTACAGCAAGGAGCTTGACGTGGATATGATAGTCAAGTCCGAGGCATCTGAGCCGTGGATGGACAATATCACTCAGTCCAACCGCCGGGCCGGCATCCCTGCTCACTGTCACCGCTACAAGAAGGAATACAAGGCATGGGTATACAAAAATCGGTTTCCAGGGTTCTTGATACAGTATGTAGCCTCTGTGATAAGGTCGGATAGCACCCGAGTTTAACTGCTCAGCAACGACATGCACATGAAGTAGGCCTTCGTTTCGCTACTGAGATAGGCGTAGAATTTCAATACTTCAGCACACTCGTACGGAGCTATGTCATTGCTCATTCAGTTGCGGACCAGCGTCGCCCATTTCCATCTAACCCTGCTGCCACAAACTCGTAGTATGCCCCTGAAAGCTAACCCCATCAATCTCCCTAATCTCCTCATTACTCAACCTCCATCCCAGCGCCGCACAATTGCTAACAGCCTGCTCCTCCTTCCTCACACCACATACCGGCGTAATACCCTTGCACATGTTGTAGTTCAGCGCAACAGCACTCTGCGGTACAGCACGCCTTTCCGCAATCTTCTTCAGCACCGCGTTGACAGGCTCAATGTCCTTCATATCGTAGCTGGAGAAGCGGTATGACTTTGGCGGCGGGTTGTCAGCCGTGTATTTGCCAGTCAGACGGCCCTGAGCAAGCGAGGAATAGGACTGCAAGACGATTCCGCGTTCTTTGCAGGCTTGGAGGAGGCCAGATAGCTCTGGTTCGCGGCGGAGGACGGAGAACTCGACTTAGTTGATGGCGAGTGGGACGCCGTATTTGGCCAGTTCGTCTTGCATCTTGATCATGTCTGCGAGACTATAGTTTGCGACACCGACGGTTTTGGTCATGCCCTTTTCCACGCACTCGGCCATGCCTTTGGCGATCATGGGGATGGTTTGAAGGTGAATGGGGCCATGTACCAGGTAAATGTCGATGTAATCGAGGCCGAAGTTCTTGAGTGAGGTTTCGAGCTTCTTGAGGGGCGCCATGGTGGGGTGGAGGACATCTTTTGCTTGTGGTACGACAAAATACTTGTCTTGCATGACGAAGCTGTCTCTTGGCATGTCCTTGACTAGTCTTCCGCAGATGGTCTCGCTCATGCCTGTGCCGTAGACTTGGGCGGTGTCGATGAAGTTGACCCCTTTGCTAACACAGTGCTTCCATGCTGCGGCGACATGGGGCTCTTCCTCGGGCTTCCAGTGCCAGGTAGAAGTGTCGCCCCAAGGCCAGGCACCGATGCACAGTTGCGGAGCGTGGACATCTCCGTTCTTGCCCTTGTATGTGACCTTTTTGTCGGCGGTTGGGATCCAGTCTACTGGCATGACAGCTGCGAGACCATCAAAGGAAGGGTCGACTGGGTTAGGCTTGGTGTGCTTGCCGCTGTGGATACCAGTGACGGCTGACATCCCAGAGGATAGACCAGCTTGAAGGACGTGCTGCATCTTTGCGATTCGATAGTACTGGGATTCTCGTACGACAAAAGAATCCTACTTGGACCTGAAATCGAGACAGCACGTCCTGATATCTATTGTTATACTCGCGCAGCATGTAGATCGACGACACGGCAAGTCGTCGGCATCATGGCGAGCACCTTGTATGATGCGGCGATGATTCTTACATTCATTTCCGGCCTATACGCAGCGGTTGTTCCTGCATGGGTACCACAAGTTCGGGAATAGATCCATAAGACCCTAATGTATAGGCGGCAAAACGGCGTGATGTTTGAAGTGGATGCCGGGATGATGCGCAGGTGATGTCATGCCTCGACCACGTTCTGTTATGTGGGTACTCACGACAGAGACCTGCCAAACCAGTGTCAGAAGTGCAAGGAACGTCTTGATATTTTCTGGAGGCATATACTAGGACCTAAATGTAGGGTCAGCGGTTGTCGTTGGTAGTCGCGGTCGTTCCTCGGTGGTGGCCGTGACCTATTTCCCGAAAAGGCAGTCGCGTTCACCTGTCACGACAGTTCCTGAAAGACAACAACGCGCATGACTCTCGATGTTTTTCGTTTTGCGACGCGTCGAGTTAGCATCTCTAGGCGAACTGGACACTGTGACGAGGCTGTAAAAGGAACAAAGCGAGATCTTGAGGTGGACTACTTCGTAGCCTGTGAAGGTAAAAGCTTAATTCATATATCCAGAAGAACGTGAAGTCTTCACAAGATGCTGTTGTCCGCACATGTAAATGCGCCGTTAACATCTGTTGTGGCAAACGTGTTCATCAAAGCGCGGATACTGGCGTACATGCCAGGTACCATCATGAAGAGCGTGACCGACATGATGAACACGTTGAGAGCGGCCGTCGCAAGCTTCTTTGTACTTGATCGCCACTTGCCGTTCCAGTTGAGATGGAACCAGAAAAGCACAGTAACACCCCAGGTGAACCATGATAGCAGAAGCGCGGCGGAAATGTTGAGAAGGGAGCTGAACACCGGAATGGCGTTGGCGAGGATCCACACGACGACCCAGAACAGGGTAACCGAGAAGATCCAGACAGCCCATTCAGTCTTGTTACCGACGTCACCCATTGCGATGGAAGCGCGGCGGCCACGCGACGACCCGGACGCGCTAGATGAGACTTCAGCGTTGAAGCTTCCATCTTTCTTGGCCTGGCGAGTGCCGATCTCGCGCAGGAAGAAGACGTGCAGGTAGCGCGCGGCGGTCATGCCGAACACCAAACCAGTGCCAAGGAGTCCAACAAAGATGATTCCGTAAGCGACCTTTGCCATCAAGGGTTGGAGAGATCCGAGCGCTGGCGAAGCGACGGATTCACCGGAAAGGGCGTAGACGACCGCAGCGACGATGCAGTAGATAGTGGTAGTGGCGCACTTCTCAATGGTGACAGCGCGTGGGTAGTCGCGAGAGGGGTCCTCCATCTCAGCAAGGACAGTCGGGAACGCTTGATTGCCGCTGAAAGCAAAGGCGATGTTCAGGAACGCCGCGACAGCTTCAGTGAAGGTGGGACTTCCGATAGCTTTCAGGTTGAGAGGTGCTCCCGCATTGCGGGGACCCTGAACACCAAGCACAATCATGACGAACATGACGGCCGAGAAGATGGAGATGGTGCAGGGCCACGATGCCCATGACACGAAACGCATACTACGCGGTACGCACATGGCCCACATGGCAATGGCCGCAACGACCGAGAAGGCGACCGTGCAGGTCGCGTGTTCGCTGACGGTGTTGAGACCGATCGAAATAGTGACCACTGCCGATGCGCTGATGAGAGCCATGTTGATGAGGAAGCCAATGGCAAAGACAGCTTCGAGCCAGGGACCGCCGAGGACGCGTCCGTAGTCGACAATGTTGAGCATGTAAGGATACTTGCGCCAGTACTGAACGAGATTGTAGGCAGTGTACAAGCTAAGCATCCCCATACCGACAATGGCAATGATACCCGGGAAGAACCCAAGGGTGTTCAGAGCGGCTGGCAATGACAAGATACCGATGCCGATCTCATTGGTCATGAAGATGATGACAGTTTGTGTTGTGTTGAGTTTCTTCGTTCCTGCACTGCTTGTGGGGCGTTTGCTTGCATTTTGGATATCGGATACGTCGCCTAGGTTCGTGTCGTGCTCGGAGGAGGTTTCGAGCTTTTCGGGGTCTCCGTGCTTCTTTTGTCGCAAAGGGTCTTCCGGATCGTGAGTAGGGTCTGCTGCAAGGGCTACTGTAGGTCGCTGGGCAGATACGGGCAGATCATTGAGAGCTTTGGGCTTGTTGTCGAGGTCGTGTGTATGTTGCATGGGAAGGTTGCCGTGGGCAGAAGGGACGTCTTTGTGATCCATGGTTAGAGGGAGACCAAGCACTTACGCCTGCATGTACCGAGTGAGTGTGGTCGAGACGGGGGAATCGAAGTGACGAGGAAGATGCGACCAAGAAACGAACTTGTCAATGGAGACGTTTGAGGAGGGCCAAGTTGAGAGGATAAATAGACGCGGGAAAGAACGATAGACTGGTCACAGCGCAGCGTGGAGGAAACCAAGGACATGGAGAATTACGTATTAACGCACATCGCACGCGGACCAAGACAGTAGCTGGTAGTAGCGTATCGTAGAATGTGTCCGCACTTTAACGGGGACTGTGCACCCAATGATGGCTGGTCTTGGAGGCAGGGTCTCGCGGAGGCGTGGAGACGGAATGGTACTTTTATCCACTTCAGGTATGTGGGCCTCCCTAGATGCCGTATAGATGAAGCTCTTAGTAAAGGAACCGAGCTGGTGTTTCGCGAAACGCGCAAGTGCGGCATGCTGGGTCCTTCCGGACGATGCGCAGCCTTCCCACGCTGCCGTTCCTATCAAACGATGCAACATGATGCGGAGAAGGGTCTTGGTGACGTCTGATGGTCATCCACGTCGGGAGCGACCGCGCTAGCGAGAGCCGCATCTGACAACGCGAGAACCGCGCCGAAGCAGGCCGGTGTCACACCCGACAGCTTGGCCGCTGTCGTCATCGGTCTGGGCATGTTGCGATGAAGTCCATCAAGCCCAAGTCCTCACATAGCCATGTGTAGGTGTGAGCGTGTCCCAGATTACAGGAACCCTCCGAGTATTCAGACGATGGACAGACGTTGATCCAGTGTATAGGCCATTTCCGGGACGAAATGGGAAGGAACCCGAAGGATCCATCCGCGACAAGGACATGCCGCGTCGCATTGGCAGTGAATGCGAAAATTTCGCGCGGTAAAACATCGGCTGCAGTCCATAATCTCATCATGTTACATCCAGTGAAAGTGAGGCACTTGGAAACCGGAGTGCACGGACGGTTGGCATGGCGGAGGAGTTGGGAGAGCCAAGGCCAGTCTTATGCGATAAACTTGGACGGCAAATGTCCGCTTCGAGTGTTGATAGGTTCGCAGACATGTCCAGAGGCACTTTCATCCCATACTAGAGGCCGTGGACGAGATGAAGAACCCGGTCGAGAATTGATTTCTCCTTCAATGGTCGCTGTGCGAAGACACAGTGCCGTGTATTTCGGTAGATGGTCGCATAAGGTGTTGAATCGAAATAGCCAACAGTACGGTTTCCATGGGTCGCAGCACATCAATCATTACTCCGGTTCCGCTGCAAGGTACCGATTTGGATGTATCTGTGGAGTCGCATGTCGCAAGGGAAGTCGCATAGGAAGACGCAGTGTTCTGCTGCTGGCATGTCGCTTTGGAAAGATGAATCGTGTCGCTCTTGGAATAGACCTTGTTGGCCAGAAAGGCTGTTAATTCAGTCAGTAAGACGTGGGGAAGACCGAGTATCTCTCCGGAATATCTGGAGCAGGTAGGTCAGACGAGAGTAAGATATTGAAGTCAGTGTGGGATGAAGTCGTGGGTATTGTCGGTTGTTGGTCGCATGGAGTAGGAGTTGACGAGAGGCCCCTATCGAGTGGGCACGCATTTCGGGTTACGCGTCAGCTGAGTCATGCGCCTTCATTTTCCCATCTGTCGCTTCCTCATACGCGATCTTCGATCCACCGATCCTCAGACCTCGGCCACAATCGCGATCTTACACTGTGCCGCTTCTTCTTCTTCTTCTTCTTCTCTCTTATCGCAAAGGATGTCTCGCGTTTCCGCACGCACTGTACCCTCTGCAGGTTCCCAAGGTGCGGCGCAGGAGTGGCTGTGAGGCGGCTGTGAGGCGCACGGGGGCCCTAATAGCCGTTCTTTCCGGGCGGGACGGCGCCAAAAAGCTTGGCCTACGACTATCATCACCATTCTCAAACCTTTCGGGGCCACGCAGGAGCGTCAAGCATGTCGACTCCCTGCTTGGCACGTTGTGGTACGCGCATGCCTTTCCCCAGGAATGACAGGAGGTGAAACGAGATCGATGGCTAGTCCCCACCTCATCTTCGACGTTGCTTCCACGGCTTCTCCATCTTGTCACCTTCCGCCGACTTTCCCTTTGCCGTGTGTTTGAGCGAGAGTCTGCCGTGTTCCCTGCTTGTTCGATAATCCGCCCCCGACATACTTGCCGCTATTGCCGTCGTTGACGAGTCACTCATTTTTGCGTTGCTCCCTCCTCTCATTCTCCACATTCACCATGATACCCCGGATAGCGCTTTCGGCGCTTTTGTACGCCTCCACCGCATTCGCCGTGTGCACCAAGCTCGAAGACTGCCCCCAGTTTGAGGCCCTCAAGACCGACGAATGCCAAACCTACCATCATTTCCTCGCCCGCGGCTCTACCTCGCCATACCCGGGCCACGTCATCGAGACAGTCGGCAAAGTGTGCAATGCGCTCAACACCAAGGAAAACCCCAAGGCCTGCGGATATGAGGATGTGCAGTACTGGGCCATGAACGGCGGAGAGCGATGGTGCATATCGTCGCACGAGGGGGCTATGAATGGCGCCGAGCAGATGAGGAACTACACTGCGAGGTGTCCGGACAGCCACCTCATTGTCATGGGTTTCAGCCAGGGTGGAAGTGTCGCGCTCGACGTGCTCGGTGGTGGTGGCGGTCCACTCTGGGGCTGCACTCAAGAAGACAACCCACCCATGAACATCTCAAGTGCGCCCGGATCCAAGGGTGCGACTCCGATCTTATGTCAACGTCGAGACCTATACTAACATTTCCGCAGTCGTAGCAGCACTTGCTTTCGGCCCCACGCGACGATCCGCAAACCAGTCCTTCACCCACGGCGGCGGCGAGATCTCGGATGGCGGCGCGCCACGAACCGCAGAGCAGAACGCCGGTCTCCAACCCTACGCTGACGCTGGCAAGCTCCGCGAGTACTGCCAGCCTGGCGACCCCATCTGCGCACCCCATACCAAGGACAAGGACATGTCCAAGCACCTGAACTACTTCGACCTGTTCGGCGACGAGGCAGCGCAATGGGTCATTGACCTCGCAAAGAAAGCCGAGAGCGGAGACCGAACCTCAGGCGCGAAGAGCATGCTCCACCAGACCGTCTCGCACCCCATTGCCAACGTCTTCGTCCTGATCTTCGTGCTATTCGCCATATAGTAAGTTCATTCCATACACTCGCAGTAGTACCATAGAAGCGCGATAGACGGAGCGGCGTTAAGAAGACGGACTTTGGAATCATACAGAATGAAGACTTATACCTTGCAGTTTTGCAGTGAGGAAGTTCGCCGTATGGAAGACCACACGCTTCCCCATGTACACCCGCGTCAGCTCGACCGAATCCGTATGAGCACGATCAGCCCCGTTCCACCGCCGGATCCGAGTTGGACAGACACACGTTGCAGGTCTTGGAGATGCTTGGCGCCAAAGGTGTGGCTTCGCAGAGCCGCATATCCGGGACGAGGCACCGCCACACCAGCCAAGGATGGGAGAGAGATCTTTGAAGAAGAATGACGGATGCTTGAATGCGGGACGCGCCCAATATGTACATTTGTCGTACATGCCGAAATACCCTTCAATTGTACCATACTATATGGATATAGCTACATTTAGTACCAGTCGACCGGATCGGCTAATCAGGATATATTAACTTCGCATCTGGCCCTTTCCCGCAATCTCCGTATCCCGTCCACCAGGCTCCCGACCCATCGCATTGTAACACCTTATCGTACGCAGGCTTATACCTCATGCAGGGAAAACCCTTGAGCCTGTCTGAAGACTGCATTGAAACAGAATGAACAAATTGAAAAAACTGGTGTCAATGTAAGCTCTAGGGTGTTCAATGTACTAAGGTCCTTAGTCAAGGTGCTTGTCTTCACGTCATGCAGATGCAGGGCATTTGTTTCAAGCCCATCGCGAATCGCGCGTGAGCCTTTTCCTGTTACTATCGTGCTATTATACATAGACCAACTGGTGCGCAGAGCACCTAAGTCTACTCCCCTTCCTCCGCATCCAAGAAGGCCTCATCGCCACTCGACTCAAACCCTTCGTCCTCGCCTTCCGAGTCGTCAACGTGCTCAACAGCCGGAACAAACTCCTCCTCATCGTCGTGGTCATCGTGATCTTCCTCGTCTTGAGCATCAAGCTGACCGGGTACAGCTCGGGCGACATGCTGACGCAAAGCCGGATCGTCTCCAAGAGCGAGCTTGCGGAAGAACGGATGATTCTCTGTAAGCGGCTTGCCAGTAGTAACGAAACCCATGGGAGTGTGCTCGAAGTCTTGACCCTTGCGGCGCAGAGCAAGCCATTCATGTACTGTACACATGGTTAGTAAATTGTTTCCTGTTATATGTTCGGAATATACGTACCAAAAGTCAGAGGCTTCTTTGCGAATGCATCCTTCTCCGGGTGCTGGGATAGGTTCTCATCGAGGCCAAGGTACTCCAGCAATAGGTAGTACTCATCCCACTCGAGGTAGAGACGCCCAGCGAAAATCCCCATCTCGACCCGAAGCCAGACGGGAGCTTTGAAGTCTGCAGGTAGAGCCGGTATCGCATAGTAGTCAAGCTGGTTGAAGTGAAGCATCCTTCGAGTGACGGGTGCAGCATAGATGATGAGGTGAACGTTGATGCTGTCTTGAAGCACCTGTTGCTCTTGCATGATCTGGATGAGCTGGTCGGCTTCCTCAGGGCTAACAAGGAGTGCTTGCTGGCTGACTGTGCTCCAAAGAATCCAATGAGAGGAACGAATGTAATTGTCGTTGGGAGTGTAGACCTCGATTGTACGAGAGAACTCAGCTGAGATCCACGAACCGGACTTCATCGACGAATAGACCGTATGCTTGAGGCCGAGTGAAGTCATCCGTCCCAATACCGAGAACAGAGGTTGATAGGCATCGCTCCCAGGGACGAGACGCCCGAACTCTGCGAAATGTCGAATGTCTTCGTGTAGTTTCTTTGTCTTGTATGGGCTGAAAAGAAGGGCTTGTTGTACTTCACGAACGTTTTCGACCTCGATCTCTACCTCGCGCTCAGTCTCGCGCTCCTGCTCAATTTCCACTTCCTCTAAAGCTGATGCATGGACGGCCGAACCTCGATCCTGGAAGTGTTTCTTGCGGTTCACAAGCTCGGTATATATGTTTTGCAGCGAAGGTTTCCATGCGATGGTGGCAGTGTTAGGACCAGCCCGCCGGTGACGCTCACCTTTTGGCTCGTATAGCTGTTTCAGGGAGAGTGCCTCTTTTATACGGACCGTTGCGAGATAAGCCTCTCGCGATGGAACATCCTGCAGGTATTCGGGATATTCCAACCGGGCTTGCTCTTGCTGCAGATACTGCGACGTCTGTGCAAAATAGGAGGGCTCGAGCTGTTCCATAGTGTCGCAGGTCTGGCCAAACACCCATCTAAGGACATCACCCGAAGTGGGTTGGTGAAACTCACTGGTGCCCTTTGGCAAGCGGTCCAGTATACCCTGATGGACTTCAACAGGAGAAAAGAACGTAATTGACTGGGTTTGACCGAGAAGTCGGAGTCTCATGGCAGCCTGCACCAACGTGTCCTTTGTCAAGTGTTGCCCGAGCGTTAAGGCGGCCCTCGCATGAGGTGGAAATTTGATGTCGGTACCTCTACAGTGGCTTTCGTCTAGGTACACGACGCATCGATCCAGGTCGTCGACGAATGGCGATGCGACGAGTGGTACGCATCTCCCTGTACGATACAATGCCCATACACGATGATCATCGTCAAAGTACACAGCTGCTGCGGCATCATGGTCGGCATCAAGCCAGGCTTTGGCGAAGTCTTTGTTCGAGTGCTCGAGAACTTGAGCGCCGGCATCAATCAGAATTCGTATGCGTCCATCTTGATTGAAGTTACTCAGGTTGTTTGGGAGATGATGAGTTTGGTAGGTGCCATTCTTCATAACATGCGTGTGGCGATTAGCGAGGTTCTCGAGCAGGTCCTTTTCAGTCCATCGCGCTCCGTTCCCAAAGATCATGCGTATGTATGACTGATTGCGAGGCGCCAGCAAATAGTAAGGAACTTCCGCATTGGTATGCGCTAGTTGTGGAAGATCTTGCTGTTGCACTAGTAGAGGAAGCTGGTGCCTCGAATCGTTTGTGCCAGAAAAGCCAGTGATACGGGCTCCCGTGGTACCCTGGAAGGACGGGAAAAGGTTCCAGCCAGATGCCTGAAGCTTGAGGCTGAAGGTCTTCGCATATTTGGGAAACACAAAGTTGTTCAAGTAGAAGTCCATGAGGGAGGCACTGAAGCGCACGACCTGATAGAGATCGCTCAGTTGCCGCATGTCTTCGGCGTTGATGGCGGCATAGTCATCTAGCTCTTTCGGGATGTCCACGCCCTTGGGAAACCATTTCTCGTACTGGATACTGGGTTCGTCCGTCTTGACTAGGTGGGCAAAGGCTTCCTTGAATTGAGAGCCAGTCAAGCCTTGATAGTAGAATGACAGACACGTCAAGGTGATTGCAACATCAGGATGCCCCCATTCAGCTGTAGGAGATGGTACACCCTTGGCTAGGTACGGCACCGCGATAGGTGCGCGGGTTGGATGCAGACCATATTGCACGTTCCAGCGCTTGCGGAGGGTCGTTATCAAGATACGATGCACAAACATTCCACGAAGCAAGTTGACAGTCCGCATCAAAGTTGGCTTGTCTCGGAAGAAGGTGGTGATCCTGGATGTTGTTTGACCGCGCACAGTTGGTTTCGAGATGTAGTCCTGTACATCTCTGACGAGAGCGGCTGGGTACTCGGCACAAGGCAGTATCGACGGAGTCTGACCCTTGCAGATGATCCTAACCAATAGCTCGATCAAGTAATCCTCGGCGTCTTTGCGCAAGAAATAAATGAGAGGAAACCCGTTGCTGCCACGATTGACCACCTCGATGCTGCGAGGATAACGTGACTGGACGTTTGAGGCGAAGTCCTTCACCAAGTGAAGACATGCCTGGATGACCTGCCATCGCATCGGGTGGCCGTCCACTGTAGTCTGCGTACCGGATGGATAAATAAGTTGCGTCCTGATTGCTAACGAAACGTCGCATTCGTCTAGAACATCGCGGGTATGTCGATCAAGCCAGCGCTGTGTGTCGATCATCATAGAGGCTGTTTCGAGGTTGTCGTCACAGAGTTGTTGTAGTCCACTCAGCTTGAACGAGAGCACATGCTCAGGCAACGCAATAAGCACACCGCGACGATCTTTCAAGCGTGCATGAATCTTTCCGTACAAACTCATTAACGCCTTGGTAGGAGGAGTCTTTCGAGAAAAGGGTATATGCATGAGCTCGCGATCCACTAGTCCGCCTAGTTTGGCTTGCATCACTTGCGCTGACTGGAGTAAGAGAGCTCTTGGAACCACAACGCGAGCGAGATCGGTCCGATCAGCAAGAAGTGACGCTACCATGGCTGTGGCAAGTCAGTTGAGGAAGATCTGGATAATGACGCTGATACGTACGAAGAATACATGACGTCTTGCCTTTACCCATTAAAAGTTGCAGAACTGAATTTTCGTCCGACTGGGGTGAAATTGTCGCTAGGGCAACTTGTACCTGCTCTTCTCGGATGAGAATGTCACCGTCGATCTCCAGTAGTAGCCAGTCCGGATAGTCTTCTGGGTTCCAATTGCTATGGCCTTCATTCGCCCATTCGTCCCGCTCTTGCTGATTCTTTGCCCTCTTCTGGGCATCTTGTATCCGAAGTAGTCGTTGGAGTCTGCTTACAGCCACACCGAAAGCTACAATTGCCTCTTTGGTGCCACTACCGAAAGTGGTGCCGGAAGCGATTCGAAGCTCCGTAAGAAGCTCCACTGTTGTCAGCCTAGGCCAAGTATCCGCCATCTGAAGCCATTTTGCTTGCGGATCATGCAGATAGAGAGCATTGCGGAGTCGTTCAACAACTGCTATTGCTGAGTCTCTGACCGATACAATATTCTCTGTTGTGATCTGAGGATGGGTGCCATGAGCTGTGTGCTGTACATGCGAGATTCGCTTCTGGAGAGCATCAATGCTCGCGTTCATTTCTTTCGCGTATCTGCACTGCACGAAAGAAGCCGGGTCTTTGAAGTTGGCGACGATACCCCTAAGAACTCCAATCTCTCGCGGCTGCGCCTTGGGTACTCGAGGATGGATTGCTACCTTCTTGCCTTGAAGGGTATCCATGAAGTTGTGTGTCTTGACAGGATGATGCGCAATATTACCCGATCTGACAGCCAAAGCTCCGGCATATGAGCTGGCAGCGAGAGAACGCACCTCCCTTGGCGGTGCAGCGTTGACAATTGGAGCCTTCAACAGGTCTGAAAGCGAGAGGTCATCGTACTGCCTAGATCTCGTAGAATACAGGGCAGATGGCAGCAGCTCCGTGTATGGAGTTACTTCAACGTCTGCGCCAAGCTCTGTGCGATCAGCAGTCACACGGAAGAGTGCCTCCTGCACCTGCTCTAGATATAGCGCCAACTCATGATTGCGCGTAAGGCGGATCCATTCAGGAGCTACATCAGCTAGAGCCTGTTCGATGTCGAGGTATGTCGGGTCAATCGCGACCAATAGTGCCGGGTCGATGTCGGGAGTTGGCCACTGCTCCACCACTGAGCTAGCCAGTAGCTCGCAGGCTCGATCGACACCGGGGCCATGTAAGCTCTCGGCTTTCACTAGCTGTGAACGTTTCTTAAAGCCGGTCTCGGCGAATGGCATTCGTGCTTTCTCCATAAGCGATATCAAGTAGGACACAGGAGGCGCTCCATCCACTCGAAAGTGAAAGTAGGCGGCATGGGAAGGAACTGCAATGGCTCGGATCTCCGGAATCATTGCGAAAGATATGAGTACACGCAGAAGGTTTAGGTCCACATCTGAAGAGAACGCGATGGTTCCTAGCAGGAACATCAAGCCAAACCTATCGTCGACACTACATTGTAGTGACCTCTGAGCAAGCGCGCCCCACTCAGTTCTGATGTCGACAGCAAGGTGGTCGGTAAGCAGACACTTGCGGTAGAATTTGTCATAACCGCCCACAACTGGAGCATCGTGAAGGAGTGCGATCAGTGTTGTGTCCAGTGAGCAAGTTGACTTCCAATCCTGGAGCAGCTTTGATATCTCAAGCACATTCAGGCGATCTCGTGAAGCTTTCCGGGCGTCGCGTGCGCTGTAGGCAGTGTCTGAGCTGTGATCTTTCTTCATTCCGCAATCGACGGACCTCGCGACTGCTCGAGCAGCCAGATGAGCTATGTCCGGGTCAAGTTTGATGGTCTCCTGAATGTCCCGGTCGAGGTAGAACTGGGATAAGTTGGAAGACGTTTGCAGTATCTTGGCGACCGCATTGACATACCGATCGTCTTGCATATGCACTGTGCATTCAGGACGCCACAGTACTGTCTCCATGCACCTAGCATCTGGAGGGTAATACCCTCGCTTCGGTGATAGTTCTGCAATACGTTCCAACGTGGATATCTCATCGCGTAACAACGGGTTCCAAGGTTGATAGGCACCCGTTTGGAGTAGGTAGAGAGCCTCTTCTTTTCCCGTCCGCCGGGTGAGTGGATCAAAGATCGCGTGTGACGTGTAGGCATGTAGCAAGGCTTTCATGTAGAGGAGGCGAGGTTCGGGTGCACAGTCAATTCGTCCCAAGACATCATTGACCGCGTATTTGAGATATATGCCTTGGCCCATCTCGATGTCAACAGACACATGGGGACCGTCTTTCGAAATTCGGATGCCTCCCCAAGGAATCAGTATGCTCTTCTGCCGACGATTGGCAACAGATTGGACGACAATCTTGTTCATGAGGCCATACCAGGTACCCGCATCTTGGTTTTGTAGAATGACGGCACCGAGGCGCAACGAGTGTAGCAAGCCTTCTCGGTTGATATGAAAGCTCAATTCCATCCGCTTCAACTCCACGGTGATTCTTCCGTTAGTTGACGCGAATACCAGGATCTGGGAGGGGAATTCGAAGTGAGTGAAGATCCGGGTAATGGTCTTGACCAATTCACTTCCCGTGTCCAACAAAGTCGTCTGCGATGGATCTTGGAACCGTCGAACAGCATGGTAGAAGCCGGATGGATGCCAACGTATCCACCAATTTCCCTGCTTAAGTGCCCATGGAGCGTTCTGGCGAATCTCGATGTGACCACTGTAGACGTGCAGCCAGTGGTAGCATGTTTCAACCAACGGTCTAGGTAGATCGGGCGTAGGGCCTTCCACGCCAAAAACATGGCTAGGAATGAATTCGAGCAGCTCGCCGCCCAGGTCAGCCCGAATAATCAGCCGCTTATTGCGGTAGCCTAGATGAATTCGATGGCCACGTATGGGCTCTGACAATGCGAAATCCATGCCACGTAGAGGTGAAGGATACACGATTGGATTCTTATCACCAAGGACGTGTCGATAGGTGTCATTCATGCGGTACGACTGCGGAAGAGTTCCCATCTCTTGACCGTCGATGAGCAGGGTGCCGTAGACATAGTCGTAATGCACAAAGTAGGAGTGCTGCTCAGCCGTTGACTGCAATGTGTATGAGAGGTACCAAGTGTCAGGAACGACTGCTAAACCGGGCTCAGTGACGTCGTATTCCCCGGGTACATGCCATACAGCGTCTAAAGCAGCTCTGAACGTCTCTGCATTCCTCATGATGGCTTCTTTCGTGGCCTCACGATGCTCGTAAGCGAAGAGTGTATCTTGAGCGATGGCGTTGCGCATATTGAACGGCATTGTGTCATATCTCCCGGCCAAGTTGTATCGGAGCGAGATTGAAGCATCAACATACATGCGAAGACCCTCAGGGGCTCCCAACCAGTCGTCAATGTGCATTGTCTGCTTGCACAGGAGTGACGCCCATATAGCTGGCTGTAACACGTTTGGATCTTCCGTGACCATCGGTTGCAGCTCGCGGCGCCAGCCGTCGGTGATCTTGCGGGCTTCATGGAGAAGTTCCCTTCCGTCGTTGCAGATTGATGTGCTTGGGCTCAGTGAGGTCACCTTGAGTAGGATAGTGATGAGGATCTCCATCTGTACGGGCTCGCGCCAGTTTCGTCGGATCGCTTCCAATCGATAGCGGACTTGCTGCAGAAGCTTGCTGCAAAGACCATCATCCAAGAGAGAGCGATGGGTGTCGGTATAATTGGTTAAGGCCGCACGGTCTGACCCTAGCTGAAGTACCATACGCAAGACGAGCGACCATGTGGACTCGGACGAAAAATTGAGATTGGTTGAGCCCAGTTCCCTGAGAAGGTCGAGCCATCTTGAATGAGTGCCGACTAAGAGACCTTGGAGTGCCGTAAACTCATGAACGCCAACGCCTTGAGGGCACCTAGCTTGGTTCGCCTGGATCTCGTTGGATGTCGGCCACAGAAGGTAATTGAGTCCAAGTGACATCAGTGGCGAATTGAGGGGAAGCTTCACGGGGAAATGATGCCAGAAGGAAGCTTTACCGCATCTATCGGTCCATGCCTCACCAACACTGTCGTAGTACCTGGGCTTGAGGCCACAAGTCCGGATGACTTCGTCTACCCCAATTGGAAAGCCCCAATTCGCGTAATGACACTCTAGATGAGCCTTCTTGTACGAGCCCAGACTCACTCGACAGCTGGTTTTGTTGACGTATGAGCGAAGCTGTGAGTACTCCCGGACAAGCGACATCCGATCAAGCTTATCGGTCGGCTCGCGACAAAGAGTCGAAAGTATAAGCCAAGTTGCGTCTCGGTAGGCGGCGAATACTTCTGGGCATTGTAACTCGAATAGTGCTGCTTTGGCAGCCGGCTCATAACTCGGTAATGGATGCTCGTAGATCTGGATCCTGATGCCCTTAGCTTCTTGGTTGAGGTTATGCCATTCGCAAGGAAGGCGATGACGTGATTCAGGCATGCCATCCCCAGCAACGAAAGCATCCCAGATACACTCCTTCTCATTTCGCCTGTCGATGGTTTGAGCATGGTGCTGACTTTTCTCTTCCCATTCGATGTGCTTCGCGTCATATGCAATATCGGCTTTTGCCTCGATGTCTTCTCGCATTGCACACAGTTCGCCCTGATGGTCTTCCCGATCGTAATACTGTGCAGCAAAGCAATCGTCGGCAGGATCGTCGAAGATAGTTCTGGACTGCACACTTGACCGTGCTCGAAAGCGAGCTTTCAAATACATGCGTACTTTTTGACTCCGAATCATCTCTTCGTGTGTAAGGAGCTGGATGGGATCCAACAAATCTGGATCGAACCCAGGATGGTACTCCTCGAGCAACGGGTAGCATGCTACGGCATCCTTGTCCATGAGAACCCAGAGCTCCATGAGATGGAGCAACTGCTGGCTCTTTTGGTTGGGATAAGCGTGGTCTACCGCGTTGATGTTGGTGACATATTCATGAATCACCTTACTCAACCGGATCGCTCGGAGGCCTTCTGATTGCGTTGAACGCTTGGCAGGAAGTACAACATCCTCAAGGAGTCTTGACGAAGCGACATGGCTTTCCAAAGCTCGCATATAGGGTCTGACAGAAGCGACAGATCGCTCAAAAAGCTGCAGAAGCTCGGGAGCAGTCCGTTGTTGAGGTCGTGGAGAATGTGCGTGTTCCACTAGCACTCCTTTCAAGAACCTACCGCTGTTCATCAAACGAAGTTGGAACTCATGAGGATGGGCGTACTGGCGTAGCTTTGGGATAATACGCTCCCGCGACTTGCTATAATTACGCCAGACTTGCTTCAAGTAGCCACCAGTCGTCGCCAGGGAGGACTCGAAACTACCACTCAAGGACAGTAAGAGATTAGAATGTCTGTTGAAGGCGGACCTATCGGCACCATGGACATCGGATGTAAGCTTGGCGAGGCGGCGACCTAGCTTCTGGCGGAGTGAGAAGGCTGCATCAAGAGGTATCTTCTTCAACACATCTTCCAATAGCTGCGCATGCAGGAGACACATCATTGTCTTGTAGTGGAGTCTTCCGACCTCTGCACCCAAGTGGTGATACAAGTAACGCTGGACCGCTACTCGAAGGACCAGATAGAAAGCGGATCTCCTCCATGGTGTCCGAGCATTATCAAAGGTAACTGTATCGCGCACGCGCTTCCGTAGACGAGGAACCGCAACTGCAGCGCCATTGGCCTCCAGTATAGTCATCAATAAGCCAGATATGAGAGCGGGGTCACTCGTGTCTCGGATCTCCGGAATCGTGGCGGCTGCCTTCCAAGTGATAGCGGCAAACTTTGTGACCGACTCGCTGCTAGCTTGTTCGATGAAGGTGGCGAGAGCTTCCTGGAATGCTTCTTCGTTGATAGTCGACGCTGGGACGGATACCGCGCAGCCGGGGACTACAGGTAAGTTCAAGATCAGTAAATGCGCGACACCGATGTATGTCAGCTACTTACAGTCCCATTGTAGCGCGCCTTTGGCAGCAAGCACCTTGTCGGCTGTTGCAGATGTCTCGAATGCTTCGAAAATGATGTTGCGCTCGCCGGAGGTGTCGTAGGGATACACGAGCAAAGCGCAGTTCTGAGGTGCGATATGCAGAACAAGCATTTTCCCATGGCTGAAGTCGCGAAGCTCTTTCATCAGCGCCGCCTTGCCAATGGTTCCATCAATATTGAGTATTTGACATGCGAGCAATGTCTTCCGCAGTCCTTGGACGTGCGGAGCAACATCTGCAGCGACACTGGGGGTGAGCCTTGCAACGGCGTCAAGCATACGCTTCAAGAGAGCCTCCTCGACGCGATGCAAGTTGCCATCTTCGCGGCCAGGTACATTGCGGGGCAGCGCGATATGGTAGTACTGCTGCTCAAGAAATGGCAGCCGCGCGGCGGACGCCATGGCTGTTTCGAGTGCCTGCTGCAACGAGGCAGCGGGCGGGGGCAAGAACGAGTGAGGGAATTCGCAATACGACGGAAGTGGGGTATTGCGATGTTGTAAGAGTTGGCAGGTGGTGTTGTCGAAAACGCGACTGCTTGATGAGGGCGCGGTACCAGGGTTGACTTAGGCGCCAAGCATTGTTTTGTTAGGCGGCAGCAACGCGTAGACGCCCTCCCCAACGATGAGCGATGAACGATGAACATTGAGCCTTGCCAGAAGTCGTGGAACACCAAAGCGCAGTCTCGGGCCAATCTCCTTGCCACCGGTGAACGAGTCTGCATGAGGAGACATGCCGGCTAGCGAATGGGTGACTGAGGCACTGTACGGCGCTACGAGAAACCCTCAGCCTCGCCAGTTCCGAAAGAAGAGGCCATGATGGACATGGCGATTGATTTCCAGGATTAATGATGCTGGGCGCTTCTTTCAGGTCGGTCTTGACGTCCGCAGTTGCTTCCTTCTGTCCACGCATCAAACAAGTGGAGGATGTATGGCAAAGGTGGGAAGTAACAGAGAAGAACGAAACTGTGTTGCTTCCGAAAAGCGATAACGCAAAAAGAGAAGGAATGAGTCCAGATTGGCTGAGAGGAACGCTGCTGAAATGACAAGGATGATGGAGACGTGGCCTGCATCAAATGGAAAGAACGACCTACGTGTGTTAGTGTAGCATCACTACTGCTCTTCGACCTTGGAAGCTGTCTGTCATCTTGAAGTGAAGGTAGGAGTTGTTTAGGTTGTTTTCAGACGTCCAGACGACAACAGAATTGTCGATAGAGCTCATCCAGACGTTCCGACGCGCGTGCTGGTAAAGCGCGTGTTGTGACGCGACAAAAGTAGATAGCGGCAGATTGGAGGCATGTTCTACTCCTGAGCGCATCAATGGTAATCGAGCGCAAGTCTGTGGGAGCTTCGTGATGATGCATGATGGAGTTGTGGACTCTATAGCTGAGAGAAGCCTGGTGGTGAGAGGTTTGACGACGCGTGAGGTACAATCGCATTTACCCGGCCCCTTGCCTAGCTCCACAGCTAGCAACATAGCGCCTTCCCCTCCCTTGTCTGCCTTTCGCGCATTTCCAGTGCATTTATCTCTCTTCTCCAATGACATCTTCTACATTTTCTGCGAACCCCCAATGAAGCCATCGAACGACAGCGGCTAGCTCCAGCCGATCTCGCTGCCTCATGGAGGGCAAACTTCATCCGTAAACGGCATATCGGCTGCAGCACCTGCCTGCCTCGGTTACTCTCTCCCCAGCTATCACCGCTATGCCTTGTGGGTTTATTCCCGCTAGATTAATCATCGCCACCATGAAGGCGGGAAAGTGCGAAAGGGCGCCCGCGACTAGCTCATCTCGAGCTCCAAGGCGCGACGTTGGAGGTTGTGGATGAGTCTCTTCACGCATCACCACTAGCTGGCTCGATGCGCCTTCGTTTCAATTATTCATACACTGTTTTTATGCTGCTAGAATAAGCAGCGGGAGCTCGTTCGTCGGTACGCATTCGCTATTGGTCGAGTCTGGGATCTCATCGGCGCCGTCATCAGCACTATGTCGCACAGCAACCTTACCCAAGACGCGGCCGCGGGAACGATACTAGGAACCCACGCACAGAACACTCCGCCGTCACCCAAGTCATACACTTCAGACAAGTCCCGCGTAATCGAGGACGTCGAAATCGAAGAGGACCGCGCCTCCATATCCTCAGCGTCGACGCATTCCGATTCGATCAACTCGGCAGTAGATCAACGTCCGTCGATACATCATACATGGAGTAGGAATACAGGGCACTCCTGGCCTGGCGATAAGGAGGATGCGATTGCGACTGTCACAACGAACGCGACGCAAGACCCGCGCTTCGAAATTGACTTCGAGGATGGAGAAGACCCGGAAGACTGGTCCATGTTGAGGAAGGCTGTTGTCATCTTCTTCATGAGCTTTTCAACACTGGTCGTAGTTATGTACTCGACAAGTTATACAAGCGGCATACCGGGCATGATGGCAACATTTGGCATTCAGTCGAAGACGTTAGTGATCTTGGGGATAACGACCTACTTGTGCGGTCTGGCGATTGGATCACTGCTACTGGCACCGCTTAGTGAGATGTATGGCAGGAGACCCGTCTACCTTATCGCTGTCGCATCTTTCACCATCCTCGTCATACCATGCGCTCTGTCGAACAACCTAGCTCAGATCCTCGTCATGCGCTTCTTCGGTGCCATCGCGGGCGCGGCTATGATTTCCAATGCTCCAGGCACCGTCTCCGACATATCCAAGGAAGACTATCGCGCATTGGCTTTTTCGATATGGTCTCTAGGGCCAATGAACGGACCTGTCTTCGGCCCTCTCGTTGGTGGCTTCGTCTTCCAAGCCCTAGGCTGGCGGTGGACGAACTGGGTTGTCATGATCGGCTCTGGCGCATCCTGGTTCATGGTCTTTCTGATCCCAGAAACGTACAAACCAGCAATCCTCCGCGCCAAGTCAGCCAAGAAGCGTAAAGAAACGTCTGACCCCCGATACTACTCTCGCTACGATGAGAAGAAGGCTTTCTGGCCTTTACTACGGGAGAACCTCTACAGGCCGCTTAGTATGGCGGTCAACGAACCGATTTGCATCTTCTGGGACGTATACATAGCATTGGTCTACGGAGTCTTGTATCTGTGCTTCGTTTCGTACCCCATCGTTTTTGGTGAGCTACGAGGTTGGTCGCCTGGACTCGTTGGACTGGGTTATATGGGTATCGGTATTGGCGGTGTCATCACGATAGCTTCGGAGCCTCTGCTTCGCCGCATGATCAACAGCCACAAGAAGGATCCAGAGACTGGCAAGCCATACCCAGAGGCTATGGTCAGTGTGGTTGTCATCGCCGCGGTATTGGTTCCCGTGGGCGAGATGATCTTTGCTTGGTGTGTATCCCTCCCCATCTAGATGTCGTCTGTACTAACATGATTACAGGACATGCACTCCCAACGTCCACTGGATTTTCCCCCTCATCGCCGGCATCCCCTTCGGCGCCGGAAACTGCGGCGTCTTCATCTACGCGTCAAACTACCTCGTTCACTCCTACGGCATCTACGCCGCGTCCGCTCTCGCTGGAAACGCCGTCCTACGATCCGCCATGGGTGGTGCTCTTCCCCTCGCAGGTCCAAAGATGTATCAAAGTCTTGGCCCACATTGGAGTGCTACAATGCTGTCGCTGATCGAGTTTGCGCTCATACCCATTCCGGTAGTCTTTTACCTCTATGGACATAAGATCCGGGAAAAGAGCGCCTTGATCAGGCAGATGAGGGAGGATAGGGAGAGAGTTGATGCGAAGAAGAGGAAAGCTGCTGAGAGGATGGAGAAGATGAGGGGTGGTGTGCTTGATGAGAAGAAGTTAGACGTTTGATAACCTGCATGTATGAGGATCATCGATACACCGAACTAGACTATTGTTCACCAAGATGCATTTGCACGGCTGGTATGATGCCCTATGCTTTCTGACCAACGCGTACAATGTCATGAGCATCAAAGCAATCCTCGTCTACTCCACTAACAATACTCCATGTCTCACTTCCATCCTGCTCTTCCCCCAGTATCACATATCCATCTTGCGAGTCATCACCCCAGTCACTGAGATCGCTATCCCAACCCCGGTCGTTCTCTTTCAGTCTCTCATCCTCCATCCTCTCTCGCTGCCTCTGCAAAACAATCTCATCCGCCTCTATCCTCCCCATCAACTCCCCGCTAGCCCACTCAACAAGACTACACCTCTGCACCTCCTCCGGCGCCGGAACCTCCCACTCCGTCCCCACCCCAAACTCCGCACAAGCACACTCCCGATCCAAAGTGCACCAACACGAACAAGTACAAGTCCCCCCACCCACCTCCGAGCATTCATATCCGCAGCCAAGGAACCAACACCCAGACAAGTTCCTATGCCACTGCCAGGTATACTCGCCCCACCACCAGAAGCCTGGTATCACGGGTAGAGCGGGTTCGTTGCGGCTACAGCAGCGTTGTTTGAGGATTTTAGGAAGTGTGAGAATGCAGGCTAGTGTGGAGTGGGCGCGGATCTCGGAGAGGGAGGTGGGGAGGGTTGTTTCGTGAGGTTTTGCGAAAGGCGCGGTAGGGATGGTGGCGCTGACGCGACCGGGTCGCCTGCCGTCGCGCATGGTGTGTGGGAGGATGATCAGCGGCGCGGGGCTCGTGGGTTCGCCGTAGATATGTATACGGCGTTCTTTGACGTGCCGCATCTCTGCGATGCGACGCCGAGCCCAGGTTCCAAAGTCCTCGCCTGTTATAATGTCCCCGGTGGCTGTGCCCTCGAAGATGTGGGCATTCTTGCCAAAGAGTTCGTAGGCTTCTATGTCGTCCATATGCTCCATGTCTACTTCATGTGCCCATCTATCGTAGCAGTCGTCCTCCCATTCCTGAATGTCTGCCTGTTTGTACTCGTGCCGAAGCTGGTTCTCTCGTGCGAGGCGATATCGGTCGTTGCGACGACGCTTGTTGCCGCTGTAGATGCGCTCGGGGTATCTCTTCGATCGTTGGCGTACGCGACGGGCTGAGCGGAGGTCTCTGAACGGGTGGTCTGAAGTCCGGCCAGCGGCATTCATCGCAGGTTCGGAAGGAAGGGTAAGGAAGCCGAAGGGCAGGTCCTCGTGTGTTTCTGGCAACTCGCCCATACAGGCTGTGCACCAGTCGGCGGGATGGCCAGCCCATTCGAGCGTCTTCTGCTTCATCCTGACAGGTTCGAGGCGAAGGGCTCCTGGAGCGACTTGCAGACGGAAGGCCTAGCTGTGTAAGTTATTCAGAGGTTAGCCATCATTATAGCAGTCCCAAGTGACCATGAAGCCCCCTGGCTATGTCATCATGAGGCGTTCTACAATCTTCGCGGCTCAGCCCTCGCGCGATGGGCGAGGGCGCATGGCTGCGCAGAAGGGCGGAAGTCGACGGGAATGTTGCCGCAGGATCCAGCGACGACGTTGATCTATAATCAATGTGTGTTTGTAATCTTCCGTATTAGGCGCAGGCTTGCAAAGCACTTCTCTTGTACCAGATTATAGTGATTGTTCAGATGGGTGTGGAGAGGGACGGTGTGGTGACAAAGTTGGTGTTGGGCGCAGCTGCGTTCAGAAGGCGCGTGGTAACTTACTAGACACCCGCAATCGACGGCTTTTGTGGAGTTGCCTAATTCGGACCAATCGCGAAACAGCACACGGCCACAACCTCCAATGCCTCATCTCAATCTCAGATCCACTGATTTGATGAATGCGCTGTTAACATTCGCACACAATGCTGTTAATACCTGAACAACACCTTGTCGATATTGCTAATCCTGGTTGATCGGTGAAGTCTTCAGAGCACTTGTCAGATATATGTCTCAAATTGAGGGTGTATCTTCTTTGACGCTGAGTACAACTCGCATAATGCAAGCTTTTTCCGTAAACAGCCAACAAAGCTCTAATACACGTGAAACTCTTCAAGCTCAGGTTCGCTAGCCTGCAACTTCCTTGAGCACATATGACGCAGTCGCTCGCGAAACTTCGTTTGATTCGACCATTGAGGAGAAAACGCGATGCTCTTAATTTGAACGCCGTTCCTACCATCAGAACAGGGGCGGACAATTATCGGTATCTCGACACCTGGACATCGGATAATGAGATCACCTGGCTTGACATTTCGTCGACACTCGCCTATGCTGGCACGTCCGAGCGGTCCCGGGTTGGACCCCTGGAACAGTATTGTTGAGTCGTCTGCTAGAGCATTGCACACGGCGATATGGGTTCTGAGTAAATCAAGTTCTGTGGCCTTTGAAGTTCCCCAACTCGAGCCATCTCGCAAAAGGGATAAAAGCGCTGGGACCTCCTTGCGTCTGTGTCTGCATATGAAGCGTTCCCAACAGTCGAATTGAGCGAAAGTGCCGATGTGTCCATAGAATGGTAAATTCATGTTCGTTATCTCGAGAATCTGAAGCAGTCGTCCCAGATTGTGAATGTGTTTACGATATTCGGCCTGCTGGTATGTCGACTGAGTCTTGTAGAAGTCGAAGGTTGCAACGACTACGCCTTGTCGACGGCCATGGATTGATATCGCATGATCGCCCACCATAGAGATACGTATATTGCCTAGATTTTGGCGATCCTTGTCGTCTGCAACTTCACCAGGGGTAGCAAGAACTCGTGTCCGGTCAACATCACCAAAATCGCAATGTTTGCTGGTGCCGAACGGACACGAGCTCTTCTCACCGCTGGTGACGTGATTAGAGCGAATGAGTCTTTCGATATCACCCCATTTGTTCTCTCGGTATTCATTGGGCGTCCAATCCGGTACCCAAGACGGCTGCCCCTTCATGTTGTTCATTGCAGCGATCAGGACTAGATGGGGTGACCCTGTTATCTGGACCAGAAGCCGAGAGAACGAAAAGTAGATCGCTTCCTTGGATTCTCCATAATCTACCTGGGGAAGAGGATGCCGGGTGCGACGTTGCAAGATAGCCCAAAGGCCAAAGGCCATGTCTTTGGACACTGCAGCATCTCGGGTGTAAACACCGTCAATGAGATCGTTCACGTTGGTTTGGCGTTCTCCATTGCGGTACAAAACGCGCGGGGATGATAATAAGACCAGGCGTACCATCATCACGAGAATGATGAAGACGGCTGTCAACGAAACGGCCAGAATTACTTTGCGCTCATGAGGATCGGAACCAAGCAAGGCGGACCAGAGCAGGAAAACGAGTAACAACCCGAGGAAGTAGAAAGTTGCTCGATCGGTTAGGCGGTGAAGTCGACACATGCGTCTCGAAAATTCTGCATAGACTTCCAAAGAGGAGTCGCGCGCAGGATCTGAAGTTGTGCACTCCGGATTCATGTCTTGCCTACTCATAGCAACTCTCTTCCAAGGGCACATGTAAGACCCGAGACGAGGGCTCGCAGTAGCCAAAAAGACCAGACTGATTGCGAATCTGTCCCAGCAGATATGAGTGCTGCCGCAAACTATAATCGGGTTGGAGGCGAGAAGGATCTCTTGGTAGGTCCAGAGTCTACTGATCCAAGTCCGCTGTAGCAGATCCAAAAGGTCCGCTTCGGTTGCGTATTTTGTTTCTCTATTGAACAATCGCAGTATGTAAGGACTCAGCGGGCCTCGCCATGTTCCGACAGAATCTTCTCAAGTCAGCGTAGATACGAGTTCGAGGTTATGACGCTTACCATGAAACACGAAAGGGTGCCTTGTCAAGCTCCAACGTGCTATAGTAGCAGAAAAGGCTGCGAGAAATGGGCGCCCATAATCAGCTCCGGGGGTTTTGGTATCACCACCCAACGCCTGGAAGTAGTCCAAGAAGCCAGCGGTTTCCATATATTCAATTGCGCGATCGGTTTTCTCGTTACCTTCGCCGAGCCACACGTACACAGTTGCTGCTCGCGAGTATACATCTCCCATCAGCGGAATCTGGTGTTCCTTTTCCTTCGTGTTCTTCTGGTCGATGCAGATCGCATCAATCCATATCGTAAAAGCGCCAAATCGCGTGCGTAGGTGCTGTAGCGCTGAATAGCCATTGACAGAGACGACGATGTCCACGCCGTTGCATGTAATAGTTCGATTGTCTTTCGGTGAGCCCCAGACGTAAGAGATGGCGGTAAAGTCGGGAGAGGTCTCTAGATCCACGATGCGGAGATGACCGACTACAGCGGCTGCTTCAGTCGACGCTCCATCGACATCGAGAACGCGTATGCACTTCGAGCTTGGAGGTATAGGTAACGAATGGTATGGCGCTGCGGCGGAGCCATGGGCCATGACAATTGATGCCTATCAACAAAGCATAATAAACCTCGGGTTCTGCGAAAAGGATAGATACGGCGGAGAGACGCGCTGCAACATGTCTATTAACGGTGTAGACCACAACACATGCAGGGGCAGCCAAGGAAACGTGGCTTGAGCGAAACTGTATTGTTGACTATTTCAGGTTGGCTTCGGTTCACGATGCTATCAAGGAGGCTATTGGGGGCCGGCCCGCATGATTGTATGGCTTCGCAAATGCTGTCTCTCAAATAAGGGACTTCGGGATGCCGTAGGTAGATTTGAGTAGGTACACATCGCCCCCAAGTCCATGGACGATTCCAGGGGCGTTGGTGCAGGAAATGAAGACGGTGCTTGAGCTTAGCTGGGTGCATATCTCCGAAGCGCCCAGGGCTGCCAGCCTACCAGCCACCCGCAGCCGCAGCCGCTCCTTTCACCACCTGTGCAGCCTTTCCACGGCAACAGCAGAAGATGACCGCGAGGAAACAGCCGTCGCGATAGATTACGAGTGTCGCACCTGGCTCGAGCGGCTCACGCGACGTTCGAATCGAAGCAATGTGTGTCTTGCGCAGTGCTGCGACATCTGCCGAAGAATGATCGACTCGGCTTCGCGATGACGTAATGTTCGCCTTGCACTGATTGATGATGCCAACACGCCCGTGAGATGCATTCCCGCCCGCCTACTCCAATATATCTTTTATGTATCCAATCTGAAGAAACAAGACCAGTGGAGTTTGGAATATTGGGATTTGTTCACCATGGCCTCAAACACCTCGTCCACAGTCCCCCTCTGGATCGACAACAAGCCCATCCACACGCAAACCACCATTCCCGTGACCCAAGCCAGCACCTCCAAAACCATCCACCACGCCTCCTCCGCCTCCACCACCGAAGCAACCCAAGCAGCCATCTCTTCCTTCTCCGCTTTCAAATCCTGGCGCTCCACCTCCCACACCACCCGTCGCAATCTCCTCCAAAGCGTAGCCACCTACTACGACACCCACGCCCCCTCTCTCATCGCCGCGCAAATCGCCGAAACCTCCTGCACAGAAGCCTGGGCGCGTACAAACGTCAATCTATCCATCTCGTACCTCAACGAAATCGCCGCGCAGATAAGCAGCGTGACCGGCGTTATCCCCCCGACTGAGAAACCCAACACCCAGGGTTTTGTGTTTAAAGAGCCGATCGGACCAATCCTATGTATTGCGCCCTGGAATGCCGCACTCGTGTTAGCAACGAGAGGGATAGCAAGTGCCATAGCAGTTGGCTGCACCGTAGTCTTCAAAGCGAGTGAACTGTGTCCCCAAACCCACGGACTCATTACGCAAGCTTTCGCTGAGAGTAGCTGTCCAGATGGCGTGTTGAACCAGGTGCAATGTGGGCGGGAAGATGCGGCTGAAGTGACCGAGACGTTGATAGCGCATGATGCGATTCGTAAGATTGAATTCATCGGTAGTGCGGAGGTGGGGAAGAAGATCATGGGCATCGCGGCCAAGTATCTCAAACCGGTTCTGATGGAACTAGGCGGGAAGTGTCCGGCGATTGTGCTTGAAGATGCGAATCTGGAGGAGGCAGCAAAGCAGTGCGGGATGGGGGCTGTGTTGAATCATGGGCAGATTTGCTTTAGTACTGAGAGGATTATTGTGATGGAGGCGGTGGCGGAGAGGTTTAAGACGTTGCTTGTGGAGGCTATGAAAGGGGTGGAAGGACCGGCTGGGTCCGCGGTGTCTGAGGGTATTAAGAAGCATGCTGCGGATGTTATAAGGGATGCGCAAGAGAAGGGCGATGAGGTGCTTGTTGGTGGGGTTGAGGCTACTTCTCCTGGGGGTGGGCTTGCGCTCAAACCTACGATCATCGTCAATCCCTCGCCTTCATCCCGTATCCTCGACGAAGAGACGTTCGGTCCTTCCGCTTCGCTTTACGTCGTTTCTTCAGATGAAGAAGCCGTCGCGTTGGCGAATCGCTCAGCATATGGTCTCAACGCTACGGTTTGGACGCGCGATATGGCTCGTTTCATGAAGATGTCGCGGGAACTGGAATATGGTCAAGTTCATGCCAACAGCATTTCAGTGTACACATCGCCTACTGGAAGTCAAGGCGGCGTCAAAGGAAGTGGGTTTGGGCGACAGAATGGACAGTGGGGACTAGACGAGTTTGTTGTCGAGAAGTTTGTCACTTGGTGTGGGTGAAGTGGGAGGCCTTGACATTACTCAAGAAAGACCACGCATTCAGGAACACGCAAAGGTTAATTTTACTGTTTTATTGTTTCAGGTGATGACCACGTCGTACTCTCATATACGGAAAAGTCCAACACACCCCAAGTATTAGTACCAATAGGCAGATTATTATTTCCTTCCATCCTTCCCCCTCAACCCAGAACGTGGACACACACCAATGGCCCTTACCAGGTAAAAGTCATCAACTGGGGGTTGAGCACAATTGGCAACAAAAAGTGGAAGACAACCACGGTGCCCATAGGCCAAACGGCAATGAGCTCCTTGATCCTCCAGTCCTCTTGCAGCGCAAAAGCCATGGTAATCATGATCGCGGTCATACCAATGCAGAACATGAAGCTCCACTTGAACTTCCTCAGCACCCTGCTGATGGCAACGAAGAAACTGACTTGTTCGGTTTCCTTGGAAGTGGAACCCCACTCAAGAGGCCAGCTGACGAAATGCGCGAGGAGAGCTTGCGAGACGTGTAGAGAGATGCCGCCGAGAAAGATGCTGAGGAGAGGGATCCATTTGATGTTTGTCCAGAGGCCGCCGAAAAAGGAACCCTCGCCGATGCGGTAGCGGAGGACGGCGAGAGCGATGTTACCGAGGACACTGAAGACGATGATGATGGCGAAATAGACTGATGGGTGTTAGTGATGCGCGAGACGAACAATAACGTGATGCTTACCGCGGAAGGAGTTGATGTAGTAATGGTCTAGCCATCCGTTGAAGAAACCGATTAAGAAGTAATTGAGCATGGTGAGAGCCCATGAGCAGCCGAGAGCGTAGTAGGTACCGATGTAAGCCATGATGGTGACTTTAGATGCGAGAGGCATGTTGGAACTGATATCATCGAGTTAGTTGACGGACAGATAAGGCGACACGATCTTTGAAGATCTACTTACAAAATAAAGGTGCGGAAGAGCTTGGTGAAAGGACCTCGGGTAAACCAGTAGATCAAGGGGTTGAAGATGAGTTCATTGCAGCCATATGCATACCTAGAGAATGTGAGTTAGCAGTCGTAAGAGAGAGACGTTGAAAAGGGCAAGCATACTTCTCCCATCGGGCAAGCTCGTCATATACGGTAAGCGATACACCCTCCTTGAAGCCATCACCCTGGTATGAGGCCAATCGAATGATGTAACCAGCACTCTGCAGCCGCAGACTCATATCGAAATCCTCAGACACCGTCTCCTCGGACCAAAATTTGTCGAACGTGTGGCCGTCTTCTGTGACCTCGTAAGCCACCTTCTGAAGTGCCTCCCATCTCAGGATAGCGTTGTGGCCGACAAAAGGCGCGACGTCTCCACCAGCGACAGCAAATCGAATCATGGTGTAGATCATGTTGGTGAAGAAAGTGATGCCGTTTTCGAAGAAGCTGTTGGTGACGTTCATGACTCCGGAAGAGTACTGTAGGATGGCCACTTCCTGACCCTGCTCCATTTCGCTGACGGCTTCGAGCAGGCAGTCCTTAGGCACACGGGTGTCGGAATCGACGAGGAGAATGTGATCGCCAATGCGGATGTTACCATCAACCCAAGCCCTGCCGTCGTGTTCAGCCCTGACGGATTCCAAGACTTCCCTGTAGAGGTCATTCTCGTCCAACTGGCTCCAGTTCTCTCCACGTTCATGTTGTGCCATGGCCTCTTCAACCCTGCAGCTGATTCTTAGGGCGTAGTTCATGTTGGATGCCTTCTTGAATTTTCCGGGGCGGACGAAGACAAACGGATCCGGTCCGTGCTCGCCCTTGGGATCATGCCTTGGGCGCGCCACCCAGCCAATGCCATGCTCGTCGTAAAATTCCTGGCGCTCCCTGGATTCCTCGGCTCCGAGAACCTGCACTAGGAAATGTCAGTGGGGCTTACATTACGCACTGGCGCAGCACTTACTTCCGTCGTCGTTGACGAAGATATTGGCACTTCCTCCCTGAAGCTCGTAGGTAGAGATGGCTTGCTTGAGCGACCGAATGGTGGGCTCAATGACACTGCGTAAACCCTCCTTGTAAACGGGCATCTGGATGGTTACATGTGGAAGCGGGCCGTTAAAGGTATCACAGTTGAGGCGCCTGGGGGCTTTGCCGGAGTAGTAGCGGCTGTTCTCTTTCATCTGATCGGTGGGGCCAATGATTTGGGCAAAGTTACCGACCAGAGCTTGGAAGAAGAACTAGTATAGTCAGAAGCGGAATCATAGAGTGCAGACATATGGCTTACCAATGATAGCCAGACTTGCGCGGGCAAGCAAATGAGGAAGAGCAGACGAAGCCAGTGCTTTGGGGCTTGGAACTCTTCGATCGCGATCTGCCTGTACCCGGATCCGATCGCTACCGTCAGGAGAAGAATGGACATTCCGCAGTAGGCAGCTTGCCACATCTTCATGTCTCGGGCCTCCTCACCATTGGCTTCTCTAGAATCGCGCGAGTCGTCGTAATCTTCCATGTCGTTTGCGGGGTTCTTCCCTGACTTCTCCAACTCCAAGTCGTGCGCATCATAGCCGTATTCAGCTCCACACATCATCCTCATCATACAATTGATGATGAACTCAGCGCGTTCGAGCGTCAACTTTGGGTCATCCTGCCACACTACCAGCATGCCTCGTGAGGCGATGAAAGCAGCGGACTGACCCCTCTGACAGTGTGGCAAAGCTTCAAAATCGGGAACGATTTGCAAGCGAAGGCCGCTCTGGATTTGCACATACTGGGTATTGCATCGCTCAAGAATGTACTGGATGGCCCTGGTGTTGACGGTCATAGCGCACTGCAAAGTATTAGTGACAATGCCGTGCGGGTGTTTGGCGTTGTTAGACTTACTCGGACGTTCAACTCGGTAACAGCTTCAATGAGACCTGTACCGTCGGTACGAAGCGCATCGGGAGCGCAGGAATAGCGTCCCCTTGACTTCTTCATGAAGACACCTTCGCCAGCTGATCCAAAGGTCCATACCCGCTCCTCCTGCTTGGTGTGGAGCCAGTTGGCCAGGAGCTCAGCCTTGACGTCGACAAGAGCATCTGTGCGCACGGTACTGTCGCTGCCGTGGATGCTGGGAGCCCCGCCGGAATGAGCGCTAGCTGGGCCAAGCTGCATAGGTGTGAAGCTAGCCGGTGACTCGTCGCCAGCTCGGGGTGTTGGCGCCAGAGGATTTTGGGGGGGAAGTTCCTCGCTCCCAGGAGTGTCGTTATGCGGTCGAGAGACATTGTCTCCTTTTCTGAAAATGCCGGGTAACCTCATTTCTGCGTCTTCTCATATGAAGCCAGGGTGGAGAAGGTTTGTGCGATGTGCGTCTGAACGACGAAGAACAAAGGTGCACACGGATGTTAGGTAACGACTGAGAAGAAGGTAACACCAAGCGGGCAGCGAGGTGAAGAGATAGTCAGCCTGATATTTAAAAAGTGCACACTTTTTCTAGGTGTACGTGCGGTGGGAGAAGTACCCACACTACTATAAGCGATTACCAGCAGCCACAACTGCACGAGTTCAGTATGAAAACAGTGTAGTGTGGCGATAGGCAATTGGTACTGGTACGCCTAACCTGTATTGAAGTTGTCTTGGGTGAGCCATGCAGGATAAGGTGGACTTGGAGCTTCATGGTGCCACGGAACCCCAGATAAAAGTAGTCTTGTTGGGTCGTGGTGGAAATCGCGTCTGTGCTCTGTTACATGAGCGCTACCGCATGCTCTTTCTTGCCTCCACAGCCAGTAGATACAACACTCGGACATGTAACGAGGTTGCTCATGGAGATAAGATGCGCTATCATCAGTGACATTGGAACCGTACCAACTTGAGAGTGTTTGTAGCTTTGGGGCTGTTTTAGCCAATGGCTCGGCAGTGTGTACAAGTGCCAGATACCCCTAAGCCCTGTGAATATGTCGGAACTGCCTGGCAGATCGTTTAGGAAAGACGCGACAGCGTTTCTGTGTGTGTGTGAGATGACGCGATGCTGAACATAGCTTGTGGGTAACGATACGCGAACGGGAGGTCCGCGCATCCAAAAGAAAATCCCATCTTCTTACATGAAATATGGTCTTGGGAGGCCAGGCGTCCTTTGTGTTGCCACTGAGGTGGGGCGCCTATAGCTTAACAGCGGGCCAGCTTTGCGCGCTTTAGACCACGCGCATCGAGAAAACCGTAAAGCCCGTCATTGCTACGCAACAATCGTGTCTTATTACCAAGATTACCGCAGACCTAGACGATTAGACAAAGTGAGGTTGGAAAGATCAACGGTTCTTTAGCGAGGACCCACGCGTGACGAATCCGCGTCGCTGCGTTCGCATTGCCAACGATGTCGCACCACCGATACAAGCATGGACCGAAAGAGAACGAAAAGAGATTGTGTACGAGCCTGTAAAGCCATAGCGACCACAAGATCACCGCCTCGCCACAAAGATTGCGACGGGCCCAGCAGCGCCAGAAGAGCTCTGGTCTTTGGCCCAGACACGTGACCCTTAACGGATACGTTTACTGCTGGACAAAATGGAAGACAGTTGCATGATTTTCATTGGTGTGTGAACTCCGTCGCGTAGAAGACTTTGGAAAATGCCGCAAGTTTAGTCATCGAATCCTGGAATATGGTGCGACCCACGTACTCCATGCGCCTGGGCGAAAAGTCGACAAGATGTAAAATTGAAAAGGAAATGGGGAGTTTGGGATCTCAAACACGGCGGATTTTAATCGGCAAGTCTAGAGAATTAGTATATCGCTTCCACAAGCAGTGCATGAAGTCACTCACCTGTAGCTCACTAGTGTGTCCACACGATGGTTGCTTGTGCTGAAGCTGCGCAGCTGCACCTTCTCCCCATTCTTGATCTCCTTGGCGTCACTGTCACCCCACTCGAGAGGCACTTCAGAGTCCGCGTCGGCATAGACAAGAACGTTGAAGGTACAGTTTCCGTCCAGCATTGGTAGGAAAGTCACGGAGGCGGTGATCTGCCTGAAGACAGACTGGATCTCGGCCTGGATTTCAGCTTCGGTCTTGTCTTCTGATGCTTCGCTGGCACTGGGAGTTGTCAGCATGTGTTCAAGATGGCTGGCCTTTTTCGCTCACTCTGGAACGGAGTTCTCTTGGTCTGCCGTCTTCTTGGAAGATTTCGCCTTGGCGCTCTTTCCGTAGATTTGGACCTTGATGATGTCAGACACTGGGGTTTGGTATAGTTTATGTGACTTACGTCGAATTGCCAGCGTTCAACATGCTCTCCAGTTTCTTTGCTCGTAATGACGATGACAAGCTTTGAGATCTTGCCCCCGTACATCCACTCCTTCAGCTGGGCCATGATCTTCTTGATGTATGCTTTGACTTGGTCATCGGCAGTCACTGGAAAGGTTAGAGTGCGGCTGATGGCAGGACTGGCAGGTTACGTACCCATCATAGTCAAACCATATTTCTTCACGCTGCATCTTGTTAATGGCTGGTTGGGGTCAAGGTGTAGTACAGGCTTACGCGGTGAAGTCCTCGGCGGGGTACACGCCTCTTTGGAATCTGAGCAGAGTAAGTCACTTAAGTCATAGGCTACAATGCGCTCATCATGCTTACAGAATGGTGTTTACGGAATACTCGAACTAATTGGGGTAAGCGTAGGATGCGTTGCTTGGCCTGACCGACTTACAAACTCATTGACGAGTTTAGAAGAGCCCTTGAGCGCAAGCTTGTGCACCTTGGAGGAATCGCTCTTTGAGGACTTTGATTCGCCCTTTGAAGATTTGGACTTGGAAGAGGTCTTGGGTTGAGACATTGCGGTGATAGCGCGTCGTGAAGGTTGGCGGTGTGTTGTTTACGGGGTTTGTTGATAGGGTAACTGCGACCAGCGTGACCCGGCGGAACAGGAAGCAACGAGACAGCGCAGCAAGACTGTTCAAAGAGGGCGCAATCAACGACAGAGTGTCTCCGAAGATCAGAGTTAGGCCTAGTATGCTTGCGGGGTACTGGAGATGTCCACGGGTCGGATGGGAGGTCTGGTAGTGGGTCGGGGTGCAGATGCAGGAACCGCCTGCCGCCGATAAGATAAGATGGATCAAAAAAGTCGTCGACACCACCGCCCGAGCGACGAGCAGGCAGGCACGGATCCGACCTCATGCCCACTCATGCGATCATGCGTGCGAACTGCGAGCAGCCTTCTGCACGGCTGGCGGACGCCCTCGGCCCGCTGCAATGGCTTCCCGCGCACCTCACGCCTGCTTGAGCGCCTGCCGCCCCTCGCCAGAAACTATGCGCAGGCCTTCCGCCCCCAGTCAGAGCTCGAGAAGCGCATCGCCGACATCCCCATCGACCGCTACCGCAATTTCTGCATCGTCGCCCACGTCGACCATGGCAAGTCGACCCTCTCGGACCGCCTGCTGGAGATCACGGGCACCATCCAGCCCGGCGGCCAGAAGCAGTTCCTCGACAAGCTCGACGTGGAGAGGGAGCGCGGCATCACCGTCAAGGCACAGACATGCAGCATGATATACAACCACGAGGGACAGGACTACCTGCTGCATCTGGTGGACACGCCCGGCCACGTCGACTTCCGGGCCGAGGTGTCGCGGAGTTATGCCAGCTGTGGAGGGGCCCTGCTGCTCGTGGACGCCAGCCAGGGCGTGCAGGCGCAGACAGTCGCCAACTTCTACCTCGCCTTCGCCCAGGGCCTCACGCTGGTCCCCGTGCTGAACAAGGTCGACCTCCCCCACGCCGACTCGCCGCGGGTGCTTGAGCAGATGCACGAAACCTTCGAGCTCGACCCCAAAGACGCCGTACTCGTCTCAGCCAAGACCGGCCTCAACGTCGCGGCCCTCCTTCCTACCGTTGTCGACAAGATACCCGCCCCAGTCGGCGATCTGAAGAAGCCTCTCCGCATGCTCCTCGTCGATTCGTGGTACGATGTATACAAGGGCGTCATCCTGCTGGTGCGCATATTCGACGGGCAGGTGCGGCCTGGGGACACCATACGCTCCTTCGCAACCAAGCTGAAGTACATCGTGGGTGAGGTTGGCATCATGTACCCCGACCAGACGCCACAGACAGTGCTCAAGGCTGGGCAGGTCGGCTACATCTACTTCAACCCCGGCATGAAGCGCTCGCAAGAGGCCAAGGTCGGCGACACCTACACCACCATTGGATCTGAGAAGCTTGTAGAGCCCTACCCAGGCTTCGAGGAGCCCAAGAGCATGGTCTTCGTCTCCGCCTTCCCCACAGACCAGGACCTCCACGAGCATCTCGAAGACAGCATCCAGCAGATCATTCTCAACGACCGCAGCGTTACATTGCAGAAGGAGTCGTCCGATGCTTTGGGGGCTGGCTGGCGCTTGGGATTCTTGGGTACACTGCATTGCTCCGTCTTCGAGGACCGCTTGCGTCAGGAACACGGTGCCAACATCATCATTACACCGCCCTCAGTACCCTTCAAAGTCATCTGGAAAGACGGCACCGAGTCCATCATCAC
Source organism: Alternaria infectoria (assembly GCF_024043175.1). Taxonomy (NCBI): domain Eukaryota; kingdom Fungi; phylum Ascomycota; class Dothideomycetes; order Pleosporales; family Pleosporaceae; genus Alternaria; species Alternaria infectoria. Next base: position 947,258 of record NW_026250693.1, on the reverse strand, counting down.
CAACCCCAATGAGTTCCCCGATCAAGACCAAGCGCATTTCAGAGTGCAGGAGGTCCATGAGCCCTACGTATCTGCAACCATCACAATGCCTGACGAATATCTTGGTGAGGTCATCAAGCTTTGCGAGGCCAATCGCGGCGAGCAGAAAGAGCTTACCTTCTTCACCGCCACCCAAGTCATTCTCAAGTACGACATCCCGCTGTCGCATCTTGTTGATGATTTCTTCGGCAAACTCAAAGGCTCCACCAAAGGTTACGCCTCTCTTGACTACGAAGACGCAGGCTTCCGCAGGTCGTCCATCATCAAGCTCAACCTACTTGTCAACGGCTCCCCAGTCGATGCCGTGTCACGCGTCCTGCACACATCGCAAGTTGATAGGGTGGGCCGCATATGGGTCGAAAAGTTCAAGGAGCATGTCGAGCGACAAATGTTTGAGGTCATCATACAGGCTGCAGCCGGCAGGAGAATCGTGGCGCGAGCTACCATCAAGCCGTACCGCAAGGATGTCCTCGCCAAGCTCCATGCTAGTGATCTCAGCAGACGGCGCAAGCTCCTCGAGAAGCAGAAGGAGGGCAGGAAGAAGCTGAGGTCGGTAGGGAGTGTCGTTATCGAGCAGGAAGCGTTCCAGAAGTTCTTGGCCAAATAGAAAAATCAATCGTCTTATCCGCTCTTCATCACGTACCCCAGCGCTAAACCCCCGGGTGCGAACACACGGCAGAACTCGCCGTTGGCCAAGCCCGTCCGCTCGTTCGTTAGGACGGCATGTCCGATAATTCTCAACCGTGTGCATAAGTCGCGATAGTATAATACTAGACATGCATCGCCATTCAGCGCCATGACATTGAGCCTGCAATAGGCCCCGATTCTCCCTCCCGTTCCCCTATCAACCTTGGAAGCGTTGATTCGCTGGTCATCCCATCCGATATCACCCAACAATAGCAACAATACAACGGTTCACCGCGCTCAGCCGTTTCGGCTAGTAACGAGTCATCTCGATGCCGAACAACTGGTGGTCTGCGAAGTCCGTGCAGTGTCTCAACGTGCTCGATCTTTCAGCTGATCAGCGCTAACAGGTCGATGACATCAGCCAGCCATCGAGATCGCGCGTGTCGGCCTTTTCCAAGAACCACTCGGCTTGCGTTACAGCTCGCGTACCTGACAGCAACGATCTCTAGTGCGGCTTGGATCTATAGCTAAGCCGTCTCCAGCTTGGTGTCGCGATACTCGACCGTGGGTTGCATAATGCTTCGGACGGTACGCTTGGGGAAGTGCGCCGACATGACGTTTGCCCGAGGGCCAACTTTTCTACGTGTCGGAACCGAGAGAGACATTGGCAGGGCGTCAACAGCCTTTGTTCAAGCACAATTAAACCTACGAAGCGAACCTTTTCAGATCCAGCTGATACTGGGATATTTACACTTCGAGTGACAGGTCGTGGGCTGTATCTTGATGTCTAGCGGCATGTAGCGCATCTTGACAACGCTCGCTAATCTCTGCAGAGCCTAGCCGACCATGTTGACATCAAGGATGCCATGAACCTCCGAACGGCACGCTTGCGACGATCCTGCGGGCATGACGTTAGGCTGATGGCCAGACCAGGACGCCTGGACGGGCGGGCAACATGGGCAAATCTCAAATCTAAGAGACGTGCCGCTGCGGGCTGCAATACCTGCGTTGGTATGAGTTTGGGTTGTTCCTCGCACTTGACAGCCCGCAGGACGGTCTTTTCAATCTCCTGCTCCCCTGCGTGACTTGTCGAGGCTTCATCAAGATGGCGAGATTCTTGGGCCTCAGAGGTCGCAGTCTAGCGAGCGCCATTAGCATCACGTGTGGGCTTTGCTTTTTGTGAGTTACCCCATCCGTGTGTGTCGCGTAGATTATTCAAGGACTAATCGGTCAAAGATGTTTCGGCTATGCCCAGGGTGTTATGGGCGGTCTCTTGACTGTCCAGCAGTTCTTGGACAGATTCCCTCAGGTTGACATTGTCAACCAGAGTTCGTTCCACAATGCGTGGGTCACAGGTACGTCGAACCAAGTCTTGTGGGCGCATCAAGGCCTCAGATTGGTACTGGAGCATGCAGGGTCCTGACTGACATCAATAGGTCTTACGGTCGGAACATGGCACCTGGGCTGTATCGTCTCAGCCATCGCGACAATCTTCGTTGGTGACCTGCTAGGTCGTCGGCGCACACTCATCCTCGGTCTTACCTTTTGGGTGATTGGCGAAATCATTCAGACGTCTTCCTACAGCTTTCCGCAGTTCATCGTCGGTCGCGCGATCGCTGGTTTCGGTAAGCTCTTTGACATCTTGTAGGACAGAACTCCGGACACGAAAACTGACGCTGCAACATAGGCAATGGCTTCACCACTTCCACGGCCCCCGCATACCAGGCAGAATGCGTCAAGTCGCACCGCAAAGGAACCATTCTCATGATCAGCGCAGGAGCGTTTGTCTCCGCCGGTATCGCGCTCTCGTACTGGTTCGTCTTCGGCTTCGCATACCTCACTAGTTCGTCGGCATCATGGCGCGTCCCTATCGCTCTACAGATCATGTTCGCGCTCCCCGCCATCGCAATGCTCTTCGTGCTTCCCGAATCGCCGCGATGGCTCATCCTTACTGGACGCGAACAAGAGGCGCTCACTGTGCTCGCGGCGTTGAACGATGATGAGCCCGACAGCTTCGAGACGAAAGACGAGTTCCTACAAATCAAGGACGCCATCTTGATCATGGCACAAGGGTCGAGCGCTGGCCTGTTCTCAAACAAGGAGCGCCGAGGATTCCATCGTGTTGTGTTGGCGTACTTCGTGCAAGTCTTCCAACAGGGCACTGGTATCAACCTGGTCTTGCAGTATCTTTCGTGGATCTTCCTGACACGCATGTCCTTCGAGGGATGGTTGGCTCGTCTCCTGGCATCCTGCTCAGCGACCGTCTACTTCCTTGCCTCATTCATCGTCGTTGTCGGTATTGATCGCTTCTGGGGTCGTCGCTCACTGATGATGTTTGGTGCTTCGGGCATGTCAGTATGCATGATACTCATCACTATTCTACAGTACCTGTGGTCCGAGCGCAATATGCAGGCTGGAAGGATCGCCAGCACTGTGTTCTTGTTCATCTTCTCCGTCTTCTTCGCTATTGGATGGCAGGGTATGGCTTGGTTGTACCAAGTCGAAATCGTGCCACTTCGGATTCGAGGGCCTGCTAACGGTCTTTCGACGAGTGCCAACTGGTTGCTCAACTTTGTGTAAGTCACAATCCGGGTCCATCGCATTAGCTGCGCGACTAACATTGAAACAGTATCGTCTTCATCACCCCGATCGCATTCCAGCGCATTTCCTATCGTACATGGATCATCTTCGCCGTCACAAACTTCGCCATCATCCCCTTGGTTTACTTCTTCTACCCTGAAACCGCCTTCCGCTCGCTCGAGGAGGTCGATGTCATCTTCCAGCTTGCGCACGATGCGCCCGGCAACCCTTGGCTCACCGCCGTTGGCTTTTCTCAAAGCGAGCCTCTCTGGTTCGGAAAGAAGGACCCGGAGAAGCGACTCAATTTCAACTACGGAAACAGCTCGTGGCACAAGAGACTCGTCGAAAGCGTCCTCAGTCGTGACAGTGGCAGTGGAAGCAACACGAACAGCGGCCACACCGAGAAGCGACCCTGGAGTAACGGCGAAAGCCCAGACTCTGGCGAGACAGCCGCACCTACCATCCCTCGTGGACGAAAGAGATCAGAAGAGTCACCCGTGGACCCTCGCCTGCACCTTTCCCCACCATCAAGCCCAACAACGACCATGACGACGACCATCACCAGCACAAATCGCCCACGACGCAAGCTACAGAAGCGCAACAGCAGCGCCAGCAGCATAGCTAGTCGCGCAAGCCGGTCCCAACCACCACCACCCGTCTTTGGTCTCTACAACCGATCTGCGGAAACGCATCAACCAACCATGCCACACCACCGCCACACACGCAGCACCTCAACAGACTCCCTCCACTCCGTACGCCCAGAATGGTGGACAGAAAATCTTACACCCGCGCCCGTCTCCACACGCAGCAGATCTTCAAGCAGACCCGGTAGCGCAGTAGAGGCAAGGGAGACCCGCGGCCGCCCGGAATCCCGCGTCTCCAACAGAAGCATATCGAACAATGCGCTTAACCGCTTCGTGAACCCTGATCTACTCGACCAACAACAGCAGCAACGACAGCAACCTCGGAGAGCGGCATCTCATTCGTCGCTTCAGCAACAATTTGCTGACCATGGCTTTGAGCCCGTGGTTGGTAGAGGCAGCGTTGACTACCCCGGTATGCTCGGCGGCGAAGAACGCGGTAGAGGAAGAAGCGGTGTTGTGAGGACGGAGAGCGAGAGGGAGACGTATCTCCCCGATGGTGTGTATGAGGTTGTTGAGGGGAGAGTGAGGCAGCTTAGTGCTGGGCCTGTCAGGCCGGATAGCGTGGGAAGTTCGAGGAGGTACTCGGCCAGGGACGCTGGGTATGCACGATAAGAGGCGATCTGGTGACCTGCTACAACTATCTCGGTTTGTCTTGTGGTATTGGACCATCAATAATTTCTTTTGTAACCTTCGGCTACTAGCTATTGAAACACGCCTTGTAATAAATACATAACAACCTTATCGTGTAATCATTGATGGCAACTGGTAATTTTCACAATCACTTGAAGAGTGTATCATCTTGGTGGGAAGGTGTGGATTTCATTTACTTCGTTAAGTTTGTGTACTCGTAATCTCTTCATCAACAGGAGGTCTTTGACCTTGGTTCAAGATAAGGATGATTTGAAGAGGTTTGAACGAGTGTGGTGAAAAGTCAGTTGGGGGGAAAGAGTAAGTATGCCAGGATACCTGATGTTTGCAAGAATTCTTCGTCATCGGTGCCAAGAAGATGAGCGTGCGGGTTTTGTGACTGAGCGGTTTCTACGGGCGGGTGGTGCTCGTGTGATCGAAGACCAGTCATGCTTATACAGTCTGAACTTTCATCCGAAGCGCATTTCGATAGCGTAGGCACTGGTCGCAGTTCTTCTGTACGAAGCCTTGAGCACCGCATGTCGTGCAGTCGGGTCCGCGATGACTATCCTCAAGTCAGCAATCTCGACTGTCATTATGCCTCTCGATTGAGAGTGCATGCATAGACTGTACCCTTGGGGACGCCCTTTACATAGGGGACAGGTGGACGTAATCACGGCTTGAGGATGGTCTGAAAAGCACGACGGCGGGCTCAGACTAGCCGTTGAGATCTGATTTGGGCTGTATGGCATTGTAGTTGACATCGTGGAGTGCAACGAATGTTCAAATATTTTGCGAGAAGTGATTTGAGGTAGCAATGAGATGCAAAGTTGAGCCAGGAGAGTTTGATGAAGCAGATCGATGCGGCGAGAGGACCATTGGAACGAGGCATCGTGACTTAATGTCTGTTATATACGGTTGCAATGATATCGTATCTGCTTCGATGCCGTGTCGACAATGTGCATGCTTACTATTCGTCACAGTCTTTGGCGAACATTGCAACAGCCTGTCGCGCTGGCACTCGCGCGACGTTTCAGGGAACTAGATAAGAGAAGCTGCGTGACTATCGTCAAAGCGAATGGCTGTTGGGAGCGTATGATGCTGTAGTCGTCATTTCTGGGGTTGCACTCACCGGCCTTGGAGGGAGCCCGGTCTATCGTGATCGTGATGAAGAAATGCCAGGGGTCAGCCAGTAGACACGCGTCGGATAGCAGGCTCTTGTTCCGCCAATCATACTCGTGCCTTTGACGCATCTGAGGTGACCATCGCTGCGTTGTAACAATAGCCTCAACTCAAGCTAAGGTTGGACTCAAACCGGTGAATGCAAGTTCAATAATCTGCCGCACCGATCATGTGTCGGCATGTTGTCTCTTCTATGGCGGCGTGTGGTTCCTAGATATCGCAAACGACTTGAGCAATGCCTGCATACCAACCTTCCCGATCCAGCGGTGAGTACGCGGAACAGTCTCCCCCCTGACCCAGCAGGACGTTGACGGACCGGTCCCTGGACACGTAGTGTACGTCTCATATCTTCACGTTCCACGAACGCCCAGGTACTGATCGCATTCCCGATAAGCAGATGAAGCGACATATCCTTAGTGCGGTAGTCGTTCCGTCTACCAGGAAATGCCGCAGACGGCAATCAGAACTACGCTAAGTTTCACCGCTTCTTTTCTTTTGCGATCCAATCAGCACCTGGGTGCTCCGATATATCTTTGAAGACAGCGCCGTTGCGTCAGAAGGTCGCAAGTGTCAACACTGTTCCACAGCTAATGCTGTGGCCGACTCGTTGGGTTGTGGAATACGCATCAGGGAGTCCGCACTAAATTCGTGGAAACTAGACAACCACGTCTTCCCTCATCGGAAGATGACCGAGTCGTCACAGTCATGAGACTAGTCGGAGGAGAGAGAACCACCCTCTGCTCGGCTAGCCATGATAGCTCATATCATCACCGTCAAGAGCTCTGTACAACATAGGAATCGTTCCAATGTCAGGCCATATTTCGCACATGCCACCCGACAAAGCATGTCTCGGGTACGAGGTCCTTGGAACCTTTGTCCTGGTTCTTTGCGCGACGCCGGGTGAACGCAGGGCACAAAATGCACGCTTACGCAGTTGAAATCTGGTATGCTTGCAACCGAATCTGGGTGAGCGCATTGAAAACGTGCACATGACATGAAGAATCTGCTTTTGGATCGACACCGACGTAATGATGCCACAACGCGTTGACAGTACTTTTGTAAAACAAGCGCGTACAAGTCACCGCGGTGACTAAGCCTTGCAATATAGAGGGGGTATCGTAAGTGATGATGATCACACGAAATGTAGACTCGAGTTACTGATCCCTGACCCCCCGTTTATCTCTGGTCCGGCGTCACCGGTCCACGTTACGATGCTGCTATCCGCTAGCGAAGAGATCGATGGAGCGACTTGATGAAAAAGAAGAGGAAATGTAACGTTCGCGCCGCGAGAAGCTCTGAGGCGAAGTCAAAACCTGATGCTGCTGTGACCTGCAGCGTGGCGGCAACATGGCCGTGAACGTGGCTGTTGGAGCTCGGGAAAATTTACCGAACTAACGATAGCGCTTGCTAAAGCATCAATGCCGACTTGTAAGCCTCAAACGAACCCTGATGGCACGACTTGATGACAGTGTACAACACAGGGGAGGATACAGCGTTACCACAGCGCACATAAATCGAACACGCGTCGACGGGCCGTATAATAGCGAGCTGCGAGATTTTTTCCCGGCATTTCGACAGTGCAGCAACAACAAAAGCATGTCTCAAACGGAAAGAGGTTTGATAAATCGAGACTGCCGTTGATGTTGTTCAATAGCGGATGCGTGCTGAACCTTCGATGATCGACGTCATAAGGTCACACCTTCGCGTCAAAGCGAGTAGCACAGGGACCTGTACTTCTGCACGAAGGACCTCGATTCGAAGTGCCTCTCATGGGTGTCGCGAGGTCGTACGCGGTCCATGCGTTTTTTGTGTCTCGTAGAAGGCAGCTTGGTGGTTCCGTTTTCGGACTGCTGATCGATACGACATCATGCGTTAGGCATGGGGCTGGGAAGAAAGCCTCACGGCATGGGATGCTTGAGGGGACGTAGAGCTGTTGTGGTGATTGAGGCGACGCCCAAAGGCAGGAGGGAAGGAGGTTGGGGCGGAAGCGGGGCCCACTTATTAGGTAAGCATAGTGGATCTTAGCTCGTACAGCGTCATGGCCATCACCGCAGACAGAACTTCTACATGGCAACCGTATCAATATGCCTGGTACCTGTGATCTAAGCGATGTTGGAGAACTGCCCCGAAAATCATGTGTCGCCATCCCACGATGACCCAGCATCCCTTACAAAGCGCGAACCGCTCTAGCATACCCGACCCGCGATCGATCGGCTCGCAAACGCACCACTCTGTTCCTGACTACACGAACACTTCCTTGTTCCTACCTCTCTCCACCTTTCGATCAGTCGCGTCGGGCTTGTAGTCCTCAAGTCACGCGGACCACGGATGACCCTCCGGACCGAGCTTTGCGTTCAGAAATCCAAGCTTGAGCAGCTTCTGCTCGGTGATCTCCTGCTTATGCGCCTCCATCTCGTCGACATCCCCTGGAAAATATCAGCAGTCGTAGATAAAGAGTTGGTATAGAATGAGATACGTACAGTTGACGCTGAGGAATGAGCCCTTGAGGTAGTCGGCCTTGGGCTGCGCAAGGTACAGCGATAAGCCACCCGTCTGGATGCCCTTGTCGTGCGCAAACGGCGTGAGCTGGTCGACGACCATACCGCGCTTTGACTCAGTCGCTGCGACGATACCAGGGTGCACGGTGAAGACGCGAAGATTAGGCTTCTCAGCGTCCAGGTACTCGGCCAACTTGAGCAGCGCCATCTTGCTGCCCGAGTAGGCGCTCATGCCGGGAACTGTGAAGGACGAGCCGAGCGTGTTCAGCAAGATGAGCGTACCGGACTCAACGGCCTTGAGGTAGTAGTATGCGAGAATATACGAGCCCTTGACGTTCACCTCGTAGTCGCTGAACCAAGCGCTGGGTTCGAGGTCGCCGACAGGTCCGCCCACCATACTACCGGCGGCATGGACCACGACGTCAACGATGCCAAAGGCATCGGTCGTCTTCTTGAACAGGTCCTGGACTTCGGCCTCGTTGGTCAGGTCGGCGGTGGCACTGAGGACCTTGGTCTCGGGGCTGAGGGAGGCGATGGCGCTGGCGGGCTCTGCCAACAGACCTTTGTTGCGACCGACAAGCACGATGCCCTTGGCGCCGGCTATAGCCCAGGCACGTGCCACTTCCTATTCGTTGGCGTCAGCATCCATCTCGCGCGATCGACGACAGACCGTCTTACGCCTCCTAAACCGCCTGTAGCGCCCGTGACCAGGATGGTCTTGCCCTTGGCGCTGAGAGTGGGGTTCTTGGGGTCGATGGCCGGGTACACATCGCGCTTGAGCGACTTGGTGAGCTGGAACGGGGTCGTGAAGGCGTTGGGGTCCATGGTGAGAATGAAGAGGTTGCGTTCGAGAAATAGCGGCAGAGAAAGTGGTAAGAGGAAAAGATATTCGAGTGATTGAAAAGTGCAAAGCGTAGGGATTTGGACTGTTGTTGTTGTTGTTGTTGCGATTATGTGTGCAGCAGCGACCATCTACAGCCTCAAGTACTTGCGGCATCAGCCTTGTGCAACGCACTACCAGGCACTATCGAGCAACGTGCAAACTGTATTATCTCAGCTGTGATGCGAGCCAGGGACCGATTTACAAGCAGCAGATGCGAAGCGAAGGCCGACCCCGAATTGTATTTCAAAGCATGACTCGGGTCCCGCGCTAGAATCCCCCCTACTTGACGCGTGATCATTTGCTTTCCAAGTCTGCGAAGGCGCCAGTATGTTCCTCATTGCACGAGCATGTCTTTAGTATACTGACGCATCATCAGACTTCATTCGCTCTCCAGTACCTTTCAAATCGCTTTGCGAAGCTTTACAGCATTGCCCTAGATGCGCGTCCAATCCCGTCCACATTCCTTCACGGTCACCGTTCCGCCTTCATTTACATGTTGGAACGAGTACCATCGCAAAGCATGCATTCTACATGGCGACTGGAAATCTGCTTTTCGCGCGGATAACTGGCCCGAATTTGAAGAACACAAATGGTATAGGTACCATAACCAGACACAGGAAGCCAAGGAGAGATGTTGCCCAGCCGATCCCGAGAGCATCATACACTGAGTTAGATGTTAGCTTGTGCAGCGCTCCAGATATTGCCATCGGCTGGTTCCATGTTTGATGACGTACTTTGCACGGTAAAGAGGGGGAAGACAGCCCCAAGCGTGTACCTGACGATTCCATTCGCTGCTATAGCTGACGCGCCGTTCATCGCACCATATACATCCGCAAGGTAGAGCGCAGAGGATGTCTAGAAATCAGGCTGTTAGTGATAATGGAACATGAACTCGAGCTTCGCAACTTACGAAGACACAGATATTGCCCCATGCAAAAGGTATAACTCCCACCACAGTCGGAGCCCAATGAACGCCCTTATCAGCACACCAGCCAAACCAGAAGAGACCAATGACCATACCCCAACTACCAAGCATTGCGCTATATAAGCGATGTTCCGGGTCAGCGTTTGGGTTGCCTTTCATGGTGGCCTGCTGGTGTTTCTTCATGTAGACCATGCGGTCTACGACAATGGTAGTCATGCCTCCAACAAACACGCCAATACTGATTGGAATAAATGTGAGCCCAGACTGAGACGGCGTAAATGAGTATGGCGGACGTGAGAAGACATAAGGGAAGGCTGCAAAGAAAAGAAACAGCACCGCAAATGCGAAACCTGTGTAGAGCGAGACGAAGAACACTACAGGCTATGCATATTTAGCTCAAGCATGGACAAAGATGCACGGGGGGCTTGCAATCATACCTCTGTTGAGAGCATGTGAAGGGGCCGAATGAACCTCAGAACGATCTCGCTCTTGATATCTCCATTTTCTTGTTCCTTTTGCACTCCGTTCTCCTTCATTCGCCTCTTCAAGATGATTGGCTTGTAAGTCTCATCCATTGGTATAGATGTGGCATATACACCCACCGCAAGGAAAAGAATGGACCATTGTGTCCACGGCCAAGTCTTGTATTGCGCCACGAATCCTCCAACCACGGGTCTGTCATCACGTCAACATCTAGTAGAGCAATAGACTCAGGACGATACATACCCAATGGACGGCCCGGCGAAAGGAGCCATCAAGTAGAAACTCGTAGCCAAGGCGCGCTTATGCGGTGGGAACAAATCGGCATTCGTTCCAGCCCCAACAGCTAGTGCTGGACTTCCAAACAATCCTGCGAAAAATCGACACACGACCAGGCCTGCGTATGTCTTCGAGAAGCCTGCACCGAGAGTGAACAGCATGAATATGGGGAAGAACACCAGATAGACAGCTTTTCGGCCTTTCCTTTCGCTAAGTGGCGCGGTGACGATTGGACCAAACGCGAGGCCGAGCGTGTAAAGCGTTATGCCGATGAGCGCAGCCGTGCGCGATACGTCGAAGTCACGCATGACGTCTGCGAGCGCGGGTGTATACACTGATGTTCCAAAGGTGCTGAGCCGTCAGTACTGCCCGGTGTTACGCGCTGTCTTGCGACTTACACAGTGAATCCAAAGAGGGCTGGTATCATCGTATGATAAGCCAACTTCCATGTAGACCAGTTGTGCGGGTTCTCAGTGTCGTCCGGACCATCCCAGTCCATCGGGTCGACGGGGCTGGTGAACGATCCATCTTCGCTAGCCGGCCGTTCACTACAGCGTCGTTCATCCTCGAATTTGGCGGGTTGGCATGGAGATTGATGTTCAGGGTCGGGCTTTTCTCCGTTGTTTCCAGCGATGACAGTCTCGGTCTCATGGATCAATGTCGCATGTCCATTCTGGCAATCGTGGTTCATGCTAGGAGTACGGTGAGTTAAGTCAGGGTGCTGTGAAAGGCACCAGGGATATCCTCCGCTATACTTCACAACGAGAGGATATGTGCTGTATATACCCGGCGCTTGTCCCCGCACGCGTTCAGAGTTACGGCCGAGAGCAAGCGCGGCGCACTACCAAGTCTGCCATATTGAGTTACTCGCATCCTCTACGAAACTGCCATGAAGTGAAGAAGAGCTGAGCTGTAAAGGAGTGCGCGGTTCTGATTGGCTGATTGTTAAGTGACCCGAGGCTCGGTGTTGGGTTTACTGATCACAAATCATACATTAAACGGTGGCTTCCAAGGTTGCTCACGTGACGAGGCGCGCCGAGATCTCGGGAAGGCATAGCATCGCGTAGTACATGTCTGAGCCTGGTAGCTTCGGGACCGGGCCAATGTTTGCGAAAGCGAAGTGGGATGTTTGCGTCTGGAGGAGGGAAGGAGAAGAAAACCGTGATGACGTCAGCCAGCTTGGCAAAATGCCGATCAGCTTCAGCTTCAACACTCATTCATCCCAAGCTGAGCATATCTTGGACATCTTCGTCGCGTCTGAATATTCTTGATCTCGTTTACGATTTTCTATTGCTGCTTAGTGCAGTAGTATGGCAAGCGCGGTCGCACACAGAACGACATCCGTTGTTGCGGGAAGGGGCTGGAGCCGCCGCGTTCGCGACAACCTGACCGCGACTGTTATATCAGCTCTTCTTCGCATCGGCCAAGGTTCGAAAAAAAGCGAGGAGAGAATGCACCCTAGCGAGTTGTAAGACACTCGCATAGCTCGCGACACGTTTTCTTCTTCACAAACGTCGCGTTCTAGCTATGAGGACGCCTCCAGCTGTCGCGGCCTTTTTATCGTTCGGATACCGAATGTTACGCTGTGGTATTGCAACTTGATCCAGGATGATAGGATAGAAACTGCGTAGCCAAATCAGCCTCACGATGCTAACACGAAATAGTATCGTAGGGACCATCGGCTGCAAACTCGCCTACGGTGGTATCGCGTTTCGGTACCACTGAAAGCCAGGTCTCCGCACCCACATCGCCGTGGATCATATAGGCCCCCATCGCGACAACGACTATACCGACCTGATGCAACCAGCAATTCCTATGGACGACAACAATAAATCTGAGCTAATCCCTACGAGTGAAGGGAAACTTGTGAACGCACGTGCGTTTCCCCTTCAAGCCATGGTTGAGTGTTCTTCGACACTAGGCACCCATTCTTAACAGAACGCTCCATCAGATCTTATAACTGTGTCAACCCTGGTGTCAACACATACGCCTACATCCTTTCACATCACGCAGTGAATTCCTCTAATTATTAGCATCACCCAGTAACTCCTATCCACAGCGAACATAAATGGGTTCAAAGCGCAAACACCAAGCCGAGAAGGACTGCACGCCTTCGCAGTTGCCCAGAAAGCGCAGTCGTCGCGACGTTCAGGAGACACATGCAGTTCCCCAGAATGAATGCAATCACAATAGGGGTGCCAGGCGCAGTCGCCGTGATGACAGACAGCTTCCGTACCCAAAGCGCGGGCATAAGAAGCCTACGAATATTGCTGCGGAGCTTGCGAACCTTGCCGACTACAACGCACCTCCCGTGAAGCGATCTCGAAGGGATGCCGCAGCTCAACTTACCGACGATGAAATGCCTAGGGCCAGGTCCAGCCGCAATCGTGTTCGTGACTTGCGAATTTCAGGGTCCACCGCTCAGTCTGCCCATTTGGGCGAAAAGCTTCGTGCACAGGGTGCGCGCGTCACCAAATCAACAATCACAAGTACACACCGAAGGAAGACAAGTCTCGAAGAGAAAGTCAGAGCAGAGGCTGATAGATTGGGTCGTTGGCTTGGTTGGGTATCAGAAGAAGAGAAGGATGACGAGAGCGATGATGAAGATCAATACGTGCCGCGCTCACATTCTCGTCGGTATCCACCAAAGAAGCAAGGGATTCAGAATGCACCCTGGAGTGATCTACCGGGTGAAGTCCGCAATTTGATATATCAATACGCCATGACCGACGAGGAGAAGAAGATTCTGAACGTTCGCCACTACCCCGAAGGCGTACCTCGGCGGTCCGTTCGCGGCATAGCTTGTCCGACCAACTTCGCGCATTCATATTGGGGCTTCACTCAAACCTGCCGCCAGATTCGGAATGAGTTTACCCCTTGGCTTTTAGAGAAGCGTCGAGTCCGTACCGCGCTTGAGACCATCAACGACTACGTCAACATCTTCCATCGACCAGATAAAGACGGCGAGGTAGCAGGATGGGTGGAGCCCATCTGCTGCGGCGCACCACTCCCTCAACATGGTGTTGATATTCTCTCCTTGTTGAAGCTTCGGGAAATCAGTTCAAGATTTCATCTTCAGCTGACTCCAACAACTATAAGCGAAGCTCTAGACGCCTTGATCATGCCCACCGATCCGGATGACTTCGACGAGCTGAAGATCATGCGGGATATGGCAAGAACGTTTCGCACCTGGTCACAGGGTAATGTTATCAGCTTGATAGGCCTGGATGGCATCAACATCACCTCGGTACCCAAAGGATTGAACACTATCACCAGTACCACTGAAGACGAAGATGATGCGCAGCATGAGATTCTGATCAAGTTCATCATGAGACCAGGCCAAACGGAAAAAGCTCCTGATAAATACCGCCTACATTGTCTTAACAAGATTATCTTCGCCTCTGAGCTCTCGAAAAGGACCGGTGTGAAGCTGAAGGCTTGTTTCGACACTGGCGTCGCGAAGTGGAAGGTTCGGCGCATTGGGGTTGTCGACACGTGCTGGACAGCACGAGCTGGTGGCAGCAAGATTTCCCGTCGTTTGATGAAGTACTGTTATTCTCCTGGCTACAAAGGAGAAAGCTTGGACTGAGCTTGAGATAACGCCTGCCATCACTTTTTCGGACACCTACGAGAGGAGCTTGAGGAAGTTCACAGCAAAATTTTCTCGGCTTTTGAAGAATGCAAACAATTCTGCAACGTCCAACGAATCATTTGTGCGTCGTTTATTGACTACAGCGATATCACAAAAGAACTATCACAGCTCATGGGATACGTGAGGCGCTACTGTTGAGTTCCTCAACGCATCAAGCTTGCTCATACATCATGCGCGTGCTGTCCGCATAGCTGTCGGTGCAACAGCGCATCCTTGACGCGTCCCACACGCGACAGCTTATACATCGAACAACGTATAGACGCTGCTTCGCTCGGGTTATTTTCCATCATATCATATATACATATAAGTTTATGCATTACATCCGCCCATAGTCTTCTTCATCTAACCATCGTTAACGTATCAAACTCAACCAAGCATGTTTCCCAACCAGCCACCTCAGCCCCCAAGAAACGGCCAAGACCAAGCTCAGCAGCCCGGACAACCCGTCTTCCAAGTCATAGTAACACCAACAGGGCAGCGTGTGTTAGTACCTTACCCTCTCCCAGATCAAGTATGTATACCGCAAGGACCAATGCCAGGACCAGCACCAGCAGCGACACAAGCCCAGCCGTGGTGGATGCCCGCGCCGCCCATGCCTGTTCAGAGTGACCACGGCGCACACCCTCAAGAGCCGCCTGAACAGCCGCCCCAACCACAACCGCTTCTCGTGGCACCATTACCCGACCCTACACAAGATCCTAATAATCCTGCCACCCTGCCAAGTGACTACTTCACTTATCGCGACGCGGAATGGAGTGATGAGGCGTTGGCGGAGCTGCAGAGGAAGCATAGGGAAGCAAGAAGCAAGAAGTAAGTACACGGCGCAAACGAGATCAGAGGTGATACACCACGGGCTAGGTTTTGCAATACATGAAGTGTGATATATAGCGAGTGTATTTAGGTAGAGCTTGAGGCTGCTTCGGTAGTTGGGGGGCCGCATCGCGCAGATCCATCAATGATATATGTAAGACGCTCAAATGAACTAAATATGGGTTTTTTGCACCCGAAACATGGGACTAGGAGAGCTAGTCATGAGTCAAATGACTGAATCGCTTGCGCTATGTGCGTCGGATGATTGAGCATAAATGAGCGGGCCATTAGTTGCACACATGTGAGCTGTTACCCTATGCTCAGTCGCTCGATGTGACTTCGAGCTCCTTAAGCTCAGTCGTCCTTTCTCGACGCAACTTCGTCCTCTTGATACCGAACGAGATCAAAAGTCCAATGGCACCCACAATCGTCATGAGAATCCAGGTCCCTCTCAGCGCGCTCATGAAGCTATAGCGGACTATACTCTTCTGGAACTCAGTGAGGCCAGTGATAGCGGCGCTTTGAGATATCGCTTCGCCCCCAGTGAGGTTAAGAGCAACATCTTCTACGATGCCACTGTCGACAATCTTCTCGTAGTGTGGCGCCATGAGGAGTTGGAATACCACTTGGCCGATAACTAGACCGATGGCACCAAATATTGCACGTACAAATCCAAAAGCCGCAGTACCGGCCGCGATATCCGCCTCTTGTATGCGCGTTTGTAGAGCAATGAGCGGCGCGCCAAAGTTGGGCCCGAAACCCAGGCCGATAATGACCATGAATGCGACGATAGTTCCAAGACTTGGCGCGGTGCCGAGCGAGATGAGAAGGCCGACACCGAGCGTCATAACAAACAGACCCACTTGCAGTACTTCTAGGAAACGCCCAGTCTTCTCTATGACATGACCAGAAGCGAATGAAACAAGTGCCAAAGGTATCGCGACGGCGAGCATACATACGCCTGTGATCTCTGGTTGGAGCCCGAGCACGATCTGGAAGTACAAGGGTAGGAAGTAAGCGACCGAGGTAAAGACCACAGTGTCGCATGCGCATACGGCCAGTGCGCTGAGGTTGCTGATGTCCTTGAAGATGCGCAGTGGCATGATAGGGCTGCCGCCATGTTGTGCCACCCAGTGTTGCGAGAAAGGGAAGGCGACGTAAGCGAGTGATCCAAACAGCAAGCACGTGATGACTCCTGCGTTCGAGTAGGAGCTAATGCCACCTACTTGGAGGCCTACTAGCAGAAGTATAGTAGCCGTGATTATCGTGACCGTCCCCAGCCAGTCCATAGCCGCGAGTCCTGTTTTAAAGGGCGTTCGTGGGTTGTGTAGGTGTAGCGTAAGATACAACACTAAGATCGCTAGCGAGATGATGGGTATGTTGATGTAAAAGCACCACGTCCAATGGAGACGTTGTGCAAAGACGCCGCCAAGTACCGGGCCCAGAGCAGAGGCGACGGCCCATACAGCACCAACAGTACCCATGTAGAAGGACCGATCCCGGATGGTGAAGAGGTCGCTGACGCATACGTGAACCAGTACCACCACCCCACCGCCGCCGAGACCCTGAACGACACGACCGAAAATGAGCATAACGGCATTCACACTGACGGCGCACAAGATGCTGCCGCCAAGGAAAATGGCGTTGGCTGCCAGGATTACTGGCTTTCGTCCGAAAATGTCCGAGAGCTTCCCCCAGAACGGGACTGATGAAGCGTTGGCGAGAAGGTAGGATGATCCTATCCAGGCGTAAAGGGAATCTGGGATGTGGAAGGACTGGGAGATCGTGGGCAAAGCGGTTGGGATGAGCACAGTGTCGAGTGCTACTAGAAAGATCGATAGACTGAGGGCGATGAAAGCCGCCAGTACGTGGGTCGGAGCACTGGTCTTTCCATTCGAGGCCATCTTGGCTCCTGTGAAGGACTTGAATAGTTAATTTGAAAGGTTTTTTGTCGCGGTGGTAGTTGCTCACCTTAATCGATTCTGATGACGCGGTGATGTCAGTGCCAGCCGACATGTTTGGAAAGCACTCCTCGTTGAGGGTCGTCATCCTGCCAGATTCGCCGGACCCCACCGTCATAAAGATATGTGCAGGCAAGAACTATGAAGAGTCTATGACGACAGACGACAGAAAGCTGCAATCGCACACTTGTCGAATGGAAATAATGCCGAGGTGATATGTGAGCTTTGGCGTGGCTTTTGACCCTTTATACCGCGACGCTGACGCATATGATAAAGAAGCCACATTTGACAAGTCTATCGTCACTCTCTGGGCCCCTCTTAGCCGATGGGTATACGGGTTACATCCATGCGTTTGCATGCGTCGGGGGCATTAGCCCGTAGTGTATACTTTTGTAGTACATGCAGGCTGCGATTGGAGATCCCTGGCTGAGCTGGATCTTAGTAGAAGAGGTGGCTTGCTGTCGGTATACTTGTCCAGCACCTAACAAAGATCCCGGAACATCGGTTAGTGAACAGCATCGCCACCTAGTCCATGCGGAACGTGTAGTATTAAGTCTGCACGGTCCTGGTTGGGCTGGATCTGCGACTACATGTGGGGACCCCGCGTATTATTTCAGGGAAGTCAACTAGCTATGCATAGGCGAGAGCTAATCGGGCTGAGGCAATTGGAGGCAGCGGCAAGCAGCCGATCCTGCATGCTACTGATGCGGTACTGATCAGCAGCTTTCACGTGGTGGGGTTTCCACATCTAGAAACCGAACAACCATCGTGGAAATTGAGTATCGTCCTGCTGGTACCCTTGATACCATTCTCGTCAAATTCAGAAGTGCTGATATGCCGAGACTGGTAATACACTCTCTTGTAGGACAGCTGCCAATCTGAAGACCGCCTAAGTGTATAGTGGGGACAAGTCAAATAAGACGAGCGTAACGTGAGCCTTTGCGCTTTGCGCTGGAACTTAGCAAATGATCTGTCGACAACAAGTCGAACGTTTTGGGCTGCACTGAGTTGACAATTGCACAAGGTTGCCAATGCTTGTGTTCCTCGGATATGCCGTGTAAATCAGTCCTTTCCGCATGAAGCTGGCGTCAACGCAGCCGTGTCAATCGGGACTCACGGGCTGCACTTCTCCCGGCATCTGGCAATAGTCTTAGTGCGAGATCCATCGGCTCACGTATAATACGTGACACGTATGTCTTCATATTCACGTGTTTGCGTCTCCGGAACGAACCGTACGCGCAAAGACTGCTGTAGAACGTGTTGCAACTTAAGCATATAAACTTGACCCTCTCTTGTGCTCGACGTTGAAACAGCGGAACGATACTCTCCGGGAACGATGGTGCAGGTATATTGATGCTCATACTGAGCAGGTTCGATAGATCGTCAACGTCGACTTCTGATGCTCTCGTCTACAATGGATCAGTATCGATTGGGCGAATGGACACCACCAACCGTAGTCTCGGTGGCCAGCTGTGACCGGGGTCACGCTAGTGAAGATACAGTGCCATGCTAGCAGGCCAACAACATGATCCGTTTTTGACTACCCGCATCGTGGCTGTGGGAGATTGTTGGTGTGAAAGACCGGGGTAGGCGTGGACGGAGCAGAGACCTATTCTAGCGTCGTTTGAAGTCGGTCTGTCGCGTAAGAGATAGTAGCTGCCGATCTGCAGAAGATAAAATTCTGAGACATATGAGTTGTTCGTCCTCTGGCTGCTTCGTTTGCGAGTATGATAACAGTGCCGACGCGCTTCGGCGATGGATGTCGTGCAGGGTGGGCACCGTTCGGAATCGGACACGGGGTGTAGCCGCTCGTGCAGCGTGGCGGAGACCAAGGATATGGTACTGGTAACACAAAGAACCTTTGAAGGTGCTTTGGACGACATTCCTTCGAGAGTCAGCACAAGCACACCCTGACTGTGCGCTCCCATGTGAGCGTCGCCTATTCCGTCCATTTGGGGCTCTTCCGGAATCCTGCATCGACAGGGAAAAATTCACTTACGTCAGCCCTCGAATGCACTCAAGAAACTGCGAGGGAGATGGCCCGAGAAACCCGGTGACAAAATGCGAGAGGTCGGCCGTGGATGACGACTACAAGGTTGCGCCATCGTTGGCGTACACAGGCCCCATGGCACAGTGGGCCACCAAATATCGACTGATGCGTTCCGGTACATACAGCGACGCGCTCTGTTCGCATGTGGAATGGCGTTCATCAACCTTGGGAGCGTAGGACCGCCATGGACGACGTGACGAGGTGGAGACATTCGATCTTTCGTACATAAGGGGTGAGAACGCGTCGGATGATGGTCCAGGGCGCGAATCGAACGAAAGCGCGTACTCGAATGGTTGTCAGCGGTGGTAACGCGCCTGTCTCGCGTTCCTTTGTCGGAGTCATCGCGATGTCGCGTTGCGATGTCGGTTCTGGGTTGCAACATGTGGGGCAGCTCCCTCGGCTTCGAAGGGCCGCCAAGCCCCAAAGAGCGGAAGCGCAGGTGCGGCGAGGAAAAAAATTGTTTATCATGCTGCCCCTTCCCCACTAGAGCGCTCTTACTTTCCAATAACCATGAGCCCAAACGCCATCACCAGCTGGGACAACACTCCCGCCACGCCGCTACGAAGACGCCGCCGCCGCCCACACTGAGAACTCGAGTTGAGAGTAGATGGACTGCTGCTGCATCTAGCGCCCAACGGCCATAACATTATTCTTCCACCAGGATACCCCATTTTTGGAGAGACCTGCCGAAATCTTCAGGAACACCACCAGGCTACGTATGTCGTCACTTGTTCTCTTACCTGCTGCCTACCCAATGTCCCGATGATGATTTTGTCATATTATAAAGATGTTAGACTTGCGATACCCCTTGAGCGCACAACGACTTCCTGAGAGACTACCCCACTTACATATCCCGCGTCTTCCGAATTCTTACCGCAACTGACGCGTCTTAGTAGCATATAAACCTGAGTTTTTACTCCAAGCCTCCCCACACCCCGCCATCACGTCAATATGTGCGGTATCATTGCTGTGATCCACGGCGATCCCAAGTCGCAATCGGCTTCGGTCGAGGTGCATGATGCTCTCTACCTTCTCCAACATCGCGGCCAAGATGCTGCCGGAATAGTCAGTTGCAGTGCTGGTGGTCGCTTCCACCAGTGCAAGGGCAACGGTATGGCGTCGCGTGTCTTCCAGGACGGCGCACGCGTGTCCGACCTCCCCGGCTTCATGGGCCTCGGCCACCTGCGATACCCTACCGCCGGCAGCAGCGCGAACGCTGAGGCTCAGCCCTTCTACGTCAACAGCCCCTACGGTATCTGCATGACCCACAATGGCAACCTCATCAACGCGCCGGCACTGCGCCAGCGACTCGATCACGAGGCCCACAGGCACATCAACACCGAGAGCGATAGTGAGCTCATGCTCAACATCTTCGCCGACGAGCTCAACGAGACGGGCAAGGCGCGTATCAACGCCGACGACTGCTTTGCGGCGCTGGAGAGGATGTACAAGCTTTGCACTGGTGGATGGGCCTGCACAGCCATGCTTGCGGGTATGTCGATATCCAATGGTTTCTGCTATTCTGTCATGGTGTAGATACTAACATTGTCTCAGGATTCGGCCTCATCGGTTTCCGCGACCCGTATGGTATTCGACCCATGGTGCTCGGCTCTCGCAAGTCGCAGGACGGCAAGAGCATGGACTATATGATGGCCTCGGAGAGCGTTGCGCTGGTCCAGTGCGGCTACAAGGACTTCTTCGATATCCTCCCCGGCCAAGCTGTCATCATCGAGAAGGGCAAGGAGCCCGTCTTCAGGCAAGTCGCCAAGCAAGAAGCGTATACCCCGGATATCTTCGAATACGTCTACTTCGCGCGACCTGACTCTGTCATTGACGGCATTGACGTGGATGAGAGCCGACGTAACATGGGCTTCACTCTCGCCGAGACCATCAAGAAGCAGCTTGGTCCCGAGACCATGGCTGAGATCGACGTGGTTATGCCGATTCCTGAGACTTCGATTACTTCTGCGTTATGCGTTGCTGAGGCTCTCGAAAAGCCATACGTACAAGGTTTCGTCAAGAACCGCTACATCTTCCGCACATTCATCATGCCATCGCAACAACTACGACAGAAGGGCGTCCGGGCCAAGCTGAATCCTATGAAGAAGAAGTTTGAAGGCAAGAACGTGCTGCTGGTTGATGACTCCATCGTTCGCGGTACTACGTCGCGTGAGATTGTCCTGATGGCGCGAGAAGCGGGCGCCAAGAAGGTCTACTTTACCTCGTGTGCACCGCCAATCACCAATGCCCATATCTACGGTATCGATTTGGCCTCTTCCTCGGAACTGATTGCCCACCACCGCGACTCAGCAGCCATTGCTAAGCACATTGGCGCGGATGATGTCGTTTACCAGAACCTCGAGGATCTACAGAGCGCTTGCGCACGCCTCTCTCCTCGTGATCCTGCGACGCAAAAGTTCGAGGTTGGTGTCTTCTGCGGAAAATATGTCACACCCGTCGATGCTGGCTATTTCGAGCACCTCGAGAGAATCCGCGGAGAGAGCCGCAAACAAAAGGTCATGGAGAAAGCACGAGAGGCTGTCGTACATGGTACGGCCAATCCTCAACAGGTGCGCATGGCTGCCAAAGGCGTTGTAAGTTGAGAATTGAAAACATTGTTTGCAAGACTCCCTGTGACTAATGCGTATCGTAACAGGAGGTCGACCAACATGGTAACGTCATCCCGTCGGATGGCAATGGGCAACCCGATTGGCACCCAGCCAACGGTGTCAGCCAGACATCCACGAGTGATGCCCTCGCTAACGGTAACGGGGAAGAGCGACGCGTTACCAGCAGCCAGGACATCAGCTTACACAACATGCACGATTACAACTGAGCAGCTACTCAATAGTTGTCAAGCGCTGTGTTCCTACTGCAACACGGATGGCTTTTTTTATTTAGACGATGATGATACACATGTACCAGGAAAAGTTACGAAAGAGATGATCAGGATACAGCGCGGGACTGCCAAGGCGTAGGAGGAGATTTGTGCTCTTCAGAGACTTTCCGAATGTAGATCTGAGTTCTTGGAGGCCTCAAGACTAGGGTCACGCTGAGATCGAGCACGCACCTTTGCTTATGCTCTCTCGCTTCAGGATACCAATCCAACAGTCGTTTGCATAAGCCTTTTGGCCAGGCCTGTCAGCCGGGTCCTTCCGTCCCATTGGTGCACATTTGGTGGCCTCTCTGCACCAACACATGATATCCGTGCACCTTTTCTTACTGGCTGCATTGCATCAATTCACACACGCGCTTAACGTTTCCGAAGACATCACACATCACGTGGTTGACCACCCTCCTTGAGAGTTCTCGCACGCGTACGAGCTATTGTACTAAAGAAAGGAGAAGATGACGAATAAGTTCTGCGCGCACCTGTTCGCTCAATACCGAGATGAGGTATGTAGGGAGTTCACTCAATGCTGAGCTCATGTCTCACACATGACGCCGCTCAGCCACCTACAACTGACGCATCCTCTCAAGAGAATGATTGCCCCGCGGACCGACCTCTTGCAGCAGCGGCCCGCAAGCCACTGAGCATCAATCACATCGACACGAATTGCTCCTATCGACCTATGTCCTAGTAAAGTTCTAGGCTAGCAGACTCCACATCGCCATACTCAGCGATCACACTGGTCAGCGTCGTGCTTACAAAATCGAAGCCACGGCGTCAGGTGTACGAGCAAACTTCCTCATACTGCCCAAAATCTCCAGTCCTTCGCACACTGGCCTGCCGTGAGGCATATGTCTGCCTGTGTCCGGCCACTTGCATGGCAAGCCCATCAGACACGATGATGAATCACATTCGTATTCTGTTCACCGCAACAAGCCACGATGAGCTCCAACAAACGCCTCGAGCGAGACGAGATGACGGGCGAAACCGAAAGCACTGAGGAATTGAGGTATAAAACCTCCAAGGATGGATGTGTTTGGAAGGACAACCACGACAGCATCTTCTACAGTATCACTACATTCAATATCTTTTAGCTCCACCAAAAACCCAAATCTTCAAGATGCAGTTCACCTCCGCCATCGTCGCCGCCATCATGGCCTCAGTTGCCGTCGCTCAGATCTCGCTTGAGAACGTTGCCTCTTGTGCGTCCCTTCCCCATCTACGCAGAATACTGTTCCCACTAACGTCCACTACTCAGTCGAGGCCTACGCCAACGCCGACTGCGCACCCCAGGCTCTGCAGCAGCAGAACATCCACAGCAACGAGTGCGTTTTCCTGCCCTTGCAGAGCGCCCGCGTCTTCTTCTTGGAGAAGACTCGTGCCAACTGCCGCCGTGAGTCGCGACAACGTTTATTGTCGATTATCGTAATCTAACGGGAATAGTCGAGTTCTACACCTCGAACAACTGCACTGGTACACCAACCGATACCTTCACCACTGCCCCCAGCGACTGCATCAATGTGTCGCAGAAGTTCTCTTACCAGGCTATCTGCTCTTAAGCGGGTCATCCCGGTTACGCTTATGATGGAGACCGAGTGACGACTTGGTGATTAGATGGAGAGGAGCTGGCAACAGCGCACTGCTTAGCTGAGAGAATGTCCTCAGACGACAGTCATTACAATATCCTTTCGATCCGACTTACTAGAGCCAGTCCAGTTCGTTGGCCGTGTTCAACACACGGTGCGAGCTAGGCTATATTGAAATATATCGGGTCGCTACTATCGCCGTCTTCGAGTGAAACGTGACCATCGCTAAGGCGTTATGTGATGTGAGCAGGTAGAACAAATGATCCGAGGATTTTGTTTGTATGATGTGCTACTTCCACATAAAGCAAGTGCTTACTGTAAGGATATTTGACCGAGCAATATATGAAAAGAATATCTCTGCCAAGTTCCTTCTACTACAACCCAAGGATTAGGTGAGAGGAAGTCGTCAGGGAGTATGGAGAAGACATTGGTCGTATACTCAAGTCACATGGATATGACCTGGAGATACCAAGACGTCGATGATCGAAGCTCGTTGTCTGCTGTCTCGCTGTTCCCATATTTATTGCGAGAAAGCGCATATAAAGCCACTCCAGATTACACCTCTACAGTTCCATCACTTTCAACACAATCATCGCGATCAACCTGAGCTTATCCACATCTTCAATCATGCGTTTCCTCACCATGACCTTCGCACTCGCAGCGACAACCCTCGCCTCCCCCCTCACGCCCACCCTCCGCAGCCCCGTACCCAATCCCATCCCCAACGCCGGCTCCTTCACATCATGGTCGTGCTCTGAATGCGCTGCCAACAACCCCTGTCTCTCCTTTCCACACGACAACATCGTGTCTGACAAGTGTTATCCGCTTGAACCAAACCAGGCAAGTCTGCAGGTACTACGCATCGCTCTTCGGGGCTGCGAATGTAAGTAAACCTTTGTCCCAGCATGATGACTGCGGTGGCTGATGAGGCGTATAGTGCAACTCTTCGACTCGGTGGATTGTTCGGAAGAGGCCGGTGCGCCGTATGTGCTTAGTGAGCCGCCCACGTGTGATCCTGTGCCGGTGTTTAAGAGGGGGTATAAGATTGTTTGTTAGAGAGGCGGGGTGTGGGTTCTTGGGGGTAGTTGGTAGGTTCGAAGGGCGTTTTGAAGGCTTTTGGCGTCGTTGCTAGCTATTGTTTGCTGGTATGTTAGTCGGATAGAATGAGCCTGGGTTATCATTAGTTCAACACGTAATGATACCAGACATTTAAACTCCTGGGCTTCTCGTGAATGGTTTTCAAATCTTTCGCGTCTTGCGCGTGATAAAGAACTCCCAGCGTGGTGATAAATTCGTTGATGGATATCATCATGGGATCAAGGCAATCTTGCGGATGCCCTGATAACGGAACGATCTCCGGTTCAGTATGATGTTTGTTGGGCGACTACGTTGGTCCGTCTACCAAAGCATACTGATCTAAATTCAGTTACACAGCGTTCAGAGTTTGTCGCAACACCAGACCTTGGGTTTCAGCGTTGCTGAAAGAGTTGCAAGGGTTTGCGTTCATGTCGGTGATGACGCACGGAACTACCTTCTCCCTTCGCATCCATCATGGTACTTTCTCGTGTCTTTATTAAATTCTGGCCGCTCACATAGCTTGAACCCTGAAAACAACTTGTTTGCTACCATTGAAGCGGCTCCGAGAACGAAAGCTAGTTCTGTATGACTGTAGGTGAGTATGCCAGAGATCGAGTTTGATTCTACAGCTGCGAGAGCTAA
Source organism: Alternaria infectoria (assembly GCF_024043175.1). Classification (NCBI taxonomy): domain Eukaryota; kingdom Fungi; phylum Ascomycota; class Dothideomycetes; order Pleosporales; family Pleosporaceae; genus Alternaria; species Alternaria infectoria. The sequence goes on along the minus strand of NW_026250693.1, from coordinate 921,826 downwards.
CGCTTTCCACACCCTCTTGTTCGAGTCTGCAGCTGGGGATTTGCCGCAAGGTGACTTCTACGCTCAGACTGCATGAAATTCAGGACCGACGCCAAGAATCCGTATCGCAGTTCATCTCTTATCACCACTCCGACTTGCGATCCGAAAGTTTCGGGGTTGGGTAAGCATTTGGTGGCATCGTCCCCATTGCCCCAAAGGCGTAACTCCAGGCCGCTGCACATGGGCCCCAACAAACGCCACACTTCCATCCCCACGGACTCGGCAACAAGTAGCCGCTAAACGAAAGATCTGTAATGCGCATTACGATCGGACAAGACTCGCGCCAGCCTCTGAGAATCAGGTCATTGAAAGGGCCGAACAGTTCGGTGATGTAGCGCAATCATCGGACGGGCGCCCCGGCACCACCTACGTCATGGACTCCTCGAGCAGAGCCGCATCCGCATTGGGGTCAGGAACAACGTCTTTTGCTCCACACAAGCGGCGTCTGGCACATGGAAATCCATATCATTCCGACACGTTCCAGACGCACGTCTCACTATTGCGGACATTTCGGCAGTCCTGCAACAGCGGTGGGATGGTTGGCCGATGCTGTCCGAGGCGTCCTCTGGATTTCGCAGCTCAATATTTCTTTTACAATGTGCAGGTATAGGCTGCATGCTGTGCCGACAACGCGTAATCGCGACGATATAGCCTACATTAATCAGCTGCATCACAGCTGACAACACCTCGAAGATGCAGCATGAGGAAGCGACTATACCGGAATCGGCAGATCTCGAAATTGTCATGCTGGAGATGCGACCCACAAAACCACGTTTTCTAGTGGCGGTCGACGCACCCAATGTGTAAGGCACGGCGATATCCAGACCCTGGACCCAAAGACCCTGTGCATTATCAATACGCGACGTCATGGGGGAGAAGTTTTCGAACGTAGCTCCAGCGACATTCATGGCACATGTAAGAATGAGCTGTAGGTTGGCTCTAATCATATATAACAGTAAGTCGCGGTAGTCTTTGTGAACATAGCAATCAACTTCACATCAACTTTCATCACTTTTGCAACAAGATACCCAAAAGTTTTTCCATTACATCACCTTTCAACGTATACTACATCACAACACACCACCATCAAGATGCCTTCTTTCACCGTCTACAAGGGCTCCAAGGAGAGCAAGATTGTCAAGTCGCAAACCACTAAGCCCGACCTCGAGAACGACCAGGTTCTCATCAAAGTAACCGCCTCCGGTCTCTGCGGAACCGATGAGCACTACAAGGGCGCCGACATGGCCCTCGGCCACGAGGGTGTCGGTGTCGTAGAGGAGCTTGGACCCAACGTGCAGGACTTGAAGAAGGGCGACCGCGTTGGATGGGGTTACGAGCATAACTCCTGCGGCCGCTGCGACAAGTGCCTCACAGGCCAGGAAACCTACTGCAGCGAGCGCCAAATGTACGGCATGGCCAACCTCGACCAGGGCAGCTTTGCTTCCCACTCCGTCCAGCGCGAGGCCTTCGTTTTCAAGGTACCCGATGAGCTCACCGACGCCGAAGCCGCACCCCTGATGTGCGGTGGAGCCACCGTCTTCAACGCTCTGCACACCTACAACGTCAAGCCCACCGACCGCGTCGGTGTCATGGGTGTTGGCGGTCTCGGCCACTTGGCCATCCAGTACGCCGCCAAGATGGGTTGCGACGTCGTCGTCTTCTCCGGATCCGAGAGCAAGAAGGACGAGGCCATGAAGCTCGGCGCAAAGGAGTTCATCGCCATGAAGGGCAAGTCTGAGATCAGCGTCAGCCGCCCTGTTGACGCTCTCCTTGTCACCACTTCTGTCATGCCCGACTGGAAGCTTATGCTCCCTGTTCTCAACAACAACGCCATCATTTTCCCCATGACCGTTTCCGATGACGACTTTGCTATCAACCACATGGCTCTTATCGCCAAGGGTATCACTGTTCAGGGCTCTGTTGTTGCCGCCCGCGCTGTTCACCGCAGCATGTTGGCTTTCTCCGCTCTACACGGTATTAAGCCTATCACCATGGAGTTCCCGCTTACTGAGAGTGGTATCGAGGAGGCAATGGCCACCCTCAGGGATGGAAAGATGAGGTACCGTGGTGTACTCAAGCCCCAGTAGATGGATGGCTTTGGATGGAAAGAAGGTAATGGAAAGGTTAATGAGCGGTGTATGACTAGTAGATACCGATGATAGACTTACGAATCTCATTTGTTTGAACGTATATTATGTCTTTCTTTGAACGTGATGGCTTTGACAGAAGGGAATTTTGTACTACTATAAAGGTTTCGAGGCATTGTGGTTCGCGATGATTCTTTACATGTGTCTAATGTCCCGAAGGTTCAATGTAGTATGCCAAGGCCTCTACAGCCCTCTTAGCAGACTCATGAATCTCCAGCCACGGGTATCTAATAGCCCAAGTCAACGCAAGACGTCCATCTATGCTGGAAACAAGCGGATAAGCACCGGTAGAATATCCCTCGGCTCCATCTTCTGCAAAGCCGAAATAGCAGATCTCACATCCGTAACCAGTGTACCTTCGACCTCAACCACTGCGCTCTTAACCCCCTTTCCATCCTGTCCCCTCGCCTCATTGGTCTGCGGTACGTACGGAGCCAGAAGCGCTTGCAACAGTGCATTACCACTATTTCCTTCGTCTCCTCCCCACTCAGGCAACACCATGTTTGCCTTATCGACATTCCCATCCTCGCTCTTCACCTCCTCAGCACGCACACCCATCTCCCTCTTCCCAGGCACCACCCCACCAACAAACTTGCCAACCTTTCTCTCGTACCGCTCCCTACCCAACTGTGACTCTGCAACACGCAACTCAGCCTCCCACTCTTTGCTCAGCTTCTTCATGGCGTTCTTGAGCAGTTTCTTCTGCGCACCGCCAAACACGGTGAATAATTCCCATGGTCCGGTTTTCCATGTCAGGATGAAGGACTCTCGGGCGGCAAAGCTGGAGGTGGGTGTGTTGTGGTGTTCGATGACGGCGGCGAGGTATTGCTTTATGAAACGAATGGCAGCAGGAGGGATGGGTGCGTGTGTGGGAGTGGTAACCCGTCCGGGGCGGTAGGAGTCTATGGTTCCACGACGACGATCGAGTACTCCTGCTTCACTGTATGCAGAGTTACTCTGGTCGCTTGACTGCGAGTGTTGAGCTAACAGCGCAACGAAGATCGCGGTGTTCCACCTCATGGTGTCATGGAAGCGTTGGAAATGGTGCGTTTGGTCGAGTCGGTAGAACCAGATCGCTCGAGTGATTTCCATACTTTGTTTTTCTCCATCTTTGATGGGCTTGCTCGCGTAGCGGTCGATGGCGGCGCGGTTGTGGAGGAAAAACGGGAGTTGGATATCTGGTGGTATGTTGGCGATATCTAGCGCTCGTGGAGTTTGGTCGAGGATGTCCGCTAGTGTGACTGTGGGGAGGTGGTTAGGCGGTACGCCTTGAAGCTTGTTCTTTAGCAGTAGTTGAAGTTTGGCTTGGTTGTGATTGTCAGGGCCATCAGTCTTGTGCTCGAAGGCAGTGATAGCGTGCGACATCTTGGACTTGGATGCTTGATAGTACGAGAGGGCAATGTATCCAAAGTACGATTATTAAGAATAGTCGGTATTCAGCGCACGTGCGCAGATCCGTTTGCTCGCCGATGGGGAAAATAGGAAGTGAAGGGCGGGAGCTTGCATACCTTCAAACGCCTACACACCGCCGCGGACGGAGGAGCAAACAAACACTGCGTTTCCGTCATCCCGACCCCGCAAGTAGAAGAAGGTTGTCGACTAGAATACCTTTGATATGCTATCTGAACTGCCAAGTTTCTCCTTGGTGCTCCTTTCAGATCGAGTCTTTTCCGGCCTTGATCAGACGAGGATCCGCAACGTTACAACGTACCCATGAGCAAGTCATAGCAGTGCGCTAACGGCCGTGCATAACAGATACCCCAAGCCCCGGTATCACCATACTCATATCGAAAACACATCTATCAGATTTATCACTCTCATTCACCATCATCTTCATTGCCTCCAACGGGAACAACCAAAACCCAAAAGCGGGCAGCACATCCATAACATGGTCTTGCGCTTCGAACTTCGCGGTAAAATAGGAAAGCTTCCCGTCGAGAATCTTGACAAACACGAAAGTATTTGCTCAGGATCTGGTGCCCGTGAAGCGTAACGAGGTGCCTGCTTCCGCACTCTGCAAGTATTCTGGCGTTGCCACGAAACGCATCTCCTACACGCTCCAGGCAGGTTGAAGGGTCTGCTAGCCAGGGACTGGAGATGTCGACTTTAATGATGCGCTGACGCCGGATGGCGGATCGCCATATCAATAGTCGTAGTTGTTTTGGAAGTAGTTGGAAGTAGTGAGAAGGGGTGAAACGTCGGACCTTCGAATGGAATACCTGGATTAAAGATAGGGAATGGAGGTTTTGCAGACATGTTGAGCTATGGGCTCCTGAATGGGCAGTGTAGTGACGGGATATACAAGCACCTGCGAAACGTCCAAAGTTGTCATCACCGATATTTGTATAGAGGAGGCGGATGTACTAGGCATCAGCGTTACAAAAGCCGTGCCGCATGAGGGGCATGATGCAAGCTTTTAGTCGGGTGTTGTGCAGCTAGTGGAAACCCCAGATCTGAGAAACGGGGTTTTCGAAGAAGACGTCCATCGGCCACAGTCAGGTCTAGAGACGAATTGCAGACTCCGACACACAGAATGAAAGAGAGAAGAGAAGGAAATCCACAGACCTTTGGTGCAGCGCGTTGCTAGTCACGTCAGGCAGCTTCATGTCTACTGGTGAATGAAGCTGGAGAACTTGAGTATCTTCTACGAGCATCCGCAATGTTGATGAGTTTCCGTCAAACAAAAGACCACAAAGAACGGCAGTAAGATGGTTGATGCAAGTTTGTTGATGTTGGTCAAACGTGCGGTTACGCGTTCGCGCCCACTTGTTCCAAGGCTGGTGGGGCAGCTCCACCGCTAGGCGCGCATAGGGAAGATGACGATCTTCAGGGTCAGCCCAGTGCGAAAGGTTGGAAGATGAGGCTGCGCAAAGTGTATCGATAGATGTGAGCGGGCCGGAAATCTCTGAGGTAGATGGGCAGATCGCGTGTTTCAGATGTGGGTGAGACGTTCGTTGATCGTTCGCAGACACGCGTTGCGCAAGTGGGCTCATGACGTCTGTCCCATGGCTTGAATGATGATCGTCCGGTGGTACAGTGGTGAGCGGTGGCTGGGTAAACACTTTCAGTCCACGGAGGGCCGATATGGTGGTGGAAACAATGATGTTTAGACTGATGCCACGTGAGGGCATTACGCAAGCTGCGGATGGAGATGCCGTAGTGTCCAGCGCCCAGAAACAGCAGGCAGACTACGCTGCAGTGTAGTCTTGTCCATCTCGATGTGGTGAAGATGGCGCCGCTTGCAGCGAGTCGACGGCTCATTGACCTCGCTGGCCAAGTGCGCCACAGTCAGATGCGGCATGATTGGCATGATTGGCTGGAGAGGCTGGGTGTGGTCTATTTGCGTGCAGCCATCCGCTGGTGCCGAGAGCACGGATGGGGTCGCTGGCCAGACAGTCCAGACTTGGTGTGCCGCAGGATTCCGGATGGCATAATATTGACATCCTTCAGGGAGCGGCAATGTGCAGCGGCCGGGGATGGGCTGGAAGAGTGAAATGTCGGTTTCGCGCGTATACGGCAATAAAATTAGAGGAAATACGAAGAGCTGGGCGGACCTGGCTGGCAGACTTTCAGTCAGCGCGAGAAGAGGCCTAGAGCGTCGTGTTGATTGGCCCGACGAGATTGTTCCTGCGTGCGAGTGTGGCGAAGCAAGTGCCCCTGCCCCCTCGCCCCTGCCTCATCCGAGTGTTCCAGCTTGGTCAAAGAAGAAGGCGCGCGTTCTGGAGCCTGCGAAGACAAAGGCGTCTGGCAGAGAAGCAAGTGTTGACGAACTCAAGAGCAGTAGAGCATAGCGCAGTCCGTAAATGCTCCGACTGTTCCTTGCGATCGCAAACTTGACAGCCGTTGGATGCTCTGAGGCTGGGCGCTGAGCAGGTGCCGCGCGTATTCATCTGGCCCACTCGCCGCGACCGTCGCAGTCTCGCTCCCCTGAAGCAGCCGGCACGCGGTGCATAGACCTCAGCTCCTGCGAGCTGGCATCCTCTTACCATCCGCCCCATCTCCTGCTCTCCTCAGGCACTTTCCAAACACCAGCGTTAGGTGACGACGAGAGCGCGCTGAATCGTTTTTATTGGGTTGCGTGCAAGTGCTGATCGCGCCCGTCCGGTCGTTTACACATATCCCCTTCCTTGTACTAGCCCTAGCGTCGCCCAGCCGCCGACAGACAGGCCTCTTCGCCTCGCTGCTTCCCGGTTTCCCTTCCCCAGTTGTCCTGCGCAACCACCTCTTTCGACATCACCGCCCATTCGTCGCTCCCGACTGCCACTCGCTCACCCGCACCTTCACCCGCAACCCACCCTTCTATTCACGCCTCCAGGACGCAAACGAACCCCATTCACTGTGACTGACGGACTCCCTCGCGCCGCTGGTTTGGCCGACCTCCCTCCGCAGTACTCGTAAGGAGTACGCCCGCGCCTTGAGGCACCTCGCTCCGCGCACCTAATACACCACAACAACACCGCCCGCCATGAAGTTCTCCCTCTCCAAGTCGCTGCTATGGCTCGCAGCCATCGCGGCGCCCGTCGTCTCGGGCGAGCGCATCATCGAATCCAAGTCGCTCAACCCGTGCATGTCCAACTCCAGCTTCTCCGCCACCCTCTTCAACGTCGCATTCACCCCCAGCAACCGCAGTCTGGGCTTCAAGATCGAGGGTATCTCCAACATTGCCGGCAAGATTGAGGCCGACATCGAACTGCTCGTCTACGGATACTCCGCCATGAACGAGAAGCTCGACCCCTGCGGTCAGAAGGAGCTCGAGGGCATGTGCCCAATGAACGCCGGACCGCTGACTATCAAATCCAACATCGACATTAGCCAGGACATCATGAGCGTCATCCCAGGTAAGAAACGTCCAAAGTTGCTGCCCAACCCCCCTAACACCACACAGGCATCGCATACACAATCCCCGATCTCGACGCAGTCGTACGAGTCAAGATCAGGTCTGCAGAGACCCATCAACAACTCGCGTGTGTAGAAGCAGAGCTGTCAAACGGACATTCGGTCGACCAGAAGGCTGTTGCATGGGTGACGGCTGTCATAGCGGGTCTGGGTCTCATGGCATCCGCTATAACGTCTGGACTGGGTCATTCCAACACCGCCGCGCACGTTGCCGCCAACGCCATGTCGCTATTCGGTTACTTCCAAGCGCAGGCCTTCATCGGTCTCTGCGCCGTCCCTCTCCCGCCCATCGTGTCCGCCTGGACCCAGAACTTCCAATGGACCATGGGTCTCATCCGTGTTCAATTCCTCCAGGATATGGCAACATGGTACCAGCGTGCTACTGGCGGAAGCCCGACCACCTACCTGTCCCAGCTGTCGTACATCTCCATTGAGGTCCAGAAGTCGAGGAAGATGAGGCGTGCGCTGGACTTCACCACCGGAGCTGTCGGTCGCCTTATGGCCCGTAGTAACGCTGCCGCCACCGAGGCACAGGCTGGAGGAGACCGCTTGGTTCTCCACGGCATCGAGCGTGTTGGTTTCAAGGCCAAGATCGAAACGACCAACATCTTCTTCACCGGATACACCTTCTTCGTCATCTTTGTCCTCTTTACCGTGATCGGTGTCGTGGCTTTCAAGTACATCTGCGAGGGTCTAGTCAAGGCCGGCAAGATGAAGGGCGACAAGTTCGTCGACTTCCGCAACGGCTGGCAGACTGTGCTCAAGGGTATTCTCTTCCGTGTCGTCCTCATTGGCTTCCCGCAGATGATGATGCTGAGCTTCTGGGAGTTAACTAAGCGTGACTCTGCTGGTCTGGTCGTTCTGGCTATCCTTTCTATGCTCACCATGATTGGTATCCTCGCATGGGCTTCTTCCAAGGTGGTCCGAATCGCCCAACGCTCCATCGCCATGCACAAGAACCCTGCATACATCCTCTATTCGGACCCTGTCGCGCTCAACAAGTGGGGCTTCCTCTACGTTCAATTCAAGGCGGCCGCCTACTGGTTCATCATCCCATGGCTCGGATACCTCCTCATCAAGGCCATGTTTGTTGGTCTTGCGCAAGGTGCATTCAAGGTTCAGGCCATCGCCATCGTTCTCATCGAGGCTGCTCTGCTTGTCGGTGTATGCGTCCTTCGTCCCTGGATGGACAAGAAGACCAATGGTTTCAACATTGCCATTGCTGCTGTCAACTTCCTCAGCGCCTTCTTCCTGTTGATGTTCACCGAGATTTTCAACCAGCCTGTAAGTAGCCCTCACTTCCACCACAATTCCCAACTAACGTTCGTAGGCTATCGTCACTGGTGTCATGGGTGTCATCTTCTTCATCATTAATGCCGCCTTCGCCCTGATCCTCCTTCTCATGCTTCTTGTCTCGTCTGGATTCGCTCTGTTCACCAAGAACCCCGATACCCGCTACCAGCCAATGCGCGATGACCGTGGCTCCTTCATCAAGTCGCAAACCCAGTTGACTACTGAGCTCGACGCCCTCGGTGCGACTGCTCGTGGTGAGGGTAAGGGCACCCACCCATACACCGGATCACGAAGCCGCATTGACGACGATGACGACTACTCTTCCGAAGAGCAGCGCCAAATGGCTGCTAAGGAGGGCGGCTTCAACGAGCACTACGCTGCCGTGCCACCACGGAGCCAGGGCAATGACGGAACTGTCTCACCAGCACCGCCATCCTTCTACGAGCGCCGCAGCCCAGCACCATCATACCGTCCTGGTAGCAATGGCCAAGGTCAACAACAGTACCGACAGGCCAATACCTCAAGCCCATGGCAACGAGGCGCAGGATACGATAATTGACGCCAGAGCGAGCACGAGGAGCAGGTGGGCCAAATCATCGATTCGTATCATCGCTCCTCAGTCGCTCAGCAGCAGCAACATCAAAATCAACAAAACAGGTTCTGAGCTATCTATGCGTTTTGTGCATATCTTGGGTATCCACACCAATATACTGTAATCATCAATCGAAATGGGTTCACATGGCATCAGTGCAGAGGGCGCAATCACACGATTACCCATCATGAAGCCGGCGTTTTCTTCGATCTCTCTGTATCCGGTTGGGCAGAGAGTGGTACTTTTGGGTTTTCCGTTGACTGATCAGCATGGAGGATGATAATACCTATATCCATCTCGTATATATGTAGTCTTTCTACCTCTGGCACTTCATCGGTTGCTCTTTTCTCTTTGTGTCTGGGTGTCCTTATCTCCTTTGTTCAAGCAATGGGCGCAGTGGAAGACTATTACCAATTCCCTTCAGCGTTTCTGTTCGCAGCGTAGTACCGTGGTCCAGCGTAGGACGGACAGTCGATCGGCGGTGGCTCGGTGAGAAGGAGATAGAGTAGCAGAGCAATGAATCGTCGATTATTCAAGTTGATCTATCTTCTCCCTTTGACCTACCGTGGACTTGATAAGAAGCAAATTTGAGCCATGAAAGTTTTGGCTGGAAGGATGGCTAACCCCTAAGTATACAGATCAGATGGTTCGCAGCATGAGGTTTGGTCGGGCTCCACTCTCGTGCATGGCGGCTATTCGAGGTTGGTAGATTGGGCTGTCAAATTTCGCTTATCAGCGTGGTACATGCCTAATCTGGCGTGCGCGATATCAACAGGATGGATCTGAAGATGACTCCCACGTTTCGGTGAACGGGTGGCTTGAGGAATCACCCGATGGGCAGTTAAGCAGTACAAGCTCGATAGCCCCCACATGCAGCCGTGTGCATCTAGCGCAATCTGCGAACTATACGTGCGGTCGATAAGCCCACGCCCGTTGTCCTAGTCTTGGTTCGAAAGCTTGAAGCTCAGCTACGTCAACAAAAAACACTTTATTGAGCTACCGGCATTTCATCCGGGGTAGTTTGTTCACGATGCTTGATGCCGCAAGCGCAGAGCAGGGGGCGTCGGCGGAGTTGCCCCAGTTTTCACAGTAAGCGCTGACGAAAGAAGGTATAACGAAGGTCACGATGCAGGATAAATCTTTTCGGTGATGACAGCATGTAGTAGATGATCTTCAGCCGCTCAGCTCATCTCCACGTTTCGCTGTCATGGTGACTCGGACGGGACGGCAGTCAAAAGATACACCAGCGATGTGAGCCAACGACAGGCTAGCGATAACTCACGATAGCTCCACAGCCTTCACGATCTCATGACTTAGCTGTGACAAGTGCGACAAGTGCCGCAGCCCATCTCCACCAGCCACGGTGTCAATAACGACGTCACAGAAAAGAAGCACCGAAAGTCTCCAGAGAAACTCCGAGCAAAAACGTCAAGTTTCGCATGTCCATCCAAGCAGAGAGCGCGAGGCATGGCACGCAGCCAAACGTGTCGCACACAAAGGCACACCCTGGATGGGGAATGGTGAGGTCGCGCAGCCCAATCAAACCACGCACGCTCACCCAGCGCAGGCCAGTAATTGGGGACCCGTAGCCAAGGACAGCGCGCCATCAGTGCGCTACCGCTCTTAGCCAGCTGCGCGACCACCCGGCTAGGAAAGACGTGTGAATGGGTGGGCTTCTGGAATCACGGAGGTGTTCCCAGGGGATGCGCTTTGTCTCTTCCCCCACCGAATCATCGGCGTCCAACAGCGCTGCCTAAGATTGCTATCGCGTTGGTACGGGTAGGGATTCCACGAGTGCCACCCGTCGTCCCCGGATACTCCGGGGCGCAGCGCGGTTCTTTGCTTATAGACCCGTTTGCAGGTCCCGATCGCTTTTCGACTCATCGACACACAGCCAACAACGCTTTGGCTGCGGGCCTTCCGCACGCGCCGCCCATCGTTTTATTGCGACTATCATCGACAATGCTTCTTACTCTCTAGTAGGTTGCGCGGTAGCCTGCTTGTGGATCCGTCCTCTTATCTCGTGTACCTTTACCTGTAGCACTATACTATCTCCCTTTCTTTGTTGGTTCCCATCTCTCGGTTCCAGACCCAGGTTTGACACGCCCCGTTCAAAAAGAGACGTCCACTCACCTTTTTTGCTTTGCAACGTTTCTTGTCTTGTTTGAGAATTCGTTCCTGTTTCGCATCGTCTCTTCAAGTTCCCTGGACCTTTCCCTCCCGCGCTGTTGCTTCAAGCTTCAGGCAACAGTTCTCCACGCGCTACTCGCACGCTGTAACTCTACCGCGTGACTTGTCAAACTTGAACATCGTCAAGCAACTCTTACTGTAAAACGAACATGGCGCAACTTTCACGGTTCACTTTCCCTGCTTCAAGGGAAGATCCGCCGGCAGTCGAATCATCAGCGACACCACTCACGCAGAAGAGGCAACAACCCCAACTTCACCTGCTGACGAACAGCGCATCAAGCCAAGATCATACGATCGGTGCGTCTGACAAGATATTCTCAAGATCGTTTGCCGTACGAACGCTTTCTACACCACCGACCTCTCCAACAAGGAAAAGATCTGTAACGATGGGTGCGCATGATCCCCGAAGCATGCACAACAGTGGTGCCGACACACCTCCTATCACACCTGGCAGCGCCTCGCATTCCAAGTCCAACTCGACATCGTCCGACTTTCTAAGTTCGTTATCGAGTCTACGACGTGGCGATTCGATATCGTCCCTCAGCCGGCCTCGACTATCACTGGACGAGTCACCACAACCTGGCAGCACTGAACTCACCACCTTCCCGTATCACCTAACGGACTATGAGTTCAAGACGGATGATCGCGGGCGGAAGAAGACCATCGGCGAAGGAGCCTGGAGCGATGTCTTCCTCGCGAAACCATGCCCACCCAAACCAACCGAACAGTCCCCATCACAGCCTCCCTGTGGCCCCGAAATGACTCCACCACTCACCCCAGTCCGAAGCATAGACTCTGGCGTAGACCTCAGTCGACTCCCCGCCACCCCACCTATGTACGCAGTAAAAGTACCAGCCATGACCAGCGCCAAAAAGGTACTCAGCGCAGAAGCAAGAATCCTATCTTACCTCTCCCGCTTCCCAGACGCAGAAAACCACATCGTCCCCTTCTACGGCCTAGACACACGCAACGGTGCCATCCTCCTCCAAGCCATGGACGACACGCTGGAAGGCTGGATTCAGAAGACGCTCAACACGCTCGACGAAGAGGCTCGAGCAGTGAGACTGGCTGAAGTCTTCCCTAGCATCGCACTCGCACTGCTCAACAGCTTGGCATGGATGCAAAACCAAGGATGTACCCACGCCGACATCAAACCCTCCAACATCCTCATCTCCTCTTCTTCCCCCCTATCAACCGCCGCGCCCAAATCCATCTACACAGACTTCTCCTCAACCATCCTCTCCCACCCCTCCGCCACCATCGAATCCTCCGCGTCTCCCCTCGGCGCCGGAACATGGGATTACCTCGACCCGTCGCTCCTCAGCTCCTCCTCTACTTCTCCTCCCTCCGCGACTTCAGATCTCTGGTCCTTGGCTATCACGTTGCTGTTTCTTATCCTAGGTGGCTCGCCATACGATGCGTTCAAGGGGAATAAGTATCAGCAGAGGGAGATGATTAAGGCGGGGTGTCCGCTGCAGGTTATGGGGCATGATGATTTGGGCGTGAGGAATATGAAGAGGGTGCAGGGATTAAGCAGGGATCTTGGATTTGATCTTTTGGGGTGGTTTGGGAGGGTGCTTGTTAAGGATGGGGGAAAGAGGGTTGAGCTGAAGGAGTGGATGGGGGAGTTGGAGGGGAAGCTTTGAAAGGGCATTTTGGCTGGGTTGGGTAGAGGGTTTAGACGCGTTCTTTCTACTTTCTTGGAAGGGTATGTTTTCAATGGCGCTGCTTAGAGAAAGAGAGCTGCTTTCTGTTCTGTGTCGCTGAGGACATTCGTTAGATACCCCCGTTATTTATACTGTCATTGTAATTACATGTCGACGCTGGTCTTGATCAATGTTTTAGAGATCTACCACAATTCTATTCAAGGTCGAAGAAGTCTTCTCACTTCCATCATGAGATCCCTACATGCACAGTGCCTAGAAGAAACTCCATTCTGAATTAACTACTCTACTCTCTCAATCTCACCTGTCCTTCCCTAACCCCATGCTACATCTCTCATTCCACCCTTAATCCAACTTCGTTGTACCAAACAACCTATGCCCCGTATCCGTACCCCCCTTCCCCTTGTACTTATTCACACTCTTCCTCAACGCCACAACCCACAACTCCTTGTCATCCCTCAACATCTCCGCAAACCCATTCCCATCCCCCTTTCCTCCTCCTTCTCCTTCCTTGACTACAACAGCGCCCTCCTGTACCACCCCTGCAACAACCACAACCCGCACTCGTGGACACGCCTCTCTCAACGGCACCATGAACTCCACAATCGACTTGCCGGTATTGATGACGGAGTCGACAAGGATTATCGTACGCTTGCCTTCGAAGTTCTTGGGGTCGATGTCAGAAAAGACCTTCGCGTGGGCAAACGCCGCGCTGGGAAGCGCTTTACTAACACCGAAGGCCATGGGTTCGCCACCGCGCATCAGAGGGATGATCAAGGTGGCTTTTTCGTGGCGGAAACGGTAGCCGTCTGTGACGCCGCCTTGGACGTGAGGGATGGCGATTTCTTCTAAGCCGGTGATGGTGCTTAGGTACGAGGTTGCGAGGTGGTAGCCTACCTGCTCGTGCGCTTTGCGTAGGCTGTGTGACTGCTTTGTAGCATCGCGCGTAGGTGTCATGAGAAGCTTTGCGGAGGGCTGGCTTGTTGCATGCACGAAGCGGGTTGATGGGTCGCTGTGAACGCGGAAGATGTGGTCTAGTTCTGTTTCATCTAGGGCGGCTTTGGGTAGGGTATCGAGATCAAGACGTGGAGGGACGCTGGGTGGGAGGAGGACCTGGAGGGCGGATAGGCTGTTATCGGTGATGGCTTTGGCGAGGGTTTTCTCCATGGATGAGCTTCGGGTGGCTTCGTCTCCTACGATGATGTATGCGCCGTCTGCTTTGTGGAACATAGTCATGTCGAGGGGACTGTCGCCGAAGGCTAGTACTCGCAATTTCTTCTTGTGGAGATGGTCGACGACGGCGCCTTTGAGTTCTCCAGTCACGACGTAGCCGTCTGAGGTTTGTCCGCCTCCGATGACCTTTATGTGCGCCAAATTGTTGCGTTCCAAGACTAGCTCCCATACTCGGCGGATACCACATGTGACGATGAGTGCGTCCACATGCCGTGTGGTAAACCATCCAGCACGTGTGAGCATCTCGATCATATCAGGGTACATCTCAACTTTGGCCGCGACACTAGCACATATGGCATCGAAGTCATCTGCCTTCTCTTCGTAGAGCAGCATGGCCTGCCGGAAGGCTGCATACGAGTAACCACTTTGGAAGACTTCCTTTAAAGGACACTCGGTGGAGCCATCTGGGAGCGTTGTCTCCTTCCAGAACATCAGTCCAGTATCGTGAGGAGCCAGCGTCTTGTCCGCATCCAGCAGAAGCACTGTATCGAGACCGTCTTGATCGCTAAGCGCAGTATCAACGGCCTGCTCAACTGCAATGGTATTCGCAGCCTCAACATGGCCTTGGAAGTTGTTCAACAGTGCTGCGAGTCGCTCTCCAGTTCGTCCCGAAGTTGTGGTTGGCGTCTCAGTGATTGTAGTAAATAGTATACCGTGATCACGGCAGACGGCACGTAATTCCGTTATCTCGGCTTCTTGCCACTTCCGTAGTTGCTCAACTGGAAGTTGTTTGCGCTCTCTGATGTTGTCCTCTTTGGTACGCGTGGCAACGATCTCTGGGTCGACTAAAAGATAGATGATGTGTGTGTAAGTTGCCCAGTCCTTCTCTGTACCCACTCTCTTCGGTCCGTCCTTGTCGCCTGCCTGCCAGAACATGTAATGACCCGCAACAACCCCTGTCTTGGCGTTCGCCTGGCACTCACTGGCAGCGAGGGAGAGGGCTTTTTCGCGGGACTCGTACTGTTGTTTATCCTTCATCTTCTTAAAAGCATCCAATCCACCGTCCACAACATTCTCCAGAAGCGAAGAGCCATCATAGAAAGTGAAGTGTTGGTGTGCGAAGTCGTTGTCGTTCTTCAGTTGCTTTAGCAGATATGATTTGCCGCTTCCAGAGATTCCGTAGAGTCCAATCATGGTGGGTTTGACAGGTTCGGTCGGTCCTGATGAGATTTGAGTGTCGGTCATCTTGTTGAATGTCTGATATTTTAAGGAAGAACGGTAGGTTCATGTGTACGCAGGTAGCTCTACTATAAGTATGGGAATGCGAGTTGCTTGCTGCCTGCGCACGAGAACAGAACATGCTGTGGCAGTCAAGCACGCTTGCACAGCATAGCTTGCGCGCATCTACGAAAATCAGCTGGGTCAGTGGGGTATGTCATGTGCAGTTTACATCAACCATCTCGATAGCACATCTCTGGATAGTTGTGAAAGTCAAAGTATGCTTCTCTATTCAATGTGAATGATTCATCCCTCCAAACAGGAAACCGTCAAAGTTGATTCGACGCCATACCAAGCGCTATGCATACCGTCCCAATATGTGTTGAATAAGAAGCCCACCCAGATGCTGTTGAACATGCCTAGTGCGCCAAAGAACGCCAATCGTCGTCTCATCATACATGATTGTTCCAAATGAAGCTTGTTGAACGCTTCACTCGGGGTTGTACACCTTTTGTTCCATCATAGTCTAGAACATGCCGTTAATCTCACCAGTCTCAACATCGACGTCGATGTTGAGGTATCCGGGAGCAGTGGGCAGACCGGGAATAGTCTGGATATCCGCTGCGAGCGCATACAGGTATCCAGCACCAGCTGCCATGCGAACGTCCCTGATGGGAACGGTGAAGCCAGTTGGGGCGCCCTTGAGGCTGGGGTCGTGAGACAGAGAGTACTGTGTCTTGGCTACGCAGATGGGCAGGTTGCCGAAGCCCTGCTTGACGTAGGTGTCGACCTTCTTCTGGGCGAGCTCGGAGAACTCGACAGCGGAAGCACCGTACATCTTCTTGGCGATGGTCTCCATGCGCTGTTGTACTGTACCGCTGTTGACGTCGTAGAGAAGCTTGTAGTCGGGCTTGGGCTTGGCAGAGGCCTTGATGATACCCTCTGCAAGGTCTACAGCACCCTTTCCACCCTCCGCAAAGTGGTTGGCTGGGATGGCGTCCTCAGCACCGGCAGCGATAGCCTCCTCGCGGATAACGTCGATTTCGGCTTGGGTATCGGTGGCGAAGCGGTTGATGGCTACAACGACGGGGACACCATACTGCTTGGCGTTCTCAATGTGCTTCTTGAGGTTGACGCAACCAGCGCGGAGAATGTCAACGTTTTCAGTGCGGTAGACTTCAGGCAGTTGGGCGCCGGGGCTGATGTCGGGGCCACCGCCGTGGTTCTTGAGAGCACGCACGGTTGCGACAATAACAACAGTGTCGGGCACGAGACCGGAGGAGCGGCACTTGATGTTGAAGAAGCGCTCGCCACCCATGGTAAAGTCGAAGCCAGCCTCGGTCACAACGAAACCGGTCTGGGCGTCGTGGTCCTCATCAGGCTCAGTACCAGCCAGCTTGAGGGCAAGCCTGTCTGCGATGACGGAAGAAGCACCAATACTGATGTTTGCGAAGGGACCGGCGTGAACGAAAACGGGAGTACCCTCAAGGGTTTGCATCATGTTGGGCTTGATGGCATCAGTAAGCAGGGCAGTCAGGGCACCGCCAGCACCGATGTCGTCGCAGGTAACGGGGTCACCAGCGCGTGAGCTAGCAACTACCATGCTTCCAAGACGCTCGCGGAGATCTGACAGATCCTTGCTGAGCGCAAGGATAGCCATACATTCACTGGCGACCGAGATGTCGAAGCCGGTCTCGCGAGTCTGGCCCTTCTCTGTTGGTGCTTGACCGACTGTGATCTTGCGCAGATGCCTGTCGTTGACATCTAGCACACGTCGCCAGGTGATGGTCTCTGGGTCAATGTCAAGCCTGGCGAATTTGGTAATCTCCTCTTCAGTCAGGTCATCTGGGTTTGTCTTGTCGATACCGAGCTTCTTGAGACGACGGAACATGACGGGCACAAACTCGCGCTTGCCCTTCTTGGCTGGCACTAAACGCTTGTACAGAGCAGCATCCTTCTGAGTGTTCTCGTGGAACATGCGCGTCTCGATAGCAGCGGCAAGCAGGTTGTTCGCGGCGGTGATGGCGTGGATGTCACCAGTAAGATGGAGGTTGAACTGGTCCATGGGGATGACTTGGCTGTAACCTCCACCAGCAGCTCCGCCCTTGATACCGAACGTCGGCCCCATGCTGGGCTGACGCACGTTGGCGAAGCATATCCTGCCAAGGTGCGCGCCCAATGCTTGCGCGACACCGATTGTGGTGGTCGACTTACCCTCGCCGAGCGGCGTGGGAGTGATACCGGCGATGAGGACGTACCTTCCGTTGCGGCGGTGTTCGAGTCGCTTCAGCAGGGACAGATCGACCTTGGCTTTTGTCGCGCCGTATGGCTCGAGCTCGTGTGGCAGGATGCCAACCTCCTTCGCTACGGTTGTGATCTGCTTGGGGTGCTGCTTCCGCGAGATTTCGTGATCGGCGGGTATGGGGTCTTCGATGCGGATGGGAAGAGCCGAGATCTTGCGCTTCTTTTGCCTGTCGAAAGTCGCGTCGGCCGAGTCGACGAGGTTCTGTAGCAGCATGGCAATGGTCATGGGGCCTACACCGCCAGGTACCGGGGTGATGTGCGAAGCTACCTCGACGGCGGAGTCGTAGTCGACGTCTCCCACCAGCCTCTGTCCGCTCTTCTTGGTGTCGTCGGGGATGAAGTTGGTGCCAACGTCGATGACGACGGCACCGGGCTTGAGCCAGTCTCCCTTGACGAACTGCGCCTTTCCGATAGCAGCGATGACGATGTCTGCGCGGCGAACAACTTCTGGCAGGTCGGCTGTACGCGAATGGCAGACGGTGACGGTCGCGTCGGCGTTCTTCAGCAGGTAGCTGACGGGGCTTCCCACAATGTCGCTGCGTCCCAGTACGACGGCGTTCTTGCCTGAGATGTCGATACCGGCCTCCTCGAGCAGAACCATGACACCCTTGGGCGTGCATGGGGTGAAGAGGGGCTTGCCGCCGCGCTTGGCCAGCTCGCCGATGCTCTGGATACCGAAGCCATCGACGTCCTTCTCGTCGGCGACGGCGGATGTGATGGTGTGCTCGGAGATGTGCTTGGGAAGGGGCAGCTGGACGAGGATACCGTGTACGGCGGGGTCGTTGTTGTACTCGTAGATCTTGTACAGCAGCTCGCCTTCGGTGAGGTCTTCGGGGAGATGGACGAGCTCGCAGTCGATGTTGGCCTCCTCGGCGGCCTTGAGCTTCATGCGCACATAGGTGCTGGAGTCGGACCTGTCGCCCACTGTCGCGTGTCAGCACTCTGCCTCAACCAGCCCGCCGCAATGGGATGCGACTCACCCTGGACAATCTTCAGGCTGGGGCGGTATCGCGGGTTCTTCTCCTGCTTCTCCTTGATCTTCTGGCCGAGCCTCTCGCGAATGCTCTTGGCAATGGCGGTGCCGTCAATCTTCTGTCCAGCCATGGTGAAGCGTGTGCTGGAGAAGTGCCTGGAGGTCTGCGCAGTCTTGACGACGGTATATAGTTGGCGGGGAGCAGTCGAGCACCAATATTTTCTCAGCGGGGTAGCTGTAGCTTGCGGAAAGCCACGGGCGAGAACTCCAACGCGTCCGCCGCAGATCGGATATACTTTCATCGTCTCACCAATCCTGTCTGCGTATCTTTACCAAGTCTAGGATGCACGGCGCGACGTGTTGATACGCATTTCTATGTATGTTTCCAATGACTCAGTCTGGCGCGTCCGATAGCACTCTGGACCCCGGAAAAAGATCAGAACCCGCCGACGCCAAACTTTTGCTCCGCGACTCGCGTGTGCGTTTATTACGTACCACCCAGGGTGCTAAGGTCCGAACGGGCAAAACAAGCAACGCGACTTCTTGAACATGGTTCATTGTACTGCTACCAAACCAATCCTGCCTGTAGCCATCATCTTCTCCGCCTGGGTTGTCCTGTGTATTCATGTACTGCGCTCTGCGGGTCCGCAATATTCCACAAAGCTACTTCAACCTAGGGAAAAGCCGACCACCCTGGAGCCTACATCGACGTTAGGTTACCCACTTTGCATGTCTCCACGTATTCTCTAGGCCTTGTTCGCATCCATCAAAATCCCATACATGACAAACATCTGCTCCGCTTTGAGCTTAAGACCTTCCACATGGTCTGGATGACAAAAGCGGGCAAACCTGTCCGGGTGCCAGAGATTCCGTGTCTCTTTAAGCCACTCGTACGAGTATTTACCGGAACCTTGCAGCAGTGCCAACAGATCGTGAAAGCAGATGCCCAATGAAGAGACCGAGACCGATTCCTTAAGTGGTTGACATTCCGGCCTAGTGCACTCGTCGACGTAGCTTGACATCGCTGGGAATTGCTGCAGCTGACCGGGTGTGAGGAGCGTCTGTAGGTCTTGCTGAAACTGGATGTATACTGCCTTGGGGTCTTTGTGCATTGTGAGGTCGCCAAATTCGATCCAGGAGCCGTGCACATAACCCTTGAAACCCTTCCGGTCGATGGCTACGAACCAGTCACGACCCTCGTCACGGATGACCTTGACCTTGTCGCCTTTCCTAAGCTCTACCTCCCAATTGTCTGCTTTGTGCGGTCGCCCAGACTTCTTGACGGTTGCCCACTGGAAAGGTACAGGCTTCTCTGGCTTTCCCGGTATGTGCTGCATACGCTGTTCGAACGCGGGCGCAGGAAGCTCGTTTCCATCGGACTCGTTGTCCTTGACCGTGCTGGAACGGGAACTGCTCGGTGTAGAAGTGTTGCTGGTATGCTCCAGATTGGTGTGGATAGCTTCTCTCTCGAAGCCAACAACGAACGGCGCGTCCAGTCCTACCGAGTGTTTCTTGATGAATACGAAGGTCTCGCCGTTTTCCGCATGCGGGCTGATGAAGGCGTACTGGGACATGTTAGTCGCGATGTAAAATAGCACATTTGCGTACTCACAGCGAGCTCTTCGTTGATCTTGCGCATCCGCTCATCTCCTTCCAGACCTTTCCAAAGCTTGTTCCATTCAATGATCATGAGCTTGGCCTCGAAGTTCCAGAGATGACGGTCCCCGCTCTTGATATAGTATGATCCGTTGGCATTCCATTGGACGTTATCTAGCGTACGGGCTACCCTCAGTTCGCCGTTGATAATTCCGTTACCCTCACGGGTTGCGGAACTTCCCTCTTGTAGCTTGGCTTGTAGCTGGATTGGGATATTCGCACATGCCCACACCGTACCCGACCATGCTACGAACGAGTCGGCGGCGCCAAGCTGTACACGAAGACCAGACCGAAGGTATTCGGAATCCTGGATGGTCTGGATGAAAGATTTCAGCGCCGATGGGACATCAGGTCCGACCATGAAGTGCGTTGTGCCGTCTTCAGGCTCCCAGACGAAGAACCAGGACTCGGGTCTGCTGCCATACGAGGCCCATGTGATCTTCTTGACAAGACCCCGACCTGCGCCGACAGCTTGGAACAGCCTGGGTGGTAGATACGTAGCGCTGTAACCGTTGGGAGTACCGAGGAACTGATCGCTGCCTTGGCCCAAGGTTACGATGTACTTGTCCGGTGGTAAAGGCCTGAGTCTTCCTAGCGTAGCTGTAATGATAGAGGAAGGAAGCGCTGCAGAAGCCATATTGAAGGTGGGGAACTAAACAATGTGGAGCCTACATCGAGGTTAGGCAGCTGCTTCGCTTGTTTTCATGTTGATGTAGTCTGCAAACCTTTTCAATTTCCCTTCCTGTATGAGGAGGTCGCGAGACCCGCGATTCGAATTTGGCGTATTTGGGAAGTCGCGCTGGAGTATTGTGGGCTTGCCAACCACCAGGTGGAAGGAGCAGCGCGTTTGCGCCAAGACTGCGCTCGCAACAAACGGAAAGCGCGACTTTAGCATTGTCGGTGAAAGTGAAAGTGAAAGTGACAGTGAAAAGTATGCGGACCACATAATAGACGAAGGGGAGAAACAGCACTGCGCGGTATGTGTTTGGACTCACAGTAGCACAGTGACCAGTAGACTAGATGAGATCGCAGTCTGCAGCATGTTGGCATCTTTGAGGCTCTCGACTATCATGAGTCTAGGAAATCGGTGCCGATGCAAGTATTTCTCGAGAGAGTATCGATGGTGATTTTGAGGAGATGAGAGCTTCAGAATACTGCGGGCGCGGGGAAGGCGCGCTAGTCTCCATCCTATACTTTGTTATAGAGTTACAAAGAAGTCACTAAAACGCTAGAGTGTTGT
This sequence comes from Alternaria infectoria, assembly GCF_024043175.1. NCBI lineage: Eukaryota > Fungi > Ascomycota > Dothideomycetes > Pleosporales > Pleosporaceae > Alternaria > Alternaria infectoria. Next base: position 900,441 of record NW_026250693.1, on the reverse strand, counting down.
GATAGATGAATAATCCGAACAGGAACGGATGTAATGACTCTGAAATCGAGAGTCGTGAAGAGTTGACGAGAGTCACCAAAATCAGGTTTATCAGCTCAACTACTAAGAAACGAAAGCATCTTACCAATTGACGAACCGTTCACGCTATGAGTCACCAGGCTGTGTCTTGGTACATAACACAGCTAACCCCTTGCTGATATCGGAATACATGGAGGCGGAGATGGTCTGCTGTGAGTCACCCCGTGAAGCATCGTTGAGCCGGACATGGACCCTACCAATAGTCCCAACCCAGAAGGTATAGTCACTAGCTTTCGTAATGAACAGCTGAGTCAATGCGGAGAGATGATGTTCAGCACAGCGGTTCATCTATGGTTGCGGGACAAAGCCGCTAGTCGGCTAGCGCCAAGCAGCCCACTTCGCCCGCTGAACGTCGATATGCACAAGAGTCACCCAAATTTCGAGACGCCGCCCGCCACATATAAGCCGACACACCACCCCGCCTCCACACACCCATCACAAACATGAGGCCCATTCTTCTCTCCGGTCACGAGCGTGCGCTCACGCAAGTCAAGGTTCGCATGCGCCGTGCGTAGGATGAGGGACGAGGAAACTAATGGCATGCAGTACAACGCAGATGGAGATATCATTTTCTCCGTATCCAAGGTAGGTCTTTCTCCCGATCTTCTGATGCGCGGAAGCTGATTTTTGTAGGATCACGTCGTTTGCGCCTGGTGTTAGTAAACAACCTGTACAAGAGGAATGCGAAGAGAAGCTGATGCGATGCAGACTCACACAACGGCGAGCGAATCGGAACATACCACGGACATCAGGGAGCGCTATGGACGGTCGACGTAAACCCATCCTCTGAGCTACTGGCTACCGGTGGAGCAGACAACACCATGAGGTTATGGCATGTGCAGACGGGCAAGCTTCTCCACACCTGGGAATTCAACACCAGTATCAAGCGCTGCGAGTTCTCCCCAGACGGCAGACAGCTACTTGGTGTCACCGAGAAGCGATCAGGACATCTCTCCACCATCTGCGTCTACCCTATCAACCCCGATCCGGAAGCGCAACAGTCGGACGAGCAGCTGCTCAGGATCGTATGCGACGAGTCCAAGGCGACAGTCGCTGGCTTCTCATACCTCGCAAAATACATCATCAGTGGACACGAGGACGGCTCAATAACTCAGTGGGATGGCAAGACCGGAGAGTTGCTCAGCTCTAACTACGACGTTCATGAGCCAGACATGCAAATCAGTGAGTTTCGTGCACACCTCTTTGGCTGGAATGGAAGCTAACAGTGTGCAGCCGACATCCAATGGGCTCCCGACCGAACCTACTTCATAACCGCCAGCAAGGATAAGACCGCGAAGCTCGTCGACGTCGAAGAGCTGAACGTCCTTAAATCATACGTTGCCGACACACCCCTCAACTCCGCCGCGATCACACCCGTAAAGGACTACGTTATTCTTGGCGGAGGACAAGCAGCCATGGATGTCACCACAACCTCGGCACGTCAAGGAAAGTTCGAGGCCCGTTTCTACCACAAGATTTTCATGGAGGAGATTGGTCGTGTGCGTGGTCACTTCGGTCCCCTCAACTACGTCGCCGTACACCCACAAGGAACTAGCTACTGCAGTGGAGGAGAGGACGGTTACGTGCGTGTGCACCACTTCGACAAGCCATACTTTGACTTCATGTACGAGGTTGAGCGGGAGGTCGCGCAGTCGCAGTCGAACTTGTAATAGTATGACCTCACGAAGAATGGTTGATATGGTTCAATATGGCTGCATGCATGCAATGGCGTTCCGGCGGTCGGGTTGGGTGCTTGTCAAGATTAGACGAGCCTTTGTCAAAAGTTCATGAGCGATCAGGGCACATATAGACACTTTATCTAAGCGTCCGAGCACATGTACCTCATCAATGAAAACTTCAAGCAATGTTCTGATAAAAATCTGATATGTTTTATATATGTCCCGCCCCAAGCACCAGCGCCTGCCCATAAGGAGCAGACACCCAAGCATTCGGTCAAAAGTACAAGCAAAGGGCTTGGAACGGGTTGGTAGCTGATCTTCCTGCTTTTGACAAACGAGTCCATCATCGAGAAGGAAGGACGACGTATACTGAAGAGGTTGTAGGTACACAGAGTACCAAAGGATAAAAACGCGTCGATGCTGCTCATTCCGTCGAGCGCAATGTGAGACGCGAAAGAAAAATATTTGTCAACGACCTATGATCCAAACACAGCGGCTGACTTGAAGGACTGGTAGCTAGCAACGATGCGCTGTGACACACAATGAGTGCGCTCGTGTTAGCCATGGCAAACGAACGTTGCATGTAGTGATTGTTCGGTGAAAGAAGGGCGGAAGAACATTGAAGGGCTGAAGCGATCGTGGAAGCTTCGAGAGACCCTGTCCTAAGCGAGTTTAGCGCGTGGCGGTGACCTCACCTGCCGCTCCGACTCATCGCGCTCACACATTGCTCTTTGGGCCTCTACATAAGCAAAAGCTCGATCCTCTCTACTACAAAGCCCTTCACATCCACATTACATTTCCTCATCTCCACGTTCGCCGACTGACAAATCCATCGACGCGCAAGTATCCATTTCAAGAGGACACCCCACATCTGCGCCCAACTCAGCCTTCCGCACCCGACAACCACAACCCCACCCTCTACTCTTCAACACCACATTCAAGATGTCTGACGACTGGAACTCCGTTACCAAGATCGGTAGCCGCACTCGTGGCGGCGCCGCTGGACCCCGCGAAACCGTAGTCAAGGGCAAGTCAGCTCTAAACGCTGCCCAACGTAGCGGCGGTATCGTCGCCACAGAGAAGAAGTTCGCTTCTGCCAACGCCGTGAGTACTCCTTACACGTCCAACTTAGCTTAACAACTTCGTTCTTCGTGATCCCCAAAAGTTCGCTCAAAACAATACTGACCGACCAGCCACAGGGAGCTTCGTCAGAAGGCCAACGCCTCACCAAAGTCGACCGTTCCGATGACATCGTCAAGCCCAAGACCGTTGGTATCGCCGTCGGCCAAGCCATCGCTAAGGCGCGCTCCGAGGCAAAGAACGACAAGGGCACAACTATGACGCAAAAGGATCTGGCTACAAAGTGCAACAGCACACCCACCATCATCGCAGACTTTGAGCGCGGCACAGCAACACCAGACCAGAAGCTGCTAGGAAACATGGAACGCGTGCTTAACGTCATCCTACGGGGTGACAAGATGGGGCAGCCCAAGTTCCCGAAGAAGAAATGAGCGGGTCATTGCTAAGGTCGCAGACCGGGCGCAAGGACACGCTCAGGTTGCGATTTTGCGATGCATTCCGCTTCTAAAAGTCGGCTTCGGCTGCGATAAGTCTCTTCTGAATTAGCGGGCTTGGGATGGGCGTTTGATGGACATCACGGTAGAATACCACAATGGTGGACAGCGTACGATAGCTACGGCCTAGCCTGTACTGCGCGGGCTTTGTAGCTCAGTCTCCTTGAGCAGCTGTAGAAACTAGATAAAACTACGATCTACGCGCAAGCAATACGTTGCCTCTGAACATGCAATTAACGTCATCGAAGCTACATGATGCGCAGCATCGCACTAAATCTCTCAGTTGTATCCTCATATGCGGCGAGCGAATCTCCACCCCTTAGAGCCCGATGCTAGACAGATTCGAGTGCACCGACATATGTATCGTGATGCGGCCAAGGACATGATTGGCTCGTGCTAGCTAGCGACTCACCGTTACAATCGACAGCCCGCCGCCTACCTTCACAGCACAGCAACAACATGATAGCCTGCAATCCTCCCGTATAATGCTCATACCCTCATACTCGCACAAAATAAGGATTTGTGGTGTCGACATCCCCATGTAAACAACCTGCGCCTTCCAGCTTTACCTGCGCACGTTCCCACGAGAGTGCCTGCGCTAACCTCACCCAGACCAATCGTCTTTCTCTCTATCCTCCTCATCTTCTTGTTTTACTTGAGCATGAGTACCACAGATCAAAATTCGACGGTTCCTGTCCCGGCAGAGCCGGCGTTGGACCACCACTTCAAGTACACGGTGCAAAAGGGCGTTTTCATGCAGAGCGAAGATGAGACTGATGATAAGAGATTCGATTTCGTATGTTCCACTCTTATTTTCGATATTCTGCACACTACTATGCATTTTGCAATACCGCTATATCCTGTCGCTTCATTCACATCATTTGGATTTGGCATCCAGGGTAGCTTGCTAACGTCCGTGGCAGAAGACACAAAAGTTTGGTCTGATCGATCGTTCCTACCCGGGAGAAGATGGCAGCGAAGAAAAGCAATGGAAGCGTCTTGAGAAATATGTGGCTAGTCTGGAAGCCACTAAGAAAGATGGCGAGAGCTACAAAGTACTCTTTCTGGGTCGCCATGGTCAAGGTTGGCACAACGTTGCAGAGACAAAGTATGGGACAAAGGCGTGGGACGTAAGTTTAACTTGCCTTCTGACACTGTCTCTTTTGGAGAGTTATTTTTCTTCAGACAAGTGCTATGAAAGACACCGGCTGCTAACACAAACAACAAGTGCTACTATGCCGCCCTCGACGGCTTTGACGGCATAACCTGGGCCGACGCAAACCTCACCACTGTAGGCCAAGACCAAGCTCTCGCCGTGAACAAGCTATGGGCCGAACAACTACCCCTCGGCATCCCACCCCCACAAACATACTACGTCTCGCCCTTGACCCGTACAATCGAAACAGCAAATCTGAGCTTCAAGTCCCTTCCACTTCCGTCATCTCACCCCTACAAACCTTTCATCAAAGAACTCGTCCGCGAAGCCCTCGGCGTACACACATGTGACCGCCGCAGCACAGCCTCACACATCAAAGCCACCTTCACGGATCCACCTCTCACTTTTGAGCCCGGATTCTCAAACGAAGATCTTCTCTGGGAGGCTGGATACCGGGAGCCGAGGTCTGCAAGACGGTATCGCTTAGCCACGTTCCTGGACGATGTTTTCGCTACCGACGACAATGTGTGGTTGAGTTTTACCAGTCATTCGGGAGCGATTGGCAGTATGCTGGAGGTGCTTGGGCACAGGACGTTTGCGCTTGAGACGGGCGGTGTTATCCCGGTTTTTGTCAAGGCGGAGAGGATGCAGGGGAAGAGGGAGGTTCCGCCTAAGGAACCTAGTGCTTCGCCGCCGTTGTGTGATGGACCGCCTCAGTAAGATCAGAAGGGTGCTCTGGAGCATACTGAGGAATTAGAGGATCGGCAATCCTACACTGTGACGGGTGACGTGTAGGGTAGTCTAATCTGATAATCTCATCACAACCGAATCGATTGTTCACGGTTTGCTATTTCACGCGTGTAATCCACGACGCACTGCTTGTCATGATAGCACAAATATTAGCGAAAGCACATAAAGAGTACAGTCTGCTCTCATATCCCGTTCTCATCAACTACCATCTACCGATTTCTCAGCAGCAGAAAATGTCCACCACTCCGCCTATCAAACGAGACCCCTCCTGGACGTTCGACCAACTCAAGATAAAGTACGACATCCTCTGGAACGCGTACTCTGATCATTACATGCCGCTTGATGATAGAAATGAAGAGTATAAGACGAGGATTACCGAGCTTGAGACTTTGCTACAGGAGCTTCAGAAGAAGTATGACGCCAAGCTTGAGGAGCAGAAGGAGAGCAAAGCGCAGAGCAAGGCATCAAATGAGTCGCACAAGGCATACGAAGGAGACCCACACAATCTCTAGATGGAAAGGCTGAACGAAATGCTCGGGGACCTCGAATCATTTCCTGTTAAGTACTGTAATCCTCACGCAGACGTGAAATGAAATGAACCCTTACCGGTGAAGCCAAGCGAGACAATGGACAATTAATGATGTGTTTCATTTGATCATAGGTATAGCTTAAGGCATCGTGCCGAGATCGACTCCTGGTACCGTACCGAAATTCCCATCAGTTTCACGTCCTGCAAACAATACACGTGCTGTGCTAATGTGTCCACCCCATTCCTATACAGACTTGCTGGCAAACCTCATGAACGCAACCCAGGTTCATTTTCCACTGCGCCTCTAATACGAACAACGAAGCAGACCCAACATCTCATGCAGATGCATCTCGTGAAGTCGTAACAAAGTAAGCGGGAGTCGGTTTACATCATGCCAAGGTCCTCCATGGCTTTGGCGTAGCTGTCCCAATCGGTCAAAGCACCGAGAGCACGACGCTGGTGTGCGCTGAGGAGCGTGAGACCGTAGATGTAACTTGCGTTGACCCATCCGAAGCTGTGACATGTTAGCCATGAACTAGTAAACTGATGTGAGAAGAAACATACCCTTCGCGAGGAACACCCTTGAAGTCGCTGCCTTGGTTACCGTATTCGGCCTCAACCTTGTGAGGATCAATTTTCCTTGTGACATCGTACTTCTCAACGACAACGCCGTTGAAGTCAACAAATGCCTTGGTGACCATGAAGAGCCAGCGGTAGGCCAGACGCTGGGCTTCCGCATCGTAGCCGTACCGCTGCATACCGACCCAGGCAAGCATCTGCTGGGGCGCCCAACCGAATGGATAATCCCACTGACGGTTAGGGCGGTCAAGTCCAGTTTTGCCGCGCGACTTCTCTGTACCCGAAACAAGTCCTCCGAAGGCTTCCAGCTTAGGCAAAGCCTTCTCGACAAGAATGCTAGCTTGACGGGGAGTGGCGAGACCGGACCACATGGGCCAGAAAGTAGTGGCACTCTCGTAACCGGTGCGTTGTTGCTTGACAGTGTTATAATCGAAGTACATGCCTGCCTCCTCGTCCCAGAGATACTTGTCCACATTAACGCGGCGTTTTCTAGCGCGGCGCTCCCATGTGGAAGAAGTCTCAATATGACCAGGCTTCATGTCGCCAGTGCGGAATCCGTCTGGAATCTCGAGCTTGTCGTTGAAATGGTTGCGAATGCATCGACCAATGTCGACTTCGTACTTGTAGAGCAGCGCATTGACGTCAACGACGGCGAGGTCTGCTGCGACCCTCTCCAGACGGTAGGAGGTGTCGTGGCCGGATTCACGCACAGCGCGGTCATGTAGGAAATAATCATCAAGCTCAGGCTCGTTGACCTTTCCGTTGTTGTATGCATCGACGAATTCCTTAAATGTCATACCATGCTTGTCGGCATACGGCATCAAGACGTGGTGGAAATGGCTGGCCTCCGTCTCGGGTGGCACACCCCTTCCGCCAGGTCGGTACCTGGTGAGTCCAGTGACAGGGTCTAAGCGCGGCGCGCTCATCCAAACCGAGTGGTATTCCTTGATGGCAGCAAGGATACCGTTGCGCAGGAATTCTTTGGAGTCAGGCTCGTGCTTGATGCGTTCGTAGCATCGCAGAGTCATGTCGGTGAGGAATGGTGGCTGGGAGCGGCAGAGGTAGTATGTACGGTTCGCGTTGAGAATTTTGTTGTAGTGCTTGATGCAGAAGCAGAAGTGAATGACCATGGACTTGACCAGGTCGACGCGATCGTTGACGAGGAGACCAAGCGACTCCATGTAGCTGTCCCATCCGTAAAGCTCGTTGAAACGGCCACCAGGGACGACGAAAGGCAGGCCTCTCAGGTCCTTCTTCTTGGTCTCTGGATCTATCCATTCCTCCATGGCAATGGCGAGCAGGCCGGGTGCCTTGTTCAAGTCGCGCACGTAATCGTCATTGTCGCAGTCCTTGTCGAGCCAGATGACGTCGAGACGCATTTCGGGGTGTTCACGAGCAATGCGGGTGTAGTACTCGTACTGCTCAGGCGCGCCCTGAGGAATGTATATACGCGGACGTGGGTCGTCTGTCCAGTCCTTGGGGTCGACACCGACCTTTGCAATGTTGGAGCCATCGATGCGGCGGGTGAGGCCGTCCCAGAAGGAGAACTGGATGAGGCGGCTCAGGCGGTTTACGGGATTCTCGTTCAATCGCGATTCGTCGAGCACAATGGTCTTGCGGCCGTAGTCTTTGGCGAGGGTGAGCTCCTGGAGCAGGTTCGAGAGCATGTAGGTGCCGCGGACGTCGTGCTTCTTGAAGGCATTGGAGCCGAGCGTACCAAGAGAAATGGTCTGTGTATTGTCAGCCATGCTCTCCGTGTTACTGCAGAGCATCGTACCTTGGGACCCTTGTCGTCGATTGTGATCTGGTAGTTGCCGTCGGAATCTTCGCGGTCGAGAAGCTGGCGGAGCGTCTCCTCGACGTTTATCTTGAAGCGGCGAGGCTGCAGGGAGATTTCATCTGGTCTTGTTAGCCAATGGCGCGGCGTGGGTGCGGTGGAAGGTACGTACCGTGACTGATGCGACGACCAGCAATGGCGCCCTCGGCCAATGGAGCATTACGCGTGGAATTGTCTACGTTCTGCACTCAATTAGCATCGTCATGGCATTAGAAGAAGGAAGGAGCGCGGTACTCACAGCTGAGTAGGTCCGGGCTCTGGCATGCTTCTTCGAGTGACTCTCGCCATAGTAGACGTGCGGTGCAGCGTATGGGTCGAGAACAGTCGAGGTTCGGCGGGGCTTGGAAGATTGCGAGCTCATGCTACGGGGGCGGTGGGGCGACGACACCAGTCAAGGAGTGTGGTGGTAGTAGGTGTTGTGGTGGTGAAGATGTGCTATGTATGGCGTAGGTACTGGTCAGCGTTAGCTTTGAGGGCGGTTGACGGCGAGGGTGGGGGTGGGGCGGCACCTTTGTATCAAGATGCTTCAGAATCTAGGGAACGGCGGGCGGCGGTCACACGACGATATGCTGGTAGTGCTAGTCTAGGTGGCGGGTGCAGCGTAGGACTGGAGGGAAAAGATGGATATGCAACGGGCGAAGGTAGCAGTTTTGAGCGCTGCAAGGCCGGCAGGTCCGCCGATGGCAGCAGAAGGGCATAGCAGCAGGCGTCAGTGGTGGGTCTGCTATCACGATAGGCAATGACAGGCCAGGCGGTGAAGCAGCTGCATCGTGCCAGACGCAGGCGGCGTGACTGCTATCAATGCGACAGCCAGGCGGCATGATGATGCTGAGCGAAGACTGCCAGAGGGCCCCGTGCTGCTTTGAACCCCTGGGGTACTTCTTCCTCCTCATCACCGTCGCGACTTGCACGCGCGCGCCGACCTTGGCCGCCTCATCATAGAGCCCCACCAGTACGTCATGGCACGATGTCCTCGCTCGACAATCCGCGTGTTTCGAATCTCATCTGTTGAGCTTCAATGCCTTGTGTGCGGCGCCTTTGTTTTTCTCCTGCCTAACTCCGGACGCACCTTCCTCGAGCGACGCGCCTGCTGTGACTGGCTCGGTTGCCGGGGTCAGGCGCTGCGTGTCCGTCAGCCTGCAGGCCTTCCCCCACGGGAGCCAGCAGTCCGCACTACACCCGCAACTCCATCGTGACCTCCGAACAAACTTACCCTCCCTCTTACTCATAGCTCGAGAACCAGCTGAGGCTGTCGCCTAATATTACCCCATCAGGTCAGCAGATCTAGATGTCCGTCGACCCGCGCTGCATCTGCTGATGGCCGTCTCCGAATCTCAGCGAACATGCGACTTTTTCCGTCTGATGTTCACTTCCGGCTCTCCAAGCTCGGCCGTCTGCACGCCGGCCGGTCTTCGGATGCCTACCAGAAGCACTGCAGAAGCACACAATTTGCAAGGTAGGAGAATGTGGGGGTTGCCAAACGACTCGTCGAGTCTGTGTTTTGTTGATATATACATTATACACTACAAAGTCGTGCTTTTTCGTAGAATTTTGAGTAATTCGGCCATTGGCATCGTGACAAAAGAGATGGTTGCGCAGTCTTGAATGGTATCCGTAAACCCCAACGCCTTCGCTAACACGCAAGCAAACAGAATAGATGTAAAGACCAGCTGGTCGGCGGTGATAAATGACTTTTTTAAACTTCGAGCTTCTTTGCTGCCTGCTTTCGGCTTCTCCTCATGCCTCTCCAGCTCCACTTTGATCCCTTCTCCATTTCTTGCACAGGTACGCCCAGAGTTGATGAGTCTGGTCGTGGCGTGTCGATATTGCTGCTCCAGCTAGTTGAGGCTGTCTCGAGTGATGTGGCGTTTGAGGCGGTTCTTGACATGTCGACGCTGTACGCGCTCTCGTATGACCTGAGCTTCGATTTTGGTCGTGATGGGAGGGGTTCTTGAAGAGCGAGGAAGCCGGAAGCGAAGCATCCACCGTACGCCTTCAACACCTCCAGTGACGCGGCTCTCCTCAAGGCGATGGTCTCTCTTTGGGTTTCCACGTTGCCGTCGTCTGACTCGGCGAAGTCACCATCGTATCGGTAGTAGAGTTGGTCATCCATTTGACAAGCGCTGTCGACCTTTGACATTGTTAGCAGTGAACCGATGAACTGTTCTCGAGTCAAGACATACCTTCTTGTGTGTAGCGGTGTGTAATTGTAGGTTCTCCTCAGTGAGTTGGAGTTGGTTGAAGCAAGTGTCCCAGTTGGGTGTGCGTCCAAGGTTTTGATACATGTTGGCTGGTGGTAGGTAGAATGTTCCGATGGGTTCTTTTGATTGTATTGGGGGTCGAGGGTCTTGATGTAAGGCTGGTAGTTGCTACTCTGTTGGACTTTGAGTTTGACTGAACCAAAAGGCTAGGGCGCTCAAGTGTTATATACCGAGCGTCACTTGGTATCCTAGCCAGCAATCAGGACGGCATCCACCCCAGCATGCGCCATAGCGCCGCGCTCGCCGATTGACCCCAGGGATCGCGCCCAAAAACGTGGTACATGGCTGCGGCTCTACCGTTTCCGTCACCTCTCACGCTCAGACCAGATCAGCGTTCGTTGCTTTTAGTTGCCGTCTGCGCAGGGGCCCCATGGCAGATCCTAGTGTACTGAGCCAAGGGGCTGGCTGTTCAGCCATGCACAAACTCCACAATCTCTAGAGGCATGGCGCCTTCGTATAGTGGACCTATCGCAGGCGGCAGACGTGGCATAATTCAAGCCTCAACCCCTCTTGCTGCATTCTATCGCGTGCGCCGATCAGCCACGCTTTGGGATGCACACCAGACGCCTCAGCCGCTCCTTCGTCGCAGTCTGCTGTCAATCTTCTATACTCGCAAGCATGCAGCCCTCACGCCGGCATAGAGGCTAGAGTTGACAGCTCACCTGACGTAGATAGCGCAACGTCTCAATCTGGAGTAGGTAAGCGAGAGACTCTGTAACCAAAAGCACAGTGGGCATCTGGCCGCTGGGCACGTTCAGCATTTCGAAACAACAACAGCCTCTGGCCCAATCTCACCGCCTGCCTGTCATCGTAGGACAACGGGCCTGGGAGGACGTATGCCCCTCACCTCACGGACGCAGAGCTAACTGCATGTTTCGAGACGCCAAGGGCGGTGAGATGAGTATTTGACAGCTGTTGCAAAAAGCACCAAACTGCCTAGCGCGGCGCGCCCCATGCGCCGAACGATGGATTCGCAACCATGTCGAGATCGTGACCTGTGATGCGGAAAGCCTGTTCCTGAGAAGATGCATGGAAGTCGTGGTGCGATGCCTGATCGGGATGCGACGCAGGAACAAACTTCTGGGCCGCCCTGCGGCGGGGCCCTCCACCAATCTGCACTCGCACGCTGCCTGGCGATCATTGCCAAGCGTCACCTTACTCATGGTCACATTATCCCATCATCATCGCCAACACACGACGCGACGTGTCCGTCAAAGTATCGCAACCCTCTATCCAAGGCAATAGACAGGCAATAGACCATGTCGACTTTCATCGGTATCCAACGTTGAGTTCACCATCTTCTAATCAGGCGCCACGACTTCGGTGTCCGCGACATCCTCAGCTAGCCAGAGATGCCCCCTGCCCAGATTGACTAGCGCGCAGGACGTCTTCGCTGTGGCTGGCGCCCACCATGTCCCACTTGAGAGGCCGACAGTTGCTGTAGATACACGGCCGCTCGTCGCTCCGGAACGCGACCGAACGAATAAGCCCTTTGTCCTGGGCGCTGGGTCCAGTTACGCAATCTGATCTGATCTCCCCTCCCGCGAACCAGGCACCCATTTGGCTGTGTACCTCGCGTTCGGGACTAATGCAGCCTTGTGCGAGAGACAGGTATGACAGCAACGTTTATGAGACATCAACACCAACGCTCGTCTCACTTCTCTCGGGACCTTGGTAGAACAGCTGTGCAAACACACGACACCTTCCCTTTCCTGAATAGACCCGCTCTGCATCATCCATCGCGCCTGCGCACTGCAACAGCGGCCCAATATCATCGTCATGATGTATTCTGCCCGATTCGCATTCGCAACACCTAGGCATGACCTCACGATGCCTCTGTGCTCTGTACCCTGCTGCCTCACATCTTGGAGTTGCCTTCTGGGGAATATGGTGCGAACACCACGGCCTGCACTATACGAAGCCTCGCCGAACCGTCAGGCATCATTTCCAAATCAGCAAACCCCAGTCCAATGACGTTCCCGCCCTTTCGCACCCCAGTCGCAATCCAGCAGGCCGGCGACCTAACATCCTCGTATGAACGATTATCGAGAAGCTTCATAAACTCCCATGTTCAAGATCGCGATTTGCCCATGTCAAATGACTCGACACCCCCGTCCGGATCGACCCAACTCCGCGGCCCAACTGTGGTGACTCTTCCACAGTAGATCGCCGACGAGTGGAAAGTGGATATGGCAGGATTCCACCCCCGGTTCAATACTACAATATCGCGAATCGCTATCCTGATCTGTTCGAGATGAGAATAGCAGCCCTGTGCATTTTACCCGCCCGCTTGGTCGCCGGCCAGATCCACCGGCGTAGCGCAAATCTATGTGTGACGTCGTACCTTTAGTCTACAAAGGGCAGTCGTTCGTCGCCCCTTTAGAGGGGCGCAGGTGGAGATTTGTGCGACTTTATATATGTTTCGGCTCTTCTACCGCTGCCTGCTGCATGTTGTTTTCTGCCCGATGATGGGGCGTCACAGTGCAGGGTGGATCGACCGGAAGATGCCTGGTCACAAAGGAACGAAAAAGTACACAGCAGAGACGTGGCGCATGGCTACTGTAACCACCTGGACAGCCACCGCCCTATCGCAACTCGTCTCGGTGAGACTTGTTCTTTTGTCGCCCACCTTTCTTCGGCAGTCTGGATGCGGAAGCTTCTTCGGACCTTTTTTCCTTCTCTCTCTCTTCCAAGGTTTCTCCTTTCAGTAACTGCCCTTTTGAGGGAGGGCCTAGATGGTGGGTTAGGTCTGGATGTGATGCGTTCGATCGTGACTTCCTCATCTTTCCTCACTGAGATCGGTGTCTTGTGCGCGCGTTTGAAATCGCGAGAGAAGGCATGGCGAGAAGACAAAACAAGGTCAAAGTGAAGCTGGTCGTTACAATTGCAAATATGGAGTCTAGAGCTGACATGGGTATAGATCTAGATTGCCTGTCGTGTCTGTCTGCCCGGGATATCCTGAGAACATCAACTCAACACGCGGGTTCTCGCTCAACTTCAAACCAGGACCTTTCAGCTCTCATTTCGTGGCTATCTCGAGATGTTAGGATGGAGCGCAGGTACCTTTGTGATTTGCTTGTTACATGCCTGCCTCGGTCATTGCCGTCATTTTCAGCTTCTTTGTCAAGCAGCACGGCCGTAGACTTCAGCGACATCTGCCAGCCACCTATCTAGATGCTGTTTCACATGCAGATGCGGTACGCGCATGTGTAAGTGCGGGTGCGGGATGTGGAAGTGGTGTTGCATCTTATCCAGGTCTTGCTTGTGAGAGCGGTAGAGGTGTCTTTGGTAATGTAATGGGTGTTCGGTAAACTGTCGTTGTATGGATGACAAGAGATGTGTCCTATGCAAGGGAAATTTATACACTCTTTTCGGAGAGAAATAGCTCTATCGTTACCCGGTCCTGCTGATTCTCGAGAGGCCCGCGAGGTGGCGTTATGGTGGTATTATGTGGAGTGACTCTCACGATCACGCCCGCCTATGGAGCAAGCAAGGTTGACGTTTAGCCGGAAGACAATCCTCACGCCACATCTACCAACACTGTGACACAGCGATATGATTTCGCTCACCTACGCAGAATTCCTCTAATGACGCGAGTACACGCTGACTTGATCTTCTTTATCCTCGCTTTCTTTCTTGCTTGATGTTCCTCTTCCTCAAGCTCCATCATGTGCTTTCGCTGCATTTGCTCTCCTGCAGAAGAGAGACTCGGTTGTGGTTGTGTCTCTGGTTCGCTCTTGACAGAAGCAGTAGCAGTACTGAGAACATCACGCTCGCGTCCATCTGGGTTCATACTAGACGCTCGGGTTGTAGGTGCGCTAGCATTAGGACGACCTCGTCGCCTCTTCTCACTATGCGCATATTAGTGTCTGATACCACAGTACAGCCAAGAGGTATCACTCACGCAGCGTCATGGCTCCAACTCTTACCTTGACTAATATGATTTATCATATGCGGCCCCTCCATCTTCCTCGCCGTCACCAACTCAACTCCGAAAGGCCTGCCACGAACCCAGCCCTCATCTCGCACCATCCTCCCTTTCCCCTTGTCTACCCTACCAAATCGATCTATTCTGGGATACTCGACAGGCGCCCTGGTCATCTTCCTAGGCCGTGGCGCATGCTCAGGTCCTGGCCACGTACCCGAAGAGCTAGTGTACATTGAAGGCGGGGAAGAGTGGTGCTTGTTGCGAGGAGAGTTTGGAATGTAAGCGAGGGAAGAGGGACCGGGGATGCATGGCGAGACTCGGCATGTTGGACTGCATGTTTGAGGTCGCAGAGTGGTATCGGCGCAAGGATTGGGGAGAGGAATGGGGACCCAGTCGAGGACGCATGGTACCGAGGGTTGGTGATCGTCGGTTGAGGAATGGTAGGTCTGTTGGTAAGGGTTATTGAGGGTAAACTTTATGCTAAGGCCACGATGATACCAGTGATCAAGGTCTGAGTGTTGTCTGCGTGGTCGTCTGTTTCATAAGTATACTTGCTCTCATCGCTGACGAGAAAGGTTGACGCGGCTTTGCTTTCACATTCGCTCGATCTCGGCCTTAGCACATTTAGGATTACAGATCGGAACAAAAAATGTTAAAGACCCTGAAGCTGAACTTCCAGCTGTTTCGCCTTCCGAAACATTCGCTGCGAACGACTTACCTCGCACTGTCCTCCTGCTTCCCCGTTAGAAGCCATGTACTTGTTCTTTTTTCATCCGTAGATTCAGGGTAAAACGTTTAATTCGGGGTAACGCGATGGTCTAGGCTTGAAGGGGGCTCTTGCACTGGTTGTCTTTATTTTTGCAGCTGTCCAGAACACATGGTACTGTGCGCTTTGGCGAGCGAATGAAGTTGGCCATATTTAGGATTTTGGTGTTTTGACATCTAGCTGGACCGTGGGGGTGAGTCGCTACCACTAATTTCTCTTCAGCTCGTGGTTTATGTTGAGCTGTTTCCACGTTGCTGTTCCGACAAGCAACGAGAAAGGACCTGAATCTAGGTACATGGCTCGCAATGCGAAGACTGGTACACGAAAGCTGAACATCGTGTGGTGTTTGATTCGGAGAACATTAGTACACAGGCGAAGGCGATAGTGATGTGGTGAGGCTATTCGGCATAGATGCGAGCGCACATATGAGTGTGACGAAGGCTATGTGGGCGAGCCGTGCAGTGTGCTAGAAGCGAAGGTGGCCTTGAAGTTCTCAACACGCCTACCTCTCTCAACAACAGCAGGCTATCGCATACAGGCGACACGATGGCTGGTGCCATCGCCTAGGCCCGGATCTTAGCTGACCGTTTGCCATTCGTTTTGTAAAGCGGTAACTGATGGTGGCTCAGCATTTTGGTTCGGCAGTACCAGTGCCACAGCGTCTTTCCTCACCCACTCTGATTATTTTTTCATCGGAGAAAATGTATCCGCCAAATGATGGAGGGTACTCGTCATGCCGACTTCGCTTCGTGGAATGAAAAAGGATGTTTCTGTATGCGAGAAGGGTAAACGATAGTGTCAGTTCAGACTCTGCAGTTACGCACGTAGTCAACGAGATCTACAAAGACCCAAGGGATACTAACGCGAATGCAGTCACGTCTGTATTGCGCAAGCGGTGAACACGCGTTGCAGCAGTCTGAATGAGGATGAGCAAAGTGCATGCACTGTCGTGACTGCCCAGATATGATCAACCTCTTAGCGCCATGACGCACATGCACACTCGCCCTTTCTTTCCTTTTCGGTCACTTAGGGTCCACACCAACTCTAGCAGACCCTCCAACACCATTTACCTCAAAGCAAGCCGGTGTCTCTCGAACGAGCTAGCTCTGTAAGCGAACACGTCGATCGGATAACCTTGCGCGAGAGACTATGGATTTGCTTCTTGCACTCTGCGAGGCTTCACGCCAGTTTACTTTTTGGGGTCACCACCACACACCGTAATTTCTCCCTGCAGTAAACTGTCGCTACACCTCCTTTACGAAGCTCGTATCTAAACTTCGACTATGGCTGCACTTCGGCAACGATGGTTGCGGGCCTCATTCGGTAACTGGAGTTTCGAATCAGGAAGAGAATGGCTGAGATGGACTAGGACTATCTGCTATCGTAAGACTATGCCCCATTGAACCTTCTACTGTAGATACGTCGCGGCTGCTTGCATGCTGCCTGTCGCTGTCACATGCATCGTCGTTCCGCTTGTCTCGCTTCCATTTAAGTAGTGCCTTGACCGTCCTCGTGACCAACATCTGCTGGAGCATCCCCTTGAGTAGATGAATCGCCGCCATCGGTGTCCCCGATTATATCCTTCATCTGCTCCATGATGCCTCGTAGATCCCCGAACAGAGTACGCAGATATGCCTTCTGTTCGTCGTGCAGTGATTTAATTGCTGCAGAAGCGCCAACGCGTTCCTTGTGCATTTTCTCGCAAAGACGCATTGTATCGTCATAAAGTTTCTTCCGCTCTTCATAGTACTTGCACAAGGTGTCATATGCTGTCTCCAGTTGTGTGGTAGTCCAGTCAGAGTCGCGCTTGAGTGGTGTGGTCGTCGACATTGTGATATGGGTACCTAGGTAACGGAAGGATGATGACGCGACCTGGCTTGTAGTGCGACCCAATTATATGTGAGAGTTTATTTGCGACCGGGGAACAGCCTATGTACAGCGTGATTGACGAGCTTTACGCAAATACCGAGCCATCTAGACGGCAATCAATTGGTACCATGACTGACTTGACAGTGATGTTCGGGTGCTCAGCAAAACATGAGTAATATGGAGTATGACGATCTGCCTGTATAGTTCGCCTAGCACACCATAGACAGATCCACGCCGAGTATCTTTGTCATGGAGACTACTCAGTTGTCAAGGCATTTGCGTAAATTGGTCAAGCCTAGAGAGAGACACTTCGAGCCAGATCAAGGTCAGGAAAAGCTTAAATCCTGACTGCCTTAGTCTTGTACCCGAAGCTAGAGCTACTAAAAGCGTTGATTCACAAGGCTCTCAAACTCGACGTATAGTTGTTGCTTGTACGTAGGTCTCTTTTAGAGCCTTAATAGCTCGAACTGTACAACGTGGTGCAAGCCATAGGTCGGGCTTTCGCAACGACATCGAGACTGATCGCCGTCAGTCATACGTCTCCGCTGCGCATCCCTGACTGTTCGGCGTATGTGACTGAAAATGATATTTGTGAAGACGAAAACGAGAATTAGCGTAGATGTACAGCGTGGACGAAGGACACCAGCGTTCAAAGCAGCACAACGGATTCATCCTTCACTTATTCCTGCACAGTCGAATACGATGATGAGTCACAGCAGATTGACAGCCGTAGTGATAACGGGCAAAGGCGGAATTGGGACGTCGAAAGCATGGCTAGACGTGTTGACACCCGACAGGAGATGAGATAGAGACGAAGAACACACATGCAGAGATGTACAATCTAACAAAGTTGGATATACGGATCGCACCCTAACGCCACCCAAGCCATTCCATAGTTGGACCCAAACATGCTATTACTACAATGATGCGCGCACTCAGAAGACGCTGATGTAGTTACCAATGCGCTCCTTTTGGTTCTGCGCGATGCACTCGGCTATCCATGTAATGTTCCGGATTTCCTGCGTGTCATGTCAGTCGCTACGTTTTCTTCAGGATGGAATCACAACGTACCTGCTCGCGCAGTTTCACCCATGCGTACACAATGGCGTGAGTGAACTGATGAGTGAATGCAAGCTTCGAGATCTCCATTTCTTTCTGGTAAAAGAGATCCTCGAGACTCCTCGTCTCGCCACCGACACCACCGGCCATGTTGCCGACACCACCGCCACCTCCACTGAGGCCGGTCTGGTCAAAGAACATTTTGTAGTCGGCAACACTCTCAACAGCGATTCGCACACCCTCTACGTCGTCCGCTCTCGAGAGCATTGTGGTTCCCTCCGGGTATAGCTTACCGAAGCCTGGGTAAAGCTTCTTCCTGTCTGCCTTGGACAGCTCGGTACCGAACGAGTTGAGGGAGATGTTGATGCTCCTGCGGTCGGCCTCGAACTCCAAAACCTCCGACATGACATCTGCAGTCGGTGTCCCGGCAATATCTGGGCAGGAATTGATCCACTGATGGAAATCCTCTAGATAGTTCTTGTACAAGGTGTTGCGGATGATCTCGATGTTGAGTTCGTCGAGGTCCTGATGGCTGAGCGAGCCCTTGAAGTAGGGCGCGAGCGGCGTCTCAATCAGGACGGAGTTGTATAGTTCCTCAATGTTGGTCGCCACGCACAGCACCGGCATGGTCTCGAACCAGCCGAGCGGGTGACACCTTTCCAGCAACTCGCGCGTATCTCTCTCGTGCAGGGTACCCGTAATCAGCAGCGCGACATTGTCGATCATGTATCCGTACGTCAGGTATTCCATGAACTTGGAGAGCGAGCCGGTGGCGTTGGCCTGGAGATAGCGGAACTCGGCCACGAGCTTGTCGGTGGTCTTCGCGGCGAGCGCAGACGTGGACGGGTTCGGGGGCAAGTTGTTGAGGAAGTCACCGTACGCGGGCGAGAGCTGCAGCTTGACATCTGTAGCATTGTTAGAGCGGTTCCAGAGGCAGTAGCGACGGGATGCGATGTACCGTCGATGGTTTCGCACTGGGTCAAGTTGCTGTAGTTCTGGCTGGTGAGCAGTGCATTGCGGTAACCGCGCACGATGCCCTCGATGTAACTGTAGAGAGATGTCAGATATGAATGAAGCGACGCCAAACGCGTGTATCATACCCGTATTTGACGTTGTAGTAAAGGCCCTCCATGATGCTGATGCTGGCTGCTGTCGACCGTCGCAGGCAAAGAGCTCCAGCTTGGTCGTCATGCCAAGGCGTGGCCCGTGTCGCGCCTGCCTCGATGGTGCTGGGGTGTTTACGCGCTAGCCCCAATGGCCGGAGGTGCATGTACAACTTTCTTAACTCCATCGCAACTTCCCTTGCCAACGCACCCCGACAACGCAACCATCCCAACACACCTTCGCAGCTGCATCTGCCATCAGATCATTCACTGCTTACTGGCAATTGCATCGCAACTGCCTCGTACGTCCCCACTGCTGTTGCGCACCGCTCCTACTGACCGCGCTCGCAGTACCATGTCAGCTACTACACGGCGCTCAACGCGTCGTACTGCAGCGACAGCGGCCACCGAGTCCTCGCAGCCCGCCTCCAGGCAAAGCTCACAGTCGGCGTCGCCTGCGCCAGAGGCTGCCCCCAAGAAGAAGCCCGGTCGCAAGCCCAAGGCTGCCGCCGCCAAAGTCGAGTCGCAGACCGTGACGGAGTCGCAGCAGACAGTCACCAAGGGTCGCGCTACGTCACGCGCAAACGCCGCTTCCGCCGTCACCACAACAACCACCACATCATCAACAACCAAGACCGCGACGCAAGCGCCTGTTGTCGCCAAGAAGCTCACTAGAGCCGGTCGCCAGGCGCTGAAAGAGGCAGGCGTAGAGGCTTCGCCGCAGCGCAGCCTGGAACAGACGAAGCCCGCCAAGCAAGGACGCGGCACAGCCCGCCAGAAAGTCACCAGTGAGAAACGAAAGGCAGTGGCCGCAAAGCTGGCGGCAGCTAAGGCCATCGAGAGCGCCGAAGACGAGGCAGAAGCCGAGAATGAAGATGGCATGGGCGCCTTCTTCACAAAAAGTAAGCACCATCTTCCCCATAGCTACACCCCTTCAGAGGAAGAAATCGACAACGAGCTCCGCAAGGAGAAGTACGAACACCAAGAGAGGGAGATTGATCATCTCCGCGAGCGTGTCACAAACCAGGAGGCTCGCATCCAGAATCTCGTAGAGATGATGTGGCAGAAAGATCAGCAGATGTTCCTCTACGAGAACGAGAACCTGCGTCTGCGCATGGAAATCACGCGACTAGAGAATATTCCACACATTAGCTACGGTACTCCGGCTAACGTCAGTTACGCAGAATTCGACAGTGAACTAGTAGCAATCAGCGAGTCATCTCCGGCACATGGTGTGTTTGTGAATGGCAACGAGGAAGCCCTTGCGCTCCTCCACAAGATCGAGAGCTCTGCCAAAGAAACCAGGCGCGTTGAGCCCTTAAGCAATGACAGCGAAACATTCTCAGACAATGACGTCGCCATGGAACCTTCACCACAACAGCCGTCCGCTAAGAGAACCTTCGAGGATGTCACAGCAACGCCCAACCGCCCCGTCGCAACACCATCCAACATTTTCAGCAGGTCATTCTCTGCTATCAAATCCCGACTTTTCTCCTCGACCCCCAAGCCCCCGCCAACCCCCGAAGTCGCATCGCCCACCGTTACGAAGCCTCTACCACCCCAGAACACAATCACCGAGACCCTCTCCCTCCCTCCTACACCTGTTGGCGAGCGCGTCAAGACGCCGAACAAGAGGCGTGCGCCCATGAACACACTGCTGAAACTACTGCTCAAGGGCGTCGACCGCAAGGACAGGCACAAGGCAGAGGAGTGGGCCAAGCAGGTCATTCCTGAATTGAAGAACGATACTGCTTTCAGCGAGAAGCGTGCGCGTCTTCAGAAGGACGTTCTGTGCAAGGAGCTGTCGAATTTCCCGTCAGCTAAGCCTTGGGAGACTGGCTTCGGCGACCCGCTTGGTGATCTGGACGATGACGATGTTGTACCAGTCTGGGCTGTCTATCTCGATATCGTGGCTGAAGAAGAAGAGCACACCGCTAAGAAGCACAAGAAGACTCACGAATTCACCACGGGCGACGACGAAGTTCCTACCATCGACGAGCAGTTCGCCGCCAGCAACGGCGCGCGTACTTCACCAAAGCTCTACAACAGCCATGGCCAGTCCGCTTCACTCCGTGACTTCCACCCTCGTCGCTCAATCGACCCATCACCCATGTTCAGCAACTCCATCTCACACAACACCGGCGGTAACATCTTTAGCGAACTACAAGGACACGACACCGCGGCACAGATCCGTGAGAACGATCGTGAGGTTCTGAAAAGCGCAACCAAGGAGAACACCCACTCCCATAATCCAGGCATGGGCTCTTTCAGCGTCCCCGATGATGATTCTGATGAAGAAGACTCTACAATGGGCAGCGAGAGCGCTGACGCTGAAGCTACTCCTATCTGGACCCAACCACCCCCACCAGCCCCCGTTCCTGCGCATGCTCCCCTGCCAGGCGGATCTACGGATGAAGCGTCTGATGTGCCCGAAGCGCCCCCAACCCCTACCCGCCAGCAGCCTGGAGATGAGATTGAGCGCCAGCGCCAGAGACTAATGAAGCACACACCTGCTAAGCCTTCCCGTCTCCGCGAGGCAACCTACCCATCACCAAGCATTCTATCGGAAGCTGGCAACGTGTCACTTCTTGCCGCTACTCCTGCACAAATGGCAACTTCCGCATCGTCCATGTTCGACGACATGCCAGGAGCGGAGATTATCGAACTTGATGACGAATGTCAAGCTGAATTCGAAGATATCATCAACAGCCACGAGTACCAGCAGAAGTTCAATGTCGAATGGCAAGCGCCCACCCTCACCTACGAGTCAGATGAGGAGGAGCCAAGCCCTACCTCCTCATCGTAAAAAAATTGTTTATACTGCATTGTTTCGGCGTTCCTCACCTTCACACGAATCGAAATTGATCAGCCGGAATCAAATTCCTTGCCTGTGGGCATTCTTCTTTATTGTCTTGCTTTTTTTCTCGTGTTTGCATATCTGTGCGTTGGTTCTCGCAAGTATACGACCTCTCGTGGGTTGGAAGATGCATTTCTTGTTGGCGTTCTCCAGGGGCATAAACACGGATGATTGACGAAAGCTGTATACCCCTCGGCCGTTGTATGGTCGAAAACTAGGCGCACGGTTTAGCCTAGTAGTTGCGTTGGTTTCTTGTTCCAATAGTTGCTTGTTTGAATAGCTTTAATATCGACTGAGAAACGTACATTCCTGAATATTAACACCCGTGAAATGATGAAGCCAGGATGATGTGATGGTGTGAGTTGACAACAGGCGGCAGGAAGGAGTCGAAAGTACTTGAGGTATTCGCGATCTAGGATTGACAAAAAAGCTGTCAAAGTCGTTACATTCGTGGTTGCCGTAGTCTGAACTCAGCGGGGAGGTTAGATGTTGCTGCGCTCTGTCTGTGACGATAGTCCGGATTAGGCAACTAACCGTCAGCCGTCGATCGCAGCAGTAGGTGCCTACATTATTACCACGCGCTGTCTGAACTTCGAAGACCCATATATGTTAGGTAAGCAGTCTACCGAGCGCACACCAATCGACCAAAACTCACCTTCCGACGATAAACAAACAATTGTAAAAATCGCGATGTCTTCAGAAAAGAGCCACCGTCGTAAGTAGCAGCAGTTTCACGCCGCTGTGCAGGTAGTAATAGTTTGTGCAGTATACGTCAAAGCCCGCCATGTCAGCTACCAGCGCGGCAAACGCAACACAAACCCCAACGTGAGCCTCCTCGCGCTTGAAGGCGTCGACAGCACGCAAGACGCGCAGTGGTATCTCGGCAAGCGCGTCGCATATGTCTACCGCGTTGCCAGCAGCAAAGAAGAAGGTCCTCGTGTGATCTGGGGCAAGATCCGCAGGACACATGGTTCGTACAGCTTGTCAGACTTGCGAAAGAAAAGATATTGATTCAAGAACAGGCAACTCTGGTGTTGTTCGCGCATCTTTCCAGAACAACCTCCCGCCAAAGTCATTTGGTGCGAGTCTTCGGGTTATGATGTATCCTAGCTCGATTTGAGAGCTGTTGGACATGGGAGAAGGAGATTTGGGAGCATTAGACGGCGTTTAGGCGATTTCGGGAATGGCCAATAGCCAGGATAGGAGTTTGTCTGCAAGACCTCGGGATTATATACCATGGTCATTGTAATGGATACAACATTTTGAGGTTCAATACTGGGCGCGAAACTTCGTACGATATTTCATCGTCGGAGACCACAATAGAGTTGTATTCCCTAGTCGAAGAGCAAAAGTGACGGCAACTGTGGAGCGAGGCTGGGGAATGGTGTCTGTGCTGTGAAGGTTTACGGGTAACACGTCCTCGGCGAGACTTCCTATATTCATCCACGGCTCTTCTGATAAGAACAGCACCACCAAGGCTGGCACCAAACGTTAGACAGTCATCGCGAACCTAACTCATATGGTCTCAAAAGAGACATGAGAAGACGTACGTCTTCGTAGCAAGGCGATGCTGTCATCAAGTGTAAGCTCAAGAAGCCCATTGCAAGCGGTGCTGCCACCGACCGGACTTTCTTTTTCCTCGGTCTATCGCCGACGGCACCCATCCGACAACCGCCCAGCACGCACCTCGCATCGAAAACCACCACCGGCCCTTCAACCAGGCCACACCGACACCGCGGCTTCTGAGATCGGCAAATGCGCCCCTGCACATCTCCAGTAAACGCGGTGCCGTTTGACAGATGGTCGAACCATACGTCACAGCGACATGCAGATCGTGCAGCACGTGCCGACGCCGCGCATGATGATCCCTCCAGACTACCCCGCAAAAGCGCCGCTTGCTACCCCAGAAGCCAAGATGCTTTCTACCCGCCTCCACACAAGAGGCTCGATTGCGCTGACGGGAGGCAAGGCATGCATGTAAGTGGGTAACGCTGCCGAAGAAGGTATGCCGTTGAGATGGATGATGTCGGGCTTTGCATTCTACCGAGATGCTTTAAAGGGTAGGGGTTGCCCATGGGGAAGCATTCGTGCATTGCCCTGCCAGCCTCCTCACCCGCCTTTGCATTGAAGCAGACGCGGTGCAATATTCACACGATGGCGACAACGTTCGATCACGGCAAGCTCTCTACTGAGCACCAGCGGGCTGAGAATGTGGCGGAGAAGATCTCGAACTCCTCCGGAACTGGCGAGCTTGAAGCGCAAAATGTCGAACTGGAGGAGAAGGAGGCAGCGCGCGTTTTGAGGAAAGTTGACATGAGACTTGTCCCTATGCTTTCGCTCCTCTATCTTGTTGCGTTTATCGATCGGAGTAACAGTACGTTTGGACATATTCATTTCTGAGAGATGCATTGGAACGAATTGCTAACGTGCTGTAGTCGGTAACGCGAAGATTGCTGGTATGACGGATGACCTCAAGATGAACGGTATTCAGTACAACACTGCCGTTACTCTATTCTTCGTTCCGTACACAATTCTCGAAGTACCCAGCAACATCGTGCTCAAGATGATGCGACCAAGTCATTGGATGGCGATCCTCATGTTCTGCTGGGGTCTCGTCATGACATTGATGGGACTCACGTCCAGTTATGGTGGTCTGCTCGCTGGAAGATTCTTCTTGGGTGTAACAGAGGTAGGTCCCCAGCATCTTGGTTCAAGATGGAGAACACTTGCTTACATTCGCAGTCTGGCTTCTTTCCAGCAGCAACATTCTTGCTTACTCTCTGGTACCGTCGTTTCGAACTTCAGCGCCGCATGGCTGTCTTCTACGTAGCCGCCTCCCTCGCTGGTGCTTTCAGTGGTCTCCTCGCCTACGGTATCGAACAACTTGATGGACGCTCTGGACTCGCAGGATGGCAATGGATCTTTCTCATAGAGGGATTGATTCCAGTAGCGCTCGCGCTCATCATCTGGAAGATTCTCCCCGATAGTCCAGAGACCGCGAAGTTTCTGACACAACCGGAGCGCGACTTGCTTGTTTCCCGATTGGCCAACGACTCCGGGTCTGGCCAGGGACAAGCCACCAACAGCGACAAGATCGGAAAAGAACAGATTCTTGCTGGTCTTTCCGACTGGAAGATCTGGGCTGCTACGGTCATTTTCTGGGGAAACACTGTTGGTGTTTATGGGTAAGCTGAAGATATCCAGCTTTGCTGCGGTTTCATCTCTAACAGTTTCATACAGATTCACCGCGACCGTGCCCTCTGTTATTCAAGGACTCGGATATACCAGTGCCAACGCTCAGCTCCTCACGATCCCCATCTACGTATTCGCCGCTATTCTTACCCTCATCTTTGCGTGGGCCTCCGATCTGACGCGCAAGCGCTCCCCATACATCATTGCAGGCTACTCGATCGCTGTGTGCGGCTTCATCGCTCAGCTTGCTATCCCCAAGCCCAAATACCCTGGCATCACCTACGGTTTCCTCTTCCCCGTTGCCGGTGGTCTCTACTGCCCCTTCACATGTCTCGTCTCCTGGATCGGCAACTCTCTCGCCCCATCGTCAAAACGCGCTGTTGGCATGGCTCTGCTTATCTCCGTTGGAAACATGGGTGGAATCATGGGCAGCAACGTGTATCTGGCACGCGAAGCACCAAAGTACACGACAGGTTTCTCGGCTAGTTTGGCCATGTGCTGCACCGCGATCCTCATGACTTTGGTATTGAGGTGGGCGTATGCAAAGGAGAACCGTAAGAGGGATGAGCTGATTGCTGAGCACGGAGAGGAGGCTATTCGCGCGAGATACTCCGAGCAGGAGTTGTTGCTCATGGGTGACAAGAGTCCTTTCTACAGGTACACTTTGTAGTCCCTTCCATGGGAAAATAGTCTAGTGTATCGATATATTTTACATGTAACAACCAAGGAAAGCAACGTTTGTCTGATATGAGGAAGAGACCGTGAAAGTTGCTGAACCTCACATGAAGTCAGCTGTCAACAAGTGCGCAGTGGCCAAGACATACTTCTAACATGCATCGATACTAACCTAGGCAGAGGTAATAAGGGACTGATGAGTGAGCTGTTAGCGTCGTCTCACTGAAAGCACAAGCCTCATCACCCATCACAATCATTCGGAAGCATATCAGCCTGTTGATTGAATGGACTTTGTAAGTGAGCGACAGATTCTACAATCCTGTTCAACACAAGACAATAAACTCGAGTCTCCCCCGTATCACTTAAACAGCCATGAGACGGAACTCCGTGTTCTCAGAGCCGTCAGAAAATTGCCAACCAATCATGTCGGTGCCGCTGGTCTTGCCACCACCAGCGACATTGAGCTGCGTCTTCCCATCGACATTGTTGATACTAACACATGCACACGCGCGTCAGAAAGCGAACTCAAGGCCAAGTGGGGCTGTACGGAGCCACTTACCGGTAAGAACCGTTTCCGCAGTGCACGATCTTCCAGCGGATGGTGCTGTCGAGCGGCTTGCGAAGCTCCGTCTTGATGTAACCAGCTTTTGGCCCTAGATTGGTTAGCCATGTGAGGAGAACATACATGTCAGTCTGGTTTCGAATTACCGGCCGAAGTCAGATAGAGGCCAGAGCAGGCGGCGATGATGTGGTATTCACGATCGCCTTTTTCGGGCTTGGCATCCGTGCCTCCTGCTGCTACGATCTCAAAATGAGTGTTGTCGGCGCTTTTGGTTCTCTGGCTGGATGAAGTTAGTCAACATGCTCTCTCTGACTGCTCGAGTAACTTACTATAGCTTCACTTGCGTGCCGGCTGTCGTTGCTGCGCCCCAGACGTTCAAGCTCATCTCCGGAGCATATCTGGGCAGGATTTCGTACAATCCGGGGCCGGTGTAGTCGGACATTGTGATATGTTTGAGAAATGATGAATGGTCGAGAAGAGTGTTAGTCTGATTGTGATGAGGAAGGTGCGATGCTGATGGTATTGAAGCTTTCAGTGAGCACTG
This sequence comes from Alternaria infectoria, assembly GCF_024043175.1. Taxonomy (NCBI): domain Eukaryota; kingdom Fungi; phylum Ascomycota; class Dothideomycetes; order Pleosporales; family Pleosporaceae; genus Alternaria; species Alternaria infectoria. Next base: position 873,443 of record NW_026250693.1, on the reverse strand, counting down.
GAGGTCTTATGTAGACTTCCAGAGCAGCAAAAGCAAATCCCTTCGTCTCATACTTTCTGCAGAAAGGGATCAATAATCTTGGCTGCAGCACAGCTTGAGATTTCTCGGCTACCAGATGTATCCCTTGGAGCCGGATGCCTGAAAAACAAAGAAAGATTTGGGCCTATGATAGAACTTACCGGACCTACTCAGCTGAGTCATCTATAGTATTCTGAGCCCTATGTGATGGACTGCTAACAACGTCTTTGGTTGGTGTCTGGTCTGCACATGCAGATGCTTCTCTTTGCCACCAACTAGTGTTGCTCGACACCATCTCAATTGTCCTGATCTATTTCTAGTAAGGCCTAGTTGTATCGTACGATACTCGTAAACGGGGTAAGGGGAAGCGGTGCAGGACATCAACCCAGTGCGGATTAGAGCAGTCAAGTTTTGCCGTGGCGAGACAATCAAGCAGACGCCCATCACCATCACCATCACCATCACCTGAAAGACACATCGAGTACGCGAACAACGGAATAGGCGGATAAAATCTGCTGAGCCAGAGTTTCCGTCCACATAACAAGCACGAAGGAGTGCTCCTACCTTCAGACTGTTGTCACGCGTTTACTCTTGGCACATTGAATAGGTGGCACACCCATCGGCCGGTTGGAGGACATAGTCCTCCTCTGTAGTATGCATGGGCGGGTGCTGAATATGATATCGGTCCGACTCGCAGTACCGTAACAATCAACGTGGTGTGTGTCGTTCGGCGCGACGACGCAGTAGGTTAACTCAGGCATGACGGAGGTTGTACTCTGTAAACAGATTTTCGCAGGAAGAACCCCCCATAATCGGCTTTGCTCGAACCAGTTTCTTTCTCCGTGTCTGTTAAGGCGACGTCCTCGTGATGTGCGCCGATGAAGTAGACCGATGAAGCTTCACTCTGGCTGTTCGCTAATGCAATAGGTGCGCTGCAGCATCACCCTGACGATGCCTACACGTATATTAGCACCCACATGCACAAACAAACCTACGGAAACACCCGAATCTATCCCAAAAATGGCATTTGGGTCCGACTTAGACCTTCCTGATCGATGTGAGATGGTGGCGTGTGACAGTGGTAGACTTTCCCGACAACGGCTGTAATGTTTCCTTAGCATAGAGTCTGTGAATGCTGTACTCAACGATTCGCAACTTTCCGTATTTTAATAGAGCTGCAACAAACGCGTCGAGAGGATGCCTGGTGCTGCATCAAAACTGAATCCTACCGGCCATGACCATGGGTACTCCCGATCCCGCGCGCCCCGTCCCGCACACCTTTTGTCCACACCCATCGCAGGGGAGTCGAGTAGGTTATCTATGACTGGACTAGGCCTCTTTGCTAGTCTGCTCTTACGAAAGTGTACCCACACACAGCGGACATGCTATTGGTTCCCGGGGGACTTGAGCGGGATGCGGGCAGTCTGCAGCTCGTTAAGACTATACCTCTTGCCATCACCCAGGCTGCTGGTACATCAGCCGACGTGTCCGGATGGTAGCAGCAGATGTGGATTAGATCAATTGTATAGAAAAGGCGGTCAACTACAAAGCGCAAATGAACGCTACACAGACTTGAGAAGGCTGCAACAAAGCAAACACAGCCAAGGATAGGAGGACAGATGTAGCGCCTTTAACAAGAACCCAGACGCTTTATGGACGTGGTCCGAGGTACTGATCAAGTAAAGTATGCGGGAAACCTGCCTGATATGGCGCTATAGGCCAATATAACTGTCGTCGACGTCTGCCCAAGTGGCAAGGTAGAGTGGTTGCATGCCCGGGAGGTGAGTCTATGGAGCCAATCGAGGTCCACTCAAGCCGAATTCCGCTGCCATGTATTAAGTAGGTTTATCGGAATAAAGGGATTTTATCGCGCCTTATGTATTAAGTGTTGCACGTAGGAAATAGTGAAAGGATTGTAAGAGGTATCAAGGTGTTAAGGTCGAAGTCCAGTGGGGCGACCTCGGGAACTTTCTAGATCACGGGCGGCAGCTGCCTGGCGCGACTAACTTTCTTTCAACCCTCCCATACCTTGAAGAATCGCGCAAACATAATTATACGAACGTCCCAACGCGCTACACGTTCTTGTCGCACGATCGCGCAAAGCACATATCGACTCACCGTAGCCAGTCTAACGTGCCCGCCTTCGCCGTCGACCAGCTCGGCCACCCATCTTCTACGGTCGCACACGTCCAACTCCAAGTTCAGCTCCACACGCACATCCACCCACCATGGGCTCCGTAGTCCTCCCCCACCTCCGTACAGGCTGGCACGTCGACCAAGCGATCCTCAGCGAAGAAGACCGCCTCGTCCTCATCCGCTTCGGGCGCGACTCGGACCCAGACTGCATGCAACAAGACGAAGTCCTCTACAAGATCGCCGACCGAGTCAAGAACTTCTGCGCCATCTACCTCTGCGACCTCGACGAAGTCCCCGACTTCAAAGCCATGTACGAGCTCTACGACCCGTGTACCGTCATGTTCTTCTTCCGCAACAAACATATGATGTGCGATTTCGGGACAGGAAACAATAATAAGCTGAATTGGGTGTTGGAGGATAAGCAGGAGTTTATTGATATTATTGAGACTGTTTATCGGGGCGCGAAGAAGGGGAGGGGTTTGGTGGTTAGCCCGAAGGATTATTCTACCAGGTACAGATATTGAGGGGAAGCTCATGATGGGGGCACCAGGTTGGATTCATGGCGTATTTGGGATTTGGACACCAGTAGGAGATTGATACCAGTATGGAAGAGATTGGGCGCGGTTCCTGCTCCGAGTTCAGGAGACATGGAGGAGCCGTGTGTAGGAAGCCGTAACGCAGCGAATTTGAAGGTACGACTTCATTATCACGATATCTCTGAGAAGGCTTACTTAGACTTCTCGTCAGATGCTATGTGGGACGTAGATAAGGTCCTGGTCATTCGGCCATTGTTGTGCGCACCGCAAACGCAAAATGACATTGCGTTTCTAGTCTCCGCTGTCTTCACAGCCCTGGTTTTTCTGTCCTCACTTTGACGCTATCTTCCCACAACCCACCCCTGACGCCCCGCCAAACAGTCTCCAGTGTCGCCCTTCTCGGCAAGAGCCTCGGGAAGACTACGACCACCTCTCCCTCTCCTTCCACTACAATCATGAGGAAGAACCTCACTTCGAACCCCTTGAACGCCTCGTGTATGAAGACGTCCTGTATACTTGTAGTCGGTATGAAGCGCGTAGTAGGTGTCTGGAGATACGTAGAGGAAGTGGTCGAGGTCTGGACGCCGAGGCCGCGGAGCACGGTGAGTGATTCTTCTGTGATCTGTATTAGCTTGGGCTTAGGGGGGGCTGAGAAGACGGCGAAGAAAGTACCTGTATAGTTTCGGCGGAAGACTAGGAAGAGTATGAGCAATGTACTGGGTACCAGATATCGCCATTGGCAGGCTTCCGCCAGCTTTACTAGTTGCCTTTCTGTCTCATGGCTCAATACACCCAGCGACAGATCCAGAGACTGAGCTTGTGTGACGCGCCATTTCATCCATAATAACAGGACGCTAGTTATACCCAGCAGCGCTCTCGTCAGTATCCCTGCATAGTATGCTACCAAAGCGGGAAGGGTCCTGGGTACAGAACGCGTCGAGACCGTGTATGTGATGGTCGACGATGTAGGCTGCAGTACTTGCAGCGTCTGCGCCGGCGGAGAGTTGAAGCGGTCAATAAGCTTCAACATCATACTCGAATTGAAGGAGGCATCGCTAGACGGGAACAAGTACAGACGGCGGGATGTGGGGGTGAAAGGAAGCCTCGCGGGACGGGATGACGCGCTCCAGCTAGCTTGCTTATCGATAAGCGCAATGCCGAGCTCACGTTTTCCACGAAGCTGCCTGACCTGCACTTGCTCTTCCCACTCCACTAACACGACACACATCTCATACACAAATCACTAGCGATGGAGTCTTCAAAAACAGAGCGCTCCCGCTCTCGCTCCCCACGAAGATCACCCGGCCCGCGCAAGCCCAAAACCTTCAGCGGCCTAAAGTACAAAGGCGATCGCGACCGCCGCGACCCAGACAGACGACGCGACGATCGCGACCGAGAGCGACGACCACGAGATTCAGACCGCGATCGCGATCGCAGACGCGACGGCTCTAGAGAACGCGACCGCCGTCCACGAGACAACTCCCGCGAGCGCAGACGAGACAGAAGCCGCGACCGGCGCCGCCGTTCCCGCTCTCGCGACCGCAAACCACGAGACAGCGAACGAGACCGCGACAGCAAACCCAAAGAGAAGAAACCCGCAGCCGCTCCTGCGGCACCTTCTGAGCACATGATCCTCGTCACTATCAATGACCGTCTGGGAACGAAAACACAAGTCCCGTGTCTGCCCAGCGACCCTATTAAACTACTGAAGGCTATGGTGGCAGCGAAGATTGGCAGGCCGGTACATGAGATTATGCTCAAGAGACAGGGGGAGAGGCCGTTTCATGACAATTTGACGTGTGAGGACTATGCTATAAGCAATGGCGTGCAGATCGATTTGGAGTTGAATACTGGGGATTAGATGGTGGATGGTGGCTTTTGGGATATCGGGGTTAAGGGGAGTGAAGGATGGACTACCGTGGCCAAAGATTGGAAGATGCAGCAACAAATCATGATACCCAATAAAGTTTCTCTTTTGCTCGACCAGGCATATTTCAATTGTAATGTCGTGTCGAACGAGCAAACCCGATTCTATCTCTCGCCTTCAGTAAACTACTCATCCCCGTCATCGTCCGTCGTTTTAACGCGAGCATCAATACCCCTCCTCACTCTATACCGTTCATTGACCACCTCAACAGACTCCTGCCTCTCCCTCTGCAGCAGCGGCATATAATTCCCCTTCGCCTTCCCGATGTCCCCTCCATCAAACAACCGCGGTCCGCCCCTCGCTATCCCAATACTCTGCTGCTCAACGGGTACCTCAGCGTCCAGCGTCGACTGTCCCAGGCCCGCAATCTTATCAAGCAAAAGCGCCGAAAGCGTTTCATCGACCTTGTTCCCCCGCCACATCTCCCAGACATCATCGATCACGCCGCCGCGACCCCATTTCCCGCGGCCGATCGTGCTGGGACCGCCGCCTTTGCCTGTTCCTCTGGCTTTGGGCTCGCTGCCGCCTTCGTCGCCGATGTATACCCAATCTAGGCGGTCTTCGTAGCCTCGTTCACGTTCTTCCGAGGTTTGCACTTCGGACGCGTGCGGGAAGATGCAATCCCAGAGGACGAGTGGGGCGTCGGATGCCATTTCGTATTTGGGTCGTGTGGGGTTGGCGGTGATGTCGAGGAGTTGGGGGACCAGCGAGGGAGATTCGAGACCTTGGCCGATGAGGAAGAGGATGGAGACTAGAGAGCGGACTTGGTGCCAGAGGAATGCGGAGCCGTGGAGGGTGAAGGAGTATAGTTTTGGTTGCTCTCCGTTCTTTAACAGAGATGGCGCGGATAGAGCAGGGTGTGACAGGAAGCCTGGGAGAGATAGTGGAGAGACTTCCTCGATGTCAGCGTGGTAAATTCGCCGTTGGAAGTTTGTTAGCTGTTTGCTCGCGTCGATTTTGCAGAAGTTGCGAAAGTCGTGGAGGCCAATTAGCTCTTTGCAACCTTTTCGCATGGCTTCTATATCGAGCCAGCCTTCGCGCATGGTTTCTTGGTCATCTGCCGTGGTGGCACCGTATGCGCTGGGTTTGTATAGACCAGAGGAGCCGGGTACGGGTGCGAAGCAAGGGTTGGTGAAGAAGTACTTGTATCGCCGCTCTTTGCAGGAGAAGCGTGCACTAAAGTCTTCTGGTGGGTTGGGGCACCACGCGTAAACACGAATGTCGGGAGGAAGGACGCGGTTTAGAAGCTGGATGTACGGTAGTTCGTCGGTGAGATCGTTGAACGGCTTTGATGGGATGGTCTGGGTATCGTTTGAAGAAGGCAATGATTCTTCGTTGTCCACTTCCTCCTCGCCTCCCATCTTTTCTACAGGTTTGGGCTTGTTACTTCTAACCCTCACCCCAATGACCTGCCCAAAAGCACTGACACCCCGATCTGTTCTTCCACACTTGGAGTATTCGCAGCCATCCCAGTTTACATCCGCACCTTCCCTATCCCATTTTGCAAAGGTCTTTCTATCGATTCTTTCATATCTTCTCTCGTCACCTTCCGTAGGTATAGGACTTATCAACCGCGTCTTGATCAGCGCCTTCCAGACTTCTTCCTCGATTGTAGGTAATGGCGTGGTGTTGTTATTGTGATGCTCAAATCCATTGTACTTTTGCCCCAGATATGCAAATTTCAGTGCGATCAACCGCGTGCTGTATCTCGAGGCATCGAACGCCTTCGGTGGCGGCTTGTTGGCTCTGCGAAAGGCTAATGACTTTGGCGAGTCTGGAGGTGGTGATGTCTGTTCGTTCGTAGGCACCGGGGACTGCTCTTCAGTCGCGCCTTGAGTATTCCCTCCGACTTGCTTCTCTAATTCTTGTATTCTCGCAATCAATTGCTGTTGCGACCAGTCTTCATACCCCGCCATGTTGCCTTTCTTCCCATACGCTTGTCGCACTTGTACGCGTCGCGGAACCCTCGAGAGCTTGTGGAAGTCGCGCCGTGAGCAGAATAATCGATGTAGCGACTGTTGGAACTCTGGAAAGGCGTGGGGTAGCGGCCGGCGCATTGTTTGGCGACATGGTGGATGACTCTCAGCATATTTTTGGTATGCAGCCTGACGTTCAGGGTCCAGTGCTTCTAGCCGAGGCAGGAAAGGTCGAGTAAGTAGATCGGGGCATCCATCTTACATCCAGAGAGTACGCCCTTCAGCAACTCAGCATCACGAATTCACTTGTGTCGCCTTTCCAATAGCTTGGGCACATGATATGAAGTAATAAACATGTCGAATTACTTGCGATTAGGACTCGAGAAAAAGATCAATGTCTGACTGTCACGACCCAGAACTTGACACACGATGTGCTATTCGGATTTTGGCGCCACTCTATCTTACAAGATACCGATCGCGATATCTCCCCTGATCCTCGCATAGACCTTGATATCTGCTTCTAGGTCTAACTTGATGTGCACCTTCAAGCTACCCTTCACATCAGATCCGTTGTCAAGACCGAAACCCTCAGTGGTCTCTTCGTCTTCCTCTTCGTTGTTGCCATTGCCACCTTTCTTCTTCTTGTTCTTGTTCTTTGGTGCCACAGCGCTGGTGGCTGTGTTGCCTAGTTTCCCAATTGTCTCACCAGGTCCGCCGTCGCGGCCGCCGGTGGCATTGTTGGCCGTGTCGGTCAGGCTATGAATATGTTAGATATGGCATGACAAGAGGTATCGCGGATGTGACTGGCGTACTTCTTGGTCGCGTCCGCCATCTTGAACTCAGATTCTGGTGCGACTTCGGAGTCCGGTGTTTGCGGTGGAGTGAGTTGGGGGTGCGGTGGAGGTATAGTCAAATGCGGTATCTTCGCTTTCCTGCGATGCGGGAGTTGTGCTGACCACGCCAGAACTCAAAGTGTTAATAGGGAGGGTTTGGAGGAGTAGATTCCGATGGGTTTTGCGAGCAAGCCTTGGTTCATAAACTTCTCGATCGGAGGTGATGGACGGACATGTCCGAAGCTCCCGCATCTATCAGCCGCAGGTACATCATCGATCGACGGGTCGGCGAGGTGATCCTCACGAGCATGAGTGGTGAATTGGCTTCGACATGGCCTACGATTCGAGCTTGCTCACAGCTCTAATGCAGGAGGTGGGTAAAGCAACCGACTAATGCTGTAGCCTCGACTACGATTCCTCCATAAGGCTATGGTCTCTCGCCCAAAGCGGATTCACAACTCATGAGTTCCAAGGATCAGCCATATGAGGCTTGTTGTTCGTCATTGGCGCCGGCATTCACTATTGATCTGTCGATCATCTGGAACTAAGTGGAGCGGGTACCGGAAGTTAGCCGCGCACTACTGCTTGATTGGCTTTGTAGCTTTGCTCATGCAGCCACATCATGATCGCCTTGACTTTCGTCATGGGCTTTTACGCGAGATGCATGAAGTGCGATTGTGATCTATTGCTTTTTGTCGCGTCGTGATGTAGGGCTTCCGACGCAACACATGTCCACGGGTGCCACCTCACCAGTCAGCACATGTCACACTTTGTACCTAAACACGACCTTCGAAGTATTTCAACGTACCGTCTCTGCATCAATAGACTTTAAAAAATGGTGTTCGGCCTCCTGGCTCTCGTGGGAACGGTCCCTATGACCGCCACATCCGTTCTGACCCTGCAAAGTCAAACGGAAAACGCAAAGAAAGAGGCTGAGGAAGAGGACGACGACTGGAAAGGCGAGAAATGTCACATGCGATGTCGAGCGACCATGAGAACGCCGGAAGATCGCAAGGAGTTGTTCAAGAACAGTCGAATTGTACTATGCGGCGGCAGATTGTACGTCCAGCTATCAACATACGAAGGACCGACGCATCATCCTTTCACCGGGTATTACCTTCCTTTCCCAAAGAAAGATTACGAAGGCATCGTATCTACCATCTCAGATAACCCGCCGCAACTCAATTGGGTCTATCTGGATACCGAATCCGACATCTTTCAGTTCAGCCATGGACTACGCGTTGACGCGGAGGAGGGGCAGGCTGGGCCTTTCGACGCCCGCGTCGGCTCAAACGGAGAGAAGCGCTACACCTTCGAGAACTGGGAGGGCTTTATCGCCGTTGAGAGCGAAGGCGAGCCGGGTCTATGGAGACTCTGCTTCGACAAATACAACGATGGACTGAAGGGCAAAATCCAAGAGGGCCAAAGGACTGTCGAGGTAGAGCTGATACGGGAAGAGATGGAGGACTGATGGCTGATTGCCGTGTTGACGACTGTCCGCCTAATATCCCAATACGCGACAAACAACGTCTCAGAGTGTATTCCTTCATTTGGCGCGCTCGTAACGACCTCGTGGAACTCAACCGAAGACACAAGCAGTATAGTGGACTATGTCACGTAGTAGGAGGCGGTGTTTACTAGGAATCTGCGTCGTCATCTCCGGCCTCCGAGCAGACTGGCAGGTGCCAGACAGCTGCCATCTACTGGCCTGGAACATACTCCGAAACCAGGTTCGCGAAAACGCATCTTGTAAATAGCTACATTAGCTAGGTCAGGTTCAGGGCAAGCCTTGTTGGTGAATGCAGAGGATCGAATTGAAGAAGCGCATTGCGGCTGACGCGTGTCTCCCGGCGATCGCGAATCGAAGCCCGATGACGACACTAGCGCGACAACAAGCATCGCGACTTCCTGTCAGCCTTCCTACTTCCAACATCTTTATTGTCTACTGCGTCCCCTCAGCGACTTGCAGCACTGCATCTCGTATCTCCAAACCAGCGAATCCACTCGTAGCGTCTCCGTCATTCTCCTCTTGACAACATGTGCGACTTCGTTCCTCTTCCTCTGTGCATCCAGTGCGGAACGTAGGTAATTCGCGAGCTGAACGTTCATGCCTTTGCTAACCACACGCCCACAAATAGCGATCAGAACCCATGTCATTGCAAGGTCATTGGGCCTACTATTGGCTTCGTAGTCACGGTCGGCATGGCTGTACGACTTCCCTAGATACCCCACATACGCGCAACAATCCGCTCATGTTTCCCAGATCTTCTGTTGGCCAGCATCGCTTCTCTGCTGCTGTTGCGCAACTGATGCCGGAAAGACGTAAGTTTCCTGGCCGCATTCTCGAACTTGATACTAATCGCAGCAGTGTACTGGCTTTACCTGTGGACACGGGCAATGCTATCAGCAATGCGATACCGATATGACGAACCTTGACTTATTCGACGAGACCTCCGCGACTTCCTATACGATCGACCCTTCTTGGCGCTTCATTTCGCACACACTATCAGATTTGGCTGAGCAAGGATTGGAGAACTGGTGAAGAGCTGGCGGCTTGAACATGATACCCACCAGCGACTGGACTTTTTACGCGTTATAATATATTCGTACACGAGTCCATGCTTTTTACGGTGAAGTTCACGATGAGAAAAATATGTTCGTGAACTAGCATGTCAGGTCGTTTGTCTAGGTATGTGGGCTGACAAGGCGCGTTCACATCACGTGAGAACGCGTTTACGGTTTACGGTTTACGGTTTACAGGCTACCGTCTACAGGTTACTGTTACCAGATTACGGTTTACAGGTCGCAGATCACAGATTACAGTGCCCAGATTACTACAACAAATCCCGGTAACACTTACTTGACAACATGTCACCTTTATGCTCCTGAATAGGACTGTTCGCTAAGACTCTTTCACTTACCAAAGCCTAATTGGGAAGCGAGCTAGAACCAGCGACTACGCACGGCTCCAACACTCAACTACTTCACCAACCTGCAGCGGCGCGCTCTCAACCCCATCCCCTCACCACTTGAGAGATACGCGTGCACGCGAGTATCAATTGGTCATGAAAGAATAGCGGATACGTGCGCCGGTCTCAATTACCAAGAATCGCCGCCTTTGGATGCGCGAAAGAGCAAAACGCTACAGGCCAACAAAAGACTGTTTGCACGGTTGCCTTTTTTGGATCAGTTTGCTTAGACAACAGATATGCGTATCTACTCCCCCACCCACGAAATGGATTTCGAATACGATCCGGACGGACCTTCCGCGCGCTTTGACGACCCGAATCTGCCCTCTTGTACCGCCTATGGTCCCGACTTATTTGGAGAGTTGGTTGGTTACGAGATGTTGGAGGCTGAGGTGGTAGCTCCTTGGTCCTTAGGAGAGCTAGGTTACACGAACGAAGCGCAACACGTGCACACGGACGGTCGCATCGAAAGCCAGCAACACCTACCGGATTACTACGCGTACAGCCCGCATACGAATACTTGGGAAGACGGTCTGCAGGATATTGAGAGTTTCGATTGGGCGAGCGATAAAGACAACGAGGTGAACGCTAGTGAGCTGTCAAACAAGAATCAGGGCGAGGAAGAGGTTGAAGCTACCAGTGTCGCCGATACTCGATGCTTGGATGACCAAGGTCAGAATGCTGGTCCCATCGATCGCGAAGCCCCAAATCTCTCTGAAAAGGTAGATTCGCCGACCACTCAACCCGAAACTCCTGTCAAAAAGCCGAGCAAAGCCCCACTGTCTGATGGAACCGCAATCGTTCCCACAGAATCCAACACGAGCGCGGAACACACACATCCTACGTCGCCAGCCTCCAAGCTTGGCCCGGAACGCGAAAAGACGGCTTCGCATACGAACATACTTCCACATATTACCGAGAAAGTGGAATCTGGCCTGCCAGCGATCGATGAGAAGCATGTCGAAGCCCCGGATCTCATGGATATCGACGACCTCACCATCGTTGCTGAAACCGAGCGCTTGAACATCGGCCCTCAGATGCAGGACAACGTGGCTGCCGAAGAGGGGCCTGTTAAAACTTACCCTATACTAGTCCTCCATGATGCTGAAGGTAACATGCTTTCCGAGTTGCAATCTTGTTCTGGCTCAGAAGATGACAAGGCTGCGGAGGCATCAACGATCCCCCTTGCATCGGCTTCTTCAAGACATGACAGCCTCGCAGTGCACAATTCAAACCTAGAAAACTCTTCACAGGTCGAAACAGCTTCCCAAAAGCTACGGACGGGCGTGTCGATGCAGCCAAAATCGCACATAACCTCAGATCAAGTACAACAGACGCCGCGTAATTCTGGTAGTGAATACGATGAAGAAGCTATTCAAAGTGCTTTGGAAGCATTAAGCCAAATTCAGCCGCAGAAAGATCGTTTGGATAACGAAGGGCAGCTCGATGACCACTCCGCGATGCAGATTGAGCCTGCTATCGAACCTCTGCAATTGCCGCCAGAAGCGCTTCCTGAAGTGCGAGACTCTCCGGCACACTTGAAAGCCGATGAGGCGCCGGAAGCCAGGTCTGAACTTACAACTTCCGTTCTACCAGATTCTTCCATAATCACTGAGGGTGACTCGTCAAGCCCAGAATCGCCTGAGGCACTCTCGCGTGTCCAAGAGGATGTCGAAGGGCCATGGCAAGCGCAGTTGCGGGATGCGGCCGCCGACTCACTGCCTAGCGTTCTCTCCGAATCTTTGCCCTCAAAGAATCGTGAGCATAGCGATCCATCAATTAGCAAAGCTCCGGAGATCACAGCTGGAGAGGTATCGGTACAAGCAAGTCCGTTATTTGCGGGTCCGACGTCGGAGCTGCAGTTGGAAAGCAATGTGGCCTTACCGCCCCTACCGTTCCCATCTGAAGACGAAGTACGTCATGAGAAATCTCAGATCTCGCCCGCTGAAGTGCCCGCGGATGAACAGAACGCAAGTGCGGCGAAACTGGCTCATAGGCTGTCCAAGCCTCCAGCCCCATCCGACGTAGAGCCGAATACTACGGTTGAAGACAACATCACTGTACCTGACGTCGATGATAGTACCAGTGTGGCAGCAATTCCCGAAGAAGATCGGATGGAACCTGTATCGTTTGCCCACAATCTGGATACTACCGAAGACCTTGGTTCTACAACGGCAGTGGCTGAACCCGAAACTCAGTCTGTTCACCCGCATAAGCGACCGAAAGCGTCCAAGAACACAGCGAGCGTTTCCGAAAGTGATTCAGACGGTCCAGCTAAGAAAAAGCGGAAGGCTATTGTGGCTTCCCTTGCTAAGGCACGTGCTATCAAAGCTGCAAACAAGAAGCCTAGCAAAGCTCCCAAAGACCAGGAACACGAATCTACGCCACCGCCAGCTAAGAGCAAACGTGCTGCGGCCAAGTCAAAGAAAGAGGCTACTCATGTGGACATTACCAAAGCAGAACCGACTCTATCAATCAAGCATGGAAGTGTATTAAAACATACCGGATCATCTGCAAAGGCACCCATAGTAGTTGAATCTGATGATGCCATCATCAGTGCTCCATCTGACCAGGGAGGCGACAGTGCCGACATGGACGAGCACTACAGTGACGTCGAGAAGCTGGTCACACCTAGCAAGCAAACACCCGCCGCAGAGATCGTTCTAGGTACACCGATGTCGAGACCGTCAGTCTCAAAACGTGAACTGCGAGACCTCACTCAGACCCTGTACAGAGAGCACCCGTCAAAAGCAAAGCCTATATCACGCAAGCTATTTCCACCCCATAAGCCGAATGCTTTAGGCGAACTGATTTCGAGTGTGCCAGCCTCCGCAGACTCGCCGACTGTTCCAGTGAGCAACGCTGACTCTGTTGATCCCTTTGGAGACTTGGGCGTCCCTGATACCACTACCAAGGCACCCAAACGTCCTGCATCAAAGCCTAAGGCTACTACCGCGAAGGCTGTGAGGGCAAAGAAAACTCCTGCTCCTCGTACCACAAGGAAACGCAATGCTTCACCCGAGAAGGAGGAAAAGACCAAGTCTAAGGAAGAAAAAGAGGAGGAATTGTCGCTACTATTCCCAGAGCCAAAGATTGATATTAAAGGACCTAGCCCGGAAATTGACTTGCCCACACCCCCGAGGCCCCTCAGAAGAACCACTAAGCAGAGCATCTTAGACGAGCCTGAAGGCGACTATGATGCTCACGAGGACAACGGCTACCCTGAAAACACCGTTGAAGACGACGACGATGATTTCGAGGATGCACGAGAAACCATCGAAGCGTCTGCCGAAGACAGCGACACTCCCCCGCCGTCGAAGAAGCCAAAGCTCAAGAACAAGCCCCTGATGCTCGGTGGCCACACCATCCGCCAAACCAGGTCTCGCGCCACCACCACCCCAGCTCGCAGCATCGCTCCCAAAGCCGCAGCCCACGCCAAGAACAAGTTTGGATTCACGCCTCCTTTGACACGACAGGCCAAGAAAGCTGCCAATGTCCTTACCATGCCTGCCCCAGCAGCAGCCAAACCCACCCCGAAGGCCAAAGCGCCAGCAAAGTCCAAAGCAGTCCTAGCGCCGGCTAAGCAGCCTTCTGTACGCAAGACGCGCCAGGCGTCTGCGATGGAGGAGGAGGATAAGGTCAAGTCTAAGAGGAAGCTCAGGAGCGGCGGTTGACGGGATTGAGTGTTAAGTGGATGCAGTGGAGGATTTGAAGGAATCACCGGCTTTGTGTATTTGGATGATGAGATGCTCGTTTTGCCACTGGCTTGAGATGAGTGAGAGGTGGATTGGATAGTGTACAGCGCTCTCGCGTGTACTTAGAAGAAACAAAAAGGCTACCTTGGCATTCGAGCTGAAAAGACATGAAAAAGAAAACTTCAATGTGTCCAAAGTTTCTATAAACACAATCTTAGAACCACCTCATCCAAGGGAAAGGCTGAACACTTTAGAGCCCACGTTGACCTTGGTCACCCCTTTTTGCATGTTGCTTTCTTGATGTAGGCTGCAGAAATGTCAAAATTTCCCATAAATGAGGTGGAACCGTGTCTATATGTATTACTATATTACTAACCAAGCCAAACGACATAATGTAAAGAATAGCCCGCTTCTACACGGATGTAATGGTAAAGGAAAGGAAACGCGACAAAAAAAAAGGAGAAATTTATCAATGACGAGAGAAAGACTTATATATGCAATAGCGAAGTGCAAATTGCGCGACGCGAAAAAACGCCAGTGTAATGCTTTCTTTCCCACCCCTATCCCCTCCAAAAATGCACCAACAATGACAAGAAAACTCGACAAATGGAACGACAACGAGAGAGAAGCGACAAAAGTGGGAAACCTGATCCTAAACTCCAATATGTAAGCTCTACGGCTCGCTATGAACATCGCGACACGCAGTCCGCTCTTGCGCAGCCCTATAGCCCATGCGGTCGAAGTTTAGTTACTGCAAGAACTGTTAGTACGAGATGCCACAAAAGTAGAGGAAACAGGTGCAAACTTACTAAATCTCCAAGGGCGCAATCTGATCGACATTATACAACCACCCGCCACCTCTCTCCTCACTCTCCAACCAATCATATGGCCAAAGCACGATGTGGCCCTGGACCAATTCCAACAGCCGCTTCGCATCCTCTTTGTCTAGCATGATATCCGCGTCTGTAGCGTTGAACTGCCTGTTCGACGATTTCGTCGTAGCGCGGCGACGGGAGCGCTTGGTATTCGAGCGGTTGGGCGTGTTGTTTGAGTTCTGGTTCTGAGGGAGTGCGTTAGGGTGAATGGGCGGTTCAGAGATGGTGACGCGTTGGGAGCGTTCGCGGTTGGAGTGGGATGTTGGAGGTGGGTTTTGCGAGTGCGATGCGAAGTCGGTGTGTGCGCTGTCGTTGGGGACGGGTGGTGGAGCCGGGAAGGTGAAGGTCTTCTCTGGGGGAGCGGGATTCATGGGAGAGACTACCGCGTCGTCGGCGGGCTCGGGAGCTAGCTTCTCGTTCAGCGTTGTGCCGGATGCGGTGTCGAGGTGTAGGCCGCGTGTGGCGGGGGGAGGCGGGCTTTGGGATTGTACGCGCTTCTCTTGGTCATCGGCCCACTGCTCTACACCGCCCATGCTCGAGTGGTGGGTTGTTCCATGGACGTTCTCGCCGTTGACTCTGTCCGAGTTGTTCGTCATCTTCTCCGTGAGCTTCTCGCCTAGAGCGCCAACCTGCTTGCCGACAGTACCAGCAGTCGAGGTGAACTTGCTCGTGAGACCAGTGCCGGGCGGTCCAGTCGTACCCGGGGCATCCTGCTGCTTGTGCATTTGGCTCTTGTCTCCACCCTGAGATTTGGTGAAACGTTCCGAGAATGCAGCGTACTCTTGGTACTCCTTCCATGTTCGGACTTCGTTGTCTGGCATGCAGCGGAAGACCTGGCGGAAGAGCTTGGTGTTGTTCTCTGCAATTTGATGCCAAGTGTCGAGGAAGAAGGTGTCGTTGATAGGATCGCGCATGCAGTCCTCGGTCACGACAGGTCGACGCATTTCCGAGAGAAGAGGGTTGATGACGGAAGAGGAACCCTGGCTAAAGGTACGTTGTAGAGCAGGCGGGCCGCCGATGTCTGTGTCATCCGAAATTGGCAACGCAGGCAACTGGCTGAGCTGTGTCAAACCTAGCTTGAACGTGTCCATGCGAGGTAGCTTAGGAGGTGGGAGGCCAGCATAGCCAGTTCCGTCAGTCTGTGCGCTGACGTTGCTGGCCCTGGTGCCGGTGGTACCACTGCGCTTGCGCGTCTTGAGTGTCGCACTCTTCCTGGGTATAGCTGCAGCACCTTCAGCAGCGACATCTGTAACGAGTTTCTCATGACCATGCTCGTCGATGTAGGAATCTCTGGCTTGCGTTATGATCGGTCGTAACTGCTCGGCTTCCAGCATATGGTCAGCGCCCTCGCCACGAACATCTTTGGTATGCGCCGTGTTGTGTTGCACACGAGAATCCGCCGATGGCTTCTTGGTACTTTGCAGATGAGGATTTTGGTCCTGCGCCCAGTCGAAGTCATGGTTGAAGCTGTGTAGCTTTTCTGCCTTCTGGATGAGCTCATCCTGCATCTTGTAGTTGTTCTCTTCCAGCTTCTGTTCAGTCGCGCGCTGAGCCGTTGGGGATCCTGGACCAGAGGACTCTGTCTGGAAACCGACGCTATCGGCATCATCAGACATCTGGCTGAGCATCTCCTCCTCAGAGATGCAGTCAACATCGACACCCAAATGCTCCCGCATGAGACGCATACGCAACGTATGCGGGAACTTGCCCACCTTGTATGGCTGGCCACCCATATACGAATCAAGTAGCTCAGTATCGCGGATGACGGCAGCGATTTCAGAGTCTCGTGATCCCAACATAGAACGCTCGTTGATGTTTGCAGACCCGATGATGGCAACTCGGTCATCGACTACCATGATCTTCGCATGGATGTACAACTGCTCTGTAACCAACATCTTGTTCGGGCCAACCTCGCCCCACGATCGGAGTGCGTAGAAGTTGATGTAATCTTCGGGCTCGATGCCAGCAGCTCGCAAGCGTCCGAAAATGGAGCCTTCACCACGGCAGATACTGTGGTACTGACATGTCATGATAAGACGGACACTGCTGCCTTCTTGTTCATCGACGGTGTTCTGGTATCCAGGCATCAACGGAAGCATGATGCACGCTCTCCAGTCTTCATCGTTGGCATGAGCACGCTTGATGCGGTCGACAATCGCATCGTTGATCTTGTTCTCAATCTTCGTTCCCAGCACTTCGCCGCTACTGATGTAGAACTGGTTCTCGATGTACACGAAATGCTCGGATGTGGCAATCATCTGCACGTACGCGTTCATGATACTGTGCTCGACCTTGTTAGGTGTACCCAGAGACCAGGCACAGGCGGAACGTAGGATTTGTACTTCGCAAGTTCCATCGAGCCCAAGAGCTTCTATATCCGCGGGGTTGAAGTCAGGCGGAGGAAGGAGGAAGGGTGTCGGTCGCGAAGGCTTGCGCTGGCGAAGGAGGTAGTTCCATCGTTGTACGAAATGACGGGTCAAATCACGAGCGGGTTGACCCACGATCTGCATTCCAACGTCGTGCCACGGCATCCTCGGGACTCTCGAGCGGTCGTACATCTCCTCGTAGGGTTTGTCGAGAGCGAAGAAGTCTTGTACACGGGGGTTGGAGTAGTCCTTACCCGGCCATAGCTGGCAGTGGTCAGCGTCCTTGGGTGTATCGTCGAGCTCGAAACCCGTGGGCTTGTCGTCAACGACGACGTGTTGTGGTGTATCCCAACGACCAAAGCACAGGTCAACCCCTCCACAGAAGGCTACAGTGTGGTCGATTACGCAAATCTTCTCGTGATGAGACCAGAAGAATGTGTTCTGGCGGATCTGGTTCGGCGATCGTTGGACGAAGATGTTTGGATGGAGATCTAGCAGAGAGAACTTGGAGTACTCAGAGTCAATAGGAATAGCAGCACCGATGTTGCGATACATAATCACAAAGATCTTGACACCTTCCTGTGCTTTGCGTTGGAGGAGTCTGTCAAGTCTCCACTTCTGACTGATGGCAGCTGGGCGACGCAAGTAAAGCTCTGGGCTGAGCCACCAGTCGTGAATGTAGATGACGTCGCGCGCCATACTGATAGCTCGGGATACATTCCACATGTAGTCGCGACCGTCTACAAGCCATTGGGCGTAGATCTTCTTGCGCACTGGAGCGAAGCTGTCGAACCGCTGGCGTTGAGACCACAATGTGTTCTGTGACATGAAGTTGATGGATTCCTCGAACTGATGCAGCATCCGCTCATTACGAGCAAGTAGCTTCATCTTGCGTTCCGCATTAACGAGCTTGAGCTGGTGATGACCTGTTGCAGACGCCTTTGCTTCGCTTGCAAGATCTCTAGCTTTCTTATCTCGTATTCTGGCAGATTTGGTATCGAGATGGAAGTCGGCATCGACCAAGAAGACATCGTAGACATTCATCTCCTCTGGCGAGTCTACACAAACGACATAGCTGTGTCTTACTAGGAACCACTTGGGCCAGTGACGATTCATCATGGCTAGTTTCGTCCAGCCCTTCCTGTTGTCAACGCCTTTGGAGGATTTGATCATCATGTAGCCTTCCTTGCCATGGTAGCCGCCCTCAGCCGCTAGGCGGACACCCAGAGCTGACAGCTCGAGGAACTTACACAGGCGGTTGCTGTCAGGACGGAAAATGAGGTAGGTCATGAGACCTCGCAGATATTGTTCCAACTTCTTCCGTTGGCGTTCATGATGATTCTGTTTCGCCTGTAGGGGCTGACCGGCGGCGCCAGCAAAACTGCCCTGTCTCGCTACAAGGGCACCGACAGCACCCTGAGCTTGAGAACCACTCACGCTTGACTGTCTGCGACCTAAGAATGAGGATTTGCCTCGCTTGGGTCTGTTGGGGCGTTCGGTAGCGCTTGCATCGCCGTCTGGTCCGCTGGCTCCTGCTGCAGCCTCTTCCTCCTCTTCCTCACCTTCGTCATCAAGGATGCCGTAGCCTCGAAGACCTCGGAGATAGGGCAATACACTTCTGGGGAAGCGTGGGAGTTTTGTGCGTGGATCTTCTTTCTCTTCTTCCTTCTCGGCTTCGCCGTCTTTGGATGTCTTGTCCTTCAGTTCTCGCATACGGTTAGCCGGGCGACTGCGGAAAGCGTCTTGCTTCTCCTGAACTTTGAACTTGAGATGCAAATTGGCAAAATCGGCGACACTTCTGTAGACAACCCACTTCATCCTGGTCAGACCACTGCCGTATTCCAGCTCTATGCGCAAAGCAGTATGCCGATCGCCCTCCTTCTTTGCGGGGCGGTCTGTGTCGGTGATGGTAACCTTGAGCTGCTCGAGAAGGACGGGAATACGCCTGTGGCCGTGCTCATCGCGTTGGAACATGCTGGCAAAGAACAAGGCTGCCGGTGCACCAGCAAGCAGTTCAGCCATCAGCTCGGCCGACTTTGCGTGGTCGATTTGGCGTTCGGCCTTTTGTCGGTTGCCGAGCAGCTTGAGGCTGTTCTTGATGGACTTCCACTTCTGCGCACTCAAACTTGACGTCCGCTCGCTACGCATCCGCCATGGTGAGGGCTGTGTGTCTCCCGCCGCACCTCTGAAAGTAGTCAAGCTTCGCAGGTTGCCGGTAGGACGATTCTGGTGACCCTCTTCCTCGCCGTTGGGGTCGTGCCTTCGCAGACCTCCATACGAAAGTCCCCTCGCACTGTGCAATCCGCGTGTCCATGCGCTCTCCTTTGCGATGCGCGAGCGGCCCTCATCCTCTGAGTAACCCTGACGCTCATTCTCGGGTATGTCATCCATAGTGGAGCGGCGTAGGAAGCCCGGGCGGGTCGAGGTGGGCGTCATCGTGGGTGAGTCACGCGAGAAGAAGCCGCCTGTTGTCTGCTTGGGCGTGGTAGGGGCCGTCTGGGTGCCTTCGCCCTCGCCGTCGAACCAACGGCGGCTGCTCTTCCGCCTCTTTTGTCTCGGTCTTCTTGAAGCACCCTCGCCAGCGCTAGACTCGCCATCAGCATCGGCCTCGCTGTCGTGTCCCTCGAATCGCGGCTCGTCGTGCTCGGATGTGGGCGAAAGCTGGCCATGGGGTGAGCCTTCATGGCCTGAGCTTCCTCCCAGTGCACTCAGGCTCCTGCCGTGTCCCTGCATCGGTGCTGCCAGTGCCCTCAGCTTGCCCATGAGCGACGAGCTCTGGCCACTCCGCTCCTTGCCCTTTCCTTCGCCGTCTTCGACCTCCCATGACTGCTGGCGCGAGTTGGCGGCGGGCGGATCGGATGTGAATGTAGCGGAGCGAGCGAACTGGACGCTCTTGCGCTCTCGGGGTGCGTCAGAGAGTTCGCCCTCGGTAGGGTGTCGAGACATGGGCGCAAAGGGCGGGTAGTAGGAGCTGGTGGACCCATTGGACATGTGCGAGGACGGCTTCGGGGCGCGGAGAGGTGCTTCAGCGGCTTCGACGGGCACGGGGATGCTACCCCCGTTGGCGTTCGCTGGGGCGTGGAAAGGGAATTCGCCGGCTTCCTTGCTGGAGATGGGCGAGCCAGTCGGGGCAGAGCGCATGATCTTGGGGGCGCCGTCCGAGGGCGAGGGGTTGTGTATGTCTTGCGTCTCATTCCTGGGCTGTCCCAGGCTAAGCGGCGATAGCAGTCGGCCGGACTCGTCTGTCCTTCCTGATACTGCAGGTGATCGCGAGCGAGGGCTGCGCGTCGTGGGCGAGCCCCCGGTCTTGCTGGAGCCAACCATGGTAACGACACGGAAGAGGCAGGAAGTGTCGGTGGATGTCTTCTCACGGCGAGGTCGCGTGGGGGTGTGGTTGCTCGGCTTCTAGGGCGTTATACAGCCATGGTAGCCAGGAAACCTGCTGCTGCCGTCACTCGTCACGATGGATTGATGGGATGCTGCCCGAGGTGGAGTGGCAGTATACTCGCAGTGACAGGTCTATGTCATGGACAGGCGAGAGAAAGAGACACGCGGCGCAGGTGATCAGTGTACGTCGTGCTGGGTCCCTGCGCGGTTCGAGTAATCTCCCAGGTGCTTTCCCCGGGCGTGAACTGTCTGGTTGCGCTAATACTTCCAAGGTTTTGGCGTCAGGGGCCCTCTCCGCCTGGCTGACCGCCTGCAGCGCGTCGATGCTCCACACCACAGATATGTACGATGCAGCGCCCTGCAGAACGCGTCAAATATCGCTTTCGTCACGTTCGTGACATCGCATTCACGTGCAACGCCCGCTTCTCTGCGGAAGAGACTCGATGATGTCGCCGCCGTCTCTCTGCGGCGTGGCTGCACCCCGCACTGTACTCCCAATCAGTACAACCTTGGAAGCATACCGAACTCACCACACGTGTGCACAATGGAAAGACCCCTTGTACCGCTGTATAATCGCGCCATGCATCCATATGCCATGGCCAGCACATCGCCCAGTGCCGCCTGTGAAGCTTGTCATACGATGATGTAGTTCTGCCGTCGACGGCAGCCTCGGTCGGCGATCCCCTGCCCCTCCGCATGCCCATGTTCCAAGATAGACCAGACGAATAGCTCCATATTCTTTTCTCTAGACCTGCTAATCGCTCAACCCTATATCGCTATCCTCACTATTCTTAGGCCCCATCAGCCAACATGGCAGCGACCACGAACCCCCTCCACGGAACCCAGAACTCGTCCGACCTCCCCGTCTCCTCCCGCACCATCACAATCGCCGGCATCCTCGTCGACGTCCATGGCCTCGACCAACTCCCTCCTTCCCCATCGTCAGTCGCCTGCCTATGGCTTCTCAACCCGCGACTGCAGACGAAAGAGACCATGGCTCCCATAGCCAGACGCGTCATCTCCACGTGGAACAAGCGCATACAAGACGGCCGGGCCGGCAAGAACCCTAAGGGTTTAATCGCTGCTGCATTCGACCAACGTAATCATGGATCGCGCAAGGTGGACGATTTGCACAATCAAGCCTGGAGGGAGGGAAACGAGACACATGCCCAAGACATGTTTGGATGCTTCCACGGTACCGCGACCGACACCTCTCAGCTCATCAACCATCTCGAATCCTACATCTTCACCGCCAAGGATAGTCCCAAGATCGAACAGCACTTTGTCCTTGGAATCTCGTTGGGTGGACACGCGACATGGCACTGCTTGCTAGGTGACCCCCGCATCACCGCTGGCGTAGTCGGCATCGGCTGTCCAGACTACACGCGCTTGCTGACTGACCGCGCACGCCTATCCAAGAGAAAGACATACACGGAAACAACACCACCTGGAAGCGCATTCCTCGGATCCCCCGACTTCCCACAAGCGCTGCAGGACGCCATCGCCCAGTATGATCCTGCCGGTCTACTGCTACCGGGCATGTTCAATCCTCTAGGAAACGACACCCAGCCCGATCAAGAGCAACTATCTAGAATGAAGGCCCTGATGAAGGAGAGACTTCAAGGCAAGCGCATCTTGAACCTCAGTGGACAGGCAGATAAGCTTGTTCCCTACTCGGCTGGTGAGCCGTTCTACAACATCTTCAAACAGGTACTAGCAGAAGACCCAAGTCTTGACATTATCTTCGAAGACGTGTTATTCGAGGGCGTAGAACACGCTTTTCCAAAGCCAATGGCAGACAAAGCAGCGGACTGGTTATGTGACATTTTGGCCACGGACGATGGGCCTATGTCAAGTAAAATATAGTGAAGCGCATACAAACAGCCATCGCACATAATTGAATACTCGAACAGCACCATCATAGTATCGCATCTTTCTTTCGCTTTGCTCGTCACTCGTTCAACTTCTACTTCTGTTTTTTTTTGCTACTGCCAAAAGTACCAAACATCTTGCTTCCATGTCTGCCTCCTCTCGACGCACCATGCGCAATCTGCGAAACCGCCTAGCCCCAGAACACAGAATCCCACGCTACCACGCCTTCTCCACCCCCGAAGAGCAAGCAGCATACATCGATGATACAGCCCCCTCCCCCGCCATCCTCCCTTACGCCGTGAACAGCTCACCCACGTTGACTGAGATCTCTTTAGCTCGGGAAATCATAATCAGGCCCTTGGAAGAAGACGGCGATGTTTACGACCAAGGAACGTCAAGCAACCAGCCTAAAACCGCAGAAGAACACATTCTTGAGCGCATTGGCAGATTGATCGCCATGCTCACATTACACAACCTAGCCAGGTCGTGTGATGAGA
The DNA here is from genome assembly GCF_024043175.1 of Alternaria infectoria. Lineage (NCBI taxonomy): Eukaryota > Fungi > Ascomycota > Dothideomycetes > Pleosporales > Pleosporaceae > Alternaria > Alternaria infectoria. The sequence continues at coordinate 850,416 of NW_026250693.1, read as the reverse complement.
TCAAAGAAGACGATTGGGAAGAGTACATCACACCCTACGAAGAAAGCGATCTGGAGATGCTGGAACGTGTCTGCCCAAAGCAATGGTGGGACAAGGATATAAGAGATGCATGGCCGAATCTGATCGTATTTGCGCGACGGGCAGGGAGATTCGCCAATTAAAAATGATACGCAAGGTACATAGTCCACTCACACCAAAGTAAACCTCTCCACCAACCCCCCATCATCCATCCACTCACACACCCCCAAGTCCTTCGCTGAAAAAGGAACTTTACCCAACCTCTCATACACGTTGCCCTCTCTCCCCTCCACTCTCGCCACAATAATCGCATGATAACTTGCCTCTCTCTCCATCTCCGCAGGCCTTACATGCTTCCACAGTATCGCAGCCCACAACTCCCTCCCCCTCGCCCTCTCCGTATGATTCTGCGTGTCGAAACAAGTATACGTAGTCTCCATGTCCCCCTCTAATACCCGCTTCGTCTGAGCCACAGCACCCTTCTGCCGATTGGGAAACACATCGCCATCTCCTTCTCTCTGTTCGGCCGCAGGGTACAAGCGTTCCAGCGGCGCGCTGATGTCTATGTACCCGTCCGTTACCTCGCCGAAAGGATTGTGGGCGCTCTTCAACGTAATACTCGTAGCGTGGATCTTGGCTAAAGCGGTCCAGTCCCCCTTGTCCCACCCCACACCTGAATTCGGGCTGAAGAGGCCGAACGGCCCGTCGATGGCGGCCCAGGACCAGCTCGGTGCGCGGTATACTGCTGGTGAGGTTGTCGTGCCGACGGCTTGCCAGATTAGGTCATGGAGTAAGGTCGGGGACCAGTGCCCCGCGAGGTAGGTGGTAGGAGAAGGGAGCAAGGAAGCGTAGGTGCGTGCGAGGCCAGAGAGGGCAACCAGTTTATCCGAAGGTTTGGTTAGAGAACGGCGGGAGTAGGCGTCTAGGACTGCGTGCCAATGTAGCGTGGGGTTGTCTTTATCTGGGATAGGTTTATCCGGGGAGGAAGGGTGGGTGTGCGATGGGAATGTACGGGAAGTAGTTGGGAAAAGAGTATCCACTCGCCCTGGTAGGTAGAAACCGTGCTCGCTCAGGAAAGAACAGTAGCACTCGAAGAATATCTGCTCCGTGCCGAAATGTAGCACACGCGGTGCGAGCCAGCGTTCTTGTAACGCCCAGCCGCGTTGGCTGAGTGGCTCGGTCTTTAGCATTGCGTTGTTTCCGGCCCAGGAGGGCTTTGCGGCTGTTTCGCGAGAGGAGGAGAAGGCGTGGAGAGTTCCTTTGATACCGTCTTTGGTTGTGTATTCGAAAGGGGAGTAGTTGGGTGCGGGGCGGTTGGGTGAGAAGATGGATAGCCCAGATGTAGAGGAGGGAGAACCGGTTGCGGAGAGCATGATGTATGCGTTTGAGTAGACGGAGGCCATGCGCGATGTTTCGCGCGACCAGTCTTCTGAGTCGTCTTGGCAGATACTGGGGTTATTAGCGTTTGGTGTTCTGAGTAGGATGGGGAGTGTTGGCTTACCAGAGGGAGTCGATCCATAGATATCCGATTCCCATTTCTCTGGCTATGAGGATGGCGTCCTGAAACGTCTTTGGGAGATGGTCGGTATCGATACCTCTCTTGTTGGCTTCGATATTGGCACGTGTGGTTGCGAACGGGCTTGACTCGCCCCAGACATAACTCAGTGCTGAATACCGTCCTAGCTCTCCTTCGGTGGGCTCATAAAGAGCTACTCTGTGCGGCGTCGAGTCTCGTATATCCAAGACACGAGCTGGAAGAGGTGCCGTATCGACATGACAGCGCCGATCCGTCCGTTGTTTGTCGCAATCGCGTACCCAGTTCAGGGCATGTGCAAGTGTATGCGGAGACGAAGAGAGTGTCTTGCGACCTCGAACGACAGCGGCCAACGGATCGCCGTCTACAACGCTGTTAGTCGAAGCAACAGCTTTACCAAATCTCTTTGATACTTACAATCAGCACATAATCCCACAGCAGCAACCACCCAAACCTGAAACCAATACTTTGCATCGACCGACACCACCATGAAACCTCCGGTATCATTCACACCCCTAACCAGACACATCTTCCAATCCGGTCCTCCGCCACGCTCGGCACGAATCCCAGGTTCCTTCTTCGCCCCACTGAAGTCGGACTGAAACTGCGCGACATCGCGCTGTACGGTCTTGCAAATTGCGCAGTCATCGGCAGCGGCGTCTTCGAGGTCTTCGATAGATTGGTGGAAGGGTATGCCAATGGGTTCTTGATCCTTTGGACGGTCTTGCTTGTTCTTCCAGAGGTCCCTGAGAGGTTGGCTACTGATTTGGACTAGGCATGGGTAGTCGCGTCGAGTGACAGTATGGATTTTGTAATCGGGTGGTAGCTTAGGGATGTCGAGGACGTCCAACGACTGGCAAAGATCGCATAATGGCATGTTGACTTCTTTGTAATTTACTGCGGAGCTCTCATGTGTAGCCGTGAGGTAAAGGCGAGCTGCGCATCGGGCCCTTCTATAGATTTAGCATTGTTGTTCTCTGTCGACATCATCGCCAGGCAGCCGTGGTGGCGAACGTATATTGCCAGACCACTGCACGTGTTGGATCACCCCTGCACAGCACCTTGCACATGCGATTGGAGGCGAGTCACCTGGGTTGCTTTGTTCAGATAACTTGATAGGTGCAGTTCCAGGCGTCTATGTCGGCACGAATGTACTGTGCTGTGCGGGGGAAGGATCAGCCAATGGGCATGGCTCGTCCTACGTAAACATTTCCTTTCAGGCTTGTTCCTTCCATTTTTGCCAGCGCCTTGCTCTGGTCATAAGATGCTACTTCTTACGCATGACTGCATTGCTTCGGTACGCAAGCAATTCAGCGCAAATTCCCGTAGCCATGGACATGCCTCACAATTGTTAAAGCATTGCCCTTGTCATCTACAGCGAATGCCCACCGTACATCTTGCCTTCAACGACTGCTCCCACATCTTCTGCCGAGAAAGCGCAATGGCCCAGTCCATCAGTACCAGTACTGACAACGCCCCACTGCAGTTTCTTCTCGGCAATGTTCTCACCACTGCCAACCTGTTCTGTCGGGTGACACGCTGCGCTGATGGCCATACTGCAGCTGCCCACAATTGGCATTCCACGCTTGTATGGTGTGTACCCGAAAGCAACTATGCTGATGACCATTAGTCCACTCAACACTATCACTGATATGATGGCCGGCGGCGAGTAGCCCAGAGTCTTGTAATCGAAAAGCATGTCCGCTGCATTATCCTCAACGCCCGGTTTCCCAAATGGGTCGTAAAAGTCGATGGCGATCAGGAAGATGCTTTGCGAAACCAGCCAGTGTAATGTGCCACTCAGCACCATGAGAGGTATACCGAAGCGATAGGGTAGCTGGAGGAAGTATGTCGACCGTTGAGCACCGGCAGGTTGATGAGTTACGCGAAGGCCTTTACGCTTGCTTGAATAAGACACCCATTCGTAGCCCATCAGCATGGCGGTAAAGAGAGCATTATAGCTGAAGTACAGAAACGAGAGAGCTAGTTGGGGCGTGTTGGCGATGACAACGTTGGTAATCAAATCCGGTGGCATATAACTGATGGCTGTACGAGGATCCACAGCGCCTAAAGGCAATCAGCACCGTGCTTAATTTCACATGACAAACAAATCATACATACCAAATGAAAATTGATCAAAGGTAGCCCCCGTGGGTAGATGTTCGATTCCCATCTTAAGTAGGAAACCGACTATAGCTAGGGCAAGTAAAAACCTGATCGGTAATGTAAGCAAACTACCAACGATATATTTGGTTTAGCGGCGTAACCTACACAGCTACAACAACAATTCTGCGGGTGATGCTGGTCACATCTTTCCAGTGATAACGCCCGTCCCGCCATTGTCTTGGTCCCGCCTGATATCCTCTGTGGTGTCGAAAGTCTGCTAGTGTAGACAAACACATGTCCTTCGTTGTAACGTCTTCGTTTTCCAGAAACGAGACGACGGCGTCACCCGTTGTCATAAGCGGCTCGTCGTGCACAAAAAATACAACATAGAACATTAGACATGCTTTGACTGTAGAAGAGTTAGAGTTGATTCGATCTCGAACGGTTGATCGACGAGCGTGTCCCTTACGCTGCTGCGTCTGTATAGGCGTAGAGAACGAGATCTGAACTCACAGAGATTGAGAATCGTAATGACAGTCGTAATAGTAGGCTCGAAGTGGAGCTTGCAGTGGGTTTGAGCCGGCTCACTTAGACAGTACTCCACTGGCGTACGTGACAGGTCGCAAAGCCCTTCATCGTCGCAAAGCCATCCAACCTGCCAAGATTCTTGCTTCTTGACATCCTGTACCCTGACTGAACATGGATTGAGTAGGTCGTGCGACGCGGGACATATCCAGTGGTATGCATTGCTAGCAAACCCGGAATCCGACGCAGTGTATGCATCAAAACCCGCACCCCAATAAATGTGTGAGCCATTGATAAACTTGTTCTCCGTTGATGGAGGAAAGAAGCTATCGTCGGACACTAAAAGCAGATTTCGATGGTTGGATTGTATGCTAGTGGCATATTCGTCAATGCATCTGTTGGGCTCAAGCTTTTCAAGGTTGCCCGCGCGTGCTTTCTCCCAGAGGGATTCAAGTACGGATGGGATTTCGCCAGGACTGGCACTGAGCCTGGTCTGCCTATTTGGTCCACCTATGAAACTGGTACGGAGCTGCAGGGATTGTTCTGTGCAATTCGTGCAATTTTCTCCGTCCAGAAATGCTCGCCCAACGGAGAACACCCAGTAACTGTTGGATGATATCGAACCGAACACCGCAGAATTGTAACTGATAGATGTAAGTAACTAAAACGCTAAGATCAGTCAATGCCTTACAAAAGATGCAACGGCAAGGATGATAGTCCCAATGCTGCCCACAGCACAGCTCTACGCCGGCTGATATGTCCGAGATTGCGTATGCCAGGTACACCCACATCGAGGTATACACTAGGCTTGCGACTGTGGGCAGAATCGACTTCGCTTCGCGTTGGTGCAGATAAACATTGCATTGTATAGTTGCTCCCAGCCAACAGGATCGTACTCAAGATGTTGATGCCAAGATGGAGCCCGGTGTTCAGCCTTTTGACGTGATCGCAATCGCCATCGAAGAAGACACCCTTGGCGCCAGAGGTGGCAGCCAAACCTGATACCATGGCCACGAAGTTAATGAGAAAGACCACTGAAGCCAAAATCGCGAAGTTGAGCACGCCAAACCGCCATCCAGTGAAGCGAGACCCTAGATGTTTCTCCACCGCACGCTTGCGCAACCCAAGTATCGATGCTGCCTTCGCGCGAATGCTTTGTGGTAGCTGCAAGCTGCCGAGAGGTTTTCCATTCCGGTCAGTTTGGGCTGTAAGCGGTACCTGCATCTCGAGATTGTTATTGGATCTCCATTCGGGGTGTATCGTTGAGCGTATCCTAGAAGGCAATAACCGCCAAATTGAATCAGGCATTGCGAAGCCCATGAGCAAAAATGTTGGATCCGGTCCAAGTAGACAACGTAAAAGAGATCAAAGAAGCGCGTAGTACCATGCGAGATATCGCACCCTCGCTGGTACGAGCCCACCTATCAGCAGTGCCGCCTGGTTTTTGCCAAGTATACCGGCCGCACATCCTGATGGGTTGAGGCTTACTCTGAGCCTCCTGCAAGGCGCCCCGCGCCGCATTGGGGGCCAAAGTCTGGATGCTAATTCGGTACTATATCGCCAATCCGTGTGTATGGGTTACGGTGAATGGACGACTATCGCACGCGTGTGGGAGAGTGAGATCAATGAACATAGTCATCGTATCCAAGACGTAGACGCAACGCGACGCGGGTGCGAGGAAGGTTCGTTTTCGTCGGGTGTCGCGCACCTCGGAACTAACGGAAGCAGTCTTCCCGAGAAGCGCCCAGCAACCTGTGAAACAGCACCATCCGGGGGTGTGACGGCGTAAATAACCATCAGCGGTGCCGGTGCGAGAACAGCGGTCTCGACTCGGGCGCACCGTCCGCACGAGTGATAAACAGACTGGGAAAAGGTGCTGGCCGGGAAACGCGACGCCGCGTCGTGCGCGCGACATGTTCGCGTTGCTGAGGAGCGGTAGTGCGGCAGAGCTCGGGGCAGTGCCTTCTCAATGCTCGTTCGTCACCGCGGCAGCATGTTTGATCGTGTTTAACGAGCGAAGATCTACTGAAAATAGAGTCAAGGAAATTGCGTGCCTCGGGGCATCGGTAAAGCACGTCAGCTTGCGCGTGAAGGAAGACCCGTGGACCGGTCCGTGGCCACTTGGAAGTCACCGGATGCGAATTCGTCAACAGCAGTTTTCAGGAAGTGGAGGTGATGTAAATGATAATCATGGTTTCAATGAGTTCTTGCCTGTTAAGTTTAGCGGCACGTACTGGCAGATGCGATCGAATGTCTTGATCAAGCATCGCAGCGTAAGCATCATAATAATATAGTACATGTCAGATAGAGTCACTTCCGGTGAGCCATCCGATTCCACCATCAACGCCGATTCGCCGAAGAAGAAACCCACATCGAAAACCGTAAATCAATGCAGCCGAAATGATAACTGAGACGTGTTTTGTTGCCGTTCGTGGGGTAAGGAAACAGGAAGGAAGAGAAGAGATGGGTTGAAACGCGTCACATCTCCATCGCGTCGGTGTCGGCAGTCGCCATAGGGGCGACGGCGACTGGCTGGGAAACGGGTGTAGAGGCAGGCGACGGCGTCAACTGGCGAGCATTGATGCGCTCACCCTCAACACGAGGAGTTGAGCCGAACATGAGGTTGCTGACAGTTCGCTCTAATGACCAGCCAACGAGCTGGCACCACTGAAGGTTATCCGAGAATAACCAGTAGCCCTGGACACCGTGTTGCTTAGCGCGTACGAGATACGCGTTGAGTGATTCCTTCTCCAACATCACCAGGACGTCGGTGAAGTCGAAATGACGCTCAATGACGCGGGAGTATGCGCGTGCCGCGTCGCGTAGGTTGGGGTTGGTCATGACGTTCTTCCAGCCTACTCCGAGAGATGCGATGAGCGTATTGACGGTGTTGCCTTTGTCGTCGATGAGCTCTTCGGTCTTCTGAGCATCCATCTCGTTGAGGGGAGTGATTTCGACATTGGCAGTTGGGCTCATGCGGACTGACTTGCGCGATACGGCGATAGGGCGGGCTTCAGCTTCTGCCTTCTCTTCTTTCTCGACCTTCTCTTCGTACCAGGTGCCCGATTGCGACTCGGCTGCCATGGTGTAGCCAGGCTCTCCAGGGTAGATGAGCGTCATCCCCGGGCCGTACACAGGCTCGGGCTTCGGCTTTGAAGGCGATTGAGTGACGATTGATCCGACGGGTAGGTTCTCCTCCGGGTCGTCGACGTCGGCGATGGATCGTTTGCGCCCAGCGGTGGCATTGGAAACGGCGGCTAGATAGTTGAGCGAAGGCGGAGTAGGGTATTTGGGGCGGAAATTACCCATTGGTGCAGCGGCGCTCTGGTGATGCGGAAAGTAGTCCTGCGGTTGCTGGGGCGGCAGGACCACAGTTGGCGACGAGGCGTAATAGTTAAGACCCATACTGTATGTTTAGTAGTTTAGCAATGTTAGAGTTCGTGAAGGATACAGAGACCTGTCTTGATCAAGACAGGACAGTGAGCATGCGACGATATAGTAAAGTCACTATGAGCGACAAAGATGAAGATGGATGATGGCGAGAAGGTGAGGCGCGATGGAGATAGTGGATGATGGGGATGGGTAATGGTGATGGATGGGAGTGGTAAGATGAAGAAAAACCGAGCGAGGTGTGGGAGCGTCCAAGTTATAGACAGAAGAAAGGCGGCGTGCGGAAGTTTGGCGCAAAAGAAGTGAGAGGAAGGAAGGAAGGTTTGGAGGGCACCAGAGCGGTCTTGTAAGCTGCGCACGAGTCCCGTGAGAGGCTGGCTGCGACGCGGTGAGGGGCGGCAGAATGTAGGGTAAAATAGCCCGGCGAGTGATCTCCAGGGCAAGTCTAGCGCGTATTGGCCGTCACGCGAGGGCTGCCTGCCGGATTTGGTAGGCGCCAAGGCTCTGTGTAAGGCAGGGCCGACCGGGGTCGTTGATGGAAGTTGCCGTTGATCGCGGGCTGAGCGCATGAGTCAGCAGAGCAGGTAGTGTGGCTGTTCTCTGTGGCTGGTGCCCGGTCGCAGATAATCCGCGCCGGGATAGTGGCGGCGCTGCGACGCGGTTTTTGGTAGCAAAAGTTAGTGGAGGAGCTGCAAGGCACCAGACGCAAGATACCCCACGCAACTCTGTTTTCGACCCCCTCTTTCTTGTATACCGTGCTTATAGACCTGTACTGTCAAGATGCAGGCGCCAGTGGTTGTCATGAGTATGTGCAGTCGCTCACCTGAAGCTGCGACAGCCCACTAACACATCAACAGACACGCAGACCCCGGGCGGGGAGCGCCAGTTTGGCCGCAAAGCTCAACTATCCAACATCACAGCAGCCAAGACGGTCGCCGACATCATCAGATCATGTCTCGGTCCCAAGGCTATGCTGAAGATGCTGCTCGACCCAATGGGCGGTATCGTCCTGACCAACGACGGCCACGCTATCCTCCGAGAAATCGAAGTCGCACACCCAGCAGCCAAGAGCATGATTGAGCTGAGTAGGACACAAGATGAAGAGGTCGGCGACGGCACAACCACCGTCATCATATTAGGTGCGTAGATAGTGCGGGGAGGTTGATGAGCGTGTATTGACAACGAACAGCGGGAGAAATCCTCGCACAAGCTCTGCCCCAGCTTGAGCGCAACATCCACCCCGTCGTCATCATCCAAGCATTCAAGAAGGCCCTTGCCGATGCCCTCGAAATCATCAACGAGATCGCGGTCGAAGTCGACGTCAACGACGACGAGCAGATGTACAAGATCATCAACTCCTCCATTGGCACAAAGTTCGTTTCGCGGTGGTCAGACCTGATGTGTGGACTGGCTCTGAAGGCAGTACGAACCGTTTCGCTCGACATCGGCTCTGGAAAGCAGGAGGTCGACATCAAGCGCTACGCACGTATCGAGAAGATTCCCGGAGGCGAGATCGAAGACAGCGAGGTTCTGGACGGAGTCATGGTCAACAAGGACATCACACACCCAAAGATGAGGCGGAGAATTGAGAACCCTCGTGTTCTGTTGTTGGACTGCACACTGGAGTACAAGAAGGGCGAGAGTCAGACAAACATTGAGGTCAGCAAAGAGGAGGACTGGAACAGGATTCTCCAGATCGAGGAGGAGCAGGTCAAGCAGATGTGCGATGCCATCGTCGCTCTCAAGCCCGATCTCGTCATTACTGAGAAGGGTGTCAGTGGTATGTGACATTGAATAACTCCTCTCGGGGGCTTGCTAATATGGCGTAGATCTCGCACAGCACTACCTCGTCAAGGCCGACATTACTGCCATCCGCCGTGTCCGCAAGACAGACAACAACCGTATCGCGCGTGCGACCGGTGCCACGATCGTAAACTCCGTATTCGCAGCTACCGCTTCAGACATTGGTACCGAGTGCGGTCTCTTCGAGATCTCCAAGATTGGTGACGAGTACTTCACCTTCCTCACAAAGTGCAAGAACCCGAAGGCCTGCACTGTCCTGCTCCGAGGACCCTCAAAAGACATCCTGAACGAGATCGAGCGGAATCTACACGATGCTATGGGTGTCGCCAGGAACGTCATCTGGAACCCAAAGCTCTGCCCCGGCGGTGGCGCCACCGAGATGGCCGTCGCGGTCGGTCTGGACCGAAGAGGAAAGCTGATCGAGGGTGTCGCACAATGGCCATACAAGGCCGTCGCTGAAGCGATGGAGGTTATCCCGCGCACACTTATTCAGAACTCCGGAAACAGCCCTATCAAGGTGCTCACCCAACTGCGCGCGAAGCATGCGGAGGGCTACGAAGACGGCAAGCAAACTGGCAGTGTCTGGGGTATTGATGGCGATGCAGGCAAGGTCGTCGATATGCGGACATACAACGTCTGGGAGCCTCTCGCTGTCAAGGAGCAGAGCGTCAAGACTGCCGTCGAGAGTGCTTGCCTATTGCTCAGGGTGGACGACATCGTTGCTGCGAAATCGGCCAAGCAAGTGAGCGGTCCGATAGGTGGCGGTGATGATTAGATGTAATCACGCAAGGTGTCTTCTGCGATATCCTTGCTATAGAAGCCAGGAGCAGTCGCTAGGAATGAAGAAATCACATCTGCCGACCATATATCAGACCATGCTGTACACCAACTTTGGTGAAACATAAAACAAACATGTACTAAGGTTAGCATTGGTTGCTTTTGATGCGATCAAAAGATGTGCGGCCACTTCCGCAGACTCGTCCCCGATTGCTGATAGTTCAAGGTTACATTGTGAGATATTCTTTGAACGTGATCCTCGTGTTCGTCGTTCTGGTGGACGCGAGATCGCTTGCCGCCGCTCAACATGATCCACGTGCCTCATCCCGCTCAGCCTCTCAATCACCCAATCGCATCGCCCTCCTCTTTAAGTACACTTTGCGCATTAAACTCGCCCTGCGAACTCCAGCCATTCAGCCAGACTCTGCGCTCTGCCACGCAAGCACACCTTCCTCCTGCGAATCAGGCTTCACACTGTGACTAGTAACGCTGCCTGATCGTGCTGCTGCGCCGCATCGCTATACTGCACTTGTGTCAACATCTGCTAAGCACCATGGAGACGGGCATCAGCCTCGCCAAGGCCTATCTCAAGTGCTTACATGCGCTGCGATGGTTGCTCCTTACCTTATCTGGCATCCTCAGCGGTGGTTGTGAGTTTGACGGTTTGTATGGCTCTGCCACGAATGTGCGGGTGGCCCGAAGCGTGGCTACGTTAAACGAGTATGCGAACTGAGTTGGACCGATGATGGGCCGGTAAGTATATGTATAGAAGTCGTGCTGCTCAGTATGAACTCGTTCATTTCCCCATCAAAGCATCTTTGGATCTTCTCAATCGTTGCATTTCAGTCTTGTCTTCCTCCCAATCATTGCCGAAACTTCCCACGCTCTATCAAGAAAGCTATCAACAGCCGAGTATGAATACTATAATGCTCAGGGCGAGAAACAATCTCGAGCGGCGCGATGACTCTAAGACATGTCCACTGGAAGATGCTCATGGTCCACAGATCATTCCCTTCATCGGCAACCTCACATTCCACCAATTCGCAACGATCTTGTCCGGTGCCTGTGCCATTCTCAGCACGTTGATCGTTGGGGCATTGATCGCACTTCACGCCTTCAACTACTCGAACCCCGTACAACAACGGCAGATCATCAGGATCATGCTTTTGATACCATGGGTCGCCCTTTTCTCTTTCCTGATCGTCTGGCAAAGCGACATTGGAGAATACCTAGCCCCTTCACGCGACTTTGGTTGCTCGATCGCACTTTCGTCCTTCTTACTGTTCATGTGCGATCTTGTCCTATCGCACCAGGAAGGATTCGATGGGTTGTTTGGAGAGGGAGCCAAAGCCAAGGGTGCGCGCAAAATGAACAGTCCAACGTGGCTCAGGGTAAGCTCTCAGATTTCTGTCAAAGGATTCGAGACCATATCTGACACTCTACAGCGTACCTGGTACGGCGTACTCCAGTTTATACCGACTAGCATCGTCATATGGATCGCCACGGCAGCTACCCTCGCTACTGGTACCTACTGCCAGCAGTCTAATGACGTGCACTTCGCCCATCTCTGGCTCACCATACTCATTGGCTACACTACAACGGTCGCTATTGTTGGCTCACTGAGGTTCTACAAGAAAAGCAAGAAGTTGCTCCAGAAGCATCGGATCATACTCAAACTGTTTACATTCAAGGGTATCCTCGGTCTGAACTTTCTCCAATCGGTACGCTCAACAATCCCTGAAGTAGCCAATATGTATACGACGTGCTGACACCGTCCTCACAGTTCATCATTTCGCTGCTTGCAGGCCATGGAAAGCTGAAACCTACAAAGTACATGACATACCATGATGTCAATACTGGTCTCGCCTCACTCATCCTCGCCTGCGAAATGCCATTCTTCGCCGTACTTTTGCTCTTTGCATTCTCGCCATTACCGTATAAGCAACAGGGTAGTCCTGCCGCTGGACCACTCAATGCCATCCTCGATGCGTTCAACCTTTCAGACCTACTGTCAGCGTTCTATCGGGGCCCTATGAGACTGGTCAGGGACCAACAAACACAGATCAGGCGACAGGACAGTGTTAGGATTGCATTGGTCTCATCCAGTGATGAGGAAGAGAGGAGAGGCCACTTTGTTCCGTAAAGATTTCAGAAGCAGGCTCACCAAAGGAAGCTTATCACATGTCTTATCTAGAAACCTGATATCCCCGTGTTTGCTTCGTCGCGCTTTTCGTCAGTGAAGTAGAGCTTTGACCACGTCAACAAACGCTTCCCCACAAACACTACCTTTAATCCTTCCCTTGCCACTTTCATTACTCTTTCTTTCCAATCTCATTAGCAGCAAACCATTACTGACAATACTAACAACTGGTTGTGATGACGCCCTCGCAAGAGGTCACGGTCGCAGCCGGTGCACTGTAATTGAGGCCACTCTCAATACAGTAGGTATGGATATCTAACGAAGAGCAGATCCTTCCTTTTGTTGGCAAAAGTTCTCGTTCTGAAGATCAAGTCAATTCCTACAACGACCCAGCGACCGTATTCTCATCTGCCGGCGGAGCTATGGGCGCAGATCCTTCATCACGTGGAAGACGAGTACACGCTTTGGGTCATTTGCCGACAGGTCTCGCGAACCTTCCGGGCTGAAGCCGAACGCGAGTTTGCTAAGACACGTCTTCCACAGCTGCGCATCAATTGGGCATCTATGGGAGAAATCATGCACGAAAACAGGCTGCATGAATTCGATTGCAACGTCGAAGATCTGGAATTCCAAGGTCTCACCGAGGATGGTCAACGAGCTCAGTTCACAGCCGCATTTGAATACGAACTGCGTAATCTGGAGGCACTGCGCAATCTGGAGGCGGCATACGTGCGAAGACCATACGATCGGACGCAGTACAAACCGTTGTTGGAAAAGACCTTCGCCGAGCTGATCCCCTTTCGCTACCTAGACTTCAAGAAGAGAGTCGACAGGCAATACTGGACAAGACAAATGGCTTTGATTGGCGGTTATGTCGGCAACGCCCAGCTTACGGATGTATCGATCGACCTTGACAATAAAACCATCGCTTTCGATTGGAAGACTTTTTTAAACGACTTCTTCCAGCTCACTACCTATGTTCGAGCACGAAGGCAGACTCAAGGAACCGTGAGCGACCTGGCGAAACAGGCGTTCGAAGCCTTTCGTCTCCAAAAACCTCCTTACACCAAAATGCGACTGGATACGCTTCGGTTGGAGCGCAAATCGTGGGAACATGTCTATGGTGAAGAGGACGACGACTGCCATACAGAAGGGTACTTCCGCCGCTTACAATCCGCACATAGCGAAGCTGGACTAGATTTCGATCTAAACAACATGATGGATGGTATGGACGAAGCGGAAATCAGGAAGACGGAGGCCAAGGCTACCGCACTCATGAGATTGTTCAGGAACATTCGGTTGATGAATAGCTTCCGTGACGAATACGAGAGCGATGCAAGCAACGGAGGAAGTTCATGAGAGTGAGCCGGTACCGACAATAAGGCGGCTGGAGAATTCAGTGGGAAGTGCGGGACCAATGTAGGCTCCCTGATAGGGTTGTATTGCTTGTGAAGGGGGCTATGGAAGGGCGTCTTCTTCAAATCTGTATGTAATCGGGACAGACAGATAGCCGCTTCAAGCACAACGATTACCCTAGTCGCACATGACCTGCCTCCTTCGATATCTGGAGTATCAAATCATGCCGGTTTATCCAGAAGCAGGGCTAGGCAAGCGAATGCAGAACGGGAGACGACTGCCGTCACGGTAGGTGTCACAGTCTCGACTGCCACCATGCAGCCAATGCAGGAGCTGTCAAAGAGTTTGAAAAGCACTTCAGGATGCTGACAGGAGCCCAACGTCCCGCACGCACTCGCATCTTGGCCTCAGGAATGAAAGGGTGCCTCCTGCAAGCGTTCGAGCGACGTTCATCGAGCTGGGGAAGTGTCGCACCTTCTGCGGGATCACCGCTGAAACCGTTCGCTTGAGCTCTGACACAGCTCACTCTGCGAACTTCATGGGTTTCGAAACGGTTGTCACTGCGAAAGATCCTCCGCAGTGAGTCCGCACGGCCTGTCACCCACCTGTCTAAACGAAACATGCCGACCGACTTCCTGGTGGCGGCTGCAACGTCGTCCCGCAATGCACCACGAGTATGCTCGCTAGCTAGACGGGTGTGTCACCAGCTTACGGTGGGTGCGAAAAAGAAAGAAGACTAATGTCGCTACTTTCATAGCCTTGCAGCAGGCTAATAAGCCAACATTACCCCTCTTTTATTGCCAATGAGGCCATGGCATTTCTCCGTCAGACGATTAGAGCGCATTTTGCGGCTCGAGGGTAACCTGGTTCTGGGCTCCAGGGTTAACGGCTTTCCTGCACACCTCCCACACCCGTGGAAGTTTTGCGGTGTGCGCGTGCCGGTATCGAAGACGAAGGGCAAGCTTCCAGGCTTGGGGACGCAGCCCCTCACTTACACCAACATCGCGATCTAGACGTAAGGAAACAGATCCTGTCTATTTTGAATAGGACAGATGGTCAAGCTCGCACACAACGAGCTTCAGATTCGGCAGATGCGCCTAACCGAAGCTGTGCGTAGCATCGGTGACTTTGCGGAAGCACATGCAATGAGACGAGCACGAGACCCACGCCGCATCTCCTTCCGAAGGCTACCTGAGGACGCCTTTCCAGAACCCACGGTTGCCGTATCTTCCGTTAATCTCTGTTGAGTACCCAGTTAATTAGCCAACATTTTGGCTTGAAGCGGGGCGTTCGATAGTGCGTGCATGCCGCTATCGGGTCATTTACTGACTTTGTTCGGCCAGATCAGGTCATTTATCAGCCGTGCGATGCGTGGCGTCTGCAGCGCACAGGCAGCGGGTGAAGGCCAGGGAGGCCTGGGCGTTGTGGCATCCAACCTCCCGTTCGAGCAAGTGCAAACCCAATCCCCAAAACTGTGGGCACTTCTGCCGACGTTTGGTGTTCGTCTGGAGGGCCTGATGCTGAAACTAAAGAATCCTTCGTTGGACGTTGGTTGACTGTGACGAGCCTGAGCCTGAGCCAACTGCGCCGCCTCCCTAAGGCAGAATCGACGTCTCGCTGTCAGACATCGCGATGAGCGTGGAGGCAATGTCTGCAAAAACCAACCTTCACAAGACTTGGGAGCGCGAATGGAGGCTCAACACGAAGATAGAAGAGCGCCACCGGAATGCGGCTCACTAGAAGGCAGGTAATGCCCATCGTATCGCTCGCCCATCCCTGTCTTCTCATCGCAAGATTGCACGTATCAGCGCTTACAGCAGACACAAGCCTTTTAGCCAGATGCCGAGAGCGGCAAGGTGACATGCGGAAAGCGGATTACCCTGAGACGCTAAAGCCACCTCCAGGTATCACCAATTTGGCGTGCATATCGCTTCAAGGATAATAGTAGGAAATCTGGTCAGGATCATGGTCCGTGCCCATGTACCTACACATGGCGGCGCATGCGTGCCCTTGCCGGCGGGCCTGTCTAACGGCCAAGCGCGAAGGTTACAGACGAAAGTATAAGTCTGTCGAACCGCCTGGTCTAAGAGGTAGTGTAACAACGATACCAGCCTCGAGTTCTCCACGCTAGCAAAGACTAAGGGACGTCACTTCTATTTTGATATCATCGATCACTTCATCGCTCCTCTTGCATTCGGTCGCAGTACATCTTCATCGCTCCTCGGTCGCAGTATATATACCAGCCTCGCATATCGCATTACCAACAACACTTCCTCAACCTTGAGTATCGCATTACCAACGACACTTCTTCATCCTTGAGTATCATCATAACCAGTTATCATGCTCTTCTCTACCATCACTACGGCACTGCTCTTTGCCGCATCTGCCACTGCAGCTGCCCTACCAAGACCTGCCAAACCGCAATACGCTCCCGCCCGTAACCTCAACAAGCTCGCCAAACTCTTTCCCCAGAGCGCTCTTCAAGGCCCAGGCGACTTGGATCTCAAGTACGTTGTGCTCGGCATCGGCACACAAAACTACACTTGCGGCTCTGATAAGAGCGCGGCTCCTGGTACTACTGGCGCATTCGGTAAGAACCCACTCAACTTGACAGGGAAGGAGCTAACAACCACCAAGCCACCCTATACGATATCGGTTCGAAGCTCAACGACGAAGGATATGCCAAGTGGAAGATTCCCTCTATCACCCCTCTCGCACTCTCACTGTACGAAGTGGCTCCTGGGCTAGTCGACATGAGCCTCCGACTCCAGGGCTACGAACATATCACCGGTCACCACTTCTTCGCCGACGTAGAAGGAGCGAACACACCAACATTCGCCTTCGACAAACTGAGCACGCCATTCCCCATGACCCAAGTTGCCAAGATCAGCAACGTCAGTGCACCATCGTACGCCTGCCCAGGCAAGAACGGTCTACCTGCCGTTGACTGGCTATACCTCCAACACAAGACTGGCATCACTCAGGGAGGAATCAACACCGTCTACCGTGTCGAGACTGCCGGTGGTAACAAGCCTGCCACTTGCAAAGGCATGCCAGCCACATGGGAAGTCAAGTACGCTGCGCAATGTAAGTATACCCGAAACACCCACGCACCTAGAATAGGCCACTAACATCTCACAGACTGGGTCTATGGTCCCAAGTAATAAGCGCCGAGCTTGCGACGCTCGTTTCGAGTCAGTTACGAACACTACCATTTTCTCATGCCTTCTACGATCTTTCCATAATTAGGTTAGTCGCGCGCGGCTATTTTTGTCCCGCAAGATCTACGGCAGGGCATGGATTTTCTTTTCTTGTAACCTTTCATTTCATCTCTTACATCTACGATACCCTTTGGTTTTCATGGTTCACACGACTGTGTGGGACTTCGCTGTTACTGCGGGGCATCGGCATGGCTATGGGCGTTTACGGTTTTTTTGCATCTGGTGGCTATAGTGCACAAGGATTGGATATGTCCTTTCGATAATTCTAAAAGCTTCTTGCTTGCATTGCGGTCGCGAATACTATAACAATGGTGGTTCTCTTCATGGTGTGCTTCACTGTACGATAGACCACTTATGCGACATGAATGACAGTAGCGCGAAAGGCCTATATCGCTCGCATCTCACCATCTCTTCTTGAAAAGTGCCATGACTGCGCCCAGTGAAAGCTGGTAGTAGCAAAGTGAAGAACAGTCAAGAGACATCGCCATCCCATCGTCACACAGCCAACACGGCACATTCATAGCCGCACTCCACCAACACGGTCTGCTGACATCGACCAAGTGCCGCGCCACATACCAGACCCACTGACCACGTTGCGGCACAACTCGCAGCATGCGGCACAGTAAGGCGCGCAAGGCTGCTTGCGCTACGATCTCCACCCCATCTGACGTGCGATGCTGCCAACCTCTCGTTTACCTACAACACTACCAATACCCACAACCAACTTCCCCCCAAGTCCCCGATGTCTCTCACGCGCCTCCTTCGTACCAAAACCAAGAAAGCCTTACCCTAATACATGACGTGAACCACTCGCCCAGCCCTACAGCCCCTTCCGTCAGCCATTATTACAAGAACTACGTTCAAGTATGTGATTGGATGCAGACTACACGACACAATGGTTCGTACTACTTTGGTGGCTGTGGCAGCGGGTATTTGGCTTGGCAAAGCGGGTGTGGATGGTGTGGCACAAATCTGGTTTGACGGCGGCTACCTAGGGTCGTCCGGAGTTTTACTACTTGGACGCAGGACGCACGTATGCAGGTTTAGCGTAGACAATATTAGTCACTTGGTACTGGGAAAAAGGAATCGAAGAAAGTGGGCACGGGAATTTGGCTTCCGTGCCAATGATGTGGCGTACCTGCATCCGGGACGATGCCAATGTATTTTTTGTTTGGATCTTCATGGTGTAGCTCAGATTCATCGCACCGATGTTCACCTTCGGCTTGGACGCTGCAATGATATCTATAAGCATGTGATTGCTAGAAGAACAGGAATTGGCTGTCTTATTACAAACTTTAGTACTGTTGCTCGATGCATTCACTTTTGATCTTCCAAAAGTCCATGCATGGAGTGCAACATCAGACTAGGTTGTGCAAGATGCAGTGTATCATGACTTGTTGACGATCTTGGAGAGTCTGATGACACTGATCTGTGGTGTGTGATGAGCCGAACCAATGGTGTAAATTTGGTATTTGATCGATTTCGAACCAGCGAAAACTTCCGCCAAATCTATAGCCATCCATTCGGACGTTAGTCATCGACCGTCAGTGATTGCGCTGCCAATTTGGATTGCGTTATTGCTTTCGTGTGTTGTAGAAGACATATGAGACAGTAGGTATAAACACTAATCCTCAGTATATAGTACAATCGTTTTTGTCGTGGTTGTCAGGGAAGGCACAACTTTCCGGTCAGTGGCCTGGGAAGCCCCTCAGCCTGCGCGCACCCGATCCAAGGGCTCAGACCCTGCAATTGGTCCCCTCATTGTTGATAGTCACCTCTGTTGTGCATTTGATCTGCTTCGAATCGTGTGAATGTCCTCCAAGAATGTAGTCCTCACTTCCTGCGCGCTCTTCGCTGACAGCATAGATCTCATTCTTCCCGCCTTGTGCCGATCCTGCAGTCGCCCTCCACATCTCATATGCCTCGGTATCAGCGTTTTTGTCCGTTCGTGTACCGCTCAGCGTGGTCAAGATCGATTTGCGAGGTCTGGAAGGTGGTGCGCTGCCAATGGTCCTGGCTTTGTCGCCGTCATGGAATTGATTGTACTGGTTGCTGTTCGTGGACTTGCTGATCTTTCGCAAAAGTGGCTTTAGCGTGGGTATTGAGGCGGCGATGATTCCAACATTGAGCTGAACACTGAAAGAAGAAGTCGTTAGCACTAGCTACATGCAAGCGTAGTTCATCGGGAAAAGTATACTTACAAGCCCCAGAATCGTACATTGTTGTTGCTGTGTGTTGTGTTAGTCAAACAGCCAGTCAAACTTGAAGAATCGGGGTATCACGCACAAATGCGAGTCGTTGTCTTTGACGATGGTGAGTTGATATACCGTTTTGACAATACCCATGACCACCGCACTAAAAGACAGTGAGCAATGGAATGCGGGCAATGAGTATATGATAAGCTTACACATAGCCTAAGCTGAGTACAGCTATCAAGCTGATTCTCGTCCGTGAAGACATCTGGAGATTCCATACGATAGGTATGGGCAATGTGGCGAAGCAAACATCAGTGAAGATGTTGAAGGCTACCAATGTATCAGCCAATGGATCTCGCACCGTCGCAATTGCAGTCTTACCTGAGTTTGCTATTCCAAAGTGCATGACATACTTCAACGGATAGCAAGTGTGTGCGTACCTAGGATCCCAGAAGCCAGAGAAATGCTTGCAGCGTACGAAGAAGGTAAGCCAGGCGAGAACGGTATAAAAGATGACAAAGCCTAACAGCATCTTGTCAGACCTATACACCATGGAAGCGCCATACAGCAGCCAAGAAACTCACCAATCAATGCCCAGAGTGTGCGTGAGTACCATCTGTGATTGCTCAACCGGAGTAAGAAGAAAGCAATGGAGATTTTCAACAATCCGAGCGCGCCCATAGCAGAAATGATGCTCTGCCAAAAGGCGATGTGGTCCCAGATTCGTCTATCATCTGGCGAAAGGGTTGCGGTGTGTCGACCAAGACCATAGGGCCCTTGCAAGAAGAAGCAGATCCAGCCAACCAAAGCTCCAAGCTATCGGAGTGAGCATTGCAGATCAGTGATTTTGAGCAGAGAATAGTTACTCACAGCAGCTAGGACGATCACATAGTCATCTCGTCCGGGCGATTTAAGCAGGCCTATGCGTGCATAAAGACGAAGACCGACGCTGATCAGGGCGAGGATATGGAATACACCAGTAAGGGCGAGGAAACGAGTAAGGTTGCTTTGTGCCGCCCATTGAGGATCTAAATCCGCCTGCGATGATGGTGCAGTCATGACTGCATAGAAAGAATATGAGAGGCCGTCAAAACATCCGACTGGAGAATGACGAGATGCGGCCTTGAGGGCAAGGCTGTGTTTAAAGCGGTTCAAGTAGGTATGCAACTTGACCACCAACCACAAGCTCAATTAAACTCCAGGTCTTCCCGCGTCGCCGCTCGTAGCGAGGTAGATCTAAGGTTGGCGTCTATAGGATAAAACGGCTTTCTATGGAACATCTAGGGGTGACTACGCCGCGGCTTCGCATGAAATCACCATATGATACCCAGGTGACTGGATCCAGCTTCCTGAACCATGAGTTCGGGGAGCAGATGCCGTGTATTTGCACCAATTCGCCTTCAGGACTTCGGAGCATGGCCTCTTCACGCAGTTGGCTTCTAGATGAGAGCCCAGCGGTATGGGTCAGAAGACGAGTGCTCCTCGGGCGATAGCCAACTTCCGTTCGCCACCTCGCGTGCGTTGTATGTACGTTTTACGACGGAACAGCCATGTCACATTGGTGATGTGATTGGCGGAGGCACACTCGCAGTAGCCTGATCCCAGTTGGAGTGTCCTCGGAACCGGCATCAGGCAGGTTAAATCTCCTACACCCTAGCGACGCCGCGATCCTTCAAAGCCCATATGTGGTACCATATCCGAGAAGACATAATCAGAGGTCCTAGTACGATAGTAGAGCTGTTGACATGTAAGGGGTTCGCGTGTTCCCGTAGAAGGATTCATGGGAGACTCAGGTCGCCCTCGTCGGGAGTTCTGCCGAAGAAGACGAATGCCACGATTGCTCCGCATGTCGACTTTTGCGGTCCTTATCGAGAATATTGACATCGATATCTGAAGGCACCGGAGGCGGCAGAGCGAAACAGACGGTATTGCAGAGTGAGGCTTCGGATCCTCGGGAGAATGGCAATGTTGCTAGTGTGCCGTCCCACACGGGACGCGGCGTTCGAGGCGGTCGAGCCGCGACGCACGATCCAGCTGGCGCTCACGGCTGCGGCGTAGCTATCTCACCACCAGGGCACCTGCAGCATCTAGCCTCTGTGGGACGACCCAACATGTCGCCGCGATCCTTTTCGATAGAGTGGCCCGCTCGCATAGGATTCGGAAATTTCGGAATCTCAGCGTCAACACATGGAAAGATCATCCCCCAAACCCTTCATTCCCTATGTACACCTAGGTACAGTAATCACAAATCTGCGTCGGTACATAAGATCTTCCGACCACGTGTACCACGTGTGAGCAATCGATGTCGTGCTCGCAGCTCATGAAGCCCACGAGCATGTTACCCGTGCGTCGATCCTGCGAATACTCGCTTAGCGACGGTGGGCCTCTCTCATTCAGCAATGTCCTTCGCATTGAGAATCACTTTCCCGCACGGCAAGTAGAGAGAATCCGAGAGGATCACTAGGTGGCTTCTACACCTCGAACAGGCTTACATGATCAAGACCAATCCAGCGAGCTCACAGGTACATGCCACTTCGAAGACCAAGGGATGGTGTCTTGCAGATTGCATCTGCAAACCCTTCGTACCTCGCAGATCACACCCACCGGCTCATGCCACTCGGGAATACCACAATTGGCCTTTGCGCCGCACAGCACACCGGGTTTATGCTAAGGCAGCCAAAATCCTCAGCTACATCTAGAATGTCGCCCGTCAGCGACCATGACTAGCAGTCCTCACCTCACCCGCAGGCTCCAGTCGAGATAGCTTGTGGTCGCCTCTTCGGCTGTAAGTGTCCGACCCCAGTCTTTGCATGCGTCTGTAGAGCTTTGCGGTGCTCCTCGGTGGCGCGGTATCGGCAGTCGAACATATTAAAAGGCATATCCCCCACCACACATGAACTTTCCCATCGCTCAGCCAAGCAACGGAAGTCATTCTCAATCAGTTCTTCTCGTTCACTTAACGTCACACTCAAGATGCGTCTATCCAGCCTTCCAACTGCCCTTCTGGCATTCGCCGGTGCTGCCCAATCTCTAGCAGTTGAAAAGAGGGACTTGCTTTCGGATCTTCAGAACCAGGCTCTTGAAAACCTCAAGGCTGCGGAGAAGAATGGTACTCTGGAGAAAAGAGGTAGCTGCTCTATCTTCAATGCTTCTGTTCGCAAGGATTGGTAAGAACCTCAAGCATCTATTTGAGCAGTAAGACTAACACACGCGCAAGGGCTATCATGAGTGCGAAAGAGCGAAAAGCATACATCAGTGCTGTACAGTGCATGTTCGATGCTCCATCTCAATCCGATCCCGCCCTGGCACCTGGTGCAAAGACCCGCTACGATGACTTTGTCGCACAACATATCAACCAAACGTTAACGATCCACGGAACCGGTAACTTCTTGAGTTGGCACAGGTACTTTGTACATGGTTACGAGAAGGCGCTGAGAGAAGAATGCGGATACAAAGGTTACCAGCCCTACTGGAACTGGTTCGCCCACACAGATGACCTGACCAAGCACCCTGTCTTTGATGGTTCAGCGACAAGCATGGGCGGCGATGGAGAGTATGTAAAGCACAATGGAAGTGCAGGCGGTAAAGGCACGATTGCGCTGCCTTCTGGCGCAGGAGGTGGCTGCATAAAAGATGGTCCATTCAAGAAGTAAGTTCAGGATCTCAGTCCACTAGTATGCCACGTCTCTAACAGGTTCAGCTTGCAAATCAACCTTGGTCCCGTCTCTCCAGCAATGGCTGGCGAGGTACCTGTCAAATCGCCACTCGAATGGAACCCACGTTGCGCAAAAAGAGATCTCACCTCCTACTCATCCTCTACATGGATGACTTTTGAGAACCTCTACAACGTCACCCTCGGTACAGCCTCCAAGAACGTTGGACGCTTCCAAGACGAGCTCCAGGGACGTTTCCCTGACGGCTTCCTCGGCATGCACGGCGCAGGTCACTTCGCAATTGGAGGCGATGGCGGTGATGTTTTCAGCAGCCCCAACGACCCAGCTTTCTTCCTACACCACGCAATGGTCGACCGCGTATGGTGGCTTTGGCAGGCGCTGCATCTGGACCAGGCCAAGTCCGTTGCTGGCACCATCACCATCTTCAACCAGCCACCCAGCCGTGACGCTAGGCTTGACGACCCTATTGAGATGAACTACCTCAATCTGGACCCTACAACTATCGAGGATATGATGAGCACACTAGATGGAGAGCCGCTGTGCTACATTTACTTGTAGAGCGTCACCATTGTGGTGTATGTCTAATGATTAATTCTACCAATTCCAAAATACGCGAAATTCCCTGGTATGAGTGATGCTTAATGATCATGACTTGAATATATACTGCGTGTATGAAAGCTCAGAAATTAATAGAGCCGTGGACTGACTCGTACCTGTACCCACACTTCACGGCCCGCTGATTGGTCCGATCACCACAAGCCATCCCCATCCGCTATCGCCATCCTACTAACACCTCAATGAAATAAAACAACCTACCATTCCCTCTCCAAATGCCCCCAAAACCATGCCCAAACAGCCCATCCCCATAATCGGCGCGGGCATAGCCGGCCTAACCCTAAGCCGCAGCCTTCTCCACCGCGGCATCCCCAGCATAGTCTTCGACAAAGCGCCCCCAAACCGGCGAGGCTTCAACTACGCCATCACCCTCCACTCCACCGCCTACCAACCTTTGTTAAAGATCTTGAACCTCTCCGACACAGCTTTCAGAGCTCACGTTGCCATCGACGCCGAAGACGGCGGCGAAGGAAAACATGGCGAAAACATAGACATATCCAGCCACGGCGGCTTATACGACACCTCCACCTCTTTCCGCGCCAACCGCGCGAAGTTCGAAGATTTGCTAAGTCAAGACCTGGACATCCGGTTAGGCTATTCGCTCCAATCAGTCAAAAGCACGCCCACGGGACCGAGATTGCGCTTTGCCAATGGCGAGGTGTGGGAGGGCGGCGAACTCGTCGTAGGCGCTGATGGTGTGCATTCCAGTCTACGCAAACTGCTGCTGCCGGAAAAGTCAAGAGTGGATGTTTTGCCTTATGCTGTGTACTACGGGAAGAGGTGTATCATGCGGAAGGACTTCAACAGTATATTTGGGGGTAGGGCGGAGGGAAACCAGGGAAGGAATGTTTGGCAGACGACCAAGGAGGACGTGGTGCTTACTGTTAATGTGGATAAGAAGGAGGATAAGAAGGTGTGGGTTAGTTGGATCTACTCGCGGAAGGCGCGTGGGGAGACGGATCCGCTGTTCAATCCTGCTAGGTCAACGAATGCGGCTGAGAAGATACCTTTGGAGTTTTTCAAGGAAGTCCGCGCTCAGAAGATCTTTGGTTATCCTTTCTCGGCCATGTTGGATGTGCAGAGTATGCGCAGCGATAGGATATTGCATTGGCTGATGCGGACAACGTCTACGCCGTTGCCTGAATTGCATGACTTACTCGCGAAGAGTGGCGTGTGTCTGTTGGGTGATGCAGCACATGCAGAGCCTATTTTGGGAGGTAATGGAGCAAACGCTTCAATCATCGACGGCTTGAGTCTTGCCGATGCCATTGCGAGCGGTGAAGATGA
The DNA here is from genome assembly GCF_024043175.1 of Alternaria infectoria. Taxonomy (NCBI): domain Eukaryota; kingdom Fungi; phylum Ascomycota; class Dothideomycetes; order Pleosporales; family Pleosporaceae; genus Alternaria; species Alternaria infectoria. Next base: position 825,775 of record NW_026250693.1, on the reverse strand, counting down.
TGGTATATCGAATTGGTACAACGACCGCTATCCGAAGTGGGTGCAAGGGGCTGAACACAGTCAAGCAAATCTCGCGACAATGCATGGGTCACTACGGCCGGGTGTGAACCTTTAAGTTGATCATATTTTGTAGCTAGAGAAATCTGGGCAGCCAAAACCACCACGTACTCAATTCGCTACCAGAAGCATGCTGACACGCATTTTTTCACCGTTCATTCATACCATAGTCGCCTGTGTCGAGATAGATGAGACCGTTTACCAGCCACCACCACCAGTCGCGCCGCCATCACCCCAAGAAGCATCTCCACCAGCGGCAGTAGCAGTGTCGCCGCCAGAGGCGTCGTTGCCCCAGCCACCACCACCATCACCACCGTCCTCGGCAACCGGCTGCGGGCAGCGCTTGATGGTGTGACCCATCTCTTGGCAGTTGTTGCACTTGACCTTGGACCAGTCCTTGGGCTCGGGGCAGTCGCGAGAGAAGTGACCGGTCTTCTCGCAGTTGCGGCAGAGGGCCTTGTCAGGGTTCTTGGGCTGATCACAGTCCTTGGCCATATGCTCGGTGGAGTCACAGTTTCGGCAGGCCCGGGCGGCAACGTTGGGACACTGTGGTCGTTAGCAAGGACTAGAGACGGGTTGTTAGACAAGTGTACTTACATCCTTGGAGAAATGACCGGTCTCGTTGCACTTGCGGCACTCGACACCTTCAGCAGAACGGGGTTCAGGACACTCCTTGGAGTTGTGACCCTCCTGCTTGCAGTTCTTGCAGGCGTAGGGGTTGATGCGCTCCTTGGGACAGTCGCGTGCGCGATGGCCGTTCTCCTTGCAGTAGACACACTGGATCTCGGGAGCAGTGTTCTCGCGCTCAGCTTGCTCTTGCTTGCAGTGCTTGCGTACGTGACCAAGCTCACCACAGTTGCCGCACATCGGGACACCACAATCCTGGACGTAGCCACATGATGCAAGACGCTCCATGTTCTCGGCGGGATCTTTGGGCCAGCCTGTAGCCATCTTGGCGCGACGGGGCTTGGCAGAGAACTGGATAGAGAGGACGAACTTGCGATCAGGGTTACCGATGAGGTCGATGATGGTCATGTTGGGGGCGATTTCCTGTTCCTTGGCGATGAGGAAGACTGCAAGTCCATCTTCGCGGAGAGCTTCCTCGACGCCCGGAAGACTGAAGGCATCCATGGTAGCGCGAGCGTATGCCTTCAAGCAAACACGGAAGACATCGAGGTCCTTGGCTTTGGCCGCGTCGATGAGGGCGATCCAGGCAGCCTCATCATCCATCTCGGGGACGCCAGACCAGTTGACAATGCGACGGGACTTGCAGTCGACAGCACGGTGACCTTGTTGATCGCAAAGCTTGCAGGTGCCCTCGAAAGGGCGCTCAACGCGCTCGTTGGTACAATCCGCCTTGTTGTGACCGACTTGGCCGCAGTTGAAGCACTCGCCAGTGAGGCCGCCTCCACCGCCCTCAGGCTTGTCAGGGCAGTCGCGAGCGAAGTGACCGGTCTGCTTGCAGCTATAAAATGTGTCAGTATCGTCACAGTAGCTAGGCTGTATGGTCGGTTCGTGTTTTGCTTACATTCGGCAGCCGTCATCGCCAGCATCACCTCCACCACCGCCGGCGTCACCACCACCCCAAGAATCTCCAGCACCAGCGTCGGCGCCGGAATCACCACCAGGGGCAGGGTCCCATGAAGAGTCACCGCCTGTTGTCATGTTAGTATAGGCTGGGGGAAGTTGCGGTGTCACAAACCTGCAGTCGCACCAGTGTCGTCCCAGCTCATAGCTGCGGTTGTCGGCGAAGCAAAGGTTGACGTCGAATTGAGCAGATGAATGGGATTGTGAGCGGAGATAGAGAGAACTTGAAAGAGGGGAGATGGAGTGTCGGGGTTGAAAAATTGGTGTTGTGGGCGCAACTGCTCTGTTGATATACGCGGCAGGCCCGTGCTGAAACTCGGCGATGACGACACAGGTGAAGGTGAAGCAGAAAGGGAAGATGAGTGTCGGCAAGAGGAAAGACAGGTATACCGCACACGGGAAGTCTCACTACATGCCAATGCAGTAAGAGAAGGTGAAGTGGGTACTTGGGTATGAAGGGAGGGTAACGTGACGAAGGCCGCTTTGGGACGACAGTGAGAGATTCACCTACCGAAAAGAGTAGGAGCAACGATGAAATCATGAACACGACGAGTATGGATGATAAGGTAAAGACATTGAACAGGCATTTGGCACATGAAATACGTTAACACTCATCCTACACGCCAAGATCGCGTGCTTTCCCAGAAGCTGGTATCATGTCATGAACCTCACAACGAAGAGGCCGAATGCCTTCACGGCAACATGCTCAACCCAATCCAGTACCTGAACTCCAAGTAATGACGTCAAACTTAGAACAATGGCCGATCATACACCGCGGAACTAAGATATTGTTAGTATATGTTGGATAACGGTAACTGAATGTCTCATAGGTGTCACTTACCATTCGCACAACCAAGAACCACATAGCTCCAATGAATCTGAAAGCAGCCAAACCAGCAACACTGTACAGCACTACCGCCAAGTAGATGGTGGCAGCGTCGTTCTGCTTCTTCTGAGCCTCGTCGGGACTACTGACGGTGAGCTCCAGGCCACCCGACTGCAGAACCAAGGCTGATAGACCCAAGTTGCAGAACATCCAGAAGAGCACGACACCGGATCGGAAACCCTTGTAGTAGTCTTCTTGCTTCTCGCTGGCTGACGGTACCTTCTTCTCTTCCTTCCACTTTGCGCTGAAGACGCGGAGTTCAGTCTCGTATTGGGTGTTGAGATCGGCATCGTCAGTTGGCGCCTGGATATCCGCTTTACCGTCAGCCTTGGTGGTGACTGAAGGAAGCTTCTCCGGCTTGTCGTCTCCTTTGGTACCCCAGGTGATGTCGTGAGTGTTGCAGAAGGCGTAGACGTTGAGAATGTTGATGTAGGTGGGTGTCATGAGCAGGTACTGGAAGAAAGAGGTGAACATGTGCCATGGGTCCAAGAAGATGATGGACACCACTAGCCACATGACGTACGTCGATAGCAGTGATATGATCAATGTAGCAAAGATCTTATCCTTGAAAAGATCTGCCGCGTTGAAGCCGCCATTTGTTTCAATCTGTCCTTGTACGGAGCGAACGGTGATGAAGATGGACGCGAACATGAGATATGCCATGATGATGCACCAAAAGTAGACCATGGACATGTACCACTTGTTGGAACCTTGGGGCCGATTACCAAGTGATAAGATGAAACACGTTATCAGAACAGCAATGTAGAGCCACTCGAAGACGATAAAGAGAACTTTACCCGCGGTACCGAGTTCGTTTTGTAAAGAAGCAGTGAGGATGCGGAAGACCAAGAAGAAGTTACCGAGAGCGAACCAGGCGAAGATCATGCTGATAGTTTGGTAGACAAACTCAACGAGGAACATGGTTTTGCGCAAGAAAGAGTGATCGCTGCGGAAGATGTCGAAAGAGTGGGCCAGGGCGTAGACAGCAGCGAAGAAGGATCCGTTCAACCAACGACGACGTTGACTGATGAACTCGGCCATGGTGGTCGGTACATCCGTCTCTCCGGTAGCAGACTTGACGTACTGCAGGATCCAATGGCAGTTCCTCTTGGAGACCAACTCGAAACACAGGATACGGTCCTCAGCCAGGTACATGTTGGCTGTGAAGATACCAGCGTTGGCGCCGTGCATCTTCTCACCGGCAAAGTACTTCTCCAGTGGTCCTTGTCCTGTCTTGTCGTTTTGAAGGGCAACGTAACGGTACGCCGAGAAAGCACCGGGAAGCACAGAAATGAAACCAAACGCTGATTCAAGAGGCTTGTCCAGAATGTTGCTCATCTTGTACTCAAAGTTCTGCGTCGCTACCAATGGGTTCAAGAGCTTTTTGCCATGCTATTCAAGAGTCAGTACTAGGACAGCAAGTACCAATAATTTGGGTAGAAACTTACAACCAACATGGCTTTGATTTCACCACAAGCACCTGCGCACATCGGCTCAAGATCGAATGCCTTCCATAGCTGGTAGACTGAATCTTTTCCAGGCTTTGTACCAGCATCGATAAGCACACAGACATTAGGATCCAGCACAGCTCCGAAGGCCTGGAAGAACCATCTATGCGAGTTGATCTTCTTCTGGTTCTTCTCCTTGAGACAGAAGAGCATCTGTACTGGAGTGTTACCCTTCTTGACACCGACGACACCCTTCTTGATGTCGAGCGTCATCTGTGTGGTGTACTCGTAGATATGGGCAGTCACATCCTTGCCGTTGACTTGCTGCTTGGCAATGCCGTCCTGGTAGACACCGAGCGCTGCTAGCACGGCTCGGGTCCGCGGGTTGATCTTGGCACGACCATCGCTGACGACGCAGACTACGATCTTCTTCCACGCGTCCTTGCCCCACGTCTTGCTGTTGGTTCGCGAGTTCATGTACTCAATGTTCTTGATGACACCAATCATTGTCCGCGCAAACAGTTCGTCTTCCTCGTTGTACATGGTAATAACGATGAACAGCTCGGTATGCCTTGGCTTTGCGAAAAGCTTCTGGCGCAAAGTGAAGCGCTCCGCGTCGAAGTCTGCAGGGTCGCATGTGGCGGCCGAGTAGCGCATATGGGTGAATTCGTCACGCTCTGGGGGCTGTGCATGCGGAACCTGGTTCAGTAACCGCGGTGGAATCGGGCAATCGAGCACCAAGTTGCCCTTGAACAATTGGACCTCCTTGACGGTCTTCCATCGCTTTATTGGGGCGGGGCTTGGTGTAGGCGCAGGTTCATCATGAAACGGGTTCTCTGGGTCCATGTCCTCTGGATCATGAGGATCTGGGCCATATGAATTGGCGCCGTGTATCATGGGTCTGTTCATATCCTCATCTTGCCAGTAGTGTGTTGGCTGTGTTCCGTAGCCCGCGCCTGGGCTCTCGTCGTGGTGTGGAGTTGGGTCGTAAGGCTGGTTGTAGTAGGCATCGTGATGCGCTTGGGGATCGAGGGAGTAGTCCGAGTCGTGTCGTTGCGGTCGTGGGTCGTAATCGTCGTGATAGTTGCCTGCTGCGTAGGGAATGTTTTCTACTGAGTACTGTTCGGGTGTTAGCCTGCTGATCTCGCTGCTTGACCCATATTGGTTCTCGTGGTGCGATACATACACTTGGTTGTAATGGCAAGCGGTCGCCGGAAGCTGCTGCTGGGTTGGGTCCCATAGGGATCTCGAGGATGCCCGAAGGCTGTGGTGAAGCATAGCGGTCTTCTAGTTGATAGCCACGGAGAGGCTGGCCTGGCGAAGGAGTCCGCCCGTTGTTTCTTCGTGGGTCCATCTCGTACGGGTCGTCGCTACCACCTGGTGCGCCTTGCAATACCGTTAGTCTGGCTGACAGCTGAGGCACCTCGTGGATGGCAGAAGGCCTGTTTGGCGGTTCGTGGAAAGTGTCAAGATCGACTGGCCGCAACCATGCGACCGCGAATCCGCTAGGAGGCTACTCACCTAATCGGTTGTATGACATGGTGGTGTGTTTCTGGTTGGTGCTGCGCCTTCAATCTTTCTGCGGCAATGCGACGGACGGCTGAACAAGCCAAAACACAAATACAAGGGGTTGCCCAGCGAAAAGGCTAAAAGATGCGACGGTTGTGGTGTGCTATCGTATAGGCGTCGAGGGAATAGCGACTGGTATATGCCCGTGTTTCAGATACGTCTGGTGCAGTTTGGTGGGTCGGAAACGCGCCGAGTCGGTTGCGTGGAGCAACGGCGGGTAGGGAATGATGTAAGAAAGCGCAAGTAACCGGCTTCTTCACAATGCGCGACTGGGGCCTCAAAGTCAATAGAGATGAAGATGCTGGGATTGAGTTCAGCAATGAAAGGCTCGCTCCTCGAGGGTTCGCACATTCACGTCCACCTGAGCAGCTGCCAAGCAAGCACTCGCTGCGCAATCGCGGGGAGCGCCACACTTCACAGCCCTGCTATTACGAAGCCCGAATCTATTTCCGTCAAAGCTTTAGGTTATCAACGGGTGTGAAAGTGCCGGAGATTATCGCTATCGATAGTTAGCTGCGAGTACATGTTGACAAGATGACATGGCGGTTGCTTCCTGTCGCCGTCATCTTCTCAGTTCTGTCAGTTTGCACCTGGTATCCCAGCAAGTCATGAGGCACATGCAGATGCGGCTCTAGCAGCTTCAACGACTTCGGCGACCCCACACAGCCGAAGTGACAAGTCATCTGCTCATCGCAAATGTTTGTTGCCGTAGTGCAAGAGTGGGTGTCCTTGTCGAGGGTTACATCACACCGCTCGAGCCTACGCGTATGTAGCAAAAGCAATCTGACCCCTCAATCCGTAAACATACCTGAGTTGTAATGCACGGATGATCGTCTGTATCGCGTACGACGTGCTCGAGCATTTGTTCCTGTCGATCCCACGTCATGTTGCGGCGAAGCACACCACCAACCATGTAGAGGAATGCTGCATCACTGTGCAGTCAACTTAGTTTTGCGACATGCTTAGTAGATACACATGAAGTGCATCCGGTTGCATTGTCATCCAGTCTGTTGCGAGTGGAAATAGGCAGGCTTGCTGTGAGGAATCGCTTTACCTGACGAGGCTAATCCCGATGATACTCCGCCGTCCCCAGATCCTCTCAGATCGCTCGTAGCTCCACCAGGCTCAAGCATAGACAAAACCCCCCACCTACCAAACACGCAACCGGCCGAGACATATCCCAAAACACCACGATGAGCGACTCCAAATCCCCCAAACCCGTCTCCGTCCTATTCGTCTGCCTAGGAAACATCTGTAGGCCCCCATCCTCTTCCCTTCCCTACCCTCTCTAACACCCACAGGCCGTTCAACAATGGCAGAAGGCGTCTTCCAATCCCTCACCACCAACCCCCCACACCCCCTCATCTCCACAATCGACTCCTGCGGCACCGGCGCCTACCACCTCGGCTCCAGCCCCGACTCCCGCACCATGGCGACCCTCCGCAAAAACGGCATAACCTCCTACCGTCACTCCGCACGCAAATTCTCCCCCAGCAGCGACTTGGAGAAGTTCGACTACATACTCGCCATGGATGATGAGAATCTAGCGGACTTAGAGGCGTTAAGGCAGAGGGAGTTGAAGAAGGCAGATGTGGATGAGGAGAGTTTGGGGAGGGTTATGCTGTTTGGCGAGTTTGGGGGGAAGATGAGGAAAGGGAGGAGAGGAGAGAAGGGCGAGGAGATTGATGATCCGTATTACGGGGGTGATGATGGGTTTAGGATTGCGTATGAGCAGTGTGTTAAATTCAGCAAAGAGTTTTTGGAGAGGCTGGAGAGGGGCGAACTAAGCTGAGGGACTGGGATGTAGGATGAGATAGTTCACGCGATGGCGGGAGAATGGTGTAGGTGTGAAGTGGTTGTGTGTGTTTAGATACCCCATAGACTGGCTGGCCATAGGCTGATTATGCATGTACATTTCGATTACGAACGACTCTGATAAGTCGCGCTACTTCCTCCTGGGTATATTCCTTCGTCGTGTCGTTCGTTACGTTACGAGTTCCGCTTGATCTGCCTTTCTAAATCTAGTAGCTTCTCTACCATCTTTCCGCGCATGAAGTCGGTCAATCCGAGACTGTCTGTGTGTTAGCAACGTGCTCGCATGTTCCGCCTCGGGGGGTATACTCACATTCCTTCCCTCGTCACAACCCGGTACGTCCCGCTGTTCTGCCAGCCTCCATCACCTCCACTGACTTGTCCATTGGAGTCGACCTCTACACTGCCGAAAATGTCCTCCGGCCACGCGATGCGACCATAATCTGGTGGGTTCCTCAAGTCACTGATATGTATCCATCCTCCGTGGCCTGCACCTCCCGCTCCGCCTTGGTGGTTCGCGCCGCCTGCGCCATCATTCGGTTGTGAGAGGTGGAAGCCGCCCGGCGACGCGTAGACGGCGGCTTGGGATTGTACGTAAGGATCTTCGACAGCATGTGTCGCGAACACGGAGGAGAGGATAGGGAGGAATTGCGGGTTCTCGGTGAAGTTCTGCGGCGTTGGAGGGAGCGCGGTGCAGGAGCCTATGGCAAGTTGTGGTGTGGGAGGTTCGGTGGGCAGCAGTGATAGCAATCTTTTGCTCGGATCGAACGGATCTTTATGTACGTACTGAATTGGGTAAGTAGTTGCCTTTCTGACAGCGCGAAGTACATACGATGTGTGGGTTCTCTGCTAATGTCGACGCCTGTCGCGCGCCTCGAAGACGAAGCGTTTGCGCAGACGGACGTATCCGGCGCGATGAGCGCACGAATGTGTTCGCGAGCATCTGATATAGTACGGGACACATGAGGATATGCAATTGTAAGATTTGAGGGTATGTTTACTCTGGTTGCTGGGAATGGGTCTGATATATTCAGATGGTAGATTACTAACAATGACGAGGTTTCGGAAGTCCCGCTTTAGCGGCAGATCGAGCCGCCCATCGACCCTTCCGTCTTAGTTCGTTTCGCTGAAAAGTTACTTCAGCCACAGGCACGTTCAGTACCGCACCTGGGCATATCCGGGATAGCTCAAACAAATTTGCTATGAGTCCTAGATCGTGCAGTACAGTAAGCCCGTGTGGACCCTGGGTGAGTATTGCTGGTTGTCATGTACCCAAGTCTCGACCGCCGGCCATGATCATTCCCCAAACCATTACTAGCGTTACCCCACTAGCCATGCAAAATGTTTGAATGGGCGAATGGGAGTACGGACGCAGTTCGAGCGGGAGCCGAACGGTGTATCGGCTTAAGTAAGTAGGAAGGTGTTTTACCGTGGACTATCTCTTCGCCTTCGGCTCATCATTTCTTCTCGTGCTGCGTCAGTCGTACAACATGGCTTCAGATGCTGGGGAGATAGCTCCTATCGAGAAGAGGGTCGGAGAAACTAGCGATGCGAAGCAGACAGGGCTGCATCGGGATGCCGAAGTCGGTCCTGAGATGATCGATATCGATAGAATCGAAAGAGTCTATTCGTAAGTCACACATTTCTCATCACGAATTATGCTGACAGTCGCCCAGCAAGCTCGATCGCCGGATACTTCCAGCATTCTGGATTCTTTACTTTATATGCTCGGCGATTCGCTCCAATATCGGACTTGCTCAGACTATGAACCTGGCTGAAGGTCACGATCTGGGATCGGTACTCAACATCACACCCAAACAGGTCTCTACTGGTCTGGCGCTGTTCTACGTCTGCTATGTCATCTTCGATCTTCCCTCCAATCTCGTCATGTCAAGGGTTAGCCCGCATGCATGGATGAGTCGCATCGTGACCTGCGTTGGTATCATTGGCATGTGCCTGACGGCTATGAACGCTGCCTGGAATCTTTAGTAAGTCGTGAAGACACATGATTTTGAACGAGACTGACAGCAGCCCAGCCTCCTTCGACTACTCCTTGGTATCGTTATTGCAGGCATGTGGCCGGGTATGTCATACTACCTGACTCTTTTCTATCCTCCGTCTCGTACCGGCAAGCGTATCGGGCGCTACTTCACAGCATCTCAAATGTCCGCGGCGGTTGTGGGTTTGGTCTCGGCTGGCTTCCAGAAGATGGATGGAGTAGGTGGACTAGTTGGTTTTCAGTGGATGTTCCTTCTGTACGGTATCGTCGGCTTCATTGTCGGCATATCGCTACTGTGGTGGCTTCCTGACAGGCCACTACCCCCAGGCGAAGTACGCCAGCGAACTGGATGGATGAAGTGGCTGCCAGAAGGCAGACCAGCCCTGGAAGGTGAAGACGCCCGCATTCACTACGAGGATCTCACCCGCGTATACAGTCGCAAGCTGTGGACGATGAAAGATCTCTGGCACGTCGTCATCGACTGGAGGATATACCCTCTCGTTGTCATGTACTTTGGTGTAGTGGGTGTTGGGAACGGAACACAGGCATACGCGACTGTCATCATCCGCGGCATCAACCCGAGCCTCACAGGTATCCAGCTAAGTTTGCTCTCAGCACCCATCTGGATTGTAAGTGCCCGAAGTCATCTGGGGTAATTGAGGCTGACTATAACAGATGGATCTGATCGCTATTCTAATCGTGACGCCCTTCTCGGACCGTTTCCACCACCATCGACCTGCCTTCTTTAGTGCTGCTGTTGTGATACAGATCGCTGGTCTTCTGATTGCTACCTTCGCCAAAGACTGGTCGCGTTACGGTGGCGTCCTACTGATTGGCTTCGGACTTGGGCCGACAGTGCCGATTTGCATGGCCTGGTCCAACGAGATCTTCCAGCCCCGCCACGGAGAAGTGGGCGTAGCGGCAGCCGCCGCACTCGTCTCTGGACTTGGTAATCTGGGGAGTATCCTCACAACCTACGCACTATATTCTGGGTGGCCTGAAGATGCCAAAGACGGCCCGCACAAGTATCGCAACAGCAACTTTGTCATGATTGCCATCCTGTGCGCCAGTATACTCAGCGCAGGGAGCATGGTCGTCTTGTTGAGGGTGTTTGGAAACGGCAAGGGCAAACAGATCAGTAGTGCAAGCTCGACTAGCGAGGGCGAGGCTGCATACGTCGACGGTGCTGCCCGGCGCGAGGTCCAACAGAGGGGACTCGGACGAATGTTCTGCTTCCGATGAGATGATGAACGGGTGGAGTAGAGTCCTGCAGCCGTGATTGGTAATGTGGCATGTATGGAGAAGGTTAGCTGGGGATGGACTTTTGGGAATTGCCCATGGGGCAGCGGCCACGAGGACGTGGAGGGCTCGCGTGGAGGCGGGAGCGAGCTGTGCTTCATGCAAGTCAACATGTGCGGGCTGACTGCTGTAACACACGCGATAGAAGCACTACAGTAGATAACATCTTGGTCCGATTCCGGTGATCCGTTTGCTCGTGTCATTGCGGTTGCCCTTGCAGCCGTGACGGGGTGCGATAGGCGCGGCGGGCTGGTCAACCGCAGGCAGAGCCAAGAGGGGCTTCACGATACCCCAAGCTCCGTCACTTTTTGCGCCTAGTCCGCTTCCCCATAACTCCATCTTTTTCTTCACCTAGCGGAGCCCTGGCCCGCGTACAAATCCTCCCACCCTCCGCCCTCGACCGCAGACGCACTCCGTGTCTCACCAGGCCGCACCCCGCTACATACAGCATCGCTCCACTGCAGCCGGCCATCTCGCAATCGATAACCCGTGTCACCGGCCTGCACCCTCCCACCGCTCCGTCGCACGCCGCCGCCGCCGCCCGCACGCCCATCGTGTACCAAACTCCTCCCTCGCCTCACGCCTGTTTGATGGTGGCCCTCGCCGCGTCGTAGCGGGGCAGTGAGCCAAGCGCCGTCGACTCCCAGCACCGAGCCCCAGAACCACGGCTTGCGCGCCCCGCTGTAAAGCAGCAGACAGCAGTGACGTAAGTAGCTCCTCCCTTGTCTCCCCAGTCACCCGTTGCACGGGCGGAAATGAGCTCTCCCAACAGGCGCGCCCGTCTTCACATGCTTCTGATGCCTCCCGCCCGTTTGGCTCAGCCCTGCATTGGCACACCTGCTCACACTACATGTACAGTCCCCGCCGACGACCACCACCGAACACCCCGGCTAAGGCTTCAGCCAGCGCTCCGACGCACGACACGCCCCACTCTCCCACCGCCGTCGCATTCATACCACGCCCACCATGTCGGCCGCAATCGATAACGAGGACCTCGAGGAGCTCTCCATCTCCATGCCCGCCCAGCGGCGAGGAGCGGGCGCAGCAAGCACCACCAGGGCCAATGACCAGGCCGTCGCGCCGCCCACTGCGCTCGGTACAGCCGTGCAGGAGAGCAAGAGCAAGGACTCCAAGGCGAACCAGCGCCTCGGCCAGTATACCATAGTCAGGACACTCGGTGAGGGCTCGTTCGGTAAGGTCAAACTGGCCACCCACCAGGTCAGCGGCCAGAAGGTGGCGCTCAAGATCATAAACCGCAAGCGCCTGGTCACTCGAGACATGGCAGGCAGGATAGAGCGCGAGATCCAGTACTTGCAGCTGTTACGGCATCCTCATATCATCAAGCTGTGGGTTATTTGCATGTTTGTGAACTTCATGTACTGATTGTCCATAGCTACACCGTCATAACCACGCCGACGGAAATTATTATGGTCCTCGAGTACGCCGGTGGTGAGCTGTTCGACTACATCGTCAACCACGGGAAGCTGCAGGAAGCCCAGGCCCGCAAGTTCTTCCAGCAGATCGTATGCGCCGTCGAATACTGCCACAGACACAAGATCGTCCACCGAGATCTGAAGCCAGAGAACCTCCTACTCGATGACGACAGCAACGTCAAGATCGCCGACTTCGGACTGAGCAACATCATGACAGACGGCAACTTTCTCAAGACGAGCTGCGGAAGTCCAAACTACGCCGCGCCCGAAGTTATATCCGGAAAGTTGTATGCGGGTCCAGAAGTCGACGTCTGGAGTTGTGGTGTCATCCTCTACGTTCTCCTAGTGGGCCGACTACCCTTCGACGACGAGTATATTCCGACGCTGTTCAAAAAGATCGCTGCTGGGCAGTACAGCACCCCAAGCTATCTATCCCCGGGCGCTACGTCTTTGATCAGGAAGATGTTGATGGTCAACCCCGTACACCGCATCACGATCCCCGAACTACGGCAAGATCCCTGGTTCACCAAAGACCTGCCTCCGTATCTCGAACCACCTGCCCAGGATTTCTTCGACAGTGGGGCGGATCCGAATAAGGCGATCGATCCTAAGGCACTCGCGCCGTCGGCCGATGCTCCTCGTGTACAGGCGCTGCACGAGAATGTCGTGTCGAAGCTCGGCAAGACTATGGGTTACGCAAAGCATGACGTGCAAGATGCATTGGCACGCGATGAGCCTAGTGCGATAAAGGATGCCTACTTGATCGTTCGCGAGAACGAGATGATGCGGAAGAATCGTAAGCCACCCTCTCTGTTAACTTGTACGCGGCTAACAATCGGTTCTAGCCTTGTTGACGGGTCCTGAATGGGATCAAATGTCGCCTCCTACGCACGACAGTCATATGGACCGATTCCGGCCTCAGTCCTTGAACGCTGCTTCTCGACCCCAATTCATACCGCCATCGAACTCGGAACACGAACGGGCACGTCAAGGATCGAACGCCAGCAGCCAACTCGCAAATATAAGAAGTCCTGTGAGCACAGTCGCTATCTTGCCAAGCAGTCTCACAGAATACCACAAAGCCTACATGAAAGGTCACCCGAGACCACTCAGCAGGGTCCAAGACAATGATGGTCTCCCACCAACTCCAGAACAGACTGAAGAACAAAGGCAGATCTCAGCGAGAAGGCTGAAGCCAAACTTCCGCACGATGCCAGAAGCAGGCAGAAACAAGCCCGAGCCTATGACGAGTCTGCCAGCCAAGAAGCCTCGAGCGACCAAGTGGCAGTTCGGTATAAGGTCGAGGAACCAGCCTGCAGAGGCTATGCTTGCTATTTTCAAGGCTCTGAAAGCCATGGGCGCCGATTGGGAAGTACCTAAAATACGCCGAGCAGGTGGCAGGAGCGGATCCCGCAGCCGTAGTACTTCTCAGAACCCTGATGACCGCTCACCGCCGAAATCGCGAAGCCATTCGCAAGATTCGATATCATCGCATTCATCGCACGAAGACCAGGGAGCTAGGGTAAATTCACCACATCGTGAGCCGCTTACCGTACGTAACAAGGACACGAATGAGCAGGAGACGAGAGGTCGACAGAAGAGGCACTACAACCACACCAACGACTGGGGCTACCACGTGCCAGAAGATCCATGGGTCATCAACGCCCGCTTCCGCAAAGAAGGCATGTTCCCACCCGGTGTCGCACATCCGTCTTCCACGCACTCGTCGCGTGTCGATCTCGCCAACGACCCCTCGGGGCTTCGCAGGCGCAGTTCCACCAACGCAAGTGCATCAAGTATCAGTCACGGCATAGAAGGCCTGACTCCATCTGAGCGTGCAAACTCCATCAGCGAAGAACACCCCTACCCTGACGAGGCAGTCTGGATCTACATGTCCATTCAACTGTACAGTATCGACCGCGATTTCTTCGTCGTAGACTTCAAATGCGCCGGCTACGAACGTCTCGTGTCTAACCTCGTCCGCGAAATCAAAGCGACCCCCTCCCTTGACACATTCGCACTCTCCTCAAGCCACCAGAACCCGCATCAAGACGGATGGGATGACGAGCAAGGTATCTGGCGCAGACTGGGTGAGGGTGAGCCGCTACCCGAGGACCTGGCGAATAAGCTTCGCGAGGGAGGAACGGACATCCTACGAGAGCGAACGGAGCTTGTTGGTGCTGGCCGGCAGGAGGGAGAGAAGATTGTCACTAGCCCCTTTCCTTTCTTGGACGTCGCTAGTACCCTTATTCTGCAGCTGAGCGGGGAGTAAGTCACCGGCCATGTCATGGCACGGATAGAGGTGGCGTTGTTGGAACGACGGGATATGCATAGCACAGGTTCCGTGAACGTATAGATCGCTTATAGAGGGCAAATGTACGGATGAGGCTTTGATACCAGTGTAGTATAAGTACACTCAATATATCTTGTTAGATCATACATGTCGTTTCTCTAGTAAACAGCACATTTGTCTCGAGAGCAATAACAATAATCATCGTACATCAACAACCATTCATACATTTACAACTACACAACCACCAGGAGCAGGAGAGCTATCACATCAAAATAAACGCCCGTTGTTGTTAGTCTCTTTGACGCATATTCCATTGCTCCCTCGGCCAACTCATTTCATGAAGGAGCTTTCCAACCTTCTGCAGTTCCGCACACTCGGAGTGCCCAATACTAAATACATCATTTTGGAACAAAGGGGTGAGAAGAGCGTAGAAGAGGGGGGGGGGGGTGGAGAAAAGGTGTGTATCATGGTTTGATGGAAGGAAGAAAAGAAGGAGGGTGTTTATCGCATGCCGCCGAAGCCACCGCCAGCTGCGCCCATGGCACCTAGTCTCGAAGCGAGCTTGGGGTACTTTTCTTGCACCTAGTAGAGAGAGTTAGCATTTGGTTCGGTGTGAAGTGAAGATCATGTGGCTTACCTCAAGTTGTGTCCTGGTTGCCTCGGCGTAGCTGAGAGCGTTGACGATCTCGCCTTCTGTCCTAGACAGCTCGGCTGCGCGCTCAAAGTACTTGAGCGCCTCTGTGACCTTCCCTTGTTGCAGCAGCAGCTGTGCCATGGTTGCGACAGCGATGTCGCATTCGGGGTCGATGATGAGAGCCTTCTCGCACAGCTTCTCGGCGTCGTCGAAGTCGTTCTTCCATTGGAATAGCGCGAGCGCCTTGTTGATGAGGGGCAGGACGTTCATGCCGAGGGGCTTGCTCGTCTTCTCCATCTCGACAGCGGTATCGAACTTCTCGATGGCTTCCTGGTACTTTTGCTGGTCGAGCAGCAGTTCTCCGTAGTAGTTGTATACGTCGGGGACTTGGGAGAAGTTCTTCATGCAGCGGCGGAATGTAGCCATTGACGAGGCGATGCTGCCCATCTTGTATTGTGTGACACCGAGTTGGATGTGCGAGAAGATGAAGTCCTTGTCGAGGTCGATGGACTTCTGGTAGTCCTTTGCGGCCTCGCCGAACTCGGACTTGATGAAGTGTAGTTGTGCGCGGTGGTAGAAGATGTCGGGGTCGCTGGAGTTCTGTTCGAGGGCGGCGGCGAAGTCGGCTTCGGCGGCTTCGGGGTTGGCGAGCTCAAGGTGCATGCTCGCGCGCTTGATGAAGCTCTGTGTTAGTGTGGGCTGGAGCTCGATGCTCTTGTCCATGTCCTTGAGCGCGTCTTCGTTGTCGCCCTTGAGGTAGCTAAAGGTTCCGCGCATGTTATACGCGAAAGCCTCGTGCTCACCAAGGTCTCCGAGCTCGACTGCGCGGTCGAAAGCTGCGGCAGCTTCCGTGTATCCATCGCCGGTCTTGGTGGCCATGGCCTTCAGACCCTTGCGCAACTGGCCCTTTCCGCTCTCCTCATCAAGCTCGGCGTCGTCCTCGAGGCCCTCTGGTGTTGGCTTCGGTCGGAAGCTCTGGAGGTAGTTTGTGACGAAAGTCGGGCTGGGCAGCTTCTTCTCCTTGGAGGCGAGAATGGCCTTGCCCTTGGCGTCGGCGACCTTCTTAAGCAGACGCTCGACGCTCTGTGCGCTGCTCTCGTTGCGGAAGCCATCGATGATGCAGCTTGCAGTGTAGTCGAGGAGGGCCTCGCTGTTGCGCTCGACCTGCTCGTATGCGTTCGCTCGTCGGTTCAGCGCCTTTACGTATTCGTTGTCGAGGTTGATGGCGGCGGTCGTGTCCTCAATGACCTTGTCCCACTCAGACATGGCATTGTAGCAGGCGGCGCGGTTCGAATAGAAGACGGGGTCTTGCTTGCAGAGGATGGCCTTGCCGTAGAGGTCGATGGCGCGGTTGTAGTCCTTGGACCCGTAGGCCTTGTTGCCTGCAGCCTTGAGTTTCGCGGCATAGTCCTTGCGGTCCTACGAATCGTCAGTCATCGCCTTTGAGGGTGATTTGACGGGAGATGTGTCGCACCTCGTCTGAGAGTGAGCCCACGCTGTTCTCGTCAACCTCTGGGAGCTTGTCTTCGGTTGTTTCCGCTACAGATGCCTTCTTCTCTATTTTCTCATCAGTGCACGTCCTTGTCAGAGGGTTGTATCGACCTACCAGACTCTGCAGACTTCTCTGGCGCCGAGTCCTTCTCGGCCCTCTCCTTTGCGCGCTTGCGCTCGCGTTGCCTCTTGCGCTTGGTCGCCGCTGTGTCTGCCGCGCTGTCTCTTGAATCATTGGAGAAGTAGTAGACAGCCCCACCAGCACCGACAACCAGTGTTATACCCGCAATCGTGTATACGACACCCTTGTTCTCTGAAGCCCAATTGCTCAACCGATCCCATAGCGAGTTGTTCGTGTCGACGGCAATTCGGACAGGTGGCGGCGAGGGGATTCCCTGTGGTACGGGCGTGTTTACTGGCGCCATCTTTTCCAAATCTGTTGGGGTGATTTAGTTGGATGGGTGGTTGTCGAGCACGCTCTGCTGTGCTGCTCAATGTTGTGGTGTGTTGTCGCAGATTTTGGCTAGGCAAGCTTGGATCAATGGAATTAACGTCAGCGCCCGCGCGGAACGTCATCAAGGCCGTGCCGAAGAACCCCGTTGTGGACCCACACCTCACTCGAGCGCAGTCTTCCATTTCTTCTCCATTCAGAGTACTCGCATTGTTTCATGGAAACACTAAACAGGATTCAGAAGTAGATAACATACAAGTCTTCGTTCTCTTTAGGAGCTGGCTAAGGTTCAGTTATTTTACACTAAAATAGACTGCAGCGCATCTGCTCAGTTTCTTCCTTGCATGAGGTACCAAAAAATAGAATGCTCAATTTCGCGCAAAGAGGAAGAACTTCCAGAAGTCGATTTCTTGCTCACCAGTTTCGGTCTGCGAGACCTCGGGCTTCTTGTTCGCGCACGACACAAGACCGGTCTTCAAGTAAGTCCTCAGCCAGACTACGATCCCACTAGTAAATGCAGATGATCGTGTTGCATGGGAGATGGACTTCGCCATTTTGAAGAGACCACGGTATGCGAAGACTATGTGGACGTGGTTCATCAGTAATGCATGTGCGGGGCTGGTTGGGCTTTCGAAACCTGTTGTCACACATGCAGCATCATCCACAGGAAGGAGTTCAAGGGAGATCAAGAGGCGAAAGCAAATCGCAGATCTCAAAGCGCTCGCGGAACGCAAGGGCAAAAGCTGACGATGCATCACACCCCAAAATGGTACTGCTGGCGGACAGTTTCATTGATGGAAAATATATACCATATCTATTCCAATACATCGGTTGACACACCATAGTCTGGCATGACTGCGTTGGCAGTATATCGACACCGTGCCAAGTGGCCTGACCTACACATGCCCGAATGATGTTACTCATCCGCGCAAGCTGTACTTCAACCCCCACACCACTCTCTACTGCATCCGAGACAATGGCAAAACAAACAACGGACCACTCCGAGGCTAAGTATGACCCGAATACATGATGCAGTGAGTCTAGCATGAGCGCCTCTCTAAGCGCACAAAGGGCTGCACCAGTCACGGACGCAAGACAAATGAGACAGAGAGTGACCCGATTCTGGTTCCCAATTCTTCCTCGTGTGATCAAACATGCATATCCCTACATTTATATAGCCTTTCTCTCGATCCTGAATGCAGTCGCTCTTGCCTCTATTATAGACTTCGCGGGTTGCAAAAGCAAGGGCTCCGGTAATACCTCTAAAACTTCTCGCAAGCGGGCCTCATATCGAGCTCATGTGTCCACAAGCAAGGCTTCTGTTGATGCAGCCAAAGATACGTCTCACCAACAGCATCGGCGCTCATCTTCTTGCCCACCTTCTGGTCTTCTCCGTCTTCATCTGCAATCGCACCATTGCCGATCGTATGTACGACATGCACGCCCTTCTCGCTCATCTCACGGGCCAGTGTCTGCGCTAATTGACGGACAGAGGCACGTCCAGCGCCATATGCGGCGAATTGGGCACTGCATCGAAGCGCGCCGAGCGTGCCAGTGAAGATAAGTGTCTGTTGTCAAGAATCAGTATTGCATGCAACGAGCTGGTGATGACGATTCTGCTTACGCCCTTCTTCTCCCCTCCATCCATCAAGCCCGTCTCACCATGATCCGCAAAGAATCTCTTCAAACTCTCCTGCGCAAACGTAAAAGCCCCTCCAACATACGTCTCCAGACTTTCCTCAAAGTCTTCCCTCGTCTCTTCCAAGAACGGCTTCTTGCTTGAATGCTTGATACTGTATATCGCCAGCTTCAGGTTCAGCCCCTTGAAGCTCTCGTGTGCTTTGATGTCTGCGAACGCCTTCTCTAGAGATGCTTTCGAAGTGTCGCTTGGGAAGGCCTCGAGAACCGCATTTTCGTTGGCGGAGCGGACTGTAGAGATGACGCTTTGGAGATTTTCGGGGCGTCGGGCTAAGAGTGCGACGGCGAGGTTGCCATGGGCGGGTGATGAGAGGATGCGTGCTATTCCTGTTCCCTAGACGTGTTTCATTAGACGCGTGTGTTCGGTGCGGGGCCTGCAAGACGACTTACAGTAGCGGGTCCGGCTCCGATGAGAATTGCGAGACCTGATGGCGGCATTGTGGAGTTTGCTGAAGGTGTTTTTACGGTCTAACTCTTGTTCGGCGTATTGTGCCTATCTGTGTTGCTTTTGTTTTGTGGGTAGATATTTGAAGTTCCATCATTGCATCATACGCGGTAGTGACGTCTACGCTGAAAATCAATAGTTATTTCCGTTATATCCTCGAATGTTGGTAGGTAGAGCGTTGATCAACTTCAGCAGTACCTAGGTATGGTGAATCCAAATATTTACAGGGCCGACTGCGGCTGGATGGTCGGTACAAATATTTGATGCTCGAAGCCAGCCTGGGCAGAATATGACGTCATCTGACATAGAACAAACACCTATCAAGTCTATAGGAATAGCTACGATAGGTGGTGATTGCGTTCAACCGCCTTTGGGAAATCTATGAGTAATCATACTGAGATGAATAGATGACAGTGAGGCTACATCTTACATGTCTGGATACTAATCTGTCCTTGCTATCTAGTTGTGAGTCCCTGTTCCCTGTCCAAGTCGTATTTGGGAGATTTATCTCGGTCCGTGTGGTTGTCGACAGCAAGACGCACTTCGCGATGCCAACATACTGGTTCTGACTATCGAATGCACACCTAGGTACAGTAGTCGTACGCGTACAAAGGGATTGGTAGGGTCCAGGGCAGTTGGATCCTACACCAGTTTAACCCAAATCTGCCGTACGTCCGGAGTCTTCGTCGTTCCTCACACCCCCTCATTCCTTTTGAAAGATCCATCGCGGTCCAGACCGACGCATACCCACATCAGGTCTTCAGATATTGGACCCAGGTCCACATTCACAGTACCGGGTGTGTACTTCTGCATGCTGCAGAGCCGACATGAAGCCGAGATGGGCTCAGATCTCCCGAGGCAATGAATATGATATCCAAAGAGAAGTATAATATCCGAATCCATGTTGGGAGTGGCTCAGGCTCGCACTCCCTAGCAGCTTGCGTGATAGATCGTTCAGAAAGTATAATCATGGTCTACTGTTTCAGCTGATGAGATACAAGCGATAACATACCCTGTCCTGTCCTGCCAGACACTAACTCTTCATTGGAAAGACCGAACATTGGCAAGAATTCATGCGTATAGCCTTATGTGGGTACTGCACCAGTGGAAATTGGTGCGCAGGTGCGGAGAAAGATATCTGGTGAGTGTCGTGTGTCGTAGAGAAGACATAGCCGAACCAGGCGTTCCCATTTCTGAGACTGGAAATGCTCGCGCGTTGGGGCCATCCTGATAATATTTATGGGCGTGCGCCGGAGCTAGTGCTTGTAGCGCTTGTGACGTGCATGAAAAGGCCATGTGCTCTCATCCCTGCAGACGCAAATGATTTCGACCCCCTTTGAAGTTCATTGGCCACTAACGACGAGCTAACAGCAAAAGTGAGCAAGGGCGAGGTCGCTACACCTGTAAGGAAACCTAACATCCTACCTAACTACTCCTCATGGATCGTCGATAGCCCTTTCACATAGGGGCGCAGCCATGAAGCATCACGAAAATTGCGAAAGTCTCGATCCGGCATCCCTGTCCCCACCTCGTGTTTCACTCCAGCTTTCGCTCACCGATCAGGCGCCGTGGACGAGACCTCCCCATTGGAACACCATGTCGTCACTGTCGCCATCTGCGCTCTTCTCCATGCCCATACAGCCTCAAGCGAGCAAGCCCTGCCGTGCTGGCCCGCAAGCTCAACGACGTGCCTTCGGGATCTCATCCGCTGGGCGCGGTAAGATCTCCCGGAGCGATGAGTACCAACGATTCCATTCTATGGCCACAGTCGCGGCTTCTCATCAATGTATGTTGGCGAATGCTCTAGATTCT
Organism: Alternaria infectoria; assembly: GCF_024043175.1. NCBI lineage: Eukaryota > Fungi > Ascomycota > Dothideomycetes > Pleosporales > Pleosporaceae > Alternaria > Alternaria infectoria. Next base: position 804,861 of record NW_026250693.1, on the reverse strand, counting down.
GGAGCGTGGATGAGCTTGGGGGAGATGGAGCTATCACGCATTCGAAGAGCTCAGCATTCGAGTACACTACAGTGAACGCAACAAATCCTGGTGATCGTGCCAAATCCTGCACGAAAAGCATCCCTTCGAAAGAGAAACTCATTTTTCAGGCGCAATATTGAGGCGCTTTGAAAGTGGCCATGGTTTGCTGTCACGCGCTGACCACCAGTGCTCACAGCCGACCCATACGAATTACCGAGAGATACATGCTCAGGGCTGGGCGACCTTGTCCGGCCCATGCGCCACATTCCAAGCGCGGAACATGCCTCTACTTCACCGACTACACGCTAGTGAGGATGGGCGGAACTCCCTCTTCAGCCTGTGCCGCAATTTAGTTGTACACCATCTGAGCTCACGTGTATCGCAACAATTCGGCAAGCCGCCCATCAGACAGTGTGCCATAGAAGGTCAGTTCTGGCGTCAAGCATACTCAGCTTAGCTGACATTGCGAACAGGCACTCATCAACCCAGCAATCCTTCTTTATATCGAAAGTATAGCATTCGGAGGTTTGGTTGCTCACGGAAAGCATAGCCAGGTCTGGGTCGCTATCAACGCCCCGACGACGTTTACGCTCCCCTGTCCGCCCGTCGCACGAAAGCCACCTGCGAACGCAGCACTGTCAGGGTGAAAATCCCTTGAGGAATACACACAGGCCCGATACAGAGATTGATCCGACCCCACACGACCCACGTGTGTGATTACAGGGCCCCGTGTCTGTAAAACGACATCATGCCTCTTGCCGACTTCCCATGAGTTGTCATAGCCGAGCCGCTCGATTTTTGACATGATGCAAGCGATCAAGTCTGGGACGCGCCGCAAGGCTGAGTACAAACGATCGTATTGTATTCAGAAGCGAGCTAGGCGCTACGGATTGCGTAGTCCCCCTAACATATGATGGGCCGACTAGCTGCATATTCATGCAATATGTACGCCCGTTATGAAGGCCTCTGTGGATCCAGCTGATCACTCATACAACATACGGCACTAAACCGATGTGCAGTCACAGTGTCTTCACCAAGGCACGCCATGAGGCTACGGTAGAGACGCCGACCTAGTCATGCACAGTGCAGTACGCTGTTCTCCAAGCGCTCTAGCTCTTCACTACCTGCGTGTGACAAGCGAACGGCCCGGCAGCGGATGTGTCATATTCGTAACAGGCAAAGTCAAGTTGTCCTTAGCGGTGAGCTAGATCTCGATGCGGGAGCCATCTAATGAACCTAAGAATTCCCGGGAATCGTAGACATGGTGAGTGAGTGAGAGCGATGGATGCCTTGGCTATCAGCGGATAGCCGCACCATACGCTCAATCAAAGGTGGACAGATCATAGCGCGATTACCGGCAGTGTTTGTTATACGTACACGGTGTAGGTAACATCACTCGGGATTCGACTACTGCAACCCCGGGCCCAACGGATGCGACACTAGGATGTGTTGGCATGGGAGGGGTGGAAACACTGTATATGCTGGCTACACCAATAGCAAGAAGCCACCCTCGTAAGCTGAAAGCTCGGCAGCGCATCTTTACCTATTGAGCCAATAGAGCGCATATGTCGGCAGACCCTGACATGCTTGAAAGCTGCGCAGCTCAACGTGGTCGCAGATTGGCGGTTCCGAGGCGTCTCGCATTGGAGCTGCACCGAGGCCTCGACCGCTGCTGCCCATATTGCAAGCATTACGCTGGCATGACATCCTGTTGCAGAGGATTCCGGTGAGCCACAGGCGCTGTCGTGAGTGGTAGTGGTTGTGTTGGATTGTAGGCTGTGCCTTAAGCACGGTGAAGGACGAAGGCTCAATAATAAGGTACATGGATCCTTGTCATCACCATCGCAAATCGCGGATTAGGTCTCAGATCAGAAATTAGTATGCTTGATCACATGCTTGCATCGCACGAGTGGAAGATGAAGATAAGATCTGATGAAGATATGAGGCCTGTCCGTTTCAACTCACCTGCATATGCAGGAGCTGGGCGGATAGTGACTACTTGGAATCCCTGACAATTATAGGTTCGACCGCATAGGGCTGATGGGAATAGGGAAAGTCCTTGCTCTCCATCGGGCGGACTGCTTGAAAGGATTGCATCCACATGTCGAAGGTTCGATGTGCGGCACGAACATCTGTCAATATCAGAGCCACGTTCCGAGGATCTGCGCATCGCATCGCCTCGCTTTCTGCCACCGGCATGCCGCCTACGCGAACTTTGAGTACGATCATTACGGTGGATTGTGTGGCAACCATGGGCCCACATGATACTCCCGAAGAACGTCCTACCAGTAAGCAACTCTCCTCAGCACAGTGGATAAGTTGGTGGAGGGCAGGAGACCCAATTTCGCCCGTGTGGCGAAGCTTCGATGCGTTCCGCTGCCTCCCCCCGTGAGCGTTAGACCCGAGTCGCAGGGTGGTTCAGTGAGGATTTGCCCACTGTCATGGCGGCTGACTGACAGGCATTAGCGTAGAGGGCATCAGGTGACGAATCACGATAAGACGGGGAGGAGACACATAGGTACATGGTCACCCACCCACTCGAACCGTCCATGCTAGCGGGAATGGTTTTCGGCCCTGTTCCAATGTTCCGGCGAGCTAAAGTCGAATGTCAGTCTCTCGTTAGCAAGTGCGGCTCCGTCAGCTCTAAATTCACACACCGTGACAACGGCGGCGTGCGATTACGCGATAAACGTCTTCAAGAGATTCCCATTGATCGAGAATGAGGTATAAGAACGCCCACCTCAGGCTCACTCCTGAATCGCATCACTACAACTGCCATTACATTTACATTTACAACGCCACATACATCGAATCAATACGAAATATAACTAGTTCATTTTGAGCCTGACCACTGAGCGGAATACACTGCAATCGACGTATCGAACATGACTTCTCCGGTACTCAGCGCGAGGTCCTCGTTTGACAGTCTCCACAGCAGCTCCTCGTCCAATTTCAGTTCTCCTGATCAACTTCCACCGGCAGTAACGGGGCCCATGGTATGGCAAGGTGATGGACTCCAACCAGCTGAGTACGTAGTCAAACTTACCGACTGCGATATTCGGAATGTGAGGGCGGCCATCATCAAGTTCAAGCGTGAGTGCAAAACCAAATTACTCAGTTCTTCTTCTACGAGCCGATGCTGATTCACACCTTTAGTCACTGGTCTTCCGCGGACAAAGATAGATCAGAAAACCTTTGATCTCGGCAGCCCCAAATTGGCTAGTAAGCTCTCATCAATCAGCAAAGAGCTTCACCACGGCACCAACGTGGTCGTACTCCGGGGTCTTGATAGTGCTTACCTCAATGACGAAGAGGCCGTAATTGCTTTTGCGGGCATATGCTCCTACGTCTGCCCAGAAAGAGCAACAGACGCCTATGCGAATCAAACGCTGAGTCACGTTCTCGACGCCACCAGGAAGAGAGTTCCAGACGACTGCAAAAACCTCGGTCTCGCTGGGTCCAAAATCACTGCAGCGATGGATTTCCACAGTGATCGCTTCTCCGGCGACGTTATTGCTCTGTACGTGCGCAACGACGGCGGACCAGACGCTGGTGGCGAGCAGTTCGTTGCGAGCTTTCCAAGAATCTATAACGAGCTTCTTGAAAAGGACCCAGAAGTGCTCGAGACGATGGCCGAGCCAAACTGGCCCTTCGAGCTAAAGCAAAAGTAAGCACGGCTTTTGTCGTATCTGATGTCTCGAAGTTTTGCTAATTAACTTCAGGGATGGGGCGCCTTACCTAGAATTAGGACCTACCCTCTTCTTCTCCAAGGGAAAACCCATGTGCCAGCTAGTCAAGGCCCCACTACTTGGTACTGATAGCATCCCGCGTGACCCTAGCATGCCCAGGGTCACTCGGAAGCAGCTGCACGCAATGCACGCCGTTGAAGAGCTAGCCAAGCGCTTCTGCACGAAGGTTGACCGGGAACAAGGCGACATCCAGTTTCTCCATAACCTGACCGTCATGCACGCCCGTGCAGCATACCGCGGTGTTGATGGCAAAGCTAGTACCCGGCACCTATTGCGCCTGTTCCTCCGCGACTCCACAAATGCTTGGGAGAAGCCGGCTAGCTGCCGCAACAACTTTGACGACCCGTTCACTCCCGGCAGACCTCAGAGTCTCCCTGTTTTTGACACCGACCCATGGCGCAACATCAGCGGACGCGAGAGCCACGGCTAGCTACTTCCGTATCTACTAGACTTTACGGAGTAAAGTTCTCCCAGGCGCAGATGGTGGCAGAAATGACTTGAGCAAATTTGGCATGCGTTTCGCAATGATGACAGAGAATGACGGCGCTTTCCTGTGTTCATACTTTTTTATTGGCCTGATTTAGTATTCCCCTGTTGACTAGACTGACGGTAGACGTACTCAAATATTCATCACATTTGCCTCCCATTTCTCTCCACAAAACCGCGACCCGCGAAACAGGCTAGAAAATGACTCGCGAATGCCATTCAAAATGACTGGGTATCAAAAAACAGAGGGGAACAACATGACACGGAGCAAACGCGAACGTTACGCTCCAGCTTCCTTGAAAAGCTTTACGATCCATTGACTAGAGGTGGACCAGTGCGTTGCGGCAAACCCGGTAAGCGGCGGCTGGAAGCGATCTACGCTGGTTAACAAATGACTTGCAGTAGCGGATCTACGGTACCAACTTACCGGGCTTATTTCGGTCAAATAGATTGGCAATGGCTGTGACATATGCGAATCCTTCTGCATCAATATGACCTCGCTCCCGGAGCTCGTCCGGGTTGTCGCGTGCTAATTTGAACGGGGAGTAGCCCCGAAGAATGCAGCGCCAATGGTACAGCAGCACTGGAAAAGCGAATTCCCACTTCTTGATCTGAGTGGTCACCACGTTGCTGACCTGGTTCTCGAGCAACTAGCAGAGTTAGAGCGGTCAGAATCTGTAAAGGAAAAATGAGATAGTGACGTCCACTTACTGTGCCGTTCTTTGACTTGATGTAGTCTTGCGCACCGTGATGGATGTACTCGAGATTCCAGAAGATGACATAGAATGCCAGAAAGAGCTCATACCAAGGCTTGATCCTGGGTCTGAAAATCAGCGCCACTAGTTCCTTGACGAAAAGCTTTTCCAGTTTGCGAAGGTATTTCACAGCCGCGACATCCATTTGGTGGGTTATGGCGCCAGGGAGTGGGCGGTCGCATGAGTTGCGGTCGTAGGCTTCGTAGTCGCTACGGCCGAGTCGGCGATAATCGTACTCGCGAATGCCAGGTATGTTCTCCGAGAAGACGGAGCCATATCCTTGGGATACGACGGAAAGACATTGGAGTCGCATTGCGAGATCGAGGACTTTGCTTCCGTTTACCCTTCGCATGCGTACCACCTCCTGGTAAGTATGATAGGCGACTTCGTCCTGCCGAATGCGAGCAAATATCCACTCCTCGATCGCTGGCTGAAGGCTGGAGAAGTAACGTTCGTAGGCCTGAACGAGATTCGCAGTATCGTATATGGCGTAGGCCGGTTGTTCGACAGACGGAACCTGTCCATCCCGGTTGGACCAGACGGACGTCGCGACATCAAGCGGGCCGCGCGTTGGGCTATAAGGCCGGAAGGCGATACGCATAGGCTGTGCGTTCGGTATAGGACCGTAGCCAGGGAGGTTCCAGATGATTTCCATCTCGTAGAGTTGACTGTTGTGTATCCAGTCGTAACCAAGGAACTCGGCTTCCTCTTGGTGCTCGCGGCCATTGCCTGTCTAGTTGTGAGAAGCAAACAAGCAGCAGATGTTGCAATGACTTACAACGACGTATAAGACTAGTGTCTTCGAGATGCTCCCTGTAACAGGGCTCGCGAAAGGATCGGGCGTGGCCTGTGATCTTCTCACACTTTTCACACGGATCTCCTTCGTCACACTACATTCGTTAGTCTTGCACTGCGTCATGTTGGACATGCATACCCCTGATTTGTAGAATCTACAACGAACGCATATACGCTTGGTCTTGCGCATGGTGTGGGTCTTCTCCCTCTGTCTTTCCTGGAGAGGGCCCTTCCGCTTGGACACCTTCAGCTTCTCCTGGCGCTCAACGAAAGACGAAGGAACCTTGGCTGCTTTCTTCTTTGGCGGTGGTCTATGCTGAGCCAACAAATGGGTGGTTGTCTGATCGACTGGGACCGGCTGCCGTGCGTAAAGTTCATGATCAGGTGGTGCTTCAGCGACGGCCCATTCCCGCGACATGGTCTGAGGAGGCTCGTAAACAGTAGGCGCATTGGAAGTTTCGACGGGGTTCATGGGCCAAGGGATAGTAGATGTGCTATGGTGCCTCGTATCTGGAGCTCGGGTGGTAACAGCGTCGCCAACATGACCAGAGTACTGCTGATGCGCTTCCCACCCGACATCATGCTGCAATGGTACCTGTGGCGCGTGGTTCGTGTGCAGCAGAACAGTCTGCGGCTGTGAATGCGAGAGTCGTGGGACTGGAGGTAGCTTCTGAGCATGATTCGAGTACGGTGGGTCTACCGTATTGGCGGGGGACTCCTGGATGATTTAGTCGCGAACCTAGTGCAGGGCACAACATTGCTTGTGTGCACTTACTGACGAAACGCGCAGCTCGTTAAAGCGCTCTGTACTGCGAAAGACGTGATCCTGCGAAGCCAAGGGTAATGCGTGCCCCAGATCCAGCGCCGGCTGGTGCTGGTACTGGTGTTGGTGCTGATAGTGGCGCGGGATTGTGGGAATTTGGTGCGGCACGGACGCGCTCCCCTCAGCATCACAATAGGGGACGGTCGAGCGCGTCGTGTAGTTCTGCTCAGGTCCAGCGTGCTGCCACTCCAGAGGTGCCTGTCTGACGTAACCAGACCAAGCCGTTGGAGCAGACTGCGGATGCGTACCAGCGGAGTCTACTCCGACTGCCGGGTACTGTAAGAATTGCGCCGTTGACGGGCCGGCAGCGTACGAGTCGTGGCTGGGAGCATGATGCTGCTGCCATGCGCCCAAGCCATACAAAGGGTCGTGGTTGCTTGTGGGGAAGTCCTGGTAGTGCGAGGGAGTTTGGGCGGCATTCCTGTACTGCGAACTGGTGGTAGACATGGAGGGCTGCGGCTGACTGCGTACAACTTCAGAGGACGTGTCGCGAGGGTGCGTGTCGCTCATTCGCTTAGAAGTAATGGGCAAGATCCGTGTAGCAGGGAACGATGGCGGCCTGGGCCGTAAAGCAAAGCCGGTACGGTAGATCGTTGCTTTTCGAGTTCGATGGTAGGAAGGCTCGAGGAGGCACCAAAGGCAGGTCGAGAACCACACTGGTTCATTGTGTCGGTGCCATGCATGTCTTAGCTTCCGTTAGGGCTGCATCTCCCCGCGAACCTGCCTCGCGTACCAGACGGACACACAACCTTCATCTTACTTCTGCATCTGCGCCGTCTCTTTGTTTACCGCTATCGGTCGCTGCAATTGATTTCGTCTTCTTCGCTGTAGTACCGACTAAGTTTGCCACCTGTAAGTCGTATCGATGTCCTCCATGAAGGAAATTCGCTTACAAGGCAGGCGGCCTACCTTTCGACAACGGGATCTTATCCCGTCCAATGCCAGCGCTGTATTCCAAGCAACATACAAATGCGGGTATGATGTCTCAACTCGCTTTATGCACAACTATGCGTAATGGCAGTGCGTGCTTATCGTAGACAAAGAGATGTTGGTAGCATGTCTCTCCTGAATGCATGCGTACTCTGTTGCGAGATTGCATTGCTTTAAATGACCTGCATATTGAACTTCGATATGTTTCCCCAGAACGAAGTTCGTATTTGCAGTGCTAGTAGCCGAGCAAAGTCATGCTTTTTCCATCTGTAGAAGGCGTACGCCTAGCTACTTTAGATGACCTGGACCGAATCTCGCTTGTTGCGGCTGCTGCGTTCTTTTCTTCGCCTTCTTTTCAGTTTCAACGCGTCAATTACCAGACATTTCCATCTGACACTATATCTTCCTACTTTGTTCAGTACGAGAAAGCCTTAAGAGATCCTGCATGCGTGGTGCTCGTTGCAGAAGATAATATTCAAGAAGATGAGTCTGAACACGTGTACGAAGCGTTGCGAGAGTCCTTCAAGTCGGTCCTTCCGACACGGAGAAGTATCGTAGGAGTTTGCAGTATTCAGCTCAAATCAGAATCAGCATATGTCCATCATTTCCAACCCAAAGACGTGCTTGCTGGCGTTGCTGAGCGACTGAATGTCCCTGACCTCGAAAGAGATCAAAGTACTGAAGCCGTGGAGATCTATAACGCAGTCACGCGTCCAGCAAAACTGCAGTATGCATAACTGACGTATCTAGACGCAGATTGCTGACAGCGGAGAATAGGCATCTAGAGGGCAAAATGCGCCTCTGTACTTTAGCAGTGGCACCCTGTTATTGGCGGCGAGGCCATGCAGGAAGACTCGTGAGCTATTGCACTCAGCTAGCAGATCTCGACGATGCGTTGTTGGTAGGTCTGACTGGCTCAGAGAAAGCATCTCGGCTAATATTGTCCAGGGAGTATCCGCTACGCCTTGTGGTGCCACGGTTGTTTCGAAAGCCGGGTTCCAGGAACGAGACTATGTTCGTTACACGCCCATGACGACGGCGCAATCAGGCACTATGCATACGGCTGGCTTCGAGCTTTGGTAAGACCAACAGACCGAAAGTGCGTGCAGCAGAAGCGCTGACCTCAAGTTTGTACTGCAGGATCGGGGTGCGCTTGCCCGGCGGTAGAGTTGATTCCGTCAACATCGCGACATGCTCGGAGAGTCCGACTACCTCGCAGTCAGCAACATCATCGGTGTGAGATCTTGGCAATCTGCAGCCACGTTGGGCACTGGGGCCGGGGCGTAATGTGTGGTGAGGTCGACACTAGACTCATCGGTGCGGATTATCTCGTCGGGCCTGCACTTTCCGGTCAGGCAGGCGCGAGTAAGCTTAGTAGGAGTAGACGCGCGATCGCATGGAGAAGGCGTTGAGTAAACATCTCGGAAATAATTAAACTGTCATTATACCCATCGACCCTTCCATATTGGTTGCGGATACACTCGATTGACCCTGTGACTACACCATCGGTCACGATACGCACCAGTAACCCAAAGAAGCATGCACGTAGAGCGTCGCATCATCAGGACTTGCTCTTCTTCGCCTTACCCTTGGCTGGCTTCTCTTCCTCCTCACCGTCATTCTCATCTTCGTCATACGTCTTCCGCTTTCCAGCGCCGGCAACCCTCGATGACTTCCTGGTTCCCTCTGTCCTCTCCTTGGCTTTCGCCTTAGGGGCGGCGGCCTTCTTTGGCTCAGCAGACTTTGCCGCACCCTTAGCACCAGCTTTGGCGCCAGTCTTCTTCGCACCAGTGTTGGCCTTGGGCTTCTGCGCGCTTGGAGGGGCCTCCTCTTCTGCAGCCTCTTCCTCAGCGTCGTTATTCTCCTTCTCCTCTTCGGCATCCTCCTTCTTCTCATTCTCCTTGTCGTCTTCTTCCGCAGGCTCTTCGTCTTCTGCTTTCTCAGTCTCTTCCTTCTCTTCTTTCTCTTCGGCCTTCTTCTTGCCCTTGGACTTTTGTTGTGGAGCCCCCTTCTTCGGTTCGTTCTTGCTGCCAGCCTCGTTCTCGTAGCCGCCGCCCTTCTTTTCGTACTCTTTCGAGAGCTTGCTAGCCTATACATCGCGTCAGTCTATGCACGAATCAATGCGCACTGTCGCATTCATTGAGGACATTAAGAAAGGAAGCCACACAAACTCACCTTCCATGCACTCCATTGTCCCTTGCCACCACCGTCTTTGTTGGTTTCGTTCTTCACTTCCTCCTTGACCTTCTCCCTCAACTTAGGATCCGTTGGCTTTCCTTTGCTGGATGGCCTAGGCAGAAGAACATCATAGTCAGCATTTCATTCTCAAAGATATCATAACTTCAAGCCAACAGCGACAACGCCAGCGTGTGACAATGCGCGTACTGTACGCGAACAACAAAACGGCGCATCATCACCATTGCGATCGCGGTCGCAATCGCAATCGCAACATGAGAACAACACCAAAACTACATACATTTTCAAGATCTATCACCGAAAATTAGGATGCTGGGCGGATGTGCGTAGTAGTAATAAAGCAGCTGATGTAAAAAGAGGCAGACAGGGTAACAATCCAAAGGCGCGTCGCAGTCGCGTGTCGCCAACTATGTACCTGGCAGGCTGGCACAAGCGGCAGGATTTAGCGTCTTTTTGTTTTGATACGCAGTTAGCAAGGGCCATGACATCACGACTCCTGAACATGGGCAGTCCAGCCATCTCACAACAACAATCATGCACGTGCGCAGATGCCGTGGTACCACACCCCTCTTTAGTCGTGGCTCCAGGCGCGAGGGTTCGACGCTTCCGGTTTCCAGGGGCGATATCATGCACACTATCGATTTGCTTGGCAAGAGAAATGGACTTGGGGGAAGTTTAAATCTCGTGTGGCGTAACGCTTGATTACGGGGGAGATGCGTTTGTGGAATGTGTGCGGGTGAGCGTCTGCGCGAGATTTCGACGACCCAGAAATGGGCTGCCGTGGCATCACGGGAGTTACACTCATGGTACAGCTGCTCTCGCTACCAGTCAAAACCGACCTTGGTTCCAACTCGAGGTATCTCGAGAGGCCTCTTTTGGTGGGGCATGTCCGCAGCGGATGGAGACATGCATTGGGAGAGATAACAGGATAGTAATACGGCTCGCTATGTTCATGTGTGTAGTGACAACAGGCAACCCGCTAATAACGCGACAACCAATTGTCCAAGGCGACGACGCTGCGTTCATTTCTGTTCGCTCGCTTTGCCAGTAGTCCCGTTCCCCGCCTCGCCTCGCTGCTCGTCGCGCTTAAACTTCTTATCAGCCTCTTTGACTATTCTTTCTGCCTCGCCCATGATGTCGCTGCCTACCCTCCATACTCGCAGTATTACGCCCTGTTCAGAGAGAACCTGCTCTGCATGTGCCCATCTCTGCCGCCACAACTGCTCCTTCTTTGTGCCGTACTGCTCGCCTGCAGCACCACCTAGGGTACTACCTGTGCTGGTGCGGTTAATGCCCTGCCGCGGCGCTGCAGTAGAGAATGGCTGAGATGTTTGCGCAGAGATGGCCTGAGGGCGACTATGGTAGGGTATAGAGGGTGCGTTCTGCCACGCTGACGATGCTTTGGAGCCCACGTAAGACGCTGCGCTTGCAGCTGTATCGCGGTTTCCGCGTCGAGGCGGAGGTGGAGGTGGGCCTTTGCGAACACCAGTTACATCTAGACTGGAAGCATTGGAACCGGGCTCCTCTGTGGAACGCAGTGCGGGTAGATTACTGTAGACAGACCACAACTTGTCGCGAGCCATACCAGCGTATGAATGCTGGTCCTCTGACGCCTGGCTCTGGTAGCTCATAGATGGCTTAGGTCCCACTGGAGGCTTGGAGAGTGCTGATGTGTTTGCGCTTCTTGAAGCACTGACTTGCTGTGCAAGCGGACTGGATTGAGTGACAGCCGCTGAGGTTTTTCGGGGCTTAGGTGGTTGCGGTCGCGGGTTGGAAGTGGATTGCGCATTGAATGATTCCGTCGACGGGCTCCTTAAAGCGACTGGCTTCTTAGGAGGCGGCGGCGCAGACTTCATACTCGCGTTCGAGGCGACTGATGAGCGATGTCTTTCGTTGTCGGCTTGAGTTTCACTATTGAACTTCCTCAGCGCGGGTGAATCATTTACCTCATCGTCGGAGGATAGGTCTATCAGATTGTTCGAGGAAGCTTGTTGTGATGTGGTGTGCGGAGAGGACTTCCTATTAGGCAAACTTGGACGCTTGTTGTTCTCCGCATCCATGTCACGTAATGAGGCTGCAATGGCAGCTTTCAGTTCAGGGTCGTGCTCTTCAGATGGCGGTCGAGCCTTAGTCGAAGCTGCCGAGCTACCACCACTGTTACGTTGTGTCGATGGTGTTGATGAAGAGTGGTCGCCTGGTGAGGACCCGGTGGAAGGATCAAAGAAGCCCGGGCTATCTGTCGTGGTGACGTCGCGGATGAAAACGGCGACAACTCGCCCAGGATTTTCAAGCACGAAATCGGTATAAACCTCCAGATCCGCCTCGCCACTATCTCCGATTAGGATGAAGTTTCGTTCTGGGAAGTCTCTTGCGATCTTATCCAGAGTGACCTTCTTTCTCTCTGCCACGGGCTCGAATATGCCTTGGAGCATACCGCTGTATTGCTTCAGGTGGAATGAGCCTGGTGGTAGTCCAGCTAACTCAAAGTATTTGGAGATGACAGGATATAGCTGCCAGGGCGAGTTGGAGACATAGTGGAACTTGACTCCCAGCTCCGCCATTCTGTTGTACCACTCTCTGACACCATCGATGGTGAGATCGACTAGGTCGCGGATGAAGACGTTGCGAAAGATTTCGCGAGCGCCGCTGCCAATAGCGGAGTGCTTTATTGTGTCATCAATGTCGCTGATTATGCTGATACCCTGCGAGGCAGTGACAATCACTTCCTCGGTTGCCGATAGCTTGTCTGATGCTAAGATGCGAACGTGGGTGGGTACGAAGTCCAAAGCCGCGCTCATACTGAAATGGCCTGCAGCGTCGGTGTATACGGTCCTCTGTTTCGATATGTTCTCATTGTAGAAGAAGACACTGATGGGAGTATTGGCCATGGGTATCGCTAGGAAATGTCGCAGCCGAGCCATCAACCGAGCGTTGGCTTCAGCGAGTTCTGATGGGCTCATCTCCGACGGCTGGTTCCATGACCCTCTCTTCTGCAACGGTTGAATACTGGCTTCGCTTCTCATGGAATCCTTGGATGTGCTGTGAGCGAGCTGGTGGGTCCTGCCGTTGTTCGGCCGCGTGCTGTTCCCACTCTCTGTCCGGTATAGCTGCGTGTCGTCCATGTCCTTGGCTGGCCTCTCGCTGTAAGCACCGCGTGCTGCAGCTCTTGCCTCTCTCTCGCCCCTCCGTAGAATTTCCTCGGCCTCTCTAGCTGCCATGGCTTCGTCTTGTTGGGCGTCGCGCAGGTGGGCTCGTTCGCGGAAGCCATGCCGTTGCGGACTCGTATCGCGACTACTCTCCGCGGATGAGTTGGGCGTAGCAGGTGCCTGTACGCCGACTAACTGCCGTGCCAGACCGATGAATAGCCTCTGCTTCCGTGACATCTGCCCCCTGTGTGGCGAGTATATCCAGCCGCGCACATCGACGTCGACGACCGCGTTGTCATCCTCGTAGTTGTTCCATTGCTGCTTCCAGAACTCGGCATCGCCGGCGCCGGTCGAGTCTCGAACGTCGCGCCCTTGGCCTTCCGTCTCTTGGATGGTGCCTGGCTGTGCTTCTGGCTTCCGCTTAATGTGTCGCCGGGCATAGCTGGGAAAGAGTATCATCTCCTCCCGCCCGCTTCTAACGACGGCGGCATCTGGGAATCCGCCTGGTGTATCGTCCTCGTAGTCATATTGTGCCTCCTTGCTACTCCAGTTGGAGGCATATTGCTGCGTGTACGTCTGCCGGAGTTCGTTCGCGGCCTTGAGATAGCCCGCCAGCTTCCGTCTCCGCGTGCCAGGCTCTCGCGCCTCGTAGCTCTCTTGGTACGTCATTGCTTTGTTGCCGGAAGGTGTAGTTCCCGGACGCGTGGCTATCTGCTGTCGTCGCAGCCTCGCAGCATCTTCGAGATAGCTGCGGCCGCTCAACCTCCGCGTGTAGCCTCGTAGGCGCTGAACAATACCCTGCTTCCCCTGCGCCTTGGCAGCCTGGCGGTAGACGATGTATTTGTAGATGCGGGCCTTGGCGCTGTTCTTGAGCGAGTGGAGCGTGTCGTGGCGGAACTTGGAGAGGTGAAGGCGCGCGCGTGCTCGAGTCCGGGGGAAGAGGAAGCGCAGGAGGGACGAGGGACCGTGGGCGGCGGGCTTGCGGCGGAAGGGCGATTTGGGCATTCAGCCGACTCAGCGGGCTGCAGCTGTCTGACTTTGCTGGACGAGGGATTGCGCAGGCTTCGAGGCACCCGATGCATGTTCTAGGCACTATGATGCTCCAATTCGGCTGCCGGTACGTCATGTGTGGAGGTGCCTGCGCCTCTAGTCTCAGCCACATGTCAGCTGGCCCCTGGGTCTGGCAACACGGCACCGTCTTTTGCAATTCACCATACAGCTACGCATCAAGTTTCTTGGTAGTCTTGTCTTCTCTAATTCTAGGTTCTAAATCCGCCAACCTTCAGCGCTTCGACAATGCCGCATCAACCGCCTTGCTGATATGTGGGACATCCTTCTCCAGTGCATCGATAATCTCATCCCACATCCTTGCACTCAGCTCCTTCATCTCAGGCCCTGCCAGGCTCGGTGGAGTTGGCTGAATGCTGTCCTCTTTCCAAAACCTGCCATGTACACTCTCCCCCTGCGTGGTCCCACTCAACACCATGTTCGCAGCAGAAGCCGCAGATCTCATGAACAAGAAGATGAAGAAGAACGCCAATATGTGCACGCCAGGAAAGAAGCGGTCGCGTCCCAAGTCGGTATTGACCCAACCAGGGCAGATGCTGGTAATGATCACATCGCCTGAAGATATCTCTTCGGCAAGCTTGTTCGTAGCGTACATAAGGAAGACCTTGGAGAACTTGTACTGGCTACCCTCCTTGTGGTTTTCTTCTTTATTGTAGTGCTCGAGTACGCTGGGCTTTTGCCGGACTTCTGGTGGGACAACAGCGCGTTGGTGTAGACCAGAGTTGACAAACTCCAGGACCGGAATTCTGCCAGTGTGCTGTTGAGATTCCTTCAGTTTTGGTAGAAGCAAAACGGCCAAAAGTGTTGTAGATAGTGTGTTGACCTGTATGTCCTCTTCCCATCCATATCTTGACTGTATGAACTTCACTCGCCAAGCACCAGCGTTCAACACAGCTATGTCGAGATGGTCAAGCGCGTGTGCGCGGTTGGCGAAAGCTTCTAGGCTGTCATACGACATCATATCGAGTTCCCAAACCTCCAGCTGATCATTGCGTCCGAGCCGAGCCTCCAGAGCCGATTTCGTGGATTCGCCTTTCTTCACATCGCGCGCGGCGATGATGACTTTGGCGGCACCCAATTTCGCAAACTTGAAGACTGCCTCTACGCCGATACCCGAAGTCGCACCAGTCACAATGATGTTCCTGCCAGTATAATTTTCATGGACCTCTTTTGGTGGTGTGATCCATTTACTTTTGAAGACTCTGAATATGCCAGCCATCGTGGACGAAAAGAAGGTGGATAGTCAACCGATGAGTTGAAGTGTAGCACACTGTAGCAGAGAATATATTGAGAGCTGAGTGCGATTGAAAAAAAGAACGATATGATTGGGAAACAGAGCGCAAATGCAGGAAGAAGGCTCGCCCTAAATGGAGCTCTCTTGCGGCGTAGCTCAGCTCCGATTCGTCCACGAGTGTTGTCCAGTCTCTCAGACCGCACGACACGTACTGGGTAACAAGTCGAGAATTGTGTACAGTCTAATATGAAGAACTCGAATGTCCACTGGGATTTACACGATATCGATGTTTCCTCAAGACGGCGTTGATCTGGATGCTGAGGGCTGCGCAGAAGAGCTCCTCTACTTCAGTGAACAAATGGGTATCTTTGCACGAGAATTCTTTCCCAACAACCCCGAACTTAAACAGAGGAGCTTCCCGAGGTCGTATTATGAGCGAGTATAGCTAGGCAATGAGACGTAGCGACAAATGGATAGAAGTTAGGATGATGCAAGACGTCTTTCCCATCCAGAGTTCATGACTAGCGGGGCTTGGCATACGTGAGTGGTTGGCGATTTCGGGCAGCGTCAACGACGTAAACACGCGAGTGAAGGTAGAATTGTATGCGCCGCCTCGCCATGATAGCTCCGTACCCATCGCCCCCTCGCAACCGCTAAACCAACACCACTACTCTCGCCCGACTCACTGCGCAACCTCCCACAATGGCCTACAACCAACGCCCACCACGAGGCCCCGCGGCCGCTGGAGGTGCCCCAAACATGGGCCCGGACTTCAACGCCATGCTCCAGCGCTCCATGCAGGCACCTGGACAGCTGCAACCCCCGGGCTCCGAGATTCCACGCGGGCCCTCGCCGTCTTCTGGTGAGCCACGACCCCCGCCGACACGCACAATGGCGCAGTGCTAATACCGCCCCAGGTTACGAAGGCGTATACAGTGCCACTCCACCACCACAACATGCAAACATGCTCGGTGGTGCACGAGGGCAGGCGCCGCCCCCTGTACTCCCCGTCGACCTCCCACCGCAGGCCTTCCTGACATCGGCAATGCTATTAGACATGGTGGACAGTATGGACACACCTAGCCAGGAGTCTGAGAGGACATGACGTTGACACAATTCAGAAAAGGTCGACGTGCTATTACGTGACGAGAAAGAGTACATTGGCATATTACGCTCCTACGACCAATTCGGTGCGTCCACCACCAACCCTCCCCGCGTCATCGATACCCCAGCTAACACTCTCCAGCCAACCTCGTCCTCACAGAATGCTACGAGCGAATAGCAGCCCGCAATCCCGACGCATCGCCCTCCTCCGACCTCTCCGTGCCCCGCTGGCTAATACACGACGTCAAGCTCCCCGGTGTCATGACCGTACGAGGCGAGAACGTCACCATATGCGCGACCGTCGACCTCGACCGAGAAGAACACCCCAAAGGCGCAATGTTCGCCGAAGAAGACCAAGTCCGCGCGTTGGCGGCGTCCCAAAAAGCAGAGAAGAAAGAGGCGGATTCGCGGAAAGCAAAGGCGTTGAAGCAGGCTGGTATTGAGCCTGGCTTCGGTATGCAAGGGTAGTTGGTCAGATTAGGTCTACCACGAATACAAAAGGGCAAAAACACGGGGAATAGGGAATATGAATTATGACATGGAAGCTTTGGTGGCATCGGAAAGAGACTCGTTATAGTCTCTGGCTAGCTACGCTTGGCCGTGGTTATGATATCAATGATACCAGGACACTATGTCCACCTGCGATTGGGCAACGTCTCGATTTGGGGGTTTTGGAGCGTCGACTGATCTGGCTAGAGTGATGTCTTGCTGCATTTGAAACGATATAGGCCGACTGGAGTCCGAAAATCGAACAAAGAGGGATTGTCTAAACTCTTCTCGGACTTCATGACTTGACTTCAAATAACGTGACGTTGCTGTGTGACATGGTTACGTTCATCAATGTAAGCGACAATGTGGTGGCCAGTACACGTTCAGGGAGTAGAGCGTTCCAGGTGTCAAATACTACCTAGTACTAGATTGTGTTCTGAGAACACTATACACACCCTGCCCATTTAAGTCTACGATCACTAGAGTATCTTTACGATTACATTGTCTGGCGCCATGGTGCCTACAAAACAGATACAGTCGCGACCCCCTTATTATGGGTACTTGGGAGTCTTGTGCTGCTTCACTTCAATATCAACACGCACATGAGCCATGATACTCTCAGTACCTTCAGCACGATGCGTGTCTTCGATATATGCAGCAATGGCAGCAAAGCCTAGCGCAGCTGGTAGCCAGGGCTCTCAGTACCGGATGTGTGGCATGATGCATTTTTGCGGCTCCATAGCTTCATTTGGGCATGGCAGAGCGGACGAGTTCAAGCGATGGCCCGATCGAACGGCGCCGATCGTCTGAATGAGGACTGAGGAGGACTGAGGAGGACTGCCATGGCGATTCATGTCTCGCTATGATGATAACAGACAACTCAAGACATCTATCCTCGGAAAGGCCCTGCCCCTTGTACTACGACGTGGGTGTAGCAACACATGTCCTGCAAGACACAGCATACAGCATGCATGAGGCTCCACTGTGGTACATCAAGCTGCGCCTGGCAGCTGTCCAGTCCAGCCTAACGGTATATGCTAAGCCCAGGCGGCTCGACAGCACTGCCTCATTCCAACCGAGAGTGTATATGGCCGTCGAGGCCGCGCTACCGAACGTATTCGCGTGATCGTAATGAGGTACGGGTGGAGCCGTCAATATGGGCACGGCGCGTTCGAGGTGGGTATGGTGGGTACATGTATGCAGTGAGCTGCATTCGGTGACGGACGTTGGTCCGCTGCGTTGAGGGGTCACCGAGCTGTCCGCATCGTTGCTACGACGAAGGAGCATGTCGGAGGGACAAGATCCCTCGTGTCACTCCGCTGCACTACTGTTGTGTCACAACATGAACACTGGAGTCAACATACGATGCGTTTGTGAGTTCCACTTACCGCTGATGCTGGAGAGATGCTCAGGCGGGAGGCACATAGTCACCAGTACCCAGCAATCTCGTCTCGACGGCCACGGCACTGACAAGATTTCCATGGAAGGTCCCAGCAGGCAGCTCGCGACAAGACCGTCAGACTGCACGATGCAGCTTGAACTCTGACGGGAGAGTAGGGCCGGTGTTGGACCAGGCTACGGGAAGAAGCAGCTGTCAAACGGCGGCTAGTGCTCCTTCCATTGTGGGTCTTGGCTGCTCACCAGAGTGAACGACTCTTGGGCGAACAACGGAGCTTCCTGCACAAGAACAAAACTGATTAGTACAATGGATATTCTGTACTAAGCTGCAGTGAAGCCTTTATCCGCCGTTAGTACTGTCTTGGGTGCGCGACGTATAGCGTCATCCGCAGAAGGCTCGGCTCGGTTGAGAAAGATCTGGGAAAGCCTCTTGACCTTGTTGAACCCAGTTCTCGACAGATTTGCGAGGCGCTGCAGCTCTCATTACCGGTGTTGAGATGCAGGAGGCTGAGAGACGCGGTAGAGCGATGCGGGTAGTGGCGACTGTGCCCCCTAGTTCACTCCGTGTAAGACGCGTGATAGTGGGATGCATTCCGCGTGTCGCAGTCGAATCTCGGACACTGGAAGATGTAGAGAGTACAGGAAGCCGTTGTGTATAAGAGTTTGAAGATGAGAAGTGGGTGTGGCTGCCCTTCGACATGGATGAGGCAAGTACTAGTTGCTAGGGTACCATACTTTGGAGGCAGTCACGTCGGACGTGTTCTGTCTCCAGCCCTCACGACCTTTCACCCTCTTCATCAAGCTGTCATCCGGCTTGGTATCATCATCTACGATGCCACATCCTCTAGGAACCTCCAACACGATGGCGTGGTCGTCACACAGACGTGCGGCTCCCCTCTGATGTCACAACGCTCCCGCACACGCTCCTCGGCCAGCAAGCAAGCATTGAACCTTCACGCCGCTAACCTCCTCGGGCTTACAAGCCTGGAAGTCCAGAGATGCCCGACCAACTCTGCAGGCCATGATGATCCATTACTTACGCTTCCAGCGACGGCCAGAGTTGTAACGCAGATGAACCACATCTCTCTGACGAGCGGGGTGAGCAGCTCATGAGACAGTAGGAGCATCCAACGATCGATCAGCCTAGCCGACCTCGGAAGGACACACCGATGAGCTGCCCTCAGCTGCGTCATACAAGACCGCTTCGCCCACTCGCTCCACGACTCGACGCTTAGCGACCCTTACCCTGCGACGCTGGCCCACACGACATACACAAGAATCTCTTTCTTCCATTGTTAGCAGCGAATGAGTATACCTCGTTGGAACAACAGGAGACGAAATATGGTAGCGTCCAATACTAGAATGCATTGTTCCTAGATTGAGACATGCGAAAGGGCAGCGTCGAAATGGAAACGCCAAAAGAAACCGGAGAAAATGCCATGCGCGGTCTAGAACCGTCATTGTTTCCGACTCTTTCGAGATTGGGCTGTATGCACAATGCACGGGGACGGAAAAGCCACGACGCCAAGGCCAGATGCACGCTGCGTGCCAATCAACAATGAGTAGCCAGCGTCGGGGAATTGAGACGTGTGGAAAGCTGCAGGTACATGGAAAAGCAAGCAAGAGACATTGGAAGTAGGCAAATACCGGATTGGGCAGCGCACGACACCCTCGGCACTGCCCAGGCTACGTACCAGAGCACTATACACAACTCCGAGTCGAGCCCGCTCGGTGCAGCCGCATGGAACGCTGCGGTTGTATAGTCCGATTCGCTCGACGCGATATCTCTTGCCGATACGTCTCCTCGAAGCCTCCACAACGATCGCACAAAGATAGCTTGCTGGATCCTATGGCGCTCCGTCTCCTCGTGAGGTGGTTTCGCTAGTTTGCTCTTTCCTCGCTATGCACGCCGCGCTTTGTGGTCTGGGGTATCAGGCTCGAATACCAAATATTCGTCGGGTGTTCCTGTTCTCGACTTTGAACGCGCGCTGTGAAAGACAGATTTCCTCCCGGGGGCTTGGGATTTACACATCCCGTATTGGATCGTATGGGCGAGTTTCGCTTGGTGAATACTCCGTTCGTTGTGGGCTCGATGACTGAACGCTGCTGTCTGGAGGCGATTGGGCTGTCTGGACTTGTATTGGTGACCCCGATCCTGACCCTGAGCTCGTGCCTGGCATCCCTTGTAGCATGCTGCCGGCTTCTGCAAAGTCATTTGAATCAGCTAATGTACTTGTATAGGGCGTCACCGTAGCCGACCGCTACCTCGAGTCACCAGAGTAGGGCACAAATGCACATACCATATTTCCGCTGGATGTCTCGGAGTAACTGCGACACTCGCCACTTCAGGATGATCATCTCGACAGGTGGGATACCTTCAGCACTCAGGCGGGCGTTGATCCTCTCCAGCATTTGTTCTTTCTCGTTCGCGGGGATGAGGATCCATCTTTTCCAGTCAGGGTGCGCCTCTGCAAGCTGCCTGGCCTCGTCTTTGGTTATGAACTAGTCCCGTTAGCCAAGCATACCCTTGCGACAAGAGTATACCTACGTAGAATCGGTCCCATTGTTCCTGGCTGTGGTTTGCAGCTGTTCGGGCCTCTTGGACCGTCGCATTTATCCGAATACTCATGGCGACTGGACGACCTGGGGACAACGAACGACGCTCAAAGAAAGCCTGCTAGTTTCTGGAATCACAGGAAGCAAGAGGAGCGGGAGATTTTAGGGCACCGCGGTCTACCCCCCGCTTCCGCCTAGTCTTGGCAGGATTTTGTTTTGAGGGAGGCTGAGGTGAGGAACTGTGACGGTGCTCGCAGGGCTCGGGCCTTAGAAAGTCGGAATCGGCGGTGGCTGAAATGCTTGTGCGTCATTCTCCAAAGGATGTCATTGGCAGAAAGCACCTCGAGTAAGAACGGCAATTTCTCATGTCTATTGTTTTTCCACGAACCTCCTGGCAGACGTTGGTTCTCGTGTCATATCGCCCTGGTGGTGGGCCACCGACGAAGGACGATCAGCTCTTGCTGTCAAATTTCATGCCGTACGCCCATTTGAACGTTCCAGCACGGACATTCGGTAGTCTTCGGCAACACCACGTTCAGTAATTCTAGGAACGATGCGATTGCTTTTCCAATCGCAGCCGTTCTTAACGAATATGTGTCGTACAAATACAATATAGGTCATTCAGTAATTCAGCACCAGGCGACCGGTCACGCATGGTTTCGCCTGACCAACACGAAGATTATTCAGGAGGTGCGGGATCCTTGCAATTAAGAGGCCTCTGCCGCAGCCGAGCGCGGAAAATTCGATACTGTACGCGTTCGGCCGCTATGGTCGATCAACCGTGTACGCGGACCCGGGGTCAGACTCGATAGTCCAGGTCACATTTCCGGCCCTAACCGGCCCGAGCCTCAATGTGCAGCACGTTCCAGGGCTATCCTAGAGAGCTGATGTGTGGGATGCTATACCACAACGCTTTGCTTTGCCCTCTTGTCTCAATTTTCAAAAGCCAGATCCTCAAATTTGGGCCTGAAACGCACCCCAGGGCAGACCTCTCCTTGCTTCATCTAGTACGACGTCCCTGCTCATATCCTCTTCTGGTTCCAACGGCGACACTGCGGGGCACTAACTGGAACGGCAAGTTACGCCGTGCGCTTTCGACTTCGAGTTCCCACGTCTTACGCGCCTCGCGTGGGACTGAGACATGCAACACCAGACTCGTGGTCATCGTTCCCAACGCTGCCTGTACTTTGGTTACGCCACGCGACGGCACTAGCTCAGATCTTAGTTCTGTGTACCGCTACACAAGGTCAGCTCTGCAGCCCATAAGCAAGATGCGGGTTGCACGGCATGGGAAACAATGCGCGACCGCTGCCAGATCAAGGTCGACTGCATCATCGAGCATGCGACTGTCTGTATGCATATTCCGAGTTGGAAAGGCGCCTACCGAAAAGAACCCCGACTCCGAATGGTTGTCCCACTATTGGATGACTCGCCATCTTTCACCGCCCACGTCAGGTTACTCACCGGTGGTTGCTCACTATCGCGATCTGACTTGCTGACAGTTGGCGGCGTCGTTGACGTCCACCATGTTGTATAGCTCCAACTACCCCCACACTAGGCGTCCGTACCACACGGTCGCGTCTGCCATGCCATCACCGCCCGGATCAAACTGCTCGACTAAGGCCTGCAATCCAGACCACTTGGTGCAGAGTTGGGCGCCTTCGTTACGAACGACACGCCGTCAGCAAATCTCCCCAGGTTACGCCATGCATGTTGGTTTTCAGAAAGCAAGAAAAATGATGAAATAACAGGGTGGATCTGATCCGAGCACCGTTCTCGCGACCGTTAGCGTGGAGATAGAAGGACCAAACTTCGCCATCGCTATCCTTGCCTTGGTCCTTCGACACGAAGTGCCGTAGTAGTTCAGTAGTACATGGGTTCGGCGCCAATCATTGGTATTACATTGACATGGTTTGGCCCATATGACTTCATGGCATGTGAAATGGAAGTACCAGCACTGACACATCTCAGCTCCAGGACATGCAGGCAGACTTTGTACGCGCACGTGCGTCGCTGCAGCCCTATGCTCGACATGATCCAGGTAAAGCGAGCGGCAGGGCAAAGTCGGGATAAAGGCTTTCTTCTTCTCAACGACTTCTCCCGTTCTCCCTAATATTATCCGAACGCTGGGATTGCTTGCTTTTGTCAGCGGGCGACTGCCGATTAATCAAGTTCATTATCGTCTGGACACCGCATTGGACCTGGTGCTCCTTGTTAGCATTATCGTTTGATCGGCTCTGTTGATTGCTAGTCATCTTTCGCATTCGCATTCGCCTCATCATACTGCCACCTTCTCATCTAGAGACCTTTGCTCATCCCGGATTTGCATTTCCGCGTTTTGCTTGTTCTTGTCACCTCTCAGCGCGCAACGGACGTTTGTGCATCTCCACCAAAGCTCCACTCAAAGCCAAGACTGTGCGTTTACGAACGTCAAGATAGACAACACTATCAAGAAGCCTACGGAGCCTGCGAAAGAGCTTGATGCAAAACGATGCAGCGATTTACTCCAGCCGACTCGCCAATGTTTCTTCCATTACCTACTAAAAGTCATGACAACTTCTCCTACTATCGAGTCTTTCTTGGTTCGTTATCAGTTGTTTCGTTTCATCGCCTCTTCCGCTGCCGGGCACAATCCCTGTTTCGTTGATGCTGGTTCGTCGGAAACTCTGTGCCGAATACATTGCATGGTTTGTTAGCCGCGGGGAAATTCTGTAACTTCGCCTCCATGGTCGCTATCTGCTTTACGCAACTGTCACGATTACTGATTATTTTCCACTCACATGTTTCCAGAGATATAAAAATCTACTCAATGTAATGCGGGAGCTGGCGGTCCGATGCATTCTTGCCAAACATGGTAATTGAAAGGAAGCCCCTTCGTCTCTAGTGCACCAATTACGACCATGCTAGGACCTTGGCTACTATATTACCCCACAACTAGAGTCACTTCAAGGTACGATTGCCGTGTGATCCAATTCAAAGCGGAGAGCCCTGTGCCGCTCCGCTTCGAGTAAGTATTGAGCGTAGTCGCAACGGATTCCTATAAGTTATGTGGCAGCGAGCCCTACATAGTAATGGCTGCACACTCGCCGAAATCGAAGTCCCATTTCAGCATCATGAAGATACTCCCCATACTTGCCCTAGGCGCAGCTGCGACAGCGTTGCCCTCAGCAATCGATCTGTCCCCGCGAGCCTCCATCTCAAAAGCCGATGGTCTCAAGTTCAACATTGATGGTGTTACCAAGTGTAAGTCGACAGACCGCTAGCCATCTTCGCACCACTCATATTGTCATTAGATTACGCTGGAACCAACTCTTACTGGATCCCTTTCTTGACAAACGATAACGATGTCGACGTAATCATGGGCCACCTAGCCACCTCAGGCCAGAAAATACTCCGGATATGGGGTTTCAACGACGTCAAAACCATTCCAGGTTCCGGCACAGTATACTTCCAGTCCTTCTCTGGATCTACCGCCACGATCAACACAGGCACAAATGGTCTCCAGCGCCTCGACGCCGTAGTCAATGCTGCAGAAAAACACGGAATAAAGCTCATCATCAACTTTGTAAACAACTGGACCGATTACGGGGGCATGGCCGCCTACTTCTCCGCGTGTGGCGTTATCAGTAATGCGCAATGGTACACATCGACCAAATGCCAGACCATGTACCAGGCGTACATCAAAGCTGTCATTTCGCGTTATCGCAACTCCAACGCTGTGTTCGCGTGGGAACTGGCCAATGAACCGCGCTGCAGTCTCTGCCAAACATCGGTCCTTACGAACTGGATCCGCCAAACGAGTGACTACATCCGTTCTCTCGACTCAGATCACATGATCACGGTCGGCGATGAAGGCTTCGGCCTTCCAGGTGACGGCTCTTACCCCTACCAGTACACCGAAGGCATAGACTGGGAAGCAAATTTGAGATTGGGCAACATAAGTTTTGGCACCTTCCACCTGTACCCGGATAGCTGGGGAGTAAGCAACTCGTTTGGCGACGGCTGGATTGAAGCGCATGCTCGGATCTGTCAAAAGCTCAACAAACCGTGTCTGTTTGAGGAATATGGCGTACCCAAGAAGGAGGACCACTGTCCTGTGGAGGGGGGCTGGCAGAAGACCAGTCTGTCGTTGAGAGATAGTGGGATGGCGGCGGATTTGTTTTGGCAGCTGGGAGATACGGGGCAGAGTACGGGGCAGTTGACGCATGATGATGGGCATACGGTTTATTATGGGAGTGCGGACTGGAAGTGTTTGGTAGACGAGCATGTCAAGGCTATCGGGTAGAACGCAGGCGTGAACCCCGTCCCGTGTTGGTGCTTTGCTAGCTCACAACGCGACGCGTGGAGGGGCTGAACCCCAACACTCCACCATGTACCACATCACCAAACCCGATTGATTCCGCCCAAGGGTTGTCACGCATCACCAGGCCCATTGAGACACCCTGATGTCGTCTGCCTACAGCTTGGCAATGATTGTTTGCAGTGCTGCGCAGGGCATATTGCAAACTGCAGAAGGAGACACAAGCTTCGTCAAGCTTGCCGAACGGCGAGACATGCTCACAAAGCGCAAGCAGCCGTGATTGACAGCTGCGCATTCGCTACCGGTTAGAAGAGGCACTATGGAGACTATGGACCACTACGAGGCACAGCAGAGTGGTCTGGATGTAGTTTGGGGGCCATAATCAAGCGCCACAAGCGAATAGCGTGCAGCCGCCCAGAGACAGCTGAACGTGCGTGCAACCGCAGCGGACAGTCGGGTCATCCCTTGAGGCCTTATTCCTCAGGCTTTTCGCCGACTAACCTTGCGATGTCGTCTCTTCTCTTTGCGACAGTCTATTTCCTCGATCCCCTGTCGTGAAGTCTTGCCGTCGCATCCAAGCTGAGCCGCTCACCTGCAGCCCCAGGTCATACAAACGCGGCCTCGCGCAGCCTCCCGCCAATACCGACCGCAAGAACACTATAAGAAGAGAAGGCTGAAACGTAGGCAACAGCAAGAGGGGCGCTATCCGCCAGGCATCATGGTCGACCGCCGGCCACTCATGCAGGAGTCCTCGGACCTCTCTGAGAGCTCAGACAACACGCCCGCCCTGCCTTCGCTCGGCTTCTCCAGCAACTCCCATACTCTCGGGCTTACTACCCCGCCGCCTGCGCGACCGCACTACGCACGGCTACAGAGCGATACCACCGCCGTTGGTCGCAACACACCAAGTATCGTACAGGAGGAGGACGAGGAAGAAGACATTGCAGACGGCTTCCAACGCGGCAAGGACAATGGACTAGGCATAGCAACATCCCCTGTCGCGACAACGCAGACCGCCAGGCGCGTTAGCATACAACCCATCCCGCGACGAGCCGTCGGTCCTGGCCCCAAGAGCCCGCCCACAAAGAGCCCTGGCGCATTCTCGCCTCTAGGCTCAGCCGACCCATACTTTGGAGGCTTCCCCAAGAGCTCAAATGAGTCCACACCCGATCTGCGACGAGACAGGTTCAGCCCCGATGTTGGCAGAGCGAGTCCTGACGTCGGCACATACGAAGAGTTTCGGCACGGCATACTCAAGAATGCAAAGCAAAGCAACAGCAGCATAAATGAGTACGAAACATACATCCATTCCGCTGATACCGATGGACTCCGAGGAGGCGGCGCCGCTCCCTCGATCAAGTCAGCATACGAGAACGACTTTCGCCCAATTCATGAATGCGCGACGACACGAGACTTTTATCACCCACGCATCACCTGGCTCAATCTGTCTTTGATTGTCATCTCGCTGTTCTCGTGCTTGTTCTCTGGCATCTTCTTGGCCCTGGCTATCCGTGCTCCTCACTATGGGCGGCGCATTACTAGTCATGGGCCTATCACGCCCGCCGATGCTATCCTACTCACGACGGTCATGGCCAAGCTTATTGAATTGTCTTTTGTGACGGCTTTTGTGGCTTTCCTTGGACAGGTGCTTAGTCGGAGGGCGTTTATGAAGGACCATGGGAGGGGGGTTACGTTGTCGGAGCTTAGTATGTGGAGATGGGTCGTTCAACCAGGTAAGCAACTTCCTGTATGGATCGCACGTGAGACGTGCTCTGACCTTTTAATATAGGCACTTTGATCACCCATTGGGAGACTGCAAAGTATGCTGGGCTGTCCTTTCTGGGCATACTGAGTTTGCTGAGCGCTGTTCTGGCGACGCTTTACTCATCTGCAGCAGCAGCAACTGTCCAGCCCATGCTAAGAGATGGTAATTGGGATAACGGCCTGGTCTTGGCTGGCCGTGTCAAGAGCGATTTCGCAAACATCAACTACCTCAAGGAAATGTGTCAGACACCCATTCGAACCGACCAGAAAGCCCAAGGAGAAACTTGCCTACAGATGGAACACGCTGGCCAAGGATACCACAACTTTCAGCGCTACCTCTCGGATTGGGATCTATCAGCCAGGAACGGCAACGGCACTTCAATCCAGAAGCTACGCCCGCAGGGCTTTGGGCTTCTGTACGAGAATACTACGGTCACCGGGCAATGGATCGATATCGTCAACACTACTGAGGTTTCCCAGAAGCACGGTAGGGTCATCAATAATGTGACAATGGCAATGCCTCATTCAGGCGTGTTTGCTGCTGCCCGCGACCAAAGAAACGGGATTTTGCAACCTGAAGAGCTAAACTCCGAAGGAACTTACTCGTTGCGCGCTTCAGTACCGTCGCCAGTATTGAACGTACTGTGCGTAAACATGAACGAGACAGAGTTAGAACCTATCGTATACGCCGCTTGGCCCAACGATGACGAGGTCGATCTTCTTTCTTGGGGAAACGTTCCTGGTATCAGGGACAACGCGACCACAACCAACAAGACTGTGGTGGATGAGATCTTCGGCTGGGACGTCAATGACACAACAACCACGATGAACTGGCCGCCCGTCTTCGGCAAATACCCCTTGCCTTTCAACACAATCATGAACCACACTAGCTTTGCCTGGGGACGACCTGCAATCTATTTGCTAGGACAAGGAGGACCAGACGATGTTGGTATGGATGGGACAGGCATCTTCTCATTGTGCAAGTTACACCTTACAGTGAGACCGGGATGCAGTACACGACATAATGTTACAGGCTCAGGTGCGACTATGGAAGCACTTTGCGAAGACCCCAACGACAAAAAGGCCTTCGTCGAGACGGGCGACGAAGTCAGCGTCAATACAAAGGGCGTGGCTAATTGGCGCGACATAGGTACTGACTGGTCCAACAGTCTGTCACTCGGCACAGGCCTTATGGATGCAAACGCGAGTACTTCCAGACTTTTGACACAGTTGGTATTAAAGCCTACCAATCCGGATCCAGAAAACCTTCAGGTCGATCTTAGCAATGCCATACCCAGTTTAGGGGAGGCTCTTGCTGTTCTGGCGGGATGTACTCTGCTGTTGAGTATGGTGGATACTCCCTTTGTGACATTCTGGGTACGCATCTCTTACGTCTTCCATTGTTGGCACCTCGCCGCTTCCTGCCCTCTGCAAGCTGACTCGCTGACCCAAACCACAGAACTATTCCCACCCTATGCTCGACGAGTACCAAACGCAATACTTCAACGCCTCGCTCAAAGCCCAACAATATGCATCCGGGGGCATGCCCGGCGCTTCGAAAGCATGGGTACTCATACTTGCTCTCGTCTTCGCCATGAACGTCTTCGTCCTCATCTACTTCATCTTCCACCGCGGACTGGTAACGGACTTTTGCGAACCGCCCAACCTCTTCGCCCTTGCCGTCAATTCGCCTCCGTCGCACGTCCTCGCCGGCTCCTGTGGCGGCGGCCCAGAAGGCAAACAATACATGGTGAACTGGTTCGTAAACCACGAGGGTAACCACTTATACATGGAGCCCGGCGAGAAATCCCATCTCCTCGGTGGCCATGGCCACGGCCAGCCGCACGTACATATGCATGCCCATACCCATGGACCAATGCACGAAGCTCCACCAAGAGAAGTCAAAGGTGTTAACGGCGTCTTCGCTCAGATAGCCGAAACGGTCAAACGCAGATTCAGTATGAGAGATCGTTCTGCGCCGACAAAACTACGGCCTGCTAGTGGAGTGGAGAGTCTCAGACCCCCTGTGACTGTGAGGCCCGGGAGTATAGCGTCGGATTATGAGATGGAGGATGGGCAGACGAGGACGTCGAGGCAGTATCAGAAGTTGGCGAAGAGGAGGAGTATGCTCTGAGCTTTGGGCTTGGGTGGTGTGGATATGTAATGTTTATATGTAATGAATCACTAGACGTCTACACGTCTTCTTGATTGAGCAGCGTAATCTTACAATAGAGTGCGCAAAGTCAGCTTATTGTGAACTACTCGTAACCATACATTCTATAATGCTCATTGACAAACACCACCTAGGACAAGCACAAGGGTACCCGATGCATCCGCAAAGGTGAGCTGTATGTGTCACACATTAGCCTGAAGCAGTCCATGTACTATTGATGTTTGTATGCTGCGAGAGTACAAGTGTATTTGTAGGTAGATCTATGGCAGCTGCGAATGCCATGTTCTCCTCGCTGCTGTCCCAATAGCCTGATTATACGGCTTCCTCCTCTGCACATCGCTGTCACACCTTCCCATCTCATTCGCCATCGCTTTATACGGTCTGTGTAGTTTGGCGAAGTTGTAGTAGTGTTGAGATCGGGTAGGCTTACTCCTCTGCCCGACCCTCCATCAAGTGGCTGCCCCTGAATGGGTTGCTTTGGCTGTCGCTTTTTAGTGTCGTGAATGGAAGCTTCGACTAATTATTGCGGACCTTGTAACCTCCATCTGCGGGAGTGCCACCATTTGGTGACTTTGGCTGTAGATGTTCAGTTTCGTGCTGTAAAAATACGATTGAGTGTGTGCGAACCTTATATTCTCCATCCCTAGGCTGAGGATCTCCTCGTTGCTTCAGCTACAGTTGGTTAGAATCAGACCGCGCAGTGTATGCTTGATGTTGCAATGGCCCATCATGAAGCACCAAGATATCGGTTCAACTGCGCAGGGCGGTATAGTGGATCATGCGTACCTCTCTATCATAGGAACACATACTAGAGACACTATTGCAATAAAGTGCAAGAATTAACGGAGTGTGAAAGAACTTTCGGGATAGTTGTTGTTTAAAGATTGTCAGGAAAGAAGGATGCTTTGCGCAAACGAGGGATAGAACGGTAGTCTTATCCAGAGACCCTCGAGCGGGAAGCGACCTGGGGCTTGAACAGCTGATACGATATTTCCACCCACTAGCTACCAGCCGAGAGACTCATCGATAGCTATTCGTCAAACTTCACCGATGAGATATCCACCAGTGGACAAGGCTGGCTCCTTACCCTATCAATATAGCATGGGATACACATACCCCGCTCTTACAGGCGGAACGTTGGGTCTACGCGGTACATGTAGGCTTGGAAGCTATGATTGTAGCCTATAGTACTCGAGGAAGGAGCGGGGTGGCTCTCTGCCAAAGCCACGTTCTTTGCTATCGGAGTGACGAAACGGCGACACGGTCCGATGAATGCCGAGCGTCAAGGCATGTGCCATAACACAATATCCATGCTTTGAATGTGACAGACAATGGAGGTGAGAGATCATGATCATGATCGGGGGCGTGGCAGGTGGTAGTGTTATTGGAATAGAGCTAAGTAAGGTCAGATCAGTCAGAAAGACCTGGGTCGCGATCGTTCTGTAGAATGCGTGATGGGAGACAGGCTAGAGGCCTTGCGCCTCAACAGAGGTCTAAGCAGGTTATGCCAAAAGAGCTTGTTATGTAAAGAGATCTATATCGCCAGCGTAGAAATGAGTGTGAACAGTAAAGAACCGCAACGAAAGACACAAAAACAACACAGAACCCTACACGGTACCCCCGATAGCGATCAACGCCATCATCTACACACAAAACCCAGCCTCCCCAACATCCACACATTCTCATCGCGCCGGTGGCTGTGTCCAACGCCCCAACATCTGACCAAGTGCCCAGTTCCATTCATTAACAAAAGCATTCGTGAGCTGCGTGATCTGATCCGCAGACGGCGTCTGACCTGCCCACATAGCTGGCTGCGATGCTTGGTAACGCGCATAGTATGGCAGCAGCTGGCTATTTAGAAATCAGCAAACGAAATCGCAAGCTATTGCAGGTTTTGGAAGGCGTACTCAGTCTGTATCTTGTTCAGAACCAACCAACACAGATTCCATGAGCGGTTGCTTGCGGGATCCGCGTAGACGCGTCGCTTCGCCTCGTCTAGGCAGTCGGAACTACGGATGGGTAAGCTGATGTATCGGAAGATGTTTTGTCATTTTTTCAATGCATGTTGGGCGGCTTACCTGAACGGATAGTTCCTAGTCAGTCCACGAAGCTCGGTCAACAGGCCATGCGACTCGACGTAGTACTTCCCTAATATACACAATCAGTTTTCAATCTACTCTTACCAATACTGTCGATACTTACAAGCCGCCGTCATCGGCTCACTGCAGTCCGGTGTACCGAGCTTTGCAAAAGCCTGTTCGACGCGAACGAGTTCAACGATGGTGTTGAACTGGTGAGATCGAAGCGCTTGGATGTATTGTGCCTTTTCCGCCTGTTGGAGTTTAGTATCCGGAAAAGGGTATTAATGATCGTATAGCGGATTCTGACGTACGGAAGTGATCTTTCGGCTGGAAGACATTCTGGCAAACTGTGGAACCCGGTATCTACGCGCTGGTGGGATATAGTATTCGCTGTGATTGGGACTGGTAGAAGATTTAGGATCGATGGACATGTAATAGCAATTCGAACCCGAGCTTAACTGAATATGGGGTATTGAAGTTGATGTAGGAGGATGTATGGGAAGAACGACTTGCTGTGATGAGTCCATCGTTTGTTGAAGACAGTCAAAGTATTATATAAATCTTCTCCATTGCTGATGTTGTCGTAGGAGTGGCCCTCTCAGCTATAGTCATCTCATAGCCAATGTATGTGTCGTGAGGCATCCACGGAGAGCCACATGCAAGAAGGCTCCATGGGGACGAGTTCAGCTCTCGACGCCATATCGTCATAAGAAGCTATAGGCTTCCCAAACAACAGTGCCAAGGGTAGGAAGGCAGCTGTGAATTGTCGAATGCGGAAGCATCAAGTAAGATTATGAATCCTTCGAGGAAATATGAGATAGCCCTCGTCCCTTTAGGCCTCCGTGCGCTTGATGTAGGTCCGGTAGTATTAGCATCGTCTTCTTGATAGGTCAGTCTGCTTGCAGCAATGGGTCTGCGACACATCAAACACAAGTGCTGTGGTCAGATTGTGGGTCATGAACAAGGGCTATGTGACTTGGTCATGGCTCTCGCGGCCCGGTCGATCTGAGTCCAAGAGCCTTTGTAAAGATACTGTGATAATACCAGCCACATTCTTGATGCCGAGAGTTTGGATTGATCACTCATTGGTCGTGTATTCAACATGTTTCAACCGTGTAAGCAACAGTGGATCGCTTGAACCCTAGCAGCGTCTTCAACGCCATCATCGCCGTTGTACGTTGCGGAGGATATCTTGTATCAGGTAAGTGCCATGCTGAGGACCAACGCGCAGCATGGTAGCTGAGCTCGATGTTGTCGATGTGTGGAGTGGGTAGGTAGGCGCAATCCTAACGGAGAGTGCGAAACATGTTCGGGAAGTCAACTTTCCGTTGTATATCTGGTTATCTCGACACAATGAGAAAGAAGCTAACCAGAATATGTCGTGAGGCTGAGGCTGATATTCCCATATCTGCGCTGACGATGGAAGAGTTCATGGGATCCGGATTTGGCCGCTGTGGCTGGTTAGCTTGTGGCTGAGTATCGCACCCTCGCCAACTTCACCGCTATTATCTCGCAATGCTCACGCAATTCACGATTGCTAACAACACTGCTCCCGGATAGCTTTCTTTCCGAGGGGTACCTGACAAAGCCACTGCTGAGCAACCGCGCGTTTAGCATTCCGCGTTCCATGTTTGGAAATGTCCTTGGACGTCACGATCCCCATCTCACCAGCCACGCGCATAAGCACGACGTTGACCCTCAGTCTCGGGACCCGCGATCCTGGAAAAGGCATATCAATCTGGACAAATCTATCGCGATTGATTGAAGCCATTGGTAGCCATCGCTTAGCACACGCATATTGGCCCTTGAGGCTGTATCGGCTTGTCAGCAGCTCTACGTCAGAAAGAGCCTCAAGACACATGAACTAGTGTCTGAGTGCGCATGACTGGAAGCCGCCATGTTAAACTTCTGATGATCCACCGCTAGAAGGTATGCTTGTTGCATCTCACCTCATTCTGCAGGGCTGCTTTGCAGCTACCACAAGACTCAGAGTTGGGAGACCACATGCTCCAATAGAAGAAGGTCAAACTGCTAAGTGGTAGATGCAGTTGCTCGTCTGGCCCCATGAATATTTCAGCTGCGTTGTGCCAGCCCCCGTCCTGCCACTGCTTAGCGATTCCATTCTATCTTGCGACTGGAAGGTTTCTAGACTGATTAGCTCCTGATCACTCACGCAGATCGACAAGATAGCAATCATTGGGCACCAATGCTTTCGAATGGACCGGACGGCCACCGATGATTCGTAAAGATTCATGTTGATAGATTCTTTTACATGAGCAGGCAGAAGTCTTTCGACTCCGCAGTGCGTTTGAAGTCGTCATCCACCTTTTACACCCAGACACCTAGACCCGAGTGGTCTATATGCTCAGCGCCATGATGGAGTTTACGATGTCGTTGTCGTTCTCCTTGAGGGCCTTGACGGCCTTCTTCCGCGAGACGCTGGCCTGCTGCATGACGAGCTCGATGTCCTTGGCCTCAAGACCAGAGTCGTCGATCTCCTCATCGTCGTCCTCCTCTTCCTCCTCGTCCTTCTTGTCCTCGACAGCCTTGGCCTTGCCCTTGCCGGAGTCGTCGCCGTGGTCGTGACCGGCGTGGTCGTGGGGCGCGGACTCGCCCTGAGCGAGCTGCTGGGCGGCGGAGGCCTGGGCCTGGGCGTTCAAGTCCTCGATCTTGGCCTCACCGAAGATGCTGGTGCGGGGTCAGCAGGCGGCTTGTGCCATTGAGGGGCAGCGACTCACATCCAGGTGTTGCTTGAGGGCGACTTGTAGACGTCCGGCTGGTTGATAACAAACAGGACCTGGTAGGTGTGTTAGCCTGGTACCCTGAACTGTGTCTCTGGTCTGCCCGCATCTCGTGTTTGTTGACTGCAGCTCCCCCACCAATTGCGCGGAAAGCACTCACGTTCTTCGGTCGGCGGAGGGTGACGCGTGTGATGCCGTCGATGTGCTTCAGGCCGAGCTTGGCAATGGCCTTGCGAGCTTTCTTCTCGTTGCGGGAGTGGACGGCGACGGAAGAGCCCGCGGGCACGTTGACCTCGCCCTCCTCGTTCTCAGACTCGTCGCTGGACTCATCCTCCTCGATCTGGACGTTCTTCTTCTCGGGCTCGTCGGGGAGCTCTTCAATGCGGGGGTTGGCCATTTTGTCGGTTTGTGGGTGACGGCAGGTGGTGGTGGTGCTGCAATATCGAGCGTCGCGGAGTTGGGGTCGGAGCTTCCAAAAATGATTTGTGGGCGGTTTAGCGCGGGCAGCTCTCACAATTGGCAATGACGCCCGTCACAAGCAACAATTACTCTCACAGCCTATGTCGCGCAATTCACAAAGACGGGCAGTTCAAAGGGGGTATCAAATTGCAATTCTAGTTGCACTGTTCGTGTGTGTTCATGAATTTGTGGATTGAACTCTCTTGCTACATGTGGAATGCATGCGAGAGCCGAGTAAACCGTTCCCAAACCGAATTGCACCGTGCCAAACATTGGACTTATTCGCCCTTAACCAGGCCTTGAATTTTTGAATGCCTTTGAGGTCGCCTTCGGAATGCTCATGAAATGCACCTCATGCCTCTATGCCACCTGCATGCAGCGATCACCACAACGCCTGTCTCCCGACAGCATCGAGACTACCTATGCCTTTGCGCTGGCGCGGATCTTGGCGAAGGTCTTCTGAACCTCGAAACGAGCCTGTGTTGTTGTTAGTCTATGTTCCCGATTCGCATCCGGTGTACCGCGTCTCATCCGGATGGTCGCATTCGACGACACAGGTACAAGGCAGAACGTACCTGCTTCCTCATCTTCATGACCTTGAAGCGCTCAAAGTCATTGAGTCCCCGCCTCTTCTGGATAGCCGCACGCTTCTGGGCCCATGAGCTCTCGTCGAACTTTTGCTGGACCTTGTGCTCCTCCCACTTCTTCGCGACGTGGCCGTTACCCGAGGCACGGGGAAGCTTGGGGATGACGATGGGTGTAAGGGAGAGTTTCGCAAGCGCGACTTCCTGGCGAGGGACAGGGGCCTTCTCGGAGGGACCTTGGAGGAGGACCTATGTCTGTGTGAGCCGCTGAACAGCACCCGGATCGCGAATTTTCCATACACGCTTGTGGTCGATGATCTCGACGATGACAGCGAGGCGGCCCTCGAATGCACCCTCGTTGAAGAGGACCACGCGGCCGACCTCTACCAGCCTCCAGGCACTCGTTGTAATTTCGGCGTCACCCATTTCGTCGATATGTGCTGCAAGAGAATGTTAGACGGAGAGACACGTGGAGTATTGCTGCGTCGAAAGCGTACCGGTCGGAAATAGGAGTCGGTGTTGATGTTCTTGTCGGGAGTAAGTAATGTCGGTCGGTGGAGGTTCGAAATTCAGTGTGAGCCCGGGGCCGTGCACAAGCGAAAGGCGCCTTGGCGCTAGCGCCGTCCTTAAAGTTTTCTGCGACCGCGCGACTTCCATCATCTCCTCCAGCACCGCGGGCACCGCAGAAGCACCACGCTCAACTCGACAGCCGTCGCGACTTTATGCAGTCGTCGACGTGGCTATTACGACCACTTTACCTCGCACCATGCGCTCTGCAGGTGCAGACACGACGGACGCGACATGCGCCGAGCTAAACTACTCCAAAGACCCATAGCTACGATCCAACACCCATAGCTCCACTGGTATGTTTCTCACCTCCACACTCCTCCCCCATCCTAGGATGACATAATTTGCGATTGAGCTCGGCGTCGGAGTCCCTCGCCGGGGTCTCTTAACGGCGTCGAAGTCATGACATTCAATTTCTTACATATTCTGAGCTTGCTTTACCCATTCAGCTTCATCACCGCATAGAGTTTGCGACAAACGCTGACCTAAACAGACGCTTAGATACCCAGCCAACAGATACCTGACATCTGACGTCGCTGTGAGCCTGCTCATTGCAAACCCATGTCGACATGCGACTGCAGTGCCGTCACTGCACACGGCTATTATACACAGGTCAGTTCTTATTCTTCAACCTCACCGCCCCCACTCCCAATGATTACAACATGCAATAGATAGTATATGATTTCTATGATTACTATTTTATCACCAAGATCACTGAAGGGATCCACAAACACGCTCTGCTTGATAACGCTCTGTTTCGATACAAGTTACTAACAAGCCTGCAGGTAAAATCTCGTGTGTACGCAAGTACGCTCAACATCGCTGCATGTGCCAACTGCGCGTTCTGTCTTCGTGTCAAGCCTTGCTTTTAGCCTTCTTCAATCAAGTTTGGCTTGTCCGTGTTGGTCACGCGCGCATGTGATGAAGGCGACCAAAGTTGTGAAGAAATAGATCTGCACGATTAAAACAATCCTGTATTGTGCGATATGTCAGGCAGGTCGCAAAGGTAAGTGCTATGTAGGCCATGTAGGCAGGGTATTCGCTCCGTGATCTATCATATCTAGCTAGTCTCAATGAAAACGTCAATCAGCATCTGCATCATCTTCCGCGATTCTCTGCTCTGGTGTCGTCGCTCTCCTTCGTGTGATTTTCCTTCCGTAGTTTCGGTACAGGTTCGTTAGCAGCTCCCTCACCACGTCGCTGAATGCTGTCCTTGCGTCAAATTTGCTTCCACCGTACGGGAAGGGGACGATCTTGGACCAGTCGGCGTTATCTTCAAAGTAAAACTCGAGATCAAATGCAACCGCATCCTTGAGCATGGCCTTGAGCGTCTCTCCCTTGTGACCGTTGACGTCTGCCCACGCCCACAGTGCAGGGTCGTGGAAGTTCAACGTGCTCGACGCCTCTTCGGCGAGGATCTGTGCGTTGAAGAGTAGGTGGCGGATGATGTTGATGTCGCAACCACAATGTATGACAGCATACTGCAGTAGCTCGGTAGTGATGACTTTCTGCACACCCAACAGCACAGCAAGCGCTGCCACCGCGTGCTCATTACCCTCCTTGATCGCTTCTTTCATGCCCGATTTCGCCACTTCACCTGCCATACTACCCTCCCAATCGATCTCTCCAGTCAGGCTAACCAAAACGTAAAGCAGTGACGCTTTGTCCTCTGTCCATGGCCCATGCAGCAACTTTTCTGGTATGTGAAAGCCTTGCGCAAAAGCGAGATGAGGGATCTTGGTGAACTTGTATGGCCATAGTCCGTCGAAGTAGGACACTCCTGGGATCGTAACTCCAGTAGCTTCCCAGGCCTTCCCGCGCAACTTGACCATGGCATCTTGTGCGCGTTGCACGTATTTCAAAAAGAAGTCGTAGGTAAAGAAATGGCAGGTCAGGATGTTGGACTGGAGTGAGGCATCGCTGGTGACGAGTCGGTCCCGATAGTTGGTGCGGTGATCGACGGTATGGAAGAAGGCCTGCATAGTGATGCTCATCTCTATGGCGTGTGAGGAGAGTTTCGCGCCAAGATCCCGTGAGCAGCGTGGAAGCGCTGGGTTCATGCTGTAAAGAAAGATCATTTCCAGCAGTTCCGTGGGG
Source organism: Alternaria infectoria (assembly GCF_024043175.1). Lineage (NCBI taxonomy): Eukaryota > Fungi > Ascomycota > Dothideomycetes > Pleosporales > Pleosporaceae > Alternaria > Alternaria infectoria. The sequence continues at coordinate 767,345 of NW_026250693.1, read as the reverse complement.
AGTCCTTGGAGCGTCGGCATGGCGGGCGTATATTCTTTTTTCTTGCGGGCTGATTTCGTTTTCCGTTGACCTTTGAGTTGAGATGTGGATGTTGAAGAGTTTTGTGCAGGTATGGTAAAAGGTTTACTTTTGGAGGTAGCAGCATATGCTGGGTGTAAGTACTTCCTCTTCTTGCCACGCACGATGATAGGTGTCAGTTCCATCGGGTACTTATGAGCGGCTGTTGCGACCAGGCAGCACTCAACAGTAAGCCACTTCCGATTGCATGCAGCATGCACAAGGTAGATGGATCGGGAAAGGCTCCGCGTCACCTTTTGGAGATCGCACTGTGCGCCACGTTTTGGTGCACGGGCCCGGTGTGGCTTTGCCGCGGCGTTCCTGGAGCTAGCGTTAGCTTTCCGCTCGTCTTCCTGTCGCATAAACAAAAGACCCGAGGAGATTGACGCACCACGCGCGCGTGCACCACGAACGGAAAAGCGAATCACCGAACGAACGACGCGACCACACCGAAGAGATGCAGGTCCATGCAGTACCCGATTCCGAGCGCGCGTTTGATTCGACTGGGAGGAGGCTGCCCTGGGGGATTGAGTTCGCAGAGTAAGTCATGTTTCACTGCCATTACCGAATGGAGCCTTCTGCACGCATGAGCCTAGTCATGCGACAAACAAGACTACAAAGTGTTCTTTATACGACATTCCTCTTCTTCATGCTATCTTGACGCCATGGACGACCTCAACTGGGATTCACCCATAGATTCGGACACACAGCTAACATCGATCCCTGACAGTCCCGATCAAAATCAACGGCGCGTGCCAGAAGAGAAAGGCCCCTTTGGCAAAGCACGGAAACGCGGCACCTCACGAGCGAAGACACCCTTGGGCGCCAGCAACGCAGCTGACGAAGCGAGACTCTACAACCAGCGCACAGAAGATGACATCTTCAGTCGTTTCAAGGCAGACGAGGACAAGAGGCGCTCGGTATCCGCGCGGCCAGCCGGTGCACTACCACCATCAGCTTCGGCACCAAACCTCATAGACGCAAGCAACGGACTGAACGTTTCGTTCGCAGCAGGCGCATCAACGAACGCCACTTTCGCACAAGAACCCAAGGAAGTCATACTATACGGCTTTGGCTCCGAGCAGCAATGGGCTGCGATAGCACACTACGAGAAGGTTTCCAACGGAATGATCTACGAAGAATACGACCGCGAGCCACCCAACCCCAGGCTCGGCTATAGTCTAGCAGCGCAACGCTCGACGTACTACCCAAACTTGGAACCGAAATACTTGACCAGGATCAAGACATATCTTGGGGGAGACCACTGGGTCAAGGTGACTTTCGATAGTGCGGAAGCCGCTGAGCGCGCATGTCACTACAGTCCCAAGAACATCCAGGGCTACACAGTTTACGCAGAGATGTACAGAGGGACAGGACCACAAGGTGGTGACCGGCCGTTACGCGCAGAAGGAGGGGGAATGTCCCAAATCGCTTCACCCAACACCGTATCTTCAGGCACCTTAGGACCACGCGGTGCATCTCAGTCTTCCGCAACAGCCTCATCTGCCACAGCAACGGCCTCCCAGCCTGCAGCGTCACAGGGACTTGTATCGCAATCAAACTCGGAACCAGCCTGGCTGAGGAGTACAAGCGGCGCTTTCCCAAGCCATCTCGACGACATGCCCGTGGAACCCATGTCTCAACCACGCGAAATGCACCAAGCTCTCGACCCAAACACCGTTCCCGCGCATGCAACTACCACAGCATTGAACCCCCGTTCTCAACGCGCAACCCTGCGACTCAAGGGCGCAAACGTGAAGCCCGCTGTGTTCCTCCCACAAGAAAAGGCCTTCCTCCCCGCAAAACCCCGCTGGCAGCAAACAGTCGGCTCGGTGCCTGTCATTGGATGGGTGATTGGCTCAGGACATGGTATCATTGGCGACCATGTACCGAGAAAAGAGGACGGAACTTTCGACGCAAACAATGCGAGTCTCTACTGGCGGGTGTGGTATATGGTGGACAGTTGCTTCGGTAGTGACTTTTGTGGGGTCAGGGATGCGGAGTATGATGAGTAGGGTTAATTTCAGGTGGGGGCATTTTTTGTAAGACCAAGGGGTATTTGATAAGCATTGGGCGGCGTTTTCGAAATGACAATATAGCGATGTGACTTCTAGTGCTTGGAGGGTTCGGTATCAAATGCATATGTAATGAAATACGAGTGGCATCCTCAGCAGAAAGCGTTTCTTTCGTGATGTATGATTTGCGGGGTTGTCCATTCATGTAAGAATTCATGCTGTACAAGTCTCGAGGTGGCTGCGTTGAAATCAATATGAGCAACGCAGGCTGAATGATGTAAATGGTCAAAATCTAGGGTGCATTTCCACTGTCTGGAACTATTCACAAATACGTAGGTAATACAGCCCAGATCGGGTACATCTCGACTACATGCAAAGAAGATGCTTAGAGGACGGAAAGATCGCCAAACTTCTCCTGCGGGGTTGTTAGCACTTGCATATGAACTGTCTTGAGTGTTCCAGAAACTTGCCTTGTAGCCGGGAACGGCCCAGCGACCCTTGGAGACGAGCTGCTCGGTGCGCTTGTCGATCTCGGGCTGAGCAGCTGCGACCTCGTCCTGTGATATCTGTCAGCCTCTTGTCCCTCACTTGCCCGTAACCGTATATACGTACAACAGTGAGGTCAGCGAATGGCCTGGCATCCTCAATGTTCTTCAGTGTCTTCTGGAGGTCGCTCAACTCCTTGTCGACAACACTCTTGGTCTGCTCTGCGCTCTGGACGGCCTGGGCCTCGAAAGCCTCAATCGCCTTGATCTGCCTTCCTACATCGTATGTCTGGGGCTTGAAAGCGTTGAACTGCTTCTCGATGTCGTCGATAACGGCCTGGTTCTTGAGGATGCCGCGGTAGTGGTTGAAGTCGACGGTCTGGGACTGCTCGGAGAGAACGGTGACTTTGCGACGCGCATCGTCGTTGCGCTTCTTGAAGGACTGGAGGGCGGCGGCGGTTTGGCCCTTGAGGCCGAGCTGGGTGCCCAGCTTGGTCCAGTCGAGCTTGAGGGCTGCGCTACGCTACAAGAGGGGATATGTTAGTTTTCTTGTTCTGCATTTCGGAGGAGCCATTGCGGGTGGGGGGCTACTGCCGGCGCAGCAATTGGGCATTCGAGAGCTCCGACGGGTCTTCTGGAAGGGGTGTGACGTACTCCGACGGCCATTGTGATGGATTTAGACGGGGATGCGGTGGTTTCGGTTCGGGAGGGTTGATGTCCAAGTTCTTCGCGAGAGCTCGGAACAGCGCCGCCAAGGATCTGGTGCACGGGCCATTCGACTTCCGCCTCGATCGCGGCCATGTTCCCCCAACATTACCTTTCCCATTCACACTCTACACTTCGTTGCTACATTCTCAACCAACAGTCTAGACCCGAACAACTCTCATCAACATGTGGATTCTCGACTGGTAAGCCCCTTGCTATGTGCCTATATTGCTTTCTTACTGACCTCGCTCCAGGTGTAAGTTAACTACCCTCCCTCGTTATGTCCCGAACTGGATGGACGTATGTGTTCGTTGCCGTAGCACGGCAGAGCAAGATTCCTCCAGCACTCTCTCATAGCACTGCTGTCGCCTTCCGAGGTCAACGCCTACAACATCGCGCAAGGAAATATCAAGGCCAGGCTTATCACATGCGCATCGACACTATACCATCGCATATGTCCCGAACACCTGCCGGATCAACCAATGGCTTGCTTGGAACATAGTTGAACATGGGCTGACGTTTTGTAACAGTCTGGGATGTTCTGTCCTCGCTTGGACTCATGAACAAGGTAAGCAGGAGCATAGTCTCAACTTCACTACTCGGGCTAACACATCGTCACAGCATGCCAAACTCCTCTTTCTCGGACTGTACGCACTTCCACATACCAGCCAATTCAAATACGTATAGCTGACTAGGCTCCAGTGACAATGCAGGAAAGACCACGTATGGCTACCAAACTGGACACGCGAGCTTTCGCTGACACGATTAGGCTTCTGCACATGCTCAAGAACGACAGGGTCGCTGTCCTGTAAGTGAGATCTGGCCTTATTGTACAACTACCGGCTAACATATGGTCCAGTCAGCCGACTCTGCACCCCACTTCCGAAGAGCTCTCAATAGGAAACGTCAAGTTCACAACCTTCGATCTCGGAGGTCACGCACAAGCCCGCCGACTATGGCGCGATTACTGTATGTCAAGCCTGCCTGATCGGTTTGCATAAACTAACAATGTCCCAGTCCCCGAAGTTTCCGGCATCGTCTTCCTTGTTGACGCCAAAGACCACGAGCGTCTCTCCGAGTCAAAAGCCGAGCTCGATGCTCTTCTCGCCATGGAGGAGCTGAAGAACACTCCTTTCGTCGTTCTTGGAAACAAGATCGACCACCCCGACGCCATCTCCGAGGACCAGCTCCGTTCCGCGCTTGGTCTATACCAGACAACCGGTAAGGGCAAGGTACCGCTCGAGGGTATCCGCCCGGTTGAGGTCTTCATGTGCAGTGTGGTCATGAGGCAGGGATACGGAGAGGGTATCAGATGGTTGAGCCAGTACGTCTAGGCGGATTACTCCAGCAATTATAAGCACGCTAGGCGGACACAAAGCAGCGGGGAGCGCATGTGGCTGCACGTTGGCTCTCGATGGTATGAGTTAGATGCAAGTACATGCCATGGCTATCACATGCGTAGTAGATGTACTCTTACGGGCGTTGGCGTTAGCTCTTGGAATAATATCATATTGCACACCAACACTCGTAGTACGGTGCAGCGAAGGCTGGGTCGGCCCGAAGCGAGCGAGACCGCTATGTCGGTGCGTAACTCCAGATCACGCGCGACAATGACTCTATTCCACTAGTATGCGTGATGAATGACAGATATCACGCATCGAATACGGACACCTAAGGTATTCTGTTCCGAGATCATAGTCGCTGACAACGGTTTAGCATGATGAAAGAAACGTAACTCATCTTTGCATGCAACTCCCATGGATTTTGGAAATGCAAATTAGCGATGAGACTAAAGAACGAATATGTACCGACACAGAGATGCCACAACTGTATAATCGTAATCAAGCGTTACAGATATCAAATGTCCACCGTTTGATAGGGTCTGATACCTCGATTTTGGTACGGTAATTCACGTAACCAGCTCAAGCATGAGTGCAATATCAAATGTGCTAGATGCGTTGTACCAGAATTCCGAACACCAGATATGGAAATCGTGAATGCGGTTTTGGACATCCAGAAACGTCGATTAAGCGAAGCTATCTCGTGTTGGCTTTTTGTGGAAAGGATAAAAGATAGAAAGTTAGATCACTCCGTTCATTACATTAAAACGAGTCTCAGAAATGGAAACACGGTTTTGGAAAACCAAGAGCGCTAATTAAACAAATCGATCTCGTTTGGAGCTTTTGCAAGGAGTCATCTAGAGGCGCCAAATGACTACTTGCTAGAGTCAAAAACACATTTCGGAACTGGGAATGCAAAACTAAGGAATCAACAGTGTTGACTGGATGCTCTGACGCTTCGATGCACCGTCATCCGAGCCTTTTGCGAAAGAAGCTTCAGATGAACGAAATGACGATATCCGTTAGCGGATATCATGATCTCGAAATCACAATTACAGTTCCAATAAGCCGTCTGCCTTAACTAGATGAAGCTTCAAACCCCTACTTTACGATGCTTGGGCACGTATTTTGTTAAAACGATTCCCGAGACTACATACGGAATCCTGGGCGTTGGTTCAATGTCTAAAGGCGATATTTCGCAGACATTCTCACGGCAAGACACTTCAAGAATCCAGTTCACGATGTCCATAACAAGAAACCGAGTTCTCAGTGTCGAAAGCAGGTCACCGCCCCTTCCCCAGGCGTTCTCGCCACCTTGACACGGCACAGTAAACCCCCAACCCGCTGGTTCGTCGAACAACCCGCCTCGACCAAACTTTGTCCCCGCGGAAAGCCGAAACCCCGAAGAGAAAAACGCACCGCCACAGCTAATCCATCTAGCCCTATTCACGTCCTATTAATATCCCTCAAGAACTAAAGAGGATTCGATAACACGCTTGCTAGATGCGCTTGCTGGTAGTGTTAGAGACGGCGCAAGCCTCCCAACGACTCTAGTGCATGCACGCGTGTCAATCGATAACGCGGGCTGCAACTTAATCTTTGGTGGTTTGACACGTTGGCTGAGGGACTGAGGGTGGATAAGTGGTTAGGGTGGGCTGTAGCTTGGTGGGTTGGGGTTATGGGGGAATAGTGAGGCAGAGACGGTGTGTGCATGCAGGATGGATTGACGACGTTTGTCCGTGGTTTTTCTTTTTTTCCCTTTGTTGTCGTCTTTTATTGTTTGGAGATATGTATACTGTGCCTTTGAGCTGTATCTGTTCCATTTGGTGATTTGGGACTGTGTGGTATCGTAGGAGCTGCATTGAAGTGTGTGATGTGCAATTGACATCATGATTTCGTACCGTATACTTCGGAGAATGTACCGGTACATAGCCCTTGCTTAAGCAACGTGAACGTGGGGTATATTCCTCCTCACCGGCTGTTATGTGCGTGCTCAAGATGCCTGTCAAGACATATGCGTGACACTGCATATTGGAGACTACATGCAGTAGCAAGCGAAAAGCGTACAATCGCCGGTGTGATGTGACGTGACACAGCTAGGATAGAGATCAGCATGCACCAGCAGGGAAATGCGCCTCTGCGGCACTGCGAAGGATGTATGTCGTCTGACTGTCTGACCAGGATTACCGCAGTAGCTTTGAAGGGATTGAGTAATGGGGCACATTTCTTGGAAAGCGGAGGATTTGTGAAGGATTTTGGTTGCGGGGTCAGAGGTTGCAGAAGGGTTGGCTATCACGGTAGAACAGTTGAGGAACATGTTGTGTTTTTTTATCCGTTTGTATTAATATTTTCATCGCATGGAGATGCGGAACTACCTATTGAACTTGCTAGGTCCGTGGCTTCTTTCTTAGAAACAAATATCCAAACACCATGCCGCCTATGCTTTAGCTATGTACATGATGTCGTAGATGCATGCAGTCATCAAGGAACGTTGCAAGGAAATCGTGTCATCCTCCACTACAGCCTTCATTATGTGGTCGTCAAAGCGACCATCTCCCATATTCATCGTGCGCGCTGAATGGAGCTGATCTCGCTTACAAGAACGAGAAGAGGGCGAGGAAACCGGCAGCGAGAGCGCCGATGCTGGCAGTGCCAGTGGAGGCAGCACCAGTGAACTCTGAGAAGGGAGGCATGGTGGAGTTGGCGATCGGGGCAGAAGCCTGGGGCTGACCGTCGGAGATCTGGGTGACGAGAGGAGCGGAAGCCTGGGGCTGGCCGTCGGAGATCTGAGTAACGACGGGGGCGGAAGCCTGAGGCTGGCCATCAGAGATCTGGGTGACGACAGGGGCAGATGCCTGAGGCTGGCCGTCGGAGATCTGGGTAACGACAGCAGGCGAAGAAGCCTGGGGCTGCCCGTCAGAGATTTGGGTGACAACGGCGCCGGGGGTGGAGGCCTGGGGTTGACCGTCGGAGATCTGAGTGACAGCTCCGGCAGAGGTAGCCTGGGGCTGGCCATCGGAGATCTGGGAGACGGGACCGGTCTCCTCGGACATGGTAGCCTGGATGTGGATGGGAATGCACTGAGCACCAGTCGACTGGCTGTACAGGTTGTAGAAGTCTCCAGACAAGCACTGGTAGAAGACAGCGGAGCCCATCAGGGACATGGAGCCGTTGCTGCAGAGACCGAAACCTTCAGTCTCGCGAGCACCCTCCTGTACGGGTTGGTCGAACTGGAATCTGATAGTATGTTAGTACTGACTGAGTATGTCAAAGTGTTGTAGGAGACGTACTGGTAGTTGGCGGCGATGTAACCGGTGCGACCAGCCTGGTCGGTCAACTTGCCATCCTCGAGAGACAGCTGAAGAGTACCATCAAGCTGGCGCCTGACCATCCTGGAGGGAGTGGTGGTGGCATTGACGGTGGTGATGGCGAAAGTGCCCGGGGCAGAGGACGCACACTCAGCGTCGGAGGAGGCCTGGGGGTAGGCAGCAACGGCAGCCGCGAGGCCGGCAGCGACGAAGGACTTCATTTTCGGATAGTCGGTTGGTGGTTGATATTAATGTATAGGGCGTACTTGACAGCGAGCGTAAGTAGCGACGAAGTAGACTGAGGAGCGAGGTATCAGTCACTTGATATACGATTGGAAAACTGTCGACTATGCTGGTAACCACGACAACGAGAGTGTGAGATGTTCTGGGTAGGTAAGAAACGCGGGAAGGTAAGACAGCTATATACTCACATCCAGGCAAGTAGTTAGTCTATTCAATCTACCTCATCGAGCATATCACCGCAGATCGGACATGCACTGAAGCCTCAGCGCTTGAGCCAAGGCTATGGATCAACTCCACGCGTCAATGCGAAGCTACAACCGCCTAGCGTCGACGCTTCTGACGGCTGGAGAAAGAGGCTGGATAGAGATCGCGCGTGCCGTAACGATAAACACCGCGGAGAATTCTGCTACATCATTGGATGCCCATTCATCCGACCCCTCAGTTAGGTCCCCACCATTTCACTGAGAATGCGCGTGAACAAAGCCCGTCCCGCCTCTCGTCTAAACTTATCTCAATCCCAGCCCGTGAGTAACTTTGAACGCGATTGCTGCCATTGCATTGGCTACTCTGACGCAATGGTTTCAGCCTTCTTGCCCATGTATTCTGCCTGTCAATTGACCGGTGACATGCTGCCTAATGCAAATCTCGATGTGTTGAGCTCGGTTTCCGTGGTATGCAACCTCCAAGACAGCTGCTCAACCGAAGTCTCGTAACTGCGGGTTTAGGACGATCGCTCCGTGCAGCATCCTAGCGTCTTCCTTAGAGCAATATACGTGCGTTCTGTAGGCCTCGATGTGGAGTGTGGCGGGGCGTCGTTATTCTTCAGTTGAGCGCGTCTCATTGGCCAACATGCAGGCGGATCTGCAGGGTGGTGTATGGTGAAAATGTAGCTCGCTCAATCGGACTATTGGAAGGCAAAATGCAAGGATGACGACGGATGGGATTGGTGTCAAAGAGACGAATGCCCCAATTGATGTCAAAGATCGGTTCCCAATGCGGAACGACGCTTACGTGCGCTAGCGCAACGCTTGTGGGGTACATGTGGCTTTCGCCTTCGCAAGTGTCTTCAGCCGCCCCAACCCACCTTCTCCAGTGGAACCGTTGCTTGGGAACGCTTAGGACGGGCTGGGGGAGGCTGGCATGCTGGCCTTGCGGGCGCATATCGATAGTATGCCGCTTATTGCTGGCTGGCTGGCTGGCTGCAGGCTGGCGCATTTGCCTCCGTCGGCTGGTCAACCCTAGAGAACGCTTAGATTGTTGGGTGAGACTGGTTGCATTCGTGGGATTTTGTGCGATGGAAACATGGCATTTGAAAATAGTACCACTACCCTTGGCTACGATGTGAAGTTGCAGATATTGCAATGGTAGACATATCTGACATGAGATGCGCATGTGTCAGACGTACCATTGACGTCACACACTTGAGTCGTCCTCCACCCTCTGTGCTGATTTATCCCGCAATCGTGGCGCTAAGCAGCTGCATGTACTCGACAGCTAACCTTCAGTAGTCATTCCCATTGCAGCTTCTCGTGCGGTCAGTGACACGGTGAGGCTTTCCGCGAGTGACGAAAGTAGGTTTGATCATCTGACCCCGCACAGCGCCTGCCTTTCTCAGACACGCATATGTACATCCAACACCGCGGCCAGCGTATGACAGGGAGCCGAGCCGAAGGGGTCTGTGTTGGTGAGGTTGTTCGGCCTCGGCGATCACGATCTCACGATGGATGGACCCTCCACGCTGATCCATGGGACAGTGGCGCGCCAACCGACAATTTAGTCCCCGCAGGGTCCTTCTCTACTTCCCTTCGGTGTCCTTTGGACTGGTACTCCGAGACAGAACCAACAAAGTCCGCCGAACAGTAGCTAGCTGCGCCATGGGTATGCCAGGCGTGGGATGCTCATGTACCTGGACCTAGGTAAAGGTAAAGGTTGCTTCGGCATGAGATATCCGGAACCATCGGCATCCGGTGGAGAAGACTCGGGCTACTCGGCCGCGGTATCTTTCGAGGATCACAAAAGTGCAAGCTTCACATAGGCGTTGCATGATATGAGCGGAGATCTCTTCGGCGCACTGTTCCGGCATCGCGTCTTGGACACATATCTGATCACAGTGCCTAAGAAGCCAACTCAAGTTAGTATGGGACACTGGCGTCAGAGGTACATTACATACGAGATATGTACCTATGGACTTGGCGACATCCCATGCTGATAGCATTTGGTGGCTGTGTGTAGTCTTGTCCGTCCCCCGCTATACGCCAGGATGTAGGCCGTGGAGAATGTGGTACAAGCCCCAGTCTTCACTGACAAGTCCAACTCTTGTCGAACCTTATCGAGACCTACTTGCCCTCCCCAGCACGTTTGACGCCTCCTGCTACATCGTTTGCACCTTTTTCAATGCTCGTGGATACATCGGCAAGGCCTCGTGCAACCGGCCGACCGGCACTGCCTGTGGCGCCCTCGACCTAAGCAAAGGCGCTCAGAGTCAGTATATTTTCATTTGTAGTTAGTACAGATCAATCTACCGTTTCGCCCAAGCCTCGTCCAACCGCGCCAACAACCCCTCCTAGAGTGTTTGTAACGCCGCCAACCGTATTGCCTACAGTGGACGTGACAAACTTGACGCCAGAAGTTACACCGCTTTCTTGCTGGCCGATAGGCATGTTGACGATTGGTCTTGGAGGTTGGTGGGTTGTTTGTTTGTTTCAGGGTGGTCGCGATGCTAGTTCCCGAAGATAGTAAAGTTTGTTAGATGCCGGCTAAGTGGTAGTGAGCTTTGGTGATATCCTGTAGCGTCTGTGCTGCGATGGTGCATTTATGATCCACGGATTTAGTGACGTCATGGGGCTTCGCAACAGCAGACGCGCGGTGCACGTTGGAAATCCTGCATCGTGCAACCGCAAACCTCCTCCTCGTGATCCCAGGCATGATCGCGACTCGGCCCGTGTCAGATGGCGTTTGCGTCGTCCAGTTGTCGCCCTCTCCGCATTATCTCGCGCAAGTACCAGCTGCGGACGCGGCAGCCACAGGCGTTGTCCGGGGAAGTTTCACGAACTCCTCATTGGCATAGTTCCCTCCTCGGCATCTGCATCAGAGATGACTGGCGTTGCATACACGATCGCCATCGACTGGCGCGACCATGGATCTCCTTGTTGTCCTGACAGCAGCTGGCAATCCCATTTTGACGCATGACACCAGGAAAATTTTCCAAAGTTCAGCTTCTTGCGATGGCATTCCGCGCGAGCAGGACCGATGCACAGCACCTCGAGAAGGTTTTCAGAGAAGCTGCGACGAGCTCGGTGGCCGAGTGCTCCTAGATCCAGATGCGCAGGACGCCTCGGCAGGCCGCAAGCCACGGAACGCGAGCGCAGAGGCTTGTTCGAATATCATTGGCAGCACACCGTTGTGGCCTGAACCTAAGGCAGCCATATCGTAGAGATACACAAGGCTGTCGCATTACTTGCGGCCGACACTCGCAACCGGCATCATGTTCTCTCCGACTGTAGGGCCTCATCGGGGCATACGGACGAGAAGCATGCGCGCATGCTCTCAGGCAACCCCTCTCGCTGCGAACATATGATGAACTGATTTCCCCCCAAGAGGTTCGATACTTACCTGTAGCTCGTCAAAGCTCGCCTACACTTCGATACACCCAGAAACAACGCCAATACACGATCGAACCAAACCTCGACCGAAATCATCCTCAGTCCGATTCACGTAACCACATTCCGCCCTCGAATTCGAACCACCTACGAATCGCGCGCCAAACGTTCGAGATGACGTCCTTGTTCCCACATCCTCCTTACGCCGAAGACCAGCCGTATGCGCGCAGTATCCTATACCTGCATGTCATGCGCGCTTCAGCCATGTCATTTTCCTTCTTTTCAATCCTCCAGTTTCCAGCCTCTATCATCGCAGCACGATACCGTAATTCCCCGATCGATTACGCTACAATCCTATCTCGTACGCTCAAGACTGCCGGTCGCGGCCTCGTTCTAGGAACAGCAGCTGGCGCGATCATGACATGGGGCCGCATGAGAGGCCGAGAGGAAATAGAGTGGAAAGATAGGTCATGGCGGATACTGGAGAATCATGGCGAAGTGAAAACAGATTGCGTCACACTTGGCGCGGCTGGGACCGGTGCTGCTGGGGCTCTGATCGCTGCACGGAGCGGCCGGGTGCCGATAACTGTTGGGAGTGCCATGCTGGGAGGAGCTGGTGTTGGTATGGGCACTGGAGTGCTGTACATGATCGCGTCATTCGCATCGGGGAGGAAGCCTGCTTGACGACGGGAGATGCGAAACTGGACCATGCCTCTGGTATAGAGTTGACCCACGACGAGCTCTTGGTAACGCCGAAGGCTATATGCTTGCATGCTACCGTCCAGTCTGGGTCGCGCTCAACATTTCCTGGTACTGGTATTCGGGCCATTTGAAGCTGCCACGCGGACCCTAGACCTTCGCGCTGCTCCGACACATAGCCACGATTGTAATATATCTGCTTATCAAGGCAATGGTTCTGGACGGTTGAGTCACCACAAGCTCACTTGTACGTCTTTCTAGCAGTGCAAAATTCTTACAAGTTACGCTTGCCCTTTCTCGCTGCGCAGCGTATAGTGGAGTCTCTAATTCGTGCTGAACAGATCGATTTTATGCATCTCCGGGGAAAAGAGAAAACCGATGAACTGCGTCAAAAGGAAATCCCACATCTCGGAATGCGTGTATGCGACATCGTGCGTTTCGGCGGCCAACGTTGGGCTAACCTTAAAAGAATTTTGAAGCTCCAACCTTCTACGTTGCTACGCAATCTTCGAGCTCCGCTCCACACTCTTATCTTTTTATATTTTTGCTTGTTTGCGTATCTGCGAGATTGACTGTTCACACATGACGGTGATGTGGTTTCACGCGTCATTGGCACCTTCTCTTTACGCGGAGGCGAACGTCCTCGGTCTGACCTACTACCAGATGCAAACCTCAGGCCGTTGCACTTCTGGATGCGATACAGTGCGCCCATCAAGCTATTCCGCCCGCCGATGACCTCATCCGAGCAGGCTTCTTGTAGGTAGCCCAATATACGAGCGCACAGATCGCCGGCAGTTTCCCGTCTGATCTTGTTCGTCCGACTTCCGCTGTCGCAATGCTATTAAATGAAGGATACAGTATGACGATCCCAAGTGAGCACAGGGCGGAACGTCAGTGTGACCCTCTGAAACGGTCTTGGGCCGAGTGACCTCCGCCGTCGCATCGAGGGCGCGTTACCCAAAGCCATTGTTCTCGAAACATCCCCGGAACGTGATACCTGTTGAACACGCTTGAGCTCCTACAATCTCCACGCATTCACGCAGACTGCTCCACCACGCAGCCTTTACCTCCGAGATGATATTGTCAGAATTGCGCCGTCGCCGTATTCGATTCTTTCGCTTGCAGACATCCCCACAGTCGTGCTGTCCGCTGCTTCGCATTCACTATATCTAACGCTCTCCATTGGGTCTTGCCCTTTAAGCGGCGGCCCCAGATTCGCTGCGACAGGGATCGGTTACTAGACACGCTGTGATCGGTCCAGGTTCCAGGATGAATACGTTACACCAAGTCCTCCGTACTAGCGCTGGCGGATGCCCACTTGCGAAAGAACAATTGGCGCCTGCACACAACACCCGCTTCTCATGTCTCTGACAGCCACGACCCGGACCGCGCAACAGGCCCCGTTGGACGTGTTCGGCTGCGCAGTCTCCGAGATGTTGGAAAGCCAGCCATCTCTCATGTAGTGCGCTGTTCGTGTAAGAGAATTGATTGAGAGGCGGCAAGTGCGATATCCAGACCGTCGCACCATGGAGTACGACCGGCTTCTATAGCGATGACAAGCCTTTTGAGTGGCATGTGTAAAGTGCAGCCAGCAAGCACATCCACGTGAGGGTGACCGACGGGAGACTAGACCGTTTGGCAAATAGAAGGGCCTCTGCTTAACTTGTTTCTGTAAGTGTTAATATGCAGTAAGTAGCAAATTGCGGGGGACCTCTTGGGAGACACCCGGCTGTGCCTGCCTTGGGCGCGCGTAAGGGGACAAGGGTTTCGCAGCCCTTGACCTTGTTCCGGGTTTATATGAGGAAGCCCACCCACCAGCAGGGCGAGATGTGGTTTTCGCGATTTCTTCAGGTTTCTGAGAGTAGGTCGTCGAGATGCCTACCTATCCTCTTCAACTCACCTGCCTGGGGGTGATCTACGGCACTCCCCTTCTGGCTTCGATATTCGTTATTCTGAGGATATACACACGGCGGAAGCTGAACTTACGGTTAAGCTGGGGTATGGCGTTCAACATCCCTTGCGCAAACCGTACTGACGTGCTTGTACAGATGACTGGCTTATCATACTTCCGTTACTGCTTTCCATAGCCCTCATAGGACCTTCTCATCGACGTACGTACTGATGTAAGCGCCGACACTGGCTCTCACTGACCCTGAACAGATGTCAAGATGTGGCATGTTGGCGTGCATATCTGGGAGGTGCCGCCGAACGAGATAGAACCAAACTATGACGAGTACTATGCCGTATGTTTAGCCTCACCATGCTACGACAAGGTAACTAACAGCAGCAGGTTGTCATGGCGTTCAACCTCTTGAACATCCCCATATTGCCGCTCGTCAAGGCGTCGATCATACTTCTCCTCCTCCGGGCCGGTTCCGTTATTGAATGGCTCAAGCGAGTACTCTACGCCATCTTGGTCTTCACTGTTGGGAGCGCATTGATACCATGGTTCCTATACATCTTCATCTGTCCGCCTTTAACTGGAAACACTTGGAAGCCGAGGACTTTCGGCAACCTGCATTGCATGGGCAGACACAAAATGGGCGAGATGTTGATCTGGGTCACATGCGCCAACCTACTCACCGATGTTCTGATCCTCCCGATACCTTTCATCATCGTGCGAAGGATGATGAGTGCTCGATTGAGGTCCCGCTTGGTGGTATTGGTAGTCTTCACTTGCAGTCTCGCGTAAGTCACACTGGCCTAGTATGCGAGGATAATAGCTGACCTCTCCACAGTGTTACTGCCATCGGCGCGGCAAAGATCTACTTATCGTATCGCGACCGCCTCTACACTCTGTTCAACCCCGATTGGACCTACCCGATCGACTACTGCATCAACCACATTGAGAACAACGTAGCAATCATCGTAGCCAACATACCGATCCTACGCGGCCTCGTCACACGATGGATCTTCAACTTCCGCACCAAAGCGACGCCCATTGATCGCGAGTTTCGTGGTGATTGGCAACAGCAACAGCAACAACAACAACAACCGAGAAAGTCGGACGCTTCAGACTTCAGCCGCTACACAAGAAAGAACCGCGTGGTACAGAAGATCCTCCCCTGCATCCAGGATGATTTTTCCAGCAGCCTGGCCTCGCGCTCCAAAGGCGACCTCAGCAGTAAGGTGGACTGCCGGCCAGATTTCCCACCTCGAATCTGCACCACAGGCGAACAGCGTTACCAGAAACGAAGTTACTTTCCTCGATCGCGAAGGAATAGCTTGGATCGGTATAGCACGGCCGACTCCTGCGAGAAGGGTGACATATTAGAGACGGTTAGGAGTGTGGGTAGTTTGGGTTCTGCGCCAACGCTCGTGGAGAGCAAAGATGCGTATACGGAGTGGAAAAGCATGGACAGCCCAACGCTGAGCCCCACAGCGAGGTTCTCCACGCAGACATTGTGCCCCATTGCGCCGTTGACGCCGGCGAGGTTGCGGGGGATTGAAGATGATGAGGTTGATGATGAGATATACCCATACCCGAGAGCATTATGATACCATAGCGAATGAACAATATACGATGAATTTTGATATCTGTAATGTCTCGCCCTGCTCACGTTCAAAACTAGCTACAGTTTCTCATCAACAATCTTGCAAAACTGCAAGACGCCACAAACCCAACCCGCCCAAATAACGACCCGAAAAGCCCTCACCATCCTCGACCCAACCCCAGACCCCTTCATGTCGGCAGTCACACATCTGGTACGTACCTACCTTTACGCACACTCAAGTTCCGTACGCCCTATCCGAGTGGCGGGTTTCCGTTGTCTCCAATTTCAGTAAAGTTACGTTAGCCAGCCCCCAGCATCCAACCACACCACGGCGGCGCTCAGGCCCGTTTGTCCGCAGGGGTGCGCATGGCGAGCGATGGATCTGGGTATAACCGTCCAACCCGTCATGGTGTGGTACTTGCCTTGTCAAGACGCAATCCGAGCCGTTCCTTTGCCGCAGGGGTGGTCGAGTTGCTGATCATGCTGTCTGTGCGTCAGCGTGTCTCGTGTCGTGTCGTGTCGTGTGTTGCGACGTGGGCGAGGGGTGGAAGGTGATGGCGGGTGGCGGGGTGGATTGGAATGGATGGATGACTTGAGTGTGGCTGCGATGGGTTTGCAATCGGTTCTCGCGCTTCTTGTTTACGTGACGAACGTATTCGTGGAATGCGATGCGCCGTGAAATTCTTGATCCCATGCCTATACGACAAGGTCGTCGACTCTCCCATACCCAGATACCCTACAGCCAAGGCAATCCAGACTCCAACGACCCCAACCCCAATTCCCGCTCCTCAATCTCCGTTACACAGGATTCGCGGGTCCAATCCAGAGTTTTAGTCCCACCATCCCCCTCGCCTTCGCAACGGGGGGGAAGCGCATTCGGTTTCTCGTTCCCCATTCCTCATTACCCAGATCGCGCGGAAACCTTACTTGAAGCAGCAACCGTCGTCCGACTGGCAAAGCTATTACGCACCTCCACCCCCATCGAGGCACGGAATCCACAACTGGGGCATCGCCGAGGCCTTGGGCGGAGAAAGAAGAAAAACAAGAGTTGAGTGCCTGGGCGAAATCTCTCAGCAAGCGCGTACTCTCATTTCACGCGTTGTGTTGTGCGATGATGCACGCGACGGAAAGGATCTTGCTGCGCGTAAGCGAGGGGTAGGAAGGCACGAAAGGTAGGTGTTTGTATCCTCCAGTCAACGTCCTCCTCGCACCTCCCTCACGCGCACCCTATACTTCACCCTCGCACCACACACAAACCTCCTCGTCTACACCTACCATCCAGACCAGCCATCCCCTTGCCCTATGAGTGCCAAAGCCCCACCCCTTCATCGCCCTATTTCCTTTTCCCCCATCCCTCCATCCAGCATCCTCCGTAACTCGTGACATTTGCCCACCCGCCCAGCATTAGTACACCCTATTAGTCCAGTCCAGCCATATCCATGTAATATATCAGATTTTCGTTAGCGCCCGCCCGGCTCAATATGGATAATCTCCCCTCTTCGGTGCGGAGCGAAGCGGTCGCTCGCGCATCGCCGGCTGGCGGGGGTAGGTACGTGTGATGTGATTTTTCAAAAATGGGCGGGAAAGATCTTGTTCGGATGTCATTTGCCTAAATGGATATGCAGGGTGAGGGTGTGTGTTGATCGGTAGGTGAGGTTGGGAAGGCTGGGTAGAGGGCGGTGTTCTTACTCATCTGTATTTGTTGTTTTTTTGAGGTAAGGGCGTATCTGGGAGGTGCACTGTGGAGTTTATGATGAGGGTTTGGGGACGAAGGGGATTTGGGTGTGGCGGTATGGCGTGCGCTCGTGATAGGATGGCTTTTGAATAATGGCTAGATCGGGTGCTGTGAGTGGTCTCTTGACTTTTGAAAGGACGTTTAATGCCTTGGACTTTTCGGTTTCCACCAACCATTATGGCTGCTTCATTACACCACCAGCCATGTCTCATGATTTCTTCCTGATGAGTTCACGCCACAATGTGGGGTTCTTGAGCGAGTGTAGAGTGGCTTGTCATTGAAGGCGTAAATGTGTTGCCATACAGCATTACAATGAACGCCCATGACCCTCTCTATGCAGAGCCTTCGTCTTGCTAGCATACATGTTGACTCCTTCTGGACCCAAGAAGAGGTAAGGAGAAGAAAGACGGTACAGTCGTAGTAGCATCACCGGCAATTCCGGCACTGAAGACGTTATGAAGAGATTGTCGCGCCGCTCGTGGCGCAACATGCAATCCATTTTGATGCGAATATTTTATTGATAGGGTATCCATGCATGACAAACAACCACCATCTGACAAGGCTTGCCAACCAGCATCCAAAGATGAGCGGACACAAGAGAAATGAGAAAAGAACGTGACGATCGTGAAAGAGGGCTGCCAAAAGCGAAGGGTGACGCACGGCATCGGCGTCACCGATGCTATATCGATATTAAAGCTAGTATGCCAGCGGCGAAGAAAGCCATAGTAGGGGAGCCAGACATGAGGCTCTGGGCGGCGGAAGCCTCGCCAGCCAGCACTTTGTCGTCATTACGGATGCAGTTTGTCTTGGCTGTAATTTCCGCGGGACAGACTACGCGTTTGAAGTTCGCACTGTGTGACGTTAGTCTATATAATTTGTGTAGCCTGCGGATCGAGATGAGGGCATGTTTACCTAGGGTACGATGCATCCTTGAACCAATCAAAGCGCCATTCGCAACCGGCTCTCAGGTTCTCGGGTAGCTTTTGGCAGTCTTCGGTGGAGCTGACACCCATCATGAGCTCACCGAAGACGCTTTGGTCCACGCCATACTGCTGGGCGCATGCATTTGTCGATGTTGTGTTACCGCCAGGAATCTAGATAGTTCAGCTTTGCTATTATGATGATGAACGTTTATTGAAGGCTTACTGCAAGTGAAAACCGGTTTCGGTCGGTTACATCGTAGGCGGTATTCGAGGCTTGAACAATCATGCTCTTGCCGATCAGAGGCTCACTCGTAAAGTCCAGCTGGTAGCATGCGCAGCACCAGGCGCCCTCTATACCTCCGTGAGTAAGTTCGGGTAGGATAAAGGCACCGGCATAGCCATATGAAACAGTGTCGTTGATGGCCCATGGCTGCTGGCTGGAGCACTGAAACGCGGAACCGCCGTTACAACCAGTGCCGGCAGCATCGTCCGTGGGCTTGTCGTCGGCCGTACACGATTCTACCGGACTCGAAAAATCTGCTTTGCCGTTCCAACCACATGATGGCTTACAGCAGTCCCAGAAACGAGATGTGACGGCCTCTCCAGTGTAGTTGAGATGCGCGCATCGTGCAAAGACCGCGAAGAGCTCGACGACGAGGGCGATATTGCGGATATGTTGCGGCATCATTGCGGAATGGTTGATCTGAAGTCGAAGTAGAAACCGAATGGCATGGTTTGTTAGCCAGAGTGATCCGCGCGCAGTGCCAGGAAAATGTATTTGAAGGATACTGAAAAAGAGGGGTCCCTTCTTTAGTCCGGCTGCAAGGAGAGATTAAACTGTTTTCGATACTCGAGGCCGAGAACCATCATGCTGTGCACCGTGCAGGGGTGGGCGGAGCTTGGGTACTGAAACGGTACCCGGGGTAGTGGCATCTGAGAGGTCAGAGAGCCGCTGTCACAGTTCCCACACGCTGTCAACCTACCCGATGCCTTGACTTGCATTGTCTGGCCTTATAGATTGCCCCTGTCATTGCCTCGTGGTGCATTTTCCCCACACTCTGCACGCAACGTTGTATCGCTCCCCGCAATTCGGCAATCGCGACATCTGCTCGCAAGGTCGCGTAAATGAATGCCGGGACGGACGCGACAAGAACGAGGAACTTGTACAGCTGGGTTGCCCGTTGTTGTGCTTTATGCTCGCTCTCGTGTTAGACGAGAAGGTTTGCCCAATGTCTCACGCTCCGCCCTGCCCCCTTCAGGGCTCATCTCGGCTATTCTCGCGACCGTTCAAAACGAACTTCTCCGCTTCTTGAGCTGCAACCGTTCACACCGCACTGCCGTGTGACGCAACCTTGAAGGCTGATAATACTCCGGGCGCTCGGTTCACGTGGCCTCAAAGAGGTCGAGCACCGTAGCTGAATAGGGAAGCAGATGCACCCGATTGGCCGCAACTTCAATATCGCTACCAGACTAGAGGCCATACTGAAGCACGCAGTAGCAGTTTTGCTAGGATGCTTTGAACTTTGTGTAAACAAGTTGCTAGCATTGCTCCGGCTGAATCGACGTCGTCAGCATAGTCGCTGGTCATGCGTAATAGCGCGTTTGTCATATAGCAGTCGCCATCGCCAACATCGCTAGACGGTGTTCACAGTTTCGCGATTAGGAAAGGACCGAAGTGCGTGGCATAAGTAGACCGGATGTTTGGTTGAGAGGGCAAGGCATGAACGTCTTCCATGTCTACTATCTGCCAAGCCACCGATACACGAACTCTGCCCCACCCGGCGTTCGCTCAAGTCTCCAAAGTCCACTCTGCTGAGACAGCAAACGCTCTGGAACTTGGATACGAGCTGCCGCCTGGGCAGCTCTTACTGTACATCCTTGGGCTGGATTTCCGGCGATTGCCGTTGAGATGTGCGCGGTGGATTTTGAAATCATTATGTTAATTCACCGCTACTAATACATCGTTAACAAGCGTACATGCTCGTAATACCTCCGTATTTATGCAAATTGTGCATATACTCCTCAACGCCGTCAAAATATGCTCGTCACGCGTAGAGTCTCGTGGCTGTTCTCCGTCTCTCATACTCTAGTCGAGCGCCGGGATGCGCTCAATCACTTCTCAACATGCTCTCCACCAAATCACCCAAAGGTCCCCAGAAGTCCTTGCTCCCACTTGCCAGCCCATGCTCGTCTATGAACAACACATAGTGCTTGAAGCTGGTGTTTAGATGAGGCTCCAGGCCCAACTCGATGATGACGGGGTAGTGGTGGCAGTAGATATGTGCGTAGACGCGGTATAGACGCTTGAACATGTTCCTGATGAGCGCTGGAAACGTTTTCGGGAAGGGAACGCCGATGCGCGAGGGAAACATGGACTCGTTGTCAACATTGGACTGTATCCATGCCATGAGGTGTTCGATGTATTCGGGTGCGGGCATCTTGGTAGGCTTCTTGTAGTTCTCGGAATCTTGCCAGAGGTACTCAAACCTGTCGATAGTCAGCATTGTACATATGAGTACTTGGTTTTTACTCACTCGTCGGTCGCCTTCATCTCAGGACAGCTTTGTGGCGAGCAGAACTCTGTGATGGAGCCATAGAGCAGGTTGATCTGGTTGTAGAAGTCGACGACTGCGGTCGCGTATCAGCCCGACTCCTCAGATCGATAGAGATATCCTCCTACCATTGACGGCAAGCCACTCGTCCTTGTCCTCGCCTTCGGGTAGCTTGACAGCCTTCCTTAGACTGCCGCTACCGAGTGTGGCCTCGGCATACTGCTTTAGCTGCCAGCTGCTGGTGCCTCGATTCTTCGACGGCTTGAACGGTGCGCGAGTTCGCGGGTTGCTGGCGCAGAAGTCAGCCTGTGTTCGTGGCATAAAGTCTCCCATCTCAAGCGAGACTTCTCTCCAGCCTCCTGCCATTGATTCTGCTGTCTCTTTCGGCCTGGCATATCCCGATAGTATCGCATGGCCTGCACATTGTGGTCTTTTCGCTATTTATCCGTGTATTTGCGCGTCTTCAGCGCCAGGCTCAGGTGCGACAGGCTAGCGCCCAAGGACGCGATTTCGTCTCGTGGGTCGAACATCCTGCAGTGGAAGAGCGGACAGGGAGACGAACATTGTACTTATGAATCCCGACATATCTACTCTCGATTCGTGCTAACGTATGGACCGGTGCGTATTGCGTGCGTGTGTGCTATCTGCTGTCGCGCATTGCGATGGTTAGCCAGAGCAAACAATAGCAGGTAACGGGGCTACGACGAACCTGGTAGCAACAAGAAGTAGAAGGAGAAGGTAAATGACGTGAGCGAGCGACAAGAAGAGGGTAACAGAGAAGGGCAGAGAGTCAATGACGTTGGATGGGTTGGCTTGAGGGAGGGGTGTTTGGACAGGACCCCACAATCAACAATCGCGACCGCCGCAACCACCGGCCTCGATCGCCCGCTAACAACTTGGTCCAGATGTCGCGCCCACCCAATTGGCCCACCCTCAACTATCATGTCTGCTTTTTCCGATTGACCGCCTCGAGAGATGTTGGAAGACATGCGAGACGAATCTCCGCTAGCATCGCATTGAGAAATCTTTGTCTTCTATGCGCGAGCTCGATGTTGTCGCAATGACTTTCATGGCGCATCACCGAGATATACCAACGGAGGTAATTCGGAGAAGAAAAGAAGATATCGTAATGTTTCTGGGAGGTCTACTCTAGGTCTATTCTAGGTCTAGGATATACGCTGACAACTTCCACCGCTGATGATTACCGCTCCATACCCACACATCCTGTCAGACCTCACTTGCTGAAGTACGGGTCTTGCTCGAAATAGTCGCCTTTGTCACGACCACGTCCGTTGCGACGACCATTCTGCGTCTGCGGTCTCGAGTCGGAGCCACCGTCCGTCATGGTCTCAAATTCATCCGGTTCGTAGTCCTGCATACCGGTCTTGATGCGCTGAAGTTGACCAGCTACGTAATGGTGGAGACGATCCTCCATTGCCGACTTCTGGTCAAGGGCGGCTTGGTCCAGTACACCGACAGAGTTCTTGCGTTTGATCGGGCTTGTAGCGTCCTCCTCTTCGCCGTTGGTTGAAGTCTCTCCCCAGTCACTTCGGAAGCCTATGCTACGGCTAGTAGAAGACCGACGGAGTGCCTGGCGCTTCGCTGGTTTGCCTGTCGTGGTGAACACATCGTCGAAGTAATGGTCGGCAGCGCCTGTAGGTGTGCGCGGCGTTTGTGGCAGACGGCAGGTCATGCTACACGTTGTTAGTGAAGGTACTATATATAATGTCGTTGAACTTACCCAGTGTCGTGAATCATCTTCGCAATCAGACCGGTCCAGCCGCACTGATGCGTCGCTCCCAAGCCACGTCCGGTATCACCGTCGAAGAACTCGTGGTACCACATGTAATCTTTCCAGTTCGGGTCAAAGTCGAGCATTTCGTTGCCGTCGTTGATGGCCCTTCTACCGTCATCTCCGCGAGCAAACAAATGCTGAAGACGATGTTGAATCTCCTCTGCAACGTGGCCGAGATGCATGTAGTCACCCGACCCCGTAGGGCACTCAACCTTCAGATCGTTGCCATAGTAGAGATGGAACCTCTGGCAAGATTCGATGAGTAGGAAGTTGACGGCTAACCAGATGGGACCTCGCCAGTTGCTGTTGCCACCAAAAAGGCCGCTGTCTGAGTCACCGGGGAGGTAAGCTACCTCGTACTTCTGGCCATTGACGTCCATGCTATAGGGATGGTCCTTGTGGTATTTTGAAAGCGATCGGATACCGTGGTCGGCGAAGAACTCGTCCTCGTCCAACATTCTCTTCATTATCCGCTTCAGTCTGTCTTCGTTGACAAGTGACAGAAGCAAGCGGTCGCCCTTACCACGTTTGGAGAGCGTATGGATGTTGCGCTTCGAAGTTTCGGGACGGTGAGCAATGAACCATTCCACTCGCTTCTTGAAGCTGGGTAGGCGGTTGATAACCTCCGGCTCTAGCGTCATAGTCGAGTACAGAGGAATGAGACCGACCAGAGAACGGACGGGCATCTGATGGCACCATGGACCACCCCAAGAGATGGCATCATAGTAGAACCCGTCCTCCTCGTTCCACAGCGGCTTCGACTCGCCGTCGCTGCGGAATTGCATAGCGTCACTGATCATCAAAAAGTGCTCGAAGAACTTGGAGGCCATGTCTTCGTAGATGCGTCGTCGCTTGGCGAGCTCAAGGCAGATGTTCAGCATGTTCAGGCAGTAGAAGCCCATCCAGCCAGTACTGTCGGCCTGCTCCAGGGTACCGCCGGTCGGCAATGGGTCTGAACGGTTGAAGAGACCAATGTTGTCGAGACCGAGGAAACCACCTTCGAAGATGTTCTTTCCGTCAGCGTCTTTTCGGTTGACCCACCACGTAAAGTTCAGCAACAGCTTCTGGAATACGCGCTCGAGGCAATCAAAGTCCTCACGTCCGTACATCTTGCGCTCAATCTTGAAGACCCGGAATAGCGACCAGGCATGTACCGGAGGGTTCACGTCGCCAAAGTTCCATTCGTATGCCGGTAGCTGCCCGTTCGGGTGCATGTACCACTCACGTGTGAAAAGGTCGAGCTGCTTCTTGGCGAAGTCGGGGTCGATCATGGCAAGTGTGATACAGTGGAAAGCACTGTCCCATGCGGCGAAGAAGGGGTATTCCCAAGAGTCGGGCATGGACAAAATATCGTCCAGGTACATGTGCTTCCACTCCTTGTTGCGTATAGCCTTGCGACCGGGTGGTGGAGGAGGCATGCCAGGGTCGCCGTTAGCCCACTGGTCCCAGATGAAGTGGTAGTATTGCTTGCACCACATCATGCCGGAAAATGCCTGACGCTGGATGTTGCGCAAATCGTCAGCGATTGGGAGAGGGCTGATTCTGTAGTAGAATTCGTCGGCTTCGGCGCGACGCTGTTCTATAATGTCGTCAAACATCTCCTCATCAAGGAACCCGTCGTTTCTCTTTGAGAGCCTGAAGCGGACTACAGCGCACTCGCCAGGTGGGACACCGTCGCCTTCGTCGAACGCGTACCAAGCACCGCACTTGGTACCAGTGTTCTCAGGGTTGACAGCGTCCTTCTGCTCGTCCACGATGCGGCGATGGATAGCGTCCTTGACATATGGAACCTTGTTCTCCACGTTCCACAGTCCCTTGTAGTTGGTGTCGTTGTCGGTGAAGAGAAGCTCGGGCTGTACGTCTTCGCCGCTTGGGCCGGTGCCAGGGGACGGGGAGAGCTGGAAGTAGCGGTCACCCAGCTTGTGGTGTTTCGACTGCGCTGTTGTTGGGCCAATCTTGGTGATTGAGGGCTTCAGACTCGGGTCCTCGTGGCCCCATGCCCAAGTATTCCTGAACCAACAGTGAGGTACAATGTGCAGCGGCGCCGGTTCTGGGCCACGGTTGTAAGCTGTCACTCGGAAGCACATCTCCTCTGGATCGTCCGCTTCTTTCGCTGTCTCGATGAAAATGTCCCAATACCGGTCATCGTCGAAGATGCCTGTGTCAACGAGGTTGTACTCCTTGTCCAACCGCGTTCGCTTCGCGTTCGTCTCGATGAGTTCTTCGTATGGGAATTTCCGCTGAGGAAGTTTGTACAGGAATTTCATGTACGAGTGCTGCAACTGAATCAGCGGTATCTCTGTAGCGAGCGAAGCCAACATACAGTTGGCGTGTTGTCCAGGTGGAAATGGCACTCCTTGAGCGACTCGCCGTGGTTACCCTGTGGGTTGGACAAACCGAAAAGGCGCTCTTTGAGAAAGTCGCTGCAGGAAAGTCAGCGTGTATCGCAAGAGTGGCACTGGCGCACACATACTCCTTCTCGTTCCAGAAAGCGAAGGCAATGTTCTGGAAGCCGTGTGTATCAGACACACCAGCAATGCCGTCCTCGCCCCAGCGAAAGGCGCGCGACCGCGCCATGTCGTGCGTGAAATCTATGAGGCATTAGAGAAATTGGATGGCACCGAAGGCGAGTACTCACGGCTCCAGGCATCTCCATCAGCGCTGCAGAAGTTTGTTAGTAGCAAACCATGGCGTTGACAACAAGGGTACTCACGAGTAATCTTCGCGGACTGGACACTTGTTAGATTGATTGTAACAGATTCATGGGAATAGAGACTGACCAGTTGCCCACTGCCTCTCGGCAACGTAGGGGCCCCATCGCTTCCAGTAGGCGGTGCGTTCTCGGTCCTGCTTCAGACGCTTCTCCTCTTCGCAGAGGTACTCTTGATTCTCAATGAGAACCATGGTGACAATGTGTGCCGGAGGGGTGTAGGAGGAGTGTTGACGGCAGACAGCAAGTGAGGTTTGGGCGTTGGCGCGTGCAGCGGCGTCGAAGGAATTATTTCCTGCAGGTAGTATGGAGCAAACAATGGGGTAACTAGACGATCAAGATAGTGGAGAAGAAGTAGGTGGGGTAATGTATATGAGAGACGCTGATAGCGAGAGAGTCCAATGTTTGGAGGTGGTGTGCATAGAGGAAGAGACAGAAGGCAGACGGGATTTTGTCAAGGCGCGTGTCTTGGTGGTGGCTACCACCGACTTTCGACGCAGGAACTCGCGATGCATCATAGGACGGCAACCGTGCAGCGCGGGACTTATCGCGAACGGCTGACCTAAGCCCACTCTAGCCTAACGCCCTCGTCCGCCAGGTTTCAATCCCATGTCCAGCGAGCCGCAAAAAGGCTGGCCAGAAGCTTGGAAATGCCCATGCCCGCCGCTGCAGCAGCGTCGGCTACACGTGTCGCCCATCTGTTGAGCCGCTTTCAAAATCTCTGCGCCAAAGTGTTGAACGCGCTTACTGGGGGCGACGCCAGCCTTGAACAAGCAACCACGATAAAGACGTTAGCCTCCGGCCCTCCCCACCGTGCCATCGCCGATCGGACCTGGCCAGCTTCGGAAGGCCCTTCTGGGGTGTGGAGTGCTGACAGCGGATCCCGGCATGGGGATTCGCATGCCACACGTATCGACTTTGGAGCGTGGTGTCGTCCCTGCTTCCGCGGCATGCAGCACAGTTATGTACAAGAGGTGGGATGCATATAGTCGCGTTTCCGAGCCTGCGCGCCAGACGCCAATTCACGTGATGCATCACCGACATCCGAGGGGTAGCACTAAACATATCGAGTCGTATGGCTACTCATGTACGGGAGGTCAATGGTAATGAATGACGTCATCAGCTGCATGTTTTCTGCGAGAAAAGATTGAGTTTAATATTATGAAACGAATGCACACGAGCCGAGGAATTCAAGAATACGATACAGCGTCTTACAACTCTCGCAAGGGTGGCTGGGAAGTCGGTGTGGCAGGTCTGGCCGCCCTACATGAACTTTGACCGGAATCGATTAGATGTTCCCATTCGAGCAGCGCTCATATCATGCGGCTCAGTCCTACTCCTAGTCACAACAACATAGTTCACTTTCACCTCTGGATCCTGCAACGCCGCCGAGCGATCATGTTATTGCACGTACATGTTGACCAGAATTTGCATAGTAGCCGCCCAAGTCATCATCACTAGTCGTGAATTGCTGATGCATGAATGACCTCTTTCACATGCCTCCAAGCGCAGAGCTGGAAATCTGGCAAGTGTAAAGAATTCCGTCCAAACGCAACTGTGCATCGCAAGAATAGACGTAGGTATCAGTGACAGGGGAACCGCCGTTTGCTAGACTACACAAGTCGAAACGAAGAGTTTAGTGCTCGAGGTCAATCGCGGGTGCTTATTTTGCGTATCCACCAAGACACGATTTACACCCATGCAGGTGGCTACATAGTCTATGTATCATGTCACTTGTTCATCATGAGCGCTGCGTAGCCTTCCCATGGCGCTTGCTCTACTTAGGTATGCTATGGTGTTGATAGAAAAACATAGAGGGGCGTGGACCAGAGCTGGCCGCTAGCGCCTGCCACGGGGACTCTTCGGGCCGCGCCATTGATGGTCAGGTACGCGGCCGCTCAGCTCTACCAAACATTACACGTCTCCCACGTCCGACACCCTCACACTGTCACGCCCAAGATGCTCGTCTCCCTCACAGTCGGAAAGGTCGATGCTGGAGTAGCAGTGCTACTGACAGAAGACAAGCGTCTCGTGAGCCCCTCAATGCCGCCCAGCGCTCAACGCAGCGCAAGCGCATCCTTGCTCTTCATCTGGCTGACGTAAAGGTAGATTGAGTTCCCTTCTATATTGCTACCCCCCGACATCTCGTCGGGCTCCATGGTGGATATCGATGTTGGAAGAAACTACAAAGCCGAAGCCGACGCCCAGAAAGCCTTCCATGAGCTCCAGTCGGAGATCTTCCGCACCTTTGGCCAGCGCACCCCCTCAGCCCCCGTCCTCAAATGCCGCAATGCCACGCAAACCTCAGTTGTCCTCGAGTGGGACCCTATCGATATCGCGACCGCCGAATTGCGCAGCCTCACACTATACCGCAATGGCAACAAGGCAGGCACAATACCCAAGCCCAGTGACGTGCACAGCACCAAGCTGAGTGGTCTGGCTGTCGACACGGAATATCAGTTCCATTTGGTCCTCAAAACGAGCGCGGGCACTTTCAGCAGCGAGAAGCTCTTGGTACAAACACACAAGATGACGGACTTGTCTGGTATCACCATCACGCCTGGCCACATGCCTGCGGCTCTCCGAGAGTCTCTGCAGCGGTCCGTGGAAAGAATCGGCGCCAAGATTGCGGACAATGTGCGCATCGACACCACGCACTTCGTATGTACCGAAGGCAGAGGACCTGCATGGGAGAAGGCGGTCGAGAACAACATACCTGTAGTCGTTCCAGATTGGGTCATAGGCTGCGAGAGGGAGGGCAGGATCGTCGGTGTGAGGGGTTACTACCTGAACGCGGACCCTAGGTTACGAAGCGTCGGTCCAGGAGGCTCCCAGCAACCCGCCCAGCAATCACAACAGCAGCCTCAGCAACAACAGCAGCAGCAACCCAGAAGTCCCATCATGAGCCCGCGCACCGAGGTGACACCACCTACACCCGAGCAACCGAGGCGTGACCGCGATACCGACGGTGCAGCACCACCCCCTCCGCCACCCAAAGACGACGTTAGCGAGAAGAGTGAGCGAAACTCAGTGGAACCGAAGACGCAGACAGAAGAACAGAAGGCTCGAACCGAGGATCTCAAGCCGCAAAATGGGAAGGAATCACAGCAAGAGGATAGCGAGGAGGACGAATCTGAGCCTGAGCCAAACGACGAGAAGTCCCTGGAAGCAAGCTTACCACAGAGACCAAAGCCAGGCCAAGCATCAGCTGAAGACGATGGCGATGGAGCCAGTTTTCAAGATGTGGAAATTTAGTAGAGGTGCTGAGGGGACATGTTGAATTTGGAATGCCACAGCGTGTCGACCTGGCTACCGACCTGCAGCATTCACTACAACCACGACTATAGCATTGTAATGATACCAATTCTCAAGACCACATTGCGGTTAAAATCACGGTTCACGACCGTCTATTCGCGATCTGACTGCACTAGTCAGGGACATTATCCTGAAATCACGGACCTTGGCGCTAACGTACTCGAGCCCATCTCATTGGGCCAACCCATCATGTAGGGATCCCTAATTGACCCACGGGGACTAAGATCTTACGGCCGGTCAAAGCATCATGGTCTACTTTATATAAATTCCGTTGTATGCCGCAATGTACCGATGCCCAGTAACTCCAGTCTTGCCATCTCCTGGACTGCGGAGCCGGCATCATGGCAACGTCGCTTTTTCAACTCCCCGATATCATCATAACATTACAAGTCCCCCTTCTCTACCTACTCAACATCCTCACCCTTGCCACCGGACCCGATCACCGCCTCCTTCGTATCTCTATCACTCTCCCCCTTCTCCTTCTACTCGCTGTTCAATCTCTTTACAGAGAATGGGGCGATGCAGGTTGGGGCTACAACCTAGCAATCAACTGTGGAGTGGGCGCTCGTGTGTTCACCTATGTTGACTGGATCTTACTGGGGAGCCCCGACAAAGACGGGTGGTACAAGATACAATATGAGAAGGATGAAAATGACAAGAAGAATGGCGACGTGAAACAGCTGGATTACAGAGACAGACCCGGTGGTGCAGGGAGAAGTTTCTGGAGCAGAGCATGGTGGGCTCTTCGTCTCTCGACGTGGAGCCGTTACACGGGATGGAGTAGTCAGGTCAAGAATGTGTGCATGGAAGTACCGGGCGACTACCCTCGTCTGTAAGTCTACCCCCAACCTATCATCCCCGACTCAACTAACCCAACCAAGTAAATTCATCGCCCGAAAGCTCGTACGCGGCCTCATCTTCTTCGTCATAAAAGACATTATAGTCTGCCACTCCGCCGCATCCCCCCACGGCTCCTGGATCGATATCCGCACGCAGAAACCACACCAGCCCTTCCCGGTTGACTCTCCCTTCCTCACTCGCTTCTACTACACTTGGCTTCATATCATGCTCACATTCACCACCATGGAGTTCTACAACATCGCTTACGGCATTGTATCCGTAGCCACCGGTCTCGCTAATCCACGAGACTGCCCCTCCATGTTTGGTAGGTTCCGCGATTTGTACAGTGTGCGCAGCGCTTGGTCTGTGGTGTGGCATCAGCAATGCCGTCGGATTTGCTCTCCGCTTAGTGTTTGGTTAGCGAGGGATGTGCTGGGTTTGCGCAAGGGTTCTTTTGCGTCCAAGTATGTTCAGCTTTTCGTTGCGTTTGGTATTTCCGGATTGGTGCATGGGGTGGCGAGTATGTTGGTGAATTGCGAGTTTGATGATGATGGCGCGTTGAAGTGCTTTTTGTTGCAGGCGGCGATTATCATGGTGGAGGATCATGTCATTGACTTGGGGAAGGCGATGGGGTTCAAGGATGGTGTGTTCTGGCGTGTGGTGGGCTTTTTGTGGATGGTGGGTGCGTTGGGGTGGAGCCTGGAGCCGTGGGTTGGTCGCAATATTGCGAGGGGTGTTTGGGTGCAGAACAGGGAGTTGGATCTCTTTGGTATTGGGCCTGTGGTGGTTGCATAGAGTTTTGGATCGAGTCTTCAAAGGAAAATCTGATGAGCTATGGACGTTTCAGTGTAGCGTGTACTTCTTGACTGGCTTCAGTGGCTTGTCGCTTGCGAGCGCTTCGCCATGCATATAACCATGGATATAGACGTCGCCAACGTAGCGATACTCATTGCTTTCGCCTTCCGCACGCAGTATGATGGGTGTCGAACAACCAAACGGTACAATCACGATGTCTTCGCGCCCCATGAAACCCGTTCCCATACCCATCAACCCGTCTTTCGTGATGCAAAAGGTTCTGCCCATCTGTAGATGTTACAATACGTCAGCAGAGAAAGTGATGTGGAAGGTTGCACGCACCATTCTGTCCCCAAAATATTTTTGTATGAATGATCGTAGCTCATGGGTTTGCAAGTTGTTCGACTCCCCTTGTTGCTTGAACTTGGGGTCCAGCTGAAGACGCGGGAATCGCTCCTGAATCCATGAAGAGAAGATATAATAGCAGGCTCTTGTCCAGCAATTCTCCAACTCTTCAAGTGGCTGACCTAATGAAAGCGTTTTGCAGAAGTCATTTACGCGCGGATGATCAGCCTCTTCTTCTTCTGTGATGTCGAAATGAGAGAGCATCAGCATCCGCCAATTCAGAAACGCCATGAGATAGTCTTGTAACGAGCACAGAGTGCCTACCGCCACACCAGTCGTATCGATAATATCCAATTCGACGGCAGAGATCTCAAGCTTCCGTAACTCGTCTTTGAACTCGTATTCAGCGTCGCGATCACTTGCCGCCGAGAAGGTATCCGAGGACAAAGCCGAGTTTTCTGGGACCTGGGCCCAATTTGGACACCATGTAGGCAAGTCGGCAAAGCTGACCTGAACAGGAAAGTGAATCGCTTCGCGCATCACATCAAGGCGATGGGTGGAACCGACAATGAGTTGGGCGACTTCCAGATATAGCGACTTGACGGATTTGTCGTAACTCACATGCAGGCGTTCGCGTATATCGCTTGGGAGTATGCCTAGCACACCGAATATCTTATCCCTTGGGTTCTCGCTTAGCTTCCTTCGGCAAGCTCGTAAAACTTCTAGCAGAGAGTTTGGGCCTAACACCATGAGACGTTGAACGTCTGGAAAGCTACTTGGTCCAGTCCAGAGGTAAGGGTCGCTTTCGTGCTGCCAAAGAGCATCTGATGCTTTCTTACATAGGTACCAGGGGAGTTTGGAAGCGCCGCAGTAGACTATCTTCTTCTTTGCATGGAATACTTCTTGTACAATCCAAAGCCGACTCCAATAGTTCCTCCTGAATAAAGAGTGCAAAGCTTTGACGTCTTGATGCTCCAATAGGCCGGTCCATTTACGTTTCGCTTGGGCCGCCGAATCAGTCAATAGTCGTATTGCCCGCCCACTATCATCTGCTTCAGGTCCAAGCCAAATGGCAACACATGTTGCCTGTCGGTAAATTTTGTCCATCAATTGGACCTGCTTGGCGCGTTCCGTCTTGTTCTCTTGGTCAATTGAGAGCCCGTCTATCCAAACCAGAATAGTGTGGTCTGGTTCGCGGACAGCCATTAGGGCATCGTGAAGATTCGCGTTGACTGAAACATGTTCAATGCCTTCCAATGTTATGTGTTTCTTATCAAAGCCATCCCCCCATGCATACGAAATTGCAATATAATCGGGTGGATGGCGAAGCGAACTGTAGACCATCTTGCACTCTGGACCTCGTCCATTCTCCGGAGATACTTCGATAAGCCGAAAATCGTTGGCTCCTTGTAGCTCTTTATACACGACCTCTCTTGCACTAGGAACCTTCATGGAGCTGCTCACTGCAGTAGCGAAATCTGAATCAGCCCTAGGAATCTTCGTAGAGCTGCTCCCTGCAGCATCAAAATCCGAATCAGGCCATGTAGTTTCTCCAGCGACACCGGCATGCGCAATGCTTCCTGCAAGCTTGATGCCCTCGGCAGTGATGGTAAAATGATCCGCTGACTGGCCTCCATAATGCTGTTCTCGATGGGTTTCCTGAATAGACTGCGTGGTTTCCTCGAAGGTCTTCTTTTTTGTCGCGTCGATCTGCGCAGGTTAGCAATGCTCGACCACGAACCGCCTTCTCGTTGAAGCTACCTTTTGATATGCAGTATGGGAGGAACGGTTGATTGGTCCTAGAAGAGCATGAAAAAGATCACTGGCTTGCTGGGCCGTAGTAGGCAAGAGACCATTATCTTGTTGTATCGGGGTTTGAGAGAGATGATCGCCTCGCCTCTCCGGCTTTGTGGGATTTCTCCCTTCGCGGTGGAAAGAATATTTTGGGTTCTTCATAGTTCCCCCGTATCGTGATCAACTTCATTGTTCGGTTCACCGCTAAGTTATCTGGTGGTCAGTGAAACCGAAAGAAGCGACTATTCGCAACGCAGCCTGATGCGGGGTTTCCAGCTGTGATGTGTCAGCCAGGCTACAGGATTGTCTAAGCGAATGAATGAGGCCATCAAGAGAATACCTTGCTTGAGATATAGCATTTTGTACAGTAGATGCGAGGTAAACATACGTATTTCTGGTAGCGAATGGAACTGCATCATGCTGTTGACGGTCTCGAGTTAGTAGGCAGGTTCATGCGATGGGTCACGCGAGGACCGACTACTCCGACTTCCACCCGACATCTAAGGATCATTTCGAAGCGATGACACATGGGAACTGGGTGTCAATCTGTGAGAAGGATGAGGTCCCTGGATAATTTATTCCATTCCCGAGTATACGATGCTCATGGCACATCAGGCTCTTCCTCGATTGACCGTGCAGTACCATGCCCCTAAACGCCATATATGCATACCTCTTCGCACCTTAATTTACATGTGAAGACCACGTCTCATTCCCATCTCTTCACGTTTATTCGTACGCCCCCATAGCCTCGCCCGCCCTCTGCTCGATATAGTACCCCGGATCGGGTCTCCTCGCAGCGCGCATTTGGTCCTTCGTCATTGGGTTCTTGACCTCCTTAACATCGACCAACTCCTTTATCCTCATGATCTGACCGGCGACAGATTGTGTGACGGGGTGGTAGACAGTCGTCATGCGTTTGCGGAGACCGAGCGCCTTGAGGACTCCTTGCGTCTTCTCGGGCATACCGATGCCGGAGCGCATGAGTGTTATCCGGAAATAAGACATGTTGGATATGTGATGTAGAGGGTTGGTGGCTTCGATGCGAGGTCTCGGTGCGTTTGCGAGTGGCTTTGAATGGGTTTGGTGTGGCGTTTGGCGTGGGCTCCGCGGCGACACGGAGTCAAATTAACTACCGATACGTCAGATTGAAGTGTTTATGTCTTGAGCAGCTTCACATACCGTTTGTGTGGCGATGTAACGTTGATGCCCGCCTGCGCGCCTGCGATTGTCACCACCAACTTTTCGGACTTCTGGAGACCTCGGAATGCGACGCTTGTCCCGAAATGGCCTAGAGTCGCGCGGGGCGGATGCCGAACCACGTGTGGGACCTTCACTCCTGTCTTCGCACCCATCTTCCATCATGAATGTCAATCGCGTTATGGTCAGCTCGATTCCACCGGCGCCGTCTGGAGAAGGAGCGGTGAGAACCTATCGACAGGTGTCGTCACTACTTCACGCAGGTCGCCTTCCTCCCGCGCCCCTGTGGGCGGTACTGTGAATTTCCATCCCCGATGCGCATTCGGTACTCGGGAGGGACTGCACGTCCCTCTCTCACAATACGGCGCATACGGCAAATGGGATGCGATGCCTGACGTTCCAACGTATGCGCATGCCCGTTTGCCTGTACGACCCCAATATTGGATTCCAAGGAAACGACACATCGGTCCGATGCCTTGACGCTTCTAGCGGCACAGAAAGCCATGTCTCAAAAATTCTATCTTTCGTCCAGTCTTTTCCTGGCAGATTTTTGGAAAGATGACGTCTCCATGTCGAATCCAGTATTCTTGTCAAACACCAAACCCGTTATGTCTGCAGTTATGTGTTTTCTGATGCACCTTCCGTCAATAGCCTGTCCCTTGCTGTCACGAGGGTCTCAAACCATCATCCATGGCGGTGTTCTCCGCATCGGAGTATGCTAGAAGTCCAAACGTGCCTCGCTAAGAGGCCCTTCGCGTCGATACGCCTGATGCACAATCCGCATTATGCGGTCATGCAAGATACCGCGATCTGCATACCAAACGGATAGCGATGGAGAAAGGGCATTCGAAGCAATGACACCGACGATTCGTTCCACATGCACCTGGCCTTACCCCCGTCACCAAACGAAAAAGGTAGCAACGGTACGGTACCTCAGGACTAAATGTATTGTGACCGTGTCCCCACTACCCGGTTGGGCCTGCCGACGGCACCGAGCGTGGGATCTCGTTGTCTCTTTGTTGACTCTCGGGTAGTCAACACTCGAACAGACGAAACGATGTACATGCCCGTCGGCGGAAGGAAAGTCAACATGACCAACGAACTCCTGATTCAAATGCATTCGTACCGTTTGAACGGCCTCATTGACCGGTCTCTTGGGACTGTACGTTCAACTAACATATGGAGGCATAAAAGACTTCTATTTGAACGTAGCAGCTTCCATCATACAGTCCCCCAATTCAGAGTCGTCTGTCAATTACTTTCAGTAAACCTCAAAGACACTACAAGTGGGTTTGACGTGGACAGTATATCCAGTCAGCAAAATCTCATATTCCCTACAACCCGTTGTTTTGAAGACACATCAATTGCAACTTCATCATGACAGGTAAACCTCCGAACCCTCGCAGACACCCCGAATAAACATACTGATAGATAAATAGCACTTTACACTCTTACACAACCCCATCCGATCCATGCATCACCGACACCACCCCCCGCCCCAACCGCCATACCTACACTGGTCTACCGCGTTCATCGCACTAGCTCACAGACCCGCTACGCCTTCTCCACCGGCTTCAGTTCCAAGAACCAAACCACCATCGTCAACTACACATCCGCACTATCCCGTTTCGGTCTCGCCCACCTGAACCAACAAACCAACATCTCTTCCCCCTTCATCAGCGTGTACGACAACCTAGCCCATGCAGAAGCCGTCGCCAAGCACTTCGGAGAGCGCTATGGCGAGGACACCTGGGTTGTTACCGTAGATCCCGCGCACTTTGCTAGAGGTCCAGTGTTTCGCGCTGCGGACCTGCTGAAGGATGCCGCCGGTAGCAAAGAGGTAGCAGCGGAGTGGTTGCATTATGGTGAGTATCTGGTCATGTATCGCATCCCGCCGCAGGCGATACGAGATGAGACGCCTGTCTGTAGGGGCACGGCTCAGCGGAGGGCAGTGGGCGTGATCGGTGGTGGAAAGTAAAGTCTGCTGATGGCCATGGTAATATTGATGTGATCAGAGGAGTCGGGCGTATATCGGTCGCTGGGTAGGCTTAGCGGAAATACTGTATAATCTCTAAATCTCTTTCCTTACTGTTGGAATATTTCCCTCTGCTAGTTGGTATTCGCTAGGTAGTCCATCTCTTGATTCTGAATCCCATTCCTTCGCAATCTCGCTATAGCTTCCAAACCGTCGAAGGCCTGATTGAGGCACCAGTCCATCCCGAGCCAGATTGCCTTAGCAGCTAGCCATAGAGGGAAGTACTGCAGACCATGATTGGGCTCTTGTCTGGGCGGTACTTCCAGCATTGTGCTCTTGCAAACAGCAGTAAGGGTGCTTTTTCGCAGCGACGCATGTGACCTTTTTTCGCGTGGTCGGCGCACTTTCGGGACGAAATCAATCCGGGTCCTTGAGCGAGGTAGTTGCGAAGGCATCTTGAGAGAAGAAAATGCGGTGCATTTATTGTCGTATTTGTTTGCGAATCTTCTTCATCCGTCTTGAAGTGCCCAGGTGGTGCTATGATCTGGCAAAGGTCGTAGTGTGCGAAAGAAAAAAGAGACAAGGACCTTGCATTCGCAACATGAAATCGCCCACGCGCACGAGTCCAAATTTTCATTGGGTATGAGTTGCATTGAAGCGTCGTTGATAGGGTCCATATGGTGGCTGGGAAGTTCGCGAAGTTTGGTACCCATGGATTGGCGCAACCTTGTCAACCAATACTTGGCCAAGGAATTGATTCATAGAATATCTGAGTACCTTTGCTATGAATATATCTAAAAACCTAAATTACCTTCAAACCTCGCCCGCGCACTTCAAATATATACCTGCCTATGCAGGAGAGTCGCAAGGCAGCACTGTCTGTGCGCAGACCCACCCGCAGATGGCTGCCTAGGTATTCAGGCCTCAACTCTTGTAATGTGAACGCTATAAACACGTCAAACCCCGTGTGGTTACATAAATCTTCAATCAAGCGGTTATATCTCGAAACGATTGCATTCGCATCTCATTACAATCTCTCCATCCGTATTTCTCCGAATTTAAAACATCTTCCTTTCCTTCCCCAATGACTACCACAGTCAAAGAATGGGTGGGCAACCTCTGCATCTATGAAGACGATGAGTTTGTCCGCCACAGGAACTGGGGTTTTACTATCTACCGTACGGGCTACGGACCTTCATCTGACCAGCAATGGCAGCAACTTCTCCAGAAGATCCAAACCGATGCGCGCGAAGGAGCTCTAGACGCGACTGGATCCGAAGAAGACGATCCTGGCTTCCAACAATTGTGGGTGCTCTTCCGCCTCGATGCGCGCTCAGACCCTGCTCTGGCTGGCCTCGATGTGAATCAGCTTCGCGAGCTGTACAATAGAGGCGAGGGCGAACAACCAATGAATACGGACTACGACCTACACCGAATATTCCTTTTTGCCGATGACGAAGCTCTATCAGACCCCACCGCTTCCATCATCAAGGCTGTGGACGCCGACTACCGTCCAGAAGACCATGTCTCGCGAAACCCGCGAGTTGGTTCGCAACGTTACTTTGGCTGGATGCCAATGAAGGCTGCCAGCGTGGCAGAATTCTGGAATCGATTACAGTTTTCCGACATGAGTATGATCGCCCCTCCAACGATCGGGGGAAGTCACTTGGTGATTTGGGATGGAGACAGCTGGAAATGAAGCGTGTAGGACCTAGAGACAGTTCAATCGAATACAGCTTGTAGGCGCAGCTTGCTGATCAAACCCAAGCTTTCTGAGTCCATCGTGGCCGTGTCATTATCGTCGCCTCAGACTAATGCGCCTCTTGGCGTTTCTCAGCTGCTCTGATCTCTTCCATTACCCTGTCGTGCAGTGCTTCGGATGTCATCCAAAAGTTGTCATCGGTTATGAACCATTTACACATATAAGCGCCCCCGTGGCCCATGGCAGCCAGAGTCGCCACTAAGTAGTCCAGCTCATCTACAACAAAGCTATCAGAGTGTGCCGAGCTTACGGGTACATGAAGCACTTACGTTTATTGTCTATCTCGCACTTGACAATATAGTGAAAGTCGACACCGTGTGCGTTGAAGTATTCCTGAAGGCTGTGGAGCGAAAAGGGGAATTTGAACTGCACACCGTCATGAACGTAATGAACGCTCACCTTTTTGAGCTTGCGGGGGAAGTTTATATCGTCTTGAACAAGTTCCCGTAGCTCCGCGGTGTAGTCGACATTGGCGTTCATAGCGGATCTATCATACTTTAGTCTTAACTCAACTAAATTTGGCGGCAGTAGATCACGGAGCGATCGGGCAGGTTCTGGCGTCTCCGGTAGTTCATCGTAATGGATTCCTCGTTGTTTGCCCACAACGGCAGTGTAGTGCAGTTCCAGTTCTTCTAATTCTTCCATTTCAGATAAAACATAGTTTCGCGGCCATTCGTCCGTCCAGGTAAGTGCACCATTTTCGTCGGTCCGAAGTTCGAGCTTTTCGAGGGTTTCGCTATGTGATCTTGCAGCTTCGAGAAGTGTGGAATGCCAATCCACTACGTTGTCATCGGGTTTATCGGGTCGATCACATCGGAAGCTTGACACAGTCGCACATGAT
Organism: Alternaria infectoria; assembly: GCF_024043175.1. NCBI lineage: Eukaryota > Fungi > Ascomycota > Dothideomycetes > Pleosporales > Pleosporaceae > Alternaria > Alternaria infectoria. Next base: position 728,821 of record NW_026250693.1, on the reverse strand, counting down.
TGTAACAACTGTGTTATGTGATCTAATGGCGGTTCGGACGGCGAGACTATGGAGATGTTTTGCACCTTAGACGACCTTGGAAGTATATCCCAAGACCCATGATCGATGCCAATTGTTGGGACACTGTATGATATGTCGTGAAGCTCCAAGGTCCTGAGCGATGGCAGATGTAATACGGGAGCTATCTTAGCCATTGGTATTCCTGTCATGTCGAGTGACAGAAAACAGAGTTTCGCGAACCCAATTGATGTATCGGCTGGTGCAGTTACATACTGCTGGGCTGCGTGAAGCAAGGGAGTAAGCCAGAGATACCGATGAGGCGTATGTGCATCGTCTTCAGGTACTGAATGGAATCCATGCCTACGCAGATCCCACAATGGAGTATTAGAGCAGTAACCACGACTACTATAACGGTGATGCAATCTGGAAAGGACTTGGAGAGCGGTGCGAGCCTCCAAGACAAGAAGCGCCAGCTCTACTTCTTCCGGATGAAGAGCAACGGCCTCGACCAAAGTGCTTTCGTAAGGAAGGGATAATGTTCGGATATGTGCAGTCATCTCTGCCTTGCTCATGCTCAGATGATTGCCACTTGCAAAACTCCTGTCGCAGGATCCGCCGATCAACAGCTCGCGGACGTATGACGCTATTTCAGGATGGTCGTGTAATGTGCGGAGGAAGCCGCTTAAGTTTTCGGGATTGGAGATCTCGCAGCTATCATAGAGGAATCGCATACCGAAGAGATACAGGTACTTGCAGGTCCTAGCAAGAGCGGCAAAGGTAGACCTTGCTGAGGCTCTATCACAAGTTGATCGCGCAGATCCATCCCACGGGAAAACGCGCTATATGAGTGAGAACGGAAGTCAGTATATGCAACACATCTGCTTGCACGAAAAAGCTTATCGTTTGAACGTACTTATAAAAGACCCGGAGCATAACTTACCTCGCATATTTCCAGGATGAGCTCATCTGGAAGAGGAGCTAGTGGATTGACGATAGTATCTTTCGACACTATATGCGCAGCCGGACGGCGCAGAGCCTGAAAATCAGTCAGCGAGTGCGACGCAATGGGCAATCGATGGTAGAACTTGGTCGCTCTCAGCCTGTATGGTTTTGCTCATCGGCGGCGTTCCGGCTGCCTTCGCGACGCATCCAAGGCAAGTGCGCACGCAATGGAATGTCGAAATCTCGTACTTACCTCCATGATGTTCTGGTCCGGCAGGTTTGCCGCGTCAGAAGTTGTGGTGAGTGTCTCTTGTTCGGCGTCGAACACGACAGCATGGCTGCCTAAAGTGCCCCACCCCAGATGCGGTGTGACTGCCGCCGGAAAGAGGACCGAAAGGAGGACCGAAAAGAGGATGGTAAAGGGCTGGGATGAGCAACTTCACCAATACACCAAACTCGAAATAACAAACCGAGATCGCGAATCTCGCATGTCAGTTTTAAGGTTACAGATTTCGTGTTCAACGTATTAAATCGACGATGCTGCTGTCGGTATGGATTCACATCATCTTTATCCGATGTGAAATCTGAATACGCAAGTCTGCATTTACATTTGAACTCGTTTTCGTAGTTTCGCAAGGCCACAGAACTGTATTTCGCGCATCACACTTTGTATGTATCTGTCAAGTACTACTCAAGAATGGCAGCCGTCCTCAGCTAGACCTGCAGAGCCTCGTGTGTATCGCCCAAATACCATCTCGCCAAGGAGTACGCTTCCAGTGACAGCAAATAGAAAGCCGATGTTGTAAGTCATGACGGCAAGCATTCTACTGTGTTGTTAGCATCTCAGCTTTCAAAGGTTTCGTTCACGAACGTACAATACGTAGCCGATCAATGCTCGACTAAACTCCAAAGCAGCGCTTATGCCATCCTTCTTCAGATTCCAAGGGGTCTGCGCTACCCAAAACATCTTGCGTGATGCAGTCGAGCCCCGTGTAATACCAGTCTCCTCAGCCGCAGTTGGTTGTGGGACGATTGGGCTTAAAGGCTCGATCTCTTCCCTGTCCTTCTCATCCAGTTCGAGAGGCTGTTGTCGCAGCGCACGGCTCCATTGTCTTACGTGACCACGGGCACTGTGGCTGGCCAGTTTCTCCGTATTGGGTATGAACTGTGGTGCGCTCTCGGCCTGCCGTTGCATCCTCCATTTTCTCTCCAGTTGGCTCTTGAAAGCACTCAGAAAACGGTTGAATATGCCCAAGGAGAAGAGGAAGATGATCGTTAGCACATAGGTCGCCGTTGTTGTCGTCGTCCATTCTGTGAACCAAAGTGTGACACGGGTGCTACTCGAGAAGGTCGATGCCATCCCCGACATGTCCATTGCTGACATTGATGCCCCGGGACGCATGGATGCCATGAGGTGTGCGTGAGCACCAGCGGAGGTGGCCGAAGGCATGTCCATGTTCATGTCTGTGTCCGTGTCGATCGATATAAGTCGTGACAGAACAGCTTGTATCAGCGTTTCAGACGGAAGGAAGGAAGGTTTGAAAACGCGGGAGACTGCTCTTGCAGTGGAAATGAAGATGTCAAATGTCAGATGTCAGCTGTCAAACTGTCAAAGAAGGCGTTTGCCGGGTCTGAACCATCATTAAGAGAGTTGAGAACCACATCCGCCAAGATCGCCAGGCACCGTGATGCGCAGATGTGGTGCCGCCAGATGAGCAAGTTTGAGTCCATAGGCGCGCGCCGGCCCGCAACGCGGAGCGGATGGCATGCACGTAGAGCTAGATCCGACGTTGTCGCGACTGTACTTAGGGAGCTCGATTGCGCTGATTTGTTGGACCTTCTTGTCCTTCCAGTGTCCAGTCTCGAAGCCGATGAACAGTTGAACCTCTGGCGTGTTCACGACATGGGGTCAGTACATTCTGTCAGTAAGTGCTGTCAAACATTTTCCTGACGGAAAAGCAAATCGCGTATTTCTTGATCTTCATACCTACGACCATGTCCTACACTATACGTCTGTCTCTTTCGCGGCCCAAGATCCCAAAGTGGGTACGTAGACTGCAGAGGAGAACTCGGGACTGTTCCGACCAGACTACTGCAGTACAGACGTGTACAGAGCAGATCTGTATTTCCTCAGTACGTTGACAAGCTCTAATGTAGATCAGAGCGTCTAGAGCCCGACTTTAGTAAGAAGTTTTCCCAGGGCCCAGGGCCCAGGTTCCGAAGCCTGTAGCCCCACTGATACTCCTTTACGACACACGTGTGAAGTGGGAGGGCACTCGCCGTCCTCGGGCACCATACTGTGATCCACTTCCTCTGAGTGGACCATTAACTCGGTGTTTCGATGGTCGTTCAACGGTGTTAAGGTCGGTGGGATGCGTTCACGGTCGTGTGATGGACGCTGTGGCCGCAATGTACCCTAACGGCAAGTGCCTGGCTTAGTGCACCGCCATACAGCCAAATGATGGCACGCCACATCGCGCGCGTGTTTGCGGCGTGTGCAGCCCCATCGGAGGTGGCTCCACCGTCGCGGTTTCACCTCGTGGCTCTGTGCGCGGAGATCGCGTGCTGACTATTCTGGAAGGCTGGAAGACTGACGACTGCAGAACACAGATTCGCAGTTCGTGTCATGTAGGAGAAGTATCCAGCGAGCTCGGACCGTTGCCTGGTCTGAAATGAACGTTGGCCGGGTGTGGAGTTAAAAGCAAGACGCACGTGCTTTGGAAGGTTGTTGGCCCAAAATGAAGCCAAGACAGGCGGGAGATGTGCATCAAAGGTTATTCACCAATTAAACACCGGCTGTAGCGTCCCCTGCCTTTCCCTTCTGGCAACGTGGTTCGAAAACGGCGAGATTCCAAGATTGAGATGTCCTGTTGCAGATGGACACGGCGACGGAATCTTGGGCCGATGCATGTGAGATGCGCGTATATTGGGCGCTATGACATGGAACGCGTCGAGTGATGATGATACCAACACTCGAGGCCAGGGCCATGCTGGTGATGATACGAAGCCTGTGCCCCGAGCGCCCTGCATGCACGGCTGCTACCGAACGGTGCAGCGAAGGTTATCAACATTGCGCAGTCGAAACTTTTGTTTGCTGTACATAATTTCTTCTTGCACGCGACCGTCTGCCCTAGACTACTACAGCCACATAGTAATCACCCTCGCCCTGCTTCAACGTCGGACGTGCCCCGCTTACCATAATAAGGTTTTGGACATATCCCCAGATTTCCTTCGGTAATCTCATCAGGGGCACCTTGAGCAGCGCGCCCTCCAACACCCGTATCTGAAACTCTCTGGAAGAGCTCCCCCGAAACACATCCTACCGTCGACTGCTCGTGATGCTCTGTCGCCGACTCCCCCCAATATAGCCCGACACGTCTGGTGCCATGCCGAGCTGGAGACCGCTCCCGCGCATCGCGTTCGCAATATGCATATACCCCTTCCAGCCCTCGTCGCCCGCCGACCTGCCCCTCGAGATCGGTGACGAGCTGTACATCATTGAGCAGGGCGGCCAGGATGCATCATGGTATCGAGGATATCTGGTTGCGCCGCCCTCGCTGCTGGCTGGCCTGACGAGCGTGAAGGGCCAGACACTCGAGGCACGCGTCTTCTCTGGCATATTCCCGCGATCGTGCGTCGAGGTGCGTGAAGTCCTGGGCGAGAGCAAAGACACGGCAAACCAGGACGCTGGACACGACTCGGGTCGTGGCAGCCACTACGCGCATCCGACCAACGGCATCGTCACGCCCACCGAAAGCACACGTGCGACCTCTCCCTCTGCCAAAGGCTCTGGCCCGAATGCGCGACGAGCCTCCAAGACGGATGCCGTCTCTGCACTGCCCTCGTCCCTGGCCCGCCCACTCTCACGCCACAGGTCTGCCCGAAAGCGCGCGGGCAGCACCCACTCGCAGTGGACCTCGCGCGAAGAGCATCTGCAGCAATTGATGCTCCCGCTCTCGCCCATATCCGACCCGACCGCTCCACGACCGCCCGCGCCAGTACCGATGCTGAAGATTGGCGACGAGACACCCACCTCCGCCCAGGAGCCATTGGTCGACGAGATCGCCTCCTGCCTTCGCGAATGGCACTCCACAAAGGTGCACGAGCTGCTACTGGCACGCAAGTATGGCTCGTTGGACAAGATGTCACGGCTAGTGAACCGCCTGGACACGGCGCGCCGCCAGCTGTTGCACAAGGTTCTCACGGCCAAGGAGCTGGAAAAGGTACGCGAGGCGACCGTCTGGGACCTTGTGGCAGGCAATAAGATGCTCTGCGGAGACGTCATCGTACGGAGCCCCTCGCAGCGCGGCCGCATCCTGACGGGCGACGACTCGGCCATCGAAGTCACAAAACTGCAGTCGATGATGAGCCTACTGGACAGCCGACCAACAGCCCATGTCGACGAGCACAACCTAAACCATTTGTTCGTCAGTCTGAAACATGTGACGGGAGACGTCGTCAATGGCGCGGCTCAAATCAGCATGTACCTGTGCCTGAAGACGCCGGGATCAGCGCCACAACCACTCTCCGAGGCGTATTCATTCGACTTGACTGGGCGAGATGGATCAGCCGTGTCCCTGAGCAATGACAAACTGCGCGCACTGCTTGTGGATCTCAGCTTGACCGACATTGGTGAGGGCGCAGGATCCGGCACTACTCTGTATCTTGTCTTCAGGCTGATGACAAACGAGCCACTTCGCTCGCCGGCTGCAGCCGAGAAGGCAGGCACGGGCAAGGACACACCGCCAGGCAAGGGGTCGGTGCAGCCTTCCCAGCAGGGCAGCATCAAGGGAGGAAGGCGCAGCGTCATGTTCGGCTCCAAGCGGAAGGAGTCAACAAACTCGCGACACACCGAATCACGAAACACAGATTCTTCGGATGAACGCCATCGCCCGAGCCTCGAACAGTCCCGATCACAGACACAGACATCCGATGCGAGACCAGGCTCTTCCGCGACTGCAAGCACGCGAGCCCGCGCTTTGTCAAGAGACCAGAAGACGCTGAAGAGATCCATCGCAGTCGGTGTGGTGTCTGTCAATCAGATACTGCAAGCCCGGTCAGAGGCCGATCAGACCGTCAGGATGTACAGCACAGCAACACCTGGAGAAGATATCTTGGATAGTGATGGCGGCTGGGACAGCGTATTGCCAGAAATATACCCAAGCGCCACCGGCAAATACAAGCTGAACGCGCCTATCAGTCGACTTACCATACACATGAAAGCCTTCGTCCATGCAGACGCCGAGGGCCTCATCGCCAAGATCCCCACGATGCTGCACAACATTAGGCAGTGTCGCAAGATTGGTTTCTCGGGGGCTCCGACAAAGCCACGCAGCGACATCTACCTCACGCTCGTCGAGCCTTTCCTCCCAAAGAACGCCTTTCTGGCCCACCCAAAGACTGGCACTGTCCCGCTAATCCAAACCTCTCAAATGACCAACCTCCAGCTTACCATAGAGGTCCGTAAGAGCTCTGGGGAGCGCATTGAGGGGTGCATATACCCGTCAACTAACAGTGCAGGCCATACCGCATGGCGCACTACAGCAGCCCAGCGAGGCGAGGGATGGAACGCGACAGTCCGGCTTGCTATCGACCCCCAGGATGTTCCCGGATCACACTTGGTTATGAGCATTGCCGATGCCCCCGGATTTCCATTTGCGCTTTGCTGGATGCCCCTCTGGAACCAGGATGCCTTCGCCCGCGATGGCGACCATGCTTTGACGCTGTACAGATACGACGAATACACCTCAGGCATGATCGCTGGAAAGGGAGCATACCTTGGCCTACCTTGGAGTGCGAAGAAGAAGGATGACCATGTCATGGGTCCAATGGCATCTGTCCACGTCAAGACGTTCCTTTGTAGTACCCGATACTCCCAAGATCCGACCATACTCGGTCTCATCAAATGGCAGGAACAGCCGCCAGGAGAGCTTGTAGGATTGTTGCGCCGTTTCAACTTCGTTCCGGAGATTGAGATCGTCAAGCTCTTGAGCGAAGTGTTCGACGCCCTGTTCGCTATACAAAGCCATTATGCCGGAAGCGATGAGTACGAGGATCTCGTCTTCAATGCTGTTGTCATTGTACTGGGCATAGTGCACGACAGACGGTTCAACCTTGAGCCATTGGTGGATCAGTATGCGCGGACCAAATCATTCCACTCTCTCGTTACATCATGTCTCATGCAAAGTCTGGGCCGACTGCTCGCCAAGCCTACAGATTCCGAGAGCTCTCGACGGCTGCGCGCAACTTTCAAGGTCGGCAACCTCATCATGAAATTCCTGGTCAATGCGCGAGAAAAGCAGAAGGTTAAGGAAGAGAGTATTGGCATCAAAGACCGGACTCAGTTCAGCAAGGAGATGAGGGTACTCTTCACCTCATTAGAGGCTCTCATGGGAAACCCCTCGCCCGTCCTCATCGGTACCAAGACTCTCCTTGTACAGAACTTGCATTCCTGGCTTCCGGAGCTCGAGGGGTGCATGCCAGCGACTGAGGTCTTCAAGCTGACGGCTGGCTTCCTGGATTCTTGCTCAAATGTGCAGGGAAAGCTCATCCTGTACAAGCTTCTCCTGATCCACCATCTCTCCGGTCTCCAAATATTCAAATCTCCAGAAGTACGTCGCATGCTTCTGACAAGCACTGTCCAGTGGTTAGCCCCGTACTGGGGTCGAGTGGAGACCGTCACCGATCAATGGAAGGACCAAGTTCGTCTCTGCTGTTCTGTCGTTGCGTCGCAAGTCGAAGAGCTAGGAAAAGAAGCTTGTGAATACATGCCAAAGCTTGTGGACTCATATCGCGCCATTCAGGCAACCCCCCGACCAGCCAAGAAGACACTCTCGCTTCTCTTCCCAACAAGCTATCCATTCCAGTCGCGGGCTGCGACTGCTGAAACTCCATTCGATGAAGCACTGGCAGAGATATCGGCAGTACTTGCGGCAATGTCTAGTCTTCCCACACTTTTGCACCCGGAATTACCCAAGGAAGAAACAGCAGAATTTCTGTTCTCGGTACTGCAAGTCTACATCTCCATTCTGGATTGCGAAGCCTACCCTAGCTTGTGGTTCAGTGTGCACATCTATCACCACAAGGCTACCATGCGCGCATTGGAAAAATTGTTCAATATCCTCCACGACTCTTTCCTCCCTCTTCCCGACGAGGCAGACAGCTTCAACACAGAGCTGTGGCGAGCGTTCTTTGACGCGTTACTGAAACTTGTCGGTAGCGACGCTCTTGCATTGGAGACCTTCCCGGAGCAGAAGCGACGCGCAGTGTGGAAAATTGCTGGCGATGTCCGCGAACATGGCGCAGATCTGCTACAACGCAGTTGGGAAGCGATTGGCTGGGAGGCTAGTGCAGAGGACAAGGGCCAGTACGGGCTGGAGAAGATGGGCGGCTTCCAGGTGCAATATGTGCCAGGCCTCGTCGCACCCATTGTTGAACTCTGCCTCAGCGTGCATGAGGGTCTCCGCAGTGTAGCCATCGAGGTTCTACAAACGATGATCATCAGCGAGTGGACGCTGAGCGAAGACCTCGCTCTCATACAAGCGGAGATGATCGACTGCCTGGACAACCTGTTCAAGACCAAACATCTGACTGAGGCGGTTCTGCAAAAGCACTTTATCCAGGAGCTAGTAGAACTGTTCGAGCCTCTTGCCCAAGATCCGGAAGAACCGTTACTCGCCGCTTTGAAGGACCTTATCTCGACCATCGATGAACTCCTGGACCTCCTGGTTGCTGTGCATAGCACGGACGCGGCTGGCGAAGTCTTCCATATTATGGACACTCTCCATCTTATGGAGTTCCTGAAAGACATGCAAAAGGAAGACATCTACATCCGCTATGTGCATCAATTAGTGCAACTGCAAGTGGATGCAGGAAACTACACCGAGGCAGGTCTTGCGCTCAGACTGCACGCCGAGCTTTACGAATGGGACCCGAACTCGACCACAGATCCGCTCACCGACCCCAGCATGCCGCCACAGCCTGCGTTCGAGCGGAAAGAACAGCTCTACTTCCAGATGATCGATCACTACGAGACTGGACAGTCATGGAACAATGCGTTGGCCGCCTACACGGAGCTTGCAGCGCAATACGAGCACAATGTATTCGACTTTGCCAAGTTGGCCAGGACACAGCATGCTATGGCGAAAATCCACGAGAACATTGCAAAGGGCGAGCGCTCCAACCCGCGTTACTTCCGCGTGGTATACAAGGGCTTGGGCTTCCCACCAGGGCTTCGGGACAAGCAATTCATCTTCGAGGGTTCTGCTAACGACCGGTTGGCATCTTTCACGGACCGAATGCAACAGCAACACCCTTCAGCACAAATCGTGAACCCCGGTGACGGGCAAGACCTGGAGGGGCAGTACCTGCAGATCTACCCTGTAAGCCCACAGAAGGACCTGACTCATCCGATCTATCAACGAGCCAAGGTCTCCCAGTCAGTCAAGGACTACTACCTGCTGTCTCGCCCATCGCACTTCACATCAGCCTCTCGCCGGTCACCATCCACTGTCAACGCCAGGGACGCCGGCGCGGAGAAGACTCTTTACACAACAGCGGAGAACTTCCCTACAATCCTGCGGAGGAGCGAGATTGTAGCGGTTGGTACAGTAATGCTCACACCCCTACAAATGGCCATTGAGCGAACATCACGCAAGACCGGGGAGCTGCTTGCTATTGAGAAACGAATTACCGATGGTGACGACACGACATTCAACACACTGACGCAAGAACTCATGTACGCCGTGGACACGAACTCGAAAGATTGCGTTGCAAACTACCATGACTTGCTTCCACCCGCGGATGCACAAGATGATGAGGAAGACGAGGATGAGAAGCAACAGCCTAACCCGCTTGAGAACGGACTGCGGGTTGCCCTGATTGACTACGCTCTGGTCATCCGTCGCTGCCTGTCGTTGTACGTGAGGCCTGCTCAGCAAGCCACGAAGTCAGACCTCACACAGCGTATGTACTGTCTTCACCACACTTTGATTGATAACTAACTATGTCAGGATTTGAATCCGCCTTCTTCCGCGAACTATCCACGCTACTGCCACCGAACATGGCCCCCACGTTACGTTCGCCCACTGGGTCATGGCTTGCAGCGGCCACCTCTCGCTCCCAGGTCGCCAGCCCAACGCCAGACCAAAGTCAGGTCAACGGTGACAGGGGTGCCTCGCCGGTACTCAACGGTCGGGCTTCACGACAAGACAAGAAGCGACTGAGTCTAGCCTTCTTGACAAAGGAGTTCCTCATGGGTGAACCCGAGAAGGAGAAGGAGAAAGAGAAGGAAGCAAAGGCAGACAAGCCATCGGTGGATGATGACACTTCGACGACAGTGTCATCACGAAGTCGCAGCAAGGAGACGCATACCAGGAACCGTCTGAGTTTGAGCTTCCTCAACCATACGCCAAGCTCGCCACAACCAGAGGCGTTACCGAGCTTCCCCAGCCAGTCTACGCCAAATCGAAGCGAAGGCAGTCTTCAGCGACAGCCCAGCCTAAAGCGGCCAGAGACGATCAAGAGCCAGAAGAGCGACAAGTCGCTGTCGTCACGGACCGACAGCGTAAAGAAGAGGCTCAGCTTCATGAACATCTCGAAGAAGAGCAGCAAGAGCAGTGTCCGGGGACGCGTGGATGATACCCTGGTGGAGGAGTAGAGTTTTATTTTCTTTGTTTAATCACTTTTGCACATGACGTTTGTCTTGTATTCGCGGCAGCCTGCGCGTTGTCTAATGCTTTGGATTCAATAGAGATGGGACTATAGGGGCCGACCGGCGATTTGAAGGGTTCGATGGGCACATTCGTATGGGGATACCTGCGAGGCACGCATATTTTGTACAAGGAGGGGCGATGTTTTTGTTATACCCTAGTTGTCTTCGTGTGCGGATTAGCGCATGATACCTTGCGAAAAGCCAGCGATTGCAATATACACTTGAATCGACACCATGTCTCTGACGTGGGTGCTGGGCGCAGTGAGTGAAAGCGGTGGAGCCGGTGGGGTCTGGGGGCCGTGCGGGCTATCGATAGCGTGCGGCAAGATCCCTGCCATGTCAAAAAGTTTCGAGGCCGAAAATGTGAAATGTCGCAGCGCAGCGCAGTCAACTAGAAACAACCACGCCCGTCATGTCGCTCGAGGAGAGACTGACCAAGATCCGGGACAGCCCGAAGCTGCAGGGCCAGCAGCACGTATGTCACGACATTCCTTTCCTGCGCCGTTGTAGCCTAACCATTCCAGACGCATGTGCTGCTCTCGGCCATTGAAGACACGCTCCGCCAGCAGAAGTCAGAGTTCACCCCGACGGCCTACTTTGCCGCCCTGCTGTCGCTGCTGGGCCGCCAGATCACCGAGCAGGGCATCGCCAACAAGGAAACCGCGACTGCCACCATCTACCTCCTCGACCTCGTCACCCCCAACGTCCCCGCCCCGCTGCTGCGAAGCAAGTTCACCGACATCCTCACCAACCTCGCCCCCGCCCTCACAGCCCAGGACGCCGATGCGCCGCTGATCCGGTCTTCGATAGGATGTCTCGAGTCGTTGCTGGTCGTGCAGGATGCGCGCGCCTGGGAGCTGCCGCAGACGACCATCAGCCCGCGCAGAGCCGTCGCGGGTCTGCTGCAGATCTCCGTCGACCACAGGCCGAAAGTGCGGAAGCGGGCGCAGGAGGCACTGAAGAAAGTGCTGGCGAACCCGCCGCCGAGCCCTGCGCTGGACCACCCGGCAGCCGACATGTGCGCTGAGACAGCCCAGAAGATGCTCAAGGACATCGCAGCAGAGGCGGCCGCCAAGGCGCGGAAACACAAGGGAAAGAAGGACGTGGATAACAAGGACCCCGATCTGATCCACGCGCTGCAGCTCATCAAGACGATTGCGACGTCGTCTGGTGGCTGGCCGAGCAGCAAGATCGACGTGCTGTGCGAGCTGTTGCTGAACATCTCCAAGTCGACCAACGAATTCTTGACCATGGCCGCTTTCGAGATTTTCGAGGTCATCTTCGCCGGCATGGCCGACGAACTGGCTTCTGCCAAGCTTCCCAGGCTCCTCGAGGTCATCTCCGAACTACAGCCCTCCAAGAACGACTCACAGCTACTTCCCCCGTGGATAGCAGTCATCTCGCGCGGATACGAAGTCTCGGCGCAAATTGAACCAGAGGAAACATTCATGAAGCTACCCGACCTATTCACCATGATCGCCGAGTTCCTCACGTCCTCGTCGCACAACATCCGCATTTCCGCCTCCGAGTGCCTCATCTCCTTCCTCGTAAACCTCGTACCCGACAGCGTCGTCCTCGAGCCCTCCGTATACGATGAGAAGACACTTGAGAAGGTGGCCAAGATTGCGCAAGATCTATTGAGCGTCAAATACCAGGCGGCGTGGATGGAGGTCTTCAGCGTGCTATCTGCCATGTTTGAGACTCTCAGGTGGCGCTCAGACCCCATTCTGAAGCCTGTGTTGAAGGTGGTTGGAGATTTGAGGGGTAATGACAGCTTTGCAGGCAAGAAGGAGGCGGACTCGGTCATCTCAAGAGCCATTAGCGCAATGGGCCCTGATGTTGTATTGGACATTCTTCCTCTGAACCTGCCACGCCCACCCCCAGGGCAAACCGGAAGAGTTTGGATGCTGCCGCTTCTCCGCGATTCAGTCCACAACACCAAGCTGGCGCATTTCAGGACCGAGATGGTGCCGTTGAGCGAGGAGTTGTACCAGAAAGTTATTGATCACGGCGACAAAGAGAAGACAATGGAGATCAAAGTGTTCGAGACAGTTGTACAGCAGATTTGGTCGATTCTTCCCGGATACTGCGATCTGCCTTTGGACCTGGTTGAGGCTTTCGACCAGAGCTTCTGCGAAATGCTAGCAAACTTGCTCTACGGTCAGGCTGATCTACGAACGGACGTCTGCAGGGCTCTCCAGAACTTGGTCGATAGCAACAAGGCGATCGTCGAGTTGGAGTCTGACGATGATCTGCTCGCACAAGCCCGGATATCCAAGGCCGACGCAAAGAAGAACCTTGAGCATCTAGCCGGTTTCGCCAGCAACATGCTCGCAGTACTGTTCAACGTCTACAGCCAGACTCTGCCGCAGTATCGCGGCACTATCCTCCGGACCATCAACGCTTACCTGAGCATTATTCCTGAGCGCGAGCTCATGGAGACCTTTGAGCGAGTTGCATCTAACCTTGAGGCTTCTTTGCCCGAGCCTGGCTCGCAGACGCAGGCTGCTAAGCAGAAGCAGGAGACGGGCCCCAACAAGATGCCGCCAATGAGCCACACCCTGATGGATCTCATCATTACGATCGCCCTATACCTCCCACGTGATAGTTACCGCTCGCTCTTCCGCATGGCTGAGATCATGATCAACAGAGAGAACGAGCCCCAGCTGCAGAAGAAGGCATACAAGCTCATTCCTCGTCTTGCGGAGTCCGAGATGGGCAAGGAAGCTTTGAAGGAGCGCAACGGTGAATTGCAACAGTTGTTGCTAGGAAGCGCGGAGAAGGCTTCTGCTCCTGCGCGACGCGACAGACTCAACGCGCTATTCCAAGTCATCGAATCCCTCCCTCAGAGCGATCTGCATTTCATCCCCGCCATTCTCTCCGAGGTAGTAATTTCAGCCAAGGAGACGAACGAGAAGGCGCGAGAGGCAGCTTACAACCTGCTTGTCGCTATGGGTGAGAAGATGGCCGAAGGAGGTCAGGTTGTGCAAGCCAAGGTACCCAACATGCCCGCCGATGCGCCAACTGTTGAGGCCTCGCTTGAAGAGTACTTCACCATGGTGTCGGCTGGTCTGGCTGCTACTACACCTCATATGATCTCTGCATCCATCACCGCCGTCACTCGCATCCTCTACCAGTTCCACGCTCAGATCTCTAAGGAGTCCATCACCCAACTCTGCGACCTCATGGACATCTTCCTCCAGAACCCCAATCGCGAGATCGTACGCAGTGTTCTCGGCTTCGTCAAGGTCGAGGTTATCACGCTACCAGAATCGCTTGTACGACCACGTCTCAACACCTTGCTAAAGAGCCTTATGGTCTGGAGTCACGAACACAAGGCGCACTTCAAAGCCAAGGTCAAGCATATCGTCGAAAGAATGGTCCGGAAGTTTGGTGTAGAAGAAGTCGAGCGCGCCACACCTGCCGAAGACCGCAAGCTCATCACCAACATCCGTAAGACACGCGAACAGCGCAAGAAGAAGAAGCAACAAGCTACAGAGGATGGTGAAGAGGTCACCGAAAAGCGAAAGGGCAAGTTTGAGAGCGAGTACGACCAGGCTGTTTACGGTAGTGAAAGCGAAGAGAGCGACGGCGACTCTGAGGACGAATTCGTCAAGAGCCAGAGCAAGCAACAGCGGGGAGGCGCAAAGGGCGGTAACACATACATCATCGAAGACGAGGACGAGCCGCTTGATCTCCTCTCTAAGAACGCTCTTGGTAACATCTCCTCAACGAAACCCCTGCGCCAACGCAAACAGCCACAGAAGATGAACGCCCGCACAAACGAGGATGGCAAGCTCATCATTGGCGACGAGGACGAGGAAGCCCCGACAAAGGGCAAGAAGTCCAAGAAGCACGAAGTACCTGACGAAGACGTCCTCATGGACATCGACGACCAAAACACATCTCTCGAAGCCGGCATCAACGCCTACGTAGACGCCATCCGCGGTCGCGACACCGCCCAGCAAGGTCAGAAAGGCCGTCTCAAGTTCAGCAACAAGCGCACACACGAAGACGACGAAATGGACATGGATGACGACGGCGGCGAAGCTGATTGGCAAGAAGTGCGAAAGGCGAAATCCGGCTCTGGAATGGGTAGGGGTGGTGTGAAGAGCGGCGGCGCCGGCCAAAAGAGCCAGCGGCGTGGCCTAGGTCAGGAACGCACAAGGGGCGGTAATGTCAGCGGTGGAGAAGGAAGGGGAGGTAAAGGCAGAGTCGAGAAGATGAGGAGTCCACGTGGTAGAGGCGGTGCTCGTGGTGGTGGTGGGTTTAGAGGGAGGGGGAATGGCCCTAGTGGGAAGTGGAGTGGGCCGAAGTAGGTGGGATGAGCAGATGCATTTATGGTAGTAGTATGTATGGTAAAAAGGGAGAGGCGTTGAGGTGTCGTCACGTTGTTTTATGTAGTCTTGATATCCGAGTGAATGTAGATATCCATTTCGCTGCTTAGTGCACTCCAGGAACCGACATGAACGTGTCCGGCACATTCCACACAGACTCGGTCATCGGTAATCTCGGAGTGCGAAATGATCGTCTCTACCGACCTGTACGGGGCAGATCAAACGATGGCCCAGCGACACCGAATGTGGCCCACGTAAAGCATCGTACATCGTTATGCACAGAGTCGGCGGATCTTGTTGTGTTGCCGACTCGCAATAAAGTTGGGGACACGACAGGGTATATCATCGGCACACTCTCTCCACTTGCCGAACCTCCAGACGCTACCGCGGCGTCAGCCCTATCATCGTGGTGAAAGCTAGCTACACTTGTCTCATTCCCTCTCGTTTCAACACAAGCGCTTTTGCCTCCCTGCTGAGCGTGGGTAAAACACTGTGGAGAAGCGTGTTATGAATTTGCTGTGGTTGGTGTGTGTCTTGCGTTGTATTCCCTTTCGGTGTGATCAGTCATCAAATACTGGGATGTGCGTAGTATGCTTGCCGTATACACACCGCTGTCCGGGGTCGAGGTGGGAGGTATAGCGATGTCTGGGGAGCTGTCGGCAGATGTGGTTGTGGAGAAGGCATGTGTGGTGGATCACACGATGGTGTTGGCTATGCTGTGATGGGTTGTAGGGATGGGTATGTATGGAGGAGAGATCTACGTGTGGGTAAATGTTTACCTGGTGGCTGTATAAAAGCTGTCCTACCGGCTTCTACTGGATATTCCCTGACATATTTCCGACCGGCCTACTGTTGTGCTTCATACGCAGCTCTCGTCAAACTACAAACCTTTCAACGTCAATGTCCAACATGGCGACGACAACCGCCCCAACCCTGTCCCGCAACGACTCCATCATGCCACCTCCCTCTCCTCCCCTCAAACCAGCAATCCACCGCACCAAGCTCCCCCGCGTCTCCCTCCCTGCCGGAGCACCAACACCCTACCTCCTCCCCTCTCACACAGGCGAACACCTCACAATCCCCGGCACAAAAGCCGTCTTCCGCATTCTCTGCTCCGCCGCCGAAACGAACAACACCATGAGCGTCTTCGGCCAAGACGGCGTCCTATCCGACCCCCCAGGCTTCCACTACCACAACCACGCCCACGACGTCTTCATGTGCACAAAAGGACGGTTGAAGATCTGGGCTGGAGATAAATGCCGCATACTTTACCCAGGAGACTTTGCCTACGTGCCACCTGGTGTGGTGCACCAGCCGCAGTTACTGGATCAAGGACCTAATGAATCGATGGGTCTTGTGACACCGGGCGACTGGGTTGATTTCTTCCGGTTCGTGGGAGAAGACTATGGCGGTGTGCTGTGTGATGAGTTTGACGATAGGAATACGGGTGCTGTTTTTGGACCTAAGATACGCGAGATCAAAGAACGTTTCGATGTGGTCTTCCAACCGCAGTTCCAGGGCGCAGAGGTGGCGGATTTTGAGGAGGGGGAGTGCGTATTACCAGAGGGTCAGGAAGCATATTTCCTCAAAGCGAACACTGGACCGTGTTTCTTACTCGAGGGTGTGTTATCCAGGCCTTTTATCACCATGCAGCAGAGCAAAGGGCCGTCGGGCAACTTTGCCATCACGAGTATTGAGTCTGGGAGCGAGTTGAAGAATTCGGTGTTGAGTAAGGGGGTTGTTTTTGAAAAAGTACATCAGGTGTACTATGTACTCGATGGGGCGCTTTCGCTCACGGTGGACGGCGAGGCAGGGCATCTGGTCCGGGCGGGTGAGACGGCATTTATACCAGCTGGGACGGAGGTGGCGGTGGAGTTTGTGGATCGCTATGTGAGGTTCTGGTCGTATGCTAGTGGAAGTGGGCTGGAGACGTTGATTGCAGAAGCTGGGGGCGCTTTCGAGGGGAAGGTGGTTCCGGATCAGACGAGGAGTGTGGATGTGGAGAAGGTGCGGGAAGTCGCGAAGAAGCTGAGAGTGAAGATTAGTGTATAGCTTTTGTCATAGTTTTGCCTTATGTTTGACCCAGAAGTCTACGTTCCCTTGATATCTCGTCGAGCTTCGTTCTCACGACTATTGTAGACTGCAGGGCACCTGTGCAGTCGTTTGTGTACGCGGTGGGAGCGACGCGGAAGGCGCGAACTTGGAGAGCGATCGGCGTGCCGAGGCCCACCACGCGCCCTGCGTCATCGATCGTGGGTGACGCGCCCGCGTTCTTCTCAACTGGAAGGAACCAAGCGTTGCGCACCACAGCCGGGCCAACACCCTACCAAAAGCAACTGCAAGTATGCCGACGCATATACTCAAGAGATACGGAGTGTTGGGGCAAGAACTGCGACCCACTCTTGGGCAGGAACGAGCGTTTGAGAGTCTCACCGCCCGAGCCGTGTTGTCATCGAGCGTCAACGAAGATGACTTTCTCTGATCATCCTCGCTCTTTCGCATAACACACGTCAACATTCTTCTCCCGGGCCACGATGCCTTCGCGGTCGCAATGGGTTGCCTTGACAGCAACCATCGTGGCCGTAGTATCGATCGCGCAGAGCATGTATCCGAATTTGGTTCTCTCTGCGCTCGGCCTAACCACATGCCCTTCATCATGCCGATCAAACATCGAAGTATCTCGATCCAAATATCTTGGCGATGGCTGCGCCGATAAGCCTTACAGTTCGAGCTGGGATAGTTGGTTTCATCCTCAGCGAAGCGATGGCGTGGAGATCGACCACGGCCTCGGTGCAGGAGCTGTAACAAAAGCTTGGAATATCTTGTACCATCTCGGTGGAAATGGGCCATGGGTGGAAAAGATCATCGATGTCGTTGACGGAGGTGTTGCTCCGCCGGAGGGATGCGAGGTGGTCCAGGTCCACATGATGTCTAGGCATGCTGAGCGCTATCCTACCAAGAAAGCGGGTAGGAAGCAGAAAGCAGTCGTTCAGCGCATGAAAGACAGTAACAAGAATTTTGAGGGCGATTTGGCATTCTTCAATAATTGGGAGCTCTTCTGGTCTTCAGACGATACCCAGCTGGAGCAATTGACAACTACTGGGCCTTTCGCGGGTATACTTTCCTCTTTCACCACCGGCATTCGTCTGCGTACACGTTACCAGCATCTTCTGGAGCAAGCTGATTTCACCCCTACCAGCAAGCCTACCACATTCTGGGCTAGCGACTCCAATCGTGTTATCGAGACAGCTAAGCACTTCGCCGCAGGCTTCTTCGGCATCGACTATAACACTAGCAATACAGCTACCCTTCAGGTCATATCCGAACATTCTTCGATTGGTGCAGATACTCTAACACCCGGACGAACATGTCTGGCCAACAAGAAAGACAAAGCAGAAGGCCAACAGAAGGGCTATCGTCTGATGCACGAGTACCGGGCCACATATATGCCTGCCATCCGCGAACGATTATTGAACCAGACAGGCATGAGCTTTGACGACCACGAGATCTACGCTATGCAGGAGATGTGCGGTTTCGAGACGACAGTACGCGGTCGCAGTGACTGGTGTGACGTCTTCACTCGAGACGAGTTCCTCAGCTTTGAATATGCGCGAGACATACTGCATTATTATCGCGCAGGCCCAGGTCAGAAGTACGCCACAAGTATGGGGTGGCTGTGGCTTAATGCTACGACGAACCTGCTACTTGAGGGCCCAAGCGCTGGCCCATTGTTCTTCAGCTTGTGAGTCTTTCTTCGAACCATGCAGGCTACAAACCATTGGAGCGAGCAAAACTGATTCAAGATTAGTGTTCATGACGGTGACATAGCGCCGCTCATGACTGCGCTCGATGTCATCAATGACCGTGAACATCTTCCCATCACTCACATCGCCCATGACCGCAAGTGGCGGAAGTCTCAGGTGTCGCCGATGGGCGGCCGTATCATCTTCGAGCTGCTATCCTGCAAGACCAAACGCGAAGCATCACCTGAGAAGTTCGTCAGACTCAATATCAACGACGGCATTACCGCTATACCGGGCTGCGATAATGGCCCCGGAAAGAGTTGTCCACTGGCAGATTTTGCCGAGAGAACCAAAAAGAAGGGAGAGGAAGCTGGGAACTTCAACGAGTTGTGTGGGCTGGGCGATGATGCTGCGGAATACATCACTTTCTTGCATCAGTGACAGGCAGGGCGTAGTGCGATGTAAACATTTTTGAAGCAGTGCAAGCATCTGGAGCACGTGAATTTGCTCTTTGATACTATTGGCCATCTGGACTAAGCATATACGTAGCAGAACGGCCCTGCAATCGTGCTCATAGCGTCCTTGATGGTGATGTTCGGTGAACCGACATACCCCACGCTGAGCACGTCATCAAGAGTGGCATTGCGGCTCGGTGGGTTATCCAGAAAGGTCATGGTACCGGCGATGCTGTTTTGCCGTCTTTTCAAATCGAGGTTCTGCCATGTCCACCAAACGCGATCGATCATGCCGTGGTGGAAATAGAATGCCGGGTCTGCTGGGGAGTTGAACCTGCGCTTCAGTCAGTACAGATCTCATGCTACCGATGATGGTCAGGCAGAGTGCAGCATACATATCCATTCCAGAGTCACCTCCGATCGTGTAATGTCCTCCATTGTGAACGCCCATAACCCCTTGAGTGAAGTTCTGCATCTTGTTCTGGAAGCTAAGGATATCAGGGTAGTTTTTGATCAGGTCTACGACCATCTCATCTCGTGTCTCGTTCGACGCTTGTGTGCTGATATCGCGACTTAGGCAGCGAGGATTGTAGCCGAGGCCATCGGCCTGCGGGTTCGGTGGGGCGTCTTTCACTGTCGTTTGGATAGGGCCTAGGTTGATCTTCCAGCTGCTTCAATTAGCTGATTGTCGACCTAGTTCAAATTCGATCAACGTACTCTTTGAAAGGCCCAGACTTGATGCAGCCTCCACCATTGGCAGAGTGGAAAGTGACCATGCAGCGCGCTTCATTCGGGATGCACCAGGATCCTCGTCCAGCAACATATTCGCCGTCACCGGAAATACTGGTCTTGCTGCCGTCGAAGAGAGGTGATGAGAGCGGGTCTTCTGCCCACTTGGACCAGTTATTGTATGGGAGATAGCCTTTGTAGCCACACTCGTTGCGAAGAGCTTGTTCGTAAACCCAGATGTAGTAGCGATGCCAACTCAGGAAGTTCCCCTGGTCTACGTCAGTCGACCTCAGCTGGTTATGCATTCCCAGCCTACCGTGCCATGAATGCTCATTGTTTGCAGAATGTGCGTGACGATGAAGTCGTCAAATCGGCTTTTTGCGCCCGAGGCTATCGCCGCTGGCGTTTTCGCTGGCTTTTTGCCTAGGCATTTGACCGCATCGATATAGTTGAGCTTCTGGTCCTCGGATAAAGTAGACCTAAATTCGAATGAGTCGAGTTATCGCGAAACGCGTGTGCCTTCTACTTGCCATTCTCTTCGGACGGCAACATTGTCCAACGTGCATTTTTCTGCGTCTGGGTAGCCATTTTGAGCCACGTTAGACGTAAGCTTCGCGAGTGCTTCAACAGCTAATGCGTCGTTCATTAAAAGGCTGGCACCGACGCCGCCATACAATATTGCCGTTGCCAAGGTGGAGATCTTCATGTTGACGGGAGAGGAACAGAATTGGGTCGTAATGGATATGTTCTAATTCTATATACTTATACATGCGTGCCGTGCCGTTCCCACTGTCTATAGTTCATCATTTCGAATGCAGCTCTCGCCATGGAGGCTACTTCCATGCACGTAGTCCGCATTTTAGCCGTTAGCTACTACGAAGGATGAGCCAAGCAGCAATAAACGACCACTCTCAACGGCGAGCCTAGTGCTTTGGTGGCGTTTTCTCGCGAACTATTCGAGGATGGATAGCGCGTGCGGGTAGTCGGGTACAGGGGAGGTCCCGTCGGTTGGCGTTGCGGGAGAGTAATATACAAACACGAGTTTCTAACGTCATAATGCTTTGCGAACGAACCTCTTCAGACGCTTCTTACGCCATCATCCAGACCAATCCCTCACTGTGCATTTCGTGACCGCACAATCATTAGCGACAATTTTCTGCGTGTCCAGTTTGCTGCGCCGCATGCACGCAGAATGCAAGCCAAGATCTGGGATTGCAGGACGTGGCGCCAATCTGCAGGGGAGGCGGCAAATTTCAATTTCCGGTTGGAAGCGACGAGCGCGTTCGTAGTAGGTATCATGCTCTCAGAACGCGTATCTCGAGGACATCATAGTAGTTCTAGTCTGGAGTACGAACTATAGACTTGTGTGTAGCAGATCGTCGGCTAAGTCGACGCGTCGTGAAGAGGAGCTCGCGGAGCGCCAATGGGGTCTTGGCATCATGTGACACACCTGCCCGAAGTCGTCATCGGAATCCGGCTTCTCTCATTCGACATAGGCACAACCATCACTACACTCGAGGTCGAAAATTAAAAGGGCTCATATGTGATTCGATTGCTGCCAGCAGCCATGCAGATATGACAGCGAAGCTCTACCTAACAAAAGCGCCGCCTCCACTCGCGCCCAGCTGGTTACCCGTCATCCAGCCACTCTCCGGCAGGCACGCGATACCAACGATACCTGCCACCTCTTCGAGCGTACCGGGCCTACCACCAATCTCGCCTGCCAATCTCAACATGTCCTCGCTGTCTACACCAGGTCTCTCCTTCGCCAACGGAATCAAAGCGTTGTACATCTTCAGCGCCTCCCTTGGCGCCTCAGGCAGTCCGTTCAGGAGACCTGTATCCATGGGACCAGGGCTCACGCTGTTGACAGTTGCGCGCTCAGCAAGTTCGCGCGCCCACACACGCGTCATGGCCTCGATGGCTCCCTTGGTGCCAGCATAGGATGTTTGTTGGATCAGACCCCACGTCGTCGTCGCGGATGAGATATTGACGATCCTACCAGACCTATCGTGAGGAAGGTAGGGAAACGCAGCTTTGATAAGCAGCGCAGGAGCTTTGCAATTGATGTTGAACGTCTGGTCCCAGAGTTCTGGATCGAGCTCCTGGATGGGCTGCGCATTCACGACAGCGGCATTGTTGATCAGGATGTCGATCTGGAACGAAGGGGTGGCCGCTGGGTTGCTGAAGTGAGCCTTTGCCGCATTGACAATGGTTTGCGGGGCGGAAGGGTCAAGAAGATCGGCGCGTACGGGGAGCGCGTTGATCTTGTAGGTCGTGGAGAGATGGTTTGCTAAGTCAGTCGCGATCTTATCGGACGCCGATGTTGCGTAGTTGATCACAACGTTAGCTCCGCGCGAGGCGAAGTAGGTGGCAAGTGTGGCGCCGAAGCCTAGTTGCACGTCAGTTACTAATCAAGTGGTACGTCGTTACATCGCGCCATGATCGAGGGGTATGAGCGTATGGCAGAACATACTTCGCGAAGAACCGGTGATAATGGCAAGTTTGCCTTCAAAGACTCTGGGTGCTGACATTCTGGAAATTGCTACGTGCTGAGGTATGTTGAAACCTGGGTAAGAGACCTGTACATGTATCTATGGAAGTAGTCGTGACAACGCCCACCGCTTGCACGGCAGAGGCGTCGCGGGGAACCCTTGACTATGTAAAACATCCAGGATCCGTCGAGGAATGTCTAGCGGTGGAGACCGTTATTTCGTGGTGTGGGTCTCGATATAAATCCTCCGAAGTAGCTCCATCTTGTGCCGACGCATACACCGAGCATTGACAGACCGTATTCCTCACGCCATGTTATGAGGATAGTCATAACTGGCACACATATAGTTGATATCCCCCTTTCGCTCCTTATACTAGATTTCCAAGTTCTGAGTTGATATCAGGTACTTTGGGACCACCTCATCTCTGGTCGAGATCCGAGTATATGGATTCAATACGACACTCCTGCATGCTCCACGCCCCCGCACGCACAGTACGCGGCGATGTACCAATCCTTGTGCAGAAGAAGGTCTTGAAACAGGATTCGCGCGCAGACGTAGCAGGTTATACTACTCCACCGCTTTGCACAAGACCGAGAGTCTGGACTCGAGCTTGGAGATACATCGGCGCATGTGAAGGTGATACGTAAGACTGTCTGCCATCTCTGCAACTATACCGAAGGACACAACAGTAATCACGATAGCTACATAGTTTGGCTAATGCCAACAGTGTCTGAGCGAACAGACCTTCTGAAGCGGACATTACCTTTGCCAGAGCATGCGATCCTTCCCAAGCGTCGTCGTCCCGCGCATCAACAGCTCCCAAGAGCATCGGACATATAACGAACCGGGAACTACTGCAGACGGGTAACAGTGCCGGCCCTAGCAAGCCTGTGCCGCTTCGCCTCCCCGTTACCGTTGTTAATCCTAAACTCGTACGGCTTCATCCGGGCGAACCCTAGATGGTTGGCGCCGAGAGCTTTTGTGGCCTACGGATCGAGCTGCTGGGATGGCAAAGAAAGCTCGTGGACGAGTGCCATACTGTTGGGATCGTGGCGCTCCTTTTTACCAGCCTTTCGTTGCGGTTTCTTATTTTCTTGCATGCCCGGTGCTTGCACTGTGTGGATTGGTGGACTCTATTGTTGCTTTCTTCTTCTTCGTTCTGTTTGACTGTTGCGCTCGAGTGTAGACAGAGTAGACTCGTCGAAAGTCTGATTGACGCCATGGCGCCACCGACTTCTTACCATATGGCCCTATCGGTCTTGGTTCCTTTGCCGTTTGTTATCATTTCGACCATCTTGCGGTTTTGGATTCGTACCAAAAGGAAGGCATGGGGACCAGACGACTGGGCTATGCTCATCAACTTGGTAAGTTTTGCGCATATTGAGACTGGAATACTTACTGACATGAACCCAGCCAGTCTGGACAGTGGCCACAGTCTCCACACTCGGTATGGCTTGGAGTGGCGTTGGACAGTATGATGGCTCGTTGACCGCGTCTCAATACTCCATGTCCTTGAAGGTATGTAACCATCGATCTCCTGTGCCTCTGAGTCGTTTGAGAGGAAATACTGACGAGAAACAGTGGTTCTACGTCTTCCAGGAGCCATGGTGCTTCACTCTCGTCGCGATCAAGTGCAGCATCGGCTTCGCCTTAATCCGCATCGCGAACCGCAAAAAATGGATCGAGATGGTCATCTATACCTGCATGATATCCTGTTTCGTCGTCATGGGCGGGACGGGAATGTATCTCTTCTTCCAATGTAGGCCAGTACAGTATGTCTTCACTCCCTCCCCCTTGATGTCAACCAGCAGCTAACAGACGAACAGGAAGAACTGGTACCCCACGATGGACGGTGAATGCAATGGCCGCAATATCCAAACGGTACTGTCATACGCCGTAGCCGTGGTGTCTATTTCCACAGACTGGATCTTTGCGACCCTCCCCATCTTCCTCCTCTGGGACGTCCAGCTCGATTGGCGCGTTAAGATCTCCGTGATGTCCATGCTCGGCCTAGGAATCTTGTAAGTCATCTGGCCCTTGGAGCCAAACCACCAAGCATCACAACTAACGCATACAACAGCGCATCCATCGCCCCCATCGTCCGCCTCAAGTTCCTCATCGGCCTAAACGACCCAACCCGACTCCTCCAGAACCTCGGCGAAATCCTCGCCTGGGCCTGCGCAGAAATGAACGTCGGCATGTTCGTCGCCAACCTACCCGCCTGCCGCCCTCTACTCACAAACTTCATCTCGCACTTCTCATCCTGGTCAGGAAGCCACTCAAACCCTTCCGGCGGCTACTCGAAGAAGCAAAACCCTCGAGGTTCCATCCGCGCCGGTCCTGGATCAAAGCAATGGATGGAGCTGAACGAGCGTCCTGAGAACCATTCGCATTCGGGTAGCAAGCCCAAGAGCGTGGGCGTGGAAACGAAGATCTATGGCGATCTGGATGAGTACAGTAACACGAGCCTGGAACATGTCGATGGCGATCAGAAGCGTGGTGGACAGCGGCCGAGTGGTGATGGCTTGCAGGTTAGTGTACAAAAGGACTTCAGAGTGGAGATTAGTGACAGGAAGCAGTTGACGGCGTTGCCTAGGGTGCCGTTGGAATCTGTTTGAAATGGCGGTGGTCAGCGTGGTAGTGGTAGATACTGTACATGTCATGTAGATCATGATCGCAACGAGCAGGGCTTCATATATGTTCCTCTTACACTTTTATTAGTACAAAGTTGTTCCAATCTCAATACCCATGCTTTTGCAGCTCCGCCTCAGTATACTCCCACAACTTCTTCCTCAGCCCCTCGTCCCTCGCAAATGAACTGCCAGAACTCTTCTTGCCCACTGGCATGTAATATGCTCCACTCTCTAGCTCGTCCTTTGCGGTCGTAGCACACCAAGTCGTGTTCAACGCGCCTCCTTCCGGACCTTGGTAGTGACCCGGCAGTATCATGCCGATGATGCCGTAGATGTACAGGCCAACCTTCATGAATATGTTCGTGCGGAGGTTGTCGAAGAGATCCGTCAAAATGACACCGGGGTGCAGGGAGACGGATGTTATCGTAGGGTATTCTAGCGCCAGGGAGCGAGCGAAGAGTATGTTCGCCAGCTTCGAGGAGCCGTAGCGGCGCCAGGTGCTCTCCTTCTCGAGCGCTTGCTGGTCGAACTCAATGCCCTTTGATACTGGCATCTGGTGGCCCATACTGCTCAGGTTGACAATTCTGACATCCGAGCCGGGCTGTTTCGCCGTGTCCAGCATCGTCGGGATAAGAAGTTTCGTGAGCAGCGCGTGGCCCATGTGGTTCGTGCCAAATTGTATCTCGTATCCTTCCTTGGTGGTGCTGTATGGGGGCGCCATGATACCAGCATTGTTGATCAAGATATCGAGGCGCGATTCCTGGCTCTTGAACGTCGATGCCGCGTCGACAATGGACGAGAAAGACGTCAGGTCGAGCGGGAGAAATACGATCTCGCAGGCATTTGGCACGCTGTTCTTGATGTCGGTGATGGCATCGCGGGCTTTGGATTCGGTACGAGCGGCGAGGTAGATGCGCGTGGGGTTGTGGGCAGCGAGGTACGCGACGGTCTGTTTGCCTAAGCCGGCGTTGCCTATGCAAGTGTCAGTCGCATGATACGGTCGCTCATGCTCGGGAGTGGGGGTCACTCACCACCGGTGACTAGAATGACCTTGCCATCCAGACTGCCGATGTCCTTAGCAGGGTCGAATGACTTTCCCATGTTGCTGGTCTTTTGGAGTTGCGGATTGTGGATGTCGCAAAGCTGCGTGCGCGCAGTGAGAGGGGGTGAAGACTGTTCGCGATATGGCGCAAGATATAGCAAGTACTCGTCAACGTCGGCGCCAAGTATGTCTCTCGTCGTGGTTGTTGACGCAAGCAGGAGATTGTCGCAATCCCGCGCACATCCTGTTGGCCGTCAAGCCATCGTTAGCTTGCGGTGCGGTCCGTCCACGGGGTTTCGTCGTCGGATGCCGAGGTTGGAAACGCGCTATGACGTCTTCCATTGCATGTGAACGCGTCTCCTGTAACGCTTCGGAAACCGTATTGAAGTCCGGACGCGATGTGCATTCTGTGATACTAGAGGTGGATGGATGCTACGTACGATACAGAATTTGTGGTTGTGAGAAAGTCGTCGAAGTGGCGCTGCCAATTCGCGCTTACGGCTTACTTGCATGAATCCTACCGCATGAGGGAACCAAAGCTGGACGGCACACTGTTCTCAAATGGGGTATCATTATGCTTAATTACAATATATAGCTGAAATTGCTTTTGCGCTTCGCTGATGCGAGCCCCACGCTTTAGGAAGTGTAACACTAAATTCAACGTCTCGGACCGGAGAGCCCTGCTCTAGGATTGTTTCTAAACCTCTCATAAGGATTGTTCGCACGCGCATAGTCCTCATCAAGATCGAGATCATGTATCACTATCGGCTTTCGTTGGGTTGATGTGGGTGCTGTTGTAGCTGTAGCTGGAGGTTGTTTTGCGGGAGCCGTTTTGGCCTTGAATGAAGACAGAAGGTTTTGGCGTTCTTCCTCAAGCTCATCGTCGCTCGTTAGATCGATAACTCCATCGTACTGAGCAGGGGTCGGGCGGGCAACGCTTTTCCGCTTTGTGCCGCTTGGTTGTGACGCTGCGATAGTTGAAGCCGAGGTCGGTATCGTTGGTGACGAAGCTGCGGAAGAAGCCCCTTGTTGAGTTTGACCAAGCTGCCGAGACTGCATCCGTGGAGATGCAGTGGCGATAACGCCTTCCCATTGCGCGTCCGTATGAGTGGGTGCGAATGCTCCTCTGCTTGTCGGATGAGCTTGGGTCATGCTTGAGGGTCGTGATGACGTTGGTGTGCCGTTCTGCAGATTTTGGTCTGTTTGAGGAGCGTGCCGTGAAGTTTTATGAGAGAGTCTAGATGGCTGCATCTGCGCTACCGGCGCAGGGTGGTTCCTAGAGTCAGGCGCACGGGCTTGCTGGATCTGGGGAGGTGTGTGCTCCGGTGTGAAAGGTTTATGAGTAGCGTATAGTTGCGTCACGGGTAAGCGAGACTGGTGATATGCTTGCATAGGTGCGTTCGACAAATTTGGAATATAATAGTCGGGATAGTCGGCTTGAGGAGGCTCAGGCCTAGGGTCGGAGCGCGAAGTATGTATAGGATCGTTTCGAGACCGTCCCGGCGGTGTAGATTGTTCGGCAGCACCTCTCGCTGCCGGCGCAGACCCCGGTACAATTTGATTCCCATATCCGTTTCCTGGTCTCTGCAAAGTTTCGTGCGGTGGTCCTGACGTTGTGCGTGTTGGCCCAGTCTGTGGCGAGTTGGTCAAGGTTGAATTCAGCTGTAACGCTTCGCCTGCACGCCATAGACGTGGCGAAGCAGAAGTTGCGCTGACAGGTGATGGTTGTTGAGAACCAAAATCTGTAAAAATGTTACCCATTATGGGAGATCCTGTCGGTGCCGCAGCTGTGCGCACTCGCTCCGAAGGAGCATTCCTTGCAGTGGCGACTTGTGGTGGTCCGTTGATGTCATATACGGGACTATTGACTTCTGATTGAGCGTTTGATGGCCCGGGATCAGTCCGCTGTCGCTTCGGTGCTGTGGGCATAGGTTGTGTCTCCTCCCTTGCGATGATCGAATCGCGTGGTGGCAGTATGGACAGCGGCTTGTCCAAGGGTGCTACCCTTTTCCTCGAAACGGCGGAAGTAGGAGATGATAGTGTTTTCGTTCTTGAAGTAGACGGCGTCGGCTTTGGAGCCCCTGCCGGTTGGTTACGGTCTATCGTAGTGCCATCCACCGCACCTCGAATTCCCTCCAGGTTTTCTATAAAGTCCCAGGCAAACTTCCACATTGGCGCAGACAATCGAAGGTCCTTAAACTGCTCGCGAAAGGCTTCTCGGAGCGCTCTGATATCGCCTAGCAATAGTTCATTGTTGCGCGTTTCCGAATACATAGAGATAAGGACGGTGACGGCCACCATTTCGATGGGCGCAAAGGTTTGTACACCACTCAAATGCCTGTCGGCATTCGTGAAAGTGTCGGGATCTAAGGCAATAAGGTCTTTGAAGGTGGTCCAGACGCTTGCAAGATGTGACTTGAGCGCATCGTCTACAGCGCCGGTGTTGTTCAGCAACTTTGGGATTAAACTCTGGCTTGTCCTCAGCACTGGAATGCCAGTTGCAGGAGTCGGATGCTGTACTTCCAGAATTTGGCTGAAGCAAGACAGAGTGAGTTGGAAGTCCTTCGCTCGAGCTCGATCCTTCATCAAGTCGTAGATCATAGGGAAGTCTTCCACGAAAAGCTTCGCTAGTTCTTGCCATGGGCCTTGTTTCGCGCGCATCCTCTCAGCTAAAGTGAGCTGCACACCCATTTGGACCCTAGCGAAAAGGTCTTCTTCTTGTACTGGCGTAAGCTCTGCGAACTGAAAGGCCACAAAGTCTTTTTCCAAGAAGGACTTTTGAATGTCCGAAGGAAGCACCTTTTTGCGTTTATTGCTAGGCGTCTCACAGAACCACCTTGCACTTTCAGTGAGCCATTGAGAGATATTAATTGGACCGAATTGCTTACCACTTTTCGCCTTTGTGATCATGGCAAGGAATCATGCCTTTGACGAATGCCCTGACAGAGGAAAGTCGTTGTTTTCCGTCCACGCAGACAAGAACGTCACGTGGTGTACCATCTGTTCCATTAATCCGTTTCTTATTCAGAATAATGGGTGGGATGTAGTAGTTTTCTACGCAAGTGTTAGGAATCTTTGGATTCGTTCATGTTAAGAGAGCCTGGAGTAGATCATACCCATCAGAGAATTAATCAGACCCGTCATACGATCGGCTATTGCTATTAGCATGTCGGCGACAATCAAGTTGGGCGTTTTTACCTGTCCAGACAACCTCACGTTGATATTCCGGGTCGACATCGATCGCACCGCTCTCCAGTTCCTCTGGCCGCTGTCAGTAGAAGATCCTCTCGTCATAGTCGGCCAGTCTTTCACTCACTTATCAGACTTCCCAAGCTTCGCATGTGAACATTGGGCTGTGGCAGCTTTGGTCGCGGTTTGTACTCGTACCCATCGTCGCTGTCGCTTTCTGCGAAGATGTCGTCATTGCCGTCCTCGTCTTTGACAGCAGACTGCACTGCAATGCTGTCGTTGTTTGGTTGTTTGGCAGCGCCGCGATGGGTGTTGCTGACTTCCATGCCCGTGCGGACCCCAGGCATGCTGGGGTGAGCGGTGTCGAATCAGGAAGTAGGTATACTAAGTTGCATTGACTAGGTAGTTTTGGACCAAGCTTATGTCAGCTTGCACTAAGCTCTTTGAACACTAGCTAGACCTAGACTAGCTGCAATTCACTTTCACCTTAACTACTCAAAAGACCTTTAGTTTTCTTAGAAGACAAGTGCAAAGTGCAGAAAAAAGTTGAATTTATATGCAAACATTCTAGCGGCTTGGCTGCAGCACTTGGTCATGGACAATCCTAGTCTAGAAGGTTCTGCATAACTGCAAGCAGACAAGTTAGCAGGCTACATGCATCAGCGAGAAATTGCTGTTGCAAACAACCAATCATCACACTTTGCCCAACGCACTGGTCATTCAACGAGCACTTCACAACATGCGCATCATCCTCCTGCATTAACAATCATGACTCAATGTTTCAATATAGTCGTGATGTATTGTCATAGATGCGACACTATTGTCTGCCAGTTCTCTTTTCCCCATTAGATGCAGATACGCATCGCCCTGTGAGAGCCTGTGATATGGACGGCGAATGCCACCAGGCGGGAAGATACATGAGAAACATAGGCTAAACAGCAGCCTGTATATGTCCATCCATCTGACTTGATGTAGTGCCGGGTCACTCAGTCATCATAGAGTGAGTCATGGTCATCCTCTTGAGCAGCATGGCCAGCGGCAAACTGCTCCTGGAAGTGACCCTCTTGCTCCTCCATCGCGTCGTGCTCTTGCATATCCTGATCTTCCGCTTCCGGCTGTCGTGTAATATCTTGAGCATCCGCCACCTCCTCGTCTTCGGTCAGATCGTCATCCTCTTGGGCACCGTCCCTGTCGGATTCTTCAGCGTCGCCGAGCTCAACGACCTGCATTTCTTTGGCCTTTCTGGAGAGTTTGAGGTTGATTTCGCCCAAGTGCTGCAGCTGCTGAATGTCGAGCATTCCCTTGGAGCCAAGCCCGAGCACCATCATGAAGCCTTGGCAAGCGATCATCTTGGTGTTTTCCGTGGGTGGAAGAAGTTCCTCAAAGGCGATGTCCTCGATATCAGCGGCGGCTTCGGCTTGAAGCACGTCGGACTCGTGCTCTAGGTCTGCTTGAGCCCGCCTGCGCTTCTCAACGATACGTTCCTGGATGAAAGTAATGAAGTTTTCACCTTCTGTTGACAAGGCCTCGCGGACGCGTGCTGATGGTTCTTGAACTGCTGGCTCGGGAAAGTCGGAGCTGAAACCTGGTAGGCCAAAGTCGTCGCCACCGTAATCGACATCGCTCGTAAGGTTCTTGAATCCCTCAAGAGCAACAGGCTGACCGCGACCTTTTGAGGGGGAGGCAGACACGAAGCGGCTTCCGGGTCTGCTCTGATCAGCGGAGCCTATCATACCAGCGCGTCCGCTTCGAGGAACGACTGAAGAGCCTCGGACAGAAGCGCTGATGTTCCATGGCATTGCTGAGAAGATCTGTTGATCGTCAAGTGCGGAGACACCCTCGCGCGGTAGTTCAACGGCGATGTCGTCTTCAACAAACATAGGAATGTCTTCGTTGTCAGCCGAACGACCAATCTCAGGCTCGCCGGTCTTCTGACGCACACGGCGAGATTCTTCCTGAGTTGCATCATCGATACCACTGTCGCGGTCGTGCTTGACTCCGGTAGCCTTGTTGCGACTGAAGCCCATGATCGTCTCGAAGAAGTTGTCACCAATGAACATGTCGAACGGATTGGGAACGTGGCCGCCCAAGACACGTTCACCGATGCCGCCGAGGCCCGCGCCCCAAACGTAGTGCTCGGCATTCTTCTTAGCCTGAGCAGCAGCACGTTTCTGAATTTTCTGCCGAGCTGCTGCTTTCATGTTCTGACGGTAGTTCCTCTGCCAACCAGCCAACTCCTTGTTGGGAAGCTCTATAGCTGCATCGATAGGAAGAGTGCGTGGAACCCGACGACGGCGCATGGGCGCGGTGAACGTATCGGAAGACTCAATGACTTCTGAATGCTGACTAGACTGTTGCGGACCGTCTGATGAAAGTGCTCCGCCTTCGATAGGATCGTCGTCGTAGGTTGGGAAGCCGATGTCTTCTTGATCGCCCGGGAACTGATATATGTCAGTCGTCATTCTGGATGAGGCTGACGGTAGCTGGATCATGTGAAAAGAATGGAAGATGGGAGAACCAAAGACACAAACAAAGATATGGGAAGAGACAGGCAGCAAACGTCTTCTAACGAGGCGGTATACACAACCGCCTGATAGAGACTGGCCGATAGTGGTGAGAGTGTGTGTTGCCATGTCCTGAGCATCGAGTGAGGGAAGGGAAGCCTCACCGCAAGACGGATGGCTGAGATTGCAGTGCAAAAGGACGTGAGAGAAAGCAGCAAAACTCACCTGATCGCCGACCTGCTGTCCATCCTCATGTTCCTTGCGAACTCGCGCACTAGCCCCAGCATCGCTGGACATTTTCGCACCTGCGGTCCTAGCTGGCGTGCTGGGAACTTTTCGCCGTGGTGGCAACTGGATGATCTCGCCATCGTCTGCGATCATGAAGTCTGGGTCTTCAAGCTGGATCGTATCGCCAGCGCCCATGACACTTGGTCCGCCAACACTGCCCACTCCATCGTCGCCTTCGAGTCTGAACTCGGCCGCCATCGCGGGAGATGAAGTAGGCAAGATGAGCCCACCGATGCCATCCGCATGGGAAGAGGACCGTGCTTGCTGGGAGCTGAAGGGTGTGAGCGTCTGGGAGTCGCCGGACCGCGCAATGTCGAGATTGAAATTGTGGTCTAGTCCTGCGAGGAAGTCTGGAGGAGGAAGCGCGAGCTCGGGCAGGAAGGAAGGGTCATCTTCGAGTATGAGCTGCTCAGGCCTAGATAGATCCTGTGAGTAAAGCGATCATGTCATAAAGGTGATGCATGCCTACCTAGCTTTGCCAGCGTCTGGATCGAGTGCGGTATGCTTCACCGTCCGTAGCATCACTAGCAGGGCGTTTCGCGCACTCTCTGCGTCTGAAAGGATATATCCACATTGTTGTAGGTATACACGCGATACACCGTACCTGCATGTGTCAGTAGTCTGTCGCTCGGACAAGGTATGGCAGCGCGGCGTACATCAAATTGCCCTGTAGCCGTAGAGCCATAGGCGCTACAGGATCGACAATGGTCTGACATGCTTTCTGTACATCGACATCGAGAATCTGTTTGCGGCCGATTCGTTTGTGGGTGGTAGCGACGAGCCTGCCACTTCGGTCAGTACAGGGCAGGGGCGACTGGACGTCTTCTAACATACCACACGGTTGCCACACCGTATTTGCGCGACGTGAGCACTACGATTGTTAGTCAAATCGTTCCGAGCTGCAGTCTCGGTTTGGAGCTTACCTTCGTGACTGTAAAACATGCTGTCGGTACTTAATACATGAAACAGATGATCGTACAAGTGTAATGATACAGGAAAAAGATTGCGGCGTCTCGCGAATGACGCGTGATATTATAACAGAAGCGCAGCAGTCGAACGTATGGGGAGGAAAGCGTTCCTGGAGGTGAGCGTCACGATCATGGAAGGGCTTGGCAGCACGCTTCGACGCGTTTCTACGCGTGGTGAGGTGAAGACGGAAAGGGACAGAAAGTACACTTCACCAGTCTAATGCCGTGTCTATTAATGCAAGGTCTTGAAGTCATGCAATCGTTACTTAAGCTCTCAGAGGTATCGTCCCATAGCCTTTCCAGCTAGTACAACGCCGAATGCCATGCATTACCTGCTGCTCCAGTCCCGTTTGCGCTTCAGCATGATCTTGCGCGCGAGATCCAAGGAGATGCCCATAGTGAAGTGTGTCGATTCAGTCTATGAGTCGCCCATCTGCACGTCCTCGTCGACGACGGGAAGAGGAACGGCGCGGTAGAGGAGGATAAGAGCCGAGTGGCTTTGACCTGGAACATGTCAGTCATCGTCAATTCACAGTCACAGTCTGGGATGCTTACCTCCGCCAGACAGGGTTTGTATCCTCTCAGCATCCACCTCAGATACCTTCTCGTCGTTGAACCACCACCATTTACCGTCTTCCTCCTTCCGCTTGCCAGTGTTGGGGTCCTTGGGTCCCTGCTTCTTGACGAAGGACGTGTAGTGGCCACTGTCGGCGCTGGCGCCTTGATGAGTGATGACACCTCTCAGCTCGTAGAGACCGGTCTGGTTTGCGCCTTCATCTGCAGTCATCTTGGAGTCCACAAGAGCGAGGAGCTCCTTCTTGGCAGCAAGGATTGATGCGGCGCGTTCCGCCTCGACCTGGGCGTCGGTCTTGTACTCAACCTCCTCCATCTTGGTGTCCTCAGCCGGCTTGCTGGCGTCCTCCTTCTTTTGTGCAGCTTCCTTCTTCTTCTGTAGAGGCTCCTTGCGAGCAAGAGGGTCGCTGTCGTTCTCCTCGCCAGCTCGCATGCGCTTCTGTCGCTTGCGGGCGCGCTCGACATCCTCCTCTTCTTTGCGGACTTCACGGATCTTGTCCCGGATTGGGACGAGCATCTTCCTCAGGTCGTCTGTGCAAAACTCCAATGCGTCCAGCTCTTCGGGGAAAGTGACCTTGCGCATGATCTTTGCCTTCTTATTGGTATCCTTTCGCCAGTCGAAACGCACGAAATGGATGGGGAGGTGTTTCGGTAGGCGCGCGATCTTGGACGTCTTGGTGTAGATGGCGTTTCGGCCCAGAACCTCTGATCGCTTCTCGATCTGCTCCTTCAAGCCAGCAGCCAGACCGTCCCTGAGGTGGTTCGTCTCTACGTTGATGTGGCAGTTGAGCTTGAAGAAGAGGTCATCGCTGTGAACGGGCTCCTCGCCACCCTCCTTCGCTGCGGGCTCATCGCACTCCATGACTGACTCAAACTTGCCCGCCATGTACTTGTCGATCCAGGATAGCTCCCTCTTCTTGTTCGCATCTGACCCTGTCTCGTTGTCGGTGATCTTGAGCTTTTGTCGGAGCAGCGAGACGATTTGTGACCAAGCCTCCTCGGCATCCTGCTGTGCGTAGCCGTGGCCGTCCTTTGACTTTTGGGCAAACTGGGGAAATGCGGTTCGGAGAGCGTTGAGGAACATGAGTGGAGGGAAGCCGTTTTGTGTCTCGGACATTTGCTTGAAGAGGTCGCGGAGGGAGCCCGTCAGGTCGGCTGAGCCACCGAGGCCACCGAGACCGAACTGGCTGAGCTGCGCGGCACTGGATGAGCTGGCACCGTTGCTGGAGAGGGTCAGTAGGAGCACGTGGACATGATGTAATCGAATTTACCTGTCTGCGTACCGCAAGAGCTCTTCTTGCAGTTCCGGGATGGAGCGTAGCGTCTGCAGGGTGGAGTTCATGTAGCATGTGTTGCCCAGGTTCTGCAGACCTGCGGGTGTGGCGCCCTCCAACTGCGCGGCTTCCGCCTCGTCCATGTCCTCGAGGAACTTGACCGGGACCTTGGGCTTCTCGATGATGTTTGCCGACCCCGAGGGCGTGCCCATCATCATGAGTGTCTGGTTCGGCTTGAGGCCCAGCTTGGACATGTCGGCGTCATCCTTGAGCTGTCCGCCCTTGACGATGACCTTTTGGCGCTCTGGCTCGACGCCGGTGATGGAGAAGAGTTGGTACTTGAACGTCTCGCCGGTGGAGGTGGTATCCACTTCGACCTCGTGCTTCTTGCCCTGATGCTTTACGATTACTGCAAACATGTGAATTAGTCTTTGGACCGTTCGAATAACCGTGTGGCGCTGCACATACCTGGTACAGACGCCATGATGAATGTTCAACTATACGGTGGATAGAGTATAGAAGACTACGGGAGGCGGAGGCGAGAGAGTGGTTATAGTGGCTTCGTGGGGCAAAAGTTAATGGAAGCATGAGGAAGGAGGGCCGCGCCAAGCTGACCGCCGCCCGGAGCTGCTACCCCACTAGCGCGACCAGCTGCAGGCACCGCCAACTCGCCGTACTGGCATGTCATAGCCCGCTCTCCCCCGACGGCAGCCCTACCATTCCAACATAGAGCTGCTGCTGAGCTCTGTTCGCAATGGTACAGTCACCTCTTACTGCTGTGGTCTGATCACGTGCTCATACTGACACCCCCAGTCGCAATCACTCCGCCCGTACCTCCAGTGCGTGCGCTCGTCGCTCACAGCCGCCCTCTCCCTCTCCAACTTTGCGTCCCAGGCCTCCGAGCGCCACAATGTTCCCGAGATCGAAGCCGCCAGCTCGCCTGAAGTCATCCTGAACCCGCTTACCGTATCGAGAAACGAGCATGAACGCGTATACATCGAGCCCAGCATCAACAGTGTGCGCATAAGCATCAAGATCAAGCAGGCAGACGAGATTGAACACATCCTGGTCCACAAGTTCACACGATTCCTGACGCAAAGAGCTGAGTCCTTCTACATTATGCGGAGGAAGCCGGTCAAGGGCTACGACATCTCGTTCCTGATCACCAACTTCCACACCGAGGAGATGCTGAAGCACAAGCTGGTCGACTTCATCATCCAGTTCATGGAGGAGGTTGACAAGGAGATCTCGGAAATGAAGCTCTTCGTAAGACAGCCAAGGTCCGCCTGTTCGAGCATCAGAGCTGACACATTACCAGTTGAACGCAAGAGCACGTTTCGTGGCCGAGTCTTTCCTTACTCCGGTATGCATACCCCACATCTACATACGTACACGGGTACTGACAAAGCCTAGTTTGATTGAGCGTGTTACAATGCCGGCGTTTGTATATATTGGCTCATTACGAATACCTGGGCAGACGAAGCTAGAACGAACAAATATCAGGCCTGGAATCTTTGCCCACGAACGAGCGCTGTGTGGAAAAGTTGCTATGCAAGCTGAGCATTCGACCAGCATTCAATACAAATACAAACTTCGAATCCATTCCACATTTGACGTACACCACCGGTTGCCCGAACATAAACGCAGATACTACGCCGACAACTGACGTGGAAGGAAAACGTCACGTTCATGGCAATTCTCATACTGTCATTATTCTCATTTGGATATTTCATCTACATATTGTCTGCCGGCCGCAGTGATGTTCGCCAAAATTTCTAGAGATCAAGCTCACAGTTGATCAGCGCTTACAACTTGGCCAGGACAGCATCGGCACCGGAGACCTGTAGAATTAGTAACAAGCACCTCAACTCTTCAAAGCGATGCGAAACTTACCGAGACCTCACCAGGGCTCTTCTCGTTCTCGGCGTAGATGACCTTGCCGTGGTCGAAGACCATAGCCCAGCGACCATTGCGGTCGCCCATACCCGCAGGCCAACCGTGTTCCTTGGAGAAGAAGGTCTTGGTGTCGCTGAGGAAGAGGACCTCGTCGCCCTTGACGCCGTTGACCTTGCCCCAAGCGTTCATAACCCAGGCGTCGTTGCTCGCAATGGTAGCAATGACATCAACACCCTTGTCCTTGAACTCCTTGGCCTTTGCGATGTAGGGAGGAAGATGGTAGGCCTGGCATCCTGGGGTGAAGGCGCCGGGAACGGAGAAGAGGACGACCTTCTTGTCTGCCCACTCCTTGCTGGCATCGTATTCTTGGGGACGGCCGCAGGCGGTGGGGTCAGCGTCGGTGATGGGCGCCCATCTACATGAGAGAAGATACAATGTCAGCGTGCATTCTAAGGGCTCCGGTGATGAGTGGAGCTCGATGCGAAGGTACTCACTCGAACTTGACGCCCTCGGGGAGCTTGTCGCCAACTTGTAGAGGAGCCATGATGATTATTTGGTGTATTGGTAGAAAATGTCGTGTAAACTGTAGATGCGTGTAAAGCAATTGAGCAGAGTGAGAGAAAGTGACTTGTTGTGTCGGACGCCGATTAGTTATGCTAGCTGGAGGGGTACCCGCCCGGCTTCCCAAGCTTGAAGCTTCGAGATCATAGTGGGGCATATGCCGGCCGAGGCTTATGACGCCAGGTACCCAGCCAGCGCATTTCCAACGCTGCAGGGTTTCTTTGACAAATCTTTTTGGCCTATTAGAGCGACATGTGAGCGTGTACCTGAATGAGCAGCTAGAGGGGAGGTGCCGAAGGAATCGTAGCAGAATCGCACAGAGTCGAGGTGATGAGGTAGATGAGCCTAGTTAAAAGGGCCATCTGCTACGAGCTTTTTGAATCCTAGCAGCTGAATTATTGACGTGTGTTTACTGCAAGTCGGCGTTTCGTTGTTGTGGAACATTCAAGTGATCGTCATCTTTGCTTTGCGACTTTCTGGAACCTTCTCAACAGCTGTCATTACATGCACCAAGCCGTAGATCTGATCCCTCTCTTGAGGGTTATCAAGAGTAGTTTCAAACTCAGCCAGGTTTCACAATATCTCTCGTAGATAAGCTGAGCTTCATCTGATGAGTATGCACGTAAGCACATGCCGAAGTGCCGAAATGAGGCATCCAACGGCATTTCTTAGATTATGATTCATGGTGATAACGTTCTATATTTGAGCGATCACATTGACCTTCTGTACAATCAATCTCGTGATATCCACTTTGGTAATTCGACCATGTCTCTCGCACCACCCTTTACTCAAGAAAGCGCTTACGCCAAGGTCAAGAAGGCTCAAGACCTCTGGAACGGCCAGTGCGTGGTGTCATGACTAGCTCTCATCGTTACTAAACTGTGCCAGAAACCCCAAGGTGATAGCACAAGCCTATACACCCGACAGTGTTTGGCGCAACCGATCGTCTTTCCTCGCCGGCACGGCAGACATTGAAGACTTCTTGACGAAGAAGTGGGAAAAGGAAAAGAGCTACCGGCTGCGCAAAGAGCTCTTTGCCTTTTCAGATGACAAGATCGCGGTTCAGTTCTGGTATGAATTCCAAGATGCCCACGATGGCATGAAGTGGAAGCGATGCTATGGCCTTGAAGACTGGACGTTCGCAGAGGACGGGAAGATGCGTAAGCGGCAGATGAGCGGCAATGACATCGAGATCGATGAAGCCCGTGAGTTTTTCCAGCCTCCGTGTATCTTTGTTTAGAATCGGCAGCGTTGCTAAGGTCTATGTAGAGCGATGGTTCAAGAACGGCATCGACGTGAACGCAGTCGAAATTAGCGAGTCTCATTGGTGATGGATCTTGGTGTATTCAAATAGAACGGGTGGGTATCGTGAC
Organism: Alternaria infectoria; assembly: GCF_024043175.1. Taxonomy (NCBI): domain Eukaryota; kingdom Fungi; phylum Ascomycota; class Dothideomycetes; order Pleosporales; family Pleosporaceae; genus Alternaria; species Alternaria infectoria. The sequence goes on along the minus strand of NW_026250693.1, from coordinate 690,107 downwards.
GTTTGCGAGAAAGGAGACACGTATGCGATGATTTCGTTATATGGCTTATGCTGGGGGAGTATCGTGTATAGCGACGAGAATAAATTTGGGATCTTGAATCGTTAGCAAATACCCCGCCATCAAGTGCGTGAGGGACATGCCTGGTACAATGACCAATTCGTTCTTCCTTGTTCGCAGCCTGAGAAGTTTGACCTCGTCTTCCTTGTGCAGCTCGTCCACAAGGGTCCCCGCTGCCGTCAGGAACGCCCAGACCATGCTGGCGACATCCTCAGCGCTGTGTATACCGCTTTCTTTCCTGCCGTTGGAGTAGTTGTCCGACGCAGCTTCCCCTGAGGCTGGCAGAGTACTATTTGGGTTCGCCGAAGAGCTGTTTGATATGAGACCAGAGGTGCGTATTATCGTGCCGTTCTCGCGCGACAGTATGAGGGTGCTCTGAACGCCGGGCTTTTGGCTCAGTCGCGTGAGTAGCGAAAGTGTCTCGTCTGGCTGCGCGCATATTAGTAAGCAGCATTTGAAAGCGCAATAAGATACATACAGCGTTCTGGGCCATGGTTTGTGATGTGTGCCAGAGGAATAAGGGATGCAGTCGCGGTTCACAGCGCGCTGATGACATCGGCGTACAGGACCGCGGCTGGACCCTGCCAAGAGTCCACCAACTCAGGCCTCTTCGGTGTTAGCGGCACCTGTGGATCCTCAATTTTCCGTTCATCAGCAGAGAACGCGTCGTTCGCTCATTGACGCGCATAGTTTCGTTCAACCTCTCGACATCGCGCGCAACAGTGAAGTCTTACGAAAGCACGACTTTACCAAGCGAAACCCTAAACCCAATCTAGTCCGTCATCATGACCAACAGCTCAAAGAAGAAGAAGGAGAACAAGAAGAAGGACTTTCAAGTAAAATTGACCAAAGTGGCATATACCGAACCGCAATGCTAACAGAACCAGAAAGCAAAATTAAAGGTCGGAAAGGCGAGACCCAAGGCAGCAAACAGCACAGATACGAGCTTCCGTGCGAAATGTAAGGTTTACCTCGTCATATTTCTCTTTCTTGACTAACGTATCACAGCGATATCTCTCAAGCAGCAAGCACTTTCCACAAGTGCCCCATCTTTAGAAGCACAATGCGCACATTATCTGGGCTTGCTTAATCACAAGGCAGACACACAGCGAAGAGAATCCTTAGCCTTCTTGACATCAGCCATAGCAAACAATCCGCCTACAGTGCCATTACCGCAGCCTTCGTCTGTCATCATTCCTGTGGCACAAAAGCTCATTCTCGATGGATCCAACAGCGTTCGTCAGCAACTACTGAAGCTACTGCAAAGCTTGCCGCCACTCGACATTGCTAGCCACGCCGACCAGCTGTTACTCCACACAAGAGCTGCCATGACGCATTTAGCAACAGAGATTCGTTTGTTTGGCCTTGACGTATTGGAATGGTTGCTTGCCGTTGCAGGCGATGAGGTCGTCAGCTGTGCTGGAGGTTGGGTGAAGATGCTCAAATGCTTCCTCAGTTTACTCGGTTGGCAGAGCGAAGCGTCAAGCAAATGGTCAACTGCCAAATCGTACGGAAAAGCTGATACGAAGATGCAAGTCAAGCAAATGAACGCCCTGACTTCCTTCCTCCGCGCGGGACTCTCCCACAGGCAGACAATAGTGTCCGTCGACATCAGCGACAGCAACTTCCCACTTTGGCACACTCAGCATCATATTCTTTCCGAGCGATCAAACGTCTATGCACATCTCAACTTGTTTGGCGCTGCAAGAGACGAGGAAGCAGAGATGTATGAAGACCGCGAAGATCGACAACGATTATTCCGAGACCGAGCCGAGGCTGCAATCGTCGCAGGATTGGAGCAAGCCACCAAAGGCGGTGGAGAATTGGGCAGAGCGGGTGCGCAACTCCGTAAAGCCGTGAAAGAGGGTATGGCGGACTTCTACCGAGAGGATCCAATGGCCTGAGAGTGCAATCTTCCAATTTACCCAATGGAAGGCGTGGCCTCCTACGGAACGCTTCTAGAGACACGTGGGAGGACGGTCTCAAGTACTTCGTACTACCGGATAGCCGAAGGAGATCAACGGGAGTACCTCCAGAAGTGACACCGGATAATGTCTGGTGCTATCTTACAACAACGCCACCTACACCCCGGTCTCAGCACACGGGACCTGTCGCGAAAGTGGCGACGTCACCACCGTCCCATGACAATCCGCGCAACACAACCTGGAAACATGAGCCTCAGGCTCACGAGTAGTCTGACGGAGACCGAAGCTAGCGCCATGACTCGAGGCGCGACCGGTCAATACATGTACTGTCAGCCTTGCGCATCAACATCTTCCTCGCCACCGGAACAGACACGACAAGTCGTTTAGGCACTTCTGGTCGCCCTTTTCGCCCAGCGTTGTACCCCTCACTTTGCGTCACCACTTGAAGAATCCTTCACATTCAACGTTGTCATATTCACGGCTGGGAATGATCGAGAGAATCATACACGCCCAACATAGGGTGTAATCGAGCGAATTCGGGTACGGCAGTATAGAACGACAGGAGCGTTGAGAGTCGGAGTTTGTAGTGAGCCAGGTTACAATCGCGAAACGTGAACACCCAGTCAACTCAGAATACTATCAAGAATATCGCCTAGCTTCAGGCTTGTCACACTCAATGAACACAACGGCAGCATCGCCTGGACTGCAGGAAGACGATTCCGCGCTGACTGATGAGAAAGCCGATGTCGACGCGGGTCTAGTCCCTCCCACAGACTGGATTGGAATACCTCCTTTGCATCACCAAACGGAGTTATGGATTCCCGATACAGCGGAGGAGCTTGCCCGCCAAACAGCTTCTTCGGCGGTGCATTTTCCAGAAACCCGGCAACGGCATCGTGGTTCGGCTTCACCTCGCAGCGCCGATATATCATGGGAAGATATGCCTCCTCATCTTGTCCCATTTGTTCCTTATATAGATAAGAAGAAGGAGAAGACGGCCATCGGTATACCAGCTCCTGATGAAGGGACTATGGATGTCAACATTATCCGAACGTGGATAGATCGATGCCGTCAACTACACGGGGAACAATGTCATGGTAGCAGGACCTCACAGATGCACTCGCCTTTCCCGTCCTATTTGATCGATGTCGAGAACGGATGTCTGGTAGTTGCACCTAAACACCCACGTTACGTCGCTTTGAGTTATGTTTGGGGTGGTGCAGAGACCTCAGCTTGCGCTACGATGGCGAACCTGGCAGCACTTCAAAAGCACAACGGACTGTACAGCGGGGTCATATCATTGCCCAATCTTCTTCAAGACGCCATCAATTTGGTGAAGGATTTGGGTCTTACTTATTTATGGGTGGATCGAATCGCCATCGTTCAAGACGACGAAGCCACCAAACACCACCAGCTGAGTGCCATGGGAGAGATATACGCCGGATCACTTTTTAGTTTAGTCGCAGCTCAAAACGAGGAAGCAGCTGCAAGTCTTTATGGACATCGGAAAATGACGCCTACTCCAAGTAAGACTCCCATACCACAAGGATTCAGGAGACCGGACGGAAAGCCACTGAGTGGTGCGCAGTATATGACAAAGCAAGCGATGTCACTGATGGAAACAAAATGGTACTCGCGAGGTTGGACTTTCCAGGAATACATATTCTCCACACGAAGGGTCATCTTCCAAAACGATACAGTCAATTGGGAATGTCTCTGTGCTTCTTGGCATGAATGCCAGGATTCTACTTCATCAACGCCACTATCTACTGACACCGGAAAACCAACCTCCGACCTTCCAGCAACAAGAATAGACGCGCCCGTTGCTGGGCTCAACAATTCACCTTGGCCAGACATGATTCGTTATACGCGTCTCATGACCCTGTTCAATGAACGAGATCTGACTTTTCCGGAAGACGTTCTTGACGCTTTCGTTAGTTGTCTCGCCCATCTGAGCAGCATATTCCCAGGCGGATTCATATCCGGTTTGCCGACGATGTGCTTCGATGCCGCGCTATTGTGGCAGCCATGGGCCTATCTGAAGAGACGGAAGCCTCGCCGACTGCCTGCCGGCGATGCCATTCTGCCTTCATGGTCTTGGGCAGGATGGGAAGGCATCATCAACTCTGAGAGCTGGAGAAGTGCTGCAAACTACCAGATTGAGTACTTACCTGAAACAGAGATACCCCAATATACTTCCTGGAGGACCATCAGTAGTGTGCATTGGACATACTCGAGGACTTTGACATCGGAGAAGTATGCAGTCAACATTCCTTCGCAATTCAGGCGGCCAGCCTTCACTATGTCTGGGAAGGGTCTACCCCCAGGATGGTCCATATCCGCAAACCTGGGAGAAGATGGTCAAGCGGTCCGACATTCATGCGACCCATCTGCATCCTTTCGCTATCCAATCCCAATTCTCGATGAGACAGACCGCCGGCAACCTGTGATCAATGCTCGCTACCTGCACTGTACCACGAGACACGCCTTCCTCGCGCTGGGCAAGGAATTCCTCAACACGACATCGGGCTGTCCTTCCGTGCAGCTTCTTACAACATCTGGTCGGTGGGCTGGGTGTCTCCGACTCAACTTCATACCTTCTCATGCGCGTGACGAAACATCGACACCGTCTACCCCGACTCTGAAACATCGCTCTCGGGATACGTCCAAAGCTCTTCCCAGCTTTGCTTTCACCACCCCTTCGCCGTCTGAAGTCGCGGATGCGCTCTTCGACCCTGATCGAATTGAAAACGAACTGTGTGAGCTTATCGAGATATCTGTTGGGTCGGTGGAGAATTGGGAAATCGATGCGCGGAGCTTTGATGAATGGTATCAAGAATGCGGCTGGATTGAAGACCTGTACGAGTTCGTCAATGTACTCTGGGTAACGCGGGTGGACGGAGTCGCATATCGCAAAGCGCTTGGGAGGATTCGGAAGGATGTGTGGGAGAGCGAGGCGAAGGATGAGATAGAAGTCACACTCGGATGAGCGGGTCCAGCATAAGAGTGTTACGCGGTCAGTCTCATGAACGGGCCGGGCAGGAGTTTCTCAGAAGTGTTTGTCGAACAGCTTTCGGTTAAGTTCCTCGCGCTATCAGTCTATTGAAGCGCGCACGTGCAAAAACATGTTCAGACTAGAGGTGCCAATAGGCAGGAGCACCTGCACTTGTAGTTGGTAGCGCAAATTGATAAACACTGTCGCGCAATAACGGGAAGGCATGAGATGGTTCGCTACTTCTCATTCCGGCCTCGCATATCCTTCATGTACAATCCAGCGAATTGAGATATGCGCACACGGGTCAGCGGCAGAGTGAAAGATACAAGCTCAAAGGTACTATGGATAGGCGGTCCTGATCGCGGTGTTGAGCTGCACTTTTGATTACGTCACAGCACTAAACATGTCGGCGCGGGACGCGCTCGCCCAGGCCGAAACATTGCTGATACTGCCGACAAACACTGGTGTGCTGGCCACATTGATACACATAACCCTCCATACTTCTCGTCTCCTCTTCTGCCTTGATCATATCTGCGATACATATTCCCACCCTCTTGCCATTGCTCAATCGCTGGCGTGGACATTCGTAACCAATTGCAACGCGATCATGTCGATAGTATCGCAGACCCTGCAGGGTGCAGTGCTGAGCATAACTTCAAATGTGCTTGCGCAAGCAATATCATCCTACAAAGACAGCGTACGTGCTGTTGCGCAATTGTCCATGTCCTGGCACACGTAGCTAACACGTATCCAGACGCCCTTCGCCCTCAACTATGCCACGGTCTTCAAGTTCGCGCTCTTCAGCGTCCTCAGCACCCCACCCAACATAGTCTGGCAAGGCTACCTCGAAGACCAATTCCCTACCAACGTGCCCTCCGCCGCCCCACCGTCCGAGAAGCCAGGCTCCAAGCCCGACCCCACCAAGACGTCGCTCAGCAAGACAAACGTCCTTATCAAGTTCCTGCTTGACCAGACCATCGGCGCCGTCGTCAACACGCTCATGTTCCTGAGCTACATGGCCTATGTCAATGCGCAAGGCAAGCCGGGCGTCAACGCCATGGACGTGGTCACGAGCGACTGCGCGAATAAGCTGTGGCCGATGATGAAGGATGGATACAAATTCTGGCCCGCGATAAGCCTTATCAGCTTCCTGTGGGTGCCAGTGGACAAGAGGATCGTCTTTGGCTGCTCTGTGGGCGTCGTGTGGGGCATATACTTGAGTCTGGCCGTGGGCGCATAGATACGAGTGCGATGCAAAAGCGCGCTGTGGAGATGGATGTCTTGAGCGTTGTATACCCACCCAGCGCGAATGCGTTCCTGGGGCGCCAAGTGCGCGAATAAGCTGGAATCGCGAAAAGGTTCGGTTCTGCTGGTCCGTACCACTCAACGCGAGCACCTATCCTATACCTTAAAGGCATCCCGTGCTACCTTTTCTTATCGTTCACGTGAAACAGTGGGCACCTCCATAGTATCCTTTTGGTGGTAGGTACAACTACGCGCAACCGAGCTTCATCTTCTTGAGTGGTTCTTCCAATCGGTACACCCTGAACCATCAACTCTCTCCACAGTACTTGCACTAGGCTGACAACCACCATGCTTACCTTATGGCGCCGAAGAGGCTTTTTCGCCTTCGCGGTGGAGCTTTACAAAAATGATACTTCAGTACCAAGGGACTTGGTCTTTCCATTGCACAATCAGAACTGACCGTCCGCCAACGTCTAGTAAGGGGTACGCCATGTGAACGTGTGCTCCACACAACCACTTCAACAGCAATTACTGGTCACAGCATTTCGAAGTGTGCGCATTTGGCAATTTTCATCCTAACCGAGATCAAATTAATATACAAGAAAAGATCTCCTGCTGTATAACCATCTCCTCTCAAACCCATCACCATCCGCACATCATGGAGCATCCCTCAGAGCTCTCTGAGAAAATTACTGACGCCCCCGAGGGGGGCCCTTCAACCCAAACACCAAAGTCCAAGGGTAAGCAAAGCTCCCAGGGCAAGGAGTCCGTCGCCAGTGGCTTCAAGTACGGACCCGTGCCAGGTCAGTACTTCCGTTCACGACGCGTGAAGCCCGAGGATGTCGGGATGCCGTGGCTCGACAAGCCGCACCCGAGGCAGAAATGGGGAACGATCCTTCCCCTCGTCGGCTTTGGTCTTGGCCTGATGGTGACTGCCATCATGATCTGGGACGGCTTCCGAGTCATCGGCAAGCACAAGTACTGCCAGATCTTCCACGACGATTTCAAGTCACTGAATGAGACTGTCTGGACTAAGGAAGTCGAGCTGGGCGGCTACGGGTAAGTCTCTTTCGACCATTGGTATGCATTGGCTAACTCGAATATGCAGCAACGGCCAGTTTGAGATGACTACTGGCACGGATGAGAACGTCTTCGTCAAGAACGGTGAACTCATCATCAAGCCAACTCTCCAAGAGGAGCAGTTCCTTGGAAGCAACTACACCCTTGACCTACGTGGCCATGGATGCACTGGTTCCAGCTGGAGTGACTGTGTTGCCACGACCAACACGACCAACGGCACCATCATCAACCCCATTAAGTCCGGTCGCATCAACACCAGGCGCGGCGCCTCAATCAAGTACGGCCGTATCGAAGTCGTCGCCAAGCTGCCTTCTGGTGATTGGCTGTGGCCCGCTATCTGGATGTTGCCCAAGGACAACGTATATGGCCCTTGGCCTCGCTCTGGTGAGATCGATATTGCCGAATCTCGCGGTAACGATCCCAGTTACGCTCAGGGTGGCAGGAACGTTGTCTCGAGCACGTTGCACTTTGGTCCCGACTCCAACCATAACGGCTGGTGGCGCAACAACGTCAAGCGCGAGGCGCTACACACTACATACGCCGCTGGTTACAACACTTTCGGTATTGAGGTAAGTCTCACATGTGTCTATCGTCTGCTCGCCAGTACTAATCAAACATACAGTGGAGCGAGAAGTACATCTTCACCTACATCAACACGCGCCTGCTCCAAGTCATGTACACGCACTTCGACCAACCCTTCTTCAAGTACGGCAACTTCCCCCAGGCCGATGCCAACGGCACCCGTCTCGACAACCCCTGGAAGCACGCCAAGAGCAACGCCGCTCCCTTCGACCAGGAGTTTTACCTCGTCATGAACCTGGCTGTCGGTTCCACCAACGGCTGGTTCGAGGATGGCAAGAGCGGTAAGCCATGGATTGACAAGAGTCACCGCGCCAAGCTCGACTTCTGGGAGGCCAAGAACCAGTGGTTGCCTACGTGGAAGGACGGCGGACAGATGAAGGTTAAGAGTGTTACCATGTGGCAGCAAGGTGGTCACAATGGGTGCAAGGCTTAAGGTGTCCAAGGCTATTGTTTGACGGAGATGACTGGTTTAGTGGACGTGACTCGTTGCCGGAAGTACTGCGCAGGTACAAGTCCGTATGGAGAATCTCGCTGATTGTAATTGTACTATCTAATGCAACGACTTTGTCTCAAGGGATCCATGCTGTCGTGATTTGGAGTTAATGTTCCTTGTACGCACTTTGACGAATACGGCTTCATCGCAAGCCATGCTTAACGGCGGCTGAGCTGCTATACCTGATAACACTCGACGTGTTCTCTTTGAAACAGGCATACGTGAAAAATAATATGAGGTCTCAGGTACTCTTAGACGGAACAATAGGCACGCAAGTCATGTACGCCCGTAAAGATGGAAGCTAGTGTTCAGTCGGGAAGGTGGGATGACCTCCGGCTTACCATTTCGGGCTATCACGACCAGGCACCCACTTTTCCACTTCTAACATCTACACGCCTATCTTGAGTGCAACGTCCGATGTTCGCAGTGCGTGTACTTGTGACTAAGCCCGGTATCATCCGAACTATACGCGTTGCTCATCTCAGTCGAGCTACTTGAACGACTCACCACCAAAAGCGCTTTCCATTCCATCGGTCCCACCAGCATCTCGTACACATCGCAACCATGCCGTACTCTCCCAAAGTAGGCGACTCGCTAGAATCGCTGGATACGCCATCTATGATTGTGGACTTGGACCTCATGGAAGCCAACCTGGATAAACTCATGAAACAACTCCTCCCCACCGGCGTCAACATCCGCCCACATCTCAAGACCACGAAATCTGCTATCCTCGCGAAGAAGATGGTTAAAGCGGGCGCGAAAGGAGGATGTGTAGCGAAACTCTCCGAAGCAGAAGTCATGTGCGAAAAAGGCTTCACAGACCTGCTAATAACCTGCGAGATAATCGGCGCAGCAAAAGTGGCGCGCTTAGTGGAACTAGTCAAGAAGTACAAAGACGTGCGGATAGTCGTCGACAGCATAGAAGGCGCAAGCGCAGTCGAGCAAGCCCTATCAAAAAACGGCTTCGAAGGCACCGTCATGACGCTCATCGATCTCGATGTGGGATTACACCGCACGGGTGTGCAACCGGGTCAGCCAGCCTCGGACTTAGCACGTTTCGTCGCCGGCTCAAAGCACCTCAAACTCATCGGCGTACAAGGGTACGAGGGACATTTGCAACACATCCACGGTCTTGAAGAACGCAAGAGTCAATGTCTGGAAAGCATGAGGATCCTTACCTCGACCGCGGATGCGCTGAGGAAAGAAGGTTACGCGATTGATGTGGTGACGACTGGTGGGACGGGCACAGCGGAGTTCTGTGTCACAGTCCCTGGCATCACAGAAGTACAGCCTGGCTCTTTTCTCTTCATGGACACGGATTATCGCAATGCTGTTGGTTCGACGAATTATGCGCAGAGTCTGACTATCTTGTCGACGGTTCTCAGCAAGCAGGGCCCGAACATTATTACTATCGACGCGGGGCTCAAGTCGTTGACGACGGATTCTGGACTGGCGGAGTGCAAGACGCCGGGGTATACGTATGGCGTTCTGGGAGATGAGCATGGTAGCCTGGCCTGGGAGGAAGGCAAAGGTAAAGAATTGAAGATAGGTGATAGGGTCGAGATGGTACCTAGTCATATCGACCCAACGGTGAACTTACACAACGTGTACTATGCGTATCGAAAGGGCATCATCGAGGAAATTTGGCCTGTGGACAGTAGAGGGTGTGTGCAATAGCGTTTGGGATGCTACAAAATCAAATTGGTAATCGCGTCTAACAGATCATGTACACCTTCTTCACACAAGCCCCTACTCCTACAGCCCATACTATACATATTTCCATCTCAAATGAGATCCAGTAGATTCGCTTGTAGATCCTTCACTGGAACATCGGCAAGGGGATCTTTGCCGGTAAACGACGCAGCCGCTCGGTCTGACCTGCTCATCTTTGTGATATCGTAGTGTTCACCGCCCATCTTGGGATGACGCTTGTCTTTGTACGCGTTAAACTTGTCGTTCCAGTGCCATGGGTCTTTATCCGCTTCTTTCGCATTACCTGTGTTCTCGACATTGTCCAGACCCCTCTTCCTCTTGCCGTTGGCTGTTTGTGGCGGAGAGACATGCTTCTCACCTGTGGCCTTCGGGTTTGCATTCTCTTTATCGGCGTCATCGTCTTCTAGAATTGTGACTGGATTCTCCGCCGAGCTGCCAGCGGAGTCTTTAGCCGCCCTTTCAGCCTCGAGCTTCTCAGAAAACGTTGACCCAGTCATGATCTTCTCGACCTCTCCGTTGGTGTGCGCGAAGTCATCATCGACGTCGCCGACCTTTGCCAGTTTATCGAGGCGGAGTCTCGTCGCAAAGATCCCCTTCTCGGGGTCGAGGTTGCCCTTCTTGAAGTAATTGACAGCTTCCTTGCGCCATGAAACGCACTGCCCTTCGATGCCGAAAGCAGGGAGATCGTGCGATAGCTCAAGATAATACGCGATGACGATTGGCAAGTCAAGGAAGCGGGAATCTGGCTTGAGCTCGCCTGCTGCTTCAATAGCCGCGAGCACGGTGAGTAGTGCGCAGCCCATTAAGCCGATCATTTCGCAGGTTGTGTCGCCGTCTTCGTTATTGATGAGCGCGGTGATGTGCTCGTTTTCATTCAGCCACAGTCCCACTGCGCTGATGACTGACCACATTTTCTCTATCCGGTCCTTTTTGGCGTGGAAGCCTTGATTGAACTCGACCATCTTTGCGTTGTTAACTTCCAGCTATTATGCGCAGCAACTTACCGCACTTACCATATTCTCCATAATTTCTTGCATTCCCCATCCTTGCCAGTCTGTATACAAATTCATCTCAAAAGCGTCCGGGTCGCAGTACTTCGCCTTCCGTCCCAGTAGATCCGCCTTGAGCCACGCATCCCACAGCATGACCCATTTGTGCTCCGGGTGCTTGCTCGCCGGTGCTTTAAACAGGCCATCCTTTCTGAATTGATCGTCGATGGGCTTGTAGAGCTTGCTGAAGATCTCAGATTTTGAGGAAATGAAGGCGTCCGGGTCCAATGTCCAGTTCAGATAATTCCGGCCTTCAATGTCGAAGAAAGGATGCGGTATGCAAACGTAATCATAAGGTGCTGGATCAGCGGGCTTGCCCGTGCTGCTGTTCTGCTTGTTTTTCTTCGGCTTGTCGTTCTTGTTGGGGCGCACCGACTCGAAGGCGGAATCCGAGCTCTCGCTGCCCGAATCTTCTAGGAAGACGCTGGAATCGCGCGCGGTTTTCTGTTTCTTCGCTGGAGGCATTTTCACGTGGGATGTGAGACGGGACAGATGCTCAATGATATGTATTCGATGGGAATGGATAGATAATCGATGATCTTGATGGATTGGAGGTGTGGATTGATGAGGTTCTTCCGGGTGTTCGTGGGATCATGACATCAAGGGGCTTCGTCATCGCTCCGAGACCCCTGAACAACGCGAACCTCTCACGATCGCACGTGAATGGCGTTTTGTGAAATCGCGACGCGTCTGGCGAACCCATGTTGTCCACATCTTGGAGATTTTGATGAACTCCTTAAAGCTCGCCGCCTTTTGTGACATCACAGTGTCCACTTGGGAAGAAAGATGGTAGAAGTGATGGCAGAGGGTGAACATGCAGCGGGGTGCGACGGACGGACGCGTCGAGGGAAGCTTGTGCCCCAACCAGCTAGCGCAGCACCACAACCGCGACCATCCATGGATCTCGGCTCGCACTATGCACTTTCCAACGAACCAGCACGACCTCTCTTCGCCCTATAACTCCATCACATCTGCGAAGAGTATTGCCGAGAGCGTCACCTCAAACGAAGAGAACACCAAACACCCAGGAGCCCACATCTTCGTCTGAGCTTCCAATCTGCTTCTTGTATCATGCTGTAGTCTGCAGACCTGTCTAGTTCTTTGTTTCCAACAAACGCTGCTGCATCTCGGACGTGGGTTTGGGCTGTTGCGAAGAAGCGCCTGATGTCTTTTTACGAGCAAGTCGCGAATGCCCTCCTCTCGTGCATCGGCGTCTGCCTCAATGATCCGATCTCAGAGGCCGCACGGTCACTTACAGGTCAAGCATTCAAATGGCGCGGAGGGTACCGACTGTTGGTGACCTCACACAATGATCACGGACGTTGACGATATCAAAGCAGACCTTGGTGTTGGTTACCCAAGTCGATGGATACCAATGGCTACGATATAGGCCTTGTTGTGATCGAGTAGCAGATGCACATGTTGATCGTTCGGCCGCTCATCGCGTCATACGACGGCCTATGGAACTGAAATCTATAACGGCTTTCACATACTTGCAGGTCGGAGCGACTCTTCCCAACAGTCCCAGACGCCAGCATGTCTCGAAATCTCTGTATACGTGAAGTATGCGCATGGGAGACGGAACGGCACAGGTTGTGTATGGAAGTAGTGACTGGGACTTCATCGTGGCGTATTCTGCCTTTACTCTGCAGCCTACAAGAGCGCAGAAGCAAGGAACTGAGAACTTGCAACAGCGATGTAGACCTCTAGGTTCTCTGTTGTTACACTGGTTGTTCTTGTAGCGTTTTATTGTAGTAGGTACGCATGATGCTTAAGCTGCGTGAGGGGTGCCACGGATGGACTACGTGGAAGAGAAGGCAGATGCTCGGACAAGAGACTACGGCTTTTCCATGCCTACCGCTTAGTGCCCAGCGGCCTGGGTTCTTTCACGACACCAACTGTGTCATTCGTTCGCGATAATGCCTTGTAATTGTGTAGGCCCTGATATAAACAGCTAGTAGATTAGGACTATCCATGGATGTATGTTACTCCCAGCTTGATTGTTCTGCCACATGCCGGCCTGCACATGAAGCCAAAACGCATTGGATTGTCAACCAAAAAAGATGTCAGCAGATTTCGATATCTAAAAACACGAGTATACGTAGCGAGTCTACGACTTTGGTAACAACGTAGAGCCAGAATGCTGGCAAAAAGTTTGCCCCCTGGCAGGATCGAACTGCCGACCTCGGGATATCCGCTCTGTCGAACAGTCATATGTGTAGATATGAGACCCACGTGATAACCAACTACACCAAGGAGGCTTTGTTCTTCTCTTCTGGCCCGATTAGGCCGCTCATATTTCACCGCTCACCGGTCGCTCCTGCCGTCGCTGCGCTCGCTCCTTCCTCCGTTGACCCAAACATCCCTGTCAGTTCACCCTCCACCGACCCAAACATCCCTACCACCCCACCCTTCCCATCCTATTCTACCAAAAAGACTAGGCACACGTTTGAGTACATAACCCAGAAGTCTACATTGCCTTAAAATCTAGCGAAATGGTTGTTCTCATCTTGATGTAGTCTGCAGAGCACCTGTTGAGTTACACCTTGTACGAGACTCTCCGACTCTCCGACCTCGGCCTATCTTATCATGCACGCTAAAATTTTGGGCAGTTGCGTCACGCCCAACAGTCACGACTGATGCAGTGAGGCACTGGAGTTTGTTTTCCTGACTTTTGCAATTGACTATGGCTTCACGAATGGCTTCGCAGCGCGTATGCGCTACATTACGCGCATCTCGCATCAACTATGTCCCCGCGCGGTTTGCTTCCGCAGCCTCTGCGGTTAGGGGGTCCAGTCTACCACAGGACGTGAAGGACGCCATAGCCGTGAGTACCAACCTACACACGCTCTACAGCGCCCTCCATAATGACACTCTATAGCGCGAGTCCACACTACCTACACCCGACCCGCCCTCATCCTCCAAGACAGCCGGCCTCGTCAACCAGCAATTACCGTACATGGTCCCGACCTATGTCCGCCCACCACCGATGTTCGAGAAGGGAGAGGGGTGCTGGATGTGGGATATTGAGAACAGAAAGTACCTCGACTTCACAGCTGGTATCGCCGTCAATGCGCTGGGGCACTGCGATCCTGGCGTAGCGCAGGTCATTGGAGAACAGGTACGTCCGTCACCACTACATCGATTGCGGCTTACTGACTCCCTCCCAGGCCAGGCAGCTCATGCACACCTCGAACCTCTACCACAACCCACACACAGGCCTGCTATCGAAGCAGCTGATTCAGCTCACGCACGCGACCGGAGGCTTCGCCAGCGCTACTCGTACATTCATATGCAACAGTGGTTCCGAGGCCAACGAGGCCGCCATCAAGTTCGCGCGCAAGGTCGGAAAGTCAATGTCACCGGACAAGGAGAAGCATGAATTCGTTTCGTTCCATAACTCGTTCCATGGCCGGACCATGGGCAGTCTGAGTGCGACACCAAACCCGAAATACCAGACACCGTTCTCACCGATGGTGCCCGGTTTCAAGTACGGCACATTCAACGACGTGGAAGCGGTCAACGACTTGGTCACCGACGCGACATGCGGTGTCATCGTGGAGCCAATTCAGGGAGAGGGTGGTGTGAACGTTGCGACACCCGAGTTCCTTCTCGCGCTCCGAAAGAGGTGCACAGAAGTCGGTGCCGTCTTGATCTTTGACGAGATACAATGTGGTCTAGGCCGGACAGGCACCTTCTGGGCACACGGCGGCTACCCCAAGGAATGCCATCCCGACATTGTAACCACAGCAAAAGCACTCGGCAACGGATTCCCCATTGGCGCGACTATCGTCAACGACTTCGTCTGTGACAACATCAAGACTGGTGACCACGGCACCACCTTTGGCGGCAACCCCCTCGGATCCCGCGTCGCTTCATACATCCTGTCTCGTCTCTCATCGCCAGAGATTCTCGACTCGATACCCGCCAAGGAGCAAGCATTCCGCAAGCACTTCGACGCTCTCCGACAGCGCTTTTCCAGCCAGATCAAGGAGGTCAGAGGCAAGGGACTGATCTTGGGTCTTCAGCTTGATGTCGATCCTACGCCTATCGTTACTGCTGCTCGTGAGAGGGGTCTGTTGATCATCACCTGCGGTACAAACACCCTGAGGTTCGTCCCCCCACTCGTGATCACCGAAGCAGAGATCGAGGAGGGTATGCAGATCCTAGGACAGGCGATGGAGAGCGTGTGGGTCAAGCATGAGGATGTTGAGGGCACAGACGGTCAGCAGGAAATGCGGTAATGCATATCCTGGTTAGCATGGCGTTCATCGGCGTTGTAGACGGGTAGCATTGTACATATTTCACCAAAAGTCAAGGCATTAGAAGGACGATAGCAGTTGTATGAAGAATTGTATATTGTCATGCGCTGATTCCATTTGGAGTGCTGAAGCAAAACTAAGCAAGGCCGAAGCCAGCTCTGGCGGGTATAGTACATGCAAAGTAACTTCCAAACCTAGTGTCAGGGAAGTCGGTTGGGCGAGCCCGTCGTTCAATATGAAAATGAAAATAGAATGTGTGCCGTGGTATAACCACAGAGCTGTATAGGTAAGATCTTCCGTGTCTCAACTGCTGCCAAAGATACTGGCAACTGGCTGGGACGATGCTGCACCGGCAGCATTCAAGTCGCCATTCTGAGCAGGTCCTCGCACCGGTAAGCCAGTACCAGGCGTAGAAGGTGCAGTCGTGCTGTTGGTACCACCCGCATCCTCGTCCCCGTCCTTCTTCGCACTCTTCGAAGTCTTCGCCTTCTTCTGCGGTCCATCCTTAGTCTTCTTATCAGCGCCTCCATACCGATGGTACTTGTGCCGATTCGGTCGCCCAAAGACCTGTTGCGGTGTCTGCAATAGCGCAAAGCTGGACAAGCCCTCGCCCTCGTCATCACCCACAGGCAGGATCTGAGCATTCTGGATGATCTCGATGATGCCGGCGTCGTCTTCAAGCTCCTTCGATTCTTGGTGATCGGCACGAGACATTTTCTTCGCGCGATTGAAGATTGCATGCTCAATCGTGTTCTCGAGAACTAGGGTCTCGACGAGTACTTCTTTTGTCTGACCAATGCGATGGGCTCGTTTGATGGCTTGCGCTTCGATGTTCGGTCTGTTGATCGGGTTTACAATGAGTACGATGCTCGCCGCGTTTAGGTTCAGCCCGAGGGCACCGCATGCGACATCGATGAGTAGGACTCGCACATCTGAATCTTCGTTGAAGAGTCGTACGTATTCGGATCGCAGTTGATTGTTTAGGGTTCTCGCGTAAATGCGATGGTTCACATACATCAACTCAAGACATTGGGCGATGTAGAACGCCGCGTTGTCACCATCGTAGAAGATGATGATCTTCTCTTTCTCTTGGTGCTGCATCACTTTGTCCAACAAATATGTAAGTTTGGCCGATGTGGTGCCAATGCAGCGTGTGTCTCGGAGATCCGAGTCCGCGGGAAGATCCGCTGTCTCGTCTGCGAAGGTAAGTTTTCGCTTCCTCGTGCGAACGGGTGATGCAATGTCCGGGGTGTTTTCAACGCCATTCACATCGTTGGACCCTGTTGACTTCTTAGGAGAAGATTTGCTCGCGATGGCTGATGTCCGACGACTAGTCGGTGGCTGTTGACCCTTCACCAACGACGTAGGCACTCCTGTCCTCTGCAGCGGCAAGCCATTCACTGTGCCTTCGCTTGATTCCTTGAGCTTACCCTCTTCGTCTGCCATCGCAATGGCCTTTGCTTTTGCTGCATATCCAACAGCATCCAGCCCGACCGTTGGATCTGAAGACCGGATGCTGCTATCAACGTGAAGTTGGCCCTCGATGAGCTGTGTAACACCAACCACGATAGGCTCCGCCGGGTGAACAAGTGCAAACGCTTCCCGCGCCGCTTCTGGCCAACTGTTGACAGCCATACCCACTTCATGAGATGTACTTAACGCAATCCATTCAGCGGAAGCCGTAAGCTTCGACACGACTTGGCTGCTCTCCAGGAGGGATTGTGCGTCATCAAGCGAGCAGTTATTGTCCTCTTTCGAAAGGTACTTACTGCTCGTTTCAAGCGTTGAGACTACATCGGAGAGGCTGAAACCTGTCCAGGTAAAGTTGGACTGCCGTAAATTCCTGATGAGACTGTGACGAGCTTTCACGCTATTCTTGTGGAATAGATAGTCGACATCGGTCCGCTCGCTCGTGATAGCGTTTGCTCGCAGAACCTGGATGAATAGATCGGCCGTCATCTTATCAAACCAACATGGCTTGAGGTACACGGTTCTGTGTCGCATCGGGGGTAAGACAATGTCCTTCTCCACATCCTCTGGGCGTGTCTTCACGACCAAGCCTTCCAGTGCTCGAACAAAGCATGAGGAGAACCCGGAATAGGTCTTTTGGTACTGGTGCTCGTGACGGTAAACGTATTCATCCCAATCGAGCTTACCTTCGGAGTTCTCGCACCATGGTCGAACCATGAGGAAATGTGAAGCAAGCATACCCAAAGCTTTAGCAGCTTTGGCATTCTCTTTATCATCATTGAACGTCTTTCTCTTTTCAATGGCAAGTTCGCGCTGCAATGCCGGGTCGGTCTCCGGATCGGCGGTGGACATATCTACCTCCACACCGACCAAACTTTTCGCAGGTGCTTTGAACCAACGTCAGCGTATGTACATATGTCACAATTTGCACGACTCACTTCCTGATACGACCCAGCGTCTCTCCGCTTGTATCTGCTTAGCGACAAGTACAGCATTGGAGGCAGAGCTCGAGAAAGAGTGTCCTTCATCGATAATGATCCGTAGCCAGTGTATCTTCTTCAGCGGCGATTCGTACACTCTATCGGCGTCAACGCAACTGCAATCCGGAATGCGGGTTGCTCCGATGTAAGGACAGTTACAAACGCGAGAGGCCCCAGAACCCATACGTCGTCCTTGTTCATCCTGACCGTCTTGGATCTCTTGTTCGAAGCGGTTGCGAGTGAACAGAACCACATCAAACTTCATGAGTTCAGTAGGAGCAGGTAGTTCGCTTTGGAAATCCATGGTCTCGTCGGTGGGATGGGTGATCTTCTCCTTACTAGCGCGCTTGGGCACAGAGTCAACGACGAGAATCTTGAGGCCACCCGGAAGGATGTGCTTTTGTATTTCGGACTGCCATTGGTGGAGTAAGTTTCGCGGTACGACAATTATGGTGGCTGATGAGAGCACCAATTGACGTGTTGGGGGTATTCGGGTATTCCTGTTCATGCGTGGGATGTCTGGTGGTATCTCGTAGAATGGAACATCTCGACCCAGCGCATCTTTGATGCTTGTCATATCTCCAGCCCCGTTCGCCTCAGACTGCTCGAGGAAGGATTTCATCGGGATTGAATGTCGGCCAGCGGAGGAAATCGCCATGTCTGCCAACGATCCAGGTCGCTTGCGAAGAGGAGGTAATGGTCGGTATGCGACTGGAATCTTTGGAAGATGGCCCTTACTTGCCAAAACAACGGCCAAGCAAATTACCGTTTTCCCCAGGCCCATGGTCTCTGCCAGAATACCACCCCGGTTCATTTCGTAGTAGCGCGGTTCTTGTAGAAATGATCCATCTCTAGGCCCGTAGTAAAATTCCTTGCCATCAGGCGAGGTACGAACCTCCAATCTTGGATCAAGCTGCAGCTGTGGCGAAGCTTCCCGTTGCAGCATCAAGCTCGCCGACCGTGTCTGATACGCGTATAATCTGGTCTTGAGCCCCGGTAGAGCCTGTTCACCATGCTCCGACCATTCTGAGACTGCCGCAGAATCTAGTACGTCTTGTACGGCGGCACGTGTATAGCGACACTTGATCTTCCCCACGTCGGGCGCAGGCGATGGTAGCTTGTTGAAAAGGTAGTATAACGAGAAAGGTTCTACATGAGCCCAGGGATCAAAGTAACGCGTCTCATCAGGATTTGAGTCTCCATTCCAAGCACTCGGTGAGATGTCAATTTGTTGGAGCAGTGTCCGCAGAGCGTTCTTCAAGCTCTTGCTGTTACGGTCAATCGTACGACGAGCCCAGTCTTCTGGCAAAAGATAGACGCGAAGAAGGACGTGGTGAGACGCATTACCAGGCGTTTCTCTACGCGCGAATATTCGAATCCATTGAGCTTCAAGCAGTCGTGATGCTTCAATACCGATGCTGGCCTTGATCTCGTCGGGAAGCTCTTGTTGCAGTAACTCGACCCAACCACCACTCGATGGTGAGATTGAACTAAAGTCGAATGCGTGCTTGAAGTGAAGGCAGCCAAGTGCGATGTAGCGATCCATATTCTGTGCACCAGTCTCAACACACTCCACGTTTTCGGGAGCTGGTAAGGAACCTGGGGTGGCGAGCGTAGATGATCCGGTAGCAGCAGAGGCTCGCGCTGAAGATGAAGATATAGGTATAGCATCGTCACGGTCGTTCATTTGCTGATCAGTTGCATTGTCCATGTTCTTGCGTGCGGCTCGATGATCATAGCTGCTGCTAGTCGCGCCACATGACGTGGGCGACGTGATTGTTGTAAGCCCGACCATCATAAGCGTTCGTTGTCATCAAATCCAGTGGGTACGATCGTACAGCCCGAGCACTGCGGGACAAAAGTTTGGGTCGATAATGGTAGGTGGTTGCAGGTGAGGCGGGAGGCGACTGCCTAGATGCCAAGTAAATGACCTTCGCGTTCCGCGCTAACCCGAAGCGTTAGCGCGTCCCTCCAGTATCGAGGTCGCGTTTTGGCTTCTTCAATCCGGGCAATGTTCAGATAGTACCGAATGCACAATCATATGCCTATCTCGGTGGTTCCTTTCGACGGATGTAGAACGACAGGGATGCAGATGCGTTATATCCGGTGGGAAACATTTCTACGCGTGACGCGACTGTAATTAATCTGCTATATTGCAGACTGGGGTCACGTAATGCGAAGATGCGACCACATATAAAGAGACCTAGGGACTGAATCGAGTTCCAGTCTTGCATATTGGAGTGTCAGATTCTTCTTCGCGATGTTGTCGTTCTTCGCTCAAATCTTGTTGATAGCATCGGGCGCACTCGCTGCGCCGGTTGAGAATGCTCAGAGTGCCGCAGCAACTGTAGGCAAGATACGTGGCGTTCGGGACCCAATTTACCATCTATACTTGCAAGCAAGCGATAAGAATAGTACGCTGATTTCCTTCTCTTGACATTCAGCTTTACTATTTTTCCAGAAACTTGTTAATAACACGTGTAGCATCGATCCCTGTTCTGGGACCCGAAACCGCAGCTGACGAATTCACCATCGGCGGCACCATCCAATCGAAAAAGACAAGCCAGTATCTGAACATTGCGACCGCATCGACAAGCTACAAGCCATTGGTCTGGGGAGCCACAGGGGAGACTACGGCGTGGGGATTGGAGGGTGATACTATCATTACTGTGCAGAGCAGTAGCTATGGACGACGTAAGTACTCAGGAAGGAGGCATGTTCGGCTCATTGTCGGCGGTACTAAAATGCGGCCTAGAGCTGAACTTCCTCGTATGCAAATCGGCTGAAGCGAGTTACTACGATTTGTACTTGCAGACGGGGAGCGATACGCCGAGTGGAAGGACATGCAGCAATTACCAGACGATCCATCTACCGTGTCTGTGTTAGAGGTTACGAAGGGTGGCCGATGGCTGTGTATGCAAGTTGCTAGGGATGACAACCGCGCCGTAGAAAATCATGGAGTCAATGGAAAGTTTGTCAAGGCTCGGTTCAATCAGTAATCAAGAATGCTGAGCTGGTTCATGCAGGTGTGGTGTAGTGAACATCCGCAGGCAGACAGCGAAATCGAGAGAGCGTGGCCGCGGCAGTGTTAGCCCTATCCGGAATAGCGTCTTTGGTGCCGCACGATGCCCGCAGGAGGCCGGGACATCTGGATCCACCGATGATTAGTGACGTATCGACCTCGTTAACTCCGAACAGCGAAGCTCTTTGGATGATGATTAATGGGACATGTGGGGAAGACACGTTAAGATATCACGATCCCCTCTTCCTTCCACCAAACACCGATCAATTGAAGCACACGAACAATCATGTCATACAGCAGAGTAGGAGTCGTCACCGGCGCGAACAAGGTACCTACACACGACCACAGCCTCTTCGGGAGTACCAAACTAACATTGACAGGGCATCGGACGCGCCATCGTGCAGCAGCTCGCCCTGCAATACCCCAAGTCGCCGCTCAACAACGGACCCTTTCTGATTTATCTGACGGCTCGCGACCAGGGCAGAGGAGAAGCTGCCGTTAAGGATTTGGAGCAAGATGCGGCATTGAAGCAGGCCAAGGCATTGAAGGCCGACGGTGGCCTCTCTGAGATCAAGTTCCATCTGCTTGACATCACAAGCAGTAGCAGCATCAAGACTCTTGCGGACCACTTGAAGCAAGCGCATGGGGACGGCATTGACTTTGTCATCAACAACGCTGGTATCGCGTTGGACGGCTTCAGTAAGTATCTCCTTCCAATGTACAGTCCGCCGTCCCTAACATAATCAGATGCCGACCTGGTCAAAACAACCCTCGACTGCAACTACTACAAGACGCTCGAGGCGTGCCACACCTTCCTCCCCCTCCTCAAGCCCACCGGTCGCATCGTGAACCTCGGCAGCATGGCTGGCAAGCTCAACAAATACTCCGAAGAAGTTCGCAACCGCTTCCTCGCTTCCAAGACCGAAGAAGATGTCACAAGCATCATGAAGGACTTTGTTGCTGCTGTCGAAGCTGGCAAGGAGAAGGACGCCGGCTTCCCTAGTGCCGGGTATGCTGTGAGCAAGGCAGGATTGATTGGAGGCACACGGGCGCTGGCCAGACAAAAGAAGGAGAAGGGAAGCAAGGTGTTGATCAATACCTGCTGCCCAGGTTATGTTAACACGGACATGACGAAGGGTAAGCAAAACATCTTCTTGTTTGCGCATGTGAGGCATGTACTGACTCTATACACCAAATGTAGGCAACGGAACGAGGACTGTAGAAGAAGGCGCCCAAACCCCCGTAATGCTCGCGATTCACGACATCCAGAACAAGACAGGTGCTTTCTGGCAGTACGAGAAGGAGATCGACTGGGTTGGTTAGAAGTACAAAGGAACAAAATAAAATGTATACTCTTCGATTGGTCTCAATGGTGGTCTAACTCGTGTTTGTGACTAACGAGTTACGCGCTGACATGCAGACCATGCAGGTCAGAATCCTTTTTCGATACATGGTACGCGCCACCGAAGACGCCCGTTCACGTACGTACCTTGTAATAGAGCGCCCGCATATGATCAGAAGGCGAGATCTTACATCTGCCTCCACACGTCACATATCACACCGCATGTAAACGCCGAGATCCGTTTCACATAAATACTGCGTCTATGCAAACAAGTTCTCCATTCCAAGAAAGTCCACCTTCCCCGTAGTCGCCTAGGAACTAGAAAAGCCAATCTTTGCGAGGTTCCTCCGCTTGCAACCTTTTCAACATGCACCTGAATACTTTTACGCTCCTTTTAGCTCTCGCCATCTCCGCAAGTGCGGCGCCCACTGCATCCGGGCCTCCCATTTGCGGCACCATCTACCTACAAGACGGCAAGACTCAGGTCATCTATGGTGATGCTTGCTATGGGATCACGGGCAAAGCGCTGTCAGCAACGGTGTCTGAGGCGTGTGGATGCGATTTCTCGCAGTAAGTCTTGTCGCATAGGAGACATCGTGAAGTAGATTGGGCTAACGGGAGTGCAGGTGGGATACATGCGATGCGGGAAAGTTGAAGGCGAGAAGTATCACTGGGGTGCCGATTACGGAGGCAAAGGGGTATTGGTGTAATTTGCATTAAGATGAAGCGTGTGGTGCAGAGAGAGGAGTTTTCCCTTCAACTGCACTTCTTTGGTGAATTCGTAGCTTTGATGTACAGGATTCTCATACCCATAGGCCTGATTGCATACTGCATCTCTTGTGTAGTATCATGACCACGAAACTGGAATACTGCAACCACCCCCAGCGTTCGGGCCAACGCAGAGATTTAACCCCCAAAACACCAACTCCTTCGCAATTTCTCATATCGTGTCAGATCTGATTCTCGAAGCCAATGAATGTTCCCGTCCACATTCAACAAGCTGTGCATCTAGCGGCTGGTGTCTTCGTTACTGAGGATATGGGAGAGTGACGACCATTGTTTCTGGAGCTGCTCAAGCTTTTCCTGAGCGTCGTTGTTTTTCTGGGCCTTCTCTTTCTCGATCGCCAGTTCGATTACCAGCTGCTCATTTGTGCGCTTTTGTGCATTCAATGCGCGGAAATCTTCACGCCACCAGCGCGAGTACTTGTCATGGTTGCTCTTTACCTCAGCCAGCTGACTCTTAGTTGTGTCCAGCTCGGTCTCGGTCGCATCCAGTTTATAGTTGGCCGCGATCAGTGCGTCCTTAGTTCTCTCAAGGCTTTCCTTGGTTTGTTCATATTCTTGCAGCATATCCTCGAACATGGTGTGCAACTTTGTCTGTGCGCTATGGGAAGTATGGAGCTGTTGCTTCTATGGAGTCACGTCAGTCATCTCACTCGGCGGTCATTGTTCTCGTAGGAATGCGTACCGCTACTCGCAGGCGATCGACTGGCGTAGTCGCAATCCGGCTTTGAGCGGTGCCGGAGACGTCATCTCGGGTTTGTTTCATTCGTGCCATATTGGTATCGTGAAGTCGTATCAGGTCTCTGTGAGATAGCTCGATTTGCAACGTAGTCGTAGGAGTATGAGGCTGAAGATTCAGATGCGGAAGAGAATCGTGTTATATTGTGCTTGGGTAGCACTAGACAGGTAAAGCTGGCTGCCGCCTGAGGAAACGCAGGTGAAGGCGGCGACAACACACCGCAGGTCACTGGTTGGACATGCGCTGGGTGCCGAGAGGACGGATCGGTCAAGTGAAGGTGAAGGTGATCCGACATGTCGTAGATTGACGTAGCGATGAGAGATCACAGTCTACAGATGTATGGCACACGTCGAACAAGACGCGCACATAATCTGTTACAGACTTCCGATTTACATCACGAGATCAAGACGTGAGTACAGAAACACCAATGCAGTGTGTGTAAGAGACGATCATTAGGGTCCTTAGCAACGTGATGCTTCCAAAGGTCAACGCGAAGGCGGACGGATCGCAGTGTGGAAATCCTTCGCAAGCCAGATGTAACGGCAGATCTGATTATGTAGGCGTATAATTTGTTGTCTACCTGGCCAGTACTTGCAACAAAGCGGCACGTCTGTGCTTAAAGCATTGCGACAAGATCGTGGTGGTGACAGGAAGTCCGTACGAGAAGGCCGATCGAGTGCCCAGGTGTCTGGGGCGCGCTAGCCTTATTAGCACTTTCCCACTGCCACAGAAACTCACGATGCCTCAAGCCCGTCACAGCGCTCGTCCATCTGGAATGCCTTCGCATCATACGCGAGAATTCATTGCATCGCTCATGGCCAGTATTGCGAGTCGCCGGGACTATAGCCGAAGGACTGTCAGAGGGCGAGTCATGGCGGATGACGCTGCGGGGAAAGAATTCGTCAGGCACCTGGTGGATATTGTTCTCCGCATCAGCATCTTGAGCCCAGGCTATTCCAAGCAGCAGGTACTTGCATGCAGCAGCATGGCTGGCTCATCCAATGATAGTATACTAAGATGATGCGGGCTGGTTCCGATGTGGTAGTGTTCTAGATACATATACCAGGTTTGGCCTTCACGCGTCGCGTTATTGCTTTTGCGAGCCTTTCATTGCGCATACACCTGAAACCCTTATATCGACGTACAACTTATACATAGATCATGGGCAATCACGCGCTGATTTATGGCGCTTCTGGAATCTCAGGATGGGCGATCGTTAATGCCATCTTGAATGGATATCCTTCCAAAGATGCCTTCTCTCGAGTCACAGCTATGGTTAATCGGCCACTCACACGGGAGATGGCTCTCTGGCCTGACGACCCAAGACTTCAAATCGTGTCTGGTGTCGATCTAGTCAAAGGTACACAAGAAGAGCTGGAGAAGCAGATCAAAGAAAAGGTCAAAGATGTTGAAACCGTGACGCAAGTGTACTTCTATTGTAAGTAACAACGTTCAGGAGAAATCGCAGGGTCTGACATGACGAAGCATATAAGCAGATCGACGAACCCGAGGCCGAGTGCAAGACCAATGAGGCGATGTTGGAGCGCGCCGTGACTGCGATCGATCATCTGTCCTCCAAGCTATCATACGTACTGCTTCCGACGGGAACCAAGATCTACGGTTGCCAGATGTTGGATAAGTTCCCATTCGCAAACGACCTACCACTCAAGGAGACACTGCCACCCATCCCGGAACCATACCTTTCCCAGCTTTTCTACTACAACCAGATCGACTGCTTGAAACGCATCTCCAAAGGAAAGAACTGGAGCTGGTGCGAAGTTCGGCCAGACAACATCATTGGTTTCGTACCAAACAACAACGCGTATTGCCTTGCGCAAACACTGGCATTGTACCTCTCGCTATATCGATCTGTTGAGGGCGAAGGCGCAAAGTGCCCATTCCCTGGTACTGAGAAGTCGTGGGTGAACAAGTACAATGAATCCCCACAAGACATGGTTGCGCACTTTTCCATCCACGCTTCTTTAAACCCGGAGAAGACCGCATCGCAGAGCTTCAATGTGGGTGGTCAAGAGGATAGCTGGAGTGGCAAGTGGCCGGTAATCTGTGATTACTTCGGTCTGAAGGGTACCGGACCTGAAGAGGGTTCACCACAGCCAGGCGCGTACATTGACGCGCACAAGAAGGAGTGGGAGGAGCTGGAGAAGAAGCACAATCTTAAGAAGGGAAGCGTCGATAGCGATATCACGCACCCCGGATTCCAGGTATGTCAAATATCTGGTTGCGCCGTGTTCGCATGCAATAGCTGACCAGTATTAGTACTTCATCATGACGATGTTCGACTTCGACCGCCGAATGAGCATGGAAGCTTCGCACAAGGTCGGATACACGGAGGAGATTGGGACGAAGGAAACGTGGACGACTGCATTCGATCGCATGAGGAAAGCGAAAGTGATACCCTGATGCCGTGAAGGAAACCTTGGAAGAGCGTGCTGTGAGTGTTTAGGGGACCTTAAGGGTCCGGCAAGTGGGCCTTCCAAGCTCGTGGCTGCCTGGGCCCCCGCGCCATCTCCATTGGCGAGCACGACCCAGAGTTTCAATATATTCCTGTTTGATATGCGCGACTCTCAGCCAAAGTCTCACTGCTTATAAATAGCGCAAGGTCGGTCAATTGCTAGAGCTATGACGCTAGCCGTCGGTCTCATTTGGAGTCCTGTTTGCTGCGCCCCCACAATGCCATTGAAGCAGCACCATCTAGGCGACTGATGAACAGTCTCGATATCCTCCGATGCTCCCATCTGCGGGAGGTCCGCGAAACAAGGTGGTTTTGAAGGGCCTGGGCGTAGTGGCCTTTTTCTGCATAGGTGCGTCGCGTCACCGTTCCAAGGTTCCGGGCGCGTTAGACTCAACTACAGTTGTCGCATTGGCACTCCAAGATGCTGCCCATGTTGGACACCTGGGTCTTCATTGTATGGTGCTAACATCTCCATAGTAATTCTGCTGCTGATGTCAAGGTTCCCCCACAAACGACCGGGCGCGAACCTCAACCTCCCACTACGCATACTCCCGCTCGGCGACTCGATAACTTGGGGTGGCCAGCCGGGTGCAGACAACGGGACAGATGGATACCGCGCACAACTGATCCACGCGCTTATACGTGCGCGCTACGCGTCGGTGAACTTTGTCGGCACGCAGCGCTCTGGACTCATGCCCAACAATGACAACGAGGGGCACCCAGGGGCCACAATCAGCGAGCTTCATGCCGTAATGAAAGCTGGACTTCAGATGCGACCGAATGTCATCTTGCTGCATATTGGCACGAACGATATGGCTCGCCCTGAAACCGCAGAAGAGAAGTGGGCAGATGCGCCGAAGCGATTAGCAACGCTGCTGGACGACGTGCTGGACGTGTGCCCGGACGCTGCGGTGCTGGTTGCGAAGATCATACAGGGAGCGGATATGCAGGCGCAGGAAAACATCAAGAGGTTTAATGATGCCGTGCCTGCGGTCGTGAAGAAGAAGCTTGATCAGGGCTTCAAGGTTGCGGTTGTCGACCACAGCGTCGTCCTACCCGAGGAATTGGTCGACGGGGTGCATCCGTGGGTATTCCACGATTATCCGTGGCGTAGAAGCACGTTTGCTAATCGAATCAGGTCCTATTCCGGCTACTTTCATATGGGAAACATGTGGTTCGATGCTATCAAAGCTGCCAGTGGCCTAGGGGTCATAACACCGCCCGTCGCGTTACACAAGACATAACCCGCGAAGATCACACGCGTTCAAAGCCGACAACTTGCAACACTACCTACCATATCGAGCTTCACGAGACACAATACTCTCTGACAGTGGTGGCAAGACACACACTGCCTCTCAAGTTGCACAGATATCTCACATGCGAGCTTGATTTCCGCTAGGCAATCAAGATTGTCAGACCGAGCACGACGCAAGAACGAGCGCGCATGGCACTACGACCACGCTACAGGCGACTCCGTCCGGACCAGTCCTTACCAATAGAATGCAATTCGTCTTGCTTACTGTGCTACGCTCACGATTCAAGCCTGATCATGCCACTGCCATGCGTGAGTCGCATGCATCGGCCATACGCTCATTCGCTAGCCCCGACGGTGGAAATCTGCGCGGGGTCAACATGCGGGCAGGCGGGGCGCCCACGCTGCATCACGCTAAAGCATATCCAACCCCAACCATGGAAGTTTGCCCTTCTCACAGAAGGCGTGATCACTTTTTGCATGTCCGCAATATCTGCAAAGACGCCTAAGTGGAATGACAGATGCTGTGGAACACGACAATCTGGTTTCTAGGGCCTCGCGGTTAGTCGGCTAGAATTGTCAAACGCTTTTGGCAAGTCTTCTTGACAGCTCTGCATATATGGCGTCGGATATGCTTTGGCGAGCTGCTGCCGCTATGGCAGCGACGGATGACTACGCGTTGTAGTGCATGTAGCGTCATGGTCACAGGGATCGGTCGGCTTTGGTATATCTCAATCGTCGTGCGGTTCGGTTTTTGGTCAGCCTTACTCCATTTGTGTCAGCTTGGTTGCTGCTTTCTGTTCTTTCCGACTCTTCGTTAGAAGAACGACTGAATAGAGACCTCACCTCACCATGGGTTTCGTAGACGAGGATCGCGTTCGCCTGGTCGCGATCTGGGCACCCGCTGCAGTACGTCTTTCAGCTCTCCTCTTGACATTGATCTGATAAGCCCAGTTCGTCGCATATGTAGTCTTGACGGCAATCTACAACCTCACATTTCACCCTCTTGCCAAATATCCTGGCCCGCTGCTATGGCGCGTCTCGCCCATTCCCTCGATCATCTCCCTGTTACGCGGCCGCATAGCCTTCGACTACAAGGTCCACCACGACAAATACGGGCCCGTGGTGCGCGTCATGCCCAATGAGCTCTCCTTCAATACAGCAAAAGCATGGGACGATATCTACGGCCATCGAGTCGGGCTTGCGAACATGGACAAAGATCCTATTCACGTCGGTGCTGTCGAAGCGATTCCAGGTGCGACGAATTTGACCATGGCTTCTGATATCCACCATGCAAGGCAGAGGAGAGCGCTGGCTCATGCTTTCAGCAAGCAGGCTTTGCTGGAACAGCAGTATATCTTGAAGGGATACGTGAATCTGTTTGTGGACAGGCTGAGGGAAAAGGCGCATAAAGGTGAAGCAGCGAATATGGTTTCGTGGTTCAACTTTTGCACCTTCGACATTATTGGCGATCTCAGTTTTGGCGAGCCATTTGGATGTCTACGCGAAGGTACATATCGCCCACACAAGGGGTGTCGTAGTATACACTCTTAGCCTGTACTGACAGATCTTTTTAGGTGAAGGTTCTGAGTCCGCAAACTGGGTAGTCCTAATCTACGAAGCCATCAAATCCGGCGCAATTGAACAAGCAACTCGCCGCTTTGCCAAACCCGGGTCACTCGCACAAAAATTCCTCATGTGGTGCATACCCACTGTCGTCCGCGAACGCCGTTTCCGCCATCTGCGTAACTCGACTGAGAAGACTGTGAAGAGACTGAACCAAAAAGACAACGATCACCGCGACTTCATCTGGTACATTCTGAAACAACGAGAGAAGAAAAACGAGGTCAGCGACGACGAGGTGATCATGAACGCAGCTTTGTTCATCGTGGCGGGCAGTGAAACTACTGCAACGGAGCTTTGTGGACTGACGAACTACCTCTTGAGGAACCCGGTCATCTTCAAGAAGTTGAAAGACGAGTTGAGAAGCGCAGTTAAGACTGAGGAGGACATCAACATGGACGTCTTGGGCAGCTTACCATACATGAACGCTTGCATCGAGGAGGGTCTTCGTATCTTCCCTCCAGTACCCGTTGGTCTCTTGCGCACAGTGCCCAAGGGCGGTTCACTAATCGACGGCCATGCCGTACCCGGAAATACATCTGTCTGCGTCAGTTCCTGGGGCGCGTCGCACTCAGCTGCCAACTTTGCGCAACCCGACACTTTCATCCCCGAACGCTTCCTCGACACTCCAGAGTCCAAAGCAAAGTTCGCTGGCGACTCCAAAAAAGCGGCGCAACCCTTCTCGACCGGACCGAGAGGGTGCATTGGCAGGAATCTGACGTATGTCGAGTTGAGGCTGATTCTGGGTGCGTTCTTGTGGAACTTTGATGTTGAGTTTGCGGATGGGGCGCCGCTTTGGGATCCGAAGGATGAGTTTAAGGGGCTGAAGGCGTATAATACTTGGGAGAAGAGTCCGTTGATGGTCAAGTTGACGGATGTGAGGAAGACGCCTGCTTAGAGGGGTTGGGATGCGGCAGCGCAGTAACTTAGGATGGCAGTATATAAATTCTATACCTGATAATGGATGGAATCTTTGCTATATCACTCAATCAATGTACCTGCTGCTTATCCTGATCACTCATGCACCTGGAGGGCCGCGAATCAACACGCTCATGTGACCTCGTGATAGCGCGACGCGGGGCTGGCTTAGCTCCAAATCTCCTACGTCAGCGTCCACGATTGCCGGCAGCTTGACATCAACAGTCACCACCGATGCACAGACACCTGCTTTCTCTACTCACGAAACAGATACCAATTTCCACCAAAACCAGCTCCCGGGGCATATTGCGACTGCGCAATTCGACTGTGCAACACAGCCTTCTACCACGCACCTTCCACACCCGCGCACCACTCTGCGCAGCCTACAACATGCCGCAAGATCCAAAGATCGTCAAAGTAGAGGTATATTCAAACTGTACGATATAAATGTGAGATATGTACTGACTGCGTACGTCTACCTCTACAGCCACTTCCTGCCAGCGAGGCAAAGTGGATCGAGTTCCAGAAGATCTCATGGCAGGATCAAACTGGTAAAGACCGCGTATGGGAAGCCGCGGCGCGCAAGACTCGAGGCAAGGCAGGCGTCGACGCCGTCGCCATCACCACAATCATCCGCCACCCCTCGCGCCCACCTTCCACCATCATCATCCTGCAGTACCGCCCACCCGTCAATGCCGTCTGCGTCGAGCTTCCTGCCGGTCTAGTCGACGAGAAGGAAACACCTAGCGAGGCTAGCGTACGAGAGCTACACGAGGAGACTGGATACAAGGGCAAGCTAGCTTTCATCAGCCCGACTATCGTCTCCGACCCTGGTCTAAGCACTGCAAATATGCAATTGGCCATGGTGGAAGTCAACTTGAAGGAAGGCGACGCGGAGCCCGAGCAGGCGCTGGATGACGGCGAATTCATCGAGAGGGTCGTGGTGCCAATCGACGAGCTATACGACCGCTTGGTCAAGTACGATCAAGAGGGCAAGACAGTAGATGCGAGGCTCTGGCATTGGGCCGCTGGATGGAATGCCGCGAAGACTATGTTGTGATAGAGCTTATCTGGACCTGGGACTAGTCCCGTCATCACCTCCATCGAGGATTTTCTCGTGGCGCGATGTTATGCGCAGGTAAACAATCCCCTCAAGCGCGTCATCGGCGGGCTGATCTTCGAGGCCTCATGGTCACATCAAGGCGTGATATTGCCAAGAGGCTGGTAACTTGCTCACAGAACACTCCGCTTGCGGGGACTATCAAACAAACACCCAATATTCGAGACCAACTCGTCACCCGTGATCAACGAACGTGCTCTTTACCTCACTCA
Organism: Alternaria infectoria; assembly: GCF_024043175.1. Lineage (NCBI taxonomy): Eukaryota > Fungi > Ascomycota > Dothideomycetes > Pleosporales > Pleosporaceae > Alternaria > Alternaria infectoria. Next base: position 658,772 of record NW_026250693.1, on the reverse strand, counting down.
AAATGGCCTTTGTCGCCTTCCGTTTCCTGCTCACTCAGTTGTACGACGAACGCGCTCAGTTTCTTGGCTCTTTATCGTCATTTCGCCAGCTAACACCGCCTGCTGCATCACACGTGTGCTCATCGCAAGAGTCACTTGGGTCTTTGATCGCTATTCCGGTAAGAGCGCGCTGTAACAGCGCCAGTAGCGTACACCCATGGGCGCATATAAGCTGCGAACTTCTTCGTTCCTTCTCCCGTACACCAGCCCGACTTCCCTGATCGGTATTTTCTTCCGAAAGCCATTACTATATACAGTACTCGATCTTATCTTCCTTTTCCCCCATATCAGATCTCCTAGATCCTCTCAGATCTACCCGTCATCGACACGATGTATTCCTCCAGTTACCTCGCTAGTAAGATGCCTTATGAATTCTTCAAGTCTTAGCTAATCGTGGACAGTTGCGTTCGGCTTCCTTGCTGTGCTCACCAACGCCGCTCCAGCCGATTTCAAGACTCAAGACATGTCCAAGGACTGGAGCCATGTCTTCCCCAAAGAACACTTCATGCCCTCACTGATCGAACCCGGCTCATCGATGGCGTCTATATCTATACCTAGTTGGATCGGCCTGGGCGACCCAGACGTTCCTCAAATTCGAGGTGAAATTCGAAATCACTGTCCCTTTTCAGTCTGGGCTCGTCTGTCTATCGCCGCCAACAACTCCTTTGGAGAGCCCTGCGCCAATGCTGGGGAGACCCAGATGGTGGAAGTACTACCAGGCCATAGGTACAAGGCGCCTTTCCCGTGCCAGCTGAACCAGTGTGGTCACAACAGTACGTATTTCCTATTCATCTCCTAATCTTCCTCATTACTTTCAACTGCTCTCACTAACACACACCCAGTCAAGGTCGCCTACCATCCCGAGGATCGCAACGTTTACCAGATCGAGTACTCCTTAGACCCCCATGACGGACGTATGTGGTACAACCTCTCTGCCGAAGACGGTGCGCCTTTCCAGGATGTTGAGCGCTACCTCGCTGGCTTCGGCCCTACATGCCCTTTCGTTCACTGCGCACCTGGACAATACGGTAAAGACCCGGTCCATGGATGTGACTGGCCAATTCAGCCAGTCTGTGATACTATCGGTAGTGTTGTCGGGGTGCTCTGTGGCAGGCTGGAGTAGGTATTTGGTGGTTATGAGGGTCGTTGTTGACTTGGTATCGGAGTTTCTGACTGAACGTACACGGACTATATAGATTGGATATCAGAGGGCTATTGTATGGCATTTGGCGAATGCACGATATGCGATAGATAGACATGTTGCGAGACACTTCGGTGTGCTTTTGATCTTAGAAAATCATACACATCCATGCACATCTACTTTAGTTGTGAAATGTCGAACATCACCCCCGGCAGTGCTCAATCTCTGTTTCCATAAGCTGTACTAAATACTCAAAATCTATTCTGAGGTGAGAAGCACTTCGAGCATGCCCATCTTATCTTCAAAGCAAACTGAGTATAACAAGCACGCATGGTTTTCTGGGGTTCTCAACCCACTAGACGTTTCTCCCCGCCGCACTCTGGCGCAGTGATCTCATACACTCTTTCCTCTGTTCTACACTGATCTAGATATGACACACAAATCACGTATCACCTTCCGCAGTTTCCCCGCCACACAGCCGCAAAGTACCCCATTGATGCCAGCGTGTTTGCATCGCCTGGCCTCGACGAGATGAGCTCCTTGGCTATTTGTTTGACCGCTCATGTGTCTCGACCGCCCGTATAGCACAATATGTCTTGATTCGACTGCAAACACACTCAACCCTCACCGTCCTGGATTCTAGGCCTGGCATCATTTCCGCATGTCGACCGGTGCTTCTCAGGACACGCCGCTAAAGAGGAAGCATGAGGCTTATAAAGTGCTCTCTTCGCTGCTCTATCGATCTTTCCTATTCTCTACTTCTTCCCATTTCGACCGCATCCCTCAACGAGCAATCCCCCTCTTCTCAAAACATCTTTATCCTCCCCAATCTGTGCAAACAACCAGGCCATACCCACGCCCCAAGTTTCTTATCAACCCAACCATCAATATGTACACCATCACCTTCTTCCTCCTGGCCCTCCTCTCGATCCTCTCCCTCACCCATGCCACCGCCATCCCCAACCCAGCCGCCGACGCCAACCCTTCCTCCATCGGCATGATCCTCAACAACAACTGCAACTTCGACGTCTGGGTCCGCCAAGGTGTCGCCGCAGAGCCTGGATCGCGCAAGGGCCAAGGCGAGACCTGCGGTCCCATGAGCGGCAAGGATACCCAAGAAGTCAAACTCGCTGCGGGACAGAAGTACACCACCACTGTTCCTGTTCTCATGGATAGTTGTGGACACTCTGGTAAGTGCAATGTGCGGAGGTGAGAGACGTTGCTGACATGTGGAAATAGTCAAGGTCGCTCGCAAGCCAGCCGATTGGCAGACGTGCTATCAGTACGAGTTCAACTGGGCCAAGGAGAACCGCAAGATCTGGTATGTCGATCATGTTCTTTGTCTTCTTCTCACTCATATCTTTCCCTTCATCACCTTTATCATCTCTTCACGTACCCGCTTCAAGCCATCTCAGCTCCAGTACTAACACCAGGCAGGTACAACCTCTCCTCCCTCAACGGAAACCCATTCACCGACGTCGCCCGCCAGCTTGGCGGCCCCTACGGCTCTACCTGCCAGTACTTCCGCTGCCAGCCTGGTAATGATGGTAGCCAGTGCGACTACCCTCTCATTGGCAACTGCGCTACCGTCGGTGATCTTGTTGGCTATCTCTGCTAGGCGGGATATATTATTGGCAAGACTCGGGGCAAGAAAAAGGTCTCATAGACGGGAAGGATACTACATTGGTATGTGTAGATGTCTGACATCGTCAAGATGGTACTGGGATGATATACGGAGGCTCGAGTGAATCGATCAGGTGCTCTTAGGAGTCAATGGTCTTCATGTTGGCATCGGTAGTTTACTGAACTCAATTGATATATCTCATCCCCAACTCTTCTGCACTGCGCCTTCCAAGTCTCTTCAACCACAACCATGGCTGCCCTAGTTGTTCGCCGTCTTATCGTTATAATAATGCACAGTCTGATCCGCGCACCCACTCGGCGTCTGATACAAGTAATTCCCCAAATTGATATACAACTTCTGCCCTGTGCACACATACCACGCACTCTTATTCGGCCGATTAACACCCGCAACACTCCACTGAAGATCATCTCCGCCCCACGCAAACGTACCATACGTATTTTTGCTCTCCGAGAAGCTAACAGCGAGCGACATGCCGTTGATGGAGCGCTCCTCGGATACCACAGCGTAGAGAAGCTTGACAGGTTCGCCAGGTGCGGAGACGAGTTGGACCAGCTGGCCGCTGACGACCTGGAACTGGCCTGCTGTTGTGTAGTCGCCGAGGAGGGCGGGGCCGGTCGAGTAGAGGGGGTTCGTTTGGAAGTATTTGTGGAAGTTGGGGGCTGCGACTCCGCGGATCCAGTAGTAGCCGCTTTGGAGTGTCTTGCCTGGGCCGGTGCCTGCGGGGGTGCTGGTGGTGGTTGGTGCACCTGGTGTGACTGTTGTAGATGTTGGTATCGGCACGGTTGAGAGTGTAGACGCAGATGTAGGTGCAGGTGCAGGCGCAGCACCAGGTTGGCATTGGGAGTAGTAGTCACTGAGAAGTTAGCATTAATGCATGAGACAATGATTCGATTCAGTCTCTCACTTGATCTTCACGCAGCCAGCACCTGAGTTGCATGTCGTCTCTCCAGACCAGTTCGTACCGCCACCTGGTCTCCAATTAGCAAATGAACCCTAACTACTTTGTGGTAAGCATACATTGCTGCCAATCTCCTACAGCCGCATAAGTAGTGCCCGCTAGCAAGGCCAGCAGAGTTGTGATTGAGCAACGCATGATGAGGTATGGTAGGGCAAGTGCTTCAGGTGGATAGCTAATTGCTTGTCTTCTCGAGAATAGAACATTTTGATGTACGATCCTGCTACCATATATCTTCCATCCTCATTCCAGAACGCTACCACATGATGCCAGATATAGTGCTCGTGCTGGATATGATTCGGACCGTGGTCGCCGCGTAAAGTGGTTAAAGTACCCTAGGGCGACAAGCGAGCACCAAAACCCGGGAGCGAGGCTGAACTGCAATATGCTTGTGCGACGCCAAATTGCTTAATCAATATACTGGTGTCCAAGTGGCTAACGCCCGATTCTTGTGACTGCAGCCCATGCAGGGATTGCCGACCGAGCCTGTAAATCCGGGTACCAGCTCATATCGCGTACAACAAAGGCTTGCTCGGAAGTCCTTCTCGAAGTCTGAACAGTCGGTCTGGTCGCCCTCCTAGAGTCTGAGCGCGAAGTGTGGCAGTATGATATCCCATTGTTTCGCGACAGTGCGACACGGGCACTCCATCCGGTCACCGGCTCGCGCGTATGATGTGAGGCTCGTCGCGTGTGCGTAGGCTTGCTCTTGTTCGTTGCGCGATCGCTCGAAGGCTATGCGTGTACCACGAGTGGCCATCCCGGCGTTTAGACCTGGACGAAAGCATCTGCATCATCTTCCTCTCCTCAGTCCACCTCAGCGACGCCACTGATAGGCTCCGGGCGCGCCGAAAACACAATCTTGTACTTCACCACCTCCACAATCTCCAGCTCCTCATCTTTCGCACCATCCTCGTCCCCAAGCCCACTCATCTCCACATCCTCGACGTTTATCTTCTCCCTCCTGCGGATGACACCAAGCGGTGTGGGCAGCTTCTTGCATTCGCCCGTCATGCGCTGGCCTTTGCCGACGTACATGTAGACGCGCTTCATCCATTTCGTGTCGCTCGGGTCGTTGATGGCGGGATTGTAGTGTGGGAAGACGAGTTTGCCGACTTGTGTGGAGGCCACGGAGGCTGCAGGCGGGGGGAAGTGGATTGTGCCCTGGATTTCGATGAGGGCCAGGCCCGAGGGCGTGTGGAGGAGCTGCGGAAGGGGGTTCTCGGCGCGAGAGGATGTTGCGGAGGAGCAAGGGAGATGGATCGGTACCGACGGCATCGCGGAGAGTTGATCGGGGCTTAGGTGGGAATTGAAGGAGCACCGTGGAGTAGGTGGGGGTTGTGTATTTGTGGTGTTGGGGCAGGATAATCCCCGCCGGCGAAAACTACGCGACGCGCTGAGATCTGGTGGGGCGAGCGCGCGCGATGGGCAGGAATGACGACACCAAGTGCGCAATAGTTTCGTCAAAATTCATCATTATTCATAGATATCTATTATGTACTAGAAGGCAACCACACTGCTCTTGCAGCCATCTAAGCCCTCTTGCCGAAGACCTTGTCGAAGCCAGTAAGGGTGAGCCTGTACTTGACGTTGTCGTTCTTGTACACGCGTTCGACTGCCTCCTTGATGCCCTCTTCGCTGAGCTGGATCTCCTGTACCCAACTCTTGATGTTCTGCTTGGATGCAAGCTGGAACATCTCCTCCATCTCGGGCCTGTTTCCGATGTGGGACGCGCCCATGTAGCAGCCGTTGGGTGCGAAGATCTGGGCGGGCATGGCAGGGAGCGGGTTGTCAGGGAAGCCGACCATGTGGAAGGTACCGTTGACCTTGAGGATGGAGAAGTATTCCGAGAGATCGAACTTGTCAGTCGCATCAGCCGTGTTGATGACGAAGTCGAACTGGAACTTCCATGGCTCAGCCCAGCCCTTGTCCTTGGTGACAATGAAGTCCTTAGCACCCATCTTCATCGCGTCCTCCTTCTTGTTGGGAGAGTGCGAGATGACATAGGTGTCGGCGCCCATAGCTACCGACCAAAGGACACCGAAGTGGCCAAGTCCTCCGAGTCCGATGATACCGACCTTCTTGCCGGGGCCGGCTCCTAACCTCTTCAAGGGCGAGTATGTGGTGAGACCAGCGCACAGCATGGGCGCTGCGAGGGCAGTGTCGAGGTTGTCTGGGATCTTGAAGACAAAGTACTCGTGGCCACGAATATGGCTGGAGTATCCACCCTGTGCGACAGTGCCGTCGTTGTGCTTAGCACCGTATGTGTCGACTTGGTTGGGGCAGTAGTTCTCCTGGTCGTTCTTGCATTGGTCGCAAGTGAGGTCGGCGCCAATCTGAGCACCAATACCGGCGCGGTCTCCAACCTTGACTCGGGTGACCTTGTCACCGACCTTGACGACCTTGCCGATAACCTCGTGTCCTACGCAGAGGGGTAGAGGGAGTTCCTCGCCCCATCCTCCAGTGATGGTGTGGACATCTGAAGCGCAGACACCGCAAGCGTCAATGGCAATGTCGACGTCGTACTCCTCAAACTTCTTGAGGGGAAGCTGGGAAAATGTCAGTACAGCTATCAATTGGAAGATTGGCTTATTGACTAACCTCCTGGCGCTTGAATGTGCTCCAGTTCTTGATGTCGGTCACCGCGAAGGCGTCGGTGGTCTCTGGGTAGGGCATCGTTGCGTTTGGGTTTGAATTGGAGTATGGGAAATGTTGTTGGGGAGGTGAGAGAGATGATGGAGGGGCAGGTGTTGAGGGGCATGCACACGTATTTCAAGCATCGGTCAATCCCCCGCCAGCTGTTAGAGTCGGCCCATGGCGCTTCGTCCAGTGAGGTCATAACAGTGGACGAGAACGAGAGGGTACCCGCCGTTGAGGCTCCTGCAGCTCCCTGATTGGGTAGGCCTACAGCCACGAGCGCGTTGTCGCTATGGCGCGCATTGTACCTTTTTCTTGACCGTCACTGACGCGTCAATGATCGCGACTTTAACCGTCACATCGGAGTTCTGCCAACGGTTTCGAGGGCTAGATCGCAAACCATGCCATGTCGCGCTGGCTAATCCACACTATACGCGTCTGGTCGTTCCGACCGTACCGAATTACAGTGGATTTCGTCAATGCGCTTGTATAGCTCCTGTCATCTTCGTTGTCCAGATATCGTGTTGTAAGAATGTCGCATTCGAGCGCCGGCGAATTCAGCGAAGGCGATGACAGATTTTCCGAGCTCGATCCAAACGGGGAAAGTACGACGACGTAGCTGTTCCGAGTGCCGAGCGTCATGCTTTAGTTGCCGACGTCATAACCCGGGCCTCGCACTTCATCTCTCATCGGTAGGTCATCGGTAGGTGTATCCAGAGTTTGTTTTTTGTTGCCTTTCCGTGCAGCGTCGACCAATGAGTGCGCATGCAGTAGGATATGCTGAGAATCCAGGATTGTGTACGCGGGTGCACCAAGCTAGTCCTCAGTGGCACGCGGCTCTTATACTGCTACAATGGCATGCGCATGAGCCGAGCTGATATGGATGAACTCGTCCAGAACTTGGTCCCTCCAGTGCAAATCGGTTCGCGTTGTCAAGCTTCCGGCCATTTGCCATGCCACCTGGTACCCCGCATCGTGAATGCGGGGTGATGAACCGGAGGCTTACCCTTTTGGGCATTCCGTGATCTTGGGCAGCAGGTGCACACATGCGCTTGCCAGTAGGAACAGACCGAAGCCAACGGACTGACCGAGTCCGGAGAATGAGCGCGACGTCTGTTTGTCGGCCATGGAAGGAGCCAAACTACCTGCGCCACCTTGACCAAGTACTTCTGTCCTTCTCTTGTCCTCCGCCATCTTTCAAGTCACTCTCATATACGCTTCTAATAGTGTGAACCCAATTCGATCATAATGGCCGCCGCGGCAGATGACAACTCGATGAACGCGCTGCGGTTCCATGGGCAACATGACCTGCGATACGAGAGGATTCCGATACCCCAAGTCAAAGCAGGGCAAGTCAAAGTGAAACCGGCATGGGTGGGAATTTGCGGATCAGGTAAGGACCCAATTACAGAAAGTGAGACAGCGAAACTGACGTTGCTTTATACCTCCACGAATATTTGGGTATGTACTCGAATGACGAACATGCGCTCCATAGCTGAGCACCTAGGTGGCGCGAATCTCTGCCCTACCACGCCCCACCCAATCACCGGCGAAACGGTTCCACTAACCTTCGGCCATGAATTCAGTGGCACAGTAGAGGAAGTTGGCGAGGGTGTTACTGACTACAAAGCCGGCGACAGAGTTGTCATTCAGCCCATCATCTACGACGACACCTGCGGCGCCTGCGAGGAAGGTCTGCAAAATTGCTGCTGGTCCAACGGCTTCATCGGCCTGTCTGGTTGGGGCGGTGGTCTTGCAGATCACATCGTCGTTCCGACCTCTACTCTGTATCATCTCCCTGACAATGTTCCACTCGAGATTGGTGCGCTCGTTGAGCCCCTCGCTGTCGGCTGGCACGCAGTCAAGATCAGTCCTTTTAAGAAAGACAACGTCGCATTGGTGCTGGGGGGTGGGCCCATCGGTATATCAACAATCCTAGCTCTGAAGGCGAAAGGCTGCGATCGGATCATCGTCTCAGAAGTGAGCAGAAAGAGACAGGAGTTTGCGAGAAAGTTCGGAGCGCACTACATCATCGACCCCACCAAGGAAGACCTTGCCAAGCGCTGTCGCGAACTCACCGGAGGTAAGGGTGTACATGTAGTCTACGACTGTGCCGGCGTCCAGGCTGCTCTCAATCAGGCCGTACATGCCACCCGCGCTCGAGGCTGCATCGTCAACATTGCCATATGGGAGAAGCCTTGCACCATTTTCACCAACGACTTCAACTTCAAAGAGAGGACGTACATGGGCATTGCGACTTATGAGATTGGCGACTTCCAGGAAGTGATTGATGCACTGAGCAGGGGAGACATGGACCCGAAAGAGATGATCACCCAGAGAATTGCTCTTACCGAAGTTGAAGAGAAGGGCTTCAAGAGCCTCATCAACGACAAGGACAACCAGGTCAAAATTCTGGTGGAGGTTGGCGGAGGCGCATAGATGAATGGCTTGCAAGCTGACAGGGAACTTCCTGCGCGATCGAGTGTCCATGAGGAGAACTCTGCAGTCTCTTGTTGAGATGCAGAATCTCTGATCATTTCATAGGGACTTATCACTACTGGGTTTTAACTGTTTGATAACTTCCTCGCCGGTGAGCGGGTGGCGGGGCTTATATGCCCAAAGTAGCATTATAATCACATTTTCTCAACTCTTCATCGTCACTGGGCATTCGAACAAGGCCGAAATAGTGCGTAAAGTATGATTTGAATGAGTCCGGCACACTCTCGTTACGTGTTGAACCAACAAGAAGCAGCGTTGTTCTATTTAATAAGCAAAGGTTCTAGCGGTAAAGACTGTGATTTGATATCCACCACTGCCGTTGCCGGCTACCATCTACCGATGTCACCCGCCATGTTCAACCCTATCGACTCCTCATGATCGTCTAGCAGGTGATCTTGTACGAGTTCTTAGGGCCATACGCCTCACAAACACCGACTTCGCCGAACACCTCTGGGGCTTCATCTGTGCAGTCGAAAGATGTGTGCAGATTGACTATCGGCAAAGATTAGCGAAGTCGTATTCCTGGTATAGGAACTTACTCTTGCAGTTGGGGTTAGCAGCTTCGGTAATGATGAGACTCTTGTTGCCGTCGTAGATGCTGATGCACCTGTTGGCGGGGAGGTTGGTTGAGCCCTCAATCAGACATCCGGATGCGGTGCTGCAGGCGGCGCACGTCGAGATCGTGAATGAGAGGGTACCCTGTGCGGCGCTGGATGCGACGAATACAGAAGCGAGGGCAAGGAAGGTAGTTGAGAGCTGCATGTTGAAGATAGTGGGAAGTTTTGGCGTCGAGGAGAGGGATAATTTGTGGATTTAGGAGAAGAATTGGTTGGAGAGAAGATGATTCTCGAGCTCACAGTGAGGCATTCTTATACAAAGCATGAGGTTGTGGATTACATGATCGGGTTATTTTGCCAACCGATAACATCTTACTGATATTATTGCCCTGTGAGAATGCTGATGCTCGCTACGGACCCGTCTCATGACCAAGAACGCGTACGCAGGCACGCTCTGTTAGGCCGTGTTACGGCGGTGACAGCACGAAGAGAGGCTTTGTTGGGCTTTAGTACGATTAAGGACTGACCACGAGGTACACACGGCTAGCTGTTGGTAAGCGGGCGTATTTACAGTAAGCATACACGAGTTCCGGCTTGCCACTTCAGTCTTACATCTCTCTCTTAGCAAGTGTCGGCTCGAGGCGACTAGGCCTGCCCGTGTGTTGGTCTCACCACTCTTTTGTTAGCAAGTAGAAGTCTTTTGTGCACGTGAGGTGGCTAGATCATGGCTGTCATTTCTCGCTACGATCAGAGCATCAATCTGTTTACCCTCGTGGCAGCCTTCCATGATCACGTCGCAAAAGATTCAGAAGTTAATTGCGTGAGAAATGGTCCGAAAATATGAGTAGAGATGTTCTCGTCGAACTCCATGCGCGCAAAGAATTTGGAGACGCCCTGTATTGTAGATATATAAACACCCCTCCTGTCATGTGTTGAACGAACAGCGAGCGGCGGTAAGAGAAGAGGAGGGAAGAAACATCGCAAGATGCTGACACAAAAGTATGTACTGTAGATACTTTACAGATATCAATACTCTAGATGCACCAGGCGGCTTAACATGTGATCTTGAAGCTGTTCGATGGAATCTTGCTTTCGCAAATCCCGCCGTTGTCCTTGTGCACCTCCGGCGTTCCTCCGCAGTTGAACTCGGGGTAGAGATTGACTGCACAATACGTTAGCTCGAAGATGGGTGGACGGGGAAGTATATGGCTTCAGTACCTTGGCAAGACGGGATAGTTGCGTCGTAAGTCTTGATGGTGGTGCTTCCATTCCACATGGTGATGCAAAGGTCCGGTGGAAGGTTGGATCGGGTGTTGACAGAACAGAACGTGCCCGGCACCGGGGTGCACTCAGTACAGTTCCATGTTGTGAAGGTAACGCTGTCGTACGCGGCAGCTGTGGCAGCCAGAGCGATGCCTGAGAGAAGAGCAGAGGTGGAAAAATACATGTTTGGAAGGAATCGATCGGACACTTTCGTTGTCTGGGCTGGAGGGCGAAAGGTGTTGTACAGGCCCATCTCCAGCGGATTGCTGCTCTTATACTTCGTAGTAGGATACAAGGCATCCCGTCGTAAGTTGGCCAAGCAGTCACGAGTATGCTACAGCGGTTCATGCCCAGAATAATTCCACGCCGTCCATTGCCCGAATGCGACGATAACAACAAAGACCCTGCATGTCAGGGCTGTTGACACCAACTGACGATAGTCCATGCTTTGAGAGGGCAGGTAGTCTTGATCTTGGCTTGGGCGCGGCGTATACGTGACTATCGTGGGAAAGACATCCATGGAACAAAGAAGTATGACTAACGATTGACATTGCTGATGCCAACTGTGATCTACGCGGATTTCCCTACGACCGAAAGATGACACGGGGTATCATGGAGAGCATTGGCGGTGTTGGTGGCGATGATTTCTGGAGGTGAGATTTTGGTGGCTGGTCTCTACCCATCCATACTGAGTCTCATTGGCCGTCGCAAGTCTTTCCACATTTTCCATTTGACTATGATGTTTGCCGTGCACGTTTGCTATAGATTGTAGAAGCCTGTCTGGTAGTTCAGCAATATTATGTAAACCGCAAACAGCTCTTGAGCTTAGTAGAAAGCGCAGATCGGGAGTAAAACATGGCCTAGTATACATAAGTATGCATATATCGCCATTGAGGATCCTGGCCGCACACAAAAATCTGATGACGAATCTATGCGGTAGGCTGAGCCGCGCCCTAGGTCGAAAGAGACGGATAGTCGGCCTATGGTTGAGGTTATGGTTCAAATTCGACGCGTCCTCTTCACGCTTGGGCGAGATGGCGCATGCGCAGTCCCTGATAGAGATGCGATTGCCTGGTAGAGAGCGATTGCCCGAGACAGAAGCGTCATGACATAGTATTGGCTGCAACAGCACTAGAAGTCAGACGCCATAGCGCGAGTGCACTAGCTATCATGATGACGGTCGGGAGAAGTCGAGAAGACGGAGGCTGGGAGCCCTCGTCCAGACGCGTCGACAGGGGCGCCAAGACGCTAGACCATATGCGTCATCCTGACCCCCACAGGCCTTGTCGAAGTCTCATAGCCCAGCTCAGCACTTACGAGCTTCAGACACTGTTGGATTCATGCCGACCGCCACGAAATGTTGGCTGACGCTCTAGTTAAGATCCTGCAATCTCTTAGAGTAAGTCTCAGTAGCACATGCGTGGCAACTTCAGGTGCCGGGTTGGCCGTTCATGCCGGTCATTCCGCAGTTCTCGGCTATCAGTACATTGCAGACAATAAGAACAGAATCACTGACCCAGCTCTATACATTAGCTACTCTTACCAAACTAGTCGACGGGAATATGGGATTCGGCAGGACTCTCTTAACGCGTATGCTTGAGAACAGGGAGCAGATGACTGGTGCTACTGGAAGGTTGCAAAGGAGCTGAAGTAATTCGAGGAGTCAGAAGAGCCCTCAGAAGCACGTTATGCCGAGACGTAGCTCCTATAGTAATGCCGACGGTGAAGGTAAAGTTCATTGAAGTGTTCGTGGAAGGTGCACGTGGAGGATGTGGGCTGCCGTTCCCGAAGTGGTGTAGTGCGCGAAGTTTGACGCGTCTCTTCACAACGTCAGAGCTTCAAACCTCACCACATCCTCCTCGTCCACTCCATATATCGCGAATCTCTATCTTTTCCGTGTCTCTCACCCACAAATATCTTGCGAATTCATTTCATGCCTCATGGATATGCTAGAATTTGTCTCTATCACTGTTGTCACGTCTCCCTATTGTCTTGCTATTGTCTAAATGCCCGTGATAATACGCGCTGCCTCACCAGGGAAGTCCCTCTGAGAGGTCTTCGCATCGACTATTATCATTTCTTTACATCATGCATTGCCTCATTACTTTATGTCTCCATCAAGTTATTGCGAAAGGAGTCGTCTGCTTTCTTATCTCTCTGTTAGGATTCGCACATCCATAAGCCTCGTCGCAAGCAAATTTCAGCGTCCAATTTCTTTCCTTCAAGCCTCCACCTGACCCATGCATTGCACTTATCGCCTACGGTGTTCACTCGGCTGCCACTGAAGCAATCCTCATCTGACGAGGTTTGGGGAAAGCCCCACGGCTCTTTTTAAGAGCACGGGAGTGACGTCTTGGTCGCGCGTCACATGGCGATGAACGATAGGGAAACGGCGCATACCTTGCAGGACGGAGTAGTTCAAGCCTGGTCTTGCGCTTAGCGCTTCATATCAGGCAGCCGCGCTGATACCGCTATTGTGGGGTCGTTTGCCCTGAGTGAGAGCGGAGTCGCGCCCGCTTACCACGCACATTTATCAACACAGCGATATCAAATTTGCATCTAGATATTGAGAATTGGACTTACCATGGGTATATAATTGCTACAATTTGAGAGTAATACAATTATTCCGTAAAGCCTGCCTCGTGTCGCAGGTTGGTACACACCATTAGTTAAGTGTCCCCCCCAAAATGAAAAACCTCGCTGACTATCCACGTTCGAGCCCAGGTCCAACCACTCAGCCCTTAGTTTGCAACACCGAGTTGCATTCTTTGGGCTGAGTGGTGACCTGGGAGCAGAAATACGTGTTTCTCTCTCAAGTCAGGACCTGGGCATTAAACCCCACCTTACCTTAATACTCTTCGGAGTTCTTAAAACCAATACATACACCCTAGATATGGATCTGGGAACAAGACACCGGTGTATCTTCTTTTTTGCCCTTTCTTTTTGCCCAGCTAAGCGAAGTGAAGGCATCGCAAATAGGCAGCTACCGTGTTCCCTTCACTATGTTACCCACCCTCTCACCTGCCGACTACCCGCTCACTCACCTTCCTACTATCTCTCTACCTTAGTGTTCCCGCTAGCCTGTATCTTCTGGAAACAAATATCCTCCGCGACACCTTTCCCCCCAACACACCCTGCTAGCTTCCTACAACATCTATTCCTGGAGATGTCTAACCCTGCAGCTCTTGTCAGACGTGTCGGCGAGCCTTCTGAGTACCAGCTCCTGCGTGAGGTACTTCGCCGCAAACTCATCAAGGTCTCACCGGCTCTCTATCCTAATATCACGCTCGACCAGATCCTCGCTGCGAATGGCGTCAACAACATGTATCCCTATCAAGAGTAAGCATTATCGCATTCCCCGAGATGTGGTCGTGGAGAGCGCTGACAATTCCTGCTAGTCATCCGCTTGCCATGCAAGTCAACATGGGCGCCACCTTAGCAGGCGTGCTTTTCCGTCGCGGAGAAGTGAAGTACAACATCAAGAACCGCGTCCCGATGGGCCAATGGGGCTTTGAGACCGCCTTGGCCTACTTCTGCAGCAACAGCAACGACAACATCAGCTTCTCAAGCTACTTTCGACAGACCCGCGCTCGCCTTTACCTCGCCGCGTACGCCAAATACGAGAACAGGGCCACGAACGTCCAGAAGGTCTACATGCTCGCCTGCGCTGAAGAGAACGGAAACAAGCGCATCCAAGATCGCGGCTTCAAGCCAACACATTATCGCGAGCGTTTCATCCACGAGCTGCTACAAAACCCCAAAGACTTCGATATCTGCACGCAGAACCGCAACAAGGCTATCTTGAAGGACATGCGTCAGCTAGTCGAGTCCTGGAAGTCCATTGAAGCCAATTTCGACCCTCACAACGTCCGTCACCAGAAGCTGGCTGAGATTGGACCGGCTCTCATCGAGTTCTTCGAAGCTGAACACATAGTCAAGGATGACAAACCGGATAGTATTTCTGGCGTCAGCCCTACCAGTGTCATCGAGATCGATGTGACCAAGTACCAGCCCTTCACCGCCGACTATCGCATCTTGACGGGACTCTTGAAAGCTATGCAGGGTTTTCGTACCTACGAGACTGTGGACATCTTAGTTGTGGACGACATCGCTGATGGGCTCGATGGTCTGAAGGTTTCCAATGACATCGGAATGGATGTCACCCCGGTTGAGGGCCCAGCTCGACCTGTCTTGCATGTCCTGACTATGCCGGAGGTCGATCTTTCACGCCTCGGTGACGTTATCACACTAAACTTCGATTGAGCAGCATTTTGGTTCTCTACGACACTGTTTGGGCGGATAACAGACTATGGAGATAGATTTGGCGTCGATACATATTCGGCGACAGTAGGTCTAGCATTTCAGCTTGTTGGTAGATCTTCACGGTACTGGATAGGCAGATTTCGTCCGCTGGCCAGCTTGCTAAGAGTCATTCCCAACTGCCGTAGTTACGAATGAAACGCACACGCTGGGGGTGTTGCGTGTACACCATGGCTACTTTGATTATCCTTATCTTCGTCTCACATGTACTCTGTCGTGTTGGCCATCCAATATTAAGGCGTGTTGTCGCATTTTACAACCGCGTAGCCCGGGTTCTCCGCTTTCCCGATGGACTCTGTCCAGTTTCATCCCGTGACTCCGCCCAATGTTTGCTTCATCGCGTCATTTACTCCCCTAAGGTCTTAGTCAGTCGCGTAAAGTGCGCTCTCCGCGTTCTCTTCACTGCGATCGACACTGTCCGCTTGCACTCCGCCACCAACATGGACGACAACACCGAAGATATCGAGAACATGTCGCAGAACTTGGAACCTGAAGATATGACGGCGCTTGAAGAGCTTCTCCGCCGCAAGACCGACAGAGTACCTAACGGCCTCCGCGCTCAGCAGACGTTGCCGCTCAAAGCCATTCTCTGTCCTTCTCCGCAACAACAGTACTATCCCTATGAAGTGTAAGTCTTGTTTCTTATTCCCAAGTTAAGTCAGCAACTTGCTCATACTAACGACTACATAGCGCTAATGTCGCAGAAGGCGCGACATTCGCCGGTCAGCTCAAGCACCGCGGCGCCATCGCGCGGGCGATGCAATCGTTCACCCCCATGTCGGAATGGCCGGTTCAAACCATACTCGCCTACTTCACTTCCAACGTCAACCGTCATATGTGCTTTTCCCGCTACCTCAAGCAAACGCGTGTTCGACTATTGGTCAATCTGGTGTCACTGCTCAACAAGACTGACACACCCATGATGGCGGTATGTATTTTCGATACCTTTGGCTCTTCGGCTACACCGCAACCGCATATATCACTTCACTAACGCCGTTCTACAGGCCTACACACTAGCCTGCATGGAATACGTCCAGCACCCCAGTCTCGGCGCCCAGTTCGATCCCACGCATCCCAAAAAACACCAGCTCGCCTTCGTCCACATGCTGAAATCCAATCCCGACGATTTCATCGTCCTCAGCGGCGACGCACGCAACGAGTATGTCCGAGCGAAGCTGACTACGTACCTCGCCGAAGCACGCAATGCATGTCCAGATTGGGCCCAAGTACCTCCCCCGACACGCGCCTTGTTCGACTTCTGCTTCCAGGGCGGTCAAGATCAGATGAATGAGATGGCGCAGAAGGTGTTGACTAAGAAGAGAAAGAGGGGAAAGAAGAAGACTACGCCGTCGGTACCGCAGGGCGATGTGCCGTTTGTGTATAAACGTGTACTGCCGCCGTTGTTCGATTATGACGACAGTAGGATTAAGAAGGTGTGTGCTGGGAATGCGTTGCTGGAGGGGCTGATCGAGGGGATGCCTGGTGTGAGGGTATTGGATGAGAAGGATGGTACTAAGGATGATTACACGGAAGATGCTGAGAGTGGCGAGGAGCTCAAGGTGTCTGGGGTTGAAGAGCCGGGTGAGGGGTTCGAGAAGGGTCTGGATGACATGGTAAAGGAGGAAGGTGGTGCTAAGGCTGTGGGAAGTGTGGATCTGACATCGTGGTATGACTGGAAAAACGTATAGAGACGAGTATTCCTGCCACTCCTCAAGATGCTTTAGGTGCTTGAGATTACTTGTGGGTGAAGAGGGCTGGGTTTGGGATGTAGACATCTGGGTATGCTTTGCTTACTTCAGCGTACTCTCAGTACTCAAATAGCTTATCACGAGTCTGGTTGCCGACTACATAGGCTTACGGCGACATGTATGTTGCTCTACACATTTGGTGAATAGCTCCCAGATCAGCCATACGGTAGACGAAACAACTCAATGAACAAGTAAGCCTAGCACCCTTCAACACACCATGATCTTCCAACATCGCTCTTGATCATACCTCTTGCAGTCTACATACATGTCGAACGACTGCACACAACCCTCGTATCCTTAGCGAATGCCTCCTAGGTCAACTCAACATTTCACCACGCAGTTGCCAGCACGAATGTAGTCCTCAACCTACTGCGTGTAGAATCATCACAATCCATACATCTATCCCCCATCTGATCATCCGGCCTGATACACAGGGTTCTCGGTCTTGTAATACATAGTCTTGACTGGCTGCTGTTGAGACGCATACCTTCCTTTAGCTTTTGCACTCTCCTCTCTGCTCTTCCTCCTCCTATCCACTATCTGAAGAGTGCGGAGTTGTTGGTCGGATAGGCCGATCAGACCTTTGGCCTTACGCGGGGTGCTAGTGAGGTTGCGGTGGGGATCGTTGCTGGTATGGTATGAAGATAGATGACCGGGCTGCGACTGTGTGGCAGGAGGCTGTTGGGAGGGTGAAGACTCGGCGGAAGTAGCCGCGGGATTTAATCTTCGGTGTCTTGAATCGCGGCGCTGCGAACGTGGGAAACTGGGGTTCGCAGCTTCTGATGACACATCATCTGCGCTATTGCTACGCCGGGGGTAAATGGCCAATCCAGACGGTAGATGCGTCTTGGCCTCCATCTTGTAATTCCAACCCTCGCTACCCCCCTCCTTCATCTCCGCGTCCCAAAACCTGACTAAATCCGACATCTCAATCATACAGTGCCCTTTGTCCCGCATATGCGTCTGCACAGCATCTACACTTCCTTTTTCTTGTCCACAGTAGAGACACTCGTGGTATTCGTAAACCAGAACGGCCAGATACGAGAGAAGAGACTCTAAAGAGTAGAGTCGCGAAGGCGCGGGTACGAAAAGGCTGTGCTGGGTTGACATGTGGTCTAGATTTGTGATCGGAGTGGGAGAGGAAGAGGGGCAGAAGAGACATCTTGTCGAGGACGAAGTATTGGAATATTCCTCTTTTGTATCTGCTCTCGGTGGTTTGGAGTTAATATCGCTTCCGCTGGCGGTGTGTGAGACTACTCGTGGTCTCCGTATCAGAGCATCGTCGTTCTTTCTCGGTTGTTGCGTGTCATCCTCGCTCTTACCTTCTAGCATCCCAAAGTCTTGCTCGGATAAAGCTGGAAGTTCAGAAATGCGCCTTTTGAGATTGTGGATACTGTCACAGAACGTCAGTCCGACCACTTCCGTGTCTAGATGCTCGGGATGATCTTACTGCCAGGGTTGATGCATGTGTGCACGCTGTAGCGCACTGCTTGTGAAAGAAAGAGAACATGCGTTGCAAGGAAACGCTGTCCGCGCTTCCGATGTCATCTCTGAGGTTGTCTGTGTAGTTGTTTGTTGCGAAGGGGGTGTGGAGAAGAGATAGGTGGCTCTCGGCTGAGAAAGAAGGATAGTACGTCTCGTATGAAGGCGCGAATGCGATCGGCTTTGCTCTGGCCAATTGATGCATCCAGGCATTCGAATCTTATATAGGCAAATTAGTCGACTTACTGGCCCAGGGAGTATTGGCGACCACCAAGTCACGTGCCAAGCTATCCTCGGCGCAGCCACCTCAAGCCTCAATGAGTCATTTCCACTCACTCGCACGCATACTCACTCAGCAACATCCTGTTTTCCTGTTAGCTGACCAAACATCACTGTGAGCAAAGTAGATCCTGAAAGTACGTTTTCAAATCCAATTTTTAATTGTCAATCATGATACCCATGCTCCCGCCAACTTTGCTTCTTCTTGTTACTCTTCCGTTCCTCCTTGAGCTTCTTCGTCAGCCCCAGCCCGTCAAGTTTGGAGAGTACCTTCTCCACCAGCTTAGTAACACTACTCCTTCTCTTTACTTGTTTAGCCGGTAGAGCGGTGATCCCTTGATCTTCAACGTGCGGCTCGCCTTCTTGACTATACTCATACTCATCAACGTCAAAGTGGTCGGATATGGGTGAAAATAATTGCTCGGCACTGCGGTGTGCGTAGAATGACTGGCCATCGGTCTCGTATCGGATCTTGGTGTCATTGTCATAGCCTTTGACGTAGCCCGGGCGAGACACACCGCTGATTTGTGAGACGCGAGAGGGAAAGTAGGTTGCTATCCCGTTTATCATTCTGATATTCGTGTGTTGGTCGTAGATTGGTGTTTTTGATGATGAGGGGGCTGGGGTCGTAGGGACTTTCTTAGATGTCCGGACATGCAAGTCGAGGCGGCGGCGGGGTGAAGGCTGGTCATCGGAAATGACAGAGTCGTGGCGCGAAGAATTATGAGAAGAAAGTGATTCCGAGGACGTGCGATTACTTTCCTCTGATGTCCGAATTTGAGAGCGAACAGGTGTTTGTCTGTCGGTGGGTAGCGATGGCAGTGGCTTCTGCTCATGTGCCATCATGATTGGATCCATGTTCTGGACACCGCGTCGGATTGACAAAGGCAGAGGCTGTGCCGATGATCGATTCAGTGCCACGAGGTCCTGCTCCTCCTGTGACTTCCTTCGGTAGTGAACGATCGGTTTCATATTACCATCCCAATCGACGATCATAGTGCCCTGACTAGCTGGCCGATTGTTCTGAGCAGGTGCGATAAGAGATTGCCATGTTGCCGCATGGTCATCGATCATTTGCGTTAATTCCGTTGCAGCTCCATAACGAGAGCGAACTCTGGCATGGTGCGTGGGTCGGTATTGGGAGCCTTCGCTGTGATTGCGAATGTGACGGGAAATGTTGCGTGGTTGAGGTAACTGCTGAAGAGTGCAGCCTGTGTCATGGCGGTCGGCGCCATGAGCAAAACCGTAGAACGACATAGCGTTGAGCGGCCGTGATTGTTGTGTTGAGTTGGTGGAAGGTGTCTACTTTAGTCTTTGTTTCGATATGTTCGAAACTGAGTCTTTGACGTTGTTAAAGTAGTAGAGCCGTGTAGTTACTGTGGGTTGTTGTTCCTGTGTGTGGTACGTTAGAATCGTATGGATGTTTATGGGAGGCAAGTTCTATAGACGGAGGAAGGCGCCATGGTATGTGCACAGTGCGATACGAACATCGCGTATAGTGAATTCATGTGCTCGATAGTGACGGGCTGTGGACGAGTGATGCTACCACATCGATGATCGTTCGTCCATTGTGAAAGTCAATAGTTGATGATGAATGTGACGGGCGGTCGAGGTTTTGAGATGAGATTAGTGTGAAGCGAATCTAACGCATCGTCATTAGCAAATTAAATACAATCCCGCTGGCATGCCAATACCCCACGTTTCGACATCGGTGGCCAACTTATTTCGAGCAACCCAGGTATACTATGAGTGCAATCTCTTCCGTCTACCCACGTTCTCTTACGTCTCGAGATGCATATGAACAGAAATGACGCAACAGATTGCTATGGAACATGTCAGACACAGGAAGGAAAATGGTATAGACCAAAAGCACAAACTCCGTGGCGAACGATGAAGGGGAAGAGTAAGAAAGCACAGCGCATGAACCCCGGGTATTACCAAGCTCCAAAAACCCTCGTGATGGATGAAGATGGCCTGAGAGTACCGAGAAAAGACAGATGAAACATCTAGTTCTTGTCCTTGCTGGATAGCTTGTCCTTGATCTTGCCGAAGAAAGAGCGGCGCTTCTTCTTCTTATCGTCAGCACCGGAAGCGATGCTCTGGCTGCCTGGAGTGCCCTTGGGAGAGACGTCCGAGTCTTTCCTGAGGTTCTTGGCGGGGCTCTCTGGGGCCAGCTGTGCGGCTGGGGCAGAGCTAGTGGCCTCGGTCTTGGTTGTCTCTACGCCGGTGGTGACAGTCGGCTGGGTCTGCTCGGTGGTAGTTGGCTCCTGCTTGTTGAATGCGACTTCGGTAGTAGAGTCGATGGGCTTGGAGGTTGGCGGCTGAGCAGGCTCCGATGCGGGCGCGTTGAGTGCGTTGGGCTCGCTGGAGGACTTGAGTGGCTTAGTGTCGACAAGGGCCTCATCGGAGAGACCGGCAGCATTTTGGCTTCCTACAACAGCAGCACTGGGAGCTGGCTCGCCGGTAGCCTCAGTTGACTTCACTTCTTGAAGAAGTTCAGTCTCCATAGCCCGCTTCTCGCTGACAGCCTCAGCATTGGTAGCGGCCTCGGGACTGACGTGTGCCTCCTTCTGGCTCTCGGCGACGACATCCGGAACATCACGAGCAACGGACTCGTTGACTGATTCCCTGGTAGTGCCGGCTACGACAGCAGCAGTTGCGCCGGCAACAGCGGTCGCAGCAACCGCAGCTCCCGCGGCAGTCGCAGCAGCAGGTGTGGTCTCAGCAGGTGCGGTCTCGGTGGTTGCAGCAGTCAGTACAGGAGCAGGCTCACCAGATTCCTCAGATCTTGGGAGCTTGTCCAGTAGCTCAGACTCGACAGCCGACTTCTCTGCTACGGCCTCACTGTTGGCAGCGGCTTCGGGGCTAGCGTGTGCCTCATGTTGGCTGTCAGCGACAACCTCGGGTACGTCGCTGGAGACGGTCTCAGAAGTAGCAGCAGGAGCAGTAGTGGCTGTGGCAGCGGAAACGGCGGGGGCTGGCTCGCCGGCCTCGTTGGTCTTGGGGACCTCGCGCAACAGCTCAGACTCCATGGCAGTCTTCTCTGCGACAACCTCGGGGCTGGATGCTGCTTCAGGACTTGCGTGTGCCTCCTTTTGGCTCTCAGAGACGACGGCTGGGATGGCAATGGCGGGAGCCGGAAGACCAGTCTCGTTGGTCTTGGGTACCTCGCTAAGAAGTTCCTGCTCCATGGCGGACTTCTCAGCAACAGCCTCAGGGCTGGCTGCGGCCTCGGGCTCCGCATGTGCTGTGTTCTGGCTCTCGGCAACAATGGACGGAACCTCATCGGCAGTGGAGGTGCTGGGCTCGTTCATGCCAGTAGCCTCAGCAGCCTTCTCCTTGGCAGAGTAGACAGCCGCAGTGAAGAGACCCGCACCAGCAGTCGCGCCAGCGGCAGCAGTGGCGGCGGCAGCTTTAGCTGTGTCGCTCAAACCAGCGTCTCCGCTAGCTGCGGGCGCCTCAGAGACGGTCTCCTTCAGCTCTTGCTCCATCTCCTTCTTGTCCATGACAGCCTCTGGGTTGGCAGATGCCTCGGGATCGACATGAGCCTCCTGTTGGCTTTCGGTGACAGTTTCGGGGACACCGCGAGGCTCTAGGGGAACTTGGGCGGCGAGATCGGCGGTTGTGCTGTGAGGAGCAGAGGATTGGATCGTAACGCCGGTGTCCTCCTCGACCTTGGCATCAGCGCCCATAGGGAGGCTCGATTCTGGGATCATGTTACCCATGACAGGAGGGATACCGAACATGCCACCCTTGGCGTCGCGCTCAGCCTGGGGAGTGAAGGCAAGGGGAGGGAGAGCATCGGACTTCTCGTAAGAAGAGGGGTCTGTCTTGACTGTGCTGTCGACGGTGTTGGAGGTCAAGGTACTGGCGTCGGGCACCGTCTCGCCAGGCGCAAGGTGGATGGGGTTGCCAGCGCCAGCAGTAGCGGGGATGGGCGCAATACCGAATGCAGAAGCCTCTTGCTCGGGTTCCTTGTCATGCTTGACAGTCGAGTCTACAGTGTTGTCTGTGAGAGTGCTCGCTTCGGGAACGGGCTCGCCAGGCGCAAGCTTGATGGGGTTGCCGAGGCCAGAGGTAGCGGGAATGGGCGCGACGTTGAAGGTCTGCGGTTCGCTGCCAGGTGTCTCTGCGTACGGTGTCTCGGGGAAGGCGCCAGGCACAGGAGAGTTGGACTTGGCGTCCTTCTCACTCTCTTTGGGCACAGCGCCGGCTAGCGCAGCGGTTGTGGACTCGGGCGCGGCAGAGGACATGGTGTTGACGGGCTCCTCGTCGACGATGTCTTCGGGCAGGAGGACGTTGTTGATGATACCGTGGCCGTCGTCTTCCTTGCGCGCGCTGTCGTTGGTACACCAGTTGCCGTTTACGACGAACTGTGGTAGAGTGTTAGCAGAGTCTGCGCAAACGGGGAAGCCGACGGTATGCGACGGGAGAGGTGCGCACCTTGTACTGAGTGTGGGTCTTGGGCAGCTCGACAGTCTTCTTGAAGATGCCATCCTCGTTCTCGAGCTTGACCGTCTTCCGCCAGTCATCGAAGGTGCCAGTCACGTAGACCTCATTGGCCGAGTGTTCCCTGTGCGCGTGTAAGCAGTTGGGCGCGGAAGGTGCCTAGGCGGGCGTGAGGCAGGCGCGAACGTACCAGGTGAAAGTATATTTGCCCATATCAGCGCAGCGATGGACGTGGATCAGGGATTGCAGAGTTGGGAGGAGGGAGTAAGACCTGTCTTGGGCGCAGGGAGGAGAGGTGTGGAGGTGGTTGGTAAGTCAGGATCAGGAGCTGCGTTGGGTGGAGCGAGCTAGCTTGCGGCTTGAGTGCGCGCTCGGACAGTTTGGGGAAGATGGAGCTTGCGACTGTTTTCGCGCGACAAACAGCAGCGATTTCAATGCAGACACAAACACAGAGTCAGGAGCGCGACAGATATGCCTTGTAGATGCGGAATTGGCGAGGCTGGCGGTCTGGTCGCGACAAGGCGCTGAGTCTGCAAGATTAGAGACGGCGCCGCCAGCTGCAGGAAAGCTTGGCGGGATGCCGTTCATCGCGCGAGCCCTGGAACACGCGGGACCGACGGCGAGCATGTGCAATGACGAAACCTCCACGGCGACGTGCTCAATTGCTGCGACTCTTCACAATTCTCAGGCCACCGTGCACAGTCGAATTGTGCTGCGCATGCAATTCGTATCCAGCCGCCTCATCTCGCAGGCCGAGCGACACGACGGCCCCTCCAGTTTTGCGCCGCGTGCCTGTGCGCCTCCCATGGCCGGCTTTGTGCGTCATCGCCATGTCCTGGACCTGTCGGGATATCTGGGCGGATTCCGGGGTCGCACGTGAGCTGCTGCTACCTACAGTAACCTATGTTGGGTACCACTCGATGGTTGTGTCGTCGCCTTATCTCAAATACCGTCTGGAACGCCTCTTGATCAGAGTTTTCGTGTCTTTCCTGCACCGCGTCTCAACATGTTGATGGATTCACCGCATCGGTGCCCATGTTGAATGTGTGGCTCACCGCCAATTGCAAGGTTGCGCCTCCCATGCCGTGCGCCGCTGAGCAACTGAATCCTATTGCACAAGCTGTGAAGGAGACTGCGTTTGATATAGAGTTGCTGTTGCAAGAGACCTTCCCGATGCTGTTCACCCATGCGGTCTTGCAGTTTGTGGTGCGGTGTCTGATGGGCACCATGAATGCGCGACTTGATGACGTGAGAGTCAATGCGACACCACAACACCACAACACCAGCCTGAATCTTGCTAGGCGACAAGAACTCGACGATGTGATTTAAGACAATCAAAGCTCGGAGCCGCGCCTGTCGACACAATGTCTCAGCTTGATCGTTCACGACTCAAGTGTGGGATATGTTAGTGCAAGCTCCAGTCTGCGCAGGCCAGGCAGCGGGAGCTAAAGCACGGCTTGAGCAGCTATGACAGCTATCGCAGCTGTCTTGCCCTGGTGCTAGAGGAGCTCAGTGGGTGTGGGAGTCACACCAATTGCGGCGGCGAGAGCTGGCAGCCGTCGCGTAAATGTCACCGTGGGAGCTGGGAGCCTACAGCGTGCGAGGGATTCTAGAGGCCTTCTGGAAGATAATAAGCCCCAGGAAAGCTTGCCTCGATCCTTACCAGTGACTGCCCTGCCCGCCATCCCACACCCGTGATCGCTCCTCCCGCACACGCCCCCTCTCCTGCGCATCCTCACCGCGCTCCTGCTGCTGCCAGTCCCCTACGGTGCAGCCTGCCATTGCGTCCCCCATTCACGCATCCGCTCTCGCGCTGACGCTACGTTCTCGCGGGCCCTCGCAGCACAACTGCCTCCATCCCTGCACGTCTCGCGACCGACGTCAAAGAGCTGCGCTTGACCCCTCACCACCACCGCCCTCATGTCCCTCCCTCCCGACTACTCCAACGAGATCGCCACGCTCGACCGCGAAATCCTCTCGCACAAGCCCCACGACATCCTGCAGTTCTGCGCCAACTTCTTTAACCGCCGTCTCGAGTCGCAGCGCACCGAATACCTGCTGTCGCAACAGCACTCCAGTCCCCAGGGCCGTGCCGAGAACTCGTTCCCCGGCAACAACCCCTTCAGCACCTCGCCCAGCGCCGGCAGCGGCTTCACCAAATCCACCATGCAGCGTCTCGAAGAGGAGGAGGAGAACGACACCATGACGTCGCCCACGGCCTCGACCTTTGGAGCTATCGACTTCAACCGGTCCCGCTCCACCAACAACAACGACGCGGGTGCGAGCGCATTCGGCGACTTTGGCGGCTTTGGCGGCTCCTCCAAGAACAACATCACCCAGATGCCGCCTCTGTCGGGCGAGGGCCAGAACTTCCCCAGCAACTACAACACCAACAGGCGCACCTCCGTCTCCGCCGAGTCGCTCAACCCCGCCTCCAGCGCCGCCGACAACTTCACCCCGCCCTTCCACCAGAAGACGCAGGACCAGCTATCGCGCCTCAAGTCGGCCGTCTCCGGCAACTTCCTCTTTTCACATCTCGACGACGACCAGTCGGCAATGGTCCTCGGCGCGCTGCACGAGAAGCCGATACCCACAAAAGGCATAAAGGTCATCTCACAAGGCGACGTCGGAGACTACTTCTACGTCGTCGAAAAGGGCGCCTTCGATATCTACGTCAACAAGTCAGGCAAGGTCGAGGCTGGCATGGATGGCGTTGGCGATAAAGTAGGCTCCGTCGGACCAGGTGGTTCCTTTGGTGAGCTAGCACTCATGTACAACGCCCCGCGTGCTGCAACAGTCACCTCGACGGAGTCGTCTACACTCTGGGCACTGGATCGCATCACCTTCCGCCGTATCCTCATGGACAGTGCTTTCCAGCGCCGCCGCATGTACGAAGGATTCCTGGAAGAGGTTCCTCTGCTGTCTACCCTGACTCCTTACGAGCGCTCCAAGATCGCCGACGCTCTCGAAACCAAGAAATACCCCCCTGGCACAACCATCATCCAGGAAGGCGATGTCGGCGAGTCCTTCTTCCTGCTTGAGTCTGGCGAAGCCCAGGTCTTCAAGCGCGGCGTAGATAGCGCCGTCAACCAATACCAGAAGGGCGACTACTTCGGTGAGCTAGCCTTGCTCAACGATGCTCCTCGCGCTGCCTCAGTCGTCAGCAAGACCGAGGTCAAGGTCGCAACACTCGGAAAGAACGGCTTCCAGCGACTACTTGGGCCCGTTGAGGGCATCATGAGACGGAACGATCCCAGCAAGGCTGCCTTCGAAGGCGATCATGTGGATCCGCTATCCAAGACTTCATAAGCGTGTTCTCTCAGGATTAGAAATACAGAATGCTCCACTCACACGGGAGGTGAGCGGCACTGTTATACACAGACGGAAGACTAGGGCGTGGACAATTGCGGCCGGGTGTGGTCCTGTCACTCTTCGGCGTTCTCGCATGTATTCCTACACTTCCTACTGTCACTAAACTTCGCTTAATGCCATGGAAGATGATACAACTTCCCCTCAGATCAGGAACGAGCTCTGGTATGAGCTGCTCTGTTACCTATACTCCACTGCGTACGATACTCATGCTTTAGACTTACACTTTCATGCTTCCCTTGGGCGACGATCAACATGTGACGTAGTATATAAGTTGCCAGGAAATATCCACGATGGTTTCCGCAACCCTCCAAGTCTGCGCTGCGTAAATGCCCTCATGTGCTCCTGCCCTCGCTCGCTCGCTCTGATGTGACATAATCACGGTGGCCCGTGCGTTGCCAATGGCGCTACCAGGCAGTCCGGGATGCAGGTGCGCTCTTCCCCTCCAACACCACACTCAATGGTCTGAGAGCGCTCTCACAACTCTAACATCACAGCAACACGAGCTCTGATCGAGACAACACGAAAATTTTATTCTGCAAGAATAGCCATCCTCCTCTGCCAAGTGCTTCTGCTCCACACCGCCTGGTGATCGTCATGCAGTCATCGTGGCGTTCGCCTCTGAAGACATGGGTGTTCAATGCGTGATAGCGTATGTGGATGAAGACTCGTAGGTACGTCCATGATGGTACCTGGGAAAAACTGTCGATATGCTGCTCACGATCCCTAACAGAGCTTCAGGCGATCGAGGGCGGGCTACTTATGGCTCGCAGCTGTACACGCTATGAACACTAACGAAGCGTCTTTCGGTTCTCCATATACTTCATCGCGATTACTACGCCGTTGGTAATACTAGCAAGAACGTAGCACATCTCCACAAGACGCTTCGTGCCGTTAACGACTCGTCCTAACTACCTACCGAGGCATTGCTGCTTACAGCTCTCATGTATCAACAAAGCAAAAGAGCGACGGCAACCCCGAGCAAACGCGGGCGAATGCAATTCTCGTGAATGGAAACTCGCGCTTCACATCAACTGAAGAAGAAGTGATCGACTATATCTACTTTTCTGGGCAGCAAATCGTCATGTGCGCTGCCTCACAGCCCCGTTCCTCAAGACTTCGCGATTTCCGATGCAGTGTGCAGCATGCAGCATCTTGCATGCAAGATCGCAATGTTCAGAGCGTTGCTTTTGAACGATACGGGCACGGCAGACGCGCCTAGTTGATAGTGTAGCAGCGGATACCTACCCCTGCATACACTATGACGCATTCGACGGACCAATGTCTCTGCGAATCTCAGTCTGAGCTTACAATTACAACGGGCTGATGCAACTGGACAGGCGGTCTCAAAATCTCAAAGCGATCCAATGACCGGAAGCTGTGCATTTCTCATCGCGTGCACCTGCAGCTTATATGCAGCAACCGGGGTGGATGGACACTAAGACTAAACTGGGAAAATGGGTCTATTATCTACAAGCATGCCAACGCCGTTCACGCACAACTTGGCCGTATCTTCGTGGTTCAAATCGCGCGTGTCGGAGTGTGCGGGCGTAAGGAAATCGGTCTGGCTGCTCCAAACTAGCATGAAATACCCATGTGAGTATCTGGAGACCTATCTAACTCTCCCTCGCGGGTCTGTCTCACTTCGTTGCAGTACGCCTCGGTAGAAACTCTTGGCATCATCAAGAGATGTTGTAGCGGTCTGTATGCCGTAGCAGGCATGTCCACGTTCCCGGCGCTCGGTCGTTGATGATGGTGCTGCACGCATCAGCCACACACTACGTTGAGGCTACTCCTTCCCTCCCGCAACGTTCTGCGGGCCAGGGAGCTTGTGGCGCACATCGGATTTCGTACGGGACGATGGGCGGTGACCGCATTCGCTAGGAAAAGCGACTATGCTCCACTGCCTGACATCGATTCGGTATGTACTGTGGCAGGGTAGTCATACCGGCGTGCGCGACGTACAGTTGATCAAGATCACACTGCAAAGAGAATGTCCACGTTGTACGCTGCGAGATCCACTTTTGATCCTCGATACTGGCCTATTTTGGGTTGGGTATGGTTCATGAAACATGGACCTCCATCCACAGTTGTATGGGGACAGCCGAGATCAGTTCGGCACTGGAGTCCCTTTGGTGTGTCCCAGTGTGGCTGTGGCATGTGGCTTCAAGGTAGGTTAGCACTGATCTGAAGCATCGCATACGGTACCTGGATCTTACGTTATCTGTCGACTGCGTACACATCCCTCTACTTATGACCTAAGATCGTTCGCGATACATAATGTCTCAAGCAGCATCAACTCGATTCTTTCCACAGCTCTCGAACCGCCTACAACTTCGCATCGCACTTTCGACATGGCCTCATCCAGCGATCAAAAGGCATCCAAGAGACGCGCCGGACGCCAACGCCAACCACCCCTTGCACCTGGACCTCCATTCCAGTTTGTCGTCGCCAGCCACCCGGATGATTTCAAGGAGGTGGAGATCATGAGAAAAGTGCGGTCGCACGTCATGTACACACACCGCGAAACCTTGTCACCTACGGACACAGCTGGCAGTCGAGAAGGCAGTAGCACACCAAATGTCACGACACGCACACCTAGCCCAGCGACAGCCAGTACGAGCAGCATATCACAAACAAGTGCTTTACAGGCAGCCACTTCCTCAAGACATCATGGCAGTGGGTGGGAACAAGATGCGCATGGCATTCAAATACCATCACCATCTACCCACCCCGTGCGAGTGCTTGCCGCTCGGATACATTCCGCAATCACCGAAACATCCCCTCATGGCCAGACCCGAGCCTTCGATGAGGCTCCTGGGTACCCTTTCCCCGGGGGTAACGCTCCGCGGCATGAGCTGTTGGAAGATTTGAAGCGTGAATGGATTAGCACTACCACTTTCTACTGTTACGGTTTGTCTCTTTCTTTCTCTACATCAAACACTCACTGATGGCAGCAGATCAAGCGTGGATGCAATACGTTTGCGGCAATCATCTTTCGTTCCTTAGCCACGTACACGCGACACTGGTCTATCAAGATCTCGACGACGGCCTACTATACGACAGTGATCTTACTGTATATGCGAGGACCAGGATGCTGGGGCTGTTTCATGGCCGACTGGACACTGATGATACCACCATCCTCAGCATACTCCATATGCTTATCAGCGAAATCGGTAGCCCTGAAAAAGATGCTTTTGGAGTACATCAGGATGGCTTGGTGACCTGTGTAAGGAGTCGACGAGACGGGCTAGGCCCGAACATTGCGACGTTCATGACCTTGTAAGTTCTACTTGCTCAATTTTTGCTATCCACTAATTCGGCCAAGGGTCATGCTCACTTGTGCCGTCTGTCGCGGGCAGAACGAGTCGGCGGAACTCACACCACGATCGTCTTCTGAAGCCTGGGTCGGTCACAACAGTCCGATCTCGCCGCTATTAGCCTCCCAGGAGCACATACCCCCTCTATACCACAACGGCTCAACAACTACCAACGACATCATCCGAAAGATGCAGAGGTGTACCTACATCTTCCTGGCAAGATGGACGCACAAAGGTGACCCTCATATGATTTCAAGCGGCCAGATAGCGACATGCGACGCAGAACTACAAGACATATATTCCGATCTGCTTCTACTGCCCTCTGCAGAATACGATACACAGCCTGACTGGATCTACGAGAGCTGTCGTATTGCTGCTCTGATCTACTGTAGATCGGTAGTTCATGGTGCAACACTTGCGGATTCGGCAAATATCATGCACGCAAGCATATCTGGCTCTAGCTCCGAAAGCGTTACTCTCCTTGCAGCCCTACATTCTGCTCTCGCCAAATCAGAGGTCCAAACTTGCTGGGGATTCGACCTATCTGGCGCTTTCCTCTGGGTAGCTCTTGTAGGCGCAGCGGCGTCATGGTCCGCACCGCACTCCTCTTCAGATGAGGCATTGCAGGCTTCAGCTTGGATGAGGAAGTGCTTTGCGCTATATGCAGTCAGAGCGGCAGTCTCGGTTCCTTTCGACTGTGCTGACGCCACGATACAAGCCTTGCGCACAATGCTGCAGGTCCGGCGGTTTATAACTGTCAAGATGGGCCCGGCCCTCCCTTAATGAGGTCATCGCGCATCTCCATACTTGTTGTAGGTGCTTGTATTCTCACTTTCCTAACTCGTCATCTGTATAACAGTCGTTTCATTCACGTCACTTATTTCATTGGTCGAAGTCTGATGGCTGCTACAGCCGCGGAAGGACCTCGCAGTCAGTCTCATCTTTTGTCATCTCTACGCCTACGCCGGTTCGTACGACTGGGGTCATACATGCAATTTTCCTTGTCAACTTTTCGGTTTTGTATTAGCGATTTCACATTAGCTTGTCTTCAGAGCACGATGCTCAGAATCAAATTTCATGCTGGTCGTGCAAGAACATTCGCCCTTTGGCTACTGTCATCTTTCCCCATGCAATTCAATCCAACACCATAGTGTACTAATCGGGATACGCGCAAGTCGTCTCCCCGGCCGAAGCACGTTGGAACGGTCGGGCAACAGCCGAGCAGCGCCCTGCAGCCCATAAGGCTGAATCGCCAGTATCTCACCGTTCGTACATTATAACCGAATGAACCAACCGAGGAGCAGCGCGGCAAAGGGACGAATGTATCAGGCAACTCGTGACGACCAAGGCCATAGCACAGTCCACTTACGGTCAGATTCTAGGCCCTGGACACCTTAAACAATCCTTCCTCCGTCCCATGAACCAGTCACACAGCCTTCCGCACCCCCACCGTCAGCGAGGGCTACACCGCAGCGACCATCTCCACGACGACCGACCGAGTCAGTGAACTGGTCACTAGCCACACCACAGCCACAAGTAATCGCGAATGCAGTAACACGCGCGGCACGGTCTCACACCACCTCCCATCTTACACCGTAAGTTGGGCCAACGGACCAAATGCTCGCGCCGAAAAAAATACGCCATGGGGATACCGATGATTACCACCCTTGCCACGCTCCCTCCTGCCATGCAATATAGGGCTGAGCAGGGAACCCGATCCTTCTGCCTAGCGAACCAAAGTTTGGACGTTTTGTGGCGACCTGCGCTTGCTGCGTCCTGCGGGCTGCGGGTTGCGGTATGCAGCCTTGTGGGGCAGGGCTGCGCACAGGTTATGGAGGGGTTCCAAGGTTGTGGCGGGGGTTTACGCCGCTCAGTATGCTGGCCACACGTTGCGTGTATGCTGCGTGGCTGCGTTTTGTTGGGGTGCGTGCTTACTGTGACAAGATGGAGATAACGGTGGATGGAGAGGGGACGCGTTTTGTGTCGGACGGCGCCGACGGTGTAGTACAGTGTGTGGACCGAGGTTCTCATTCATTTTCTTAGGTGGGCTTAGAGGGTGTCGGGACTAGTTTTGAGTGCCGTGCAGGCCTGTATACAGGGTACGTACAATGGGAACTTGTATGCGAGAAGACGGGAGGTAGAGTTGTGTGTGTTATCGCCTGGGCATGTCTTGGATCAATGATCTCTGCGCCACTTGTTGGGATGTACTTGTAAAATGGATTTGTGAATTGCACCTGCACGCCATGCATATAACCTCACTTTCGCTCAAGAAACCAAGCCACGTGTACGCCCATCCCATGCATATATACACCTCCGCCATTGACTTCCTTTTCCGTATCCACCCTCTCACAGCGCATCCCACCCCTCCTCAAACAACGTCTTCTTAACCTTGAGCTCCTCCGCCCCAAGATACAGCGGCCTAACAACCTGCATACTACCCGTCCCCAGCTTAACGCTCTGCCCCATGATAATACACTCACTAACACCATCAATCGTATCCGTCTTGCCCCTCGCCGCCGCCTCAAACAAATGATCCGGCGTCTTCTCAAACGACGCAAGCTGCAACACGGAATCCCTTGTCTTCTGCAGTCCAAAACGCGTGATACCAAAGACCTCGCCCTTGAACGTCATGACATCAGCGAGAAGCTGCATGTGACGCGGATCAATGTCCATGTTACCCATGACATCTCCGATTTCACGCACAATGGTTGCGCGGGCGGCTTCGATACCGAGGACGGTTTTGACTTCCATGACGTGGTTGGACTTTGTGTTGTAGGGCTCTATTCCGGGGGTTGTCATGCAGTCGCGGAGGCCGTAGCCTTCTACGAGGAGTTGGCATTCGTACTGGCCTTGGGCGTTGGGGCTGCTTTCTTTCTTGATGATGGCGCGCGTGCAGTCTGGGTAGCCTTTTATGACGACGTCGGGAATGAGGGCTTTGACTTGTTGGACGCGCTCGAAGAATTCCTTGTGGTTGCGCGAGGTTTTTGTGGGGCGCTTTTTCGCGGCGTAAGGGTCGGGGACTTCGACGCGGATTATGGACGAGGAGATGCGGACGTTGGCGCCGGCTTTGCCCCATTTGAGCGGCTTGTGGGCGTTGATTGCTGCGGCGATTTCTTGGGGTGAGACATCGACGAAGAGTTGGTTGATGGTGTCCCAGTCGATGCGCATGGCGATGTAGGCGCCGTTGGGGTGCCACACATCTTCGACGTAGGAGATGACGTCGCGCAGGTACGTCTTTTCCACACGCGCCTTGACGATTCGCGCAGCGGATTCGGAGACCTTATTGGACAGCTCGCAAGCGATGACGGGAGTGGA
Organism: Alternaria infectoria; assembly: GCF_024043175.1. Taxonomy (NCBI): domain Eukaryota; kingdom Fungi; phylum Ascomycota; class Dothideomycetes; order Pleosporales; family Pleosporaceae; genus Alternaria; species Alternaria infectoria. The sequence goes on along the minus strand of NW_026250693.1, from coordinate 625,757 downwards.
GATGGCGGACGAGGCGTTGATGATTTCCTTGATACGGGGTACACCCTGGGTGATGGACATACCAGCGACACCAGCAAAATGGAAAGTCTTCAGTGTCATTTGCGTTCCGGGCTCACCAATAGACTGAGCACCAATAGCTCCAACGGCGTGACCGGGCTGTACTCGTGATCGATGATACTTGGTTAGGCAAAGCGTTATGAAGGCCTCGAGCGCGCTGTGTGAAATCTTCGCAATTCCATCAGCGAGACCGTACTTTTCAGCATCGGCTGCGGACTGCTTTCTGTCCTTCCTGCGATCGGGTTGCACCACTCCCAGGTAGGCAAGAGTTGTTTCGAGCTTCTGTGCTTTCTTGAAGATGTAGTCTTGCACGGTGTCGAGGAAGTCACGCAAAGACTCTTTTTGGTCGATGCCACCATCAGTCCTGTCGCGATACTCCAGCGGCGTTACGCCGTCGAGCTTGAACCTAGGATATTTGTTTCGTTCGGTATTCAGCTTTGCTTCTGTGTACTCCTTGACCTCCTGTGGCGTCAGGCCCGACTCGGAGTTGTCCCACGTCGACGTTACGGCGTGAGAGAATGTCCTGTCGAAGTGCACAGGTTTTGCCTTGCCCTCCATGTCTACAGGATCGAGGTTGTCGTCTCCGTACTGGAATTGGACTACGGTTCCAGAAGAGTTCCGAACAGTATCGTCGTATTGTGCAGAGAGATCTTCGAGTGATTTCATCAGTCGTCTACTCATGTAACCAGTCTCGGCGGTCTTGACAGCTGTGTCGACCAGACCTTCACGACCACTCATAGCGTGGAAGATGAACTCGGAAGGTGTCAAACCCGAGAAGAAACTGTTACTGACGAAACCTTTCGATGCGGGCTGACGAGCGGCTTTGGGGAAGTGAGGTAGTGTTCGGTGGTGGAATCCATCTGCGACACGAGCACCACCAATCATTTGTTGTCCGACGGAAGCAACCATTTGAGAGACGTTAATGTTGGAACCCTTGGAACCGCACTTGGCCATGAGCAAGGGTGAGTTCCATCTGCTGAGCTCTTCGAAACAGATGTCACCAGCCGCTTGACGTACACCGGACAAGATACCACCAATCCTGTTCTCCATCGTCTGCTCTTCGTCGCAACCGGGATCGCGCTGCAGCTTACCCTCCTTGAAGTCCTTGATCAACTTGTCGCACTTGGCGTAAGCCTCTTCGACGAGATCCTGCTTCTTCTTGTTCAACTTCTCTCCGGGGGTAACGTCGCTGATGCCGAGAGAGAAGCCGTTGTTGGAGAGCCAACGTGCAGACAGCTTGGATAATCTGTTCATGCCCTGCACGGCGTGATCGGGGCCGAAATCTCTCATCATGACGTAGAACACCGAGTCTTTCTTACCGTCACCAACTGTCGCCTTGTCCATCACACCGCACATGACCTCAGAGTTGCGAATGACAAGATAAGCATCGTTCTCATTCAGATCGGGAGCTTGGTCGGGGGTATTCTTGAACTGCTTGCATGCGGCTTCGAGGTTGATCAACACCCTGCACCCCTTGTATGGCTTCATCAGCAGGTTGAAGACCTGCTTTCCAGTCCAGAGTGCCTGTGGCTTCCATACAACAGGTGGTGGGATGTCGATAGGGTGCTTCTTTCCTGTATCAGGGTCGAAGGCTCCTTCTCCGTTAAACATGTAGTTCACAATCTGACAGAACGTCCGTCGATCGTAAAAGTTGTTCTTGTTGCTGAGGAGATACGCTGCAGTAATGAAGTCCTGAATGGCCGCAATGATGGGTGTTCCGTTCTTGGGGGTCGCAAGGTTGTATTTGACACCCATGAGCTCGGTAGCCTCGGTTCGCGCTTCTTCGGTTTGTGGAACGTGCAAGTTCATCTCGTCACCGTCGAAGTCGGCGTTGTAAGGATTGCAGACACACTCGTTCAGGCGGAAGGTTCTCCAGGGGCGGATTTTCGCACGATGACTCAAGATACTGAGCTTGTGTAGGGAGGGCTGCCGATTGAAGAGAACAATGTCACCGTCTTCAATGTGTCGCTCAACGATGTCGCCAATTCTGAGTCGCTTCGAAGTGGCCTCTAGTTTCTCGCCTGTGGTATCGAATCGTGAAAGACCGATAAGTGACGTCTTGTTAGGCTCCTTGTTTGGTCCCTGATCGCTGATGATGTAGTTGGCGCCGGGATACTTGTTCGATCCATTCTTCACCAATCTCCTCAGCTTGTCAATGTTGTATCGTGTGGCCTTTTCGGGGTATGTGAGGTTCTTCGCGATGCGCTGCGGGACAGCGACTTCGTCGATGCTCAGATTCGGGTCGGGACCAATGACAGTACGACCAGAGAAGTCGACACGCTTTCCAGAAAGGTTCTGACGGAATCGGCCACCCTTTCCCTTCAAGCGCTGGGAGAAACCGCGCATGGTCTTCTGAAGACCCTGTTGTTTCAGACCAGGCGCGTCGCTGTTGATGTACATTGCGATCTGCAGCTGCAGGAAATCCCACTGCTCCATCAAAATTTGGAGGGGAAAGCCTCGCGCCAGCCCAGCGCGTATTATGCTGCTGATCTGGCATATGTCTCCGATCTTGTTGGTCACATCGTCCTCGGTCGCGCCGCCTTCCTGCATCACGGACGGGCGGAGCGCGACTGGTGGTACAGGCATGTACTCCCAGATCAACATCTCTGGTCGCGCATCCTCGGGTATCATAGCCAGCAGCTCGCAGTCCTCCGGTGATATCTTCTTGAACAGGTTGAGCGCCCTCAGCGGATGCATGTCGTCCACAGCCTTCTTCAGGTGCTTGTCCAGATCGGGGTTCGCGGATTTGGCGGTATCGAAGGACTGATCGAACTCGACCTTGCCGGCGGGTGGCTTCTTCGTCTTCGCGGTGGATCGGTTGAAGGCATCGTATCGGTTGTGGATGATCTTGAGCGGGTGGCCGGGGACCTTGCGGACGGTGCCCTGCAGGGCGTTGCAGTATGGGCACGTCTTCTTCTTTCTGCAGTCGTCGAGAATCTTCTTGGTGACTGCGCCCTTGCGCAAAGTGTCCATGTCGGGCCGGCGCATACTGCGCAAGTATCTCCGTCGCTCCACCTCATCCAGCAGCACGCGCGAACAGTCTTTGCAGATGCAGTTGAGCACCTCGATGATGTGCTTCAGGTAGCCCACGTGGAATGCCGGCAGCGCAAGCTTGATGTGGCCGAAGTGGCCGTTGCACCTGTCGAGGCCTTCGCCACACGTTCCGCACTTTCCCTGCTTGCTCGAGATACCCATGTGCGTGTCCATGGGCCCGTTGGCCGTGAGCGAGCGCGTGCCATCGGCGGCGGGCTGGAGGTCGTAGACATTGCGGTCCGAGACTTCGAGGACGGCCTGGTTCACGATGTCCTGGTTGGAGTATATGCCGAACTGGATGTGCTTGATGCGCGCGGGGATGCGGTCCACGACCTGCTGCTTGGCCGAGCTGCGCGGCGCCTCCATGGTGGCGGGGGGTGGTTATGCGGGGTCGCTGAGGTGAGTTGATGCTACCGGGAGTCGTCGCAGTGGTCGTCGTCTCGCATAGTCGTCGCGTCGTGAGTCATTATCCGAGTGACAATAGAGTGCAGCAGCAACTTTCTCGTCGCGCCGCTGCAGATTTCAGGGTGGGGAACCTTCCCGTTGCGCTAAACCCACTAATGCGCCCTACTGCGGGCTGATAAGCTGATAGTACCCCGGAAGGCAGTCGTGACCAGGAGCATCACCGCCTGGTGGCTGCCTCACCATTGACCGTCTCTCTGCCCCGCCCATAGTGACGGCGAGGTTTGCAATAACTTCGCGTGAATTACTCGCTTTACCCTTCTTCCCACTCCTTATACTCGAGCAGCACCTTTATCTACACGTTACTGGTTGCTCCTGCCTCCTGGCCCACGGTACTACCTACACAGCGTCCCCGCTCAACCTCACCCCGCTCAACTGCTCCGCCTCCCAACCAAGGCTGTATTCGCGTCACTGTCTGGCGAGACGCACTTCTCTCTCCTCATGAGTTCAAGTAGGCTTCTCATCGCACCATCTTCCATGTTCTTTCCCCGTCTCACTGACACCCCAGTCTTCCGTATCGTCCTCCGGGACGCAAAGCGGTACGACACGTACGAGACCCGTGAGTTCGACCTGCCGCTCAACAGCGAGTTCCCTATCGGTCGAGCGTCCAGCAACGCAGCCAAGCAAGAGCTCATGGCCGCACCTCATAACGCCTTCATCGACAGCCCCGTCATATCCCGCCAGCACGCCGTTCTCTCGGCCAACGCAAACAGCGGCGTTCCGGAAGTCTACATTACCGACAAAGGCTCCATGCACGGCACCATGCTGAACGGTCAGAGGCTCTCTGCCAACACACCCACCAAGCTGGACGATGGCGATGTCCTGCAATTCGGCACTGACGTTAACCGTAATGAGGGTACGTCCTCGCGTAGGCCCTCCAAACCTCCTCTTACCCTACCTTCTGAGCTGACACCAACCCACACAGAGTTCTTCGTAGCCCGCACCTACACTTTCGAGTCGCAGCTATCACGCCCCTTCTCTCTCGGCTTCACCGTCCCTGATGCCGAAAGTGACGAAGAGGAAGTTGCAGAGCGCCGAGGCAGCCAGATCGATCCTTTCGTCATCGACGACGACTCCGACGCAGCTGATGACCAATCGGAGGCCGACGACCAAGAAGAGGTTACCATGATCATGGATCAGGTCCTGCACCCGAACGAGCATGGCCACACTCTCAGTGTTAGTCAGGACGACTACCCAACGTCCGCAATGCGCACCACTCTTCCCAACGAGGACTACAACCCAGAGAGCTTTGCGTCCCGCCGTGACGACTCCCTCGAGCCTGCCAGTCCAAACCCTTCTAGCGATGGAGAAGACGTGGCCGCCCTTGGTTCTGATTCGGACAGCGAGGCTGGCAGCATCGATAGTTCCGAGATGCTGTCTGACTCCGAGCCCGAGATTCAGGATTCAGAGGACGAGGAAATGGAAGAGGTTGAACACAAGAAGCCCACCACATCCTCATCCAACAAAGAGAACGAGGCGTCAATCCACAGCCAAGTACCCCAAACTGTTCACTCCTTCCCGCGCGATACAACGACGCTTTCGCTCTCGGACGTATACATGCCGCAAGACGTAGCCAACACACAGCCGTCGCTACCACGCTTGTACATGTTCGGCATGCAGGGCTCTGACGGCAACTCCATGTCGAACAGTAACGTCTACGGAGATAACGCGCCTCCACCTCTGCCGCCACGTCCCTCGGCGTCTAGGGCAGCACCATGGTGCGATTCGAACTATCGCTCCTTCAGGGAAGTGGCCGATCTTCAGGAATGGTACTCCGAGGGCGTTCCGCCAAACTACTTGGGCACCAACTTTGGCGACCGACCGTCCCTGTTCAGTCCGGCTCCTCTTGCCCCGATGGCAGAGGCGAATGAGGCTCGTGCTCCCATGCCCCAATTCACTCCTTATCCTAGCCAACCCATGCAAGCGAGTCGTCTGCAGACACCTCCACCATATTTCGTACCCGACTTCGAGACCTCCCCGCCGGTGCAGCCAGGTCGCCGTACCAAGGTATCCATCGAGGAGATCGTTGAGGAGCAGCCGCCTACGCCAGAATCTGTAAAGGATTTGAAGCGCAAGGCAGATGTACTTGAGGCAGACGAGCCAGAAGCCGTTCTTGACGAAGTATTGAAGGCCGCCATTGGCGATGAGCATGCAACCTCAAACTCAGTAGCTGCTGTTCCAGTGGATGATGCTGCTGCAATCCAGACGGCTGCCATTATTGCCCAGCGTCCCAAGAAGACTCCCCGCTCAGTCCTCAGCAAGGTTCTCAACAAGGCTGCGTATCCCTTGCTTGGTGCTACCGGTGCTGTAGTCTCATTTGCTCTTCTTTCCACCCTCCCGGATGCCTTCTTTGTGTAGGCTATGATGGACCTGATGGCAGCAGTCCATCATTCTTCTTTTCCGGTGTTCAGGGTAAGGCAAGGTGTACATGGCGGGGCGATTCGGGATCATGATATCGGTGGGAGCATCTACGGATAACGGCAATTAGTGCTAACGGCGTTTCGAGAGACGTCAGAAGAGTCGGGTCCTGGATTATGGGTGGTGTGTGCTTCGGGATCCACTGGCGTTGTGTGTTTTTTTCCTCATGTCACGCCATGGTGCATGACCATATTACCTTTGGTTTGATAACGAGTTATGTGCAAGAATCTCCCTATTAGATGCTACTGCGTGTGTTGTCTAAGTGATGCGGAATGAAAGATTGGGTTTACGCGAAGCTTGAAATTCTTCGGGACGCTAAACCTCAAGCGACTCGTGTTGAGGACCTCGGGAGCTCCACACCCACGTGGAGGACCCAGACGTCACGTCTTCATTTCTGTCAGACCGTTTCATGGTAGAGTACGGGTACGTGTACCAGATCTCATGTTATTGTTCTTGTTGTTGTGTATTTGGTGTAAACAACGTCTTTCGCAAAACCTCTTTCCTAGCTACCAACCGCGACGCTCCGCTGGATCCTCACGCTTCTGAAGACGTCTGGTGGACTGTCACTGTCTTCTTGATAGCATTCCAATCCTGCGTCTCCCTATCCAAAACAGCCGCCTCGCTCCCCTGGGTACTACCCCGGTCTTCACCCGACCTCATCCCTGTGACCCTCGTCCTAACCTTCGTCGAGACCGACGTCCAAAGCGGCTTCAATATGGGCAAACAAGCACACAAGACCGCAGTACAAACATGAATGCTAGTCCAAAGCTCGGTGGCATGATAGAAAACTGATCAACGTCAGCATAAACGACTCTCAGTATCAAAGCAATAGAAAACCTACTCTCATTCGGATCCTCTTTCCGCCTCGTATAAAACTCAACAATCCTTACCACATTCGTAACCACAACAAACCCACCCAACGCAAAAACACTCACAAGCTCAACCTTCGCCCTCCTTGCCATCTGCAGCGTAAACGCCGTGCGAATCGGCACAAGCAAGATAGCCAAATCGTTCGCCGCGTCGAGCGCGAGAAAAGCCTGGAATACTTGCGGCCATTTTCCCTTCCATTTTTCCCGCTCAGCAGCCACTTTGACGGCTTCAGTTGGGCTATGGGAGCTGACGACGAAGGAGCGGCAGACGAAGATCATGGCGGCGACGGCGGTGGCCCACCAGAGCGAGGTGAAGATTATTAGGTAGAGTGAGGCGCGCTGGTGGAAGGTGCAGGTGCGGAAGATGCGCCGGTAGAAGAGGAGGATGGAGAGTTTGCAGGTGAATTGGGACCATATTCCGAGGAGGAAGGCGGTGAGCATGGCCTTGCGGTATTGGATCAGCCGCGGGGAGGCAGCGGTCAAGTGCATGTCTAGAATTTCGGTCTTGGTATATGGTCCAAAGTTTGTGAAGCTCTCTGTCGTGAAAGAGTCAGTTCAAAGTCGGTGCTGCCGCAGTGCTACTGATTTACCGTGTAGGGCGACGATGATGGCGGCCCAGTAGACGATCAGGGTCCATACGATAAGATAGTCGTCTCTTCTAAGACCTTGTTTCGTCGATCGTTTGGCGTAGACGCGTGTGCAGACTGTGAGGCCGGCGATGAGACAGCAGATGAAGTGAGCGACGGCTATTTGGCCGTGGTAGTAACTTAGACCGAGCATTGTGGTGGAGAAGTCGCGGTCAATGATCGATGGTCGCGGTTTCGAGTTCAGAACACTTTCTAAAGCTCGGGGAAAGCGCCGTTTTACTTGGAGGGGCGTCAATGTGCAATTAAATCGCAGCAGTGCATATCCAAGGTTCAAGATTGGGGCAATATATACGAAGACGGGAAAATCGACCGCGACGAAACATGAGTAGACAAACGGGCGCGATCGTTGTCGAGATACGAAGCCAAGCTCGGTATCCAAATTGGGGAAGAAGACGGATATAGGGTGACCGCGCGATTGTCGGTGGTCACACTGTGTCACCCAAAAGACGTGGTCCGTTTGCTAGCGATCTTCGTTTTACAGGCTATTCCAAATGGGTCATGTTTACCTCTCTCTTTCACTTCTCACTTCGTTTTGATGAAGTCGATCAGTGCGCCGAACCAGCCGAGCGTAACTAGTATGATTTTTGGATGATGATAAAAACACTACGGAGCCGAACCTAGAGTTACGTTCCCACTCTTAGGCGTCACGATGTCTTGTCTTAGATCTACATCTTTTAACTCTTTTTTTTTTTATCTCTAGCATGCCTAACACCACTGTTTAGCTGTAGAGATAGCTTGTTCCCTAGAGATTTTGTGGGCAAGGCTGTTCTGCTATCTAATAGATGGCTGTCCTCGTGCTTCGCTGAAAGACCTGGGACTAACAGCCTTTCCCGTACTGAACTGTGCTCAAAAACAACAAAAGTATTGCGTCCCCCATGCTCACTTCATCTTGACCATCTCGATCCTCACACCCTCTGCCCATCTCGCGACGATCACCATCCTAGGGACATCGGTCCTCCAATAGCGGCCTCTATCGCGGTATCAACTAGAGGATCGAACTCCCCAACATCGAACGCCAACTGCTTCAGCGGACCCATCGCTTGTTCCATGAGGCTGATGTGTCTTCGAAGCAGTCCGATCATCTCCTGGGGCGCCCGTGCTTCTCTTTTGCGTTTCGTCAGCTCACTCTTTGACTTGCCAATCTCCCTGTAAAGAGGGAGAAGTTCTGCGATGAGTTTTCTCCTCCGCTCATGGTAGTCGCGTTCATCGCTGCTGTTATCAGAGTCGCTGCTTCCATGATCGCGCTCTCTCTGGTGTAGTTGATCTGTGTCTCCGTCTATCGGCGCGTCACTTGCTGCTGGTATCCTTTCGTGATCGAGATCATTGGGAGGCGAATAAGGAGGGGGCGCCGGGTGACTCGAGAGTCTATCATGATCCGTGTCTGCATAGACGTCGTTCGTCTCCGCGGTATACTGATGTGTTACGTAGTTGTTCTGCCCCATAGTGGCAAGACAGCTTCGAGCAACATCCACCTGGGTCTCGGCTTCCTGGAGTCGCGCCCTGCATTTCTGGAGCTCAACTTGGCGCTCCTTGATTTTGTTTTCTCGCCGTTCGAGTTCGGCCCTGCGTTCCTCAACTATGGTCGCACAAGTCCTCGTGACGCCTTCCATCGCCTCGGTATGTTGCCGTTGCATCTCAAAGCCTTCCCCTGCACGTAATCTTAGTGTTGGTCTTGTTTCGATTTCTCATTGGTGTAGGCTCCGTACCTATAGCGTTGTCTGCCGACCCATCGTACGTCAATGACGGATTGGATGGAGTCCTGCACATGATGCACGGAGATGTCTTGCCGGAGTTTTGTGAATGTTTTTCGAGTTTTTTATTGTGTTGGGTCGTTGTGCACGATAAGAATGATGTTGGTGTATCGTGGGAATGTCGTGGAATCAGAACGAGGAGGTTGTGGATTTGTTATTGTAAAAGCTAAGGTGCTAACTACTAAGGAAGGAGAGCCTATGTACCCGTGAGGTAATCACGTGACACAGCGCGTCGACCTACCTAGGTAGGTACAGCATGCCCACGAACCAATCGTAACTTACAAATTATGCAAATTACCAGTACTATAGGTCAACGAGAGCGCGAATATTGCGACGACTGATATAGGGTTGGACAAAACTCGTTTACGAACAGAGCCGTGTTGAGGTGCACTATATGCACGCGATATCATTTGCTCAGGCACGGTTCAAAGATGCCCGGGCAAGAACGCCGCACTATTCGCCCGCGCCCAACTTCCATCGTGCGCTACAACCACCTCTACCTCTACAGGGCTTCCACCTTCCTCACGGACAGTCCCTTGCTTCAAGAGCCTTGCTATTGTTTCTACGGTAGCTGCTGCAGCATCAGTGTCAGCATGCACACTTCTCAAACCACCTTTCCCATCGTCGTAGAGCGCGATACCCTTCTCGCCGCTCAGGATGCGTGGGTCATGGCAACAGTCGCCGCCGAGGTATACCCACTTCTTCGGTCCTGTTCGAGCGAGAAGGTTGATATGTCCGAACAAGTGCCCTGGTGCATCGATGATGAATAATGATCCATCCCCATAGAAGTCTATGGAGGCGGGAAACCCCGCCAGCGGCTTCCACTCAAGTTCTTTTGTCTGGTTCTTGAATGCGCGGGAAGCTTCTGCCTTACGAACAGGTGGTAGCTCACTTGTTCGGTCGGCAGGCAACTCATCAGGATTGAATATCTCGGATGGATAAAGTGGCCCGCCACCGTTCGCAAGAAGATGCATAGTCCCACTTCCGACCACAAATCGCGCTTTTGTGAAATCGCTCGGTGTACCCACATGGTCCCAGTGAACATGGCTCAGCATCACCACGTTCACATCTTTTGGGTCAAGTCCCCCTCTTTGCAGGCTCTCAGCTGCATCCGGACTGACACTAGTAGGCTGTCGTTGCGCGATATGATGCTGTTGTGCTTCCCGGTAGCCAGAGAAGTCGCGTTTGAGACCGAGATCGAAGACGAGATTTGATGAACCGTGTTGAATCAGGAATGAGAGAGACGGGACTGTCGCACGTCTTTCTGGGTCGGCATCTGTGACGAAGAGTCTCTCGGGAAGGGTAAGTTGGCCGGCTTCGAGGGCTGAGATGGTAACGTAGGTTTGATTGTGAGCGGGTGCTGGAAGAATAACGCCGTCGGTACTTGACGCCATTGCGAATGACAGGAAGCAATAGCTGGTATCTGGGATGTTTCCGAAGCCATATTTGACACCAAATATGACATCGTTGTTGGAGAAACCGTGGTTGGGGAAATCGCTGGCATGTATTCCGTCCTGCGGCCCCACCTTGTCAACTACCCCGCACGCGGGGTCGACTCCTTTGAGATGTCGAGATCTGCTGAATTTATCAGTGGGAGTACAAGGTATATAGATTGAGACTCTGCTCAGACGTAGCCGAATGGCAACCCCCCGCTCCGTATCAATTCGAGAAGTTCTCAAAACAACATGTTGTTTGCTGTGCCCGAATCGATGCAAGCGCAGTACCTGGAGGCTTACAAGGAGCCGTACAGGCTACGATCAGTTCCAATTCCGAAGCTGGAGGAGCCGCATGACATCCTCATCAGGGTAGACGCTGCTTCGTATTGCCATACCGACTATGTCCTAGCGGAAGGACAGATGCCAGGATTGCCGAAATCTTTCCCACACATTGGGTGCCACGAGTTCGCCGGGACGGTAGTCGGTCACTTTCAGACGCCCAGCAAGGAAGCTAGCGCATTCGAGATTGGCGTAAGAGTTGGCGTACCGGGGCGTTCTTTCCATGCCTGTGGCTCATGTTTCGAGTGCAAGAACGAGCGCGTGGAGGATCCGGTCGCCATGGACGAAGGAGGCTACTCGGTGAACTGTATCAATGCTGAGAACAAAGGACTGAGCAAAGATGGAGGGTTTGCGCAGTATGCCGTTGTGGATGCGAGACAGCTATCACCCATACCAGACGGTCTGACCGCAGTAGAGACTGCTCCTCTGATGTGCGCCGGCGTGACCATATACGGAGCCCTCAAAAGATGCAGACTGAAGCAAGGCGACCGAGTCGGCATACTAGGAGCAGGTGGTGGTCTTGGCCATCTGGGCTTACAATACGCGGTCAAGATGGGGTACAAAGTTCTGGGTATTGAGGCAGCGGATGAGCCTCTCAAGCTTTCGCAAGATGTCGCCTCGAGATTGGATCCACAGCCGTATATCGTAGACGCTCGGAAAAAGAAGGCAGCGGATGTCGTTCAGGAAGTCGGCAGACAAGACAGCAAGAAGGACATTGGCGAGATGGGGCTGGATGCAGTGATCGTCCTGCCGGAAAGCCAGACTGCTTTTGACTACGGCATGGTCCTGCTCAAGTCGCACGGCACGTGCGTTGTGGTGTCATTCCCGGAGAAGGGCTTTCACATCAACTCGCACGACGTCGTGTTTCGGGATATCAGGATCATCGGCAGCCTGGTAGGAGGCAACAAAGTACTTCGTGAGATGCTGGAATTCTCCGCCGAACATGGTATCCGCGCTTTGTCGACTTCGTTTCCTCTGGCGAAGCTGAACGAGCTTGTAGACGAGTACCACATGGGCAGGGGTGGAAAGCTGGTGGTTGACATGGCCATTGAAGCGTAGATCGAGTAATAAGATACTTCCGCGCACTCAATGTTTGCCCACCGCCAAGCCCGAGACCAACTACATCGAGTTAGCGGCACGTGATTGCACGTGCAGACCTCGGGATGTGGGCCGGGGCCTCTCGATTTCGTGAGCGCCTGAAAGCTATGCAAAACTTCAAATATGGTGTTGCTCGAAGTAATACCCACTGCCTTCATGGTAACAGGTTCTTGTTAGCTTATAGCACCGATGGTCGAGAGTACCGCAATGTCCAGTAACGAGTCGATCATGAGCCAGCGGACTGACGTCACAAGCCGCCCGAACATCAACGTGAGGACTGTCAAACTAAGCCATACCACAGTCCTAGATACTTCAAACTTGACTACAGATATCGCATTGCCTGGCGTTGGCAATCTATTGCGCAGTACCTCCGCCTCCGGTCCCCCTATTTGATCTGGCTCTACGCCTATTAACTACGACGAAGTCACCTCGATCGTCATCGAAATCATCCAACTTAGCGTCTTTGTCTTCCTTTTCATCCTTTTCATTCTTGTCCTTCTTCTGTTGCTCAGTCTTCTTCTCCTTTATTGCGTCCAATTCCTCAATCCAACTCTTGACAAACACCACTTCCTCCTCTTCCAAGTCCTCACAAATACCACAAGAAAATGCGCTACCTGGCATACGGTTCCCATATTTGTCCGCGGGCCACGGATAGAAGTACTTGCAGTACCAACAAGCGTATCCAGAACAGCGGCGGTCGTCGCGCGTTGTAACAGTTGCGTCGGCGCACTCCGCCTCGCAAACCGGCAATCCACATGTTTGACATGGGCCGCCGGGTGAATCTATGGTGCCCGGTACGTTGAAGTGTGAGCATTCGTGACAGACCCATCCGCGGAGAGGGGGGTTGGACTGCGTAGTGTCAATGTCTTGACCTGGTAAGAGGAGTGGAGAATTGTGTGAAGAAAGAGGCTCTTACGTTTCGTGCCATTTCTGCAGACTGTTTGATTGCGAATAGCATAATTCTTTGCGCTGTGAAGATTTCCTGCTCCAGTATATCTTTCTCTTGCGTAGAGTTAGCACAAGAGTAGTTGGTACAGTTGAGGTAAACATACTGCTGACGACGTCCATGATGTCGAGTGATCGCTCTGTGTATGCAGGGACGGTATCAATAGGATGTCGGGAGCGAAAGGGCGACGTGCTTGTATACGTCAGGTGCAACGAGATTGTTCCTGCTGCGAAGTGGCTACCAGCACGTGGAAAGCTCAAGATCACGCTAGGATAGTGTCGCAACTGCGTTTGCTCTCGCTTTCAACGAAGTCTCCGGCTTCTGCTGCATGATGCACGTATACTTCCAACATTATTCCCAACAGTCCATCGCTACAACTTGACCACCCGCTTAATTGAGCAACAGCAATATGACGACACCCACTAGTAAGTCCCTTTCACCTTCTCTTCTCCCACACCACAGAGGTCGCTGACCCCTACCCAGAGCGCGAAATCCTCAACATCCCTTGCGATCTCACTAAAGCCGCCCACCTAGCGCTCGTGCAACTCGCGGTCCGAGATGCTCGCGCAGAGAGCCCAGCACAACGCGGGTGGATATGTCATCGCAGCTCCCACTACAACACGCCTGGGTCTCCCCATGTCTCATCCTCTCTACGCCGGTGCGGCCATATAGCCTGCCGGGATGTCTCACTCCATCTGCAGCTTGGTTCAATGAGCCTGAGTAATTACTACTTCCCTCTCCAATGGGCACTACGTGGTCAAATCTAATTCCAGTACAGACAATATACCAACCGCTTGTTTCGAGGTTCAGGTTACAACGAGGGAAGATGCGAGACATTATGGTTGGGTGTGTTTCTATTGCAGGGTGTATACTGCATGGGGTGCCCTTGGCGACTGCGGCGCTGCGCGTCTGGTATGTGCGGCGTGTGGTGACGTCAAGGAGAAGGAGGTTGTCTTTGTGAGGAGGAGTTTGGCGGGACATGCTCAGTCGTGGAGGGGGGTTGACGGGATGCAGACGAATGGACATAGTTGAAGATCAGTGAGACGGCCAAATGGTTGGGTAACTTGAGAAGCAATCGAAGCATTCATGAAAAACTGACCACCCTGGAGCCTACGTTGACGTTAGGTTGCCTACTTTGCATATTTTTACCTTGATATAGGCCGCAGGTCTCTTTAGTGTTCTGTTGTGCGAGGTGGTACCTAGGTGTGAGTATCGCGTTTTTTGTATGCCATGCAGTGTGAACCCAGTCGTAGTGCATACCTCGGGCGGTTTGATCTCGTATCCCGTATACCTAGGTAAGTAACGCACTATTCTCGTTTCGCTCTGTCACCGCGTCTGTCGCACACATGACATACAGTGACGTTAAGCGTTGACGCGTCTTCGATGGCATACGCCGTGGCACTACCTAGGTACAGTGTAGAGAAGCTGTCGATAACGTGAACATGGCACGGGTGTTATGATTCCGAATCCGATATGTGATTGCGCATTTATGATCGGATAAAAAGAGGCCTCTTATCGGGGGTTGTTTTGTCCGACGTGAACGAAATCCGAGCACCTCGCTCTTTTATAACAGTGCGCGGGGGCACAGGCAGCCCAGGAGCCAGGACGCTGCCATCGGCGGCTCATGTCTCCCGACGACCGGCCTTTAGCCGGACCCGAGACGCTCGCTTCCACCAACCTTTTGCGGGCTACTCGTATCGGTGAGTACAGCATTGTGCGTATCCAGCACACCGGAGTGGAAACTTATGCGCCAAATCCGACGATGACTGTCATCAACTTCAGGCAGACATGTTTGCAACACCTCTTATATGGGGAGCCTCTGCGTCTCGCTCTCCTTGAAATTTTCAATACAAACAGAAGCAAGCACGACTATCGACTTTCCATCGATTCTGATTTTGTCAGGTTCTGCCATCGTTTGGTGCATGCGTTATTTGTCTGGTCAGTGCCGTGTCATCTGTAGTTGCCTCGCCTCGCACTCGCACTCGCGCCTTGGTGTTGCGCAATCCATCCATCGTATCGGCCGTATTCCAGCCCCCCGGACGAAACGAGTCCGCGCTTTTGCGTCATCCACATTCGGGTCCATCGCCACCCAACCGAGAAGCTTAGATCGTGTGTTTTGCCTTATCAAGCCTAGTGCCGTCCGGCTCGGACAACGGCTTGCCCTTGCACTACAAGGATCTCTAATCTTCTAGGCCCGTGGGTGGCGCGCTGAAGGATCTCAAAGGAATTGCAGGAGAAGTTCCCTAGGTATTGTTCCTCTCCTCGCGACATCCCCTTAAGACCTCTTGGAGGTATTTCGACTGCTGCACGCCAAGTATCAGCAACGACACGACAAGACACGCTCATCGCCTTGAGCATGGATAACGAGGACTCAGCAACGTCGACGGGAACGGCCATCTCCGCGGCCATCGACGAGAAGCATGAGTTGCATAAGGAAAAGGAGGCCAAGCCTCCCACAGCTGGCCTCAGTGATCAAGAGAAGGACATCATCGACAGGCAATTGACTGCGCCCAACCTCACAGTCGGTTACTTCTCGCTCTTCCGCTATGCCAATGGAAAGGACAAAGTCGTTATGGTTATTGCGTTAATCGCCAGTATCGCAGCTGGTGCCGTTATGCCACTCATGACGGTAAGTAGCATTTCGTACTTTTTTTTGCACCACTCGAACATGGACGATTTGGTCTCATGTAGACTTTAAGATTGTTCACCAAAAAGAAACACATGTTCGTCACAGTCGTGGGAACTACGAGCTAACTTAATTCAGCTCGTTTACGGTAATTTCGCTGGAAGTTTTACCAGCTTCTCAGTTGATGCAGTCGCTGCTGCCAAGTTCCAGGACCAGATTAACCAGTTTACCCTCTACTTCGTTTACCTCGGAATTGGATCTTTCGTCACCTCTTACATCAGCATCATTGGATTCTCGTACACCGGAGAGCGCATCACACGAACCATTCGTGAACTTTACCTACGTGCCATCTTCAGACAGAACATCGCTTTCTTCGATTTCCTCGGATCTGGTGAGATCACCACTCGCATCAGCTCTGATATGAACTTGGTGCAAGATGGCATCGGTCAGAAAATTGGTCTCTTCGTTACCGGAGTGTCCATGTTTGTTTCTGCCATCATCATCGGTTTTATACGGTCCTGGAAGCTCTCTCTAATCATGCTTGCGGCAACATTAGCCCTCATCATGATGATGGGTGTCAACGGTACTATGATGAAGAAAGCTCAGACACTCTCCATCGACGAGTACGCCACTGCTGCTTCCCTGGCCGAGGAAGTGCTGTCTTCAGCTCGCAACGTCGCTGCATACGGCACCCAGAAACGACTCGAGGAGAAGTACAAGGCTTTCGTAGACCGCGCTACGAAGCTGGACTTCAAGGCCAAGTTCTGGCTTTCTATGATGATTGCTGGCATGATGGGTGTGCTAAACCTCCAGTACGGCCTTGCATTTTGGCAAGGTAAACGATTCCTCGATGATGGAGACCTCGGCGTTTCCAACATCCTGACTGTAGTCATGGCGCTCATGATTGCTGGCTTCTCCATCGGACAGAACTTGCCGCACATTCAGGCTTTCGGTGGAGCTACTGCGGCAGCTACGAAGGTTTTCAACACGATCGAACGAAATTCCCCCATCGACCCGGAAACGGATGCAGGCATTGTACCCGATGACTTTGTTGGCAACCTCGAGTTCAGGAACCTCAAGCACGTATACCCATCCAGACCGGATACTGTCGTGTTATCGGATTTCAACCTGGACGTTCCATCGGGCAAGATGATTGCGCTCGTTGGTGCATCTGGATCTGGAAAATCAACCATTGTTGGACTACTGGAACGCTTCTACCTTCCGATGGAAGGCCAAATATTCTTGGACGGAAGAGACATCACTACACTCAACCTACGCTGGTTGAGGCAACACATGGCTATCGTGAGCCAAGAACCCGTTCTGTTCAGCACAACCATCTACGAGAGCATTCTCCACGGCCTAGTCAACACGGAATACGCAGACGTATCGGACGAGAAGAAGATGGAGCTTATCGAGAAGGCTGCCAAGATTGCAAACGCTCACGACTTCATTATGGATCTTCCGGAGAAATACCAAACCAAGGTTGGAGAGCGAGGTGGCTTGTTGTCTGGTGGCCAGAAGCAACGTGTCGCGATTGCTCGTGCTATTGTATCCGACCCAAAGATCCTCCTCCTAGATGAAGCTACCGCAGCCCTTGATACCCGCTCCGAGAGCGCAGTCCAGGAAGCTCTCGACCGCGCGTCGCAGGGACGCACTACTATCGTCATCGCTCACCGACTCTCCACGATCAAGAAGGCCGATAACATTGTGGTCATGGCTTTGGGCAGAATCGTCGAGCAAGGCACTCATCAAGAGCTCATCAACCGCGGAGCTGTGTACGCAAGTCTAGTACAGGCTCAGGAGCTTACCGCAAAAATCAGCCCCGCCAACAGGATGACGCTTCTTGACGACCCTGAGAGTAAAACGGAAGGCGTTGTCGATGAAGAGAAGCTTGCTTTGATGCGCACTGTTACATCCGCTCCTTCAGAATTCCATGCCAAGAAGGATGAGAAAGACAGGGAATACGGCACCTGGGAGTTGGTCAAGTTCGCTTGGGAGATGAACAAAGGAGAGCACTCTACCATGACCATTGGACTGGTGTTCAGTTTCCTTGCTGGTTGCAACCCTGCCATCCAAGCCATCTTCCTGGGTAATTCCATCAACTCGCTTCTATCTCCCGGAACATCTCTCGGTGGACTCAACGTCAACTTCTGGTGTGGCATGTTCCTCATGCTCGGAATCGTCATCGGCTTCTTCTACTACGTACAGGGTATGACACTGTCGAAAGGATCTGCCAGGCTTGTTGGCAGCGTGCGAACGCGCGCTTTCGGCGCCATGCTTCGTCAAGACATGGAGTTCTTCGATGGTGACACGGTCACTTCTGGTGCGCTGAGCAACTTCCTGTCTTCAGAAGCGAATCGTCTCGCCGGTCTCAGTGGCTCTACTCTCGGAACGATTGTCAGCGCCGCCGCTTCCATCCTTGTCGCCTTCATTGTGGGTTGCTCTTTCGGGTGGAAGCTGGCGCTCGTGTGCTCTGCAACCATTCCACTTGTCATCGCCTGTGGTTACTTCCGATTCTATGCTCTCACTCGCATGGAGAAACGAACCAAGGAGACATCGGATGCCGCCAGCTTCGCTTGTGAGGCCGCTTCTTCTATCCGTACCGTGGCCTCTCTCTCGCTAGAGAAGCATCTCTTGTCCACCTACCACACCAAGCTCGCAGACCAGGGCAAGGGTTACTTCAAGTTCACAAACGTGTCAGCAGTGCTCTTCGCGACGTCCCAGGGTCTCAGCATGTTCATTTTCGCCCTTGTGTTCTGGTACGGAGGACGCCTGTTGTTCAACCAGGAGTACACTGTTCTGCAGTTCTTCGTTGTCTACTCTTCCATCATCAACGGTGCTCAGTCGGCCGGTGCCATCTTCTCCTTCGCTCCCGATATGGGCGAGGCCAGGGATGCAGCGAAGCTTCTCAAGTCATTCCTGAACCGCGTTCCTAAGATCGACAACTGGTCGACTGAGGGCAAGAATATTGACAGGTTGAGCGGCAAGATTGAGCTACAGGATATCCGTTTCACCTACCCTGGAAGACCAGATCACCGTGTTTTGCGCGGTATCAGTCTTTCTGCTGAACCTGGTCAGTTCATCGCCCTTGTCGGCGCATCCGGTTCTGGCAAGTCGACGGTGATGCAGCTGCTCGAAAGGTTTTACGATCCGACAAGTGGTGCCGTACTCGTCGATGACGTGGAGGTCAAGGACTACAACCTTCAAGACTACCGATCGCAATTAGCCATTGTCAGTCAAGAAACAACGCTCTACACTGGCACGATCCGAGAGAACATCCTTGCCGACAAGGAGGAATTGGGCGATGACGCGGTAATACAAGCGTGCAAAGACGCCAACATTTACGACTTCATCACATCGTTACCTGATGGTTTCAACACGCTGGTCGGTGCAAAGGGTGCCCTACTATCTGGTGGCCAGGTACGTTTTCCTACGCTTTCATGTCCCTCAACCCCACTAACATGTCTTCTAGCGCCAACGCATAGCCATCGCCCGCGCCCTCCTCCGTGACCCCAAAGTCCTCCTTCTCGACGAAGCCACATCCGCCCTCGACTCCACCTCCGAACGCGTCGTACAAGCCGCCCTCGACTCCGCCGCACAAGGCCGCACAACAATCGCGATCGCGCATCGCTTGAGCACAATCCAACACGCCGACGTCATCTACGTCTTTGACCAAGGCAAGATCGTAGAGAAGGGCAGACACGAGGACTTGGTTGCCAAGAAGGGCGTTTACTTTGAGCTGGCGAAGCTGCAGGCTATCGGCGCACCGCAATAGTTCCAATGAGCGGGAGCTATTTTGCATACACGGCGTTTGGATTTCATGGGACGCTAGAGCATATACTTGTAATTGTTTCTTAGATCGCTGGGCTGGTACTTTTGTAGATCTTTGGCATATAGAATGCCTGTTTCTCTGCCTTTGACGGAGTACACTCAATAGATAATATCTCTCTGTTATCGCTTTTGTATATCGTTGTGTTGAATGCCCCGGTAGACGGCCCGACGGGATGCTGCCCCACAACCACGTGAACGCGTGTCGCGATGCCACGGTGGAACACGCGACTTCTGGCGACATAGTGTCATTGTGTACGCGACTCGTTCTGATCCAGCGTCGCTTCGCTAAATACAAGATGCAAGGCTATTCTCAGACGTGTAGGTTTGCCAAGCAAGGCTCGCCCCCAACGCTGCTTTCAGGCGTCCACGCCTCGACCCAGACCGCCACCGACGAGTCACGATGGCTCGACTGTCACCTTGCGCACCTTTGAATGAGAGCAAGGGACATCTCCCACTCACTTACGACCCGTACCGGCACATCGCGACTTCCTGGACGCCAAAATGCGCAACCCCAACGGCATCCGCATCTTGCTCCTCCTCCTACCGCCCCTTCTCTTCCTCTTCGGCCTCGCCGCCCTGACCAACATCCTCGAGCGCATATCCAAAAACTACTTCAACGACGGTCTCGGTCGCGACGTACGCAGCGGCGCGTCCCAGATAACTTTGTCCCGCCCCGGCTCGAACGACACCACCGTGACGATTGATACCAACAACGCGCCCACGATCACCATACTCGCGTTATGCCTGCTAGCATATCTAGTCAGTCTGCTCAGCGCGGCAGGAATATGGCAGTTGAGAAGGACAGAGGGCACGGCAGGTCATGAGAGGATGTGGACGTGGATCATCTTCGTTAGCAACATCGTGATGGTGGGTGCTAGTCTGGGTGTGTTTGGATACGTCACTTCTGTCCAGAGTAGCGACAAGAGCTGGCGGGGCTACGAAGACGTTGGCCAAGATGACCAGGAGCATACAAGAGAGACGTGGGCGTGTCAGATCGACAAGTTCTTCCCCGAGGAAGATTGGGCAGGAACGGCATGTGGAACTGCGAAGGCGATGAGGTTCATGGTGATCGCCATGGCTGTCGCTGCGTTGTCGGTCTTTGTCAGTTTGTGGGTTCTTGTACGGGCGAGAGGAGGGGTTAAGTGGGCGTTTGGCGGCAAGGGGAGGTATGCGGCGTTTGCGAGCGTGTATGAGATGCAGCCACCTGGTCCGCCGTCGCCTTATACTGGACCACAGGCACAGCAGTGGGTTCAGCAGCCGGGACAGCAATGGATGGGTCAGCCGATGCCACAGCAATGGGCGCCGCAACCTTACCAGCAGTGGGGTTCGCAGCCGGTTCAGCAATGGGGTCCTCAGCTTGTAGCTCAACAGCCTGTCGCTCAGGTGCCCAAGTCAGATGCTACTACTGTAGGGCAACGTCCGGTTTTCGGATGAGCTCGCGACGAATCCACGAGGTATCATTCAAAGTCTGCCGATTTCTGGAATGCCATTCGCTTCGTTCAAGTTTCCTCGAACACTTGATACTAACAATCCAGGGAGATTCTATGCTTGGTATCTCGGTATCACGGTCAGATGAGGGTTTCGTTCGCCAAAGATGGCTTCACATGTGTCTTTAGGGTCGATTCACTTTCATCAGGAGCCACGAAACGCGCTTTCACTGCTCACCCTCGTTTGCAAAAATGGCGTATGGCCGATTGCTCTAGTGTGGTTTACGGATACTTCTACACTCTCAGGCCAAACGCCCCAGATACCAGTCGCCAGCCGCCATGACGACGAGCTCTTCCTGCCGTATGACGCCCTCAGCCCTCAGTTCTAGGTCGCTTGACATCGCTCCTGATAAATCGGAAAGTCGTATGGGGAGCCAGAAGAGCAACGATCTCGAGAACTTGAACCACCCGTACAACAAGACCGACAGTAGACCTGCTATGCCCTACACGATAGGCGCCACGTTCACTGCCCACCGTCACGTACCACCCGCGCCTTTCGGTAACGGTTACAACACTCCATGGCCGCCTTTCAAGACAGGTCACTTCAGACTACCGCAACTCAACTACTGCCTCATCCGACCGCCAATTGAAGGGTGTACGCTCGAAGAGTCCTACACGTTTACCGTCACCGACACAATACGTATCGGCTCCATATACGGTGCGCAAGTTGTCTTGGTCAACGGAGATATAGTAGCAAAGATATACGACCCGCTTTACGATGACGAGTTCGACATCTTCGACGACAAGCGCGATGTTGTCGTTCTATCTGACGGAGATTACTCACGCGAAGCCGCTGCGTACGATGAATTACGACGAGATCCTAAGGCGCAACGCGTTGTCCCGGAATACTATGGTAGCTGGACTATTGACGTAGACACGTTAGTGGACGGCCAGATGTACACACGACACGTTCGGCTCATACTCATGGAATACATACCTGGTACTGTTATGACCGCCATAAAGCCTCATCTGCTCTCTGCACAAACTCGCTCGGCGATTATGAAGAAGGTTCTAGAAGCCGAGTCCCTCATCTTCGCCGCCGGTGTCCTGCACCGCGACATCGCGCCTCGCAACGTCATGCTCGTCTCCCCATCACCCGCATCTTCCCTCGACGACCCAGACCTCCGCATCGTCATCATCGACTTCAACGTCTCCAATGTCATTCGGCTCAGCGAACCCCGTCCTGGCGACTCCGACTCCGCATACATACAACAGCAATGGCCGGACAGGATCATGGGTCCCATAACGAGGTTCTGGAATGCGATGAGCGATTTTGCGTTCAAGGGTTGGGTTGGTCCTAAGCCGGAGACGACGAATGAGTGGCTGTGGGAGTGTTTTGGGGAGAGGGGGGAGTATGTGCCGCTTGTTAGGGATGCGGGGGATAGGAAGGCTTGTCCTAAGATTGATTGGGGTGCAGATCTGGAGAACGGGGGCACGCGGACGGATGTATAGCTGTCAAGGATACTGTTGGTAGTAGGGCGTGATGATGATCTTATAAGTAGGCTGCTGGATACAACGCACTGCGCCGGAAATGTATCGAGACAGAACGATCTATGTACTCTTCGCGCGTATCAAAGAATGTGAGGAAGGGGTGATAGTGTTGATTTAAGTTATGTCATGTGGAACAAGGTCACTCATATCTTTCATGTCTTTCAAGTACGTCTGAATCGATTTGGGGTATCATCGCTACTCATACGCTAAGCTACATAACACCAGGACGCCTACGTCGCCTCTCGTGAGCTCTCGGGCGGTATCCATACAACACCCTAGAAGCTTTGAAAACGCCATCTACTGGCTCCCGCAGTCATTGAAAGCCTGCAGTAGCCAACCCAGCAATGCCTTCCGGATGGAACCCGGCTCCATAACACCTTCCCTGGCGCCCCGTTCATATACCCAGGACATCTTCGCTTCGTCTCCAGCCGTAAATGATTCCCCCTTGTTGCGATTGGCCTTATCTGTACCAGAGTTCAGGCGATGGAAGTCGAAGAGAACCAAATGTTGCCAGTTGAAGAGAGCCACGTGTTTGCACTTTGATGTTTGTGCATATCGACACACTTGTTTACTGTAGGACATTCCGTTCGTCTTTAGACTTCTGCTCCGATTCTGGCTGTCGATCTTGACTTTGTTGATTTCAGCAGGCAGTGCGCCATCGGAGACTATGACCTCCATGAAATCGTCATAGCGGATGAGTCCTCGGCGCTTGTATTCGATCATGGCGATGGTCTTGCCTGGATTGAGGTGTCCCGCAGTAGTTTTGAAGACCAAATCATAACGTACTACCGCCTCTGTTCCGTTTGTGCCCGGATTTTCTAGGATCTCCCCCCTGTCGTTGAGTTCGGTGTACATGGTCCACTGATCGGGGTACAAGACCTGGAGGATTTCCATAATGGGGGAAATAGCGTACAGCAACGAGGCGTAAACGACGTCGCTTTCACTCTCAAGCGGAAGCTTTGAGAAAGTAGTAGCAATAGGGCTATTGCTTTGAAGGTGGTTGGTGAATGTAGGCGTTCGAAGAGTGTTGTCCGCTAAGTCCCAAAAGTGCTTGGAAGGGACATGGCGCAGTATCAGAGGTGGCTTTGCCTTGCTGGTTGATTCGCTGGACGGCTTCACGCTCTTGTAGGTCGTAGTATCTACACCGAGAACTGGTAGTCCTTGGTTGAAGCAGTCAATGCGGCTTGCGGGCGGGGAAGTCATAGGGGCCATCTAGTGGATTCACGGTGAGGGGTGACTCGGTCTGCTAGTTGTGGGAAGAAGTATCTGGGGTCGATAAACAAATGGGAGTAGAGCATTGATTGAGAAGAGGCTGTTTAACCAAGTAGATAACAGAGTGCGACCGTTTGTCGTGTCAGGTGCTTGAGCTCGTGAGTTCATCTAGAGGACCCACTCAATGACGCGATATTCTTTTGCTACATAGTGAAAGTTCTCAAGCAGCCCATTCGAACTATAAGATTTACTGTACATCGACTGGACTACCGATCGTTGCTGCAGTTAGGTAGGTATCGCAGACGCAGCATCCGGTACTACATCCGGGTATTAGGCTCCTTTTCTATGAGCTGATGGCTACTTATCGAGAATTTTTTGACCTTTGGTCTATAAGATTGACCCCAAGAAACGATATTGGTGAATGCACCTGGGCAGTCCCGGCGAACGCGATATCACATGACAGGGTCAGTCGGGCTTAGCGCGCTTGCGTTTGCGCTTCAATCACTTACGCTTTCTCTTCTTTCTTCTCAAGCCACGCCGCCGACCCCAACAACACCAAAATATGTCAGTCGTCGAAATCAAAATGGAGCAGGTCATCAACGATGACGCAGCCGCCAACAGCGCTTGCAGCTGCTTTATCGAACCTCCCGTTTCACTACCAACACATAACCCTGAGTCTTCGGCGAGCACGCTTGGTCCAGATGACATCGCCGTTCAACCTACGCAGCAATTCCCGTATGTCGTAGGCTTCACTGCGACTGCAACGAGACATCAGCCTCCGGAGCCTTTTGGCCTAGGATATGACACTGGATGCCCTTTGAGTCTACCTCTGAACAACCAGAAATCTCTATCAAAGGCGGAGTATTGCCTTTCACGCCACCTTTGCCCCAGTCGATCCCTCGAAGATTTCAAGACGTTGACTATCACGGCGGTCATCCGCACCGGTCACAGCCGAGGAGCACAACTCGTAGTCATCGACAATGACACGGTCGCCAAAATCTACGACCCGCTCTACTACAATGAAGTGAACGAGTATGGCTTCGAAGAAGATGTCATGTTCGATGCATTTTCCGACTACAGTCGTGAGGCTGCTGCCTATAATCAGTTACAGGAGTCGCCAGCGGCACGCCAAGTCACACCTGCGTTCTACGGAACCTGGACCATTTCGGTTGATACTGAGATTCGAGACGGAGGTGAGCTTCAGATGCGCACGCGTCAAGTTCCACTAGTCCTCATGGAATATGTACGAGGAGAGACCATGCGCAATATCGATGCGCGAGCATTACCAGAGCAGATGCGGTCTCGCATTCTCAAGAAAGCCATAGATACCGACATCATCATATTCCATGCAGGCGTCGATAACGAAGATTTCTGCCCCCGAAACATCATGGTAGTCGGCCTTCGGCCCAATCCCAAAGACGATACACCGGATGACGTGGCCATCAAAGCGATCGATTTTAATGTTGCCACTGTCCGTCGTCATCCAAAGTGTTATGGCGCTGACATGGTACGCGAAATTGACGAGGAACGCAAGGCATGGCTTCCTAAGCTTCAATCGCCAATGATTCGATGGTTCAACGGCATCGAAACATTCGCGTGGGATGATTGGTGCCCCCGTGGAGACGGCAAACCCGAACTGTGGCTGTGGGAGCAGTATCGTGACGATGAGCGCTATATTCCCGTCGTTTGGGACCCCTCTAAGCCCAGAGTCCGGCCAGAGGTCGTTGAGCTCGAAAGCGGTTCCGAGACAAGCGTGGATTCAGGTCTGGGTTTGGACATGGTAGTCGAGAAAGGCGAGGAAGGCGGCAAAGAGAGCAGCGTTGAAGTTGCACAGGTGTCATAAGCTTTGCTAGGCGTAACCGGAGTTGTTGTCCTTTTTGGATGTAATTAGATACCCATTGATCAGCATCAGGCCTAGAAAATGTATACTCTCTCTATTATACATGTATCCCTGGAGTATTGAGTGCTCAGATGGTCGATGTGCCCTTCTCTTGGATGGTTATGTGATGAAGTTTTCGCGGCTCTGCATAAATCGATAGCTCACATCAACGTCGCCGAAATGAGATCCTCAGCTCCTCTCTGCCAACTTACGCCTACTCGCAACCCGTCTGGTTGAACTTCATAATCGAGGATGCGTTCGATCCGAAAGCCACAGCGCGATCAATCCATGCATCGATGCTTTCAGCGGCTGGCTGTCGCACCCTGCTCAAGATGTACAACGTGTTCCACTTCTGCGTCTGCACAATCGCCCAATCGACTGCGTAATCTGCGCATCAACGTTAGTGGTCGTGCACTTCGATTAATGCTCATAACACGACTCACCTTGCACAATGTAGTTGGGTCCTGGGCACTCTGCTGTTGATGGCGTGCCAGGGAAGCTGACAACGAAAGCACCGCCGGCGCCATAGGCAGAGTCTACGGGCGTAGCTGTGCCGACAATGTCGACAGTTCGTGGGCCGACAGTCGCGGTGTTGGTGACGCGCACCGTACCATTGTCCTGCATCAGCTGTCAATTACCGTCCAAAGATTCGCATACACGAAAAAGCGCACGTTGAGTTCGTAATTTGCGCTCACGCAACGCGCGCCGGCTGTAGGACCGAATGGTGTACCAGCGACTTGATACCAGGTACCAAGATACGCGTGCAGGTTGAACTTGGAATCAGGAACGGGGTAGAAACAGGTTCCATCATACTGTGCGGCCGCGACATTGGGTGTAGAGCTCGTCTCGTTGTAGGAGGCTTGACGAGGGTGAATAAAGCCTGATGCGGCGGAGGAAAGAGCGAGGACGGTACTGGCGACGCGCATTTTGATCAAGCTTGCACCTTGTGTCGGGATTAGAGATTATGGTGTATGGTGTAGACAATGCAGGGATTGAGGACGTGCCTGCTCTACTTGACATAAAAAAACTGTGGCTGGTGGCACGTCACTCCCAAGCCACTACACAGTACCACGCTTTCATAAACAGTCCAGACTCGGACACATGCGTGCACGTCGCCGGTACCTTTCCCGGACCGACAGGAACCATCGTGAACGCGCATCGGTACACACGTGTTGCCAAGCATGCGGACTCTTTTCCTCGGTCAAAATGTGGTAGCGGAGGTGTCCGGCTCTACTTCTCATTACGAGATGTTGCGGCTGTCGGCAACCGTAGCTGTTGTTTAGTAACGAGGTTGGTGTTTTGAGGACAGGGGTGAGCGACCGAGGGCTGGTGATGACGTATGCGCCGACTTGGCATGGAGCCGCATCACCGCCTTCGTCGCATGCACTGGACACTACCATATTTGCTTGGTTTCGCCTATGGAGGATGCTATGGAAGCCTCCTAAGCTAGGTTTCGTCATTAGATCATGCAAAGGCGTTGCGAGCTTCGTGACCGTCCCAGGGCTCGTACAGAAAACGGTTTGTTATTGACCTAATAGCTATCATTGATCTGCCTAGCCATTTATCGATTACTGAAGTCCTTTAGTAGGGTGTGAGGTTACGAAAAGAGACCCAAATCAAGACAGGCCACTACCTGGCTCACCCAATACCGCATCGCATGCTTCGAGTAGGAATCCCAAGAACGCTAAACGCATACTATCTCTTGCAACGGCGGTAACCCGTACTCCTTCAATCCCCAAGACGTTTCCGAACCTTAAAGAACGAGGTTGTCGTAATCGCAAAGAGCAACGTAAGAGCATTTGTAGGCCTTTGGCTCGTCCACCCACTGCCGATCGATCGTGTCGCCTTCAACGATGCCACCCAGTGTGTTTGGACACAGCCACTTGATAGTCATGAGCAATCTCGGTTGGTGTGTCCCCATGAACTTCTCATAATAGAGTGTTACCCGACTGTAGCCCACCCACCCATTGAGTTGCACGAGTTGAGTAGGATATCTCATCACGATGGCGTGATCGAGAGGACATTTGAGCCATATACGAGCAGCGTCGAAGACATCGTCGTCGGTTTTGAGGGGTCTGAGTGAGTTGTCGTCGGGATCTGGTGGGATGGGTAGCGGAGGGTCTTGGTGGATTGGCGAATCGGGATTTGCGTATTCGGCTTCGAGGAAGACGGTGGCGCTGCGTATGTAGTCTGTAGGTGCATCGGTCGGCCAAATGGTACATATGCTCTGATCTCCCATGCCTTTGAGGTACGGGTTCTTGTACTTTACCAGCTCTTCGTCCGCGTTGTCGAGTGGTGAGCGGTAATCGTGCGCCATTGTGCTGAGAGGATTTGCGTTTTGTAACTAAGGCGATACTGTGTATGAATCCTGAGTAAGCTAATGAGTTAAGCTGCTGATCAAGTGAGAGTGATCTGGAGGCGTTGGGTGGAAAGGACGGCGTACCGGCACGTCCAAAGCAGTCGAACTTGCCGAAACTCATAGTGAATGCGGCTGCTACAATTTCACACTGGTGTGGCAGGAACAATGTAGAAGATGCACACCTCACCAATTTCTAACGTGAAGCGTGACAATCATAAAATGAATAGCAACGGGACTGCTACAATAGAACGCCAATGCGCACAGCGCTTGATCCATGTATCGTGACGCCAAAGCTCAGCAATACCCTAAAAAATGAACAAGAAAGTAAAAATGGACAGCTATTGCAAGCTCTCCGTAGGAACAATGGAGACCTTGAAGATGGTACCAGCCAGTGATGAATCACCGCCAACCGTCACATTACCGGAACCAGATCCGACGTCGTTGTGACATCCCTCCTTGCCCGACTTCTGAAGCATGCGAGCAAAGTAGCCATAGCAATCCTCGACCTTCCAGAAGACACCAGCAGAGTCCTCAGGTTGGGAAGCTGGGGTAACATCAACTGCAACCTTCGTTAGTACGTCTGGATGCTGCGAATTGGATAAGAGTTTCTTACATCTGACAGCATAGTCGGTAATTCTGTTACCATCGCTACCCACGACATTGGCATCCTGTGTGCTGTTCTTGTCGCCGTTGAGTGGGTAGTCAACAGTCGCGGTACACAGCGTACCGGTGGGGATGCGGTCTGGATAGGCGCAACCGGGCATCATGGCGGCGCAGGCGTTGTTAAGGATAGTTTCGAGTTTGGGATCAGCTGTGAAGCTGAGTAATTTTGGGGAGTCGGGGTCGCATGTCGTGATTGTGTCGGATGCGGGTTGCCAGCTGTCACTGGCCCCCGTCTTGGGTGACTGCCGTTGGACGAGCGGTGCCGCGAGCGCCGTCGCTAGAAACGCGCTGAAGAGCATTTGGGTGTACATTCTGGCTGAGAGATCCGACGTGGAAGGTAGGGATGTGGAGAAGATGTGGTACAGCGAGTTGAGTGTCGGTAATGGGAGAACTTGGCGCTTGTCGATACTGGAGGGAAAGACAGGTGGAGGGGAGTCTTTACAAGTCAATGCGCCAAAGCAGTGAGTTCTTCGGTGTTGTGAATGGTCGGTTATCGAGGGAAGAATGTGAGCGAGCGGCCCATCTTCTATATTACCTCTCTCTATGTCATACGCTAAGCATTAGAGTTGTAAGTGATCACCGTGGGGTCGGGAGCACGGTGATGCAAGGTGTGGAGTTAGGAAATGAGGGACCCCCTGTGGGTGACGGACCGTTACAGACATCTCTTTGTTTCCTTCTTTTGCGAGCGGTACAGGGGATTGGCCCTGCATGATGTCTGCCTGTGGACAAGAAACAAGGTTACAAAAACAGGTCTAGACTTTATTGAAACAAAACAGGGTCGTCTGCATGGCTGTGGTCCCTTCAAATCAATTTTGGTGAAGCTGGTGAGTTGAAATGGCGGACGCGTGGGGTCATCTCTCTCGATCAAACGATCGGCAGATCTACCGTCCGTGCCATGAGGCGCGTGGAACCTTCTTCGAAGAACACATCGTTCTTATGAGCTCGCTGCTCAATTGTTCATTGGATTGCAGATGTTTCGCGCGTGCTTCCGCGATTGCGCTTCCACACCCTCTGCCCTTACGCATAGTGACTTTTGGGGGCGCTGTTCTCACAACGTCATTATGCGCGGATTACGGCGAGCAGTCGGGAGGATGCTTGTTCGGTGGTATTGATGAAACAACGAGGTGCCACGCCGCCGTGAAGTTGCTCAGGATAGGGACCGAGAAGCTATGTCATCTGCCAAGGCTCTAGTTCGCCCTTCATTTCCCTGTTGCGCGAATGCCAGGGCTTCCCAACACCAAAGCATCCAGCGCAGTCGAAGCCGAATCTTCTCAAAGCCTCTCAGAAGTTGCGCAGTCTCAGACCAGAGATGCGCGCTGCGACCTTTACCAGAGGTGTACGGTCATGAATGCCTAGACACTCAACAAACAGCACCTGTGCCAGTGTCCAGCAGTCGCGATGTGCCTGCGCAGTAGCAATAGCAGCACGGCAGAGCAGCACGGCATCAGCAGATGTACTGCGCAGAGTCCTGACTAGAAATCCGTTTATCCCACCGAGCGCAATCCTTTTCAATCCCCGAGGCGTTAAGAACATGAATGCGCAGTCATTAGCATTAGGGGTGTAAGATTCCGATACTCTTTCGCGCATTGTCCATAAGGAGCGTACTGCTTACGCCAGCTGGCAAGAGGATTGCCTGCTAACCCGAAGAAGAAAATCTGGAGCGTACACCGTTCAGCCATACAGATTCGCGTACGCGCAGTAAGCAGCGCCTATCGCACATCAGCCTCGAAGGCCAGGCTATACCTAGGCTTCAGCGATGTGCCGTTCATGCGTAGCTTTCTTCGACATTCACCCTCATCACCCTTTACTTGTTTACCATCAACTTTCAGCATGAACACCAAGGCAGAAGCAAACACATGGGCGGATACACCATTCGCCCTCCTCAACATTCCCGGTCAACCAAACACACCAGCATGCACGAATGCCGGTGTTCTCAGTGTCGCCACAGAGATGGCCAATGTTCACAACGTCTTGCTCCGCGCTCTAAATTCCGTATATCACCAAGCGCCCTTCATTCAACTCCCTGGCGATGTAGCGGATCTTATGCTATACGTCACCGCATGGGCGGATACCGTGCACCACCACCACTCCCTTGAAGAGGCTATGTTCTTTCCAAAGATAGAGCAGATCGCAAGAGAGGCTGGAATAGATGGCTGGGAAGGCATTATGGGAGGAAACGTGGACCAGCATCATGAGTTTGAGCCGAAAATTGCAGGGCTGGTGAAGTGGGCCGAAGAAGTTAGGGCTGGAGAGAGAACGTATGACGCGGCGGAGCTGAAGAGGCTGATCGATGAATTCGCACCCATTCTCACTCAGCATCTACATGACGAGATCGATACCTTGATACGACTCGAAAAGTGTGACGGGCTGAAGGTAATGGAGGCGATGAAAGAAGTGGCCGATGAAGGTGCAAAAACTGCTGATCCGGTGCGTAATCCGACATTCTCACTAGCTGCCTGCCGAACGAAAGTCAACTGATAACTCGCGACTCTAGAATCTTGTCATCCCGTTGGTACTTGGCTGTGTCGACAGAAGCTACCCTGGTAGTGGAAACTTCCCACCTGTCCCGTTCTTTATCCCGTACCTGAACGCATATTGGTTTGCGCGAAAGCATAAGGGTGCTTGGAGGTTCAACCCAAGCGATCACTGGGGCAATCCAAGGCCGCTGCAGTTTCTCTCATGATCATTACGAGAAGCCTGAATGAAGTCAGGAAACTGACATAGCATGGCGGTCGCCGAAGCTTGTATGTATTCAGAAGTTGTCTGGCTGATGAATGAGAGCTATTAGGGCTCATGTAGCTTCTGCAGTTGCAATTTACCTCGATAATGGAGGTCCAGGCACGCCTTGTGTACCTTTTGGCTTCCTTTTTTCTGACTACATTATTTCACTCTACCCGATGTATTCATTGGGGTATTTCGAGGCCGCAACATCTGCCTCGGTAGATTATGGTAGTCGAATGCATTCACATCGAAGCACATGCGAGGTACATCTAGGCAGCCTTGCCACTAGGCAATAAAGCAACTTTCCCATCGAAAGCGCTTCTTGGCGCCACATGAGTATCACAAGCCCGATATTTATCTCCTTCTCGAATCTCTGCTACCTCAACACCAAAGTCATAAACTTGCAGCCAACAGATATGTCTGTCAACAGCGTACCTACGAGCCCCCTTCTAAAGCTCCCCGGAGGTGAGTCAGAGCTAGCACCAGAGGAGTAGAAACAGTTGGAGGACAATGAGCTAACATATGTTGACAGAGCTCCGCAATTGTGTCTACAACTATGCACAAGACCCACGCGATGTTCGTCTGATCCACAAGCCCGCCCAGCAACACGAGCAGACCAATACGACTGAACGACAGTTTTTCGGTCTCACACAAGCCTGCCGCCAGCTCCGAACAGAGTACTTGCCTATTCACAGGGCGCAGACTAAGGTTCATATCCAGTGCCAGGACTCGCTTTCTTACATCAGGACCTTCATTTCTTCGAGTGGTGCAGACCCCAAGATCGCTCGCGGAAACGTCATCGTCCAACTGCCAGACCAGTGGTATGAATCTCGGGGCGCATCATCAGATCAAAGGGATATCATAGAGGCCATAAATCTCTGCAGAAGCGCTCCACAGGTTAACATAGCCTTCGCGCTACGCGATGTCCCGCTATCGCAGAGCCGTTTTTGCAGCCGCCGTATGCAGGATATCCTGCGCGACCTCACACAGCCGGAAGCTACGCCTGAGCTGCACGACTTCATCCAAAACTCCGTCGAGCATGTAGAGTGTTGGATAGAGATGCGGCTCGATGATTCGAGTTATCACTTGAATGATTACGTCCATGTAGTATTCAACGTCGATGAGGAGTGGAAAGATTGCTTGTCGGATGGGTGAGAGACTGCTGCTGTTTACAAGGCCTTTTTAGACGATTCAACTTGGTTGTGACAGCACCATTTGAAGAAGAATACGAATTCAAGAGTTCCTGGGTTGGGCTAGATCCGTACATGTAGCTGTTTAGCCGAAGTGTACCTCATGTTACTTAGCATACCAGCGATAATTGAAGGTTTCATCGCTTTGGAATTACTACTTTGCATCATTCGAAGAGTGTTTGTAGGCATTGAATGTATTCTTGGGGTTGCAGAAGCTATGGGTGGCCCACCCGGTACTCTTCTGAGTCGCTGTGAACCAGAGAAGTCAAACAAGGAATACTCAGAAGCGTCAATATAGTAGGCCTAAGCTTGAACTCGATGAACCTGAAAGGGCCACTGAAGGTAGATCAGCATTTGGTGAGATTGGTAAGGTGTTGATAAAGAGCGTCCGCGACATCGCCAACATCATACTTGCTGTCATAGTTCAGACTTCCTCAACTGTCCACGATAAGTGAGCAGAAAATCGCCCATGACGCCATAATGATCTGAGACCCAATCTAGCTCGCCCGCCTCCTTCATCATCTGTCTATGCTCCTCTGCGACTTTGACGCCCATACCGATCCTTTGGAACTTCCAAGGACCTAACCACCCTTGGAACAAGATCTTGTCCATCCTACTACATCCAAACCTATCTCTCATGTCTTTTGGGGACTGGTAACCCCAGGTGTACCCGGCATCGCTGTCTTCTTCACCGGGACGATTGGCGTTTTGAGGGACATTATTTTCATCGTAGACAACGGGGTTGCCGAAGACAGCGGTATTACTGGGAGCGTTTTTATGCCCGCCAATAGAGAGATACATATCCTCGAGCGCATTATCTGTGTGCAGAGAGCGATCGAAGGGCTCGATAGCATTGAGGTCGCCAGCTAGTATTGCGCTTTCGACATCCGGGTGGCTGAGATACTGCTTTGCGGCTGCCATCTGAATGGGGCGGACAGGCGGATCAGCAACCAGAGACTCGAAATGGGTGTTACATAGCCGTAGCAGTTTCACCGGAAGATCTGGACGAATGCAGTTGTATAGTTTGATATCCACAAACAGGCCGTCTCGTCCGAACTTGCTGTACCACGGAACGCGGAACACAGAGTCTATGTGCATTCGCCGATCGACGAGTGTGGTCGTCCCGTAGTGAGAGCTCAGCCAGTTTTGTGAGTCGATGTCTGTGAGGTTGAAGCGTTGCTTGACCCAGGTTGAGTCTCGTATCTGCTCCATGTCTGAGACTCCCATCTCTTGTAGAAATATGACGATCGCGATTTCTGGCGGTGTCGATGATACTAAGTCGTGCAAATGATCTAGTGCAGCGCTCATTCGTTCTTCTGCGAACGGAACGAGGACATCGATATTCCAGGATATCAAACGAAGCTTCCTGGGATGAAGAAGTGTATCTGATTCGTCTTTTGGGAGCGCTCGATCGGATGTTGCTGGCGTCCAATTGCCGTCAGGTGCGACGCGATAGTAAGCTTGCTTTCTTAGCTCGTAAAAGGCATCTTTGCGTTTCTGTATAACAGAGGAGAAACTAGCCGCAGCGGCCTGCATAGCAGGGTTAGGCTTTACTAAGGACATGCTTC
The DNA here is from genome assembly GCF_024043175.1 of Alternaria infectoria. Taxonomy (NCBI): domain Eukaryota; kingdom Fungi; phylum Ascomycota; class Dothideomycetes; order Pleosporales; family Pleosporaceae; genus Alternaria; species Alternaria infectoria. Next base: position 591,674 of record NW_026250693.1, on the reverse strand, counting down.
TAGGAGGTCTAGTAGGTAGTTAAAATGTATGTAGAGCTGCAAAAAGTTTAGAGAGGGTAGGCCGTAGGCATGAGGACGTAGTAGACAGTATATTGCGTAGCATAATGTTCATTGTAATCGTCCACGGGTAGTTGCCTAGATAGTGCTGATGCGGGGTGAGTGAAGCGCGCAGCTGAGGGCGAAACAATGCTGAATGCTGTGATTGTATCGCTTAACTATATACAATAGTACAATGGAACACAGACGGAGCACAAACTGTAATCGTGGTCGATGTAGATGATGCGCAGAAGCAGATGCGTGTTCTTGGAGGTGCGAGCGCCGGCACGTGATGCGGTGAGGGTACCCCTGTCGTCAATGCCGAAGCGCGTCGTGAACTTTCGCGATTCAGAAGGAGCTCCAACCTGGGGAAGCCGCCACGACACCAGCTCTTCGCCTCGCCGAAACCACCGCCTCTCTAGCTTCATCGCGCCGGATAGATATCTCGAATTACGCACCCCCGACCCCATCGCTATTCTCAACCCCGCCATGGGCTCCCGACTACACAATGCCCCGATCGTGATAGACAACGGCAGTGGAACCATCAGAGCTGGATTTGCAGGCGAGGATGTGCCAAAATGCTTCTTCCCGTCATACGTAGGACGGCCGAAGCATGTGCGGACAATGGCAGGCGCATTGGAGGGCGACGTATTCATAGGACCACAAGCACAACAATATAGGGGGCTCTTCAAGATCAACTACCCATTGGAGCATGGCATTGTCACAGACTGGGACGACATGGAGAGGATATGGCAATATGTCTATACAGAAGGCCTGAGGACCGTCAGCGAAGATGTGAGTTGGGCCATGGCAGATTGCCATTTGCTGCGATTGAGGGGCATCAAGCTGACTATCTGTCTTTGTAGCACCCTGTACTCCTTACAGAGCCTCCGCTTAACCCCCGAGAAAACCGCGATACGGCTGCCCAGATTCTATTTGAGACGTTTAATGTGCCCGCCTTATACACATCGGTCCAAGCCGTCCTTTCGTTATACGCATCCGGCAAGACAACTGGTCTAGTTCTAGATTCGGGAGACGGTGTTTCGCATGCAGTGCCAGTCTTCCAGGGTTTTGCGATTCCCAACAGCATCAGGAGGATAGACGTGGCAGGCCGAGATGTTACAGAGCACTTCCAGCAGCTACTGAGGAAAAGCGGCCGCGTCTTCCACACCAGCGCTGAGAAGGAGACGGTCAAGAACATCAAAGAGGCAACAGGATACGTGGCACTCGACCCGGCCAAGGAGGAGAAGGACTGGTCAGGCTCGTCCAGATCAGAGGGCAAGAGCGTCGACTACGCATTACCTGATGGCCAGAAGATAAAGGTGAGTGCAAATGACGACACTCATCGTACACGAGCTGACAGTCTAGATCGGAGCGGAACGCTTCCGAGCACCAGAGATACTCTTCAATCCCGAGATCATTGGTCTGGAGTACCCTGGCGTGCACCAGATTGTCGTCGAGGCGATACACAGAACCGACATGGACCTCCGAAAGGCGCTTTATGGCAACATTGTGCTCTCCGGGGGCTCCACATTGACAAAGGGATTCGGAAACAGGCTGCTTCATGAGGTGCAAAGACTGGCGGTGAAGGACATGAGGATCAAGATCTTAGCACCACCAGAGCGCATCTACACCACGTGGACCGGTGGCAGCATTCTTGCGGGCCTCAGCACCTTCAAGAAGGTAAGTTTCTTATTCCCAACGAGGCTGTAGCCGGTGAACTGACACGTGCCTGCAGATGTGGGTAGAGAAAGACGAATGGCAGGAAAACCCAGACATCATCCACACCAAATTCGCATAAGCACCGACACGTCGTCTTTGGCAGCAGCACTTACTCCGCACCCGTTTCTCCCGCCTCCGCATCATCTTTCGAGAAGGAGCTGCGTGGTTGCATGGGTAGCGCAGTTGCAGTTAGTCATGGAATGAGGTCCCAAGACCTGGGGTCGCGCCAACCACGAAGGAAGAAAGCTGGGGGCTGCGCGCTTGGTTGGGTCATGGCAGATCTACGTGTCAGCCGGTAGCCGTAGCTTCTAGACGGGAGAGCTACTGTAGCATGCTGCTTTCCCCGCATTCGAGTACGTTTCTGTTACTTAAGCGCGAGCATGGTTCGAGAGTGTCGGTTAGGTAAGGTGTACGAGGGGAGAGCCCGTGCATGGCAGGCGTTTGTGAGCGCTTTGGAATACCCCTATGATTATGAAGCGTACAGAATACCACAATTAATCCACCTGCGAATGTGCACACGGAGGGCGACACGGAAAGTTACAGCCAGAACGTTTGGGCGAATGGGTGTGCCAAGCATCGTGAGGTCTTGTCTAGTCGCGTCAGCTATGGTGTGACTGCGGTCAAATCACCGATGCTTCACTCCACGTAATGTGCAACGCATATTACACACAATGGCGACATGACATGCGCAAATAGCATCACCCCGGCTGCAGCGATCGCGAGCACTGCAGGTACCTGATCACAGGGCCAGCCACAACAGGGGGCCACGTACCTGTTCGACACCGCAGACCGCAAGCACAGAGCCGCCCACGCCTAGACTTCACGATGCTCGACGTCATGCACGACGGTACGTCCGGAGGCTCGGACGGCCAGCTGAACGTGCGCGGTCAGCTGGCAGAGCGAAAAATTGAGCGGCCGAAGGTGTACTTGCTTTTTTGGAAGACGCCACCAACGATGAAGCTCACTGTGCCTTGCAGAAGGATGGATATCGATGCATGCAATGGGTATCAAAACAGCAACACCAGCATCAAACAGGCAGCGTCAGAATCTGCAGCGTCTCCATCTCGGTTCTCCTCTGATCCAGGCACCCGATGGCAAGCGCAGAGCGTATGCGGCGTATGCATGACGCGAGCCAGAGGTGAGACGCAGCACCGCAAAAAAATCTCTTCCCGCCTCCACAGTCTCCGGCGGGAAGCGTGCGCTGGCCGTCGCGGAAGCTGGCACAAGGCCCCAGTTTGCGCATGGCGTCTTCTGCGTCAAATTTTCAGTCAGACACCTCACAGGCGGCGCTTCGGCCATGTGCGCTGCGGTTGCTGCGGAGCCAAGCTCCGGGCTTTCGATAGCGTCATGGGCTCGATCGCTTCGCTCCTTGTTCTCCGCTGCACCTGACCATTTCCCCTGGCAATCTCTTACCCCCGAGAAACTCGCTCCAGCCAATCACCGCGTTTTGAGGGGGTAATGGTAAACTATTCATGGTGCTGAGAAATTTCCTACACTGGCCTTGTTAGGGGACGCATGATCCATTGACTGCCGTTAACTGCAAAGTGTCGCTCAGACTTCCAAGGCTTCTGAGCTGGCCTCGTGCGCGTCTGGTTCGTTTCGTGGCGCCGAAAAAAAGCTTGCGCGTGAGAGGTTTTCTTGCCTTGCATTCCAGTAGTAAGAGGGGATCGTGATCAGTGCGACGCTGTTTGTTATATAAACCCTCTACCCCAGTAGGTCTTGTTGAGTACCAACGATCATCAACCACTACAGATCTTCCCGGAGCTACCTCTTACTATCAACGCTACCCCAGATTTATATCGACGACAGTCGCCACTTGACTTGCTCCCAACAACCAAACACTCAACCAACCTCACTACCAACAATCAAAATGGTCAGCTTCCACATCAACGAGCCTCACCCATCCGCCGGTGCCTACATGTACTCTGGCCGCGGCGGCGCCGGCAATGCCATGCGCATCAAGCCCACTGAGGTCACCCCCGGCCCCACAGCCTCAGGTCCAGCTTCGCGCACCAAGCTACCTCCACCACCCACCAACGCCTTCTACGCCACCGGCCGTGGCGGTGCTGGCAATATGAAGAAGACTGAGCGCGCCATCTTCAGCTTCGACGAGGAACTCCAACAGCAAGAACGCCTCCGCACCCAACAAGCACCCGTCTACCACATCGGTCGCGGCGGTGCCGGCAACCTCGTCGACGAGATGAAGCCCCGATCCCAACGCCAGAACTCCGCCTCCTCCACTTCCAGCTCCTCGAGCGTAGAGAGCGAGAAGGACGGCGTCCGCCGCAGCATGGAGTCCGCATGGCAGCGCCTGAGCAGGCAATTCTCTCACCAATAAGAGAGTCACTGCCGCCTCTCCTTGCGCCCAACCTTCACTTCTTGCATACCCATCTTCAACATGAGAGCTGGTTCTGAATCTCTCATCATCTCAGCATTTCCATCAGCACGGCGTTTCCACGGAGGTCTATCATCTCCCATTGTACAATCACCAACAACAAAAGTCCCTTTTTTTCACGACATGAGTTTTCTCCCTTCATAACGACATATCCACACAACCATCGAGGAGCCAGGCGCCTACCTCCGGTCATCAACAAACATAAAAGTAACATCTTGATACCCGGAAACTACGTCCTGCTCTTGCGAGAGAGGGCCCACTATTCTTTGAACATTTTTTGGATTATTTGCAAAAAGGGGAGGAAGTTTATACCCCCAGGCCAGTGAGAAGCTGGTGAGGACAAGGACGGGTTCGTCTTTGCCTCTGTGAATAGTTTTAATTGAATGATCTCCATCTTCATACTTTTGTGTCAGCTTGCCACTCTGTGATTCTTCCATGTAATCATGCTGTATAAAGTTGTAAACGCAAGGCATATACTTTGGAGTGACGCAATTTTGTGAATACTTGGCCACGTCTACCTAGTAACACACATCCACCCATCCATTTCCTTTGAGCTTCCCTGCTCGATACTTCACAACTGCGTAAAACTTATTCACTAAGCAAAAATCCTCCATCATCTCACAGTAGAAATTTCCAGCCTTGTCGCCCTGCAACCCACGACTCAGCACCGCCGCGTCTCGACTAAACCAGCCCAGCCACCAGCCACCAGCACCACCGCCCATCGTAAACACGCCAAGCTACCCACACGAAATATAACTCGTTTCGCGGAGTCAACTCCGCCAAGTTTCCTTTTTGTGGCGTGTAGATCTAGATCGACGCGGACCAGCAGAGCTAGCTTGCATGCGTACGTGCATACGGGAGGGAAGATCAGACTATTGCGAGTAGACGCATGGGTCTTGTTCACCGGAACCTTTTGAGAAAGTACGGGATGGAGGATTTGGGGCATGTGGAGATCGTGAAGATGGGCAGGATGGGTGGGATGGTGTAGTGGAGTGGAGTGTCACCGGTTGGAGGGGCGATCTAGTACGTGTCCTTGGTAGTGATTTTGTGGGCGGTTGGGGCATGATGCCTTGAGTGGGATTTTTGCGTGTGCTGCATGTAAGGGAAAAAGATGAATAGGCCTGCGGTCTACATTAAGATGCAAATGTGCAAAGAAGGAAATCTGAGAGCGTCAAGAAGGATATGTAAGCCAGTGGGTATCATCGAAAAGGTGTCAAAGTCACGATTGACAATTCGCGTACGGAAGACGTGATGAGCACAGAAATGGAAGAAGTGAGTTCGAATAATTAAAAAATCGTCTGTGGATACCATTATCGATGCGCACGTTATGTCACCTCGCATGTGTAACTATCGTGAGTAGAATCCGGTATCTACTTATTGACATGATCCAAAATGACCTCTAGCGGCTTCTTATCCTACAACAACATTAGCACTCCAAATCAATCATCCAATCCCGGAGATAAAGCTTACCCAAAGGATATAAGTACACTGCTCCCCCCAATCCCATCTATCCCGCTCATCCTTAAGCTTGATATCGAAACTCCACACCAACCTCGCGAGTATGAGACGCATCTCAGACCACGCGAAGCTGACACCCACGCACTTGTGTCTGCCCACCAGGAAAGGGTGGAACACATCCATGTCATCTTCGTGATACGACTTTGGGTCCAGAAACCTTTCTGGCATGAAGGAGTTTGGGTTGCGGAAGTTGTAGGATTGGCGATAGGCGGAGAATTGGTTGAAGGCTACGTAGGTCTGTTGAGGAGATGTTAGAGAAGAAGCTATAATTCAAGATCAAAGTAGTAGCATACCCCTTCAGGGACCCATTTGTCGCACACCATGTCGCCGCCTGCAGGTGCGATACGGGGGACTCCGATTACGACAGGAGGGTTGAGGCGCATGCCTTCTGAAATGACTGCGTTGAGGTATGTGAGATTGCATGTTGTTGCCACTGTGATATCACTCTCTTTCTGGAAAGTCTCCCTGATCTCCGCGGTGAGTCGATGCAGCACACCCTTGTGCTGTACCAAGGATCTGATGATAGCAGTCAAGGCACTGGCTGAAGTCTCACTCCCGGCGAAGGCGAGTACGAGAAGGTTGATCCCCCACTCAGGGCCTGTAAAAGGATCTTTTAGGTCGCTGTACTTCTTGGTCGGCGTTACCCAATCCGGACGCTCCGTATCCATTGCGATCCTCTTCCGAGCCTGTTCAAAGCTCATCTTCCGGTGTTCCATGCTTCTTTGCAAGATGCGCTTGGGAATAATGTAGCGGAGCAACTTGTCAATCGGCGGATACATATTGGTCGATTGGATCAACGCAAGCCCTTTACCGAAGTCTTGGGAAATGTCGACCCAGGCATGCGCTTTGCCGTTCGCAACACAGTCCCAGGACTCGCCGTATGTAAAGTCGCCGGAGATGTCAAAGGTCAGATAATTTAGCCACTTCTCCAGATCGAGCGTCTTTCGTTTCTTGAGCTGTGTCATGAAGAGGTCAACGTAGCTCTCAATGACCGGTGCCTGTTCTTTCAAGATCTTCTCCGAGAAGCCATTCGCAAACGCTCGTTTGTATCTTGCGTGGTCGCCTTCATGCCAGTTGACGATGGAGTTTGGATCCGTCGGGGCCTGCTTCTTAAAAGAAGTGCGGTTACGCTCGAATGGTAGATGGCCAGGCCGGGTGACGTAGATCTCTTTCAACGCACGGCTGCCGGCATACGAGAGCTCGTTGGGAGCGACACGCACGACAGATCCATATTTGGTGTGGAATTCAGTGAGTCGTTTGTGGATCTCGCCGCGGTGTGTTGAGACGACATGCGGGATGCGGAAGGCTCGCCAGAGTAGTGGACCGGGGTAGTGGCGCAGCGGATGGAGGAACGCGTTGTAGAAGCCGTACACAAACGCGGACTTTGTATGGTCAGTGCTGGACAGGAACAACCCTGAATCTGGGGGACTCACAATCAAGACAAGCAATACGCTTGCTACTATCGGATGCGCCCCGCTCGGTAACAACGACGACAACGGGAAGCCAAGCGCGGTGCGATCGCTTGTGTCTGGCATCGCAAGGTCTGCACGAAGTCGGACAGCTTAATTTTAATCTTCGATTGTAATTCTGCTGGGCGCTCTCATTGCGATAGAAAGGATCGCAGTTGGTGATGGTATATACTACTCGTGGTCATGGGGAACGCGTAGTGCCCGTCTTAGTTCCCGGCTTACCACCTCGGAGCCCCGATGTGACCTTCCCTCTTTCGAACATTAACTTTCGTGATGAACGATACGCACTCGGGTGATAGATCTATTAACCCGCGTGACTTCTTTGATATGTTAGAGATCGATCGATGTTGGATAAGAAGATCTCGCGCTGTGTACACAATTGAGGTGTTCATCAAGAGTGACAAAAAGATCTGATTGTAGTATAGGTAACTGCCTACGACTCTGTTCTTTTGAACTTCGGGTGTGTTGCGAAATTGCTGCAAAGGACATGTGCGAAACGAGTGTTCAATTTAACCAGGTGATACAACTTTTACCCTGTCCAAGGAAACAATCAAATGTGTACCTGCAAGCAAAAATGCGCATAAGATAGCGAACGGCCCTGACGCCTACATTGCCATCGCATCTATTCGGAATCCAATAACCTGTTGCCAACGGCCGTAAGATGGAATATAACTCCTCGGCCCCGTTCAACTCCTCCTTGCATGGAGTGTTTTGCCTTTCCCTAGCCGAGAGCTTCGATGTACTTCTAGTCTCGTGATACCGCAAGCAAGCGCTCACATCAAGTACTTCGACAGGGACAAGAAACACCTCAGGCGGGGAAGATAAGGATGTACGAATCAAAGGCTGTGAGAGGTGACATGCTCAACGCTGATCCAGCACGAGACGGTGCAGGTTTCGCGATGCCGAATTACTGCCTATACCACCGGCAAAACAGTGTCTATCATGGTCACCATCAGCATTGTACGAAGTACGAAATACGAAAGATGAGTAATTGGTATTTGATGCTAGTCGAAAGTCAACAACAACAAGCCTTCAAGGCGAAAACCTCCGACCTTACATTTGATTGAAGATGGTCCCGACATCCAGCAGGGACCTTACAGAATCCCCCGTAACCTCTATATACTTGCCTAGATCCGCTATCTAATAGAAAACGCGTCTTGTCCCACTATTGTACTTCGCTGTTCCACCTCCTCGGCTGAGGTGGTAAGCCGTTGGCTGATGGACCCCGACTACCCGGTCTGCTACCCGGACCGTCTACAGATGGCGCAGGTCGCATAGGTAGATTCATGACATTGGAACTGCTCGATGTCCGTGTAGGGTATGAAGGTCGTCGTGGTGCTGGTTCGGGGTCACCGTTGGCTACTCTTTGCCTAGGGTCGCTTGATTCACGCTTGTGGGGAGGAGATCGCTCGCGGAGCTTCTCTTTGATATCCGCTGCAGGGGCGGTGGGGGCGAGGTGAGATTTGCGCTTGTTGTGCTCGATCATGGATATGGCCCATGCTTCCAGGTTGACAGGAGTGCGCTTTGCGGCTTGAAGGAAGGCATCGTGATCCTGCTGCGGTTAGCACACTTAGACATTGATTCCAGTTGGGACACCTTACGTATAGCTCCTTGGGAGTTGGTCGCTCCGCTGGATCCTTCATCAAACACTTCGCAATCATGTCCTCCAGAATGGATGGGAAGGCATCGCTCTTTGGTAGCTTGGGTGAAGGTTCCAACACGATTTGCTGCAAGAGATCCAGAATACCTTGAGGGCCTCCAGCTTCGTCATCATCCGCGCTTCCAGAGAATGGAAACTTGCCAATGGCCAACTCCATAAGTGTCAGGCCAACACTCCATACATCCGACTTGACGGTGTAGGGAGAACCTTGTATCCGCTCTGGCGCCATATATGTGCCTGTTCCTACGAAAGTCTCGGCAATAGACCCCTCGAGCTCACTTGAGACACCAAAGTCACACAGCTTGATGTTTCCTTTTGAGTTGACGAGGATGTTTGAGGGTTTGAGGTCGCGATGCATGATGCGGTGGGCGCTGTAAAGGTAGGCGAGGCCGCCGAGCACGGCTTCTGAAATCTTTCCGAGAACGTCGACGCGGACGGGTCCGAATGATCGTGAGACCCAGTCAAGCGACCTGGCATGGAAGTTAGCAACTCACATCGTGCAGCAGGAAGCAGCTTGCACCTACCCCACGTCCATGTACTCCATGCACATGATGACATCGCCGGAAGGGTTTTGGAAGGCGCCATAGAAGTCGACAATGTAGGGTGAGTTGCAGTCGTGCATGATTCGGAGTTCTCGCACGATTCGTTTCCGGACTTCGTTCTTGGCCTCGACGTGGATAACCTGCCCTTGTCAGTCTCCTCGTGCCGTACACGTCCTGGTCTGCCACTCACCTTCCGCGCCATGATGACCTTGGTAGCAGCATGCTGCACCTTGCTGACTGTTCCTCCATTTCCGTGACCCAATTCGCGCAGCACTATCAGGTCCTCGGCCTTTAGGTCCAGCTGGAACTCAACACCAATTTCCAGGGTATCCTGCTTCTCGTCGTTGGCTCGGGCGCCGGGTATTTGGGCGTCCCCGGCGGAAGGTGCGGGTTTGGGGGCAGGAGCGCTGAGGGCGAGACCCTTGACGTTCTTCCTCTTCATCGTCTTCTGCTTGAAGGACGACTCGGCCATCTTGAAGGTTTGCGCCGGGCGCTGCTGTCGTGTGGGTGAGGGTGGACGGATGCAGCGACTGCGAGGCAATGGCTACTCTGCGAAGAATACAGAGCCCAAGTGTGTAGGAGGCCAGGTGCTGGCTGTGGTTTCGAGTTTGCCGCCCGACGCTGGGTCGACGATGGTACGCCAATGACGGAAATAGCCCAAAGGAGGACAGCGTCTATTGGTTTGTCCGTTTCCGGGCGCCTGACTTTAAAATGTGCAGGTGGGCGAATGCAGGGACCGATTGGAATGGCGATGGCAGTGAATGGAGGGCAGTGTCTCGGGCGTTGTTGACAGCAAACCGGCTCAGGAGAGGTCGTGGTCGTGTCAGTATCCAGCGCGAGTGGGGCGCGCTGGTGGGGTTGCGGTAGCGTCCAACGTCTGTAACTGAGTCTGCGAGGCTGCAGAGGATGCAAATGAGCAGCGAGGCAGCGCTGTCTTCGAGAGAAAGAGAGCTGTCAAATACTCAACTTCTCCAAGGGATGCGTCTTTGATAAGTCTGTATACACTATACGATGCCTTGTTCAGGAGGTTTCAGAGTCGCATGGTTCCTCGTCGCCATGCTTCACCTGCTTCTAGCGCAGAACTTCAAAGCGCGTATCTCGAATGCGGCCATGTGCCTGGCGTACAGACCAATCCAACGTCGACCGTTTGACATGCCAATCACTTCCACGAAGTACATTCGAAAGAACCGCATTTCGTGACCGTTGCCTTGAAGATGTTTTCTTGCAAGCTTGGTGGTGATGATTAATCTGTGCATTGGAGCTTGAGTCGTCGCTGCATCCCTAGTATATCTAAGCTTAATCCTCTTCAAACACGTCCTCAGTACATGACTAGATACATGTAGAAGACGAGGCTAAGGAAGCCCACGTGTTTGATGCCCGCACCTGTAGCATGCTGTTCCGAGTCGGGTATGGTCACCTTTTGTTGATGGTAGCCGCCTAGCGCGTATCAGGCTGTCACGTGACAAGCGTCAGTGCGGCCGAAAGTTAACGCGGCCGTTGGGTGCGCGAACCTTTGAGAGGCTACTTCTGCCCTCCTTCTCTCCTTTACCTCCATTGCGCCCGAATTTCCCTCCCGCTGAATCGCCGCAGTACGACAACCTCTCTGCCGCAAAGAGCTAGCCGAAATCGCCCATCGCGCGCCATCGCCAGAACCATCAGTCCACGCGTTGTCCTTGTTTGAATCACCATGGCGGAGTTCTTCGACACAATCGCCGACGTAGGCAGCGACGAGGAGGAGGATGAGGACTTTGATGGCGAGGCTGGCGACGCCGTTGAAGCCAGGCCGAAGAAGACAAATGGCACAAATGGCATCGACGATTCGAGCGAGGAGGAAGATGACGATGACGAAGACAGGCTGCGACAGGTAAGCTTGGCCACACTGGCTGGAGCATCTGCAGAAACTAACGGACATATAGGAAGGCGAAGGCTTCATCGCAGACGAGGACGAAGAAGACGAGATCGCGGAGCGCAAACGTCGGCGCAGGAAGAGGAAGAAGGACCGTCACGAGGAAGAGGCCCTAGATGACGAGGATCTGGACCTGATCGGTGTCGAGGTTGAGCGCCCGGCAGAAGAACAGGTAAGGCATACCGCGCTGAAGCGTGGACACCGCTAACATAGGGGAAGTCGAGGTTCAAGCGCCTGAAGCGTGGCCACAAGGAGCGCGTCAAGTCCCGCGGCGTCGACGACATCTTCTCCGACGACGAAGTAAACGAAGACTACGACGAGCCGCGCGGGCGCCTTGGCGACGAATTCGACGACTTTATTGAGGACGACAAGTTCGAAGACGAGATCGAAGACGACCGCGACGTCACACAACCAGGCATAAACCTGATCACAAAGGGACTGCAAGCTGCAGGTCTGGACGAGGGAGCAGAAGAAGACTACAGGGCTGCCTTTGGTGATGGCACAGATTACGACTGGGCGCTGGAGATGCAAGAGGCGGAAGAGGACGAGCAAGCTGGTGAAGGACGTGAGCTTCAACTCAAGGATGTCTTCGAGCCATCGCAACTACAGGAGCGCATGCTTACGGATGAGGACAACGTCATCCGTGAGACCGACATTCCCGAGCGACTGCAGCTAGCCCGGAGGTCCTTCAAGGAGATCGAGCTCACACCAGAAGTCATGCAAGCACGCTTGACAGAAGAGGCCACCTGGATCAGCAACATGCTGTGGCCAAAGAAGGGCCTCCCCCGCTACTTTCTACAACCTTTCGAGAAGGCTGTGCGCAAGGTCCTGGAGTTTATCAATCTCGAAGACTACGAAGTGCCCTTCATCTTCAACCACCGCAAAGACTACCTTATCCACGCCCCAAGCGATAACGACGATTACGACGACATAGACAACCCGCCGCCCATGGATGCGCGACCAGAGCGCTTGCTGAACCAGGCCGATCTGTGGGAAGTATTCGAATTCGACCTCAAGTTCAGGGCCTTTGCAGAGAAGCGCGACGCCCTCAAGCAAAACTACGAGAACCTGAAGAGCGTATACTCTGACATCATTGATCCCGAGATCGAGGAGTTGGCCGCCAAGGCCATTACTATCGAAGAAATCCAGGAACTTCAAGATTACCTGCACTACAAGTACTCGCAAGAGATCAACGAGGTCCGACAAGAAGTGAACGGAACACAGAAGCGCGCCAACAACGCGCGAAGCTTCTTCGATAAGTTGAGGAGCGGCAAAGCCAACCAACTCGTCAAAGCGATCGGTATCACACCCGAGGACTTTGCGAAGAAGGTTGATGGGTCGAACCGAGGCGCGCATTCAATTGAGGACCCGCCATACAAGGTTGAAGAGCTCGCCGACCAGATGGCTGACGCTCCAGAGACTGGCGCCACTCTTCTCAGGTCTACGAAGCTCTTGTATGTTCAGGATTTGCAAATGTGCTCACGCCTCCGTCGATACTTGCGTGGTAGCTTCTACCAGAACGCCCAGATCGACTGCATTCGCACTGACAAGGGCATGCGAAAGATTACAGAGGACCACCCCTACTACGAGTTCAAGTACCTACGTGGCGTTACATTCTCCGATCTTCAAGGTCGACCGGATCTCTTTTTGAAGATGTTGAAGGCCGAGGCGGAAGGTCTTGTACAGGTCCGAATCTCCATGGGCAACTACAGGAACTTCAAGACAAAGCTTGAAGAAAAGATCATCTCCGAAGGTGTCAGTGAAGTCTCTGACACTTGGAACGCCCTCCGTAGGGAACTACTCGGCGCGGCGCTAGACAAGCTACAGATTGTCATCGCCAATGGTGTCAAAGAAACTCTGCGTGCTCGTTGTGAGGATGAACTCGCCGCATCAGCAAGAGAGAACTACTACAACAAGCTTGATCAAGCGCCCTACAAGCTAAAGAGTGCACCTCTCGGATCTGTACCCAACGTTCTCTGCCTGACCAACGGTAAAGGCCAACGTGGAGACGCGATCATGTGGGCTTACGTCGAGAACGATGGGCGGGTACTTGAGCACGGCCGCTTGGTGGAGATGCGCCTTGGAAATGCGGAGCGCGGTATTCCTGAAGGCCAGGACATCGACAAGTTCGTCGACGTGATTCAGCGCCGTCGACCAGACGTGATTGGTGTCTCTGGCTTCTCGGTCGAGACACGCAAACTGTACAAGGACCTTCAGGAAATCATCGGCCAGCGAGGCCTGACTGGCCCAGCCTACGAGGACGAGGACACCGGTGAAGAGAGGAACGAGCCACTGGAGGTGATCTTGGTCAACGATGAGGTCGCTCGTCTCTATCATACGAGTGGTCGGGCTATCGCCGAGTTCCCCAAGTATCCCGCGCTCACGAGGTACTGTGTTGCTCTCGGACGGTACCTGCAAAATCCATTGGCGGAATACGCATCACTCGGCAAAGATATCGTTTCGATACCCTTCATCCCCAACCAAACCTTGATACCACAAGAGAAGCTCCTGGACCGACTAGAGACCGCGATGGTGGATATGGTCAACCTCGTGGGTATCGACCTACCGGAGACGTACGACGACAAATACCTCTCAAAGTTGATTCCTTACGTGTGTGGTCTGGGTCCTCGTAAGGCCGATCGCTTGATCAAGGCCATTCAGGCCAACAGCGATGAGATTCTGTCACGATTCGATCTCCTTGGTGTGTCTGAGTCTAGGGACCTCAAGGCAGCCATGGGTCCCAAAGTCTTCCAGAATTGCGCCAGTTTCCTTTACATCCCCTACGATTCAACGGAAGAGTCCTCCGACTACTTGGACTACACCCGTGTACATCCAGAAGACTACGATCTTGCCAGGAAGATGGTCGCTGACGCCCTTAACATGGACGAAGAGGATGTTAAGGCCGAGACTGACGAAGGTGGACCCAGTGCCGTTGTCAGGAAGATGGTGCGGGAAGAGACTACCGATCTGGTCAACGACCTTGCACTGGAAGACTATGCGGCGGAGATTGAACGCAACTTTGGACAGCGTAAGCGTGCAACGCTCGAGACTATTCGCGCTGAGCTCGACAATCCTTACGAGGAGATCCGACAGATCTTTGCGCTGCTATCTGGTGCTGAGCTGTTCACGATGTTGACTGGTGAGACCGAGGAGACTCTCTATGAGGGTATGGTCGTACCCGTTACCATCAGGCGAACATTCCCAGACCACATCGAGGTCAAGCTGGAATGCGGCATCGAAGGTGGCGTCTCTGAATCAGAGTTCCCAGAGGGTGTTGGCAGTGGCGGTCAAGAACCTCGCCACGTCTACCAGAGCCATCAGATCGTGCGCGCACGTATCGTTTACCTCAACCGCAAGGCTCTCACTGCACAACTGTCGCTCCGAGATGATCTCATTCGAGCGCCAGAGAAGAAGCCCTATAATCGCGCAGCTGGTGAGTGGGATGACGCACAGGAAGCTCAGGACAAGAAGGCTGCCGAGAAGGAGAAGGAAGTTGCCTCTGGTCGGCCCAACCGTGTCGTCAACCACCCTCTCTTCTTCGCCTTCAACACCATGCAAGCCGAAGAGTACCTCGGTGGTAAGGAGACCGGTGACTTGGTCATTCGTCCATCCTCGAAGGGTTTCGACCATCTAGTCGTCACATGGAAAGTATCTAACAACGCATACCAACATCTCGACGTTCTCGAGATGAACAAGGCAAACCAATTTTCGCTCGGAAAGCAGCTCAAGATTGGAAAGCACACATACTCCGATCTCGACGAGTTGATCGTCAACCACGTCGAGGCTATGGCACGCAAGGTCACAGAGATTACACGAGACGAGCGATTCCAACCTGGCACACGAGAAGATACTGGTAAGTTTATCGCATCACCCACCTCTCATCCTTGAGACACAAGCTAATCCCCTTACAGAGAAATGGCTAGAGAACTACTGCGAAGCCAACCCTTCACGCTCCATGTACGCCTTCTGCAGTATGCCCAAGTACCCCGGCCACTTCTGGATCTGCTTCCAGATGAGCGCCCGCGGACCCAAGGGAGCCTGGGGCATCAAGGTCGTCCCCAACGCATTCGAACTCCACAAGAACGTTTACCCCGATATGCTGGCGCTCAAGAACGGCTTCAAGCTGTTGATCAGCACGGCTAGCAAAGCGCAACCCAGGCGCTGAAGGAACAAAAGGATTCGTTGGCAGTCTTATTCCCGGGTCGCGACGGAATTCGGGGTCTTGGAGCGCTCCGAGAACGTGTATTGGTAGTTTTTTTGGCTCGCGGCTCTCATTTTTGTCTTCGTTCTCTTCACATCAGTCATCTTGGGATCATTGCATAGCCTTACTTTGAAAAGGGCTACTAAAAGAATTACTACTCATAATACGGCGCTCTTTGGGAGGCTTCCCAATGTGTAGAGATATCATAAATTGGCATTTTGTTCTTCCTATACCCCCGCGATAACATTGATGGGTATTGATGACTTGACGACTTGGTATAAAGCCGCACCGATCTTTGCCTCCATTGCGTGAGACTA
Source organism: Alternaria infectoria (assembly GCF_024043175.1). Classification (NCBI taxonomy): domain Eukaryota; kingdom Fungi; phylum Ascomycota; class Dothideomycetes; order Pleosporales; family Pleosporaceae; genus Alternaria; species Alternaria infectoria. Next base: position 575,908 of record NW_026250693.1, on the reverse strand, counting down.
TTCTAAAGTTGCACTTCCAATGATGAAGGGTTCTGTGTCACTTCCGAGATCGACAAAAGATCGTATGACGATGTAACCCAACTTGTGTGTCGCAAATGGAACACAACAGATCTCTCGACCTATCGTCTTCGCTAACATTTGTTCGACCCGATCATGAAACTCTGTACGTCGTGGTATGTATCACACCAAGCCCATCTCCTGCTTATAAAAAGACACCTCACGCCCCCTCGCGCCATCTTGAACGAAGATGCTCGTTTGTTATTGATAACTCGATCCAATGGCCACGAGAGACGACTCAGCAGATATTGAAGCTCTGAACATTGGCGATGCCTCAAGCATACCGAATAAAGAGGTCAAGAAGCCTCCTTTTACACCCCCGACACCCGGTGAAGTACCCACAGACCCACTCCATGATGTGATCGTAGGGTATCCCAAACTTGCAGGTCGCATGGGCGTCATGCCCGAGATGGCTATGTTCAAACGTTTCGGCTCACTTAATGCTCGAAATCTATTGTACATGCAGAATGAACTCATGTATCTGGAGATGCAATTGAAATACATCGAAGCCAAAGATCAGGCGTCGGACGATGGAAACAAGGGCTTGTACGGATATAACTTCTTCTGGATGAAACACTCAGAGTCAGACGAGAAAGGCAATGAGCAGATAAAGCTGGTCATGAGGATGCGGAAACTACTCAAAGAATATAGTAAGCTTCAGCGAACTTGTCCATTTCAGCCGTTCCGTAATGCTTATATTTTTAGACAAAGCGCTCATCCAACAGAGTACCATTGCGCAGATGAAACCTCCCGACCATTTTGATATCGGATACATACAGAATTTCCTGTCAAGCGTTCACATGGAAGAGAAGTTGTGCGGACTCGACTACGGCGTTTGGGGCACGATTCACCACCCGCATTCCTGGGATAGAGAACTCGTCTGCCTTCGACCGCGGCAGGACATAGATAAGTTCTCACGGTGGATTGGAAGTCGCGCAATTCATTGGGTGTTCAGATTGGGCGGTAGGTGGTTGAAGAAAGATCCAAGGGTTGGTACCGTGGCTGTGCAGCATCGGTCGGTGTTTACGTTCACGATGTGGCTCACAACTGCGATAGCCTCTGCTCTGCCCGTGATATCTATCATCATTCTGGTCAATATGGAGAGCACTACGGGCAGGTTGGCTGTGATTGCGGGCTTCAACTTCATCATCTCGGTCTGCCTGGTTTTGTTCTCGGAAGCCAGAAGAACAGACGTTTTCGCTGTGACCGCAGCGTAAGTCCACAAGTCATTTTTGAAGCCACTGTGCTGACCTATCATAGTTTTGCCGCAGTTCAAGTTGTCTTCGTCGGCCAGGCGCTTGACAGAGGACCACAAGAAGTGAAGATCGTTTCACAACATGGTCTAAGATGTGATTGCTAGGTTGTTTAGCAATTCAATTACAATGAAGCATGGTTTCTCAGACTATGCATTGCTAAAGGAATCATAAACATACGTCTTAATAAGACACGTAACACGTGAAAATGAAATCTTCTAGTACCTTGTTCGGTGGGCGTAGATATCGTATTCCAGGATAAATACCAAGCTGTGCTACTCTAGCAATGAGATGACAAAGTGATGATGATAGATAGACCCAAGAATACCATAAGAATTTCTATGTCTAAGCTAGCCTCTGAGTTAGTGTGCCAACTAGCAATCCGTATCAATCTAGCAGTACGCGATCACAGTCAATGCTACTGGTTAGAAGGCGAATGTACCAATGTATTGTTCATCCCCGAACGAGTCGATACGGTCTACAGGAGTTGCGAGCCGTCTAGTATTGATTGAATAGTGCTGTGTAAGTGTACCGTCAATGCATACATCAGTACTTAGAAGCTCTTTTCCCTCGTCGATCTTGCTATGTCTCATGGAACATCTGCACCTTTCTCGATCTTTCGTCCAAATGAGTCCACGAAACGATCTTGCGTCTCTTGAGATAGGGAAGCTCCATCGCAGAAAGCTGTCAGTTGGGTATGGCGGCGCTTCCTTCCAAAGTTCCTACCGCTAAAGCGGTGAAGAACGTACTCAGGGTTGAGCTTCACTTACGTTGTATTCGAAAGCGGGGCTCTCCATTATCTAGACACCGAAAGTCGGCTTCACGTCGCCGTTGATCGTAAGGTAAAGGTGAGAGATGCTCTCAAGGTGAAGGTGAGTTCGTCAGTGATGTATCGGCTTCGTCGACGCCAGCGAGTTCCAGTAAATCCTCCTCTCTACTCTCACATTTCTATCTATAAACTAAATCCGACATGGCGACACCTTCTGGAAATGCCGGTTCTTTCCTTCCAGCTCCAAATACAACCGGTAAGTACTAAGAGCCTTGCCTCATAGTGATCTTGTGTAATAGACAGAGCTAACATTGTGGATTTAGGAAATCATCATGGCCAGAATCAAACTTCAGCCGCAGGTGTAGATGTAGGCCTCCGATTTGTTCGCCTCATCACGAGTATTAGACGCTGATCTATCATCAGGCTGCCAATGTGCAAAACACGCTTCGTATGGAGCCCTTGGACCGTCGTACTGGCGGCGGTCATAGTAGCCCTAAAGACAAGAACTGTGGTATGTGTGGCAACTACGCGAGTTAACCATCAAATATACTGACGGAGTGATAGGATGCTGTGTAGCCATGTAGTGGGAAGCGCTGCCAGACCAAGGTGGAATGGTTGGAGATGGAGATGGAGAAGTTGGAGGTATGAGGGGTGTATTTACTGGATTACTAGGGTTTCGGTACTAGATGAAGATGGGATTCTGAAAATATGCAGTTCAATACCAGTGATCCGCTGTAGCACTCTTGCAATCCTACAAACCTTTACATAGCATTCTCTTTGGCGATAGACCCTGGAAATATCCCCCGTGAATGCTAGTATGTAGAGCGAATAATTGTGGCATATCTTGATGGAATCAGGGTGCTTTCACCAGCTTGCCGTAAGCACTGTGGGACGGCTTTTCTCCTGGAGGCTTGTAATGCTTCCAATCAGAGGGCGACGTCCCTGTAGTGGTACCGCAGAAGCATTTGCAGCCCGATTGTTCTTCAAGCAGCAGCTTTGCGCGCCTCGACGGCCTTCTCATACACCTTGAGGTCGACGTTGCCAGCGTTCCAGACGGTGACAGCTTGTACGAAGACACCTTTCTCCTTCCTGCGCTCAACATAGCCGATGACATTGAGCCATGTCCCCACGTCTACGTTGAGTTCCTTAATTCGCTCGAGCACATGCTCGATATCGAGATTCGCGATGACGGGCGGATCAGACATCGGATAGTTGTGCTTGAGCCGCAGTGTCGCGGTCTTAGTGACGTACTCATCGATGCTGCGGCGCAGTCAGTCTCTGTGGCAGCTATGGCTTTCACTCCAAGTACCAGCCCAGAAAGCGGACTTTGGTGCCCTGCGCACATGCGGGCAAGTCACTTAACAACACCAGACTCGAAGCAACGGGACCAGACATTGTGGTTGGAGGAGGGCGCGCAGAATGCGGTGGAAACTAGAGCCGCGGCCGAAGTGCACGGATGCACGTGCCATGGTTAGCGCAGACGACATCATACCCTCGTGCATCCAGGCCCGATTCATGACCAGCCAGGCACCCTTCAATCACGACCACGCCGCCGCTGCAACAACTCAACCCTCTGCGCAACGCTCGCACCTACCGTACTTCTAACATCTCCCGCATTCCCACAAAGTACGTTCGAGCCACCCACCATCCCCGCAGCCCCGCCATCCCACTCTCTGATAGGCTCCGAGTCTCCTGCATCGGCGCCCGATAGGACCATACGACCGACGGTTGCTAACTAGAACCCTCAGGACAACTTCAATATGAGCGGCTGGGGCCTGGGCTGGTTTGGCGGTGGCCAGGCGAAGAAGGAGGCGCCAAAGAAGGCCATCCTCCAGCTTCGAGGCCAACTTGAGATGCTGAACAAGAGAGAGAAGCACCTGCAAAACCAGATGGATGAGCAAGATGCGCTCGCACGGAAATTCGTCTCTTCCAACAAGCAAGGTACATCCAGCTGGATTAGGCTTCCTGGCACGTTCGCTAACGCCTATTGCAGCCGCGAAATCAGCGTTACGGCGAAAGAAGCAGTTCGAGCACTCACTCGAGCAGACGAGCGCACAGATTATGACCCTAGAAAAAGAGATCTACTCCATCGAGACGGCCAACATCAACAAGGAGACGATGGAAGCTATGAAGAGCGCAGGAAAGGCCATGAAGGAGATACACGCCGGCCTGACCATCGACAAAGTCGACAACGTCATGTACGTCCCCTGCACAACCAAATACCCACAGACCAACTTGCTAACAAGACGCGCAGGGAGGACCTGCGCGAACAACACGCAATCGGCGAAGAAATCAGCGAAGCCATCACCTCAGGCGTCGGCGCAAACGGCATCGACGAAGACGAGCTGGACGAAGAGCTCGCCGAGCTACAACAAGAGAAGCTCGACGAGCAAATGCTCAACACAGGCAACGTGCCCATCCACGACGCCCCCTCGTCACAGAAGCTACCGCAAGCGCCGAATACCAACATCAAGGCCCCGCAGCGGGTCGAGGAGGACGACGAAGAGGAGGAGCTGCGGAAGCTGCAGGCCGAGATGGCCATGTAAGCGCGCGTGCGGCGACGGCTCACACTATCGCTGTGTCATGCGAGCATAGCGACTGCGGGAAGCTGGGACGGTTTTCAGGCGTACGGCGATATCAGCAGAAGCGGCATCTTGGGCTTTAGCTCCTTCTTTCCTATATATAATCGCAGCATTTGGGTCTTGGATTTTGTGAAGAGGCACTTGCTCTACCTATGAGATAAGGTGGGATATATCTTGCAATCATACTCTACATTTGGAAATTCTGACTTACAAACTTGCTGTGCTTTTCTGGAGGCTATCAATCTGAGTTCTCAGCATGCCGCGGCCTCTGGGAGGACACCGTCAGGCAACTACTCATTTCAGATTAGGCATCGACACATGACAGAATGGACTCCTGAACGCGCGTCAAAGTCGAGATGGGGCATCTTCAGGCTGCTGTCGAAACACTAAAGACTAACTCAGTCAGGCAGTTTAACACCAGGACTCTACACATCACACAATGAGAGCAAAGACATATACGCGTATATACATATTTGATTTTTTGAAACGACCCGATACCGTCGTCGTTACTGCACTATCATCTATCTACTCGAAACAGTCATGTATACCATAACGCATATATCCCATATCGACGTAAAAAAAGACTTACGCGACGAAAAAATCCACTTTTGATAAACCCATGAACCCCCAACCAAGCTACGCTGTTCAAGGGTATCATAATCAATGAGTTGGGAGGGGCAAGCCAAAATGCTTGCCGCTTAAGAACGCCGAATGTCAAATGTTAAGGTCCATAAAGAGCTTGGAACGCGGATCAGATGGGGGAAGAGATGAACGACGCGCACATACTGCAGTCGGGCGACGAATGCAGTAATAGTGGACGGAATGTTTGTCAAAGAGCAAAGGACCAGAACATGGAACACTACTCAGTCTTCTTGGGTGCGTCTTGGCTCTCCTCTGGCTTCTTCGCTTCGTCCGCGTCTGGTGTGTTGTCTGCGGTCAACTCGGTCATTGGACGCCGCATCGGGGTACCCGTTTGAACTGCTGGTGACCCAGGAACTGGCGTGATCGGCTCGACGCTCGGGCGATGCGAAGGCATAGCGGCTACGGGAGGCGCTGGTGCCGCAGTTGATGGTGTAGCGGCCGTAGGCGTAGATGGTGATGCACCGGTCATATTTGGCGTAAATTTGTGCGGTTCGCTATTCTCGCGTAGCGGAGCTGGAGACGCACTGCCTGTCGGATGTGCAGCTTGGGGCGGAGGCTGGTATTGCTGAGACACAGTGTTCGCGGCAGCACCCGCAGCAGCAAAGGCTGCCGCAGTACTTGCTTCGTCTTCATCCTTGACATCAGGTGCCCTTTTGACGTACTTGTTGATGCTCTCGACTCCGCAAATGGATATGAGCAACTTACGCTCAGGTTCCGTCAAAGTCGACTCAGGTACAGTCCTGTCCACGCAAGCTCTAATCGCGTTGTCCACCTTCTTTTGCTCTTCGGGGCCTAGGCACTGCTCAAGATAAGTCTTCCTATAGGCTTCAAGCTGACGAATGAGTTCCGGATGAACCCCGATTGGGTAACGTCCAGACGGATGAGGCGCCGCAATATCATTTGTCGAACCTTGACGCGAGGGTGGCTGAGGCGGGGGCGGGCCGTAAGGTGATGCCGAAGATTGCGGCTGCGACGCCGAAGGAGCATTCGACTGCTGGCCCTGTGGGGGATATGCCGCATAGGGACGAGGCGGTGCAGGACCATACGGGCTGGCGCCGGCATTGGCATATGGCCCACCGTAAGGGCTCGGTGCCGAGGGTCCGCTGTACGGCGACTGTTGTGGGGCGGCCGTGGGATAGAGGACGCCATATTGACCACTTGAACCAGCTGCTGAAGATGCTGGTGGAGCCTGCGGGTTAGGCTGCGGATACGGTCGTGGAGGGTTCGGGGCGGGTGGACTTCCAGCTGTATTACCACCGCCGCCCCAAGGAGAAGCGTAAGGCGAGGGATGGGGCGCGTTCTGGGGCGTGGCCGACGCAGCTGAGTTACCTTCGTTGCGAGTCATGCTGGGTGGTAAGCGAGGCTGCGAAAGGCTAGGCGGCAGTCTGGGAGGTGGCTGTGGCATCGCATGAGGCATGCCCGGGTGGTATCCGTACCCAGGCTGAGGGTACGGCTGATAGCCGTTTGGTGGTTGGTAATACGGTGGTCGCGGGGCATGGTTGAGCGGAGGACTGGCCTGCCTCTTTCTGCGCTCCTTTTCGATCGAGACTTCCGGGTTGATTCTCCAGAGGTAGCCCTTGCCCTCTTTGTCGCCTTTCATGAACGCATCATGCTGACCGAGGTTGTGACGTACACTCGATTGCCAGCCGCTGGTCGTAGTCTTGAACTTGTACCAGGGATACTTGCGCTCTATATAAGTATAGATGGATTGAAGGTTCATCTGGCCCGTCGGGGACGACGAGATTGCCTCATGAATCAAGACGACATAGTTGGCCGTGGGGCGCTGAAGCTGTTCTTCGGAGTAGTCTTCGATGCGCATCTCAGGCGAAGGAGTTCGAGGTGGTCTGATTGGTTTCGCCTGCTTGTGGAGGCCGGACAAGCCACCATCGCCCTGTTCTGTCGTCTCGATAACGGCGTCGTCTTCGCCGTCGCCAGCGTTCGATTCCTTGCGCTTGGGTGCCTTTGGCTTGCTGATCGGTATTGGGATATCAGCAGGGTCAATGCCAGCGGCTCTGGCCCTCTCAATATCCTTTGCTTGTTTGATAAGTTGCGAGCGCTGGCGCTTGGACATGATGCCGTCTTTGGGTGGTCTGCCAGGTCCTTTGCGCTTCTCGACAACATGTCCAATCAGGTTCCGTGGCAAGTTGTGCTGGATGGCCATCTCTTCGGTAATGAGGCCATCGATATCTCCTCCGGCTTCAAGTTCGCCTTCGTGTGGCTTGCGTAGTACCGGTGCAGTATCGTTCGGCGGAGGCTTGCTTGGTTGTTCGGGCTTTGGAGCCGCGGGAATGTCCTTGACGGGCTCCTCGACTGGCGTCTCAGATTTGATAGGTGCCTTCGCGGGGGTCTTGGCTGGAGCTTTGCCCTTTTCTTTGGGCTCTTTGGGTTCCTTAGGCTTCTTGGGTTCTTCAGGTACAGCCACTTCCTTCTCTTTGGGTTCCTTTGGTTCCTTCGGCTCTCTGCGCTCCTTCTGGACCTTGGGCTCCTTCGCGGACTCCCGAATCGCCTCTTTGAGCTTCGCTGTATCCTTGACTTTGAGCTTGACCTTCTTTGTTGGCGGCTCTTCAGGCGTGAGTTCGCGGTGCTGATGCTTCCTCTTGTGCGCCTTTTTGCTCTCCTTCGAAGGAGCGGGAGGCAAGTTCTTGATTTTAAGCTTGAGACTTGTCTTCTGGCGCGGTTTCGGAGCAGGCTCCTCGTAATCGTCCATTTCCTCGTCAGCGAGGCCATCGTCGTCGTCGCTGTCACTGACAGGATGGTGGTAGTAGACATGTCGTGGGTTGACGCTCTGCTGGTCTTCGCTCTCGGAGCTGATGTGCTCATCGCTTTCCAGTTGACCGTTTCCATTCTCGAAAGAGAAACTCATGGGACGTGAGCCCGACTCCTGGCGGTGGCGTTGCTGCTCCGTGAGGGCAACGTCGGGGAGGAAGAAGTGTATGTTGACAGCGCCGAGCTGCAGATGATCACCATGGTCCAAAGGTATAGTCTCTCCCCGGGGATAGAACTCGCCTTCGTGGTGCAGGCCGTTGTTGCCCAGCACTTTGATGCAGAAGTGGCCCGCGTCGAAATCGAAGAAGATCTTGGCGTGTTCTCGTGATATGCCCTTGGGTCCCAGTGAGCCTGTCTTGGCCATGATCTGCTGTGGATGTATAGGTACGAACGGACAGTCGTTCGGGTCTTCGGGGACATGGCCGTCGAACTGGGCAGGCACTTCGGGGAAGGCTTGCATGATCATGTCCTGCGGCGCGCGTTCGGCAGGCTTCTCCTCGCCTGACTCGCCCGTGGGGTGTGAATTTGAGCTGAGAGAGTGCGATGCATTGCTCTGGCGACGCTGCTGGTATTCCATGGGCATCGACTCGATGGGGGCGCTGAGAATGCCACCCTTCTCGGAGATGACACTGCGAGCACCACGCCGATCGCCTTTCTTCTTCTTCTTTTTGTCCTTCTTTCCGTTGACCTCATCCAAGCCATGCAGGTGTTCGTTGGCGGCCTTGACGTGACCCTTCTTGTGTAGTGCCTCGGCCTTGATGAGGCGCTTCATGTCTCTATGCGCGAGATCGAGGTTGCGGCCCAGGGTGATCTGGTAGGTGTGCATGTAGTAGGAGCCGTCATCGAAGCGCAGACGCGCAAAGGCTGTGAGGCGCTCGTTGGTGGTGGTGGGCGGCATCATGCCGAAGGACTCCATGGGTGGATAGGCGGAATTCATGTCCATGGGCATGCCGCTCATGTCGGCGCCATTTAGGTTGTTGGACTGCGCGAAGTCGATGGGGGTGTCGAGAAGGCGCAGTCCGTTGGTGAGGGTGTTGTTCATCAGGTCGTGGCTGGCCGGTGGATTCTCGCCGCCGAGGGCAGGCATGGCCGACGCATCGCTGGTCGCGGCTGCCATGTCGGGAATGCGCTTGTCGGGAGCAGGCGAGGCAAGGGCGTCGGGGGTGTCATATTGGGGGCTGACATGGTGTAGAAGCTCGTTGGAAGGGGCTACGGCCATACTGCCGCCGCCATCTTCGTTGGGAAATGCGTAGTTGTAGGTGGAAGGGTACTGGAAGAAGTTCACGGAATGGAGGTCAAAGATGCCGTCCTCTGCACATGGTTAGCGGCGCGCTTCTTTTTCGCCCAGCAAACCGCGTCGCGGTGTCGCGCAATACATACGAGGGAAGCAATCGTTGGAGGGCGCGACAAAGCTGTAGCTGAATGCGTCCGCCGATAGGAAAGGGTCTGCGTCGTGCTGTCGCAGCGGGTTGGTGTCTTCGGAGGATGTCGGTCGAGGCTGCCCATGAGAGGCTTGCGCCGGGCCTAATCCTGCTGCACGTGGGTCTTGGCCGCCCATCTCCGCATCAAGGTCCGACGGCGCCGATGCGAAAGATGAACTCAACTCTCGAGCCCGTTCCATTGATAGCTCCTCGAAATATTCTTCAAAACTGAAAGACGAGTGTCGCGATATCGGCAGATCGTCTGCTGTCTCACCTGGTGAATCCATTGTCAGTACATTTGCTCTGGGTACAGCAAGAGCGGGCGGTAGCGGTAGCGGTGCAGGCAATAGCAAGGCGAGGATAGAGTGCACAAGAAGGGCGAGGGCACCTCTACAAGAACGACGGGAGCCTCAGATCAGGTCATCAAAGGTGAGCCCGTTCCGGCACATTTGGCCGTCACTTTTTGGTAGGGAAAGAGCCAAGCACTGAAAGTTTCCACCCAGAACCGCGACCCAGGCCAATCGCAGGACCCTTAAAGCAACCCATACGTGTGAATTACCTGCCAGTCCCACCCCTGAGGCCCTGGAGGACTTGACAGTGATATGCCCCCCAAGAAGAGAGCCCAACAAGGCGCGCCTGCCAGGCCGGCGGCGTCATCTGAACCAGCGAGACAACCCCCGAACTGGCCTCCCCTCGCTCCGCTCGTACCAGAAGAGGACCTTGCCCTGCACGAAGTGCTTCCAAAGCAGATTGTAACCATTCCTAACTTCTTCACGGCTTCGCTATGCAAAACCTACGTGTCTTTCCTCTCCTCGTTGCCATTGACGACAACGCCTGGAAAACCGAAGAAAGGCGATGCGGTGAGAGTCAACGACCGCTATCAAATAGATGACCCTGCGTTCGCTGAGCGACTATGGAACGACACAGGACTAGGGAGGCTAGTCACCGCCGATGCGGAGGAAGGGGCGCTCGGCCTCACTGAAGCGCAGCGGAAAGAGCTGTGGGGCGGCGAGGTGGTGGGCCTCAATCCCAACATCCGTGTCTATCGGTACTCCAAAGGCCAGTTCTTCGACCAGCACTGTACGTCATGACTACTTGGTCACTCTGCCCAACTCATCGGACGGTCGTGACGAAACCCATGCTAATGGAGCCAGATGACAATTCCAACAACGTGACCATTCAGGCTCCTGCATCACCGGCTGTATCAACGCGCACCACCTGGACCTTGTTGATTTACCTCACCTCACCGGCCACGGGATGCATCGGTGGAGAGACTGTCTTCTACCCGGACCCGCCTAAGAAGAAGAGCCGAGACCCTCCACCTGAGCCTTTCGTTGTCGACCTTGAAGTCGGCCTCGCGCTGCTGCATCGACACGGCCCCGACTGCATGCTGCACGAAGGCCGCGAGGTAACGAACGGAGAGAAATGGGTCATCAGAAGCGATCTATGTGTCAAGCGTTGAGTCCACATGGCTCTCCGGTACCGCGATTCGTGGTCGCTTCTTCTTTCTCCATTTGTGAACACCAACATTCACTTTTGGAAATCGACGACCACCTATGCGTGAATAAGCCATACTTACGAGGCTGCGTATATTCTGCCGAAGTCTGTCGCGTCGTGTCCTGCTGCAGCGTGTGGCTGTGTATCTTGCGTACTCACTTGCAGATGCGATTAGGGTATCCTTCTTTTGCAGACTACGCTGCAGTCCTGCATTCCATATCTCTAAAACGTAAGAGATCGGAATATCAGGTCAAAATGTCTCTTAGAGAGCACGACGGGTGCACGCATGTAGGTGTAGCACAGCGGGAATGGTATGGCTATCGGTAATCCTGTCGTACACCAGCGCCGTGCAGTCGACGAAAGTGGTGGTAAATACTTACCGTGAAGTCGTACAAGACATGACATGGCTACAGCTGTCACACCATGCGGCAGGAGTTTGAACGAAGTACAACCGTGGTTCCAGTTATCGTCTGGTTCGCTTTCCATGTGTGGTATTCGCAACCTGGCATATTTCACACCCCCACAGTAGCTTACCGCACATTCCAATATTGCAGAACACCCCTTTTTTGTCTTCAGGCGCTTCACCAACCTCCTCGATACAATCTCTTTTGTTTCCTGGCTCTTCAAGCTTTCGCTGCTCATAAGACGGTCCCTTAGCAACGTCTTTACATCCTCTACTCGTGTACTTCGACACAAATAAACGAGCCGGCTCCTCTCGATCCATATCGACATCTTCATCGCGGCTGATACGCTCAGCAAGCTTCCACGGGGGCTCGAGATACGAACAGAGTGGCGACGGCGCGTTCTAAAGCACGAAAGCCAACGTCGGCTGCAGTTAACAAAATACGAATGTTCATGCTCGATGTTTGGATTGGGTTTCAGCCTATCCTCGCTTGAGGCGGAAGACGAGATGGCCTCATACTCTTGGCGATTCATCGTCGGTTTCATCTCGGCGCTTTAACGCAACAAGGATTAGCTTACGGACACGCCCTTCCAACATCCCGTTTCATCGCCCTCGACTCACGCCTAAGACTTCCGATTGAGCTATCGCCGGCGTCTACAATGAGTGGGGAGGGTGGACGCCGCCAGGAACGACAGCCTCGACGTTTCGGTGTGGGCCGGCACGTTTGACATGCGAGTACATCTGTACGGAGGCCGCTGCTGCCTTTGGCTCTCCAGCTGCGCTCACTTCCGTTTCTAATATCAAATTCCACGACTGACCTGGTGTCACTTATTCTATCGATCGACATGATGGAGCCACAACACCATTACGCAGATGTACACTCACAGGACCATCACCACGATGACGACTCGTCGACAGAGGTCGAATCCTTAGTTGGAGGAGAGAAGCAATGGGCAGCTGGCGACTATCACAGAAGAGCACCATCATCACGAAGGAATATATTATGCCCACCGCTAGTGGCGGCGATGCGATGGGTGCTGGTGATAGGACTACAACTCGTAATCATTGGGCTCTTGGCTAGAGACCAAGGCATGCTCGATTCCACAAGATGGAAGGCTCGATCAACAAGCGCAAACGATGTTGGCGGCGACATCACCGGGTGGTCACCACATAGTAAGACTTACCGTACAGCCCAGGCCCGTACATCGACTAACCTAAATGCAGTTCCTACGCAGATCACCAAGTTCGAGATTAATCAGACATTCGCGCCATACAACACATCAGAGTTCTTCAAACCAGAAGTACTTAGAGCATGGAACGAGCTGTTACCTGGTATGCCTTTCTCTGGCTTCACTCTATCGTGAATGCTCACTAACAACTACCACAGTCGGCATGGGCTTCCAAAGCATCCCCGATCCAGAGAACTACCACGACCTACCCACCCCCATCGTCTGGCCCAACGCCACTGTCTTCACGACATCAATGACCCATCAGCTTCACTGTCTATACGCTGTCGTCGCCGTCTACTCTGGCATGACATCCGGCCACGAGCTTGAGGAAGACCACCACTGGCACATGATCCATTGCTTCGACTACATGCGCCAAGCTATCATGTGCAGCGCAGATATGGCTCTCGAGGGATTGGAGACAACGTTCCCTGATCACAACGGTGGCAGCGATGGATGGGATAGTAAGCATGTCTGCAAGGACCCCAAGATGGTTAGGGAACGGCTGGAGAGTGTGAGGGCGTATGACGACCAAGAGATCTTTTGAACGGGTCGTACGTCAGCACACGTTAATGGCCATGTTGTTGTTGATGGATTGTTGAGTTGACCATGCATCGCAACAGTCCATCATCAGACAAGATCTTTATAACTTCATATATAATTTACACTTTCTTGTACAAGCCGCCGAGATCCGAACATCGCTGTGATACCCGCCAACATCTCGAAAGCCTGACCATGAACCCATTGGATCACGCGACTGGTCCCTAAACACGTCCGACCCACGCAGGGCAGGAAGTGAAAGAGATGATATATCCCACATCAGAACGCGAAAGTAGTGGATTTGCCCATCTTCCGGGAGGTACCTGCGACATTTTCAGCCTCCAGACAATGTATAACAGCTCACCCTGGAGGTCCTTACTGTTTCCCACAAGAGCCCACGAATCTCCACCGAGCACTAAGTTACATCACGCCTACATATACTCGATCACTTCACATAATACTACATCGATGTATTCCTCAACACTAGCATGATAATACCCATTTTCATTGATCCATATACGAACTTTGCTTTAGCTAATAGACTCGGAAGAGAGTTGTTGGTCCCGTTGTTGTACATTGACTAATGTCGGGAGTCTGTGTGCGTCAATGTGATCGTGTCTCTATTAGATCATACGTACTCTTCAAGTCAGGTGTGGCATCAGTGAGCAGGCACGACATCCGTAGGCTAGGAGGTAGTCAAGTCGATTTATATATAGAGGCTATTAGCTAGAGGGGTGTTGTAGATACCCGAGCTCTTCTATTTGTCTGGTATTATAGGTTGAGAAAGCTATGTCCTCTGCAACCTCAATCTTGGTACATGGTTTGCTCCTTTGTATCAGTACTTTCCACTTCCACAGCCCTTCCTCCTACACGTCTTCTCGAGACCGCTTGTCTAGTGTTGCAATGATGCTCAGGACCTGCACCGCCGCGAATCTACATCGGCATTAGTTAGCATTATAGACGCGATGGCGATATCGATACTACTTACGCAGCAGTAATGGCGAAGACATCAGCCCTCCGTGCACGAGTGAAGTACATCAAGCAAACTGAAGTAAGAACATTCGACGCTGCAATAACCACCAGCTGTTCATCGAGAGACTTGGTGTTCGCGAGTACAAAGATCGGGCCAACGAGTAAAACCGAAGCAACAGCACTTGTGATCCAGAATGTGAACATATAGACTGTACTCTCCTCAATAACGACAGTTCCGAAGCGAGCGTCGACCTTCTTCCAGCGCTTACCACCAAGCTTCATGATCCAACCAATAGCTCTTGCGCCCATGTTTCGCGAGAAGGGATCCATGTCTTTTCGACCCCGGAGGACGACGAGTTCTGCGCTGTAACTGTTTGGTTGTTCATAAGAACCCCAGACGGTTCGGTCTAGACCTGCGAGGACTTTCATGTGGTCGCTTGCTAGGAAGTGCTGGATATCGTCGAGGTCGAAGGCAGCGGGCTCCTTCATGTTTTGGAGTATGGTGGACTGTTGGATGAGTGCGTCGTCTGTGATGATTGATCAGAGTGCTTCCTCTTTGCTTTGCTTTCCACTCACTGTACTCTTTTAGAAGACATCTGACGCGCATCACGAGGTCCCTTTGCCTCATATCGCCATCTCGGAGCTCGTCGTCTGTCGTGCGGTCTGCGGTATTGAGCCAATAAGCATTGTGGCTGTACCACGCTTTCTTGCCCTCTGGACTCTTCGCGTCTTCAGCCTCGGTCTCTTTCAACTGATCCTCTAGGTACGCCAGTTCGTTCTGGTAGTAGAGGAGGCTACGCGCATTGAGTGCGCCGAATCTTCTGAACATGCCTATCTCGGGCATGATGCCCATCCTTCCAGCGAGCTTTGGGTAGCCGGGGATTAGGTCGTGGAACGGATCATGTGAGACATCTTCAGCTGCAGGTGGTGTAGATTGTGGAAGATCTGGTGTCTCTTTCTCATGCAATGTCTCAGCCGTGGGGGCTTGTGGGGGTACAGTATGAGTAGAAGGCTTCATCGTGTTCGAGTGGCACGTAATAGATTCCAGTGGAGCTGTGTCAGAAACTGGCAATGAGCGCTTTAAGAACGTCTTGCCGAATGAAGTATCGTTCGTCCCGTTCTGTGAAGTCGACATGACTGTTTGTGTCGCAACCAGGTGAGCAAGCACGAGAAATTCACGACGCGGACTGGCGCATGTTCACTGTTCACACCCGCGCTGCCTTGCGCGTACGCGCGCGCATCATTACCCCTTCACACAGCAACGCAGCGACTCTTGACGACTTTTCACAGATCGTTTGAACACCTTGGTTGGAAGAAAAGATTTAGATGATGTGGAACCTTTGTTCAACGCTCACAGACTGACTAAACGACATTCCGTTGCAGTGAGCGATCTACAAGGGCATGATGTCTGGCTTCGGTCCCACAGGCACAATCTTCGCCTTCGTAGCGTTCGAGTAGCCATCCTTGTACTTGAAGTGCATTAGCCATTGAGTACCTCGTCTTTTCGCACAGCCTTATACTTACTGCCTGAAAGTCCACCGTCTTCTTGAACGCACCAAAATTGGTCGTTTCGCTCTCATCCCAGTACAGCCTGCGTACCCAGTTGTGCAGCCGCGGGTACTCATAGCGTATCATCTTGAGGTTGCATTTGAAGATTGTGAAGTACGCAACATCGAATCTGATGATGGTAGTATACAGCCTGATGTCTGCTTCAGTGATGTGATCGCCAAACAAGTAAGGCCCGTGGCCTGGCTGACCCAGGTGTTCTTCCAGGCGATCGAGAGATTTGAACAAGGGGTAAACGTGCTCTTCGTATGCCTCCTGAGACTGGGCGAACCCAGTCTTGTATACGCCATTGTTGATGGTATCGTAGACCCACTCGTTCATGGCATCAATATCCTCGCGCAAGTGCTCTGGTAGGATGGATTTGACGCCTTTGCTGGACTCGCGGAGCTGCTCGGGAATGAATGCATCAAACTCGGTATAGAACATGCGTATGATTTCGCTGGACTCGTTGTTCACGATTGTCTCTGTAAGCGAGTCAGCGTATGTCTTTCCCATGACTGTAGCCACGAGACTCGCCTTTCTTCTTGTCCCAGAGAGTTGGGACGAGGTACCGCCCTTCGTATTCCGGGTTCGCCCTTTCGTACAGCTGCCTCAAGTTCGTATAGCCATACAACGTCTCTTTTTCGAATCCAGGCTTCCCAGACATGCCCCATCCTTTCTTATCGTGAACGAGCGACAGATCCCATACGATCAATTGGATGATATCCTCCAGCCCTTTCAAGCTACGCACTAGGTTCGTGCGATGTGCCCAAGGGCAACCCATGTGAATGTAAAGCGCATATCGATCCTTTTCCGCTGGAAACTCTGAATTGGGATCAGAAGAGATAAAGTTGCGGAATGCTGAGGGTTTGCGACGGAACTGGCCGTCTTTCTCAGCGAAGCCGTTGGTGGCGTTCTTGGACATGTTAGCAAATGTGGCTAGCCTAGTGCGACCATGGCATTGCCATGCTGGTAACATCGCATTTGGATAGGCATTCCAGCTTACCGGTTCTGACATTTCCGTACTTTGACTCGAGCGATGCTTGAGGTGTCTCGCGATTTGGTTATAGAAGACATATGGTTGGCATTAACGATGACGTGAGCTGACGGCACGGGAGTGACAGGCGGAATTTAGCCCGGCGGGCGATGCGCGACTTCTGCACACGCCTCTACCTTGCTTCGTCACCATCGATTTCACACGACAAGAATGTCGCAGAGGTCGTTGAAGAACACCATACCTCCTGTGATTGCGTGAGTCCTCTGCCTTTACCCCTGGCGCGCGCAGTGCTAGGGTACGTTAGGCAGCAGGCTACTTAGCTGCGTGGCGGCGCCGCACTATTCCTAGAACTAGTCCGTGTCGTGCACGAAGGTTCTGAATAAATACTGTAGGTCTGCTAACATTTTCACATGTCTACTTTGCGTCTTTCCAGCCTTCCTTTATCTATACATAAGGCTTGGCGTTCGTTGAAAACCCGCAAGATGAGCTCGTCGCAGAATTCGCCTTTGGCATCCGACTCGCTATCCATTTCTCAGTCAGCCGACAACCAGATCCCAATAATGAACGCCCCAGACATACACGATGACAATCTAGGACGATGCACATTCCTCGACCTCCCAGCAGAAATTCGGAACCACATCTACGGCTACATTGTCGGTAAATTCGAGCGAAGAATAATAGATCATTGCGGGAAAGAACGATGCGTGACAACCGTCAAAGGCGTCTTTGCCCAGCTACCGAAAACAATCCGTGGTCTGCTCAATACCTGCAGAACAATTTGGCTCGAGCTTCTCTCGCTACTATTCGGGTCATATACTTGGACTGCTGATCTCCTATTACGAACCTCCCCACCTGGGAAGATTCTCACACGTTCGAACGGGAGTTGGCTCCGAGAGCCGAGTACACTCTTTCATCCGACATCCAACAATATCCGCCGCGTCAATTTCCGAATCAAAGACACCGTTCCACATCCAGGGTCTTCACCGAAGCTGCTTTTGCAATACACGGTCGAAATACGTCTCAGCGAGCGCACTAGTGCTGATGCTTTCACTGCTCGGGTCTCGGGGTTCGTAACGGGCGTAGGTGGAGAGAACCGTTATAATTTTAAAGCAGACAAGGGTAAAGCTCTGGAGCAAGTACTGGAGCAGAGCATTAATAGCGCTCTGCAGGATGTGGTCAAGACAAAGTTAGCGTCGAGACAGAGTAGCAGTTGCTTCACTGTGGAGGAGTGGCAGGGGCTCGTATTGCGGCTTAAAGACACGTACATGGCGTGGATTGCAGAAGAGCAAGCATCGGAGTGAGGCACAGCTTGTGCGAAGGAGGCTTGTAGGATGATGAATCATGAAAGGAAGACTACCCTTGGTGTCTCAAAGTACCCTAACCTCTCCTCCTCGTACTTGGCCGAGGCTGCATCGTCGGTATCTCTGAGATCACCTGCGCCATCAGTAGTTCCCAATCACAATACCTCAGAGGTACAAGCGACCCTTCCGCCCAGTACTTGCACTTCTCGTCCTCAGACATGGAGGCCAAGACAGAGACACTCTTCTCTTCAGTCGAAAGAATGGTATTGTCTCGTTCCAGTTCTGGCTTGACTGGTCCGGGTGTATCCGCGATTTCGAGGTGCGATACAGCATAATAACAGGAGATCATGTGTCGTACGCCAATAGCACAGTGCTGAACAGCATTACCGATAGTGCAGACCGTCAGGAGGTAGATACCCAGAGCGCACCACCTTGAAACGTGTGTATTGAGGTAGCCATAAACACCGAGGTATATTGTCAATATAGTAGCCATGACAAGAGGCAGATTCAGGATCGGCGATGAGCGTAGAGGCTTCTGACGTGCTTCTTGGACACGAATCTGTATTCTCATTAGATATAAATAACATGGCTGGGAAGAGAACTATCTTACATAGTGTTCGGTGAAGGGTACGATGTACTGCAGCGCATCCCAAGAGAAGACATACGCCATGGCCAATCGCATCCATGGACGTACAAAATAATAGCCGGCAACATAGCTCGCGATGAATGTTCCGTACACCGCTATCATGGCGTCTTTAGCGAGACCAAAGTCGACAGCGAAGCGTGTTTGATACGCCAATATCGTGAGCAGAGCCGTCATGAGAAAGACTGCCCACACTTCATCCTGGGTCGTAGAACGAGCCCAGAGGGGCAGGAGAAGCGCAAGTGCGAGGCGTAAGGGTAGTTGAGTAGTCGAGAGCGTCATATCTTTGTGAAGTTGGTGATGGGAGGGTCGGGAGAAGTCGATGTGGTTTCATTAGTTACAGGTTGTGTGATGCAATCAAGCGTTAATTGCCTTTCGCTTCCCGTCATTACTATTGCCCTCTGTCCGATCACAGGGTCGTGACACACTTTCACTCTTGGTGGAGTGATCTACGGTTTCTACATCCGTTCATTGTTACTCCAAGCGGTGTAGCCTGCGAGGAAAAGTTATCCATATGTGACCTTCTCTGGTAATGGCCCGGCGGACATGTGCGGCCGCTCCTCCTCCATCGCATCCGTATCCGCATATCGTGGTACATCTTGATGTGTCTGCCCAAACACCACGGGTTGTGGCTTCCCATAATGTTCCCTCGTCTCCTGTGCGAACCCCGTGTTCACATCCTCCATACCCTCTATCCTGCTGTCATGCCGACTCGCAACACCATGTAGACCAAAGGCCACAGAATCATGGCCCTCCCACCCCTCGCTTACCATCTTCTCTACCTTTTCGATGACCATCCTACAGAGGTTTCGGTGTCCTTCTTCCATCTTGCCTTTCACAAAGGGCATTAGCCACCATGCGCAGCTGACTTCCACATCTTCTACGAGCACAAACTGCGCGTCTCCGACGCCCATGCCCTCGCCTTCAACCTCGCTGCCCAGTTCGCCGTTCGCAACGACCCTGTATTCAGCCCTGAGTATCACGCCCGCCGCCGCATCTGCGCGCGTCTTTATGCCCTGCCTTGTGTTCTGGTAACAGACCGGGAAGGTTATGTACTTCTTCCCGTACTGTCCGATGCCCGGGAACCAGGTTATGCACTCGCTGACGTGGTAGGTTGCGACGGGGTATTGGTCGGGCGGATACCAGTATGTGTCTTTGAGGGTCGCTTCGGCGGTGCTGGGGGCTGTCTCGTAGCCACAGCTAAGGGCTTGGAGTGTGAGGGTTGTGTCGTGGTCATGCAGCGCGGCTACGACCGAGGCGGGGGAGATGTGGCTTGGGAGATGGTGCGCGACGTGGAGGTTGTGTTTTGCGCTCATCGTGGAAGCGCGATGTCGTGGACGCGTAGTATGTCAGCCTCCTGGTAATGGGATGCTCGATTATTCGTCTGGTAGGGCTGAAGATAGAAAGAATCGTGGTAATTTCGAGACCGGCTGCGAATGATGGTGAACGTAACGATTAGCGACTACAATTACTAGGAGCTATACAAAGTTGGGTATCGAAGTCTTGGAAGTCAAAAAAGTAAAGAGAAAATGTGCGAATGACGAGGCTGCAGGGCGGCTAGTAGTAGCTGATGCATGTTGCGTCGCTGACTGAGGCGTTGCTATCTTGGTCTGAAACAGATGAATGGGCATCACCTGCGACGCGAAGGGGTCCGGCGGTAAACGTCATCACCGTGTCGCGCTATTCCGCATACGGCAAAGATCCATTTCTATCCCACCGTCTTTCCAAGGTTGTAAGGCTTGCTCGCAAGGACAGGGACTTGAGTGTTGCATTCTCATGAATGCTTCATTAAAAGCTAGCATTGCGTTGACATCACTTGGACGAACTGTAGCAGGCCTCGATTACAGACGCGATGCGAAAAGAACACTCCTCCACGCCTCCATCCTCCTTTCTGCTTATATGGTATATCTGAACCCAGCTTGGCCTTCATTCTCGTCCATCGGCTCTCCATTGGCTCTCTGCTTATCCACCACTTTATTCTTCTTCAAGAAGTACGTGGTAGTGCAGCACAGCACTAGCAGGATGTAGATCTGAAGACCAGCCGTGACCCAGAGACCCGTAATGTATGTTGGAGCTTCTTCCTGGACGAAAGTCGTTGATGCAAGAATACCACCGATCGCACCGAAGCCGATCTGGAGAGCGCTTCCGACGGACCGCTTACTTTGGCCACGGATGTTGTTGCTTTGGTACGCGAGAATGGCCGGGACGTTACCCTGGCAGCCACATACTCCCAGGAATGAGCCAAAGTACCTTGCCCCGTTGTTCTTAGCATATGCTACGATCATGAGACCGATGATGGCAAGAATCGATTGCGCAGCAATCACGGGAGCGCGAAGGCGGTATTTGTCTCCTAGCCATGCGAACCCAAAGGCTGTGAACATCGCAAACAGACTGGGAGGTGCGGATAGGGCGTTGGCCTGACCAGGCGAATAACCCATGCCGAGAAGAATGACCGGGAGGAAATAACTGAAGGCGTAGGCTGGCATGGTTGTCGACATGAATAACGTGGCGTAGGCCCACAATTTGAGGTCTTTCAAGTGGTAAACAAATTTGGCCCAGGTCAATGGATCCGCTACCGAGTCACCTCGATCGTCTTCGATACGCTGCATGATGACAGCGGCCTCAGCGGAAGTGAGAAACCCTTTCTTTTCGGCTTTATCGGGGAAGTCTAGGATGATGAACCACGCTGCGATCGCAACAATGCAGGTCAAGATGCCCTCTACACTGAGTGTCAGTATTACTTGAGTAGATTCAACAAAGCTCAAGAAGCCTCAGATCGATGCGGAGTGCGATGTGAAGAGAAGACCTAGATAGAAATTGGTGGTGGTTTCTGCTTACCTATGATGAAGATCCACCTCCAGCCTCGGAGACCGCCGACACCTTCCATTTGCATGAGACCATACGCAAGGATGTTCGCGAGACCACCGATACCGACAGAAAAGAGGTAAAAGCCACCCAATCTGCATTCTTGGTAAGCCATTGCTACCATGCATTTGGTTTGATAAAGGTCGCATACCTTTTTTGTGTCTCATAGCGGCGATACCAACAAGTGATGAGATATACACATCCAGGGAAGAACCCAGCCTCGAAAGCTCCGAGTAATACACGGCATATGGCAAGTGAAATCCAGCTTTCGACGAAGCCCTGTCCGATCATGACAGCACCCCATGATACGGCGATGAAAGCTAGCCAATTCGCGCTGCCCACCTTACGAAGGACGATATTAGATGGAAGCTCAAGCAGGAAGTATGTCGGAAAGAAGAGAACCAGGACGATGGTGTAGCGATCTCCGATTTGGAGGTTGAGGTCCGGTCCCATTCCAGCAACTCGGGCGTTAGAAATCTGTCGCTGGTAAGCGTTTCGTCTAGATGCGGACAGAAGGTGTCTGAACTGACGTTTGTGCGGTCTATGAGCGCGATGGAGTACAGGGCACCCAATATAGGTAGCAGCCTCCAGTCGACCCTACGCACCAACCTCTTCTCTTCGATCTGATCATAAGCATAGTCCGAGACGTTGTTGTCAGTCGCCGTCGGACTGATTGCTTCCTTGTGAGTAGTTTCTTGCTTGTAATCGTCGTCGCTGTTCATGATGGGCGGAATATCCGGAGTTCTCTGCACCGTGGAAAAGGCTCAAGAATACAGGGGAGGATCGTCGCAAGGACAAGAGCAGCTGCGGATCATTTCTCTTATCACGCATCCACTTATACTGGAGCGATGACGATGGAGACCGAGGCAAATTCCGGATTACAGCCAGGGCGAAGCTTCCCAAGAGCTCGGGGTGTCGTGGCTGGGCATGCCGTGCGTTCCATCTCCATCACAAACCCGGCAGACAGAAAGCCTATTGATCTTTTGGCGCGTCGCATACGATCCCAAATGAAGTAAGTAGACAAGGAACAGGGTCTAATGAGATCCAACCATATCATCAGAAGACCTGAGCACGAAGTGAAGAAGCCTTGGACAAGGAGAAACCTCTACGAAGGGATACTGCTCCTTGCGCCATATTACCACCGAAGTGCCAACGTCGCCATCTTTGCGATACCGCTGTCATGCCGAGATGCCAAACGTGGGATTGTCCAATGATGCTCGTGGTCGAAGCATGAGCGCAGATCTGTCATCCAGTAATGACACCGAGAACGTCAGTGCTCAGCTTGTCTGGGCGTGCAACAGCGGGGTGGCCAGATTGCGGGGTTGGTCTTGGGTCAGTCTTGAGGCTCTTAGCATGTGGATGGTTTGCGAAACGCTCATCCGGGGTGCATGTCATCGGCGCGGCTATAAAATGAGCTCTAGTGCTTCGCGTCGTGTTGAGTATGTCATGTAGGCGAGATCGTTAGCATTGAGTCAAAAGCGTATGAGGTGTGACAGGTTCTCGCTTCAGGCTTATGAAACGACTTTCGGTTGTGTTCAGCTATGAAGATGCTTGCGTGTGTGCCGTGCAACGATCCTAGATGGTGGGCAAGGGCGCGGTTGGTGTTCGCGCGAGATGGGATGGAAGACGCGGGGGCTTAGCGTCACTGGCGCCTTGGCGTGGAAGGCTCGGATGCGGAGGCCCCTTGGACTGCCATCATCCACATTGCGAACCCATATGCAGTGACGTTCACGGTGGAACCTGCTGCATACAAGTGCCGCGCTGTATTCTAGCAGTCGTTTCAGTCAGTCTTCGAGCCTACAGAGCTTGCTACAGACTAATCCCACGTCGCCACACACAGCCGTAACAGGCAAAGATCGCAACGCCAACAAGGTAACAGCTCCAGAACAACACTGGATTCTCCAACTCATTCTATCTCATGAGACATCCCAAACGCCTTCTAAACGTGTAGCACCTACGTAGAAGGGCTACCACGATCAGTACTCACGAACACGACCAGTACAGCAGCGAACCTGAGATCGTCAGTCAACCACCAGCTCACTGAACGCATGGTACGTACGCAGATGTCACAGCGAAAACTTCGGCTCGCTTGGCTTCAGCGAAAAACGTCAAACAAAAGCTCATTCCAACGTTGAAAGCTGCAATCGTCCAAAGTTTCGCCTTTAACGTGTCAAGCTGAATCAACACGAGGATAGATGCTATCGGCAACACTGCAGCAATCATCGAGCTGACCCATAGCGTGATCTTCACGACTTTTCTGTCGTAGTATACCTTGCCGCCGAGGTGCGAATTGTTTTTCGTGAACAGCCCGAGCCCGCACTTGAAGAGATGGATCGCCTTTTCGGAAACAATCCGAGAAAATTTGTCCGGAATCTGACGAGGATGTACACCAACCAGATCTGGAGGGTGGTTGTTGGGGTTCTTCTTTGTACCCCAGGTATGTGCATCACCACCGGTCAAGTGGTCGGGACCCATTTCCACACCGTCCAAGAAGCTTTGAAGATCGTGAAGATCAAAGCGATCTGGCGCTTTCAGCTGATGAAGAATCGAGACTTGGATGAGAGCTTTATCTGTGCGTCCCGCGACATTAGCATGAGATTTGCATCGAACAAAGTTTTACTCACTGTACTGATTGAGCTTCTCATGCATTCTTCCAATCAGTATTAACTGCTCTGATTGTTCGCCATGCGGCTCTTCGAGCATACACTGATAGTCGGTTGCGTACTCCGATCTCTTGCCAGCAGTACCTTTATTGTCTTGCTGCTCAAGATAGTGTAGGTCCTTTTCTATTATACAGAGTTCGGCTTGCAGATATAGTAAATGGCGTGCATTGAGCCCATCGAATCGGCGGTATATGCCGGTTTCTGGCTTGAACGAGATGCGTTCAGATAAGCGAGGATAGCCAACAGGATGGTTTGTCCAAGCTCGTAGGTATGTTGGCGCTTTCGTGGCAGTATTCTTGGTTTCGCCGGTAGCTTTCTCTATCATGTCTACGATTTTGGCCGAGTAAAGGTTGAGATCGAGGGATGCTGACGCCTACAACGTTCGGCCTGCCTTGATTTATACAACGTCTTGAGGTTGTGCATCGTAGTACAATGTTACGATGTAACCGCAATCTACTGGCTCGCGAGTATCTGCCTTCCTCATGGAGTCAGCGTGCGCCTCATTTCGGCTTTACGACAGGGGCAGATGTTTGCTACGTGTACTGAACCCTGCTCAACCGTGAATTATGGCTTGAGCGTGGCGCCTACATCTATCCAATCACGATAAGCACACAGAATGTACCTAAATTGTATACTACTGGGTCTTCCAAGCACTGATGTTCGCCCTAGTTCAGGTGTTGTGAACACCGAGCGCCACAACCATCTGTAGACTACCGCATTGGTATATACCTAGGTAAACCTTTACCATGCACACACACAGAGACATCTGGATTAAGACAAGGAGTGTACGGTGATCTCATTATGTTTGCGGCTCGAATTCGACTTCCTAGTCTAAACTGCATTCATGCACATCTATCATTACAGTCACTCTTGGTGGACGTCAACATGGTGGTGAAGCAGGAGCTGTGCGTCGTTTGGTATCAAATTCACGCGAATACATCGTCATGAACATGAATAGGTATCATCGCGTTTTCACAGGCTTTGGCACACGTCTCGTTCATGCTTCTGCGCACTGCCAACTCATGACCACGTCTGGTGGAAGGTGTATATGCAGATGAGTTGTTGTCTCATGACCGAGGGGAAGCAAGCAGAACGTATATATATCAAGTACATGGAAGTTGTTGATATTCAGTCCCATTCTGAGCAGACTGCAAAGAGCAATATTTCACCAGCGATGACATCTCACAATGCACAAGAGAGCACCACGGAGGGCTCACATCCGCACAAAGATCAGGATGGCTCTCGCGAGACCGCCTACAAGCTAGATATTCCCCACAATCTTCAACAAGCCGGACATGTAAAGGTCACCAAAGAGAATGCTCGAGATCTTGTCAAAGCCCTCGGGCATGGGTGGATATGCGGTGCAGATCCAGCGACGGGTCTTGGTCCTACACATGTCAATATACCCGGAGATAACCACTCCCAAAGCGCTCCTACATCCTGCAGTGGCCTCAACTGTCAACACATCCGATGTAATCTTTGCCCAAAGGTGCGTATCTTGAACGTCGGCTCCGAAGATCTCATACCATACATCGGAAATCGGGACTTTGAGGGGTGGTTTCATATTAACTGCAGGAGGTACCATAACGACAGGACCTCCGCAAAGTACTGTTTGACTTGCCACCACTCCGCTGCTCAAAGTTTTCAATACGTGGTTGGGTATGATCCTCCTCAGGCCACGCAGTCTAGTTAGTGAAGGCTGGAACGAACAGTAGAAGCTGGAGCAGTGCCTCGGTACATAGCAGGCAGGGCAAGTATTACTCCGAGCAATGTTGGAGCTTAAAGGCCACAGAGCCTATCATGTAACACTCTAGTATTCTCTGTGGGCTTCAATCATGAGATTCCTCACTCTTTCGTCACCAAATGAGCTAATTGTAGGCGGCAGCCTTCAGGATAGCAGAACATTTTCCATTCATTGAAATTGTGTCTCCATCTACCGTGCATATCTAGTTATTAAGGTGCGCTTCTCTTGAAGGTCTTCGAAGTGATGCCAACGTGATATTTGCGCAAACATATGGCACATAGCATGCATGATAGTCATCATGCTCATGTAAAAGTGTCAACCCAGTGTCTGCCGCAAATGAGACCTCCTATAGCCCATCATCAAGAGTATAACGCACGAAAATGACCTGTATGGCCGCGAATCTATGCTTTAAGTTAGAACTGATAAGCTTGAACCATCATTAGAGCTTACATTGCTGTTATCGCGAAGACGTCCGTCCTTCTCGCCTCCGTGAACCATCCCAGACAGAGCGACACAATGCCGTTGAAGACAGCCATGGCGGCGAGACGATGTCCCAGCGTGGATATGTTGACAAGTGCGATGATTGATATGACCGGGAGGATGGAAGCGATGAAGCAGGTCAACCAGAACGTGATTGTTGAGATCGTGTCGTCACGATAGAAACACATGGGGTCTTCACTTTCCTTTCCCGGGTATAGCTTCTTGAAGAATAAGAAGACGTGTACCAATCGATCAGATAGCATGGTCGTGAACGTGTCGGTGCGCACTCGCGGACTTAGCGCGACCAAGCCATCGTCTGCGTGAGCGGTGGGATCATCGTATATGCCCCAGACGTTCCTGTCTGGACCGTACAAGGGTAATTTCATCTCTGAGCTGGCCATGAAGCCCTGGACGTCCTTGAGGTCGAAGTAGTCTGGAGGCTCGAACTGGCAGATGGCTGTCTGGTAGTACAATGCCTTGTCTGTGCCGATCAGTATCACCAGTCTTGGTGTCCTTATGGTCTTGGGTACTCACTGTACTCCCTAAGTCTCTCTCGAATCTTGAGGATGAGACTCAGTTGCGATGCGTCGACACCATCTCTTTCCTCTGCTGAAACTTCAAGGAAGAACCAGTCGTGAGCATACCGGGCTTTCTCCCCTTCATCGCTGGCGTGGTCTGCGACTTCCATCTCTCGTAAAGCCTCTTCCAAGTATGTTATTTCCGCCTGCATGTATAGCAAGTTCTTCGCGTTTAGTGCACCAAAGCTACGGAAGATGGCGCTCTCAGGTCGTATGCCCATTGACCGGGCAAGCTTGGGGTAGCCTTTGACATAGCCTTGGAGTAGCTTGGATTCTGATGTCTCAGCCATTGTGATGAGAGAAATGGAGTGGAGAAGGAGAAGAAGAAGAATTGATGCGAATGCTGGGGGTCTACAACACCTCTCGCGGCGTCTTTATATACCCCCCTAGGGATAGTTCGCGCAATTGAATGATTGTTGGAGATTGATTGGTACAACTGTTGACATATCGTAGCCCTAAATCAATCCTGAGCGACTGCCGACAGTCACCAAACACGACCTTGAATTCCCCAAACATCATCGCCGACATGCGTCATCAGCCCAGCAAGGGCTTCACACCGGCTTCCAGCTTCTCAGCATACGTACTGCAGAGACTTCCATCGCGCCAAACACCGCGAATGTTCAACGTCGCGTCAATATCTTCAAGCGGGTTTCCTTCAACTAGGAGCAAATCTGCGTTGAGTCCCTCCGCCAGACGACCGCGATCAGTGAATTGAAAACGTTTGGCGACCAGGCTGGTGGCCGAGCGCAAAGCCTCCGCGGGTGACATGCCGATCTTGTGCACGAAGACATTCAATTCTTGGTGCATTGAAAGACCGAACGCCGTTCCTACTGCTGGACCTGCTGAGTCACTGCCGCTACAGTTCGTTAGTCACTTGATCAATAGGATACACACAATGCACTTACCAGAGAATATCGATACCCGCTTCTCTCAGCTTCTTCACGCCCTCGTATGCGTATTCCGCTTTACCGTTCTCAGCACAAAACCCCATGCACTTGCACATATTGCCCACGCAGTCTTCGTTGATCAACCCTTTGATTCTAGGATCGTGTGCAAACTGATGCTGCAGCTCTTTGCCCTCAGTGGTCAGACTACCGATAGCAGCAAGTGTAGGATTGACCCAGGCGTTGTTCTTCTTGTACGCATCTATCAGCTCTTGGGTCGGTGGCTGGTCGCAGAACGTATGTGTGAGGCCATCGACACCTGCGTTCAGAACATCCAGAGTATCTCGCACGGAGAGAGCGTGTGCAACGGTTAGGTAACCTCGCTTCTTGGCTTCTGTAATGATCGCTTTTTGTAGTTCGACTGAAGGGTAGGTGAACTCGCGGCCCATGCTAGTTCCGCTCTCGTGCATGAGTTTGATGTAGTCTGGTTGCATCTCTTTCTTCGTCCACTCCAAGTATTCCACCACGCTGCTTTGATCCGTCAACTTGGGCCACTTTGCAATCGCCGCTGCTGTTTCCGGACTCTTGTCGTGAGCCGTGATTACTGGTATCGGCCACCCATTCTCAATGGTGGCGGCCTGGCCTGCTGTCTTGTACGAAGCAGTATCTGGCTCCAAAGTCTGCTTCTTCAGCTTCTGCACGTTCTCAAGCTCGTTGTGCATTTCGCAAACGGTAGTCACGCCAAAGCGCAACGCTTGAGGTAGGGCTTCGGGATCGGCCCTGTCTGCGTGGATGTGGCAGTCAATCAAGCCTGGAAGAAGCGTGTGGCCCGGTTTCGAATATGTCTTTACTGGTTCGAGCGGCGCATCGCTGATGGGTCCGACACTCTTAATCTTGCCATCATGTACGTGAACATATCCTTCGTCGATAGTCTCTTCGCCAGTGAAAATGCGAATGTCACGAAGAAGGAAAGTCGTCATGGTGCTGTATGCTTCGATGGTAGGACTGTATCTTGTCGCAATGCTTTGCTGCTAGCTGGTTCTCGTAGGCGTTGTAGACCACAGTTGCTTTGTGCAATTGTTATATCGACAGAGAATGCAGAGACTAGACTACGTGTTCCTTAAAATCACACACATTGCTTTTATAGAAGATTACATCTAGCTCACTTTGCTGCAGATGGGGGACCAGCGGTACGGGCTCGTTGCATTAGCGTCCGGCTACGACCCGCAAACTACGGATGGAAAGGGCGTCAAGCCCGTGAGGCCAGTATCGTATTGCGAGTATGCCGTGTCGCAGGAGTGAATCTCTACCCGCATGTCTGGCACTGGACGGATGTGATGGCTTTGTCGTCATTAGTAAGCATCGCGGTCTCCCGATTCGGTCAGCGTCGTGGAGAGCCGAAGCCGGTTCACCGCTCCCGTACCATGCGCCATGGTGGATGGAAGGTAACAGGGACAAGTGTGAAGTTCGGCAGGGTCTTCTATGGACGTAGTGTTGATGCAGTAATGCCCCTCATTCAGCGATTGTGACATGCATGAGAACCCGCATCGCTCCTTCAGATCGATCCACAAATGCCACGACGCTAGTGACCAGTCGCGTTCATCCTCATCTTCGCTTCCACCATTCGACTCTCCGTCTTCGTATCAAGACTTTGTGAACTTCACGACAGTTCGGCCTTTATAAACAAAGATCCTTATTCACATAATGTCAAACATCCAACGGTTTGGCACATCTAATCAGTTAGCTGTGAGTCATTGTCACCTCCGCCACCACAGGTGATGTGTGCAGTGCATGAAGAATAGACTACAGGGTCTTCAACTTCTTCTTGGAATGTAGATGTCACAGTAGCCTGGAGATGTGAACGTGAGTATAACACGATCTGAAGGAGACGACGTGGCCATTGCGAGTGACATGATCGAGGTATAAAAGCCTATCCTAGGCTGCTCAACTCTGAATCCTCACACTCTCACCACATAACAACATTACGACCGCCTGCTACTCTAAAGAAACTAAAGCCATGTTTCCCTACAGGCAGTCGGGGTACACCTACAACATTACGTTCTCACAACAAGTACCTTTTCCAGTGTCTTATAGTGTACAGGCAGAGAACCCGCAGCTGGCCCTCGTTCCACAACTGGCAATTGTCCCACAACAGCAGGTAGTCAACCGACGACAGACACGGGTCCACTATACCGGTTACGATAGAAATCTCACTGACTCCCAATTCTGTCGTTGCGCACAACCAGAAACCCACGGCGATGCGTACTCACATCCTGAAGTTAACAACCACGCACAATACGACGGTGTACACATCCTAGATCTTCAGGGCCAGGAGATACAGAGAGAAGAGTATATCCAGCGATGCATGGATATCTTAGGCAAAGACTTCGTCAACTCGAACCACGAACTAAGAACTGTGCGTGCGCAGGTCCTGCACCCTGAAAGTATGCGAGTGCAGGATGGCCAGAGGGAGACTGCGAGACGAGCAGCAGAGATTGGAGTTCTCAGGAAAGGGCTACCGCACGATGTCGTTTGGTACGGGCCGGTAAACCCCAAAGGATGCCGTATTCACCCGCCACCTGAGCAATGCGAAGAGAATTTCATCGGGGCATCTGGAAGTTGGAATCCGGTAACTGGGCGTGCGGCGAACGGGCTAACGATGACCAGGCGTGAGGCAGATTGGGGGCAGCGTGGGTACGGTAGTCAAGGGTTTGGTCGACGTGGATATCGTTGAAGTGGTTGGCTACATAGTTAGCTGTAAATTGAATCTGTAACGTACCGTCAGCATGTTCAGAATGACTAGTTGTGCCTGGATCAGTAAGTGGATCCGTATAACGATCGGCTCCTCCAGGGGAAACCGCAGCCAATGTTGCGGTCGGCTTCCAAGGAGGCTCTGAGAATACCTGGCATGTCGGTCTGGATCCCCGTGGTAGGCGTGCATTCGGTCAAATTGGTATCTACTGTATTTCTTCGTTGCGTGCCGATAACCCGAGAAGTCAGTGTGACTGATGATGTATTCGTCGATTGCCAGAACCATGACAGCTCGCGTCACGATGATGGACCCACGTCACGGGCCGAGTGAAGAGCGAACGACTGCGACGCGTAACGAACGGAAGCAAAGCCGCTGTCCGCCAAGCCCCCCACCAACGCGACGGAGCGTGTCTCCAGTTCGTCATGACTCCGGCATCGCAGTCTCCATCACGACTCTCATTTCTCTCCATTCAAGCCCTGTCTGGCTTCGATGCTGCACACTCGTTTTGTAGCTACCAAACATGGTGGTCCTAGTTGATCTGGGAGACGATGAACTGCCCAATTTAAAGACGCCCCATCCATCTTCCGGCCGGTTCAACGTCTTGCCGCCGCGTCGCTCCCTTGATGCAGACGACGTGACGACAGCAGCGGAGAGGCCGAACCCGAATATCAATGGATTCAGCGCGGCACTTAGCTGTTATCCGTACGCTCCAGCCATAGCATGGACTTGATTCCGCGCTTTGATGTATGCTAATCACATTAACTATGCAGGATAGTCAGTCAGCTCGCTGCTCAGCTCGACCTCAACACGCTTCACGACCTCTCACGTACTTGCAGGCAGTTTCGCGCGAATCTGCTCGAATATCGCAGCCAGCTGGTCAAACATACGCTTCATTGCGAGAATGAAGACGATGACCTCAGTGAGAAGCTTGGTTCGCGACTGCAGGAGGGGCGACATGTCTTGGAGAGCCGCCTGACGACTGGGCGCGTTGGAAAATGCGCCCGCGACATGGTGGGCGACTGTCAACGTTGTGGGACAGTCGTATGCCGGGTACGACATCCAGATGCAAGTGAAAGGGCATAGGGCTAACAGGTCTTGCAGAACTGCACCATGAAGCCACCACCAACGCCCACACTCAGAGCCCGTCATCGCCGGCTATGTCGCACGTGTACCAAAGCGCCCCTCACACTGCTCATGGCTGTGCAGAAGCAGCGCTCCTTGTCGACGTCCCCTTCGCCACCCGGGTCACCAGAGACACATCCAGTGCACTTCGATGGCGACAAGCCGCGTGCCTTTACCGCACCAGCTTTCGAGCGTACACCCTGCAACTGCGACAACGTAGTTTGGCTCTGCGCGCCATGTGGCAAAGACCTGCGAAACGCCGACACAACATACGTGCGCGGCTGGAGCTGGCGCACTATGTACAGCCACATGCACGGCGGCGTAGGCATCGGCCTCGGCGAAGGAAACGAAGGCGTAGAATGCGGACGAGGCTCCGCATGCCTAGGCGCACACATCGTCGAGCACGAGACATGCGAGCAAAACCTGCTCGATACCATCGAGAAAGAGAGGTCGCAAACTCCGGAGTCACCCGAACGCTGGAGGGGCTCTTCCTACCTTACACAAGAGATCGAAGGCATCGGCGGTGTGCTCAAGGTCAAACACAAGAAGCAGGTGCGCGTTGGCGAATGCGTCAAGCTGTTTGAGGACGAGAAGAAGAAATCGATTCAGTATCTTGAGCGAGAGGTCAAGGGCGAGCTGAGGAGTTGGTGCTCTTGGTGCGAAAGGGTTGTGCTGGGTAAGAAGGATAAGGCTGAGATTAATGGGGACAGACCCTCGTCGAGTGGCTCGAGCTCATCGTCGAGTAAACCAGTATTTTCGTATAGATACTGATTTGGACCGTTACATAGTCAAGTAGTTCTGCTCAGCGATCATTGATGCATGCGCTCATTAAACACGTTCCTTGCAATTACAATCAAAACATCGATACTAATCCTTTACCCCGAATATCTCCTGAAGGTATTTTACTTCTTGTCTCAACTTCTCACACTCCACCCGAGCAATGTCGAGGTCTTCTCGAAGCAGGTCTCTCTCGCCTTCCACCTCTTGCACATTGCTGACATTGCAATCATTCTCCCCTTTCTTCTGCTTCTCCAGCAGCTCTTTATATCTGTACAACAACTCTCGCAACTGCAACAGCAGGTTACTCTTCTCATTTTGCAACTCTGCCTTCTCTTTCATCAGCGTATCGGCCGGAGGACGGCGATTCTCATCCAAGACAGCTGCCAGTGTGTCTCGACTTTGTTCGAGTGCCTCACGGAGCTTCGCATCGAGATTCTGACACGCTAGTTTCATCCACTCTTCTTGGTACGCCCCTTTGAGCCTCTTGATGTCATGCTCCACCTTCGCTCGTGCATTGACTAGGTTGTGAAGGTTGCGCTCTCGTCCAAAGGGTAACCTGTGGCCGTCGAACTGCGCGGCGACCGTCGCGGACTTTTCGTACTCTGCGTACAGTTCGCGGTAGTTCTGTAAGAGTTCGGCGTGCGACCAGCTAGCAAGAGCTCTCTTGGGCGTGAAGCCGGAAGAAGGGTCCATCATTTGTAGATCTTGCGTTTGGTGCAGTGGAGGTGTTGCGGAGGTGGATATAAGGGGAGTATATCGTGATTGTTTGCGCAAAGCTTGCTTTGACAACATAGTCATGGATGGTCACACGTGGACTTTCCTTCTGGCGATTTCAGGTCAAGCTGAGAATCAGAGAGAAATGTGAAGGACATATGAGTCAAGAGCAATTTTACTAGAATCAGAGTGGATTCAAAATCCAAATGTGAATATGATATCGTAATCAACGGTACCTAGAAGCCAGAACGAGCTCTTCAATACCGCTGCTGCCAATAATGTCAATAATGTGAAAACACTAAACCTCAGAATGGTATACCACAAACGCCACGCTCTTATCCTAAACGCCGAACCTCCGCATACGTGCTATCACTCCGTGTTCCCCGCCCTCTTCTACCGTCTCGCGCGAACATTGAACGGACTCTCCTCCGCGGCCTTGAAAGAGTCAAACGCGAACAGGCTGACAAAGTACAGCGCTGCAAACCTGACCAACGTATCGCTCAGTCCACCATTGCCAGTCAGCATCCTTTGTAGGCCGGCGAACGGGCTTTCGCCAACCGGCCGACTGGGTTCTGAAGCGGAGCCAAGTGTGCGGCCTTTGGTCGAGAAGACAGCGGAGGCAGCACCCGGGCCAGAAGTATCGTTTGCGGCTTTACGGACGGCGGCTGTGAGGGCTGCGGGGTTGGCGCCGCGGATGGTTTCGACGACGGAGGTGGATTTGATGACGAGGAAGGTTGGCATACTGGACAGTGTTTATGTTAGCTCAGGAATCTACAGTTTCCTCCGTCCTAGCATGCAGGCGTGTCTCTCTGGGTGTACGTACGCGCTGACGCCATACTTCTTTGCAACTTCCTGTTGGCTATCCACATCCACCTTGACGAATTGCATTTTGCCTGGCTTTGTTTCTTTCTCTGCCAAGCCCTGGAAGACTGGCGCGATTGCCTTGCATGGTCCGCACCAATCCGCGTAGAAGTCGACGATAGTGTATTTGGATTGCGACAGAAGTTGGGAGAAGTGCGAAGCGGAGGTTACGGGTATGATTTTGCCGGGCATCGTGGCTTTTATCGAGTGGATAGGTTCTTGAAACGAGGTAGCTTCTGAGTGATTGGCGAGGGAGAATACGTAGGGTGGTTCGTGAAGTGGAGTTGTGCTGGTAATGCGTGTTGCGGGGAGGACAGCTTGCGGCAAGGATGCGCCACTTCGAGCTCAGGTGGGTCGTGCGTCAGGGAACTAGCTGTGACGCGAAGTCAACGCGACCTACGACAGTGTCGACGATTTGGTCAAGATCAATCGCGCGGGTATTACGATTCAAAAGAAGCTTACTATAGATCCTTCAGCTATGTATGTGCTCTTTGTACATGTTCAGTCAGCTGCCACCTCACTGTCATTTCCTTCGTTTTCTCAGTGCTCAACACGCTCTCCTGATTGATCGCAGGTTCGCTCGGAATGCCATCGCGCTATGCAAGACCAGCAGTACCGGTAAACGGGGTGGATCGGCTTCTCGACTTCTTGGGGATGTACTCGGGCTCATCCTCGCTTGCGTCCACCTCTCGGATAGGACGCTTCTTCGCTCGCGTCTTCTTGGCTTTGGGCTTGGGAACTGCTGCTGCATCTGTAGCTTTGACCGCGTCATCGACTCCTGCTTCTTCCAACTTGACACCGACAGTTGGTCCATACTCAGTCGACTCATGAGCATCTACTCCTCCTCCGACCTTGCTTGTGTTTGGTGCCTTCTCCATCTCGATCGGCGGCGAGGGCGGATAGGCGACGTTCGGCTGTGGTTCCACCTCGTGTTCCGGATCTTCTGCCTTGACTTTGGTCTCTGCGACCTCTGCGGCGTCTTCTTCTGCCTCATCTTTGACCTTCTTCTTCTGGGCCTTGGCCTTCTTTGGTTTCGCGCGCGACTCGATATCGGGCGCCGGTGGCTTAACGATCTTGCCAGTCTCGAGTGTCTTGGTCACGGCCTCCTCGAACTCGTTGGAAAGGGAGTCACGGCCATCGAACATGTCTTCACTGGCTCGGCGAACCGCTTCTTCCAAGTCGAACGCTGACATGCACTGCCAGTGCTTGTAGACCATGCTCTCGTGCTCGCCATCGAACGGGACGGATAGACCAAGCCTCAGCTCACCTTTGGTGATCTTCACGTTCTTAGACAGGCAGTCGCTGCCACGGCAAGCGCACGCACGACCGGCAACGTCGACCTTGTAGAAGCTGACATCAGTGTACTCTTTGGCGTATCGCTGAGCGTCTTTGGCCAGGTCTTCTCGGATGCCCTTGAAGTTCTTGTCGACTGGCTGACCCTCGAAGGCTAGGCGTACTTGCTCTTGGCTCTCTGGGCTGAGTCGCTCGTAGCCAGGTGCCTTCGTCGGGTCGTTACCGGTGGTCTCCTTCAAGCCCGCGATCTGATGCTTGGTCGCGCAGCCCCTTGTTATGTCAGTATACACATGGGAGGCGCAGGAGGCTCCAGACGAGAGTAAACTTACCAGTGACGCCAGGCCATGTACCATCTAGCCTCTGGCTCGAACAGCGTGTGAGTACCGATACGTAGCTCTCCTTTCGCGATCTTGATCTGACTGCGCTTGCAGGCGGCCTGACTACAGGTTGCGCGGCCAGTACTCGCCTGCTCTTGAAGTTGTTAGCCAAGAAACTGAGAAAGGGATGCGGCACAACATACCAAGACGCCATTTAGGGCCTTCGTCGTCCATGTTTGCGAATTTCGAGAGTTCTGTGGGATTTCGACAGGGGGTTCAGTGAATTGAGGCGACAAGAGGTGAGATGTGAGTGCAGCTACCCGCGCTTCCAAGGTTGTGAGCAAGCACGTGCGGCTTGGCGGGGAAAGAGGCCCCGGGGAAGTCGCAGTGGCTGCGTCCAGTGATTTCGACGACTTCGTTCTCACCAGGTAGACCTCTGTTCCTTTCTTCTAATTTCCAATAGGGATCAAAGCTCTGGAAGAGACTTATGAGCGATGAGTGGCGCCGAAACAGTTGTGGTCTTGTTTGTGACCGAGACAACCTAGGAGACGAAACAGGAAAGAACGAGGTCACTGCGAGACTTTTCACTCAGTCATCGTCGACAGCTAAAACACCACGACCCGCTCGGAGTATCGCTCACTGAGTGAGGCCATCATATCCATTCTTGACCATTGCGCTCCCCTGCGTCCAATCAGCGGTCAGTAGGACGTCAGGCACGACTTGTTCGCAATGCGTAAATGATGTCTCTCGGCAAGCTTGGTTCATGCACGCAGAAGTCTGAACTTGATTCAAGCTTGATGTCTCCCATCCTGAGGTTTGTGAAGTTCGATTGAGGATTGCGGGGAACAGCGGGGAAGTCCGTCTTCACTAGTCTACATCCGCTGACTCAGACAACCTCCCTAGCTATATCCGCAGCTCAACAGAACGCGTTAGTGACCAGATGCTTTTCCGAGAACTGTGACTCACTATCACACTTGTGGGATCATATAAGATACGAGACAAGCATAATAAGCAGTCCTTCGTTCCTTCCCCACCTTGGCAGATCAACCCTCAACATCCAATACAAATATGACAGAACCCACATCAGACAAGAAGCTTTACGTCAACGCCGAAGATGCACGATCTTTCGTAACCTCAGTCCTGGTCGGTAATGGCGTCGCGCCTGAGAACGCAAGCATCGTTGCCAAATGCCTCATAGCAGCCGACCTCCGTGGCGTCGACACCCACGGCATGAACAGAATCCCGTCATACATGGAGCGGGTACGACAAGGCGTCTTGAACAGTGCAGCAACACCTACACTTACTCAAGTAACGCCAGTGGTCACCCAAGTTGACGCCAACAATGGCTTCGGCTTTCTTGCCGCAGACGCCGGCATGGCTGCGTGCATCGAATCCGCAAAGACGTATGGTATCGGGATGGCGAGCATCAAGCATTCGAATCATTTCGGTATGAGTGCTTGGGTCGTACAGAAAGCGCTTGACGCCGAAATGATGAGTTTGGTGTTTACCAATTCGAGCCCTGCGTTACCGGCCTGGGGCGGGAAGAGTAAGCTGCTAGGTGTCTCGCCGATAGCATGTGGTGCGCCGGGGAAAGAGCAGCCTTTCGTGTTGGACATGGCGCCGTCGATTGCAGCAAGAGGAAAGATCTATAAGGCGAAGAGGAGGGGTGAGAAGATACCGCTGGACTGGGCGCTGGACAAAGATGGAAAACCAACAGATGACCCAGAAGCAGCACTCGACGGTGGTGTCATGTTACCTATGGGTGGACCAAAGGGTTCGGGTCTGGCTGTTATGATGGACGTCTTCTCCGGTGTACTTTCTGGTTCCGCATTTGCAGGCGACGTTACAAATCCCTACGACCCCTCCAGACCATCAGATGTCGGTCACTTCCTCGTCGCGGTGAAACCAGATCTTTTCATGAGCTTGGATGACTTCAGGGAGAGGATGCAGATCTTGTATGATAGGGTTACTGGTGCGGAGAAGGCGGCGGGTGTGGAGAGGATCTACTTCCCAGGCGAGCTCGAACAGTTGCAACAACAGGAAAGAGAGAAGACTGGTATTCCGTTGGTGCAAGCGGAGTTTGATGCGCTGAATGCGGAGGCTGAGAAAGTTGGTGCTAAGCCGTTAGTTATTAAATGAGCGCGAAGACGATGCACAATACATAATGCTACACTATGAAATACACACGACATCCAGGGCAGGCCGAGGTGGCAGGTGGGCGTTTCATCAGCCAATCTATAAAAACTTGATAATTAGGTGACCTAACGTCAATGTAGGCTTCAGAGGCTTCATTCTTCCTCGAAGGAGGTGGTATCCACACCTTCAAGGGGATCCCAATCCTGAAATCTCTCGTACACGCTCTGGGCATCGCTATCAGCTCGATCTTGCTGTTCTTCAACCCCAACCTCAATTTCAGCGTTGGCGTTCTCAGGCCACGTACGCCTGGCTGGTTCTGATTCTGAAAGCGACACTGATGCCGGTCGAACTAGTCGTACTGGTCTACGCTGCTCGCTGAACTGGATACGGCATTCTGGGCAAAGGTTGCTATTAGGGGATGTTCCGTTCAGCCATTCGTAGATGCACTTGTAGTGGAACAGATGTCCGCACGAATTGAGCTTCATAGTTCCCCCATCACTGATACTGTGTGAGTGGTTTTCCATGCAGACTGTACAGCATTGGTCCTCGGGAACTGTTGTTGTGGTAGCCGCAAGATCAATGAGATCGAGAGGAGGGCCGTAGGGTTCGACGTCAGCGGTATCATCGATGGCGGGATTCAGGTTCTCGTCTTCTTCATCGTCCGTACCGGCTGTGTCAGGATCGTCATCCTCGTCATAGAAGCGATGTCCCCGTCTTGTGGACGAAAATCGCGGTCCTCGGCTGCGCAGTATAGCTTCCACATCTACTTCGTTGGAGAAACCTGATATATGGAACCTAAGAAGTGGGTGTACGAAGTCAGTATATGTCTCACGTGCACTTCGTACATGGGAAATTTTGAAGTCTTCTGGAGGTATATCGAAGTGATAGATGTCATCTGGTGAGATGTCATCTGGTGCGATGCTCAAGACGCCTTCTGTGTTTATATCATACTCCTTACACCGCCTTTCGATAATAAGAGCTACGTTGGCACCCGGTATCCAGGGTCTAGGATCGGAGTATGGAAGCCTCATTTGTCGCACAGCCCAGAGAAACATCCAGATCTCCAGAACGAGTGGATCGGACGTGAAAGTACGACTCAGATCGTATGCCTTCTTCCATATAGCGTCCCAAAGCCCAATGAAGTCGATGTTCTTTAGGCCATTTCGAACATGAAATGGCATCAGTGCTTGGGGATCTTGGCATTCCACAGAGTAGATGTACTTCGCCCGCGCTTCCTCTAGGCCCATCGCGTACCACTTGTATGCCGGTTGCTGATTGAACGCACGGCCATCGTGCTCCAAAGAGTATCTGAACAGGAGGGCAACGTTCAAAGTTTGCTGAATGACCATATCCAGTATACCCACAATACCGCTGAAGTTCCCCGGATCGCGGGTGAAGACCTCCATTACCGACCACAATACGCCTCCGGGGCCGAAAAGCTCGTGGGAATGATGGGGAGCAGAAGTCGACTCCGCTAAACCGTAGACCGGCCCGCAGGTTGCGACAGCCGTCAAATTTGCCTCCGCAGTATCTTTAACCTCCGTCGAGAGCGACTCCTTGGACAGACTGAGAGTAGCGCAGTCAACCAGCCACTTCATTCCCCTTTCGACTTGGGTGTACCCTGGCCCGAGATCTATCACGATATCGTATGGATTGCCACCGAGGATATCTTGTCGAACATGTGAGTCTAGCTCGAACCAGATGCGGACTGGGTCTTGCTTGGCCATCAGCTGCGCTACTTGCAGTGATTCCGGGTCGGCATAGCGAAAGGCTTCGGGATCGCGAAGCCACTGTAAAGTTTGAATCCATGGGGCATGGATGTGCTGTTGGTACTCTGTTGATGGCAGCGCATCCGGATACTTCTCGCGACAATCGTAAACGCGTTGGAGAACCAAACCAAATACATCGAGAATTCGATCCGTGTGGGTATAGGAATGGCGAAATGGCTGCAGCGCTTGGTCAAGTGAGGCCAACTTGACTGGCAGGTCCTTAGTTATCGTACGCGCATTCGAGGGCGTCATTTCTGGCTGTTGGGGCGGTCGAGATCCGGTGTCGTCCATCGCGTGTGTGTGACAAACAGGAAAGAGTGACCGCGTTGTGAAATCGTTGGGCGATTACCTGGTGAGCTCGGATCCACTTTGCGGTATTCCACGTGAGAGACGCGCTCACACTCGTTCAAGGGAAAAAGTGGGCCCCGCTTCTAACCTATTTGATCCTTCTGCTACTATTCTAAGAACCCATCAATCATCTGCGCATACGTCGCTGCATCCTCCAAGCCCACCCATCCCTCTCCTTCGGCATTGCCCTCCGCGAACGCGAAAAGACTGGTCATGACATCTCGTCCAATAACGGGTACCTTCTTCTGCATATCGCTCCAGTCCCAATCAACATTCTCCACCTCATGAGTATCGAAATGGTGCACCTGTATCACGACCGGCTCATCTCCTTCACTCATTTGGAAAGTCATACGCGTGGCAGATGTAATAAGAATCTCGCCATATTCGCAGTTGATAGTCCATGTCAGAGCTGGGGTACCGGGAAAGGGCTGACCGCGTCGGAACAGGAAGGATAGAGTTGCATTTGGGGCAGTGAGAGGAGATTGCGCTAGAGTGCCACTGACGGCTAGGAAATCGGGTACTTCGGTGGTTACTTGTTCAACCGTTTGCTTGGTTTGAGGGTCTTGGATGCGGATGTTGGGGCGCTGGAGCTGCGTTTTCGAATAAACGGACTGTGCGTCAAGTCGGCCTACAACTGAGAGTACGATGTCGAGCACTGATAAGAGTTAGTAATGACTTATAATCTGGGAAGTGATGCTCACCATGACCGACGCCTATCACAATAGCATTTCCGCCGATATCCTTCTGGGAGAAATACTTCAGACCAGTAGGCATCGTCTCCCTATCATTTGTGCCCCCAAAAGCGCGCACGTCTGAGCTGAGCACTTTTCCAAGTCCACCGTTTCCATCATTCAAGATATCTCTTAGCTTCGCAGCTGGTGGTGTCCATCGTCTCTGTAAGCCCACAGCAACTCTCGATCCACTCTTCCTGGCCGCTTCGACGATCTCATCGATTTGCTTCTTGTTGCTGGCGATTGGCCATTCGACATAGACGTCCTTGCCTGCCTTGATGCTGGGAAGGATTGTCTGGTAGTGCTTGTCAACACGGGTGTTGCATATGACCAGATCGATGTCGGGATCAGCTGCGAGATCTTCTGGCGACCCGTATGCCTTGGTATGGTCCGGAAGTCCATACTTCTGGATGGCAGACTTCGCAGCCTGAACGCTGCTGTTAGCCAGCGCGGTGATGGTGATCTTGGAGCGTCCAGTTTCGCTGAGCAATGCTGGGAGATGGGCTGCCGAGGCCCACGACGAGTTTGCTGAAGAAGACAGCCCGATGAGCGCAGCACGAACCGGGCGAACTGCTAATGTCATTTTGCTCGACAATCGAAACAAGGACGAGTTTTTTTGGAGTAGCAAGTATAACTGTATTGAAGTTCGACGTCGCCAGGTCCTCCGGGTACTTCTACATCTCACAAGGTGCTGTTGGATGCGCTTCTCGCTTTGTAATGCAGCGCATTTATAATCTTGCATGCAACAGGCGCGGATGGTAGGAGAATGCGCCTTATGTCTGAATTGTCAGCAAATGCGTGTAAACGACATACAGCAACAAGTAAGCCGTGCATGACATCATTGGCAATCAGTCGCAGGCACTGCACTCATGTTAGGCTCCAATGTCGCGTCTCTGATTATCCTCCATTGAATGCGCATCGCTACAGACTTGAGACGAAGACGAAGATCGTGGACGAAATGATTCGCAAGCAGATGCGATGTGTGGAGGACGTAGCGTGAGAGAAGCGAACGCGATGACCTCGGGAACTCATAGCTAGACGCGTTCTAAGACCGGACGCGTCTTCGAAAGGGGGCTATCGCTTAAAGAGGACTAGTCTGCAAGCTAGCGTCGAGCTTTCCCGTTGAGGCGCCGAGCGTCAGCAACAACCCATCCTGCCCCAAGTATATGCTCATGTCTGTAATCTACCCATCCCTCGGTATGACAAAGAATCATTTGAGATCCATCCGGTAATGGTGTATCTCGGTCCTTGCCTGGACGTCATCGCTTTTGTGAGGTCTAATGTGCCCCACTGGGGTCGTGGCAAGGAGCCAGGCGTACGCCTGTCGCTATCGAGAGACGGAAATTGATCAGCAGCGAACAGATCCTGTCAGCCTGCTATTTCATGGTACGAGCGATGTTGTGAGTGAGTTGATCTCGGAAGCTACAGCCCATACCCAGATGCCTTCACATGCAACAGCATGATGCTTTATTTGGCGTCGACAGAGAAGCAGTGGCAGGCAGTCTCCCACACGAGGTGTGGTTGCCTGTACCCCAACAGATATTCTTACTGTAGGAACTGCATCATTTTCGTGAGGTGCAAGGCCGCCGGTTTGCCCACGGGTGCTCTTTCCACCGCTGCTATCCCACGTTGTCTTGGCAAACAAATGGGCTTCACCACCTCGCCCAACTCCCACACACACCCATACAGGGATACCACCGCCTCAAAGCCACCCTCTGTGACGACTCACGCAGGATGGCGGAACGGAACACCTCACCGCCGATTACTGTTGCATCACTGCGCGCAATTCGAGAAAAGAAGCGACAGCTGCTAGCTCAGCCACCTCCGAGTCCTCTCGAGCTTACACATCGACTTCCTGACGCCCAACCACCGATGAAGGAAGCGATTGAAGAAGCCTCAGGTCCCTCCAGATACACCCGTCAAAAACTGGCAACGGACGCAGTCATTAAGCAAGAAGCTGTTGAGCCCGCAAACCCCTACGAACATGCGCATAGCGTGCTTGAAGGACGCCTGACCGAAAAGCAAGACGAAGACAACATCAAGGCCACAAACGATCTAGAGGATTTCCAACGCTCTACTTTCACCGAAGACTGGTATATTTCCGGAGACCTTCCGAAGGTTGAGGACATTCGAATGATCATCACAGCCTTGTACCGCATCAACGAGCCGACCGGCTTGTCGAAGAAGTGGGCAAGGGACTTCCGTCATAAAAAGCGACTTGGCCTGTTTTTCCTAGAAGATGTAGTAGCTCAAGGACTGCAGAATGAGGGACTAATGACCACGGCGACTCCATCAGAGCATGCTCGCTCGATGCTCCTTCGCCCAGATCTCATAACGATGGCGAGTGTGCAAGCGTTAGGTCAACACATCAAGCAAACCAACAAGGCGCAGAAGAAGGTCTCGAAGCTTCTGCGAGCTAGGGAGAGGCGACAAGCAGGTTCAAATTTGGATGACTGGCTCGAAGGCGGGGTGCAGGAGGATGTTCGTATGATGCATACTCAAGCACATCAGTCCGACGCACAAGACACACTGGAGAGCGAACCAGCTCACGCCGCTCTGGGATCTACTCCGCGTGGCGTCGTTCTCGGAAAGCGCTCGGCATCAACGACTTTGCGAACAGACGATCGAGGCTATGCCGCGGGTATGCAATCTTTCGTACAACCTGAGCTTGACGATGTTGTCGCTGGAGATGCGGATCCGTCCCTGGTGGCCATGTGGCAGGTTGTACCCGACCTCCAGAAAGATGCTATGCAAGAAATCAAGACTCAGATCATCGTTCCAACAGTCGTCGAATATTTGGATATCGTCAAGCGGCGCAAATTGGGAACTCTTGCGACTGGAAATGGTACGAGTGCGGATTACCGACTACTGCAGTCCCAACCAGCCGTCGTTGCTCAGACACGCGCAAAGCACAGCGCCTCATCTTCGTCTCCCTTGAACTTTCGTATCGAAGGATTCCTGATGGGCATCAGGAACGGTACCATGACTGACGAGAAGGTGCCGAGCAATTTCTCGATCAAGGCCCAGACGGATAACGGCGACACCACCATCCACGCATCTGTGCGTGCCGACGCCTATATGACCATCTTCAAGGCCCTCAGTGTCCTGAATTTACTTGATCGTGACATGGACAAGGTGGAACACAGCAAGGCAAATGGTATAAAAGGCAGATGGACGTGCTTGTTCAAGAAAGCACTGAACGAGATGTGCAAGTGGCCGGCTGAAGGCGAAGCGGGACAGTACGCATGCGACTACTGTACGAGACGTCGCCGCCCTTGCATCATTGCAATCAAGGGCGTCTTCTCAGTTGCCCCATTAGCTCCTAGTCTGAGGATGGGTCGAGGACTGGGTGACAGGGAATACTGCGTGTTGCCCGGAGGGGCTGTCAACGCAAAGCGAAAGTTCTTCTCGTAGAGCTTTCCACATCGAAGCAAACTCGCGGGGAATGCATAGTCTGCTGAGGAGACATGAGCTGGACATCGAGCAGCAGTTGTGTATGTTATCTGTGTACCAAGTATCTAGGTATGGATAGTTCAGCAGACATAACAAAATACACAGTGTTAGATACCAGTGCGTGTCCTTGTCAAGGCATTTGAAAATTGGTCTGGGTGCAGAGTAATGCGTAATGATTGCCAAGGATTCCGATCCGAGGGTAAGAGAAAGTCGATTCGGTCGACATTGGAGTGATGCACGGCGAGGTACAAGGGCTGACGGACGAACACATGGAAGATGGGGCCGCGGGAGGTTTGCGCTAGCACGAGTCGATACTAGAGCGAGCCCCGCTCCTGAACCAACCGGATGGGACCGAGGCACAGTTGCGCGCCTGTGAAACCACGCCGTCAAGACGCCCTGCACCTCCGCCTTGGACCTTATAGCCCGCCATTGGCGTCTCTCTAGCTCTTGAACCAACCTCGACGCCCCAGGCCTATCCAAGACTTTTACCATTGAACATCCAGGACGACCATCGCAGCTCAAAATGGCGGAAATAGCACCTTTCGAGCACACGCCCATGGACGACATCGCGCC
Organism: Alternaria infectoria; assembly: GCF_024043175.1. Taxonomy (NCBI): domain Eukaryota; kingdom Fungi; phylum Ascomycota; class Dothideomycetes; order Pleosporales; family Pleosporaceae; genus Alternaria; species Alternaria infectoria. Next base: position 531,231 of record NW_026250693.1, on the reverse strand, counting down.
CACATGCGCCAAAGTCCGCGCCAGCTTCCTCTCGCACAAGACCAAGCCGCTCGAGTACCGCATCCAGCAGCTGCGCAAGCTCTACTGGGGCTTCAAGGACAATGAGGAGCTCATCAAGGAGGCGTGCAAGCGCGACCTGGGCAAGCCGTCGTTCGAGACATACCTGACGGAGATCTCGTGGTGCATGAACGACTGCATCTGGATGGCCAACAACGTCCCGCGCTTTGCCAAGGACGAGAAGGCGACGGATATCCCCTGGACCAACATGCCGCTTCGCCCGCGCATCAAGAAGGACCCATTGGGCACTGCGCTGATCATTGGGTATGTCGCGTATGCACGTTGAGAGATACTAGCTGACGAGACCAGAGCGTACAACTTCCCCATCCAACTCACCCTCGGTCCTCTCATCGGTGCCATCGCCGCAGGATGTACTGCCGTCGTTAAGCCCTCCGAATCCGCCCCCAATGCTGCCGTCGCAATCGAGAAGATCATGCGCGACTCCCTCGACCCCGAATGCTACACGTGCATCCAGGGTGCCATCCCAGAGACAACCGCCCTGCTTGACCAGAAGTGGGACAAGATCTTCTACACTGGAGGAGAGATGGTTGCCAAGATCATCGCGAAGAAGGCAGCCGAGACCCTCACACCCTTGACACTGGAGCTGGGAGGCAGGAACCCCGCCATCGTCACAAAGCATGCAGACATGAAGCTTGCTGCAAGGAGACTGTTATGGGCAAAGACACTTAACGCCGGTCAGGTTTGTCTCAGCCACAACTGCACTTTCATCGATCGTGAGATGGTACCAGCATTCATCGAAGAGATGAAGAAGCAGCTCAAGGAGTTCTACCCAGAGGGTGCCCAAAAGTCACCCGACTACGGTCGCATAGTCAACGAGCGCCAGTTCCAGCGCATGAAGAAGATGATTGACGACAGCAACGGCAAGATTGTCCTCGGCGGCACAATGGACGAATCCGACCTCTTCATTGAACCCACCGTCGTTCAGATCAGCGACATGAACGACAGCATGGTCACGAGCGAATCCTTCGGCCCCCTCCTCCCCATCCTCCCCGTCGCCAACCTCGACGAAGCCATCAAGATCGCAAACGAGCTACACGACACACCACTCGGCACCTACGCCTTTGGCAACAAGGCCGAGCTCGAACAGATCATGAAACAAACACGCAGTGGTGGTGCCTCCCTCAATGACGGCTTCTTCCACGGATCGATTCCCACTATGCCCTTTGGCGGCGTCGGAACAAGTGGCCAGGGCGCATACAGAGGCAAAGCCAGTTTCGACACTTTCACACATCGCAGGAGTGTTACCACAACACCAGCGTGGATTGAGGGTCTCATGGACGTCAGATACCCACCATACACAGCTGCCAAGCAGAAGAAGTTCATCGGCATGAATGACATCAAGCCCAACTTCGATCGCGAGGGCAGGGCTTTTGGATGGGGTTCATGGTTCATGGGATTGCTGGGCGTCAAGAGTTTGGCGGCCATTGTTGGTAAGTGACCTATGAGTGTGGTGACAAGCGTGTTCGTCAAGCTAACAAGTACAGCGGCGGTTGCTATCAAGCTATATCTGCAGCGGAGGTCGAAGTTGTAGGGGACGAGTAATGGCAGGAGGATGGGGTCTAGTATATGACCCTCTAGCAGTATACCTATGCGATATTCATGAACTTTTCTCCGTCTTCGAACAACTTATCGTATCTCGAAACCTGCAAGAATGTCCCATGTAACATCGTTTTCGCATCCTCGTCAAACCGGCGAGGCTCAGTCTCACTTCCAGAATTGTCTCTCAGTGTCTAGAAACCACTGAACACCATCTAAGACATTTCTCTCCGCATTGTCTCCAGATCACTAGACCTTCCCAGACACCACCAGTCCAACCAGCAAACCATGAGTCTCACATCCATCAACAAACTTATCAAGCTGAACACCATATATCACGCAGATCTACACACATTACTACCCAGAACAGCAAGAACAGCACCACTCACAGATCCCCCACACACACAACCACCTACAATGACACCCTTCTTCCTCACCAGCAAATCCGCTCACTCCACCCGCCGCTCCCTCTCCACCCACGAAAACATCTCCACCACCACCGCTTCCTACGCAACAAAACCATACCTCACACGCCTCACCGAGCCCTCACGCTACGCAAACTACGCAGCAGAAACCCGTAGTCTTAGCCTCCCGCCTTGGTTCACAGACCGCCCCACGCGCCATGCATACACACCCAGTCGCTCGGCAGAAGTAGCGCACAGGAGTCTCGCTTATGAAATTGAGCGGAGTAAAGTGTATGGGTATAGTGAATATCAAGCTGCATACCAGCCAGTCTCCTACGAGGACCTGCGCGCCCGCCGTGTAAAGACACGTGAGGCGGAGTATTCGGCGTTGTTGAGAGAGAAGAGGAAGGAGAGGGAAGAGAAGGTGCGTGTACACCGCAGAGGAGATGAGTTACTGTATGTGCGAGATAAAGGCAGGGTGGGTGAGAGCGGGGGATGGAGAAGGACGGAGAGGGAGGTTGAGTGGGTTAGGGGGCGGTGGGCGTGAGACTTCAACCACTCCTTCATTCTCTCAGTTCTCTCGAATGTCTGTCAAATCACCAAATCGAGTAGTATCGTTATAAGCGTAATGCGTATGTAGTGTCGTTTGTATATTCCGAATCGAGACATATTTGTTATTTGAGATTGTTTCCACGTGGAATCTGTGTTGGTGGTGGAGGTTGGTTGCCTAAATGATATGCACGTAAGCTCATGCATTCCTGCAGGATTCAGCACACAATGTTCCGCCAAGGTGGCGTAAATGGAGGAAAGGATATCGCCCTGCGCTTCCTGCGATGATCTTTCACGGGTAAAAGGCGCAGGGTTGGGGTAGCTGGATAAGGCTGATCTTGCCTTACGAGGTAAGTGAATCAGATTGTGCAAACAGGAAAGCTCTATCGCGAGATTCTAATGTACAAGTCTCTCAAAGGCGCTGACTTATGAAGTAGAAGAGGAAGATGGTATATAGCTAGGCACAACAATGCAATTGCAGAAGTATTCGTACATGAAGCGTAGGTGACATAACATGACAAACCGAGACGTGAACGTAATCATAGAAGATGCAGTCTATACCGCAGAAAGCAAGCCATGCAGCGTGAACGCGTCAAAGAACAAGATAGCTAAACAGGGGTATCCGCCGTAAACAGAATATGAAATCGTATCCTTCTTGCCCAAACAAGCCGAAATGCTGCGCTAAGAGGAAAGTGAAGGAAGAGAAGTTAGAAGAGGGGAATATAGTATCGTAACGTGACAGAAGCGTATGCAAAAGCAAGAAAAGACCCAGATACAAAAGTGCAGGCCCAGGACAAAGAGAAAGAAAGGGGGAGGATAAGAGCTAGTGCTTCAGATCCCCCAATCCCCCCACCCCTTCTTCAAAACCGTCTCAATAGACCCCACAACCCCCTCCAAAAGCTCACCCAGCCCCTCACCCGACGCATCAGCCGCAGCACCGCTCTGATCTTCAAGTGGAACACCACGAAGACGGAGCTTAACCCACAGAAGCAGGCTGATACAGCCTGTCTGGCGGCGCGCATGGTCGGCAAGATGTTGCTGTGTGGAAGCCGTGGTATCGGACATGGCGAGGGTGTCTGTGAGGAAGGAGATCGTGTTGATGATGATTTGCGCGTGCGACAAGAGAGGGTTTTCGGGTGTGGCGGAGATGATGGGGGAGTGGGGTTGGCTGGTGGAGGTGGAGGTGGAAGAGGAAGTTGGTGGTGCTGAGGCCCATGTCGTAGGGGAGAATATCGGTGGAGACTCGGAGTTGCTTGGGCGCCGGTTTTGCTGTCTGGCCTTTTGATGGGCGGATTTCGTGCGGGTAGTTGCTGCGACGGTGATGGCCCAAAGCACGAGGGCGGCGAAGAAGACGGACATGTCTGTGCCCATTTCTAGAGGGATGCGATCTCTTTGTTCCGAGACGGCTTGTTGGAGGATGTCGATGGAGAGTTTGAGTGCTTCTTTGACGGGCGCGCCTTCCGTCTTGGATGTGGACCATAGCTGTGCGATCCATGTGCGGAGCGTGGTCTTCAACGCTGCGAAAGCTTGGGCGGTAGCGACTTTCTCTGAGAAAATCCATGACTCGCATGCGACAGCCAGCAAGGCGCGAATAGGCGTTACTTGTACTAGCTTTGCTACGGATAGCATCCGCTTGGTGGCAGGTGCATCGTCGAGCAGATGTTCGAGGCTTGAAGTCGTCGATGAGGACATGTATTGTGTTGAGGTCTTGTGGCGACTGTAGTGCACGGCGAGGATGACAGACGACTGGAAAGTATCGAGAGACCTTGGAAGGGACGTGGAAGTAACCTCGTCGACGTATGATGGCGTGTAAGGGTACTGCTGAGCAGCTGCAGCCCACTCGATGGGACTGGTCGCGTCCCAGAGAGAACCATGCGCTGGGAAGGGAATGTCGAAGCGGCTGTCGTGGATGAGAGAAGTCAGAGCTTCGCGGGCGAGTAGAATAGGCTGCTGCGACTCAAGAATATAACAAGACAAGAACAAGTGCTGCCAGGTAGCTAGCTCGACCCAGCTGGTCCAGTGCTCCGGTGTGACCTGCTCGAGTTGAGCAATGCTCGCTAATAGCTCTGCGGCTTTCGAAGTCGTGCTCCTGCAATCTTCAACCGCCTGGTCTTGTTAGCCAACCGCCGTTACCTGCAATGACGCTCGACCTACCTTGTGGTATACCTTGTCGAAGCGTGACGACAAGACCTTGGCTGCCCGACGAGCGCGGTACTGAGACAGCACCTCAATGAGAAACATCGCCTGGAAATCGCATAACCGGTCCGGCTCCGTCGAACCCTTGAGATCCCTCTGCTACAAGTCAGTTGATGATCGTAAGCCCAAGCATCTAACCTACCCATTCAAGCAATTTCAAGCATCGGTCGTGGAGGTCTCGGCCCTTTTTCTTGTCGCTCGAATCGGCCGAGTACTGGCTGCCGATAGCGATCATGGCCGCGCGCAGCATCGGTGACGGGTTCAGAGAGGTAGGTCGATGGACAATGGGGAAAGTGGGATGAAAGAGCCTCCAGAAATAGTCAAGATATTGCTCAAACGGTTGGGTGTGTGCGATCGAAGCCATACCATATTGTTCTTCTCCAAAGAGCATCACCCCCTCTTCTTCGTCTCTCTGCACCAGTGTCCTTGGACCAAAGTGTCCGTACCCGGTCATCGCATCCATGCTTGTCGGTATCGACATGTTCGTCATGGGGAAGGAGCATGCGTTCATGTAGGCGAGGTTAGGGGCCGTTGATCCCTTGTCGTTCGAACCCCATGGGTATGCCATCGTTGAGGTGGTCGATGCCGGCGATCGTGATGGGTAGCCCCAGGATGGGTCCATCATGGATGCGTTCGAGGGCGTGCGCGCTCGATAGGACGGGTTGCCGAACACGGAAAAGTCGGTTGATGCGATCGGCGATGCGTACCCACTCGAAGAAGAGTACCCTGGGGTGGGACTGTATGGCTCGTGCCATAGAGCCGGTGTCATAGCTTCCATTGCTACCGACATCGATCCAGACTGGTGGTTGATATGCGAGCGACGATGTTTTGGTTGGCTAAAAGAGCATTAGCAGCCATTCAAGCAGATGAAAAGAGACGGATTGAGAGAAATAAATAAGTGCTCGATGATGTATAATGAAACTCACTTGGGGCTGGACGTGATTTGAGGAGAAGAACGAGGAATGAGAGAGGGATTTAACGAAAGATGCTGAGGCGTTCTGGGAGTACGAAACGAGGCGTGATTGTACCTTGTAAATGGCGCCGTCTCCTGCACGGGAGATACGGTCTCGTAAAAGGATGTGCTTGCGGAGTTGGTTGTCATTTCCATCATGGGCTGCTCGAGAGTGGGCAAAGACATGGATGCGGGCTCTGGTGAGCCTTCAGGACTTTGCTCAGGAGAATCTCTTGCAGGCTCGTTGCTGTCGGAAGTCAGTATGGCTGTTGAGACTACTCTGGGCTCCGCGTACTGTCGCTCTTGATGTCTTTGGAGAAGATCAACACGGACGAAGGTCTTGCCGCATCCAGGGACTTGGCAGATAAGCGCATCTTCCTGGGCGTGGTTCTTCTGGTGTCGCCTGTGTAGACTGTTAGTGGCATTCCGGGTTTTCGTGAAAGCCGTCTGACCTTAGATGCTCCGCGCGGGTGTAAGACTGATGGTACGTCAGCAAGGTTTCCTGCAGAAGCGGTTGAGATGCATAGCGTGACGTAGATAAGTATACGTGTGTTGAGACGCAATAACACAGTGGCGGACCATGCACACCTAGCCACATACATTGTAGGGCTGAAAGAGGTATAGAATCGAAATGACTTACTCTTCCACAGTTCTCGCAGTTATGAACTTTGAGTCCCTTCTTTGCTTTGCTGATACGCCCAGTCCGGGTGTAATGGATGTTGTTGTGAGATGACATGTTGGTAGGACTCAAGCCTGGCTGTTCTTCAGAGCGGGAGGAACCGGTGTGGGGGCCGGACGGCGCTTGTTTGGTGGTTCCAGGTCGTCGGCGAGGGCTGGCAGCCTTGGATGCTTTGGGTAGATCGTTAGATGACTGTGACGTTTTGCGGTAGTCGACACGAGGTGGTGATGGTTGATGAATGGTGCTGCCTGTAGGTTGCTGTTGCTGGTGTGCGTTCAAGTCCAATGGGAGGCCTCCGGTCTCACTTGGTTCGGACATGACTGAGGGACGAGGCGATGGATGGTATATATCTAAGTTGGAGAACAACGGGGGTCAGAGGCTCAAGTGGGGATGTGGATAATGTGTGCTAAACGTTCCAGATTTGGTGGTACGATAGACGGCTATGAGCTAGTGGTCATGTCTTGGACGAGTCGGTGCTTTCCCACGGGATGATGATAGGCAGCCGGGGGACGGAAGTTTGAATTAAGGAACAGCCGCCAGGGGAGAAGAGTTAACTTGGTGTGTAGTAGACCTAATTGGGAAAGAAAGCCGGACCAAAACAAGGCATTTGCGATGATTGTAGAGTGAATTTGCTGCGCCCGGATAGGTTTGTGGATGGAGAGACTGTAAATATCTGTGGGCTGTGCCTGAGCCAACCCCGAACGAGGAGGGTACTCGAGTATGGGGGTTGGAAAATGACGAGGGTCATAGACGCTGCAAGCCGACCTGTCCAGGGTGTAGACATGGAGCTTTCCAGGGTGTCCACCATAGGCAGTGCATTGGCCGATCTTACAGCAAGTCGATGGCTTGAGCCCACGGGCATGGCTGCGGGCGTGCAGGCGAACGGTTCCGTCAGTCACACTGAGCAACAGGGCGTCCGCGCACCAAAATTGGGACATGGCCGGGATGCGAGTGGACAGCCAGAGGGCACCGCTAGGCCAGGCTGCGGACCGTTCCCGCCTCAAACTTCACGCTGGCTGCTAAGAGGAGCGTGGCTTGGGAGAGCCATGAGGGACCCGAAATAGAGACTCGCGTGGAGCATGACCGTGCTCAGCCCTCCTGCAACGGCGCCCATGCTGCTGCTTACACCACGGTGCAGCACCGCACCATGCTGTCATCACAACGACATACGATGTGCCTTGCAGAGAAGCTTGTCGAAGGATGCTGAACAATCGCGGCGTTACAGGCGTCGGGTTTGCGATGCTCGCCCCTGCAGAGCAAGATATGTCCGACAGTTTCGCGGTGCCCTGCGCCCTCATTGGTGGACATGGCATTGTTAGGTGCACTGAGCGGCAGATGTGTAGTCTCGCCTGTCAAAGCCCACCAGCCCTACCAGGGATCCATGCGCCAGACACCTTACAGCACGCAGGACAACTGCAATGTATCTCGTCGCCGAATAACAAGTCGGCGATGGGAAAGACGGCGAGAGCTGTAACACACTCTTCGTGGCCGACCGCCTCGCACCCACCGGCTTGCTCTGTTCATTCGTCAAGGTGCAAACGTCCAAGGCGTAAGCACGGTAAGCAGTCCCTCCGCGAGGACATGAAGCGGCTTCAGATGGTCCCGCAGTCCCTGACCCTCACCCAATCTCCACACGGCAGCACGCTATGGGCGTAGGGCTACTCGTGAGGCGGGGGGCCTGATGGTTTAGTGCGTCCGCTCGCGCAAAGCTTGGGAACACGTCGACCAAGCTTCCTCAGCCTTCAAGGCACAAGGCAAATGAAAAGGCGCCGGACGACGGCATCCACTTTTGCATTGATTTGCACTGGCTCGCACAGGCATGGGGACCGCTGGGGATTTGATGAGCATCGACGCGCTTTGCTCGGCACACAGGACGACTGCATCACGCACGTCACAGCCTTCACCGGTTTTCAGGGCTCAAGCTCCTGCATTTGCACATCTGAGGATTGCAGCGTAGAACACCATGCAGACAGCCCCAGCCGGCGGAGCCGCCTTCAGATTGACGATGGCGGTCGCCTTGCACATGGGACAAGCAGCTTCTTGCGCGTTTGGGCGCTGGCGAGCCTGATTGTCGGGCCAGGACCGCTGTCTGTTTCATGAGGACTCAGCTCCTCCGCAACCGAGACGATGGTTAGAAGCAGGGATCCTAGTAAGCTGGACCAGGGCAGACGAATCGTGACCCGTGGAGTAGGGTGAGGTGACCAGAGCTGTTAGTTCGTAGCCGGCGCGTATTTCAGGTGCAATCGACGTGCTCTCGCGGCCCATAGACTATGCAATGCTCCATCGGCGGCTCTCGCGACTCCATGAACGACAACCTTGTCCGTTAGTTAGAGCTGGCCCATGGCATTTGCTGTTTTGGTTCAAGCGTTGGGTGCGCGGGTCGGGTCTGGCACCACGATCTTTTCGCGAGGCTGCCAGCCGGCAGAGATCGCCTAATAGCACCACTTCAGCTTAGCATGGTGGGAAATGAACCGCAACGTCCCGCATGCTATACCTTCGTCCCTTGAGCATGTAGAGCGATGTGAAACTCAAGCGGTGAGAGCTTTGCCGAATGTGTGAGGATAATGACATTATTTGCTCAATGGGGGCGTAAGATGCAGAATAGCCGGTAATCTTGATGAATAGGGAGCTCAATCCAGCGGCCTCCAGGGCCGTTCCTCGCTTCGGCACGTGTCTTCGTTGGATGCCGTCGAGCTCTTGCAGCTTGGGTCGCGTCGGCTGATGAGCGCGTTTAGGGTGTAGAGAAGATCAAGCGAGATGACTTGACTTGACTTGCAGCTTGCAGATGTGGCCCCTCTCCGCGGCGCTGGTGTTTGTTGACAGGCGACGGCCTACAGGCTTGATAGTTCAATAGCCGTAGGGCTAGACACTCGACTTCGTCCGACAAAGACCTGTGCGTTGAGACATGACCAATCCAGCGCTCTGTAACGTACGAGCGCGCCAGTGATCACCGTTGGCCCGCCCGGAAAGGTTCAAAGAGCGATGGGATTAGTGCGGGATGTTGAGAAATGAGAGGCACGTGCTGGCCAGCCGACCTAGCTTCGTCACAACCATGCGTTTGTTGTCCAAGCAGCAAGGTCCAGGGAGGCTGCATCGCGTGGAGCATCGCGGGTGGGTCACAATGAGACATTCATGGATGGAGGTCGAGAGCACTTTGCCGCGACCCGCTGATGGCGCGATTCAGGCGATTGCTCGGGCTGGACTGGTTCTCCCCTTCCTGAGGTTGTGGAAACACCGAAGTCAGCCCGCCGGTACTTACCATCTGGATAGATCTACGGCGAATGGATTACCCTTTCGGAACACATGGAGATGCCACACTCAGATCAAGATCATCGGTATGATAGAGCTGGTGCTGGTGTCGCGCTCGCCGAAATGACGTACCCAGACAGAAGCCTCTTTAGGGAGACTCGACTGTCGGCGTCCCCGCAAACAGGTCGCCGGGAGGAAGAGGCAGGAATCACACGGCAGGATAATTCGAGTAGGATCACCTCACGCTGCAGATTATGTCCGTCACAACGGGCATGGCTTGATCGAAGGATGCAATCACAGTCGGGCACGTGCGGGACCCACTCCTGTCGCGAAAGCTATCTGATTCGGTTGGGTAGGTGATCCTTCGTCGACTACACCCACCCTCTGTCGCTTACATGGCATGCATCGGTCAATATTGCGATATGCAACAGCCGCATCTGGGCAGCATCCTCTACCTCTTTCACCTCTACCTACACTACCTCATCGTGCGCCAAACCATCACAGCCTCACCGCCGTGGCAGGGCTGTACCTCTATCTTCCATCTTGCGCGGGGCAGTTGCAACCAGATGCAGGCCCAAACGAGACTAGCGTGGTTGCTTCCCGTGCCTAAAAGTAGCTCCACCCACATGTCTGCCTCCCGGCTAATCCTCCATGAGGCTGAACCGACAAAGTCTGCCTCGCCAAAACTGTCATCACCAGCAGCACATCATCGCGACTTCTTCATCATTCGTCGCAATGACGGCATCGTCTTCGCTAGCAATCAACTTTTGAATCCCGATCGCGTTATGCATCGGCCGGAAGAAGGTTTGCAGGCAGCCATGTGCCATCGTAGCCTGGTCTGCTCCCACACGTGCCTGGCTCCGCCATGCCCAGAATACTGAGCGTCCACATGCCCTCCGAGTCTGCTGCCTTCTCTTCGACGTGCCTCTCATGTTGCGACACCGGCACCTACGGGATTGTACATCGCATATCTTCGCTTTCTCCCTATTGGACGAATGAATAAGCCTTCAGCAAGTCCCCCACCCCCACCCACCCTGTAAGCGCCGCCCAGCAAGCCACCACTCAACCACTGTCTCCCATCTTCCCATCGCGTTTCTTGCCCGGGAGAAAGAGCCTCAGGCAAACCACATGACTCAGCCCTATGAGAAGATTCGAAATAGAAGGATTGGCTGAGGCGATGCTTTGTGTCCTTGTCAATTTACACATTTCGTTCCTCGCAGCCTCAGCTCACTAACCTTTTTTGGATTCGCGAGCTCCTCGAAGCACTCTCTACTGCTATCACTTGCTACATTGCCGCCTTACTACTGCAGCTTACCTCTTTTCGATAAATGAACAACTACTTGCAAGCGAGTTCTGGTAAATCGCCTGCTGTGACAGCCACTATGGCTACTTGTTAGTACTGGAACCAACACAACTACATCCTCGATAACCAATCCCATGGTTGAGAGCCGGCGCTTAGAAGTACCTCCGGCCGAACTGCCGGCCAACAAGACATACTGAAACTCTCAAATGCACTAACAGCGGTCGCAGATGTGGTCGTTGAAATGCGCAGGTCAACGAAATCCCAATACGACCTTGTAAGAGCGGATACCGCGGGGCGAGACATGATAGTATCGACTGATCATTCGGTTTATCGGCTGCATATACGGCTATACAGAGAACCAGGCCTTCCAGACATGACATCCCCCGAGATGAAGTCGCTTATGTCTCTGGAGGGCGTCGCGAACCCGTGTTACAGAGTGAGACATCATACCTCACTGCGTAATCGCTATCAAAGGTCGCAGTAACGGCCATCACATGGTGTGAGTATTGAACGACAAGCCCGCTAATGCATCGCAAGCAATACACTTATGCAGCAACGAGGCGATGCAAAGACGTTTCAGAACCAACACCGTACTACCATCTAGTATGGCCGTCGCTTAGAAGAAGACCTGCGAGACCCATCACCTAACCCCGCGCATACTACGGCTCTAAACTCTGCGGCGCAGTCAGATAGGTGCGGCAAAGTGCGTCAAGACTTTTCATCTGACAGATTGTAGCTGCGGCGTAGCTATCTGGCCTCAGCCCTCAGGTCCCATCCCGTCATCGCATGTCAGGCACAGGCACACGGGCGTAACTGTGCCTCTACGGGAACGTCCGCAACAGTCAGACGCTGCGTTCCGAACCTTCTCACCCCGTGCCTCATGCGAACTGGCCGCCGCTGCCGCTCTTTGTGTCTCATTGAGTGTGTGCCGCAGTGGGACCGACGGTTCCTTCCACACAACGCTGGGCGGGAGGGCGAGCTCTACTGTGCCGCAAGGCCGCAGAGATGCGTGACTGGAAGACATCGATCGCGGTCACCCGGACTCATCAGCGACCTCTTTCATGACACATTTCACCGGGCGAAGTGAGAACGGACGGCCCTACTCCGGTATCGAGTAGATGAGTCTTTCTTCTTGCCACGTTGCTCTGGACTTGACGTAAGAGTTGTGGGCTGTTGGAGTGTGGCGGGCGAGTTGGAAGACTTTTTAACTCACGCGCTCAATTTTTGTTTTCCGCGGATCGACAACATTGACGTAGTGAATGCATAGCCAGTTCTTTCAATCGCGGCGATCTCATTGAGATGACTCAGGTGTGTGCGACTGTGCTGCTGGCTCCAGGTAGTAGGCTCGACCCGGAGCATCCAGTGTTGAAGTTGAGTACATGGAACTCTCGAGCTTCGAGTATCTCTCTTTTAGCGCATATCCAATGTGTCGCACCTTGATGATGAACAGACTTCACAATATGTTTGCTCATCACTTCGATGAACCCTTTCCTATCTTTAGGTAAAGTAACGCTGGCATGTGTCGTGTCGTTGAACCTTCACACACGAACAGTGCTGCGCTACATAAATTCGGCATCATGAGTTCGTCCTTCTTACCTCGCACAATTGTTCTTCTGCATCGCATCAAATCTGTTTATCTTTCGCTAAGCATTCGCTGTATCTGATCTCACTATACTCACTATACTTACCACTCCGCGACGTGCCCTTAGCAGAAGCCATGCCACTCACAAACTCAATCTTCGCGTTGGTAAGTAGCCAAAGAACGCTGTAGTAAAGTCATACTTGCTAATAGCCTTTAGCTCCTGTTTTCGCTATGCCTCGCGATACAAGCCACCCCCGTCCCCGCTACCCTTTCCACTCGACACAAAACCCCATTCTCAGTCCTTCTCCAACGCGAAGGCGACAAAAACGACAAGGATTTCACAGTCCTAGAAAAGTCGATCTTGTATACAGTCATCTTTCTCAGCACGACGATACTGTGCCTATGGCTTCTGATCGGCATCATAGTTGCGATCGTGCGGAGGAAGAACGACAAGACATTCTGGGGGAACTTCAAAGACGGGATGCAGTTGAAGAGAGATGTGGGTTACTTGTGAGAAAGTATCGCGAATGAGTCGCTACTTGGTGGAATGGCGAGGGATCGGACTGCATGTATTGTAACATAGCGACAAATGGTCTTATTCACTTATTCCTACGACTAATCTGTCTCCTGGCTTACGTCCTCGTCCATCTCCTCGTTCATTTCCTCGTCCAACCGCTCGTTCACCCACTCGTTCACCCGTCCGTTCACCCACTTGTTCACTTCCTCGTCCACCTCGTACACCTCTTCGTCCATTTCTTCGTCCATCTCCTCGTCCAACTCTTCGTCCATCTCCTCATCCAACTCCTCGTCCAACTCTTCGTCCATCTCCTCGTCGTCGTAAATGATAGGCTTGCTACGTCGCAGTGAACAAATCTCTTGACGGCATACAGGGCATTTATTCGCGTACGCATCAATGCCGTTGATCAACATCGTCAAGCATTCATAGTGATATATGTGGCCTCCACTGCAATTTGCACGCATAGGCATTTGCAGACATGGCCCTTCGACTACAACAAGCGCGTCGCCACATATCGTGCAAGCAGCGTCTGGCTCAATCTCACTTGCTACACGTACCGGTGAAGAGCAGATACGCGCACTTCGTCGCGGACTATCCGGCTCCCTGTCCACGTCCTCCATGAACCAAGGCACATCCTCCTCCTCCTCGAGCAGCGGGATAGTCAGGTCACCATAGGAGAAGCGGTCTCCATCCTGGTCTTCCCAACCATGAGGCAGGAAATTAGCAAGCGGCGTCGGATTATCCGCGAAGAAACCTTGCCATCGGAATGGACTGCGCATAACTTCGGTCACTGCGTTCCCAATGTCGAAGTATCGGAACTGGCCATGAACTTCAAGCCTGAAAGCATCCTTCACGCGATGCGCCATCCAGTGATGGAGACGCCAGGCTAGTTCCTGCCGCACCGGAGTCGTCTTCGCGATGGCAAATGCTTGGTGCAACAGTGAACGTGCCAACACCATTACATCGAGGCGCGCCAAATCGCGCCTCTCAGCCAGTGGAACCATGCTGAAAGGTTCTGATACAATGGAACGGGTGTACATGATTGCATCCATGGAAAATTCGTGGGCAGTTTCCTTCGTAACCGTGAAGTCACACTTTTGGAGGAAAGCAGCCGCACGCACTGATAGTTCCGAGAGCACAGCTAGCGAATTCTTGATCTTGTCCGGATTTACAGTGTCAATCTGTTTGCGTATCGCTTCGATAAAATGTGTCTCCTCATCTCGGTGTATGGCTATCTCTATTTCTTTTTCCTTTTCCTTGGTCTGCACTGCGCATCGTGGCTGCAGTTTTATGATGTATTTCAATAGCTCTTTGAAGCCTCCGTGTCGAATGAGAGTTCTCAGCGTAAAACCTGTCTGCTCGCCAACGTGGTAACAATAGCTCTTAGAGGTTGTCACTAGCGTTAGACGGTCACGTTCCGGTAGGTTGCGGATGAGTTCGGTGGCGACGTCGTAGTGGGAGGGGAATACTTCAAGAGTGTCGGTATCGGGATGCTGCGTATGGAGCCAGCTACGGAGGTCGTACCATTCTTCAGGTATGCAAGTGGCGTCGAGGAGAGTTACAAAGGCATCGTCAGTGCGGCATTGTAAGGCGTAGTCAACGAATATTTGGTAGGCCTGCAGGACTCTGTAACCTTCCTCTGGAGTCCTTGTGTGAAATTGTAGGATGTTGATGAGGATGGGTAAAGGGGATGGAGGCGTGCTCGTCGCCATGGTCGTGGATCTGTCTTTTGGTGTCGCTTTGCGTCGGAGTGAATGACATGGTCTCATGAGGTATGGAGCATATGTAGTCATTGAGATGACATTGTAGATCAAATTGTCAAGCACATTGTCTGAGAGATAGGTACGCTCACAATGCTATGGGGTTCCAACTACCGTTGTTGTTTTTGTTATACTGACCCATCCAATCAGGTCCTCTCGAAAAGAGAAGTATCGTCAACACAAGAGCTTGAGCCACGAAGTTGATGAGAATAAGTACATCTGAATCGACAAAAAAATAGTCTACTTCGCAGCATACATAGTCGCATCGGATGTCACATAGCAAACCAAGCATTCCATGTCTTCTGCAACCCCAATGACCTGGATAGCTTGATGCTTTAACGAATGAGCGTAGGTTCCTCGAGTACTGCTATCTGTCAACAGGACCGCGCATCATGAATCGGCGGTGCAACAGTGTATTGTACGTGCGAGTTCTCTTATTCGTAATATTATCTTTTTGTCTAAGTAGTTAATGTCGTAGAACTTGTAAGTAGCTCGTTTCGCTCTGCATTGTCGCAGTACTATAGGATGAAGTGGGTGGCAACCAAAATATGGAATCGCAAGGATAGTTGAGTGGACGTCGACGCCTGGGAGGATGCTAGAAGAAAACTAAAAGGTGAGAGATTAATGACCCAGACTAACTTCGCACAGCTTCTGGTGTTTTGCGTGATGTCGCCGGAAGCCGTGCTTAGGTCAGTCGTCCGCTGCATCTATTGTTACTTGACAAGCCATCGACGAAAGCCGCCCACAACTTTGTCAACAAAATACCTTTTAGATACCAGCAGGCTGTGTGAGATAATAAGGATCGCAAATCCCAGAATCGAGTCCATATCGACAACCGCGCCTGGACTGAGTGGGTACGACTACTGACCGGACAACTCTTGGTGACCTTGAGACTAGTATGTCGTCTTCATTACCTCCCCAAGCCCTCTGCGTTGGTCCTGTACTTTTGCCCGAACTCATCGATGATGTTATTTGAAGGTAATGAGGTCCAAAGAGTTTGCGAAGTCAAGAAGATGACATGGTCCCCCACGCATTCATTGCAGAGTCATCCTTGGCTACCGTGGTTAAATATAGAGACGACCATTCCGACGAACAGCCCTGGCAAACTACAGTCATCAACTTACCAACCCACTAACGTACACACCCAAAGTTCCTCGCGAAAAGACTTCAAATTCGAGCGCGAGCCCACAAGAAGATGACATGGTCCCCGCAGCGGTAGGCGAAAGCACATGTCCATTTCGAACGGAACAGTGGAAGTATTTCGTGCCGGCTCCCGTCAAAAAACAAAAACTTCCGCAAGCTGGGGTCGTCGCTGGAATTGGGGATCTCAAGGGACTCTGAAACTCCCCGTAAAAAGCTCCTAATGTTAGATTGCCAGGGGCACGTAAGCTCCGTAGATCCCCAGGTGTACAGCGCGAGAACGTGACGCGCTCAATGACAGCCAAAATGTCTCTGCGCAAGCGGTCTGTAATGGGTGCATCAGAGTCAGCTCCCTTAGCTCAACCTACCGCCTAGGCTCTTGTCCTTGTCATGACCAACGTGAGAGTCGTGATTGGTACCTCGGGAGGTGAAAAGATTGCGATTGGTGCTGGCAGGCATGTATCGAGCTCAACATTTCTTTTGCGCAGTGGCTTCGTCCCATATCACTGCGCCATCACGAGCGAAAGCGCCACGTTGTCGCGTTTTGGGGTTAAGGTTGGCGCTAGCGTCGATGATCGTCGTCGGTACGGGGCTCCGCGATAGCGCAGTGACGTCGCCGGTGATGACCTTTCCCCTTCTGCCACAAGGCAAGCGAAACGGCAGACCACCTAACGCCATCGAGCCAGAACGCGAGATTTCAACTTTCGCATCATTTCCTGGCCAAAATTCGATCGCAATGCGAAACGCAGAGCCGCCGATCTCAATCAGCCGGATCGACGCTGTGAATCTAACCGAACCGTATCTCCATGTATCGAGCACTAGCAAACTGCGGATTTCCGATCCGATCCTGGTTGCCATCACGGCACATCATGGCACATTGGCGAGTGTGCCAATAATTCCTGCAGCATCCTGACGTCGGTCATATCGCCAGCACACTGTGGACTCTGCATGTTCACAGCGAACGCCCTGTACAGATAGCATTAGGCTAATTGGCAGCCTGTTCTGCTCCCGATGGGGCCGCACAGGCATCCCGCGATCCCCTGTTTACCACCAGCGTTCGGCGAAGGTGAGTACAAATTCTCCGTCGAATAAGAGAGCCGGCGCTATTCTACCTGCCGATTCTGCAAGCTACTGCATAGTGCACCAAGATATGATGTATCTATTACCGTCACCTAACCCCTGCTCTATGTACGGGAGATGTGTAGGCCGCATGAGACTGCTTCTAGAACTCTATCACATTCGTTCTCGGATTCATTGTAATGGTTCAGAAATTGCGACTGACACGTTTCGACAGCTCCACCCATCCACACTTCTTCGATGACAGGAGACCGCGCTCACCATTGTGGCTTGATCGAACCCAGTGAGTGTTAGCTGCTGAGAGCAAATGATAACACCTCCTTTATCATCGCGATCACTACCTTGAATCTGGGGAATCGACCTTCGATTCAAGTGAATGACTGGCGCAACGTGTGGATACAAGTGGGTCACTCGAGCTGTGCTGAATACCAAAACCCCATGATCCTGACTCGCTTTCAGACGCTTGGCCGCGGAGCATCACGACTCAGGTGAGTAATGGGTGATCCGAAAACATCTGATTGGGTTGCTGCGCTCTACCTTATCCTTGTGTGGATCTGTAGCGGCGTGGCGTTTTGGCTAAGTCTTCCCCAGTTCTAGCTGGCGATCATGATGACAACCGTACGAAAGTGGAAGCGCGACACACTTCTTCGGCGACTGTTGATGAAGATCATACTCAACGTGGACGGTGCCAACAGATGCCATCCATGTAGGCTTTACCGGAGCGGTGGAGAGGCTTAGAAGCAGCTGCGCGGAGAAGAAGTGTATAAATCCTCTTCACCGTGTGTTCTACATCAGTTCTTCAGCCAGAGCCATCACTTGCTCCTTCTCCCCTTTCCTCCTCATACAGACAATCTTGTGTCACCGAAATCATGAGGTTCACTCAATCAGTTACTCTGGCATTGCCAGCCCTCGCTGCCGCCTACCCCGGCATGATGGGCGCGAACTCCCGCCCAGAGATGGAGGAGTTCCTCCGTGGGGAGATCAAGCGTGAACAACTCGCGAACCGCGCCGCTGAACCCCAGCTGCTCAACCCAGTCGGAAACCTCTTGGGCTCGCTCGGCGGCGTTGTTGATGGGCTCCTGTCCTCAGTCGGACAAGCCATCGTCAAGAAGAGCAACCTGCGTCCTGAGCCTGGCTACGAGTTCAAGGCACCTGGTCCCAACGACTCTCGTGGTCCCTGCCCAGGTCTGAACTTGCTCGCCAATCATGGCTATCTCCCCCGCGACGGCTATGTCACCTATGGACAGGTTTTGGAGGCCACTGGGCGTGGTTTCAACATGGGTGTAGAGCTTGCCACAGTTCTAGCCACATTCGCTGTCTTGGGCAGTGGAGATCTGGATGGCTTGTCCTTCTATCTCGGCTCAGGAAAGAACGGAATCGGTGGCCTCAACAGGCACTCTGTTGTCGAAGCTGATGTTTCGCCCAACCGCGAAGGTATGTTTTCTGATTCTCCAAAGCGGAACCTGAACACCAACATTGAGACAGATTACTACATGGGATGCGGTGACAACCATCATCTCTCTTCTCGTCTGGTGAAGCAGATGGTCGGGTATGCTGCCCAAGACCCCAAGAAGGAGTTCTCCATGGATGTCATGGCGAAGCACTACGCTAAGTCGGCCGGCTTCTCCAAGGACAACAACCCCTTCCTCTACTACTTCCCATTCCCTCAGATCGTCTCGGTCGCCGCCTTCTCCTTCTACCCCCAGTTCTTCTCCAACGGTACCTACGGCGCGGGTGGTGTGCCCAACTACAAGAGCATCATGAGCATCATCGGTGCCGAGTATGATGAGAAGACCCAGGAGTTCAAGTACGTTCCCGAGCGCTGGCCCGAGAACTGGTACCGCCGTGACACCCAGTACGGCGCGGTCCAGGCCCTCTCCGACGGCTTCCTCCAGATCTACCCTCGCAACATCATCGTTCCTGGCGTCGCTCAGGTCGGTACCGGCAAGTTGACTGTCCAGACCGTGCTCTGCGACGTCTACCAGGGCCTTAACTCCATCACTCCCCTTGCGCTTGGCGGTACCGAGGAGAACGTCGCCAAGGGTGTCTCGTGGGCTCTTTCCGTCCTCGACCCTATTCTCAGCAAGACCGCGCTCGGATGCCGCGACAACGTCATTTCCCCCAACTTCCTGTTCCCTCACTCTCAGCAGGAAGGTGGCCCTGTCAACCCCCCGAAGGTCCCGTCCGATGCTTGGACTGGCGACAACGTCTACAACAAGGTGTACTTTGGTGGAAAGAATGCTCCGACCAACCCTACGTGCAGCCACTCCAGCTAGATAGCTCTTGGTTGGAACGAGAAAAACTTGTAATAATTAGCGATATCCCAAATTTTGACGCCTCTCCTTTACAGAGCACACTAGACACTAATAAAACGATCTTCATACAATTCATTCTTGACCTGTTGCTTGTGAATGATCCTCGATTCGACTATACCATTACCATAGCAATTCGTTAAACACTTCACTTTCTTTCCAGCAATCAGCACACGGGCTCTTCACCACAAAGCACTGAAGTCATGCGATGATTCTCGTTACTTCAGGTCGCGACCATTGTCAACCTTTTGTACATTCCATTCATCGCTGGAATTCGGGTCGGTGAAATCGTAAGTTTTTATAAAGGCGTTGCGGGCTGGCCGAGATTTCTACCACAACTAGACATACAGGAAGTTGCAGCACCGGTCTACAAGTACACGTGTCTTCAACTCGCTCTACTATCATCATGGACAGTTTACTAGAACCAGAACACGAGCTACCCACCCCCTTAACGTACCTTCACACTCTCCTCACTGCAGCGGAGGACACACATGAAGCTCGAAGTAAAGTTGTCGCCGCATACGACACCATGTTGTTATATGCACTCGCTTACCCAAGGAAACGAGCCCTGGCTCTGAACCTATGGACGGCGAATCTAGGGACGCTCGCTTCCACGCCCTCTGGAGATTTCGGACAAGCGTGGCAGGAGCTAATGGAGCGGCGTGAGGAGCTGATCGACTACATGGACAGAGAGCAGATGGGCAGAGAGCAAAACGCAGTGTTTATGGATGTACGCGTCGATGACTACACTCAGCTGTGGTTGAGGATGCTGCAATTAGGCTACGACGGGCAATACGCTGCTTTCCTGACCCAGTTGATAGAGGAACAACCCCGTTATTTCGACCGGCCGAGCGATATTGACAACTTTGTGCAACAGCGATCGCATCCAGAGGACTTTCCATATTTGGGCGACTTACTTTTGATCCCTGCACCAGCCACGGGACACGGCAAGACGGCAGAGTCCGTCCTCAATCTCCTAGTCCACCACATCGCATACATCTGCGACCTTTTCCAGAGAACAGATTACGCACCCAGTCCAGACCTGGTGGAGGCTTTTGCAGAATATCGCATCGATCAGCTGTCGCGGATGTTTGGCGATCCGGGCAATTACATGCCGTTGGATGCGCGCATTCACTGCGCTAATGTCAATCATCGTACCATCCACGACTTCGTTATTTTACGGGCGAAAGAAATTCTCCAAAGTGCAGAGAAAGAGCTGCTCAACTGGCACATGTACAAGTGGCTTGTCCAATGTGTAGAAAGCGTGTTCAAGGATGTACCTCGCACCACAATCCTTTTCGATGACCTCAGTCTTGGCGTGGGAAGCGTCGAACAAAGAAACTACATCCCATTTCAGACCGCAAATTTACGTGTTCCTGATCGCATTATACAGGCATGGCAAGAGGAGGAGCCTGCTGAGTTCGAGCCTGCTTCATTCGAAGACGTAAAGTGGGAAGCGGCCGGTCCACGTATTCAAGTCAGGAGCGTGGCTAGCCCTGTCCAGCTTGGTCCTGAAGCCATCTGTCCAGTCGATCTGGAGCCTTTTGATGTCCGCAGCGCAGCAACGGTGGCTTGGGAGGTCGAGTGCGGCCATGCGTTCCATGCGCAGTGCTTAGAGGATCTGGTCAACGGTATCGAGAAGAACAGCAATCGCTGTCCGCTGTGTAGAGCGGAGATCTGTGATGCGAGAGAGCGGCGTCGGATTGAGTAGATCCTGCAGCCTACATCATTATACAAATATGAGGTGGGCGAAGGAGAAGCCGGTTAGAATAGGTGGCAGGAACCCAAGCGATAGCGCTAGCCCCGCCCCAGACTTCATTACACAGCGGTCGCGCGTTGTGCTACATAGTCATCAGCAGCATAGACTACATGGTAAATATGTCCATTAAGTGAAGAATGCGAATTTAGATGAACATCAGGTTATGTGGAAGGCAATGGAATTGTAGATAGCTGAACGCTGGAAAAGTGATTCTCCGGGTAGACGCGGCATCGCCGAATCAAGACTAGTCTCAAGACCGCGCACGCGTGACGCGTTGCGGAAACCTTCCATCTACACTCAAATCGGCCTACGCGTAACTCTACAAATCACATCGCTCTGAAGCACAAATGTGGCATTATGCGTCTTCCAGGGCCCATCATGCGCCATCTCCACCGTAAACCTCCTCAGTATCTCCGGCACCAGCTTATACATCTCCGCATTCGAAAGCTAGATACAGCACCATCATCAGTAAACGCGACAAAACAAATCAACCCCCAGTTGTCGGCACTTACATGTTTCCCAATGCAAGTTCTAGTACCAGCGCCAAAAACCAGCATAGCTTTCTGCATGGCTCTGTACTGTGCGTCGTTGACGAGCCATCGCTCAGGACGGAACTCACGCGCGTCTTCGCCAAAGACAGATTCGTCGTATTGCGTGACCATGGCATTCATACCGATCTTGAAGCCAGCAGGGATGTGATGACTGAAGAGATGCAGACCACCGTTCGGCACGTACCGCGGCATAGGCACGCCGAACGGCGGGAAAAGTCTTAGCGACTCTTGGATGACGGCCATGAGGTAGGGTAGCTTGGTGGCTTGGTTGTATTGTACGGGACTGGTGAGCGTGCTGTTCTTAAAGGCAGCGTCGATCTCCTGGGTTAGTCGTTCCATCTTTGGGGGATGTTTCATGAGGAAATAGAAGATTGCGCGGAGAGCACCGGAGGTACTATCTGAGCCGGCGATACTATTATTATGTATTAGCAAAAAAGGTTCATGGCGTGGCGTCCACAACTTTGGCTTACACAGCCGCCCACATCTCAACATGAATCTTCTCGATCGACAGACTGTCTGCCTTTTCCCTCATAATCCCTAACAACTGCGACAGAACATCCGTGCGATGCATATTCGCTTCCGCCCTTTTCTCCTGCGCAACGCCCGCTTCCCGAACAGCAGTCTGTCCGATCCCATCTACAGCCATGATAGCTTTGAAGACTTTTGGGATCATGACGCCGATTTGGAGGAGGTACCCGCGGCACCACAGAGGCGCCATCGCGATGACGGAGCTCATCGGCATGGCGGTATGTACGGCGGCGATGTAGTTCCCATAGTCTGAACTCGTTTCCAGGAAGCCGAAGGGCTGGCCGAAGAATACGGCGCCTACGCTGTCGAAGGAGAACCTGTACATGTAGGTCAGTAGGTTAGTTGCGAGGAGGAGGACGTGTGACCTGGCGCACTCACATTTCCAGCCATAATCCAAAGTCAACATCTTCCTCGCGGTCTGCAAATTCACCGAGCCTTTTCCCGAATAACGTCAGCAATTCGTCCAAGGCACGCTCGTTCTTCAATATGCTGCTTAGTGTGTACACAGAGCCGACGGTGCGTCGGTGAGCGGCATGATGTTTCTCATTGTCATCTGTGAATAAGTCCGGGCTGGGCCCCAGGTTCACTGCTCTATATGTGAGGTACCAATCGGTCTTTTCAAGTGGCTGCTGCGTAGGATATATGGTAGGGATAGCACTTGGGTCGCTGATGTGTACTTCGTCTGGTGCTGTGCGCACGATTGGGCCGTATGCTAGCATGTCGGACGCTATTAGCATGTTTTCTCCAGTTGCCTGAACTTGATGTTGTTTCAATACCAGCGTCTTTTTCGCAAGACATCCTTCAACTTGTAACGATGGGAACACTAACTATAACACGTCAGCTCTCACCCATCGACCGAGAACGGCAAATTCGAACCTTTTATGCATTGCGCGCATATGCATCTCCAGATCACCCTGATACATGCGATACATAAGCCATGTGCGCGATATCGCAGGCCAGATAGGACCTGGTACTTTTGCAAGCGGATGCAGCATTCGTGCATATGTGAGCCAGCCTATACAGTAAAGAATGGGGATATAAACGAAGACGACTACGAGGACGACGAGGGAGTTCCATTGGTCAAGATTTTGGAATAGCGCCATGGTTGAGGATAATGACCTTGGTGGGAAGAATGCAGAATGCAATGAGCTTATAGACCCGTGGGTTCAGTGTCAGCATCATGAGGGGTAGTTACACGGATGGCTGTTCGCGTAATCGTTCTCAAGCCTGCAGGTCAATATACAACCTGTGATAAGCGACTAGTGCGCTAATGCAGTCATCCTTGAACGTGTAGGGTCATTGAAGAACATGTGGTCAGAGCTTTGGGGATGTTGCTCAGATTAGCCTTAATCGCTTACTTGATAGCACTTGGCCAGCGATCAACACTGAACAAGGCAAGATGTTGCGAGGTCTCTCAGTTGTTCGGATACTGAGCTTGCACTCCTGAAATGGTATTACCTCTTGCTTATTACGATCCAATAACTTTTGCCTCACCCAAAGCTCGCATACCCCTCAGTCAAGGTCGCACTATTCGGGCCCTCCGGATCCATACCAGCGACAATCCCCCTCATACGCACGAGCAACTCTGCAACCCTGAAAGGCTTGCCAACAACGTCATCCATCCCTGCCGCCATAGCTTGTTCGATCTGCTGTTGGCGCACATTGGCCGTGACCCCGATGATTGGCACTCGCTCCTTCAACAAGCCCTGTTGCTCGAGCTTGCGTATCTCGGCAACGGCTGTGAGTCCGTTCATGATAGGCATCTCCCAGTCCATGAGGATGAGGCTGAGTTCGATGGGCAGTTCGCCATTATGGAGGTCCTCTCGCGCGGTCGCGTCGCCAGGAGCTTGATCGTGTTTCCACAGACTGGTCTTTGGTAGGAAGTCAAGGGCTTCTTGACCATGGTTGGCGACGCTCACAACACATCCCAAATTGCGCAGTTGTTTGGCGAGAACGCGCTGGTTGATGAGATTATCTTCCACCACGAGAACATGCAGCGTATCTGGTATACTTTTTGTGCGCTTCAATTCTTGCAGATCGGGGCCCTCTGGTAGTCCTAGCGCTTCCGGCCGAACGTGAGAGTGTTCGGTCTGCGAGGATTTTGACTGCACTGACGGGCGGCGTGCTTTTGGACTGGCAGAGTCTGATCTTTGACCTTGCTCGCCTGTGGATATGCGCACGGGAGGAGACGGACGCGTTAGGCTTACGAGCGGTATCGGGCGTCTGTGCTTGATCTCTTCTGGGAAAACATGCGGGAGACTGCCTTTCCGAGCTACAATAGGTCTCGCCCGTCGTGATTTGATGTAGAAAGCAAACGTGCTGCCTCTTCCAGACTCGCTCGCAACGCCGATTGATCCACCTTGTAACTCGGTGAGACGTCTAGATATGAATAACCCAAGGCCAGAGCCACCGTAGTGTATGTGCGTCCGAGGTGAGGCTTGTGAAAAGCGGGTGAAGAGATTGCATTTTTCTTCGTCGGAAAGTCCACGGCCCGTATCAGTGACGGCGAATTGAATGTAGAATAACTCTTGAGCTTTCTTCCAATCCTCTTCCAAGTGGGGGTCTTGTCCAACCAGCCTCTCCTCGTTATACTGTATTCCATGTAGCGTTGAGACGGGTTCAGCGCTACTGGCGGCCAGAGTCACTGTTACACGCTTGGTGGACTCCAAGCGGGTGAACTTAATGGCATTGGTGAGGAGGTTGATGAGAATCTGCAGCACCCTTGTTGGATCCAAAGATGCCCAGTCGATCTCCATGTTGCGATAGGATTGATCCACGTTCAACACGAGGTTGATACCTGCTGCTCTTGCTTCTGCGTCGAACATCTTCACTGCATGCATGACCACCTGTCAGATTATGAAGTTAGTCTGTGTAACATACGTGTCATCAAATTAGAGGTCTTACACTCTCGGGTTGCGCAATGACCGGTGTCATGTCCAAGAGACCCGAATCGAGTTTGGAGATGGTGAGGATATCGTCGACTATGTGCTTCATGTGCGATGCGCAAACTCCTATCGTCTGGGCAGCGTCTAGGGTAGACTCGATGAAAGCCGTCCACTCGTTTGGTGTGGTGTTTTGGCGCTCTTGGTAATCTTCTTGGGGATAGGAAGACGTGATCGAATCCGCGCATTGCATGATGGCGCTGAGAGGGTTTCGCATCTCATGACTCGTCGTGTCCAGAAAGTGTTCCAAGTGTTGCTTGCCTTGCAGTGCGCTGTCCATGCGTATCTTTTGAATGCCTTCAGCCCACTTCTGCTCTAAAATGGGCGCGGGTGGTCAGTGCATGTATCATGGGTCATCGTACTTAAAGGTGCTTACTGGATATATCTGTAACATTCCCGACGACCTCAACAAGATCGCCGTTCGGACCCAACTCGGGGAAGGCTGAACACAAGATCCACTTGTAGTGCTGGGTATCCTCGGTCTGCGGCTCATCTGACTGTGACGGCGGCGTCCAGGGCATCCGCGTACGCAGCTCAAAGATAACAGATTCGTGATTCATGATTAGTTTTGCGAACATGGATTGGCAGTAAGAGATGTCCTCTTCGAACGCGATTTTATGCCATGCCACGGTGGCGTTGTCATCAGAGGATGCGATCTCAAATATATCATGCCATCGTTGATTACGGTAAGTGTAAGTTCCTGCCGGATCAATAATAAAGATGCCTACGTCGGATCGTTCCGCGAAGCGCTGAAACTTGCTTTCTTTGAGTTGTATTTCCGCCATCAGATGTTCTTGGATCTGAGCAGCCTGGATGATGGCGTTTTCTCTTTGTCGGACTTCGTCTTCAAAAAGAACGATGGAAGCAAGAGACGTAGCCAGCAACCGCACCATGACATGCAGGTATTGCTGGTACTCTTCGTCGAAGGGGCGGCGCGGATTTATGCCGATTATGAGGAAGCCTTCTACCTGATTTCCAGTGGTGGGTATTATTGGACAGATGACTAAGGTTCGACAAGGGTCACCATATCCTTTCCAGTCGATGCCTTGCAAGGCCCTTGTTGGATCGGGAAGGTCCTCGACGTGAACAACGGTCGCTTTCCCGGACTTGGCGGCGCGACTTAGGAACGGCTGGAGGATGTAAGAGTCTTCGTTGATATTGATGGTCGCGGGGGCGATGGAATGGTCAGCGGAAACGCCAATGGTACCCTTAAGAACGCAGCCTTCTAACGGAGGAATGCTACCGGGTGATGATACTGAAGGTATTTGAGCGCTAACATGCCGCTCGGCAGCATACAACAACGCAAATGGCACATCCTTATCGTTCAAGCTCAGTGAGCGCAATGTAGTCTCCCAAAATGACGGGAAATCTCTGGCATTCGCACTCTGGGTTCCCATTGCGACCAGACTAGAGACGCGGCGCTCGAGGATACGGTGGTTGGAAACTTCGTAGAAGGACTGGTAGTAGGCTGCCACTTGGCCGTCGGTGTTCAATATCGGGACGAATTGAAAAGACCAGTGTGTCTCCTCAAGGATCTTGTCTCTGTCAATGAATAGAAGCATGTCAGGCTCGGCTATTGATTCGCCAGTTGACTTGATGTAGTCTACCAGAGGTTGAAACGAGACCCAGTGATCAGGCGCCGTGACGCGGACACTTTCGCCCATGCAAGGATGGAGGCTGCCAAGGAGTTGGACATACGGCTCGTTGTACAACATGATGACATCGTCGCCCCAGAACATGACGGCTGGCACATTGTTACTGAGTACTGTATTCGCTACGCAACGCAGATCGCTAGGCCATGAACTCATTGGACCCAGGGGTGTGTTTGCCCAATCTACACTGCGGAAGTATTCGATATGTGGGCTCGTAGAAGTGAGTACATCAGATGTACAGTCGAAGGACGTGTGCGGTGCTGCGCCGCGGTCTGCAGAAGAGCTGGTGTCGGCCTCGGGCGTCTGTGGTATCTGAGCAAGCGACAGCTGGGGCTTGATGGGTAGTGCATCCGCGCGATGCTTGCTCCCAGGCCAAGGTGTTTTCCGCTCGCGTCGGAGGGTGCGGTGGCTCTTTCCTCCTGGGGCGGCGTCGACCCACAGCAGTCGCGTTGGCACTCCGCTGACAATCTTGTAGCGCCCCACACTTGTCGCATTCCATACGTGCCCTTCGAATGTGTATGCATTGCCGTGTTGTTGCAGGTCCTCCTCAATCCCTTGCCCACGAATCCAATTCCGGAAGGCAAGTTGTGGTCCCGAGCTCTGCGCGAACAAGCTAGTCGACTCGTCGCCTGTGATCTTGGTCATAAGCCCGCCAACGGTCTGAAGCGCCGTGTTCGCATACACGAGTTTTATGGTGTGGGCTTCATCGTGGCCTAGGGACGAGCGTGTTTCGACGGCGAAGGTAGGGCGGTCGTCGCGGTCGAGGGCTTCGAGAAGCGTGAAGTCTGCCAGCTCTCGCTCTGCGGGCTTCAGCTTGGGCCGTGATGTATCGAATGGCGGTGGTGAGCCATAGCCGGTCGTCCCGTAGTAGTTGCGATGCGCGAGTAGATGCCCGTTCGATGCCATTTCATCCGGCGCAAAGACGAGTAGCGGAAGTCGACAAAACACACGACCGCCGCATTGAACAGACGCTGGAGCAGTGCTTTGCGCAAAAGGTGATTACTTTTGCCTTCCGTTGCTATCTGGTGAGCTAGTGCAGCTATTGGTCTGGCCGCTGCGTCTCTAGCTACCTAGGTATGATGACTGAAGCGTCTCGGTCCGCTAGCTGGCGGCTGCACGCCCTCGCCGAGATCTTCAACATGGCGTCATCGTGATTTAGAGTTGTTGACGAGCTTCTTCATCTTGAGCATTCGTTTGGCGGGTGCTCGGCGAGAGTTTGACGGTCGTGTCACTATGAGTTCACGCCGCTGTGGATTTCGGCGTTGCTGCCCTGCGGCGATCATGCCCTTGCTGCCGTGTCAGGACGCTAACCCGCAAAAATACTATAGCAGTCACATGACGCGGAAGCCAACCCCGCCGTGCCACTCAACACTTCGACTGCCTGGGCCTTTACATCACGAAGTCGCTTCATTGCTCTGATTACTGAACACCTCAATTCTCTAGCTTGCGATAGCATTTGATGCACAAAATACTTGTCAACACCAGCGTCTACATCCAACGTCCTACTCAAGCGATTTCGCAATCTCCGCCTTTTGTCAGCTATGAAGCTGCATCTCAAGTCTCGTTGTCCAACACTGCGGTATAGTCGCGGGCCTTACATATAACTGTCCGACATGCTGGACATCTGATCTCAGGAACTCCGGGATACACCCCGTTCACCAATTCATCCAAGCACCCGCGATGCAGTTGATGCGCACAGGCCTTTAGCTTTACGCACACGTTGTCAACGTCCGCGTAATCTTCAAGGCGGATTGGGCAGCGCTCGGTCGCTATTGGCGTGCTCATTACATCGCACAACCTGTCGAGATCAATACGCGGTCCGGTCGGCTCTATTGGGACGTCCACGGCAGGGCCATTGTCGAGATGGCGAAGGATGTAGGCTTCGAGCTCTACGGTAACCACGTCGCCCATACCTGCAGGGCGTGTCCAAGAACGTGTATGATCGGGTCGCATCCCCTTCGGTGCCCCCACCATGTGCAGCTTCAGCAGGTTTGCACGTATGGTGCCGTTCGGATCTGCTTTCAATCGATCGACCTCGGCCAAGACATAATAGAGGAAGTTGATGTACACGGTTGCGTGGAAGAGCTCCGGTGCGACAATATCGTAGAGTTCACGCAGAGGGCATTGCGCAAGGAACTCGATGTTACCCCTGGTATTGACGGTCGCCAGGGCCTCACGCACAGGCTTGGGAATGTCTGAGAAGGGATTCTGCAGCGCCATCTTCGAGGACAGAAATAGCACCTCATAGCCTTCATGTATCACCCTCCCGACCGCTTGGGGGGGATATCGAGCACGAAGGCTGTGTCGATCATCGAAGTGGTGAACGTCGATGGTGTTCAGTAAGAGCCAGAGGAAGTGCTTGATGATGTGCTCGATATCTTCCGCTGCGTACCCATCCTGGATACGTATACCGTCCTCGAGAAACCGCGTTAGACCGGGCCACATCTTGGAGTGTCTTCCTTGGAATGCCTGGGACTGCTCTTCGAACGCGGTGCTATACCAGGTTGGTGATAATCCGTTGGGCCACCAAGTTGTCCATTCGTAGTACTTCCACAGCTCTGGGCCTAGTGAACCATCAACATCGGCTTCGGAATGCGTCGCGCAGCTCAAAAGAAACCAGAGGCGGGCGCTCGCGTCGTTACTTTTATCCTCACGATCGTCTCCCGCATTGGGCAATTCACGTACGCACAGATCGAAGAATTCTTCAAACGGCATCTCAAGTAGCTGGCGCTTGGTTTCGGTAGAAGCAGTGCTGTAGTACACATTGTTGACAAAGCTTTGTTTTGTGTCGGCGCGGGCTTGAAGGTAGAATTCGCCGGTGTCGGTGAGTCGAGTATACGAGGCGCTATGTGCGGCCATACCCATAGGCTGCAGGATGTGCTTATAGACACCTGCGAAGTCTTTGACACGCGGTCTGAGCAGGGCTGTCAGCCAGGGTAGAGGGGCGGGATGCATGCCGTCGCGTGTAATTGGGGGTGGAGCATATGTCGTCATTATCGATCGTGGGACCGTCGAGTGATGATTCAGTGGAATTCGGGTAGAGTATGTGGTAAGAGTGAGTTTAGTACCAAGGCCTCTGGGAGAAATGGAATGTAGTGGTACAGTTAAGCAAGAGCACTGTGTGAAGTAAGTCATGAGCCTTCAATGGTTGTGTAGTGAACAGACGGTCATTTCAGCTTTCAGTAGGGGAACTGCACCTTTTGTTGGTGAGCAAGAATGAATTGGCAAGATGCATTAAAATCGTTGCAACCATTGCTACATAACGAGGAATTCACTCGTTTTACTCTCAATCGCACTACCAGACTTCTCGCACGCCTTTTCGCAACTCTAGTATCGCTGAACATGAACGATGTCAGAAGTCGAGCTAACCGCTAGTCATGTAACTATCGGGATGCCATGGTTTAGATCTCCACTAAAAGAATATGGCTTCAAGTGATGTTCCAGTAGAAGGAAAACATGATTGAATTCTCGTGTCGGAACAAAGAGGTAAAGGTTGTTCGTGTTATTCGTCCTTTAGTGTGGTGAGTAGAATGGGTGGTTCGCGCAACATCAACCACTTCACCAAAGGGAAGACATTAGTCCAATTAAACAAGCAAAGCCTATCCTATCTACCCTTCGTCTAATTCAGCGTCTCTTACTACCCATCGCAAAGCCAAGTTAATCGCCTAGTAGCAAAATCTCAAAAAAATCCAAAGTCCCCCAAACACTCAAATCTCAATTTCTGCCGCAACAACGACCAAGAAAAGAGCAAAAAAGATGTGTTGTGACCTAACCAGGGGTCGCTTTTTTGGGCGTCAGCGGTGCTATTTCGAATGGGCGACTCTTGCGAGTAGTGTGGAGTGAATACTTACAACCTGGAATCTCTTGATATCGAACTGAGTCGTAGTCAAGCGCCTTGCCATTGGGCCATTAGGCCAGTTGTACTGATTGATGGAGATGTGAGAAAAAGCATTGTACTAGTACTTGGTTTCAGTGTTGTCGCCGTAGGCCAGTATTCCAAAGATTCATTTGCTTGCTGGGGTGGGTGGTTGCAGTGTAGCGTGAAAGAGTTTGCGCTTGTGGTGGGGTTTCGGAAGGCTTCGGCGGGGTGGGGCACGGCAAACCTGCAAACCTGCAATACAGGTGAACACGAATTTGACGCGACACAAGGCAAATGTATGCATTGTTTTTGCATTCATGATATCGCATCTAATCTATAGATCCACATCCATGAGGCTGCTCACAGATGAACCCTTAAGCCCTCGCTGCGGGCTGTGTGAGCGTGCTTCCACCGTCAGGGTACAGCACCTGCTCGTTGAAAAAGACACCACCTGGGCCAGCCAGCAATAGAACAGTCGCAGCCATGTCGGTATCAGCGCCAGGACGACCAGCCGGGTTGCTCATGCCGGACTCGATACGGCTCTTGTTATCTTCGTCGGAAGTGCCAGTGGTCATCTACATCGAGTTAGCTGACTTTTCTCAATATGCTTTTCGGATCTCGTAGTTACATACCTCGCTAGGGAAAACACCAGGCGCGATGGTGTTGACGCGGACCTTGGTGCCCGCAAACGTTGTAGCCAACATGCGGCTCAAGTGCGTAGCAGCCGCCTTACTCGACGCGTAAGAGAACTGGCCGCTGCTGCTTCCCTTCATGTAGCCCGAGATACTGCTCACGTTGATGACTTGCGAGCTGTATCCGGGAGTGACCTTGCCACCCTTGGCCAAGAGAGGCAGGAAGTACATTGACATCCAGAAGATGCTTCCGACGTTGGTCTTCATGGTGTCGGCCCAATTCTCGGGCTGCGACTTGAGGAAGTGGTCGGAGATGGCTTGTGCGTCTTCCATGTTTGGCTGGCCGTTTGCGGAGAACTTGGTGTTGTCGTCGCGGGCGATACCGGCGTTGTTGACGAGAATTTGAATACCCTTTGGCTCTTTTTGGCACATCTCTTCGTAGAGACGCTTTACGTCGTCCTTCTCGCTGGGTAGTGTTAGTATCGAAACTCACCATGTTGATAAATCGTGTGCTTACCTGACATCTGCTTGGATAGGGATGATCTGGCCTGGACCACCACCGCTGTACAGCTCCTCCGTCTTCTTCAGTACCTCATCACGTCTTGATGTGATGTATACTTTCGCGCCGTTTGCGACTAGTGCTTGTGTAATCATCAAACCGATACCTGTTCCTCCACCAGTAACGAGAGCGGTGACATGAGAAACATCAAAGAGCTTGGAACCCTTGAGCTCATCGGTGCTAGCCTTGCCGCCACTCATGTTTCTAACGATTTGGTATGTAGTTCTTGGGAGAAATTGATTTGTTCGTACTGTTGATGTGATAGATTTGGTAGCTGTGGGAAGGTTTCTTGAGAAGAGTCGGAGCATGTTGAGATATGCTTGTAGTGGTTGCGACCTTTATGTGATTTAAAGGTGGAGGAACGATGTCACAGTCGGATGCGAACATGATGACGTTGAGACGACGCATGAGGACTTGTAGAGGGGGTCCAATGCATTAGGCACTGGCGCGACGCGTCGATGCATGCTATGAGCGCATACAATCATGGAATTCTGCATTCCCCATAGTAGAAGCGCACGCCACCAACAAGTAGCATGCTTTGGCATCGGTTTATGCTGGTGAAGACGGCAATCACGGCTAGAAGCGAGTTGAGGACCGATGCCGCTAGACATGCAACAATTAGACATGGGCCTGGATGCGCAAAGATGTATCAGATGCATGTAGTGCAGTGTCGTCCTGTCTACATAAGCACAGTGCTTCCAAGCTGTCTCAGTCGCATCGTCAGTGGTCACGAACGCTTCGGTTCGTCGCTTGTGATGGCTCCGCGGATGCAGTGATCCGGTATCTTCGACGTATGGTCATGTTTGGACAGCTAATAAAGAACAGACGCCAATGCGATATTGGCATCGTGAGTACCATGGAGAGCTGAACTCGCGAAGTGTGATGGTGTTGAGCGGCCGCAGGGGTGACGCGACGCCTCAGCACCAGGTATGACGCAATCAATCTTCCGAGTTATCTCCGTACCATCTCCGGGCAGTCGCTCATCCCTTAATGAACGCTGGCTTAGAAACCGCGCAGTTGTTACAAACCACCACGAACTACTGGCACAGCGAGCACGCATTGTCGAATAGCTACCCCTAGCACGTAATCCGCACACTTTGTCAGCATGTCTACGATCATTGGATGCTGAACATTAGTAACACAGCTTGGCCTCGGGAATAGAGCTATGGCATCATCGCCACAGAGATGCCGAATGAGGGGAAGCCCCGGCGGATGAAGGGCGACTTGACGTCGCAACGGTAGGAAGCATTTCTAATCGCGTAGACTTATATAACAGCATCGAAGCTGTCCTTGATCTCAACTCATATCCAAACAACTTACCATACAGCCACTGACACAGCAACCACCATCACCACTCTCGATCAATCCTTCGCAAACCTTCGATTATACAATCTTAAATTCCATTGCGAGCACCTCTAGCATACCAGTCACCAGAATGACGACCACCGCCTCTCTTCCGACACCCGCGCATCAACTCTCCAACCCTGCGCCTACCACCAACTCTCCAACCTCTTCCGACGTCAACTACCAAGGCCTGCCAATCCCTCGCGGCCCCGTCACAGCATCGCTATCCTTCTACAAAGCCCCCGAAGACGGCTCACCACCACACAACTACGTCGAGCCACTCCCAGGCGTACCACAACGGAATTGGGGCGACGACTGGACCAAAGTCGAACTCAACGACTTACGAGGTCAGGAGCAAAACTTCACACTCGACAACAATGCCTTCGACACATATCAGAACATCAAGAGTGGACTGGACAGAGATGGCTTCTCCGACGATGACGCTGTAAAACGCGTGTACTACCCAGAAGTCGAGCAACTGCTCATGAAGAACGTACAAGGCGCGCAAAGAGTCCTTCTCTTCGACCACACAATCCGCCGACCGACAGGAAACCGCAACCCCGTTCAACGCGTACACATCGATCAAACACCTTTCTCGGCCGCCGAACGAGTCAAGTTCCATCTTCCCAACGAAGCCGAACAACTGCTAAAAGGACGATACCGCATTATAAACGTATGGCGTCCGCTCAATGGGCCTGTCATGGGTAGTCCGCTCGCGGTAGCGGACAGCCAGACAGTGCGCGACGGCGATTTGATACCCATTGAGCATCGTTACCCCGATCGAAATGGACAAACGGCGGCTGTGGCATATAACCCAGGGCAGAAGTGGTACTATTGGTCTGGCATGACGAATGAGGATCGTCTGCTGCTGAAGTGCTTTGATAGCGACGAGAATGTGGGTCAGTGGGGGCGTGTACCGCACACGGCTTTTGTGGATCCAAGGACACCAGAAGGCGCGGTTGGTAGGAAAAGTATTGAGGTCAGGGCGTTGGTCTTTGGCTGATCGATGCTTCCCTACAACCTTGACCGGACCTCTCCTTCATTATGCCACGTCTTCATTCCACTTGCGTTGTATCAGCGTTTTGTAGCAGTAATTCAGTTTCGTTCTTCGTAGTTCATATGCATTCATGTATTGGCTAAACCTTCATCATCTCTATCAATAGAACGTTTTCCGTGTATCCATGAAGAGGCAGTGTAGATTCATTACTTGAGGTGCAACACGTCTCGCCTTGCAGACAAGACTATCGAGCTGTCTGCACTAAGCCCACATCGATGCTCAATTCCAATATCATCGTTGCTTACCGAGACTTCTCAACCTCGACCTCCCCAATATCCTGTCCAATTACCTTAATCTCGTGCTTCTCGGCGTTGTCCTTCTCGACCTCCTTTAACTTCTCGGTGAGCTTCTCGTTCAACTTCTCGAGCGCAACGTTGTACGACCATCCGTGTCCTCCAATGCTCCTGTCTCTGACTTTGCGGTCCGGAAATACGGGGAAGAGAGTCGCTCCTCGCGAACCAATCTGCCCAGGCTCGCTCTTGAAATCCACGTCCTTTTCCGTGAACCCGTTCTCGATGCCGAGAGATCGGCTGAGTTGGACGAACTTTACTACTCCAGTGTTAGCACATGTATGCGAGTGTCTGCAAATCCCTGATATTATCCAGGTACGACAGAGGGCATGAACACTCACTTTTGACTTCAGTTTGAAGAGTCACATGTGCTTTCTCTCGGCCCGAACCATCGTACTCTTCGTCCTCGCTTGATTCGCTATCAATATTGCTGTCGTCTTCGCAGTATCTTTCACGTTCTTCCGTGCTCGGTCTTTCCGCTTCTCTGTGCTCGTCGCATCTTGAGGACGCGCAGCTCTGGTTCATATGCGGCCTCGAGCAGCTGTTTGACATCGCGAATGATGAAGATCAGCAAAACGTTTTAGGCGGCAATAGAGAGTGGTATTGATGAAATTGACGCAATGAGGAAGTTGTCGAATTTATAGCCAACTGTGAGTCTTCACTGCCAGTCAACATCCTGCCGGCGAAGTCATACGTGAGTCAATCTTGCGAAATATGACCTTTTTATGAATGCACGGAGACGTGTGAGTGGAATGACGCAGTACATAGTGAGAGTTTTGAGATTACTGCGGGCTTCTCGTGCTGAATAGTGGTGTACACATTCCCATCCTCAAGCTATTACTACCAAAGGTCGTCTTACGAATGGAGTATCCCGATTCCTTCCTGATAAAAGTAAACAATCTGTATTTAGTCTATTCCAGTCTCTAATCTCCGTCCTTCTAAATGTGTCACACCCATGCCATCCTGTCCATACCTAGAGATACGTTAGAATAGGCCGACTGAGTAACCGCTCCGTCTTACTATAATTTCCGAGACCTTTTCCATTCGTCGATATCTTTTTCGAGTTCCTTCACGGCTTCCATGCTAAGGCTGCATCGAAAGCCTCCTTGCCGTAGGTTAGTCCTCCTGGACGGCCAAAAGTCCGGCCGGATCAGGCCAAGCGTAGGTAACGTATTCGTTCCTTCCGACCTCTTCGAACCGCACGACGACTCGTTTCTTGCGGAAACGACTAATCTCAGCACCATTTTTCACTAGCAGCACTTGTATTAGTACTCTTGGTTCCTAAGCCTATTCCTCGCGTCTGATACTTACTCATCTTCTTCAAGTCCGTTTTCACCAGCACCCTACGCGTATCCTCTGCAGAGTGCGGTGGCAGATCTTTCGGTTCGGGGGCGTGGGAATCTTCCGCTTCGAGGGTGTGGGAATCTTTCGCTTCGGAGGAATGGGAATCTTTCGCCTTGGGAACGTAGGAGTCTACGAAAGATTGGAGCTCCAAGAGTTTAACTTCGAAGCGAATGGGTTCCTTTGGTTTGGGAGTCTCGTTCTTCTTATGCAGGAAGCGTAGGATTCCGGAGAAATATTCAATGGCTTTGGTGCTAAGCTTTCAGGGAATCCGTGAAATAACCTTTTCGCGGTAGTAGTTGATGGTGCTCAAGTATTTTCATCGAAACGAAAACCGTCCCTTGGAGTCACTATGACTCCGCCCACAGTCATCACTCGCTAGAAACAGAGTCAAACCAATCATATGTAGTTACATTAAGATGAGTGGTCACGGCCATCCATAGTGGTCCTTACAGTTCAAAGAACGACCTGAAAGACCGCAGAGAAACCCAAACGAAAGCCCTTTATACAGCTCTTGCAGGACCTAGGGCATCAAAAAATTGCCTGTTTACATGGCAGACCCTTCGGTCGCGCTTAAAGTCCACGTCCTTCCTTAATTTCTGAATCGGATAGACTATGCCGTCTTTGCAGTTTTCCGTCACCGTGAATTCCAAACGAACGGCACTCTTGATATCCGCCCATTCTCCCGTCCAGTCTCGTTCTTCTGCAGTCGTGCTATCAGTGGCTATCAGTGAAACCAATGAATGAACTGGTGTCTTTATATTACCTAGCCATTGTAGTAGATCCCTGAGCGCCTTCACCTGTTTGCGAAACCGAAGGCTGGCATAGTAGCCTCGCATGGCGCTCATTAGTCCTCCTCGTGGTTCGGGTACCAGTATATCTTCTATCTCGGTGAGGCGATATCTGTCAATAAATGTAGGTATCGAGGTTGACTGCTTGCAATTGTGGTCGGAGTAGTCTGCTGTTTGTTGGATAGGCTCTCCACGGCGCATAGTAAGAGAAACGTATCCAGCAGCGGCAGCTTGCTGTCTGGACGAAGGTTTCAGGGCTTGGAAAAGCATGGTGGTGTGCAATCTTTGCTTGAAGGTAACTCGTGGCGTATAGTCAGTATGGTGGTTGGTAGAAGTATGCCCTTCTCCAAACTATGAAGATTTCGGTACGAGAAATGACTCAGCTTCGAGTCATTCTGAGCTGGCGTCAGACTCATATGCTGGATAGAATCAACACGGGCTTATGTAGGCACAGGTAGGTGGGCCGCAATGTTGACTTGTTGTTACACCAAAAGGTGACTTGCTATGACTCCCAACTACAGTGATTCTCAGCCTGCAGGTGTTCAACATATGGACTGACTGCTAGCTGATCACTAGCGCCCCTTGAGAAACTCCATACATGAAACGTCCACTCGACATTTCTGTATTTCTGCCATCCAAAGCTCCTTCCTACCCTCAATCCTAGCGTAATGACGCACCATTGCATCCTCAACGTCATTCGTCACACTAAATCTCAGCTCAACAGGTCGCCCCGTGGTTCGCCATGTTGGCCAATCGTCGTACACTTGTTTCGTCAGTGACTTTCGGTCATATCGCTTATGGATTGGGCCAACAACATACATGTCTCTCCCAGCGATTTTGCTAGCTCCTTCAGTTGTTTGCGCAATTGAGAGGTGGTGTCACGGCGTCGTAGAGTGCTTAGAATCCCAGTTTTTGGATCGAGTTTACTCTTGATGTCCGCGAGTTCGAATATGAACTCTGTAGGGGGTTCGGTTGCTGCTTGCTGCTCAGTCTTGTTTTCAAAGCAGTCTTTCGTCTTCGAGGCCTGATCTTTGTCCCCTCTAGGCATCGTAGAATGAGTATGTTCAAAAGCGGTAGCTTGATGGAATGAAGAGCTTCTAAATTTCTGTAAACAATGTGGTGATGAAGCGTGTGAGCAAAGAGATGGGTCTTTTTATGCGAGCAGTGACTCAAAATATAGAGTCATGATGTTGACTTAACACTACAAACATGAGCAACGCGAAACTGCATGATAGTTTCCGAGTGTCATGTCTGCAAATCTGGATGTGTGAAATATGCATCGCACAAGAAGGTAGTGAACCGTAAATATAGTGTAACACCTTGACTTGACGGGGTGCATAGAACTTCAGGTAAGGACACGATGAGATTGTCAGTATTATCGAACGATGCCTGGGCTTTTCCGGGTATATCGGGTCATGAAGAAGTGTCATTGCTGGCGCGCTAGAGTAAAGGCCTTGCGTAAGAGTACAGAGTCTTTACCCGGGTCCTTAAGGAGTGTAGTGTGTAGCACTAGTAGAAGAGAAACAGAGAACTCGGAATGTGTTGAGACATATCCGGACATTCTTACACTGACTGTTGAATTCATGCATAATTCATTGAAGCGTCGTACTTCAGTAGTCGTCACCCCGAGAGACAATCTCTTTGCAGTTGGGCCTTAGCAATACTGTCTGTGAACTCACTCGTCAGTCATGGCCAAATGTTTCTATGATGGGTTACTCACATGCTCAAACTGCGCGATGAACGAACCAGGAATATCCACCAGCGGCGCATATGCTTGAACGATACCACTGTTGACCAGCGTTCGCATACCGAGGTGGTATTTCTCCACACCCGGCAGACGTTTAAGCTGACGGCGAGCAAAGACCAGAGTCCCGAAGTTCTCATCGATGGTCTTCAATAGTGACTTCGCAGATGAATGATGGAGGTTGGCAGCGCTGATGCCCTCGTTGCGTCCGTAGCCGTATACGCCAATATCGTCATGAAGATATGCTTTGCCGGTGCTACCGAAGGTTTCAATCGCGAAGATGTCGCCTTCTTCCATACGTTGGGATGTCTTCGTCTTGACGAAAGGAACTTGTTTGTCGCCATGGATGCGGTAACGCAGAATGTTATGGCCGGTGATGTTGCGTACCGCCTTCACGGGAATGGTCTTCCCTTTGAGCTCGACTTCGTAACTTTCCATGACCTCTTGAATCATCTCACTAATGTGATCGATTCTTGCGTCGATGCCTGCTTCTTTCAAGCCTGTATTGGTAGCCGCCTTGACAGAAGCCAGTAGGTTGTCATAGATCGGATTGGCAGCCACAGTGAAAGCGCTATCCACGATCCTGCCGTTGGCATGCACGCCGAAATCGACCTTGAGGACGTCGTCGTTTTGAAGGAAGACTTCCTTCGCTCCCGCATTAGGAGTCCAATGTGCGCCGATGTTGTTCAAGCATAAGCCTGTTGGAAAGGCGAGGCCAGCCTTGAGACCATCTCCAGTCTCAAGACCCTGGTGGCCCACGAGCGTACGAACACTGTCGTCAATTTCTTCGGCGATGCGGGTGAGAGACGCGCCGGGCTTCGCGATAGTCTGTATGTACTGGCGCACTTGACGATGGACTTCAGCAGCCTTGCGATAGTCCTCCAGGAAGTCTTCATCCATGTTATCCACAGCCGCCAGATGACGAAGCTCTCCAGCCGTGGTACGCTGAAGGTTCTCATCCTTGATGGCATACTCCACAGTCTGACCTTGCGGGTATTTTCGGCTCTGGTACAGATCCGCTAGCGGCACCCTTGGAGGCGCTGTCTGCTGTGTCGGTGACACTTTCTTGCTCTTCTTCTTGTTGCGCTTTCTTTTCTTCTTCGCGCCTTCCCATTGTCAGCTCCAGATCGAAGTCACGTGATCCCAGCTCACCATCGTTGTTCTTCACGTCAGCTCCAAGCTTCGCGATGTCATCGTCGTCGTCTCCGTCTTCATCCTGCCCTTCGAGTACGCCTGGAAGCAGCCCGCTAGCGGCTGCTGGCTTGGGAGGGTTGATGATAGCGATTGCAGCGTCCGCCGACGACCCTGTCAGCTGTCAGCATATGTTTTCTCGGAATCGCTTCGATGGCGCTCACCGTCTGGGCCTTGGCGATGATCTTCTGGAGACTTTGACCCCATGACTGCTTCGAACCGATTGTCATCAAGCTTCCGAGCTACTGTTGGTGTTGGTGTTGGAGTTGGTGGTCAATGAAGCGGCGCGGAGCTACCTGAGTGACGCGGCGGGGCCTGGGCGGGGCGCGCAACAACGGTGTACCTTTTGCACTATCCCGTCCTGCCACCAACACGACGTCGCACAAGGCCAACATCAACTCCTCGCCTCAATCAGAACTACGAGCGAGACCGGAACTCAGCCTCGGACTGCCAAAATTGTTCATTCCAGAATTAGACACTGTAAGAGGCGCATCGAACCCGGACAGGCCCCTCTCGTCGTGCAGTGGTACTTCGCACACCAGCAGAGTACAACTTCTGTAAAAAGCACGACAATCACGCAAGAGTATGAGGCGATTACCGTTGTCATCGTTGATCTAGACATGTCAAATGCTTCGCAAATGCGATGAACGGTTGGAGACCATCCGCGCATCCTATATGACCTGGAGAACACCGCCAACTGGCACTGCAGTGCCATCTGATGCTGTCTTCAAACCTCGCTAGATACGCAGTAGCCCCACTCGATCATCCCTTCTGGTGGTACAGACTTTCAAGACTGAATACCCGATCCTACTTGAAGATCACCTGGGCAATGATACCCCGGTGGTGGACCTCGAAGTTGCCGAACCTCCAACAACAGCTTGTTTAATGCTTCTGGGATTGTATCGCCTACTGCTGCTTCACTAAGTGGCTGCCCACCAGCTGAAGACACAACACGCGCTCGATATCTCTGGGTTCCCCTAAAGCGGTGCACGTATTCCCGTTCGACGAGCACCTTGAAGGCATTGAGGGAGTTCCCCGGCGAATTTTGGTCCCAGGCATCTACGTTGCGATACAGGCTTTAGTCGGTAGAGTTCAGGTAACGGCAGTAACGGGCGTAATTACCGATGATGTCTTGCTTCGTGCGCTCATGCTCAGGACCCAAAGCATCGATGGATTTCCATTTGTGGAAACTTGTCTCGGTTCTTCCACTCCCAGCAAACATAGTGCAGATGCACTGCCACATTGGAAAACAGTACGAGTTGGTGTAAGTGGTAAGAGATGCAAATTCCCAGCAAGGCCTTCTAAAGAACGAGCGGAGATAGGTATATTCGCAGCCATACACTTTATACCCAGTGTGAGTCACAGTCGAAGACGAAGTATGCCATCACCAGGGTCATTCCGATGCTTTCATGAACAGTCGCTAAAGCACAGTCAAGAAACTGGTCACGGAGTTACTAGTGATTAGGTGGTCTCTACATCCCCGGCGACCTCACACAGCTATGGCACTTGTTACACCAACGGGCATGGCCAAAGTCTGGGGAACGATCGTTACGTGCACCTCGACGAAGCGGAAGTTGCGCCGTGCATGCAAACACGGCCCAGCACCGAAGGTGTACTCTGGGGAATGGATGTTCCGAGACTTACAGCGGCAGAGTAGCTGTAGAAGGCGGAAACACACTAGATATGCGTTGTAACTTGGACAACTCGTTAGTGAAAGCAGAGTTGCTTTCGAGATGGCAATAAGAGAGACTGGGCATCGAGGCATGAAGATCTGTGAGCATAAAGGTGACATTCTTCATACTCCTGGAGGCTGTCGCGGCAGTTTTATTCAATGTTGATACCGTAAGCAGCGTATACTTTCAAGACGTCTGGTTTTGAGAAGAACGTGATAGGAACGGACTCCCAACGAGAAATTGCCGAGGATGACTGTTCAGGTGTCGCCAAGACGTCGCACTTGTCGTACGAGAACGCCACCAAAACGAATTCTGACTTGTGCAACCACCCCTCTGCATCGCGCAACCATCACCAACGAGCCGTATTGCTGGCTTTCTCGACCTGGTTCCCGTTCAGAACCCCTGCAGCGTTTATACAGCAAAATCGTTCGTGTTTGGCGCTTCATCATGCTCAGTAAGAGTCGGAGTCACCTTTTCAATAAAGGCAAGGGCAGTGCAAGGTCTTTAATCCTTCAGGCGCCCTGTTTACCCCTGCAGAAAATGAGTCTGCAACGAGCCGCATGGACCCAAAGATAGACGGCTCAATGTCGCTAAACGTCTAGATCTTCCGCGGGATTGGCTGACTCGCTTGGCAAGAACAGCATGATTGGTTGAAAGAGACGGAGCTTGGAAGAGGCGCAAGGCTGCATCAATCGCTTAAGGGGAAACGAGATGTGCCTGCATGCTTTGCACGACCGGTGAGCTAGCCGTGTAGTTGTCTGGGTCGGCGGCGCGGTGCTTGATGGTGCTTAAGATGAGGGCGTGGCCCTGACGGCTGGAGACAGCCCTACAACTTTACTAATATCTAATTTTCGCGTTTCGCGACCCACGATCGTTACTTTCTCAGCGGATAGCAATATGGCTGCCCGATTCGCGCTCGTAGCGATCGCTAATGCCGCCATTGCGAGCGCGCAGTTCTTGGATGATGACTACACTACCACTCGTTATACTTCAGCATACTGGACCTACACCTACGCTCAAGCGGAGGTTGCCACACAAAGCCTGTACACATATTATGACGACACCGTCGCTACCGAGACTTACACTGAGTACCGCACTATCAAGGATGGAGTCACTCCTACGATCGCACCGTACTCGACGTCCACAGCCCTCGGCTACTACGACGATCTTGAGGTCGTATACGCGTATTACACAACTAGTGCGGTGGCCGAATCTGATCTTGTGCCTGAGTATGATTACTACGCGACTTCCCCTTCGGCGACGGCGACGACCACCGAGACAGTCAGGGATATCGAATTCAGCATGCCAGTAACGATGACGGCACCTGCCTCATGCCCCACACCATGTAAGTACTACGTTCTCTCTTCGAATCTCTTCGACACTGACTTTGACTGCCTGTAGTTACCATAACAACATCCGCCTCTGTATACGTCCCAACTCAGGTTACTGCGCAACTTTCACCAGCTTCGATTGAAACATCCTCTGCCACTGCCTACTCCGGCACCCTTTACCTTTGGGAGACATGGTATCTTTCCGAGAGCGCGGCGCCTTTCACGTCAACGTCGGACTACTACTACTCTGTCTATATGGCGGATTGTAGTACACCTCCGGGATCGTACAAC
This sequence comes from Alternaria infectoria, assembly GCF_024043175.1. Taxonomy (NCBI): domain Eukaryota; kingdom Fungi; phylum Ascomycota; class Dothideomycetes; order Pleosporales; family Pleosporaceae; genus Alternaria; species Alternaria infectoria. Next base: position 488,362 of record NW_026250693.1, on the reverse strand, counting down.
ACTCACACCTCGTCGTCTGGCGGCTCAAATCGCGGCAGCTCAGACAACGACGACAGTGACAGCGACAGCTCATACGACAGTTGCTACTACTATTACTGTAGATCTCGTGTGATTACATGGATCATCATCATTGCATGCATAATCCCCGGGCTCTTCCTACTTGGATTTCTCGAGTCTTGGTTCTGGTTCCGTCGCCTCATGCTCGGTAAGAGTGCCATGCGTTTTGGTACGGTCTGTTGGATTCTCATGTCGCTCTGGGTACTTTGCTTCACTCGTATGCAAGATCGCCGAAGTGCTGAAGATCAGAAGATGTTGGCTGAGAGATGGAAGAACATGGGTAGCGGAGCGGCTTTTAAGGCTTGGTGGAAGTGGGGATTCCGTCATAGGTACCCTGAGGAGTTGCTGGGTCAGTTCAGCAAGACCACCGTCGGCTTCGTACCGCCCGGCCAGCCGTTGTATCCAGCCATGGCACAAACACCCGGTGCTTCCCAGCCTATGGTCCCTGGTCAAGTTTACTACTACGGCCCCCCGCCTCCGGGCTGGGTCGTGTCACCGAACGGAGGATTCGTTCCACCTCAAGGCTACACGTACCCACCTCCTCAGCAAGCTGGCTACTACGGCGATATGACCAAGGCTGGACCGGTGGTGTCTCAATCTTCCGTTTCGGCAGTGGGCTACCCACAACCGCAGCAGCAGATGGGCAATGTCTCTCCTATGGCACCTCAGGTCCCCCAGGCTGCGCATACTGCTCCTCAGAACGGCTCTCATACCCCTACGCCATATGGCGCCCCACCGAACGTGGGTACAATGCCAGAACAAGCACCGCCTCGAAGCCCTTCACCCGAGGGCCCGTCACCCCCACTTCCACCTCGTCCTGTGGCTAAGGGAGCTCCGCAGATACCACCTGTGAATGTGGGCGATGCAACAACGACAGACGATGCAGCAAAACAAGAGCCCGCCGCACCGGCTACTGCTCCTCCCCCGCCGAAGAACGACCCCAACGACCGGAGCTTGTATGAGTAGGCTTATTAGTCACCTCGATGTAATGAGACTCAATGAGTCAACACAGTAGACCACATCGGTCATGAGGAAGAGATAGTCACAGTTTAGCATAGTTCTCCTTGAGCGTTTCGCGTACAGATACCCTAGCTCGGAGTTTCTCCCTTTAGTCAATCACACAATGACGATAACACATACTATAGTATGGTCATTGCCAAACACGTCTTACTACTTCTCTTCATGTGCTCTCTCTAGTCATGGTAGGTTGTTCGGAGTCATTTCGTCGAGCTTGGCCATGCACAGTCAACCAGCAGGATGATACATCGCGCATATAAGATCACTATCCATTCTAGGCGTAATAATCACCTTCTCTGAATCCTTGATATGGCGCCTCAAGTTCAAGAACATCATACGAACAGCCGCTTCAAGCGTCGTGTACGGAATGTCAGCCCCGTTGTCTCGGAGCGAGGAAAGCGTGGTGCTGGCACGAGCTTGAGTAACGCGTCGAGTGTTTCCGCAGCCTCCGGGGCGGAGACAAGCTCCGAATTTACTCGTATCAACGACGAGGACAACAAGTCTCTGTCCGATTCCCTGACAAAGCGAGAAAGAAGGCTGGAAAGCCTCATAAAAGGTTTGCTGCCTCTGTCAAGTGTTTCCAGTACCCGCTGACGAAACGGAAGATTACTACCGGCGCTGTTTCCGTAAAGAATGCGAGGATCGACCCATCTATATCGAATTTTATACCGATCCACGCGATACATCCCACCCGTCGGTAAAAGCCACGCTTGTACTGGGACCCGGAGACTTCCCAATCCCAAGGGAAAATACGATGAGCGAGAGTTCATACGAGAAGACGAAGGAGGAGGCATTGAGGCAGCTTGGAACGTTGATTCGACAAGACGCGGCTGAGCAGAAGCGCTCCAACATGTGGAGGGAACTATCATGGAGGACGAAGACGTCCGGGATAGGACTGGCTTGTTGGTCCCGGTTTGGAAAAGGATGACTGGCCAGGCCAGACATGGCGAAGGTCTGAACTTATTATGCTGGGTATACGAACGTTGAGACAATCATCACTCTGGGTAACTTATTTCAACTCACTAAATGATGACTATTAGATTACTCATGAATGTCCAAAGACGTTGCCACCATTACATTTCACGTAGTCTGTAAGTCATGTACATACTGAACGGCCCGAAGAGTCATTGCAAGATGTGGCTCACGTTGGATTTGGGTACAACTTGCATCCAATGCCGTAGTACATTGCGATGCGGACGACATCGCATAAACTTACCGCAAATCGAACAACCCACCGACCTGCCGAACATGAACGAGGCATCCACTCCAGCCAAAGCCGCTAAAATCGCAGCAATACTGGCGGTGGAGAACGGTATCAAGCACTCAGCACAACCTTACAAGAGGCCAGAGCTTCACCATACATATATCGACCGGTTTCCCCTTCCCGAGCGATCCGACTTTTGCGATCCGACCGAGAAAAGCCGCAAATTAGACGAGGGTGAAGTAGACACCAAAGTCGCTATCGGAGAACACGATAAACGTGAGGGCTACTTTATACCTGAGAACCTGGGCTTGTCGGAGCGCGAGCTTTGTGCTCGCATCAAAGGTAAAGTCCCGAGTCCCAACCTTTCTTCACTCACACGTGTTGACGAAGTTTTCTACGAACAGAGAAGTTCAGAGCTCTCGATCCGAGCAAAGACAACGGTCTTGATATCTATATCCGTTGGCGGGAAGAATCTGCTCCTGAAGGCAAAGAACAGGAGGTGGTAGCTTTACTTCTCGTAGCAGGCGGTGGGAAGAAGACACCAAAGGAAGAGATGTGGAGCAAGCCTTCTAAGGATGCTTCGAAAGCTTTGAAGAACCTGCAGTTTAGAGTTAACGATAGGGGTAGAAGGGGGGCATCGTCTGCAAATGGAGTGGGCTGTACAAGGATCTGGCAAAGGAAGTTGCTCAGGCTTATCGCTCGAAAGAAGTATTCATGATGTTTTTCGTGACAAGGGCAGGGTGTTCAGTAGTATGATTCGAATTAGGATAAATGGAAGGCATTATACGTACCCCATCACGAGATATGAATTCTTGGTGACTGCATCTCTGTTGCGCCAGCTTGAATTGACGAGGTTGAAGTGCGAAATCGTGCCTAAAGCCATCAGGTATATTTCATATGACGTATCTACGGACGCAGAAACTGTACAAGGAGAAGAAACTGACACATAAAGCAGTCTCTTGGTTGGCGCATGAGCAATGAATGTAGATGACTGTGCAAAAATGTCATCATCAAAAGTTACTCATCTACGTTTCGGCGTCAGCGTGATGACCCAACTGTCCTAGACAGTGACTCTTGTACTGTATAAAGGAACAGGTACCTATTGTAGCACCATCCTTACAGTTCATCACCATCTCTTACACAAGACTGGAATATTCTTCATGCAAATATCCAGGCGATAGTTTCGCAATTCATCACTCTAGTAACAAGCATGCGCGAGTACGACAGCGACAACGACGGTGGTATACCCCTCTACAACGATCAGAAGTCTTGCAAGGGACTCAAACAATCCATATTAAACCTGGAAGAGCTTGTGAACCCCAATCGGTCTGATTACGAACATGTTGGAGAGAAACTTATTCTCATAAACGGTATACCAATCCTATTTTGACTCAGATACGAATGTGCATACTGAGGTAGCAACGCTAACGTAGAAATGTGGTACAGAATTGATAAAGAAGATTGATCCCAAGTACGACGGCAAGCAACCTTATGAAAGAATCTGGATCACTTGCAGAGAATACCCTGACACTGGCGAGGAGATCAAGCCGAGAGGAACGAAGTATGAAATTGCAACCAAGATGGGGAAGAAGTCGAACGGGAACGTTGGCTGGCTCATAGGGGAATTCACGCTACTGGAAGATGCAGTGGAAGAAACACTGCAAGGGGTGGAGCGACAACTGCAGATCAAGAAGGCGGGCAAGCTATGATGTGATAGCCTTGTTGATAAGGTCTGAGTATATGGGCACATATGCGACTTGGATAGCTAGTCAAGATATACAGGACAAGGATTTGGAAGTGCTAGTTGCAAATAATCACACGGTTACAACTACTTTCTATTCTATTGACTAGCGCTGACGATCACATCGGAGTTCGGCTTCGAACCATCCCTGAACACGCGCGCCACCCTCCCCTTCGACAACAAAACCTTATATTCAACCCTTCAACGGTTTCACGTAGCCCTTGCCCAATGCGTACTCCATTTCCTTCAAAGCCTCCTCGGCATCATCACCGTCTCCTCCAAGGACCATCTTCTCCCCTTTGCTGCCAATTTGAATTTTACAATAAGTCATCTCACCCTTTTCGTTGGGAAGTCGGGTAAACCATATGTAGTAGTCCAGATCCTTGTCTTTGTACTCGGGTAAGGCTTCTTTTATCTTGGCTATCATCATGTAAGCTTCTCAGCGCGGGTGGTAGGCTTTCCGAATCACACACGTTTGAGTTTTTCGACAAGCTTGTCATCATCGTCTTTTAGTTTGGCAACTGATCCCGAGCGGTGCTCGGCGAGTGAGTGCGTCTGTGAAGCCATGATGTGGCTTTACCTGTTCGTGTTCGTGCCTGCTCGCTCCAGCAAACAAGACGCGGGTTGAATTTATGCGTAGACGATGGTTATGCTATGAAGTGATGGTATGAATGATGAAGAAGGGTGTAGTGAGGATGATTGTCTCCGTTACTTAACAGTGCGTATGGACTTTTGTACCTATGAAGTATGACTCTTCCACCTTCGACGACCGTGTATACAAGTCAGCGTTACAAAGTCATGTAGGACTCAAAGGTGTTCGTCACCGATGGATCTGAGTCTTCAAGAGTACCGACGCACTCTGGCCAATGCGGTACACAGTCATAGCCTGTTAGTCACCGCCTTTCATCTCAATGGCTAATAGATATATTGTGAGAGAATAATGCTGTTTCTGAGGTAGCGGCGGTTTTTATTTGTGTAATTGAGAGGTCAGAAGCGTCCCGGTGGAAAAATAGGAAAGAAGGTCATAAGAAGACACGGAGTGGCATTGGAGCAGGGAGCCATGTGCGACAGGAGGTCAGAGAGGTCAGCGAGTTACAGCCGCTGCAATTGTCTGAGAATACAAGTTCCTCCGTGAAGATGCGTTGGTATACACATCGTTCCTGACCGTCATGCGTCCTTGCTCTTGGGTTGACTCCTATATGACTTACACTCCCCAACTCACAGTCACAAGCTCGCGTCATTCAGCACCGACTCATCCAACTATCATGACAGTAACTTGAGTCAACTACAATATTTAAGGAGATAATGCCATTGTACTCAATGGGCCATAACAACCACATTCTCAACGCGAACAAAAGCCTTGTTCAAAACACTACACCGAATACAAACCGATATCGAAACCTTACCTCAAATCACCCAAGATGGCATCTGAGGGGGAAATTGTTGCTCCTGAAGGGACCGAGTCTAAAAACTGGTTGTTCAAAGAGCTATATCCGAAGCGGATGGGCGACGCATGTAGCCTGTCGCCCAAAGCTCGCGCAGCCATCGCCATTATCAAGAGTACTTGAGACCCGAAGCACTTTCTCAATCCAAATCCTGAAGCGACTAACACGTTCGTGGGTAGATACTATCGCGACCATGGACCCACTTGGAGACCATCTCGACGGAGTTCTTGGAGTGGCCGTAGGTGCCGACGATAAGTTGGTTTGGCAGGCTTCGCAAGGAGGACACGGTCTAGACGAGGTAGTCACGTGCTCGGGAGAAACGGATTTTGAGGCTTTGGAAGAACTTGTGCTTGAGTTACAGGCGAGAAAGGGCCGTTCAAAGGGAGCAGCCCAGAAGGGTTGATTGCCGCGGCATCAGACTGGTTCGGAACTGGTATTTGATATGCCAAAGCTCATGCATCAGAGCTACACCTGTTTTTCATTACCTGATACTCATTAAGTCATTTTACCGGTAAAACGTACTACATATCCTGGTTTCACGTCCCTTTAAGCATGTGAAGTCTTTAATCGATCTAGCAAATTCATTCATGAAGAGATCTGAACAGGAGATGACGATTGTTGGAATATGAGATGCATTCGAATTCTCAAAAAGTGGTATCAATTCTTGTGTTCGGTCCAAGGAAATTGCAAGGTAAGGCGCACGAGGGCGTATGAAGAAACACGATCTACGCAAGCCAAGTGCCACGCACGATATCCTATAATGTCAGGTAAACAAGAGTGAAGAAGAAGAAAAAGTACTCCGACATGCCAGGCTCCAGCGTCCAGACATCGAGCTAAGAAGAGTGTGGGAAATTCGAAGGAAAGAAAGAACTGCTTCCTCCACAACCGCAAAAAACATTATCGTACAAGCGCCATCGAGAAGCGTGAAAGGGGTATGGTATGTATAGCGTTTCCATGTTGTGTGCCATTAGTATCCGTACTGTCGTCTAGCCGTAGAAGCGCGAGGCCTACGCCCACCAGAGCCAGGACCGATGTCAATGCTCTGCAGCTCCAAGCTGAGTGCCATGTCCTCGTTCTGTGTGCCGTAGCCGCCACCGTTCATGTCCATGGGTACCTTGGCGGGGATGGGCGGTGCCGCGACACTATGCCTCTGGGTACCACGTCGGTCGTAGCTGGGGCTGCTGCCGTAGCTGTTGGGGTTGTCGCGTTCGCGGAGGACCTGTCGGTCGGGCAGTTGGTACTGCGGTGGTGTGTCGTAGGCGGATACGGGGCGTTGGTCGCGCCTTGTGGGCCTGCTGCGTGCTGTTGGATTGGGAGGTGCGTTGTGCTGGTTCTGGCTTGCGAGGACCAGCGCACCTGCGTTCACAGGCTGGTTGTAGTCGTTATTGAAATCATGTCTCGTCGTGACTAGGGCGTTGCTGTTGTCGAAGTTCATGCTAGCTGCATGGCGAATGCGCTCTCTGTCGGCGCGCTCTCGTTGGTATCGTTCCTCGCGTTGCATCGCGGCCTCGAGATCTCTGCTGCCGTTGAGCTGAGCCCTTGTTCGAGGAGCCTTCTCTTTCACGGTGCCCTTTGGTACTGGCTCAGGCGCCCAGTTGTCGACAGGTAAATGGTCGGACGCATCGACAACTCGTCCACTGAATGTGACAATCTGGCCCTTGTCGTTGTACTCCATTCGGCTTCCTGGTCGCTCGAGCTCGTCGTCTGAAGGTATGGGAGACTTGCTTATCCGAGGGTTGTAGACATCGAAGCTGTCGGGGTTGAAGGCGACTCCAGATAGTCGGCGCTCACCCATATCTTCTCTTGAAGGCGGTGGGCGAGGTGAGACTGATTTACGTGTCGGCATACTTCTCGCAGGCAACCTAGATGAGCGATCGGTAGCCGGATTAGGCGAGTGTCGTTCCATCTCAGTGTTGGGAGAGTAGCGATCCATGATTGGATTGGGCGAGTAACGGTCCATTAGTGGGTTGGGAGAGTAGCGTGAGCTCACGTTAGGGCTCGTAGCACGCGGCTTGATGATCGGGCCGGCATCGTAAACTGGGGGAGACATCTGTCGAGGCTGCTCAGGCGGGTCATGAGGATAATAGTCGTTCGTTTGGTACGCAGAATGATGAACCAGTTCCTGCGACTGCACAGGGTCTTCGTACTGAGTGATGGCCCGATACTCTGCAGGCTCAGAGTAGTGGCGCAGTCTCGGTGGTGTCTCATACGATGGGGGCGCTTCGTAAGGTGGGGCTTCAATCTCTTGTCTTTGTGGGTTCAGTCCAGCGATGAGTGCACTCGGTAATGCCGGTGCTTCCTGGCGTAGGGGTTCCTGTCGCAGTGGGGATGGTACCATGTTGTCGCGAGAAACTGGACGACTTGATGGCTGCGCTGGCATACGAGGATGAGTGTAGCGGCGCTCTGCAGGTTGTCGAGGCGCGTAGTTGTCGGGCTCGTATTGCTGGGGCGGCATATCATAGCTGAACTGACGGGGCTCCTCACGCGATCGCGCTGAGAAGCTCAGGGGCGCGGGGGCTTCTTCGCGGTAGCGCTCGCGCTCACGGCTCTCTTGGTTCGGGTGAGGTAACGTGCTGGCATTACGCTTGTGCATTGGCGGCGGTGGTGGCATATCGTCCTCGTCTTCGACCATGGGCTGCATGGCGCTACGTCTCCGATGCGTAGGGCTCTCATCTTGTAGGGGAGGAGCCTCGATGAACCGTTGGCCATAGTATTGGTCGAGTGGTGGAGCCTGTTCCTGGGCTTGCTCGCGGCTACGACTGCTACGCAAGGGTGCAACCTGATAAGTCGGATCCTGATACTGGTCTTGTGCGTATGGCTGAGCTGGCTGCGGCGGGGGCTCAATTCGTTGAGGCTCAAACTGCTGATGCTGGAGTAGCTGTTGCTGCAGGTACTCGATCTGCTTCTGTTGCTCCTGCAGTTTTTGCGATTGCGCCGGGGATTCATAGGCGTGCTGCGTGGGGACAATTGGTGCCGAGTGAGAATGTACTGGCTCGGGGTGTTGCAGTGCCTGGCTCCTGGGGGATCGTCCGTCTTCCTGCGACATTCTCCTCTGGTCTGAGTGCCGAACATGTTGTGGGAGAGGGTCGATGGGCTTCACCTCGTACGGCTTGGGCGCAGCGTAGGACATGTCGAAGCTCTCTTCCCTTGGAAGGGGCATCCGCTGGGCTGATGAGCGCGGGTTCGGGGGTGTGCTGTAGGAGGTTTGCGGTACAGGGCGCTGAGGAGTGTTCTGGCTCGATGACGATGCGGGGTTCAGGGGGGACGCGTCTGGTATGGGCCTGCGGGAGGGCGTGTCGGCCGGGCTGCGCTGTGTTGGTGACGGCTCGGTTGCTGTTCTTTGGTGTCGCGGGGAGCCCAGTTCTCGCGGACCAGCCCTAACGCCCCGCAGTCCTCGGTGCTCTGGTGTGTGTACGGGTGATGGTGTCGAGCCTGTGGGGTCGCTGGGCAGTGGGCGCCGCTTGACGGGTGCCATCTCTCGCGCTCCATTCACAGCAGCCTGTCCTTCGGGCTTGGTCGACTCCCTCCTCTTCTGCAGAACCGGCTTCTCGCTCTTCTCGCGGGTGTCGTAGTAGGTGATCTCCATGCGGATCTCGCCAGCGTACTTGCCCTTGCAATTGAGGCCCAGCCACTCGTCGCTCTGTCCTCCACCGGGGGTGATGACGGAGTTGAGGTTCGCAAAGGCCTCGCCAATCAGCTCCGTCTTCTTGTCGTCATTGAAGACGGAGACCTTAAGGCGGTTGTAGTCGGGCGAGTCGTGGACGGTGAAGCGCAATTCCTGGTCCCTGCATATGTCAGTCGTGGGTGTTCGAAACTCGTCGAAGTCATACATACCATCGCGGTGTCTGGCCGCCGCGTTTGTCGGTCTTTGTCTTTTTTGCCTCCTTGCCTAACCGGGCAGCGCAGTACGGGTCCTGCTTGCCCATGGTCCTCTTGTTAGGCAGGTTGCGGGCGCGGTCCATGATGACAACCAGGGTGCCTATTACCGGCCCGTCGACCGTCATATCGGAAAAGATGCCCGCAGCGTGAGCGCCGCCGAAGCTGGGGACGTTCATGGCCTTGGTAGCCATGCTGAGGGAGTCGCCCGGATGCGGGACTCGGGGAGGGCAGGCGCGTCGAGCGAGAGAGTACGATGGTGGGTGGCCGCGGGTGCAGCGTCGTTGGCGGAGATAAGGCGCATTCGCTGCAATTGCAGGACAGAATGGGTGGAGTCACAGCGAAAGAGTGAGAGAAGCCAAAACAAAAGAGCGACGGTGCAGAAAGAGAGGTTTGGCGTGCTAGCAAGCGTGTTTGGGTGGATCGGGTTCGCGGGTGTTGTTCTATTCCTATGTTACGCATCCTCATGTGGCTGGTTCCAGCCTCTCTACGCCCCGCAAGCACCAATCACATGCCCTGAGCCACCATGTGGACCTACCACGCCTTTCCCCGGTCAGATCATTAAGGCTGAGAGGGTCGTCCCTTGCAGACGCGAGGTCTCAAGTTTCTTGTTTAGCTCCATTCTGCTGCGAACGCCTGTCGCGCTGTTGTTTGCACTCCTTTGGGCTATGTCATATCCTGTGGCTGGGTCGCCGAGTGCTCCTCTTCGCCTCACTAACCACGACGCGTCTCGGCTGTGACGGGCCCTCCTGCATACAGACACGCGTAGGACGGATCTGTGATGCGTATACCCTCGTATTGCAGCCATTCTATTGCATTTCGTCCGGTTGTTATCACTCTACCCTGCGTCGGCTTGTCGCGATCCGACCTGTCAGACTGATGCCCTCCACGCTCAACCATGCATCTCCAGAAAATGCACGTCTGCTGATATGTCGCTCATCTCTAAGCCTGGTTGTTCCATGCGCTGCGATTGTGCTACGCGCAGTCTATGCTTCCATTCAATACTCCTGTGTTGAGTTTGGCGGATGTTCCTATGGAGACGAGGGTAAGCTGGGATACCGTTGATCACCCCCGGGCCGGCGCCAATCGCGAGATCACCCCATTGCGATCCCACAGACCCAGCGCAGGTCTGCGAAAGATGGCTGGTATCGCCGAATCCAATTGACGCCCAATGCCAGCACCCCGATTCGTCCGGTATCAGGAAACATGCGGCAGTTGTCACTATTGTGGAGATTACGCGTGGGATGATATACATAGAGCTGGTTGTAACAGATCCTTCGCGCAAGAATTGACATGCGGAAGGCATCTAAGCTCGGTAAAGCTTATCTAGAGATTCCCGAGGCTGGATCTATCATGTCGTTGAGATCATGACATGTGGACCGAGTGCGGAACTGTTGAGTTGTTGCAAAACCCAGCTTTAAGACGATGTACCCTGTGATACAATTCGTGTAGCTAGTGACCTGATGAATGCCTAAGCAGTCTTGTAGGAGATATATGTGGTAGTCTGGTGTCGGGATGCGCTCTAGAGTGGATGTTGAGAGAATAGTGTCGGGTTCGCAGGCTGCAAAGGATGCGTCTAATTTCTGGACGGCGCGATACACTACCCGCCGTTAAGCAAGAATAGGGGCTTGCTACGAGGAAAAAGCCTAGCGATGGGATGGGTGAAGTCGTAGACACGTGACGCGCCTGCCAAACGCGCAGCCTGCTGACCACGCGCCCCCGCGTTTTCGCGACTGATCGCGCTTGCGATGGCCTCGACCTCGCCAGTCTCGCCACCATGTCCATGCCTCCACCCACAACGAATACCGCCGAACACCATCTACCCGCCATATCGAACACACCGCACGCGCCGATGTTGCTCATACGATGCCGACCCATACGCCCTCCCCGCACCGCTTCCTAGCGCCCAATCCGCCTTCCACGCAGAAGATCAAGAAACCCCAATCTGGCCTGCGCAATGCCCTCGCTATACAAACACCGGCTTCTATCAAGAATGCGCAGCCGAAACCTGAGCTTCAGTTCAAAAAACTGACGCCTGCGAAGCGCTTTGTCTTTGCGTCGCCTCGGCAGACGCAAGAAGTCACCAAGGAGAAGCGCGATGAGCCGCAAGAAGATGCATTCGCGCATGCTACACCACTTCCGAAGCTGCGGAGGAAATATGAGAGAGTAGAAAGCATAGAAGAGCCATCGCAATCAAGCCAATCAGAGGGGCAGGATGAACTCCACGGCGAAGATGTTATGCAATCCATCGAAGGCGGGGACACGCAGCTTGGCCACTGGGACAGACAAGGAGAAGACCAAGAAGACGATATGCTCTTCGAATCAGTCCAAACGAATAAGCGTCGTCGCATGTCCCCTGCAAGCTCGCCATCGCTCCAACGACCATCCGAGCCCTCCACACCAGCCCCCGTGTCCAATGCGACCACGCACCGCTTCAAAGTCCCACCGCCACGGACGCCTGCGCCATTTCCCAGCATCGCAGCGGTGACTTCCACACCAGCGAGTGCACCGCAACGTCCCCATTTCATACTCCCCGCGCTCCCAACCTCGCCCCCGAAACCTTCTCGACCGCTGCCTGAGATCTTCTCTCCTTCGCGAAAGAACGGCAAATACATACCTAACGGCCTTGCCTCGACCGTTACAACCTGGATGATCGAGACGGCAAACACAGGGTTTGCGGCACAGGATAGGAGTGGTGCAGCCACCGGTCGTGACAGGGAAGACGGCGTGAAGCTGCGGATACGGGTCTCGAGTCTCTCAAGAGGCGGGGGTCGAAGCCGTAGCGCAGAAGAAGTAGAGTGCTATGCAGGTGGCGTCGTCTTTGCATGTGGCGATACTGAGGCTGGCATGTATAACGCTTCAAGACCGGAGAGTGTGGATGGAGGACATACCCCGATGAGAGTCTTGTTAGCTGGCCAAGGTGGTGCTAGAAGCTCGGGAGGTGTGCTGGTAAAGACTGGGAGTGTGATCGGTATTCGCGCACCTATGTGGGACGCGGACGTTGGCGGGGAGAAGTGGACTGTAGCTGTGGACTGGGTGCTACTTTGAACTCAAGACGCATGTTTCTTTTACGATTATGACTAATGAATGATACCCACTTTCGCGGCGACATAGCGGATTCAAGGTTCACTTATAAGTAAATCTAATATCTCTTACAGTATACGTGCGAGATAACATCCTCATTAGGCTCGTTCTCGATTTCTCAGAAGAGTGGATTGGGAAGTTATCACTCATGCAAAATGGAGACAGAGTTTAGCGACACGAGTATCTTCATGTCTCGCAAGCGACGCTCCAAAAGAAAACTGACAGCACTGCCTCCTAGGCTGGCTAGTGATGCGCCTTCTCATCTCGTGTAGCGTGAGTCATGAAAGCGCGCGATGAGCGCGATGAGGAAAGAGCCAAGGCAGTGAGAGCAGGAACGTCATCATTTCACGCACATTTTTCTCTCACAACAATCTTGGGTGAATGTTCTCCGTGTTCATTCACTTAGATGTAGTTTGCTAGCTGCGGCCAAATGGTTGCCTTGAGCCCACGTTGTGCTTGGTCACACATCGTGTGAGAACCATGGTTTGCTAACCAACTCCAGCGACTCACAACACTTGGAAAGCCATTTCTTCTACAGAACAGAATATTTCAGTCATGGTAGTCTTTTTCACTTTCTCTTGGATATCCAGTCTCTCTAGTCACATTTCATTCGCCTGCAATCAACAAAATCCGGCAGTCCTCCATCAAAAAATCCCCCTTTCGAAAGACACCGCATCAAAGCCAAAGCCAAAGCCATGTCTGCCAACGATACCCAATGTTGGGCCTGCACCTACGCCGACGCGCAAGACCAAGCCAACTGTCTGGTCTGCTGTCCATCGTCTCCACCATCGCCGGCTACAACCCACCTGCCCACCCCAATCACGGCAAAACAACGATGGTCCATGCCCACCATCAGCGCCTCAACCCTTAAAAATACATGGAAGAGCTGCGGCTCCGAACTCACACAAGAATGGCGCGAAACCCTCGACTGGATGAATGTGCTCAACCCAAAAAGACTCTACACACCACTAGAGGAAGCAAAGCCATCTTGTGAAAGACAAAACCCTCCCACGATAGTGCTGAGCAACAGCGACTATTTCGAGAGCACGCCTACTATCACGCTTACATCCGCATCACCTACTTCGCCGCCTACAATGAATCTTACTACTTGGCACACACTTGAGCAGAGGGTTTGGCCCAAGACCGATGTACATGTTATGACGATATCGCATAAATCTCATAAGAAGCACAGGGGGAAGAGGCGTGAGTGCGAAAAATGCAAGAGGGATCAAGAGGTGAATCGGGAATGGATGGCGGCTATGGGGATAGATGAAGAAGGAGTTCGTGGGCGTGGTGGGTGTATGTCGATTGGGAAAATGGTGAGAGATTTCTTGATCGTTAGGGGGTAGCTGTGCTCAATTGAAGTGGGCACGTGATGAGTGTAGTAGATCAGAGATCATGGTGCTCCGGACTCGTTCCAACTCGGCGTCGGAACGCATTTCTGAGGCAAATAGCAGATCAACCCTCAATGTCACGGTTCAAACATCCATCCAATGATAGACTGCCCGCCAAGTGACCCCTTGAAAGCTCTTCGAGACCACTCACTTGGAGAAGGATGCCATTCACGTAACCCAGATTCATCCTCAGGCTAGATGAATCCAGAACTGCTTACATGAGCGCATCTGACGACATGCTCGCTTGCAGCGCGGTAATCAACTCATCTACGTTGATTGGGGCATGGAGCACTGAGCTGCGAACACGTACTGACAATAGATTCGCCCGCCATTCTGGGTAATGTTCCTTACCCTTCCACTGCCTCTCGCCTTTTCAGAAAGCCTCGATAACCGCTGCATAATCAATTCCACCTATCGTCGACTGGATGCACGTCACCAATGGCCTCTGTTGTAGATTGGACAGCGAGGAAGGTTAGTCGCAGCATCGCGATCTGGAGCTGCGACTAAAGTCGATGACACCGGAGGCCCCTCCATACCGCTATGCTATGCGACGGCTTCGTTGTACCAAGGGTTTTGGTGGTGGGGTCAGCAGGATGCTTCTTTGTGAATGTCCCACGTCGCCGCAGGTAGTGGCAGGTACGACCAAACCCGGGTCGGCCCTCACGAATCAGTCGCTTAGTGGCTGCTTTCCGGACCCGCGGTGCCACGCCACGTCACTCAACCCATCAACACCTCACTTTTTCCTCTTAGCCATGACGACCCTATGCGTGCCCCTGCATCGCGGCCCTCTTTGGGTATCGAGAAGGTTGCGAGAAGGGCTTTCCTTGCTAATTGACGCTTTGCCGCACTATACGCTCTCAAGCCTTCCGGTGCCGCAAAATTTCGCCGTTGACCAACGCTGCACCACGATCCGCGCTGGCGACACAACTGCAAGCTAAGTCATCATCGGACCAATAATCGAAAAGCCCTCGCAGTGGAAAACCCCACCTTCTGGGCTCCCAACTCTATCAACCTGAGCGAACTGGGTTTCCCTACGTGGACCAATGATGCTTACAGCCGAGAATCGTCTTCTCAGCGTGAGCCTGCGGCAGCATGCGGGTATGCCAGTCTGAGGCTTACCGAACCATTGCGCCCACAATGCGAGGCATCTCCATACGATTTCGCGCATCATGTCTTGTGACAGTTGTCCTGCACCTCTCTTTCGTCTGATCTG
Source organism: Alternaria infectoria (assembly GCF_024043175.1). Classification (NCBI taxonomy): domain Eukaryota; kingdom Fungi; phylum Ascomycota; class Dothideomycetes; order Pleosporales; family Pleosporaceae; genus Alternaria; species Alternaria infectoria. The sequence continues at coordinate 473,331 of NW_026250693.1, read as the reverse complement.
AGCGCTCGTCCCAGCTTTGGCCGATTGAAGCCACGCACGTTGCACACCTCCACCCTCTGTGCTTTGCGTCTAGACTGACCCGTTTCTCATTCGTCTCTCCGCAATCAATGCTCGCACCCCACGTCTAATGTCGCCTCTGCATACCTACCGTTTGTTATCACCAGCAATGGAACAGAGAAAACATCTATAGCACGTAGCACAACTTATCGAATTTCTGGACCTCGAAACACCGCGCCTGACTTTGTTTGATACACTATGCGCCAATTCGAGAATGTTTCGATATCGCAATGGGCGAACCCGTATGCGAGCGGCGGCACCAACACCGGGAAGAACTTCTATGCTACGGCGACTACACCGAAGCCCCAACAACCCGTCTATCGTCGAGTAGTCCCACCTACACCAGTATTCTCATATACGCAGGTAGTTGATGAGAAGAGCAGCAACGCCGAACAAGCAGGTATGCTTGGAATGTATCATGCGTAACATGTCCAATTGACCATTGTAGATCCAGAAAATGCTCCGGCTGCTCCAGCTGCTCCGGAGGAAACGCCAGCAGCAGAGGTCACACCTGAAGAGGCCGCACCGCCGGCTACATCAGAAGCACCTCCAGCAGAAGAGCCATCAGCAGAAGTAGAAGCACCTGCGGCAACAACCCCAGCAGAACCGATACCAGAAGATCCATCAACCCAACCAGCAGAGGCACCATCAAGTAGTGGGGACGACGTTGTGGCAGCTGAAGTTGTGACGGAGGATGTCAAAGACGAGCCTCCAGGACCAAGCGATGTCACGAATGTTGACGCACTGCCGCCTCCACCACCACCCCCAGCACCGGTAGATGCACCGCCTGCTGAACCCGAAGCAGCAGCACCTCCAGCACCGCCAGCACCAGAAGTTCTGCCAGTACCTCCCAGTGAGCCTGCACCCCCTACACCCCCTACACCCCCTACACCCCCTGCCCCACCAGCACCACCGGCGGATGCAACACCGGAGCCAGTAGTCGTGGAGAGTGAGAAAAGTGGTGAGTCCGAGCAGGCCGCTCCAGAGCCTCCGAAATCCCCAACCGAGAAGTTTGTTCATTTTGCCTCTGACACCAAAGACCCAGACGCCGCAAGCATAGGCAAAAAGAAGAAACAGTGGGGGAATGGTAAAGGCAAGCCCACCGCGTTCATCCGCCCCAGAAAGCCATCGACATCCGTTCCACCTCCTTCGCCACCGAAAGAGGAGAAGAAGAAGGTCTTCGTTCCGATCGGCATTATCAAGAAGGAGCGACGGGGTTCATTGCTCTCGGCATTGGCCAGTGAGAAGGTGATGACCAGCAAGTCAAGAGGGAAGAAGTCTAGCAACGATGGCAGCGGTGACGACAGGTTGACAGTAATCACCGATGGAGATGCCCCCTCTTCAGACGTCTCCGAAAGCGTCATCATCGAGGAACCTACCGAAGATGCTTCAGGATCGATCGTAAGCGAGACCGTACCGCCCCCGCCGCCACCGACCGATGATCCACCTGCGGTAGACGAGGCCGCTGTCAGCGAGGATGTAGTGGAGGAACAAGACGAGGCAGTCGTGGACAGTCCTCCGATCGAGGAGCCAGCTCCCGCCGCTCCCGAGCCAGCAGCTGAAGCCGAGCCATCACCGGTAGATGCGTCTGCGGAATCTGCTGAGCCACCACAATCCGACAATCCTGCTCCTGTCGAAGAAGCTCCAGCTACTGATACCACAGCAGAGGAGACTACTCCAGCCGATCCAGTCGCAGAAGACACTCCTCCCCCTCCAGTCGAGCCGACCGCAGAAACAGCTTCAGAAGCTCCTGCCCCAGAAGCGCCCGCGGAAACCTCAGCCGATGAACCACAGGCACCCAGCGAAGCGGCATCTGAGCAGGAACAAGCTACGGCAGAGAGTGCGGATGCGGTCGAGCCTGAGGCATCACCTTCAGACGAAGCGAAGGTAGCTGAGGCAGACGCTTCCACCGAAGAAACAGCAGCTCCCGTTGAAGAGCCTGCTGTTGTGGAAGAGGAAGCAGCCCCGCCAGCAGCTGAAGAGGAACCTGCAGTTGAGGAAGCAGGTAGCTCAGACGAGCCGCCGGCGGCTGTAGAGGATTCTCCTGCTGTTGAAGAGCCAGTTTCCGCTGTTGAAGAGACACCTGCTGCTGAAGAAACATCGGCTGTCGAAGAGGCTCCGGCCGTCGAAGAGACTCCGGCCGAAGAGGTAACTCCTGCTGAAGAGGCTCCTGCTGTCGAAGAAGCACCTGCTGTCGAAGAAGCACCCGCTGTCGAAGAAGCGCCCGCTGTCAAAGAAGCGCCTGCTGTCGAAGAGGCACCTGCTGTTGAAGAGGCATCTGTCACCGAAGAGACACCTGCCGCCGAAGATACACCTGTCGTCGATGAGACACCTGTTGTCGAAGAAGTAACCCCCGCTGAGGAACAGCCAGCCGTTGTGGATGCAGAGGTTCCCGCTACTGAGGAGCCGCCCGCCGCTGAGGAGACGCCCGCCATTGAGGAAACTCCCGCTGCCGAAGAGACGCCCGCTGCCGACGAGACAACAACAGCCACAGAATCGGCTCCCACGGAGGAACCACCAACTCCTGAGGATACTCCAGCCGTAGAAGACGCAGCTGTTGCTGAGGCTGCACCTACTTCTGAGGAAACAACTGCGCCCGGGGGAGCACCTCCCGTCGAAGAGACGGCTAGCGCCACCCAAGAAGACCCTGAAGTCGACGCCACACCCGAAGCACCCGCCAGCGAGGAGACAGCGCCATCTGAAGACGTCCAAGCCGCCGAAGATACGCCTGTTAGTGAAGACACACCGACTGTCGAGGATGCTTCTCCTGCCGAGAAAGCACCAAAGACAGAGGATACACCTGTTGCTGAGGAGCCCAACCAGACTGAGACTACACCCGTTGTCAACGAAACGCCTTCTACCGAGGAACCGCCTATCGTCGAAGATGTCTCTACTGCGGATGAGCCAGCTCCACCGGTAGAACCACCAGTTGATGAACAAACACCCGTGGTCGATGAAGCCCCAGCTGTCGAGCCTGTCCCTACTGAAGTTGCTGAGGATGCCGCTGAACCAGAGTTAGAAGCAAGCGTTGCTCAAGAAGAGCCATCACTGGATGAGAAGCAAGAAACCGAGACGTCTAGTCCCGCAGTCGAAGAAGCTCGAGCATGGACTTCAGCAGCACCGGCAGACGTCGCTGTCGTGGCTTCAATACTTGCAGCTGAAGCAAAGGCCAATGCAGCTGCAGAAGAGGCTGATGCACCTGATAACTCTCTTGTTCAAGATCCCGCTGCGGAATCTTCTGATGCTGCAGAAGTTCCGGAGCCTGCGCCAGTCCCATCTAGCGACTCACCGTCAACTGAGAGCGAAGATAAGCCCGGAGTTGCAGATGCCGAAGCGCCTGAAATTACTGAGCCGGTCATGGATGTAGCTGAGCCAAACGAGGCTAGCGCTGATCCCACAGGTAAGTTCACTCATGTCTTACTGTCGCACAGCGAGCCGCGTTCAAGCAAATATATTTGTAATCAATGCTGACAAGATTACAGATGAGCCCCAAGCTGACTCGATAGCGGAAGCCTCAGAAGCAACGGACGCACCCGAACCTGCTCCCACCGACGAAACTATCGGACCAGCCTCCGGTGAATGCGACAGTGAGCCGTCAGTTCCACAAGACGAGACCAATCCCTGCACCAAGGAGCCAGAAGCTGCGTCGACACCAGAAGAGACAGACACGCAAACGACGGAAGCCACACCTGATGTGACATCAGAGGAGCCTACTGCATCGGCACCAGACACTGCTGATATGGCACCCATCGAAGTTGCTACAATGGAGGCTGAGGCGAGCGATGAAGAACTGCCAACTGCCGACACCATGCAGGATATCTCCGATTGGGAGCAAGACGACGATGATGTTTCCGACATGGGCATCTCGGACTGGGAGAAGGACGACGATGCCTCATCACAACCCGGTGAGAGCGAGACCAATCCTTCCGAGCATCAAGACTTTGATCAAGAGAGCGTCGCACACGACTCATCGGAGCCTGTGCATGAGGATGAGAAGTCACCAGACCAGGACAAGCCCGAGACTGAACAGATCGTTCAGCCGTCTGACACTGCAACCTCTGCTCCGGTTGCCGATGACGTCGATGAAGTTGCCGTCGTCGATGTCAACGAGGATGCGCCTACCACGGACGATACGTCCGCGGCCGTACCAGAGGTCGTCGAACAGAACGAAGCCTCTACCTCTGAAACATCGCCAGAACCATCCGAGCCACAAGAGACTGGCGACTCAGCTGATGCTTCCGCGGAGGATCAGACGCCTGAGACACGTATTGATGAAAGCACTGAAGAGGCACAGCTTGCAGCTGGCGATGCACCTGCAGCTCAAGAACCCGCCCCGGAGGTGAGCCAGCCAGCAGCTCTAGAGGAGAATGCCATCACCGATGCGAGCACAGACGCACAAGACGATGCGAGTGCACACGAATCGCCAGTCGACGAGTCGGAGCCAGCGGTGAGTAGCGAGGCTGCCAAGGACAGCGAGCAAGCCATAGTCTCGGCTACACCCGATGACGTGGAGAATCCAGATTCATGCACAGGTACGTATCTCCTATGTTTTTTGTGTTTCACATCTTTATGTCCGTCTGCACTTCTTTTCGCTGGCTCAATTACGCACGATTCGATGGTAGCGCGCCATGCCAGCGGCGAATCGGGCTAGCGAGCAGCGGTTGGCTTGCCCCATTGGACGCCCCATATTTTCCTTTGGCCCACCTGCCAGCACATTCTGCGGACATTCTGCCACCGCTGTGACTAGCTTATCGTCACGTGGAAGCATGTGTGTCGCCATGAGTCTCGGGCTGCGATAGATGCATCGCAATTTGTCGACGTTCCAAGATGCGTGGTTTTGCTCCGCGCTAGCTCTGCCGCTTGTCTTTTGGCTCCCGACATCCCCGTCACCTCTGAATCTCACCTTCTTTTTTTTCGTGATTGCACTTCTACTTGTACAGCAGCGATAATTTCCTCCACCCAAAAGGGGCCATGCACCGCACCCGCTGACCAGTGCAGCTGAGACTGAAGCACCTTTACCCAAACTCGACGACAATACCGACGAAACATGCGCAAGCATCCCAGCTGACGCGACAAGCGAAGTCAGCCCAGACCCTGTCTCGAGAGAGGCTGACGTTGAGACGCCAATTGAAAACCCCACGGCCGAAGAAAAGCAGACCGAACACGCCGCGGGCGATCCAGTTGTTCTTCAAGATATTTCCGAAAAAACCGACCATGATGTTGTAGCTGCCAACGTTGCGCCAGCTGAAGCCGAGCCCGACTCTGCACCAGACATGCCGGCCAAAAAGGTGCCGCAAGTGGTATGTATAAGCTGTGATCGACTCCGAACCGACATCTGCCTCATGCCGTTGGCCATTCAGAAAAATATACTGATCTATTGCAGGTCCATGAGGACGTTGGGCCCGATGAGGAGCCACAGCATTCGGAGGTTTCCAGCGGAGCCAACACAGGACCGGAGCCAGATGATGGACCAGTAGAAGAGCAGGGATCCGATGCGGGGAGCGAATCTGGGTCGGAGTCCGAGGACGATGACTGGTCTGGATCTGAGGTGTCTGCCGCACCTGCTGCCTCTGAAGTTCCCCAGGCCGACGACGCGCCTGACTCAGCAACCGCTGAAGATGAAACAACGAATGCCGAAGAGGCACCGCCGAGTGATGTCGCTGATGTCACTGCTGCTGAGCCTGAAGAGCCGGAGGACGATCAGTCAATCCTTGACGACGATGCCGCTTCAGATGACGATGCCGCTTCCGGGCTCTCCTCGAATTCTCAAGAAGAGCCAGAGAGCTCCATGGCAGTGGACGATGCTGCCGAGCCCGACGATCCAGAAGCTTCCGAGAGTCCGGAGTCGCCTGCCGAATCGGCCGCGGTCACAGAGCCGCATCCAGGTCTATCACTTGAAGTCAATGTCGCAACCTCTGAGATCGTCCCAGCTGCAGAGTCTCCAGCATCAGAGGTCGAAGATCCGTCTGATCCTGCGCTCGAAGCAGTCGAGGAGGAGCAAGGAGATGACGAGAACGATGTCAGTGCTATCACTCAAGAAGATTCTGCGAACGACGATTCACTGGTTTCGTCACAAGATTCCGCTGAGCCTGAAGAGGAGCCCACGGCAGCTACCGAGGTGTCTGAGCCGGCGGATGCACCCCAACCAGAAGAGGAAGTCCCCCAGGAAGACGAGGGTGACGATGCTTCTCAGGTCAGCGAATCTGGCAGCGAGAGTGAGGCTGGAGAGTCCGTTGCACCGCCGGAGGACCCTGCTGAGGCCGATGACGACGCTGCGCCGACCACAGTGGATGGGGAGGACCTAGATACCGCCGCACCGCCTACCGAAGACCCATCAACCGACGGGGTCGAGAACCCGGCATCTGAAGTGGGAGATGCATCTACGGCTGAGCAAGAGGCGGAAGAGCCTGCTGAACCAGAGACGCCTGAGTCAGTCGCAGCGGAACCGGAGCCGGAAGCAGAAGCGGAAGCTGTTGAGCAAGATGCGGATGCAGCTGCGGATGAACCAGAGGAGCCGCCGGCAGAAGGAGTTGCGGACCCAGAAGAACCGGTGGCGACGCGAGATGAAGCCGCCGATGAGGGTCTCGATGCGGCTCAGGAAGATGGATCTGCTGCAGCTGATGCCGACCCTTCACTCGTTGAAGAGGTGGAAGAGGCGGAGCCAGCACCACCTGCTGAAGAGTCACCAGAGCCACCTAGTGAGGATGGTCAATCAAACGATGGGTCTGGAGCTACAGGGGAGGCAGAGGAGCCGTCAGTGGTTGAAGCCAGCGAATCGAACGACGACGGTGCCGAAGATGCTCCACCTGCGTCAGAGCCAGCCCCCGAAGAGGACGCACCGCCTGAAGAGGCTGCTGCTGAGGTTGAAGAAGCTCCAGCAGAAGCCGCTGAAGCCGCTGAGCCAGTGGTAGAGGGCGATGATGTCGAGGAACCTGCGGTAGACGAAGCCCCGGAGGAAGCAACGAACGAAGAAGAGCCGGCGTCATCACCTGATGTCGAGCCTGAGGAAGAACATGTAGAGGCACCAACCGAAGTTCCCGAAGAAGAACAGCCAGAACCCGAATCACCAGCTGATGCTGAAGAGCCCGAGCCGCCGACTGAACCCGTTCCTGAGGAACCGGAAGTACCAGCTGAGGTTGCCCCAGAACCAACGCAGGAACCCGAAGAACCCGCTCCAGTAGCGGCGGATGCACCCGCTGATGAAATCCCGGAAGACCAGGATGTGGAGGAGTCGGTATCAGCCCCCGAAGTGGAGGTAGAAGACGTCGTAGCCGAGGTGGCCAATGAAGAGAGTCCCGAACCCGAGCAGGCCGATGACGATGCACCAGCAGACCAGTCCCTCGACGTTGATGAAGTCCCAAGCGCACCTTCACCTCTACCGTCCGTAGCTGCTGTTGCTGCTGCTGGGATTACTGGTGCCGCCGCTGCTGCACTAGTCGGTCATACCCTTGATGACCGTGCGGACAGGGAGCGCGACTTTGCAGTTGAGGACGAACCGTCAGCCGATACACCCAGTCGTGAGAAGGCCCGTCGCCGACATTCGCACACCCGTCGTGAAAGCCAGCACCGGCCAAGCCGCAGACGCGAAAGTGGCGCTAGTATCATGGAGCGACCAATAATGCCAGCCTCTGCCGTTCCTGATGCACCAAGAACAAGGCGTCGCGACAGCATGACAGAGCGCGAAGCGGCCGAGCGCAGAAGGGCCAAATTGCGCGAGGTTGAGATAGCCAGTAGTGGTAGTGACATACAGAAGGCGTACCCGGATCCGTACCGCTCGCACTACCGAGAACCCAGGGGTGAGGAGAGATACAGCAAGCGTCGCCCCGTCGAGGAGGTTGACGAAGAAGCCGACAGACAGAAGCGACGCGAAGCCCGACGGGCCGAGAGAGCTGAAAAGGAGCGACTCGCCGCCGCAGACGCTGCCCGCCTAAAAGCAGAAGAAGAGGCGAGAAAGCTGGAGCATCGGGAACGACGCCGAGCAGTCAGGCGTGCCGAAGAAGAGCTCATGAGGGCCATGGAGGAGCGCAAGAAGCTCAAAGAAGAACAGAAGCTCGCCCAGGAAGAAGAGGACCGACGTATTCGACATGAGAAGAGGAGGCAACGACACGAAGCCGAGAAGGAAGCGAAGCGGCTGGAACAGGAGAAGATTGAGCAGGCAGCGCGCGAAGAAGAAGAGGCAAGGAAACTACGACGTCAGAGGAGGGCTGAGCGGGAAGCAGCCAAAGCAGCTGCCTTGCTGCAACCAAAGGAAGAGCTCATTGATGTTTCTCGCGATGCTGCTCGCCGAGCAGCAGAGGAAGACGATGATGGCGCTTCTCCTCCACCCCCGCTGCCACCAGTAGTCGACGACACCCCTCCTCGTAGTGCGCCACGCAGGCGTTTGAGTACCCGAGACACTCCACCGAACGTGAAGCGTGGTAGTCTCTTCGGTGGCATCTTTGGCCGTTCAAAGCCCGAAGCGACGCCACCGGCTGCGAAACCGTCGCGATCGTCTCGTGCCCGCGCCAACACGCTAGAGGCTACACCTGTCAAGTCTTCGCGAAGAGAACCGGAGCCTGAACGACCTTCGAGCCGAGACATGTCATCGGATCAGAGCCGAGAGCGCCCAGAGCGTATGCATCGCAGTCGGCGTCTTTCACATAGTCAACGTCGCTTCGCTTCTGCTGAGGAAGAGGCCGATTACTACAGGTGGAAAGAGGAGCGACGCTTCATGCGTCGTCCTGAACACGAGATGTCTGGAGGACGGGACGGAGGAGTTTCTCTTCCACCACCGCCTCCGCCACCTGAGGATCTCCCGCCGCCGCCACCAGAGCCTTTCGAATACGAGCCAGAGCCGGAACCTATCGAGACAATCGAATCACCGGTAATCGAGGACGCAGCTGCGGTTGTCGGCGAGATCTCCATCTCAGACGAGGAAAGACGCGAGCGTCGTCGAAGCAGGCGTATGTCCAAACCGGAAGAACGCCCCAAGACACGCCGTATCTCCGTTGTTGAGAAAGAACGGCCATCTGGTGGTCGTCGAGTGGAATCGGATCGGCCCCGCGCACGAGACCATGGTGAAGACCGTCCTAGGCCCAGGCGCGGCGAGACCGACCGACGCGACAGGAGGAAGAAGAAGGAGGAGTCCAGCGGTCTCAAAGGACTCTTTGGAGGGTTGAAGAGGCGAATCACTTGAGTTTGGAGTATAACAGAAACATACATCTACATTTGGGAAGGGGGTTCCACACGGACAACACTGGCGTTTTGGCTTGGTCGAATTGTTCTATACCACTGACGGATCTCCTACTACATTTTAATCACTGAGGTGTTTGGCGTTGGGGTTTCAGCATAAGATGGATGGGTGGGCATCTGTAATTGTATGGCTCTATGTTCTTGTTTCTTTAGATTGGTGATGAGGGCTCGCGAGAGTCAGGTAGCATATAGCAGCTGCTTCGGCGGTGACACGATACGAATGATGATTCATTTTGTACGAGATTGGAACTTGCGATGCTGATGTGTGTGCTACGTCGCGTTATAGGGAAGTGATTGTTGGTAGAGCTACGTAGGAAGGCGCGTGTCTAGTTGACGCTTATCGCCTAGGACCTATTCCGGCAGTCGCAATGGTTCCCCTCATCATCTCGATCGGAGAGCCCGGAACTGAAAACGAGGGGATCGCAATCCATACAACAACGATGTCATGGGTGTCGATCAGCGTTCAAGGGTGTAGACCCCTTGCTCATTCGATTGCGCAGTGCAATGGCCTAAGCTTCCGTCTCACATAAGGTAGCGTCCCTCGGTGCCCAATCTGAGCGCCAACGCCTCTCTCCCACCTATACGATAGATCAATAGTGGACTTCATATACCCATCGAAATACCGCAATCGCCATGGAATCTGCAGCGCCAGCGAAGCGACAATGGAAGGGCCGCACCGACGAGCAGAAAGCCGAGCGAGCCAAAAAGCGCCAGGAACAAAAGTCCGGGCTCAACGCGCGAGGATCACGTACTTCAACTGGCAAGAAGCCAACGAAAGTGCAACGCGTTTTCATGAAACTTGACGAATGGAAACCAGAAGAATTGGGATTTACAGCTGGCATCAAAGAAATCGAGTTTGGACCAGACTTTGTGGTGCAGGAGTAGGTGAACAAATTCCCGGACCGTACAGGTGGGGCTAACTCACGTGACAGCGCGCATCTTGACGCGATCGCTACAGCTGACGAAGCTTTTCGTACCAAGTTGGAGAAGATAGGATTGGGCGCGCGTCTTGGTAAGACTAATATGCCCATCACCGACGATGCAGTGGTTCGTCTAGCACGCGCGTGCCCAAACCTCAAGACCCTGCGGCTTGATTCGGCTCTTCTCATCACAGGGACGTGCATCCCACCCATCCTCACAGCATGCCCAAACATCACTTCGCTCAGCATAACCGGCCACAACGGCCGCACAGGCAACTTAAAGCTAGGCAATCTAAAGCCCATGGCCGACGACCCCGTCATCTCCGTCAGCGCGCCCAAGCTCAAAACCCTAGACCTGCGCCGCGCGATCAACGCTGCACAAGAAGAAGACTACTACGATGTTCTGCGAGCCATTACAAGACCGGAGGGTCGGAAAAATAAGCTGGAGGTGCTGTTCCAGCATCCGACTTATCATTGGGAGAAGGCCTACAAGAATGGCAGGGAGAAGCAGCCGAGAATGACCCAAGCGATGAAGGAGAAGGAGATGCTTGAGGAGGTGATGTGGGCGGTGAAAGGTAATAGGGGCTTTGGTGGTAGTGATGATGGTTATGACTCTGAGGGGACTGACTATAGTGCGATAAGTGCGATTGTTCATGGGGCGATGTAGGGTTGTGTGGTGTGGGGTGGTGCACTTGGCTTGGTGTAAAGACAAGGCTTGACATTGTTATCACAGAGTATAAAAGCGTGAAAGGTCATTGATCATTTGTTGAATGTGCTGGTTCTACAACGCAGGCACGACGCGGCTGAGTAACACAGTATATAATCGCAATGCAGGTGTATTTCCTAAACACCTTTGTTTACAGTATGCAACAGTATATTCTTCGATAAGATCTAATTATTAGAAGCAAGCCATAAAGTTCGTAGCGTCCACAAGCTTCACCCAGAAAGAGAAAGGTCATTGATACTTGATTCATCGTGGATGTGACGTTCGTCTTGTAGCTACTACAAGCCTCAACAAACCGCCTGCATCTCAAACTTCCTTGCCTTTGGCTCAGAAATCCCTCCTATCCTCAGCCCGCTGCAGATTGCTTTGAGAGCGCGCGCCGACCTAATCAGAGGCTACGACAACGTTTGGCATAATTATATGACCCATCCCAATCCTCATCTTCCACATCGAAGCAGCAGCAAGGTGTTGCCTGGACGAGCCCTCTCGTGAAGTGACCGCATCCCAAGGCATCCAGTCTTCTTTTGCATCGTTCTTAACCTTGATGGTCCAAGACAGTTGCTCGGCATGATCCACCGTCATGTCGACAATCGCGTCTCGAAAGTACGTGCGCCAAGCCGCCGTCCTCTCAAGGGCAAGAACGGCTGTGAGAAAGCAAAAGAATCTATAGTGTGGGTCTCCGTTGCGGTTATCCTCAGGATCAATGTCGAAAGTTTTAGGGAGGCCCCGATAAGGGTCCAGAAGAATAATCTTAGCAGATGTAGCTGCGTTTTGGAAGCGGAGAAGTGCCATGAGGTTGACCGTGTAGTAGGACCGTGGTATGCTTATATGCAGCGTATTCGTGCAGGTCGCTGGTACCGGTATAAAGTCTGCAATGAATTCGTTGATATCGGGAATGTTCACCCATATTGCATGGACGTCTTTTAGGTGAAGGGGTTGGAATTCTTTGCGGAGCTGCCGGCAGGTGTGGGCTAGACCCAAAGCTATCCTGAGAGTGTTTTGGTCATTCGACGCACGGAGCGTCGCAGTATTTGCATCTGCTGTAGGTCGTTTGAAGTGTATGTACCGCTGGCGGACGACTAGGTAGTCGTAGATCTGATTACGGATTTCTGTGAAGAATGTCATTAGCGATTCTGAAATTGGTTTTGCTGGATGCTACTTACCTCCCGGAAGCTGGAGTAGGCGTGATTGAGGTTGCGGAACGTGTGAAGTCATCTTGTAACTTTGGCTTCTGGTTGAGGATTGGCGTGGTTCGTATGAGGTTGAGCGACGAGGAAGAGGAGTCAAGCCTTAAATACCTGGAGATTGATTATAGAAACATCGTTGAATGGCGGCTAGTATACGATGTAGGTGGTGAATGTAGCCTTTTACTTTCACAGTACCTTTCTCATACTTCCCTTTGGGTCTTGGAATATCCGCAGCCCGGGTCCTCGAGTATTTCATAGTAGGGATCTGAAAGACATCTGGAGCATATACCAAGATGAAAACGTAAACAGTAGGTGCATTAACGTGAAAGTAGACTCTAGGCATCTTTTATATGTCCCTGAATTCAAGTTCAGGTGCAGGATATTGACTACATCCAGTATATCATACTTGCGACTTCTCTCATTTGTGAGGGTACCTAGGTCTTCGATAAGGTGGAAGTCGTGAGTGGGTCGTTTCGCTCTGCGTCATCGCAGTGTCATGGTTGACTGTACACATCGGACGTCGTCTCCTTCACCGCCAAGCTTTTCAATACTTCTCCTTCCAAGGCTATCCTCTTTAACTTTGAGCACTTCAACATTTATCCAAGACTTCCCATGCTTCGGCTAAGCAGACACGTCAGTCTGACCGTTCACGTAGTAGGGATGACCATCACCGCCGAAAAGAGTCACCCCCTTCGCCCACTTCAACAGCGCATCGCTCCTGGCAATGGAACCAGTAATGTCAGGGTCTAGCGTAGATTCGAAGGCCATAACCTTGAAATCAAGTATGATGTTGCTGTCAGGGAGCTCCATACGGAAGACAAGTCGGGTGGCTGACGAAATTACGGAGTACTCCCAGATCCATTGCGGTCGCTCTTTTGCCAATCGGTTGAGTCCTCTCATAGCCTGAGCTTCAATGCGGAAATCCAGGAGTCGACCGGGGAACTTGCGAACGAAATGAAGCGGGTCGAGAGCCCCAAGGTAATCGTGAGACCCGGAATCGATCTCACGAACGATAACCCTGTGTCCGTAGCCATCGAGTGTGTTTTCGAGACCGCAGATACAACGATAGCAGTCTACACCAGTGGTCTTGGCGCAAAAAGGCATACTTCTCAGATGCATCGGAAGAAATTCGCGGCGGAGAAGCTGACAGGTCTGCGTGACGCCGAGCGCAAGGGGTCGAGAGCTTTGCCAGTAGACTTCGCGAGAACCTTTCTTGGCTCCAGGCTTCCACGAATTTATCGACAGGTATGGCTCAAAGCGTACATCCGCGATTGGTGCGAAACTAGACGGATCTGAGATACGAGCCACCTGTACCATCAACTGCAAAGCTCGTTAGTACGCATTGCAAGGAGCCTTGGATCCGGGATGCGCTGCGTACAATTCTCTCGTTCGAGACATCGATGAGATAGCTGTAAATCCGGTTGCGCAACTCTTTTGCTATCGTTAGCAATGCATCTCCAACTTTAGAAGACAATGTTTACCTCCAGGTAGCTCAAGAAGGTGGCTTGTCGGTGCAGGTGTCGCAACGTCACCTTCAGTTGCTATATCTACCATTTTCGCGACAGTCGCAGTATCTCTCGTTCGTGATCGTAAGGAGAGGAGTTGCGTATTCCCAAGTGGAAATACGAGGCGGATGTACCGCTCGGTGGAGGCGAGCGCGCTATCCCGATTAGGCAACGGCGGAGAGTCGGATGATGAGTCAGCAAATAGCGCAAACCATTGCTTATCTGCGCAAACGCCTTCATTTCTATTTCACCCCTCGGACATGGCAAGAGATGCCCGATCTTCGGAGCTAGCAGTGGAACTCTGTTGGGTACTTCTACAGATTGTCCGCGGCCTCGTTCACAGTGGCGTTTAGGCAGTAACCGTGAGTCGGGCGCGACTGATGACGCGCTGTCCGTGCTAGCCTTCTTCACGGATATAACCGTTACCGTATATTTACATCTATATTCAGCCTCACAAGCGAGCAGGATTTCTCCCGTGTGCCAGCCGACTGCACAGGGAGTAGAAGAACATACCGCCCCAGTCAAGCACGCTGTGCGACATGCGGTGCTACCTCTTGGAGCTACCCGGAGGTATGTATCGTCTGCTGTCACTCTGAATCGAAGAATATGCTAACAACTTGGATAATTGAAGAGCTCCGCAATCACATCTACACTCACGTTATCGATGCAAGCCCGAAAGAGGTTCGACTGATACCTCCGCCTTACCCGTTGTGCATGTTCAGCAGGACGCCAAATCGGATACTAGGCTGGTCACGACTCCGACGGCAGGCTCTCGGTCTTACTCAAGTTTGTCGCCTGCTCCGGAACGAGTTTCTTCCTATGCACCACCAATGCATTCCCGCATATTTCCCAGACGTCGCTACTTTGGCATAATTTGTGGCCGTATCTTCCCCATACTTGAGAAAGCACATGGCACAGTGATATTGAGTCCATTAAAGAAAAGACCCGTTTATATCGACCTCGCTCCTTTAATCCGACTGCTGTTGACTGCGCCCGAGCTGACGATCAAAGTTGAGAAGTTCTTTGAGAAGGACATAGTCTGCCTCGAAAGCCTCATTGACGTACGATCTAATGACACTTGGAGTAATTTTTTCGAGCGAGCTGTCACATCTGTTGTCTATGTTGTTCCTCGGACTTTCAGCAATCCTCAATTGCGTTTAGAGATCACACGTTCAGCGGTAGAACCGTGGATGGCTTGGAAGCCAAACGAAAACGATGAAGGTCCAATCCGAAGCCAAAGCTCTGCAGTCAATAGCTATGTTGAGGACTGGGTGCAGAGAATCGGCCTTGGGGATATTGCGATACGACCATACCGAATCAGTATCAGTGTTGGCACATACATCTACACGACGCTGGTTCAGCCCGCGATCTCCCCTAGCGAGCCGAACATCATGGTGGAGTTGGTGGAAGTTCATACTGTTGAAGATGATGTTTGACTCGACAAGCTCGCATCGCCGACGACACTGTAATAGTGGCCTCGATCCACGGGACGAACAGCCTGGGAGAAGATATGTGATTGGTCTTGGGAAGTTTGGTATACGAACAATTTACGGTTCTTCATTTTACACCGACAAACAGTAACAACGGTTATGTGCCTCCATGTCATCTAGTCCGTTTCGTTCGTACTCTCCCAGGATGAGGCTACCACTCATAGATCTTTGTTAAGATATTCGACAGGCCCAACATACACCTTGCGCCCCTTGAGAAAGAAGTAAACAAGGGAAAATACCACGACAACGCCGTAGATGAGGATATTCCAGTTCATCAGATCAGGTGTTGGGTGCGGGAATGTGGGGAAGAAGGCGAAGACCAACACTACACACAGATACACAACAGACACGCCATTGACCCAGATACCAGCGCGGCCGAGCGAGAACTTGCAGGGGAGGAGGGTCTCTCTGTTCCATCTCTTGATGAACATGCATGAGATGCTGACGATGTAGGACGAGAGGAGAGCACACGTGCCCAGCGATGCGACGGAGTTGAATGCCACGGTGCTGCCGATGTTAATAAGGGAGAGACCAATGGCAATACCGAAAGACACAAGAACGCTGTTGAGAGGGATATCCCAGCCTGGTCGGACTCGGGATAGGAAGGCACTGAAGGGAACGCCGTGGTCGCGAGCAAAGGCGAAGAGCTGGCGCGAGCATGTTGCCACATTGTTGACGCATCCAAACACGGCCATTATAGTCGTGATAGATGCCAGAGCTGTAGCCCCTGGAATGGACTGCGTAGCGTTGTACATGATCTGGATGTGGGGCTGCCCGGTCGGCGACATGATGGCGCTTTCGACGTCGCCGAGGCAGAAGCAGAAGGTTACTAGCATGAGGAAACCCAAACTGCTGTTAACGACTGCTGTCCAGATCATGGCGCGAGGAAGTGTGTGCGATGCGTCCTTCAACTCTTCGGACATATGGGTAGCAGCATCTGCACCCAAGAGAGAGAAGATTGGCGAGAGCTGTCCCACCAACACAGACAGGCCCACACTACCCCATCCAGCGTTGTCTTGGAATCCACCGAAAACCTCTCTGGATGGGCTGCGCGGCCCAAGCACCCACATGGTGATGAAGATCGCGAAGAACCCAAAGATGTGCAGCACCAGGACGATGCCTTCGACCAGAGGTAGCTTACGAGCTAGGAGTGTGTTGAACAGGATTGAGAAGGTTGCTACCGCGATGACCAAGAAGGTGCCGTGCCATCGTTCGGGGACGTAGTTGGGGTTGTTGAGGATGATGAGTCCTTGGACCTGACCACCAGCAAGGAAGGCGATGGACGCGATTCCGGTCTGCCAACCCAGCACGCAAAGCCAGCCACTGGTACCCGGTTAGTGATAAGCCTTGTGGATATACTCGGGGAAGCTTACACGAGGTAACTCAAGAACTTCTGGTGTTTCTTTGGCGCAAACTCAGACACCCAATGATACTGTCCGCCGGAAGTAGGAGCCCTTCATTTTGGTCAGCGATTGATCACGTCGAAGGGATCTCAGCAACGGGCCGCTACGCACATTGAAGCCATCTCAGCCATTGAGACAATGACAAAGCCCATGCCCACCGCTGTTACGAGGAACATAACGATGGCGCCACCGGTGCCACCATTGGTCAATGGGATGATGAGAGTTCTGTTGGGTGTCAGGAAGTGCAGATCAAAAATTTCATGCATACCCACGTCAGGATGGTCTCCCATGTCGCCATCAACACCATACTGTATCCAAAGATTGACACAAAACCGAAGTTTCGTCGCAGCTCCTGCCGCTTTCCCATACGATACATGTCCTTTTGGTCGCCAGCGGTCCCCCTCTTTGCTGGAGCGATGCCATCCTCTTGCGAATCGTTTTCAAGAGGCTGGGCTACGGTAGCAGCCGGATTCTTGAGTTCCGACATGATTAGAAAGAGGTGTGTAGAGTCAAAATTGAAGAGAACGAGCGCAGAACTTGAATTTTCGACTGTGTGGCACAATCAGCACAGAGATCGGAGTACAGCATGCCTCGGTAACACCAGAAAGGATGCGGCAGATGGCGCAACTGCACCTGCCTGAACAGTACAGAATAGATCTGAAAGCAGCGGCTCAAGCCGACGGCCACCGGTCAGATGAAAACATCGAAAGAACGTGATGGGTAAATGCACGTTGACGATGCAGGGAACGGGCCCCGGGGGCGGCCAAGGCTCAATGGAGGCTAGCACGCCGCTCGGTGGGGGGAAGCGGCCTTCGAGCCGCAATGCAACTTCAATCCTTCGCACTTCTGCGACATGCTGCCAATCCGGGTGCCTTGTCAGTGCGGCTCGCTTGCGCAAGGCGTTTCGGCTACGCGCCCAGTGCTGGCTCATCCAGCTTCCTAGAGACGAGACGGGCAATCCCTCGCATAGGTGAGCACAGACGCGATGACAGTGAGATGGCTGCGGCACAGTCGAAGGGCTGTATCAAGCGCTCTCAACTCCATGGTCGAAGCTATGGCTCACCAGCCAAAATCGACGCTCACGCGCATCTCCAAACTCCAGCATGTCCGCTACGGCGCGAGACGGCAACCGCTGGGCGCGGATTACGCCTGATGACCGCAGTGGGATCTTGTACATCGTCGCACTTCTCGCGTTCATTTACACTAGCCTCACATTTCTCACCCGGATCTTCATCAGACGGCGTATGCTGGGACTAGATGACCTAGCGATGCTGATTGCGCAGGTAGGGTTGCAACCAGCTTGGAACTGCCTGCGTCGATAGATTAACAACAACAGGTGGCTAGCGTTACCCAATTCTCACTACTCCTGGTTTCTCTGTCATCTGGACTGGCACAAACTTTTGAACGTCTTGCCAGCCAGCAGTACTCGCGGATGGCCACCGTAAGGCGACCCTATCCAGCGCGAAACCTTCTCTAACACATTCACAGACTTACTCACATGGTCAAGTCTTTATCTACATATCTCTCGGCTTTTCCAAGATTGCATTGGTATTGCTGGTACGACGCCTTTTCACACGCGACATGAAATGCGCTTGGGCAATATGTAATATGGTTATCGGGATCATCGTAGCGTGGACACTCGTTTCCGCAGTGCTGGTCTCAGCGAGCTGCGCCAAAGAGAGCTTATCGCCAAAGAAACCCTCTGATATTTGCCATGGTATCGAGACTCGCTACATGATCATCATCGTCACGGATGGAATAACCGACCTAGCGCTGGCCCTTGTCCCTCCATATTTATGTCGCGACCTTCAGATGAAGACTACCCTCAAGTTGGAGATACTGGGGATCTTTTCGCTAAGGCTTCCGCTCCTCATGCTTGCCGGCCTGTTCTACCAAACGTGGAGAAGCTCGTTACGTGGAGAAAATCCGGGTGTCGAGCGGACAACAGCCTTGGTCTATCAGCAATCCCAGCTCTGCGTCTCGCTCATAGCTGGAACTCTACCGTGTCTCAACTCCTTCATTCGCAGTTTTGACACTGGTAGTGGTCAGAAAGTAGGCGTTGGTAACTCTCCAGACTCAGGCGGTTATGGCCACATGTCGAGCGTACATCACAGTACTACGCAGTCCGACCACAGCGAAAGTTTGCCCATGTCTCGATTCGATCGTGTTCAAAGCGTTACATCACGAAAACGAAGAAATGCTAGCGAAGGTGCAGTCAGTGTCAACAGGAAGCCCTATATTGCGGAAAGCAGTTTCGGGACAAATGATATGAGGGGCAACCTGGAGCGCATGAGTACTCGGGAATCCAATCGAAGGAGCCAGCACAGCACTCAAGAGCTTTTTATTCGGAAGGACGTATACTTTGAAGTGAAGCGTGAACCTGTCCCAGAAGGAATCGATGCACATCAGCCCGGACAACTTCACCTGCCTAAGTAGGTGTATCAGGCCATACGTCGGGACCGTCGAATGTGCGTCATCAAGGATGCATGCAAATATCCAGAGATCAAGCCAGCTAGCCGGAGACAATAACGGCCGAATTCCTCTACACGGTCTACAGCGCCTATAGAGCCATCCCTCCGGCGGTTTCAGCATCGTGGACCCACATGAACAATATGTTTCCACCCTTCACGTCGTCTTTCCCCAGCGGATTTCCTTCCCCTTTGCTCGCAGTCCCCACTACCTCAACAAATCCGCAGTCTTGGAAGAATTTATCCGAGTACTCACCGGCCGTTACACACGCTTTAACACACGCTTTAACACCCTCAGCCTCGGCACGATCCAGCCCCCACCGTACTAGCAGCCGTCCGGCCCCACGACCCTTAACATCAGCATCCACGCAGCACAGCGACAGGTATCAATTAGTCGCGCACGGTCCGGCCCAGGAGTGTTTAGTGGACGGTGCGGCTTCGATTAGGATTGTCTTCTTCGAAGGGTCTAGGGCGCGATTGTGCGTTGAAGGCAGGACGGGAAATGTACCAGGATCAATCCATCCTGCGATCATTCTTTGCGCGCCTGCGTCGTCGCCTTGGCGTTGCCAGATTGCTGCGCCGATGACACTCTCTTGCTGATGATCTGCCGTTGAGACGGCGACGATGACTTTGTTTCGTGGGTTGCTCCAGTCGGTGCGTACCCATTCGTGCCAGAAGATCTTTACGTCGTTGGGATACTGGGCTCGGTGGGGGTGAATTACTCGACCGAAGAGGTCTTCTTCCATGAAGGCGCGGGCACAGATGTCGACGATGGCTGCTTCATCGGAGGGTTTTGCGAGGCGGAGATGCATGTTTGGAACGTGAAGAAGTCCTGGTGTTGATGGGATGAGACCCAAAATGATCGGGGTATATGTAGCCTCGAATGCACCGCCTGACTTGGACTAACGTACACTTATGCAGCTGTCGAGCGGTTCCTTAGTCTCAACTGTAGCCTGGGTAGGCTAGGCGTCACAGTCGTTAAGATGTGAACAAAGCCTGAAGGAGTTGATATGTAAAGCATCTCAAGGTGATGTGTTCAAAAGTCGGCAGGCAACATTGAGACATTGACTATCCCCTGGTATAGCCGTTGGAGAGACATCGGTGCCCCCTGCAGGAAGTGGTCTGGACTCGGACTGAATCCTTTGCACGTGATGTGTTGATGCCTAGGTAGTGGCCACTGTACCTTCTCTTGCTCCAGTTCACAATCTCGCCCCGTTTTGGCGCCGGTTATCTCGTCCCCACTCCTTACGCGATATCTACTCCGGGACTGCTGATCAGCGAAACTATGCAGGGTACTTCAGACACCCCCAAAGCGACGTGCCGACTTCTACAACTTCCTGGCGGTATGTCTCCTCCCCTCGCCTCGTACGTCGCACATATTAATGCTTTCAATACAGAAGTGCGCAACGAAATCTACCAGCACCTCGCCCAGCCCCGCAGCATTGACTTTGGCACACGAAGCCTCAATCTGCATATGCAGCACTGTTTACCTGGACAGCCGCTCTGCTGGACTTCAAGCGGACGCAACACACTCGGTCTTTCCCAAACATGTCGGAAGCTCCGGCACGAATTCCTACCACTACTCGAGCAACAGTCGACGGTAGTAATCGGAATGCATCTGGTAGATCCGTACATCGCGGACTTCTTCCCGGGTGATACTGAGGCGCGCGGCAATTTGCGCATCATGGCCCGACAATACGGTGTCTCGCTTGGACTAGCTGAATTGCTTCGGCTCTATGCGAGGTCTCCTTTACTGCGGATTTTCCTCCATACGCCCTTCCCATGTCCACCTCGCCGAGTCATACCCGAAGATCGAAATAGCGCTTGGCTCGCCTATGCGATCAAGTTTGTGTCTCGGATGACGTACACACGCTACGTTGTTGCGCCCGATCATGCAAACCATCATTTTCACGTGTATCTGACACATGAGGCCTTCGCAGCCATTGCGTCGGAAGGCGAGACTGAGATCCCGGGACAGCATTGGGCTAACCTCGTCGGTTTTCCGGGAATGAATTGGCGTAATGTAGTTGTAACCGTTACGGAGGCGCCAAGTGGTTGAGCGGAGAAGGATTAGGGCGTATATGGAGACGTGTTGACAAGTTCATGATCAGAGATCGAGGGGATGTGTAGAGAACGGAAGGATAAATCGAAGATGGTTATGGACTTCGCTTGTACCTTCATACAACACAAAAGTTGTCTACGTAATTAGTCTGACAACATTATGCAGGAATAATATCAGCAACGCTCCTCCAGAAGTCGCACCTCATACCACGCCCAGCCTCCCACGTATACGCATTCACCAGCGTAAAGCTATTCATCAGCCCCGGTTCAGTCAGATAAGTCAGGTTGACCGGTGAGCTAACCATCAAAGCTAACTCACCACCCGTCTGATTAAGATCAAGTTGATATGGTTCAGCGATCGTGAAAGCTGGCCATTGAGTAGCATCGTTGGTGGCTACCGATCCGTTTGACGAGCCAGAAGAGCCAGCTGCAACGGAAGCAGGAATCGACGGGGTGCCCTCAGTGATGAAGTTGCCCCAGATGTTCATGAAGGCGCGTTGTAGGTCGGTGCTTACGTCTGGCCTGCCGCCTAATGGTCCGAAGTATACGCCCACATCAGCGCCGTGGGTGGCTGGGAGAGCACTGAACTGGTACTTGTATGATGTGCGATCACCATCGGTGTACGCTTCCGCCATCCAGTATGACGGGCATACGAAAGTCAGTTCGGCGTAGAGGTTGTTGGCACGCTGTTGCTGTCCGGTTGCTATTGAGCTTTGGTCGAGCGCGCTGGGTCCGGTCACGCCGTTCGTCGCGAACTTATCTGCATTGGAAGTGGTCGCGGCGTCGCTGATGGGGTAGTAGCGAAGAACCTTTGCGATGTCGGAGTCGGTGAACTCGGGCAGGTTGTTGCGGAGCCACGCCGTGAAGTCGTCTTCAGAGGTTATTGTTTGTGGTACGAACGAAGGGCCCTCGTTCGCATTATTTCCGATCAGAGCATTCCGTCCGTTCACACGCTTCTCGAGGAGCTGGCTGCTTGGCTCATCTTGAACGTACACTCCGTCTGTAACCGGCAGGAAAGCCCAGGTGCCGAACGTTGCAGTGCTTTCTACTTCGCGGGAAGCGTTCTGCAACGTCTCCGTGTCTTGTGATAGCAAACAATCGAAGATGGTGGAAGTCGCATTGCCATATGCGTTGATCATGCAGCCGGCGCGGTCGGCGAACGCATAGTAGTTCTGTGTCGGAATCCAGTCTTTGTAGCCGTACTGCTTGGGTAAGTATGGTGATGCCGCAATAGTACTGCGGAACATCGAGTCGCCTAGAGAGCCACCGTAGGCCATGTCATGTAGCATGACCGAGCCACCACCAGCACTCTCGCCAGATATAGTGACAGCTGATGGGTCGCCTCCGAACTGACTGACATACGTCTGGACCCATTGGAGAGCGAAGAATTGATCCAACAGTCCTGCATTCACGACACCCTTTCGATATACTTCGTCAGACGCGAGGAAGCCAAAAGGCCCCAATCGGTACTGGATTGATACGACAACGAATTTGTTTCCCGTTGTCGTAAGCAGATCGGTGAAGTCTTGTCGCCCATTACCAGCGCCATAGCCACCACCGTGGATCCACACGAGTACAGGAAGATTCGTCGCGTTTGCCGGGCTTTGGACATTGAGGAAGAGACAGTCTTCTGAAAGTGGTGGTGAGTCCGGGTCCGGCGGTGCACTCGGCATTCCATTGCTTTGACCGATTTGTGGACATTGCGATCCGTAGGCATCCGCAGCTATTGGCGAAGTTCGGTTTACGGCTGGAGCCTGGGGTCGTTGCCAGCGTAAGCTACCTGTTGGTGATGCAGCGAAGCGGATGCTTGAAGTCATATGTTAGCTGCAGTCATCTAAAATTACGAGAAAGCCATACCCTCTCCAGCTATTGATACCTGTGCTTGCATTACTGGATCCCTGATAGATCTCGTAGCCTAAGTCCACCTCTAAAGAATTACTCGAGGTACTCTGTCTGCTTCGCAAGACTTCTCGAAACGGCTGAGATTGAGGCAGCGCCGCAACCGCGCCCGAAAGTGTAAGAGCACTTGCGACGAGAGTCTGTAGTAACATGACGCTGGTTCAGAGGGGAAGCTGCTCGGTTGAGTATGTGGTCAATCGCGGCGCACGAATAGCCTTTATATCACAAGCTCATTCCGTAATGCGGAGCCCGGATGTGTAGCCCTGATTGCCCGCACTCCCTTCGACCAAGCCATTTATCCTCGGGCATTAAACCGTGCACCGTGCCGCAGTGGACTAGAGGTTGGTGATGAAGCCGTCCGTCGATCGATGGCACTAAACGGCTAAGCATTACTGCGAAAAAACGACTAGTCTTCCCAGTTCATCCGTGAAGGACGATCACTAGCTGATTGTCACATAACGGCTGACCCAATGTGCCGAAGACCAGGATGCGAAGGCCGTTGCCCTCTAGCGTCTGGTACCTCGATCGGTATGTGGAGAGAGGATAGCGTCGATGACGAGCGTCAACAATTTGAGAATGTACGTTGAATTCGAAAGTCAGATGCTATATGCTCGGTGTCGCTCTCGCTGTTCCCCTTGCAGCGATTTCGCGCATCCATCGATCCGGAAGATCCGGGGTATGATGCTTGTCTGGTCGATCGTATCGGCATCGTATCGTTGCTTTTGTTAGCTTCGAACGCATTCGCTGTGCATAAGGGCATGCGGACGTGACGTCTACCGTCCGCGCGTGCCGTGTGCGGAGTTAGAAGTCGTGCGCTGATTCAGCAATTGCATCATGATCCCTCTAGTTTGCGGAAGTGCCGCTCGGGCCATCTTCACGGAAAGCCATCGGGAATAAGTCCAGCACATACACCAACTTCACGCGTCTTGTTGTTCCCGACGCGTTTTTCGACCATGCCGAAGGCCATGGAAGGAAGAATACATCTTCGTATTTGGATCCAAAGACGCGCTTCGCCTCGAGCGCACCTCGCGCCTTTTCCAATCGTCAATAACATGGGCCAGGTAGGCGTTCGCTGACCCCTCTCCGCGACTTTGGGTACCAAACCCACACGAACACCTTGATAACGTGAGGGCTCGCGATAGCAGGCCATCTGGCTCTCAATGCTGAGTATATGCTCGCTGCTATAGCTCCGAGTTGGCACCTTTGCCTTCGTTAGGTCTCTCCTTGTTGATGACACGTCTCCAACAGCTTACTTCTTTCGCAACATTCTTCGCAACTCTGGCTGATATCTTTCTGCGTATTCAGAGCCATCTCGACTCTTTCAGGCGTTCCTACTTGGTGACAGGGGTGCATGCAACCGAGTGGAATGAGTAAGCGAGGCATTATCATTGGCAGCTGCGGGTGCTGCATCTCTCGACTCAGCCACCACGTCGGAGGATACGGCACCAATAGCTCCTTCCTTCAGTCTGACAATAGAGGCTGAGCACAATTCCGATATTATCATGGCCTCAGCCGTCTCCTCCTCCCTCACTTGCTTGACAAGGCCCGATTTGAACCTTGGGCTTTTCCCTCCCTGACCCTGCTACTTTTTGTCGCTACGACAAGCTAAACAACACCATGATCTTCGGCGGCCTTGAGATTGTCGCAGGCGGATACCTCATTCACCGGCATTACCGAAAGAAGAACGGAAAGGAGCAGCTTGAGGAAGAGGCTCAACAGCGACGCCATCACACATTTCCTGGTGCCAATCCCGCAAAGCAGAATGGCTGGAATACTCAGGCCCACCACCGCCCTCAACACCATCCACAAGCGCAACAGCAGCAACCCGTGGTACCACAGCAGAAGTACGCGTGCTATGCTCCAGTAGCGGCACAACCTCGACCGCAGATATATCAGCCTCAATTCCAGCCCCAGGCTCCAATTCAGCACCCCACCCAACCTCAATTCCGACCGCACGCGCCTCCCCACACGCAAAGCTTCAACATCCCACGGCGGCCTGTACCGCAGCGAAAGCCTCAAATCATCATCGAGCCCTCTCTCCAACGCACCGACTCCTTCGCGACGATATCACGCATGCCCATCGCGAACGGCTCGCGGCCACACGACGTAGCGGAACAGGCTAGCCCTGCGACTGGCCTGTCGCCTATACCACAACATGGCGTCTATGGGAACGCAGGGTTCTCGGTGTCGACACCAGCATTTGGAGCTACACCTACATCGCCAGGCTTGGTGTACGAGATGGCTACAGGACGCGAGGGCGGTGTTGGTCAGACCGTGGACGATAACTGGGAGACGTACGGCGGCCATGCACATGCTGGAGCGCCGCACTACGCGCCGACTGTGTCTTCTACTGAGCTGGGCGAGCGCGATCCGCCACCGCCTTACATGCCTTGATGCATGCGCGATAAACTTCTAGCTCAGCTTCTCTTCTTTTCTACTTTCATGGAGCTCTT
Source organism: Alternaria infectoria (assembly GCF_024043175.1). Classification (NCBI taxonomy): domain Eukaryota; kingdom Fungi; phylum Ascomycota; class Dothideomycetes; order Pleosporales; family Pleosporaceae; genus Alternaria; species Alternaria infectoria. The sequence goes on along the minus strand of NW_026250693.1, from coordinate 447,933 downwards.
GGTTATTGTATACTTTAATGACTCATCGAATACAAGTACTTCCTGGTAAAAAGGAACTCGTTTGCGATACAGAACTTTCGTCGCTTGAACTGCTACCAGTTTCCCAAGTTTCTGTCTGGTGTCGACGAGCGGAGCCTTCTGTGCAAAGCAGCGCCACTGCGCATATCGATCGCAGACACAACGCTTCGTGATGCTGATGCCATCGTTGATTGGTTGGACTTCGCCTCGAATGCTTTCGGCTAGCCGCTTGTGGTCAGGTGTCGTCTTCGCTCTTCAGCCTTCAGCCTTCCCTCTTCTTGCCCCTCACTCACGCATCAGACGCCAGTCTACTCAACATCCGACGACGCTCGAGTCGTACTTCATAATCAGGACAATCGCTTCATCGGCGCAAGAGTCTCATACACTGGAGATATCGGGCGCCTGTATTGTGGGGAGATGGAGGACTCGGCGGCAGATCTGTGTTCTCGCTGTACCAGTATTCCTTGGGATCACTTGGAGCGGGAGCGGAAGATTCATTCATCGCTCTGGGGTGATGAGAAGCCAACTTTAGGAAATCTCCAGACCTCGTCCTGCCGGCTGTGTCGTTTTATTACGCTTGCTATCATGCCAACACAGGCCCAATACGGCGGACTTCAACAAGCTGTGAGCATCAATTGGAAACAAGAGTACAAGATTGGAGATAATTGGTTGGGATCGATCGACCTGAATGTGGGAAAGTTAACTGTTGCGAAGCTGGCTTTCGCAACCGAGGAGTCTATCAGAGAGGACATGGTGGTCAGTTGCTACAGAGATGCTCCAAAACGCGTCGATATCGCCAAGGTTAAATCATGGCTGGAAGCTTCTAAGGCCTCACACGACTCTCACGAAACTGAAGCATCGACCCAACTTCTCAACATCAGGGTCATCGATTGTATCGAAAGGGCTGTTGTTATGGCACCAAAACACTGCTCGTTTGTTGCGCTCTCGTACGTATGGGGAAGAGCTCCCGCCGATAGCTACATCCTGGGATCACCAGTCGTGTTCCCGCCGACAATCGAAGATGCTGTTGAATGCACTCGGAAACTTGGGTACCAGTATCTATGGGTGGACAGATACGTAAGACGACACACATGTGCAGTCGAACTGAGCTGACGTATCAGTGTATCAATCAACAGGATCCATGCGACAAAGAGGAACAAGTCAGTCAGATGGGCCAGATCTATGCCACTGCGCAGCTGACTATCGTTGCTGCAGCGGGCGTGGACCCCTCCTACGGTCTTGTAGGCATCAGTAGAGATCGCATAGCATCGTTAGCTTGTGAGCCAGTCGGAAGATCCCGGGCTATATGTCTGTTCCCCAAGTCTGCTCAAGTTCATATCGTAAAGTCTTCTTGGTTTTCGAGGGCCTGGACATTGCAAGAGGGATATCTCTCGAAGAGGATTCTATGTTTTACAGAGCGCGAAGCAGTCTTCACCTGCAAGTCGTATCCTTGGATGGCAGGGTTCCCCTCGTTCGATGATTGGAATTGGCCCACAATTGAAGAGAAGATTTACCAAAATGCTGTTGAAATAGCATTCAGACGTAATATTGTGCGTCTGGGGGATGTCAGCGAAATCATGTCCATTTACTCAACACGGTTGGTAGGGAACCAATCCGACACACTCAACGCTATTATCGGTATCTTAAACGTTTTGAGGGATGGTAATCCACCAGTCTATCATATCTGGGGGGTCCCTTTCGCCATTACCCAGCGACTGGACGCTGCTCACTGCACCGATAGTACCATGTCCATTTCTCTGAATTGGTACCATACCTGGGGCGCCCGTCGTCTTCCTGAATTCCCGAGCTGGTCAACCTTAGGATGGATAGGACAAGTCAAACAGCACTTCGAACCAGCAGTCACGACCCACTTCAAGATCAAATACTGGTCGGGCGAATTATATCAAGAACTCGACGAAGGTGCCTGCGACCTGAATTATACGTTCTGTGGAGATATTACTCATCGATCTCAGTATCTAGACATCACGACGGATGTCGTACAATGCGAGATTCACAGTCGGTGCCGCGACGACAATACTCGTTACTTCTTCCGACCTACTTTCATCAGACAAACAGAAGTCGGGGATGAGAAGGAGGTTTGGCCAAACACAGAAGTGCAGAGTCCATTCCTTCGGCTGGACCTGGACGATGAGACAACTTTCGATGTCGCGTTACCTGTTGTATGTGCTACGATGATGCCGCCTGAGATCGAATCTGGTTCTTGGAGGTCTTTTCGGGACAAACGTCCTGTGTTGCTCTTTTTCCAGCAGCAAGCAAAGTCCTACGAGAGGATTGGTGCCTGCCACCCTGATGTGTGTACGATCGACATGGAAGGAGATTATACTTACAGCGATGAAGACGAATGGGAATTCGTCCCACGAGGAGAACCAGGTGCCTGGGATCAAGTCGCAGAGAGACGTACCTTTCTTCTTGGCTAGACAGCTTCGCACACAGTTTTGCGCTTCAGAGTATACTTCTTACTGTAATACAATCTTCTCGCGAGCTTGATGCTTCTTCGATCATTAACGCGCTTGTGACCGTGGTGGCTATGCAACATCATCGGTGTTGCTCAGCCTCGTCCGGATTGGGTAAAGCGGCAAATAGCCTGGGGCGTCATTTCCCAGCTTGAGCTGCCGCTGCCTGCCAGCCTTCCCCACCACCTTTTCTCTGAATATACTCTACTTCGCCTGCAAAATACATTCTTGTTGGATTAGCTATCTCTTATAACCTTTTTGCTGCGGCGTATATGACTTACCCTTCCTCCGAAGCCCTACACCTTATTCTTTGAGCGAATTGCTGTTTTCGTGTTGCGCAACGCGGAGCCCCAGCCTTACTTCAACATTGCTAACAGCTTCACCATGCGGAACGAGATCTACGGCCTGTCACTTGATAATGTGGCTCACACTTGCGAGCGTTGTTCACATATCAATTTCGAAAACCTTGAGAAAACGCCACCAGGTCATCGTGAGTGGTTATTCACTATCGATGATCTGTCACAATTGTTGGCAGAGCAGCACTGTTCTATTTGTCAGATTCTGCAAAGTGCGATAGACGTACATCGCTTGCGTACTGAGTCCGCATTTGTTGACGTGGGCTGGCGGCGCGCCGACTCTGATCAAGAGGGCTGTATGGGAACAATCATGTTCAAGTACCCGCTAGGAAATCCTGACGAGACATCGATGCCTGAATTGATAGTCTATGATGATATGACTCATTCTGGGCCACCCAAAACACAGCGTGGATCCAGACGTATCGACTTCGACCTGGCAAAGAAATGGGTATATACATGCAAAACGTCGCATTTTGGACTGCACTACACGCTCCTCAAAAGGGCTTAAAAGTCTTCGTGTGATTGATTGCGTTACAAGAAGCGTAATCTTGGCTCCAGATGATTGCGTCTACGTTGCTCTTTCGTACGTCTGGGGAACACCTGGGACCCGCGACGTCTTGAGCTCATCTGCGCTGCCAAAGCAGCTGCCACCTACTGTCAATGACAGTCTCGCGGCAACGCTGATGCTGGGGTATCGGTACCTGTGGGTTGATAGATACGTACGTTGCTTGCTCGTTATCCTTGACCGGTTGTGGCTGACGTGGTACTTAGTGCATCGATCAAGCGAATGCTGCAGACAAGCACGATCAAATAAACCAAATGGGAGATGTATACTCCTCGGCAGAGCTCACTCTCATTGCGGCAGCGGGCACAAGCTCAGCGTATGGCTTGCCTGGTGTCGGAAGCGACCGCGGTCGCCTTGAACACGACGTTGCGATCGGGCGTCTACGATTTGTCACTGATTACGCATGGATCATCGATGAAATACATGACTCGGTTTGGTCCTCACGTGCTTGGACGTTCCAGGAAGGCTACATGTCAAGACGCAAGCTATACTTCACTGATGCCGAGCTCGTGTACATCTGTGGTAAAGAGGTCTGCTGCGACGCCGAATTGGGTTCCTACCCCACAAGTTATGACAGTATAGGAGCCCTTTCGAACTATCTTCCCTGTGGAGCGTCAGAGGACCTTGCCCGGGGCATTCTCCAGGAATATACGCGCCGCAAGCTGACATTCGACTCGGACGCACTGAACGCCATAGTGGGCATTCTGAATACGCTCAGCAAGGCCGACAAACCTGTCTTTCATACATGGGGCCTCACCTTTGGCGGAACACCCCTAACTATTACGCTTAATTGGTTTCACTCCACGCCAGGTTTTCGGCGAAAAGCTTTTCCTAGCTGGTCCCCTTTAGGCTGGGAAGGAATTGTCGACTACCGTGTCTCGGCGCCCGCGATCTCGACAGATTTCGAAGTCGACGTATGGAACCATAGCGAGTTCGTCCAGCTGTCTGAAGCTAAGCAAGATCTATACCAGCAAACAGACGCTGATAGTCTAGAGAGAACGCGCTACCTTCAGGTCACGGCAAAGCTCGGTTGGATCGACGTTCGGTATTTCTCGGCATGTGATTTGCTTTCGATCGATGACCCAAAATATCTAACCGAAGAGCCACCTGAACCATTCTACAAACTGTGTCCAGGACCTTATGTGCGAATGCCGAATGATGACGTAGAGCTGTATGCAGATATGCTGCTATATTGGGACTCTGTGATGGACCCTTCACTTGAGTTAAGTCGAGTACCATGCACGATTATTCCATTGAGCCCCCGAAAGGTGACTCAACCCGCTCTTGACCAAGACGATGACGCAGATCCAACAATGCTCATAATCATGCTCCGAAACCACGAGACCCATTACGAACGAATTGGATGTTTCGTTTATCCGAACTTCTGTTGGAGTAAAGGATTCATCGTCAGTGACGGTCGGGGGGCTCTTTTCACAAGCAGAGGACGCAGCTTTGACTTTCATGACGAAGAGACGTTTTCGCGGTTCTTCAATCACCCACAGATGGAAACAATTCTCCTGGGCTAGATTCTAACCATCTAGAAAGGTCTAAAGGCAGCTGTGTTTACATAGACAACATAGGGGATGCCCCGGTGTACCCTGAGTTTGTCGTGGTGAACTCGTAGGGTCCGGCGCTAGAATGCACGTAAAATGCTGTTAGATACCCCTGGACAGGATCGTCATGCGGCCACATACTCAAGTCACACATATTCGCTAGTTAACTGTCATGATAACACGAACCTCCAAGGCTACATTATAGATTCCCTCTTCTACCACGTACAAGAACAAAACCAAAGAGGTCTGTAGACTACAATAGGATACCATAAGTAAACTAAAGAACTCAGTTAAAATATAGACTGTATGGTGTTCGATCTTTCTCTAGGTTGACGTGCCCCGAGAACATGCTGTTTACTGAGTGGCTTGCGAGACGATACGATACGTATTATGCTGGAACTCAAATGCCCTAAAAAGCGATCCAAAACGCGAAGAATAGTAATTAGCGCATCCAATCTAACAACATCCTGTCATTTAGATACATCCAGGTTCTCTCACAGGGCATTAAAAGCAGCCTAATTACAAAGCAAGAGCAAATGTCAACTATATCCATACTATCAATACCAACCTCCCCATATCGACACTCGTTCTCACCTCTCTCTCCCATCACAACACCCACTCAAGTAATCCCCCAATAATCCCCCACCCTCCACCTAACCGCCCACTCCTTCACCGCCTCAAAATCCCGACAAACCCTCTCCGTCCCCCACCCCTTGGTCGCAACCCCCAACACCCCATCTTCATCAACCTCTTCCTTTGTGTCTTCCAAATTGGTATCTGCAGCACAGATAAGGGCCTGGCGCAGGTACTCGAAGCAATGCTGGATATGGTCGGGGTCGTCGTGTTCTTCGCCGGAGCTGAGAAGGGCTTCTATGAAGGGGTTTGGCGTGAATGTGGGGGCGGAATGGTGTTCGTGAGTGCTGGCGGTGGTTTCGATTTTTATGTGAGGCGGGCTTAGTGGTGAGCGTTGGGATTCGTGGTGTTGGTGTTTGGAGAGGAGGTAGGATTTTTTGTAGTACATTTGCCGGAGACCGTGCTAGGATCGGTTAGCGAGGTGATTCCGCTGCGGTAGTAGAGAGGGGGGCTTACTAGACAATGCAGCTCATGAAAGACAGACATGGATTTGATCTCTTTCGCTAGCTTGGGGTGTTGGACGAACGCTCGTCCTTTCGGTATCAGACTTTTCCACATCTTCTCCGTCTCGGCGCTAGGTTCACCGGCGAAACTTTCATTGAGTGACCAGACGACCTTTTCGATCCTGCGGTGTGGACTGCCATATGGCGCTGATGATTGGTCAGTATTGCGACACATTCCGAGCCAACAGACCGGTCTGGCGGACAAGGAATCGATAGAGAACTGCGGAAAGCTTACTAAGGTATCCATCGATATCGTGTTCAATACTGAGCAGTCTGCTGACCCCGAGGCCGATCGAAAGGCCGAGAAATGCGACAAATATGTACCCACATGCGTGCACGAGGCACGAACGAAGCGACCGACGAGGACTTTTACCTAGCGAGAGCTCTTTGTCTGCATCGCATTCCTCTCCTTGAAGAGTGGAACTTGGAGAGATGCATGGGTCGCTTTCGCCATGTGACAGACGTTGATACGACGAGATCTTCTTTGTAAAGGGATTGAGGTTCGGCATTACGGCAACTTGCCAATACTCTTGACATGCAGTGTGGAGCAGACAAGAATTCTTCGGAGATTTCACTCGATATTTACATATCAGACGAATAGATTAATTTTATTCGTGATGTTGGGGAATGTATTCAGAGCCTAAACGGGTAAGCCCTGGGACACGGGAAGGATCAGCGTAGATTGGGCGACCGGTGGGGAAAGCAGTAAAGACAACTTGATTTGGTACATGATTAAGCGCTAGACCATTAATTCTCCGCGCTGGGCGCCATGACGCTGCCGTCACCAAGGGGTATCATACAATTTCTCGCCATTCGTAGGGACGTCTGAAACTCAACGCCACCGTACCAGCCATGTCCAAGGCCTAGACCACCAACAGTTGGATCGTCGTAGGTTGTAGAGATCGGGTTCGCGGAAGAGAGGCTAATTCAGCTTCTTGTTGCCGACGGTAACCTGTTTGCCCTGGCTGCGCTGGTATTTGAGGAAGCCGAAGACTGCGGCGGCGACGACGCCCAGCATAAGGACGTTGCCTATAGTGTTGTTAGTTCCCAAATCGATCGAGTGCGCGAGTCAAACGTCGTCAGCCAACTCACCGAGTACGAAGCTAACGATACCGCCAGCAAGGTCCACGAGACCACGGAAGAAGTTAACCACGAGGTCGATCATCTCCAACACGAAGTTGAGGGCGAACTGGACCGTCTTCTGGACTAGCGCGCCGGCAGTGGTAATGAAGGACCAGACGAGCTCGACCATGGACGAGACGAGATCGCTGAGGGCGTTGACGATGGAAGACATGTTGGTTCGGTTGGGCTTGTGAGTAATGACGGGCGAGTGGTGTGGTATCACAGGTCTGAGGTGGAGTAGTTGATGGGAATAGTGTGGTGGTGGAGTGTAAGAGAGAAGGCTGTATCTGCCGGATATGCAGTGTTTGGTCTTGTGCGACAGTGCGACAGTGCGACAAGGCGCGACTTCCGTTAAGACAGTTTGGTTGTTGCCAAAACACGGGGATGACGCGGGACCTACGTTAACACAGGCAGCACTTCCTGTTTCACATAGCTGCTGCCGTGGATGTGTAGGCCTGCATCCTGCCCGCTTTCCATGGGCAGCCTGGTTGGCTATTCGGGTGAATAGCCGTTGTTGTGGTGAGATGTGACGTCACGGGTGTAACGTGGGTGAACGCCTGTTTGTAGGCGACGACAGGGAAGCATGACGAATCAGAAAATGACAGAGAAGGAGCGACGGTGATTGGAGGAAGGAGAGAAACAGCGAATCGAAGAAATGATGAAGGCATGGTTTAGCTCGGAGAGGTTGGTACGTTGCGAGGAAGACCCATGCCTTGGCTAGTCGCGATGGTCTAGAACACGTGCCTAATAATCTCTTGGGGTAAGGTTACCTGTCCTTGTAGAAGGAAGTTGTTGCAACAAGGCTGTTCATATTTGATATCCGTGTTGTTGTTGGAAAGTTCGTCGGCGCTTTTGGGGAGGTGCAGCCCTGCTTGCGTCATGGCGGCTCGGCTCAAAGCGGAACCTTCGTCCCACCGTGACTTCCTTCGTATCACGGCATCGCGACACAATGTCAGGCACACTCGACAAGCTGCTAGCAAAAGGCAAGGCGAAGCTCTCAGAGTTCACTGGGCAGCCTTCCGGGGGCCATCACCAGCAAGGCCACCCGAACCAAGGCTATCCGGGCCAACAGGGCTATCCGGGCCAGCAGCCTCCCCCGGGCTACCAACAACCCGCTCCAGGCTATCAGCAGCCACCTCAGGGCTACCAGCAGCCACCCCAAGGCTATTCTGCGCCAAATCCAGGGCAGTACTCTGGCAGCCAGTATCCTCCGCAATTCCCTCCCCAAAACCAGCAATGGGGGCAGCAGAATCAACAGCAAAATCAATGGGGCGCACCCCCTCAGCAGCAATGGGGCCCGCCGCCTCCGCAACAGCAGCCCCTCGCACCGCCCGTTCCCCAGGGTAGCAAGCCCCAATCTCCAGCGCCTGGCGGCCCCCCGCCTATTCCTCAGAACCGACCGAACTCTGCGCAGCCTCCGCCGCCCCAGAACCTCCCTCCACCACAGGGCCAGAGCGTGTACTGGAAGCCGTCCTTCGACATCAAGACTCCCGTGTCGCAGAACTTCCGACACGAGATCGGCGACCATGGCTGGGGCAACAACGAGAAGCAGATGTACACGGATAAACCCGAGAACTCGTTCCATCACGACAACCGCCTGATCGTGCGCGCCCTCGTACAGAATGGCAGCTACACCTCTGCGCGTTTGACCTCACATCAGACGCTATCGCGACCGCGCGGATACTTGACAGCGACCTGTCTGCCTCCGTCTGCACCAGGCATATGGCCTGCATACTGGATGCTGCCCGCAGACCCGTTCAAATGGCCGACTGATGGCGAGGTCGACCTTGCCGAGAGCTGGAACGGCGAGACGGAGAACCACTCGTGTCTACATTGGGGTTCTTACACCGGCGAGGATGCACAGAAGCATCGCGTTGTCAAGACGTCTCTTCCAGACCTGGCACGGCAACCACACACCTACGGCTTCGCTTGGATCGAAGAAGAGGGCATACCCGGATGGAGAGGGCGCATGATTTGGTACATCGACAACTACCCAGTCATGAAGGGCTGCATTCCAGAGGGCACACGACGTATGGAAGACTTCAGAATTCTCATCAACATCGCCATGGGCGGGACTGTGAACCAGGGAAAGCTGCCTGCTGAAGGGTATTACGACTTCGTCATTAGCGATCTCAAGATGTGCGAGGAACCTCATGGCGGATGGCAACAATTTGAACATGCGTGGAACAGTACGCCTGAAGGCAAGGCCATGTAGCAAGGCTTGGAAGCAGCTACCTAGCATATCACCTTTGGGTCTCTGCCCAATATCACTCCGTTATCTGTCACCTTTCTGTTCTTTCACCTTCCCGAAAATGCCCGCCTGTGCACAAGTCGGAATCACGGATTAGGTCGTCGAGGGAAGTCCCAGTCGAATCTAACTAGTTTCTAGAGAGAGAAGAAAGCGCTCTGGCGATTTGCAGAAGCACTGACCTTTGCATATGGCCAGCTACTCCTTCCACGAGTATAACTGCAGGCCGGGTTCATCACATTAACCAGTAGCCCCACCACCTTATTGTCAACTCGATAGCCATAACACGAAGCAGCTCCACTACAGTGTTCAGCAAGCATGACGGCCAACAACGACATGGCTTCATTGACTACTTCTCGCCCAAGGACCAGCTTTATGGACCTCCCTGGCGGTGAGCAACATTCACCTTATTGCTCTATCCGTTAGTGCTAATTTGGCTTCAGAGCTACGGAACAATGTCTACTTGTTTTGCAAGAACGAAGGCATCGTGGACATGAAACGTCCCCAAGACAGCCACACTGGCCTACGGATCGATCGCACCCGCCATCAATTCTTAGGCCTCACGCAGGTCTCGAGGACGCTTCGAAGCGAGTTCGGGGCTTTGTACCGCGAACAACTTCAACTCCGGGTGGACGCACGATACATCTACGAATACCTCGCAATGGTCATCCAGGCATACAGCCGAGTGGAGAAAGGCGTCAAGACCCGTGTATGCCCGATTTCTGCCAATATAATCCTTGATCTTGGCCCCGGGGTCAATGATCGAAACGATTGCTATTTGGATATCCTCCCGCTGCTGCAAATCTGCTCCATGAAACCATCTTGCAAATGCGAGTTCGACTTTTCCACAGAGGTTGACACCACCCACGTTCCAACCGGCCCTCGTCAACCCTGCAGCCAGCTTGTATCAGAAGTATACGGGTCGTTGCTCGTACAGGATCTGAACAGTATTCTCAGTGCGCCAAAGACATTAGCAACGGTCCGACCCGAAAATAATAATGTGGATGCCGCGATCCTTTACCTCAAAACTCTGGGTGTGCGAGACCTCAGATTCTATGGAGGCGCTTTAGCAGTAGTCTCGACGCCATTTCTCGATCTCTGGCTTACGGCAGACCCTCCCTGGGGCTACAAGCGCGGCACCATCATTCACTCAGCGGGCCTCGAAGCGATGGAATTTCTCGAGAATGCTGGCTTGGCCGATGTCCGCATACTGGACGTCCGGACGAATTGTTGCAAGCCGGAGGATTGGTATGGATGGCTGCATCCTGGAGCGCCCAGATGAGGCATCCAGCGCTAGATGTCGTGCTAGCCGAATGGGCTCTAGCGCTTCTCTGTCTGTTTGTTGCTACTTTACTTCTCTGCTTTTTCACCCTCTACCTAAATGAAATACAAACCGAAGGCAGTAATCGTCTCTTACATTTGCAGTCGATACCAAATTTGCTCCATCGCTTCGACGCCATCACAATGTCCACTTCGCCGCTCCTGTCGCTGCCTGGCGAAATTCGCAACCGCATCTACGAGTACTGCGTCGAACCAAAAGCTATACAACTGCCACGAATGCCCAAACGACCAGAGAAGCCTTACGAACATGTTCGCTTTGGACTGTACGGCGGCTTTCGCAACGTGTGCCGGCAGACACGCGCAGAATTCGGGTCAATGTACATGGCCAAGACGGTTCTTGTCATCCACCAGGTCACCGCGCAAAAGTTCTTCTATTCCTTCTATCCTGGACTGAGGAAACAAAATGGAATTGGAAACGAACCGCTACAGCCGGGCCGCCCGAACGACGAGCTTCCCGTGTCGACTGGCATTCCTGGCGTGCAAGGCAATATTCGAATTACCACATACTACGGGCTCCGATACGACGCGAGACTACTCGCACGTCTTTGCGCAAAGTACCCCTCCGTCAAGGTCGCGTTCACAGATGCTAGCGCATGCCTTGATCTTGCGTCCTCCGTCGACGACTTCTTCGCCCACATCTCGTCCGGCGCTTTTCGTCCGCATTTGGAGCTTGTGTTTCAAAGGATCGAGATTACCTGCAGCACCGTTCCTGAGATATGTTTCACCTTCTATTCGAGGGAGATAATGGAAGAAGCCATGAAGCGGGTTGGGGAGGTGGACTCACGGCAGGCTTTGATTGAGATGGGTGCGCCGCCCATGGATGCGTTTGCTATACTGTTCACGGATGCTACGAGCGTGTATAAGCACTCCGCACCGCAGGCTTGAGGCAGACATTGTTTTACGCCTAGTGCCCTCGTATTGGCGTCCAATATTCTCCGGGTCGCATATAGGTTGGCAGTTTGTGCCGTGTTCCTTGCGAGGTTCCAATCTCGCAAAGGGACGTGGTTTCTTAGAAGAACTTACCAACTTCCCAAAGCGTCAAGCGCGTTTGCTCGTTGATTACGTATCTCACGTGAAGGTGAAGCCCCGCACCCGTGGACCCCACAGTACATGCAGGTACCCGATAACACGCGCTACCTTATTGCTTGGCAGCCGTACCATGGTTCACCTGGTCAGGCGCTTCCCTCTATTCTCACTTCACCACAGACTCTTCTCACGGACAACACAAGCTCGTAGATGGATCACCTACACCTGTACGTCGCCCCTCGCACTCTGCCATCTGTCACTAACCTTGACAGCAGTAACTCAGAAATCGACGAGGAGTATCCGCTCATGGCCTCCGTAGAAGCGCAGATGCGGGGTGTTACCATGAGCGCATCAAACAGTCGCTTTCTGAACCTTCCAGGTGGTGTGTACGTCCTTCCAACTACCCATAACCTAGCTAATACAGTACCTACAGAACTACGCAATAAGATATACAGCTTCTGCATCGATACAGACCCCGTTCCACTACGTCTACGTCACGATGACCCGATCAAACCGGTAGGAGGATGGCGTTGCTTTACACAGACGTGTCGACAAATCCGAAAAGAGTTCCATATCATCTACATAAGTGAAACTACTTTTCGCCTAGAATCCACTTACCACTACGCCCGATACATCCGCGATTTCTATCCGCCTAGCGACGAGGCCACGATGCTGCGCTACCGCGGACACATCATCAGCGTAGTTGGGCATAGCCGCGATGAGGATATGGGCGTGGACGAGTTCTACGATGCCGACATCGCCCGCGTTGTCTCGCTTGTCGCGCGCTCACCAAAGCTTCGCTTTACCTTCGAACTTCAGAAGGATCTGAAAAGATATTCCTCGGCGGCAAAAAGCATCGCACAGGTCAACAGTATGCTCTCGTTATTCGCTGATTCGTCCGACTCAGAGTGGCGAGACATGGCCAAGTCGATCAAAGAGATGAGGCTGAGGGTTCAATATTCCGACTCTGCACTCCGAATCACCATGGAGCAAGACATGGCTAAAAAGTGGAAGACTGCGGTTCATGAGATGTGGAACGAAGCAGCTCAGCCCACGCGTGGCATACGTGAATTGAGGCTCTCATGGCCTGACCCAAACCCGCAGGAGCGTTCATATGGGTATCGGCACAAGTTTTGGTTCAGCGACGATGACGATAAGACCAAAAGTTATATTTGGCATTCGTGAGTAGTATTCAGAGGGGGAATGGGATGGATGATACTCACATGCTAGCTTTGGTTGATAGCTGAGACATGCGCCCAGGCAGCCTGGTGACGTCTTCAAAATGCGTAACAAGGTGCTCTGGATTATCATTCAGCAGTTTGCCTTTCATCATGAAAGCGGCTATTTCACATCGTCCTGGGTGGTCATCAGGTCGGGTGCGTCGACATGGAAGTAGACGCACTCAGTGCCACGACCTTTCGAAATAGATAGCCCTTTGCAATATACCTCTACACTGCCGATCTCATGTCCATCTCGACAAATACTTCGTCGGCCGAAGTGGCCACACATTCTTACAATGCCCTTCTATCGAAGCATGAACATCCAGTCCCTGTCTCTTCGTCCAACCCATACTTTCCGCAAACTTATCAACAAATCCCTCATCGCGAACCATTACCTCGGGAACAATAACTTCGCTCGTAAGCCTACCAGGTGCCTTCCCACTTTTGAACACAACCACAACCCTCACTATGGAAACGCCATAGTCAAGACCTCCTCTTCCAGCATGAATCACGACTTCCGCGACATCGCCGCTTCCAATACAAGCCACCCAACGTGCATCGTCAAAGCCCAATATAGAATCCAGCTGCACCTTCATCGTCGTCGGCTGCTTTAAATAGCTATGACACGGCCTGAACGATATCGACGCTTTTCCAGCGGGGTGACTACAATGCCGAATCCGCAGCAAAGGAAGTACATCCAGTCTAAGTCGCTCTACCAACGGATCCTCGATAATAAGATCAACACGTCTAGGCACGTGTGCTACAGACCACAACGGCCCGTATACAAAATCGACGTAGCGGAGCCAGGGTTTGATGCTGATAGTAAGCTCTTGTTGGCGGAGAGCCAAGGGGCGATATTCTTTGCGCATTTGCCGGCATACTTGGCTGGGTTTTATCATGCGGAACCAGGCGGATGTGCTGTGGCTCCAGGAACTGTAGAGGACGGGGGATTTGAAGAGTGAGATGGGGCGGGGTTGGGATGAGAGTATGTGGTGGTAGATTTGGTTGCGGAGTTCTGGGGTGTGTTAGGTCGGGGATGTGTGTGTTGTTGGGGGGACAAACCAGCGGGGAGTAGTAGAAGTGATGAGGTGATGCTCCCTACATTTGTAGTCTCAGTAGAGGTCTTTGGTACATGTCGTCGCTTCTTCATCTTCCTGAACATGTGTAGCAGTTGGCCGTGAGTACTCTTTGGAGACAAATGATCGGAGTCGATGGTGTCTGGCATTGCGAGGTTCATGGGGTGATCTTTTGATGACATTTGGAATGATTACAGGCGACAGATGATACACAGCAAGCTGGGCCAGAGCTATGACTCTTCGTAGTTCGTGTAGCACACCGGCACGAGGCGCAGTTGTGGGGCTAGAGTAAGCGCTGTCCCCAATCGAGCGGACATGCAAGTGCATGGTTAAGCGAATATCCGGCCAGAGACTGTCAGGAGCATCAGAATCATTTTTAAACGACTCTGATAGAGTTTTTGTTTTTTCCAGCGGTGAATGTAAATGGTGAATGCGAACGCTTTTGTAGACTACCTAGGTAGGTGACGTCACAGCAAACGCGAGACCCTGAATGTTTACGGTACGTATTTCGCATCCAAAACAACAACAACAAAAGCTTCCAACACCATCCGCTTAGCGTCTATCACCATGGATCGCTACACGCCCGAGCTCTCGATGCTTCGCCTGAAGCGACGCCGAGACGACGACGTCCTGTCCAGCAGTCGCCTTCCGCGAGCGAAGAAGGTCGCGTATACTCCAACAGGTATTTTCGACTTTATGCGTCTCTCAGCAGGTTAGTATGTATATATCGAAATGTCGCAAAGCGGAAGACTGACATCCATCCAGAGCTCCGCAATCAAATCTACGAGTACGCTGTCGCAGAGGTACCCTCTCAGCTACTCACACCAGTCCATGGACCTCGTGATCACGGCGCCGCAGGCATCGCGCTGACACAAGTCTCCCGCCAAGTAACTTATCATGTGAGATGGATACGAGACATGTACTGATCTAGCATATCCACGTGTTAGGTACGTTCCGAGTACCGACCAATGTGGCTTGCACGCGCCAAGTTCGTCATCGATTGGCACTCTGTCCACGCATTCCTCGAGAGCTTCTATCCAAAGGAAGAAGAGTACGGCTCCGGTCCTAAGGCGCTCATTGTCCAGTACGAAACGGCTTTCGACTGCACGCTCGATCGACCAACGGAGATCATCCATCTAGTGCGATTGGGCTTGGCCTTCAAGAGACTGGAAGTGCGCATCATCCATTTCGAGGATCGTGCTCCCGCCGGAGTCTCCATCACCAAGCTGGTACAGTATGGTGGTTGTGCACAACTCGGAACTGAAGGCACTGCACTAGTCAAGGAAGCGAAGCGGAAGTGGCGCGTTGCTGTACAGGAGTACGAGGTGAAGAGTGTAGCCATCACTATGCAATCTCCGGAAGAAGCCGTGGATGTTCATGTTAAGTTCAGCGAGCAGCTCGCCTCAACGACGGGTACTACCGGTCTTGACGGCCTATGGGACGAGATAATGGTATGATACGCCCTCCACCAATTTGATGGAGGCACGCCAATCTAGGAATAAACTGAACACCTTGGAGTCTACATTGGCGTTAGATCACCTACTTTGCAGGGTTTTGGTTTGATGTAGTCTGCAGACCTGTTCAGGTTTTTTCTTGTATGTGGTGGAGGTGAGAAATGAGGCCTCTCTGCACGGGAAGAAAGAAGTAGAACCTAGCCAGGAAGTCGACATTGCTTCGACTTTGTTGATTCTGATCTGTAGATTAATGTAGCCTACGGTGCACATGTTCGACTCTACTTTCCAAGGTCTCGTCTGAGGTGCACGCGTGGCAGGTGGGGCCCCGGGCAATGGACGTTTTGGGTTAGCGCGGGATTGGTTGCCTGATTGAACATGAAAGCTTTAGGCACGCCAGTACGCACGCCGACTCCTACACGCTCCACGTCGATGGATGTCGCGAACACTTCATAGAAACACCTTGCGCAATTCATAGATCAGGTTATCGCGTCCTATACCAGCGCTGTTGGCGACGCGCTTGCAGCCATGCAACTCCACGATGCTTCCATCACCTCCGGGTCGACCAATGGACACCACTTCCGCTTCTTAGACCTCGCTGCAGGTATACTATGAGCTCTTCTTCATATAATGAGCTAGACTCACTAACTTCACACCTCAGAACTTCGGAACCACATCTATGAATACGCTGCCGAGGCACCGCCGCGCATCATCATGCTCAAGCCTGGCAACCCACCCACCATCAGTCTCACACAGGTCTGCCGACAAATTCGAGATGAGTTCAGGAAGATCTACATGCAAAACATTTCCTTCACAGTCAGAGACAAAGACATCAAGAGGTTCACGAACGCGTTCTTTGCGTCGGGCCATACGAACCAGCGGGTACTCGATGGGCAACGCCCCTCGCGCGTCATTTACCGCTGTCCGCCATCCACGAATGTGGACATACTACCTCTCCTGGAAGTTAAGATAACGTCCCCCGAAACCGAGGTCACCGTCATCCCCGGTCCTGCAGATACCGAAGAGCAATTCTATTCACAGTATAACTGTGAGCTCATAACGGAGATCCTGGAAAATACGTCGCCTGCATTGAGACACGATATCCAAGCATCCAAAATTTCTGAATTCTGCTGTCATCACAATGGCAGGTTCTACTTGTGGTACAAGCCGGGGCACACACCCCACGGCGTCGATATGACCTTGGACCGGGAAGGGCAAGCTTTCACGGATCAGATGAGACAGCTCTACAATATGACAAGTTTCGGAGATTTGTTTGGGGTTTATCATGGCATTGCTTTTGAAGGCATTGATGTGCGCAATTTCAACAACTCGAGCCGGGCGGAACGTGCAGAGAAAGAATAAAGTTAGCGAGTGATCAGATTGGCCGTCGATATCTTACGCTAGCTTGCTGTCTGACATTGTAAAGATCTGTACAGTCTTTGGGCACCTGTATATATAATGTCTAAAACATACGAATCACGTAGCTTGCAGCTTGCTTCTCACAATATGTATTTGGGTGTATTTCACTCTTAATCACCGGGAAACACGTGAATGTGGATCGCATTAGGCGACTACATAGTTCGCGCAACGCTAACAAGGGTCACTCTACCGTTGTACCTTCGCATCCAACCCACTGCATCATCTCTCCACTACATTCTCACAACCGACACCCCCGGCACAGCTCCAATTCCAACTCAGAAATGGCCCAGACCAGTATCAGCAGGAGCGACTGCGGAGACCACTTTCGTTTCCTGGATCTACCAGCAGGTAGGCGCGACCCTCTGTGGCCAAGATCGCGGGGCTGACATGTTTACTAGAGTTGCGCAATCGTGTCTATGACTTTGCCGCTGCGACCGAAGCCGGTCAATCACGCTGCGTACTACCATGTCTTGCGCTTGCGCAGACATGTCAACAGCTGCGTACTGAGTACTGGCCCGTCTGCATGAAGCGAGAGATCATCATTGACTGGAAGGCGGTCACCGGTTACCTGCGCACTTTCTTTCCGAACGTCAATGGCAAGATCGAAAACGTTGAGCTTGCACCAGCCAGCATGACCATAGTCACTCCTTGGCGCGGAGATGCAGAGAGAGAAGACCATTATGGGCTTGATATGCTATTGCTAGTCAAAATTGGCCTCTGTCGACCAGACTTCACCTGTCGTCTCGTCCACGATACGGCTAGCCTGCAGCTTTACGACGAGGATGAAGAGAAACATCGAGAGGGATATAAATTCACGGACTGGATCGAAGAAGACGCAACACCCGTAGAGAAGATGATGTGTAATCGACACCCACGGTGGATATCCGATATCGAGACCGGTGAGATCACCAGAATCATGGTTTCCAACATCGGTGTTAGCACTTCGCCCCAGGCAGCGTTCTACCTTAAATCTCGGCAATTGCTCGAGCACCTGGACGCTGAGGATGAGGAATTTGAAGGAGACACATTGGAAGAAGCTTATTTCAACAGAATTGGCGTTGATCCATATTGGGGAGAGTTTCCGGAGTTTCCTGGCCTAAGGATTGAGGTGTGAGAGATTTGGAGATGGCAGCTTACTGAGGCGGTCTGGTATCGAGTAGGACAAAGATGGTCATCGTCATAGTTACTTCTACGCAGATGTTGGGGTCTTCTGTTCCATAACATCTCAAAGTGTACAAGCTTAGTCTTCCGCACCTTACTCTTATGCAGTCAATCACGCACACACCTCGACAAAGTGGAAGCTGAACAGGGTGACAATCAGGGTGCGATTTGTAGTAATGTAAGAATATTAGTTTCCTGAACCCCAGAGCAGTCTCGAGTGAGAGGTTCTTTGCTTTTACATGTCATTCTCTGCAACACGTACTCAACAATCTTTGTCTTCGTCGGCGTGCACACGCCACACGTGAAGAGACTTTCAGTGTCGTTTGCTCTCACCACGGACCACCACGCTGATGACTGCCCCCAACTTGCCGACTCTCCTTCTCTCTAACCCCACAATCCCATCTGCTAGATAACTACGAATCCTACTAAGAACCTTGGATCAATCTTTACAACGTTGTCACTAATCAACATGAGAACGCGACGCTCACTTCCCGAGCCCTTCCGCTTTCTCGACCTACCTGCGGGTGAGTTCACTAGACCGCAAAATCTGTCGCGATAATACTAACATCATTACAGAACTCCGCAACTCCGCCTATGAGTTCTTGACTGCCGAATACGAGGGCCGCGTCCGCCGCTTCACTGCGAACTCTTTCTCCCTCGGCGCAGGCTCTCCTCCCGCTACGATCTTCTCACTCGCACATGTGTGTCAAAAGCTGCGCAAAGAGTTCCTCTCGCACCTCTTTGCCACGTTCGAAGTCGGTCTAGACTGGCTGGACGTCGAGCACTTCTGCCACACGGTGTGTTGGACGTTCAGTGACGGCGAGTCTCTGTCCATGCGCGCGCCGAGGTCAATCACCGTATATATCGACGAAACCATCTGCAATGAGCCTTCCATGTCGAAGCCAAGATCCAGGGACACTCCCTGGAACAACTCTGAAATCGCTGCTTACAGAGCGGGCGTATTGCAAGGCATCATCCACGTGCCCCGAGTGCCCCGAGTGCCACATTCGTCGCTCAACCTACTTCCGCTACTAGAACTACGCCTTCTGCGAAACGATTTCATCTGCTTGTTCACACTGGATCCGAGGGTCGATTGGGACGCTGTGAAAGAGAAGCATAACAGCGAGGCTACTCTAACTGACGAGCGCGTCGCTGCAACCGTCCAGGACCTCGCGCAATTCATGGTCTTCGACAGCGAGCCTTGGACGCAGTGTATAGAAGAAAAGCTGAATGAAGTCTTGCTTCACCCATGGGCACACTGGACAGATCTCCAAATCGAGCTGGTGTTCAAGGAGCAACCGAACGAACTCATGACTTTAGACAGCAAGACACGACGATGCTACCTGCCTGATCTGCGGAGGGCTGGCTTACGGGAATTTTACGCGACAACAGGACTGACATTCAACATGCGCATGGCTTCTCCTCCCCCAAAGCCCGATTGGGAAGAAGGCTCACTGTCGCGTTTAGCGATACACCCTTTTTCTACCGGCTGCCCGCCAACCCACCACCAAACCCAAACGTAACATCCCTCCTCAAAACCACCATCTCAAAACTCGTCTTACAACTCCAAGTCCCCGGTCCCCACGTCTTCTTCCTCACCACCTCATACCCTCTCTTACGCCAATACGCGCCGTTGAGACACTCCGCGGCCAAAATCCAAAGGCTCAACACGCGTTGGCCCTGAAGTCCCTTTTGTTCGAGCTGAATGGTTTCTCGCACGATGAGATATTGCTGTAAAAACTCGAGTAACTGGATCGCAAGGCCGCGGTGGTGGTACTGTGGATCTCCGTCAACACACACGATTTTGATCTCCCAGCCTGTTTCTGTGGAGGCGTATTCTTTTTCCCAGCCGCCTTTCCAGGGTACGAGGGAGGCGCATGCGACGACCTTTCTACTCTCTTTGCCGTCGCTGCTGCTGCCTTCGCCACTGATGCTACCGTTTCCGCCATCGATGGTACCGTTCTCGTTCGCGCTCGCCGCATCGTCAAAGATCAATGCGATAACGCTGCCCGCCTCACTCAGCAGCGTATGAAGCCCCTCTTCATCGCTGAAGCGCGATTCCGAATTATCCCATTTCGCCGTATCTCGTTCATACGAACGATAGAACGCGTCGTTGACGAGTTGGGTGATGGATTTCGATAGGGTTGGGTTCGATTTGAGATCCGACGGTGTGAAAAGCGTTGGTGGGGAAAGGTTTGTTGCCATCATGCGGGTAGAATGAACCATTCAATTACTTTTGACCGGTTTAGAGATTCAGGCTTTGGTGGAGAACGCTTTTTCATTATGGGGAACGCCATTGAGTCATTACGTGCGACAGGGCTTGGAGGTTGAAAGTGCTCCCCAGGCCGTGTGCGAAATTCCAGGTGCCCGCCTCATCGGAATCGGAATGGCTGGGTCATTAATTCCGAACAAAAAGTAGCGAGGATGCACCTTCTTCTTTCGGCTAATATGTGATGGGTCTAGAACCTACTTGACAATTTCGTCTCGAGGTGTACATCATTTGACGTCTTCGTTTTTCTGACGTTCGATGAAATTCGATGTGAATGGCATGATTCGGCCGCATGCCGAGGTTGCAGCACGCTGATGTAAGTCGTCATGATCGAAGCCGCATCCGCAAGGTCACCAACATGGGTAGAAGCGAGCGTCACAACACCTTAATTGTTAGTCGAGAATGATGACAGGAGTGTACACGAAGCTTTTTTAAGATATGAATATATTGATGCATTTGAAAAATGCTTCTATAGTAGCGCCAGAGGGCGGAAATGGTATCATAAAGCGACATTACAGCGACGCTGCAAGTACAAGGAAAGACGAGGAAACTTTTGCGCGATCTACGCGATGCTTCATATCGTGCGTGGGTATAGGTCGACATAACGGTCTGAGCATTAGCATGCGCGGCACGCTTCAAGACCACGACTGCCAACTTGGCTTTTTCTGACTTGAACCGCGTGGGGGGTATGGCGACTCCCGCGCGGTTGGCGGTGGTGGCATGGGAGTGGGACTTCTTTCCCTCCTGGATTCTTGGCTTATCGCCGTACCGGGCAGGGGAGTTATGGGTAGCCTCTTCTCTGTGGGCGAGAGAGGGTGCGATGCCAGAGGAGCAACGCTTGCTGGCGACGTTGGCGATGCAGGTGACATGGGTAGTGGAGGGAGTGCCTCCAAGTCGTGCCCTTCGAAGAGATGAGTCGATCGCATGCTGGATGCTCGCGAGTTGTGGCCTGTGGTGTAACGACCAAGCTCGATGTCCTCGTAATCGCGGTCGCAGATCATGTCGGCTGTCATAGTTGACACAGGGCGGTCAATGCCAGTGGGTGTCGGCATCGCCGAGCTGGTTGGCGACATGGTCACTTGCACCTCTTTGTGCACATGCACACCTCCATGCGGGTCGACAGTGGTACCAAGGTGAGAATCGTAATATCCCTTGGTGCTGTTGGCCCAGCTTCCGCCTGTAATGCTCGCACCGAACTTCCTCCACGAGTTCTTCGACTTGGTGTGCGCACTATCCTGGCGATCATCGGTACCAGCTGGTGTTCTTGTCTTGGATCGCTGACTGAGCTTTTCCTGGAAGAAATGTTTGAAGAAGACCTTCATGGCGGGCGCATTGGCGCATAAGCATCCGATGTACAGCTCGAGCATGCAAGTAAGAAACAGATTCCATGTGTGCCATGTCACGTCGTAAGTGCCATAGAAGGTGTACCAGCTGTAGTAGGCTCGCACAGCTCCCAGTGCGACGACACCGTAACCCATGGCAAAGATACCGAACAACGCCAGCTTTTGTCGGATCGGTATCTGAAGATTCCAGTAAAGGAACGTAGGAAGAACGGCAGTCAGGGCGTCTTGGGCGCAGGATATGATGCTGGCAGCGAAGACGTCGGCACCTTCGTCGAAGCAGTGGAACTCGTAACCTTGTAACTTTTTGATGATGTTTACTTGATCCCAGAATGCTGAGATGGGTTGGCAGCCCAAGATAGGTGCCAAGGTCAAGGCAATGGTGTAGGCGATGATGAAGCCGATAGTGGCCCAAGTCACCCATACGAATGTCTTCGACACGGCGCGGGCCGAGAGGCGTCGGTAGAAGAGAAGAATGGAGACTTTGACGAGGCCAGTTGCAACACAGAAGACACATTCGGTTGCGAGTACGTATTTCCGTGCGTTAACGATGATTTCCGGTTCGAAGAGGTAGTTTAGGTCCCAAATATGTCGGTCGAATGCTTGGTTGGTTGCTGAGAAGCATTAGCTAGATAGCAATGGACCGGTTTGAGATCCTACCTAGGGGATATATGACTGTCAAGGCGATAACTGGAGGCTAGGATTGTTAGCGTAGCCATGATGAGTGATCACTGATAACTCACAAGGGCAGCTAACATCAACCAGTCGTCCCAGCCGGGACATCGTTGATGAAAGATTCTGACCCATAACCGTACAAGAGTCATAACGACGGTAATAGGTCCAAGTACACACGCAATCCACAGGACGGCGTTTGGTCGAAGTGTAGGGTTGACATAGTTTGGTGTTGGCCAACTCAGTTTGACCTCGATGGGGGGGTTTATGCCACCAGGCATGATGAAGATGATTCGTTAGGTTGTGTGGTGCGTGGAACGTTGTCAAAGTTCGAGACAGTTGAACAACGGCTTTTCGAGTGAAGGGATGCCTACCATTTGTGCATGGTGGCTTTTGAAGTACCAAACCTGTTAAATGGGAGAGGAGCATGGGGGCGTAAGACATCCGCCAGGGCTTGACAAAAGTGGGCCGACCACAAAAAACAATTCCAATGGTCGACCAATACAGCGTTTGGGAACGATGACCGTTAAGGTGCGCATAACGGCAGTCGAGAGCTTGCCCGGCTATGTACCCACCCGCATATACGAGCATCGACGCGGAGATGGGATATACTCCGTAGACGATGAACCGCGTGGTCGTTGTTAGTCTAGGATACTGATCGGTGAGAAATAATGATACCTCTTGTGGTACTGTTCAACACGACTTCGAGTCCCGGCATTAATGTGCCCATTATGCGTCAGTGATCTCAATTGGGAGTATAGAGCGGACTTGCTGCAGTGAGTAGCAGTTGCTGTTCACGCTTTGCCACACTCCTGTTTTGAAACCTGGAATGGCCTTTTACGTCGAATTACGTTGCATGCGCGTATACTCATGATCCTGGAATGATCAAGGGACGTTGACAGAATTCTAGTGGCCGGTAGTGGACCCGAGAATTCTACCCTGCTTGACCACGACAACGTATTGGAGTTTGACGAAACGCGAGTCCGACCTTGAGTTTCCTCGCGTACGGGTTGTCAAACATGCGTAACCGACAGGGCTCGAGCCAATCTGCAGCGGTCGGGCGCTCCCGCCACGGTGGTCCCTGTCAAGAATCTGTCCGGAGTGGCGCCTTTTCGATCGATACCATCTGCATCGTACGTGATCGTGTCGGCTATCGAGCTCAATTCTCCCGCAGCCGTGACCGGTGTACGATGAAGTGGTGTCGAGGACCCGTTTGTGACAAGTTTGCATACGGTGGCAAGTGTATGCAGTCACCTCCGAATTGGGAACACTAGAAGGATCAGCGGCTTCGCAGCATCTGTAACGATGTGAAATGGAAAGGTCCGAGAATTAGTCGCGGAGATGACAGGAGACGCAGTATGCCGTCATCCCCCATGCGCGATGATTCGCCCACGTCCACAATGCATGCATGGTGTGTTCTAAGATTGAAGGTAAGGTAAGAGAATTTGAAGCAAAAAAGTAAAGACGCATAGGTCTGGAGCTGTCAGGTACCGGTCAGAGTGTGCGTTCGTACCCCCGGCTTGTGTGCATCAAACCTTGGCGTGGTGTGGTGGGGTGCGGGACCGGAAGGTGGGGGCGGGTGGATTCTGGAGCGAAAGCGGACGCGAGAAACGCAACAGCGGCATGCCTACCTATGTAGGATAGAGCGCTGCGATGAAGTCGCAGTGATAGTCGAGAGATACCTGTTTCCGCGGCTACAGCGTAGGCGTTCAGCCCGAAGGGCGTTGAAGAGAGGGGTTACGCCCGTAGGACGCAAAAATAGTCGCGGAATCAGGATGGCAGCCTCGCCCTAGTACCCAAACAGCAACGCGCTCTGTGAGCATCTAAGCGACTGAAGCTTCACGATAGTTGTTGCATCGTCCTAAATCCTACAGCGCCCTTTTGTTGTCTCCGCGGGCACTTGCGATGCAATTGTGAGTCACCCAGAAGGATGCATGATAAGCATAGTTTGGCTTCATCAAGATATAAAGGTCTGGTATCGAGGATGATGTAGGTAAACACCCAAAGCACTGCGTACCTTCCAAGTTTACAAGATGACAACCTCTGCCTCGTTCAATGACGCTTTTCAGTCGGCAGTTGCATCCGGCCCTGAGCGCCTGCTGCCCGGTGTGGCTCTCGGTGCTGCAAGAGCACTTCGAAAGGGTATGGTCTGGTTTTGCATGTTTTCTTTTGCCAAAACACTTGCCAGGGCCGTTGAGTTTAGCGTGCGTTTGAGAGCGGCACGTTGAGATGGGACTCGGAATATGCGACGGAGCCGTCGGATGCTCGCAGCCGTTCGCACGGTCGGCGACCTCGCTTGTCATTTGTGTTTCTGTTACATGGCCTACAGTTCGCGGCTAACTTGATTCACAGCTGATGCTTCGGAACCAGATGACTTTCTTGCTGCATTTGGTACACTGCAGCTCGACTCTACGTCGCCACCAGTATCGACGAAGACGACTGTATGGCTGGCATCTTGCACGAAGCTAGCGACGGCTATCGCAGCCTTGCAGTGCGTCGAGCGTGGGCTGTTTTCGCTCGACGAACCCACTGACACCGATCGTTTACTGCCTGAATGGAAGAATTCTGTTGTCCTGACTGGCTGGAACGCTGATGAACCTATCTTACAACCTGCAAAAGAAAGGTTGACATTGCGAAGATTGCTGACGCATACGAGCGGAGTCGGCTACGACTTTCTCGCGGCTGACCTCGTGAAGTGGAGGCAGCATCGCAGCGAAGAAAGTCTCTTCATGCGCACGCCTATCACGCAGTGCTTTGCGACACCTCTCATCTTTGAGCCCGGCTCCGGCTTCGCATATGGTGGCGGGCTGGAGCTTGTGGGCTTGATGATCGCGAGGGCCAACAACTGCACGCTGGAAGCATACATGCGCCAATACATCTTTGATGTGTTGGGGATGGATAAGACTTCCTTCTACGTCAAGCACAACAATATCGAGCAGGAGTTGATGCCGATGACCACCCGTCTTGCACCTGATGCAGCTCTCATACCTGGCAACCCACCAGATATGCCACTGGCACAGCCGCTGGATCCTCAAGATGAGTTCGGTGGCGGAGGTTTGTTCGGCAATACCGAAGACTACCTCGCACTTCTAAAGTCGCTTCTCCGGAACGATGGCAAGCTTCTCAAGTCGGAAAGTATCGAGCTCTTGTTTGCTCCATGTATACCACCCGCGGCGCAGGAGTCGCTCGATCAGACGCTGTCCGTCCCAGCCTACGCTGCCATCATGATTCCAGGCGATGCTCCGTTTGGCACTCCTGGTGCGCGGAAATGGTCTCATGCTTTGGGCGGTCTAGTAGCACTCGAAGATGATGCCGAAGGAGGCTTGAAGGCTGGCACCTTGCGATGGGGAGGTGCACCGAATCTGAAGTGGTGGATCGATCGCAAGGGCGGTACTTGCGGCATCTTCGCAACGCAGCTTTTGCCCGCTGGCGAAACCCGACACGCGTACCTGGGCAAGATGTTTGAGAGAGCGGTAGGTGCGATGTAGATGGCAGATTTGCTATGAGTGCTACTACGGGTCAGGCATATGAATGGGCATCAATGGCAATGGCATCTTCCCCTATTGCGACGATTTCTCTATTGAGGACCACGAGGTGCCCCACTTGCATGAGGCGCTACGTATGCACGGTGATGACAATGGCCTGCGCCGCTGATTACCCAGCAGAGTCTGCCCATGACGTAGGCGAACTTCTATTTCCGCCGGCAAACCTCTTCTCTGCGCTCAACTGACCTGCCCAATCACGATGAAGGACAGCTCTGACCGCCTTCGCACAATCGGCTAGCGGTGGCTTACTCACCTTCTGTCCGCCGGATACGGACGCTGGTGTCGGCAATATTCTCGCCATGTCGCATGGAACAGATGCGGGAGATGTGCAGGTGAGCAAATCTTTCGCTCATGACGGCCACGCGCGCCAGATACTTAGGGCGACGGGCTGCTGTCAAGCGATTGAACGATTGAAGCTTGTTCATCGCCATTGACAGCACCCGCGTCCATCTCCCGAAAACACGGTCACGACTAGTCGTACCGTCGCGCGTTAGATCCACACGATCCACAACGGCCTCGTCGTCGGGCTGAACATTTACTATTATTGTTCCGACAGCCGAGCGCTGGCAATTTCTATCGCTTTCCAGCGCGACAGCCACTCTCACAACCTTGGTCGAGGAAAGAGGAGATTGCGATCAAGATGCAGAACGAAGACCTGGATATCCTGCGCAATGAGGCGAACGCAAGCCCTGAGCGCTTCGCAAATTGGGACCCGCACCGCCAGTTTCGCGAAGAGTACCACAGACGGCACTTGCATGACCAGACACCTGATGAGCGCCTGCGCAACATCGAAGCACACGAACGAGGAGAGCGCACCCAGAGCGAGATATCCTTCCCAACAGAAGCAGTAGCATCACCCATCAGAGAAAAGGAAGAGGAGGTTGCCTCGCCTCTCTCACGGCACAGCACATCTTCGGCTTCGACTGTTAGCTCTGCAAGCTCTGCATCCACACATAGCGCACGTCTCGAAGAAATACGCACCGCCCGCTCAACCCCCGCACGCGACCGCCGACCGACCGTCAATTCGCAGGCCTCGAGCGGCAACTACCTGACACTACATCCCACTGAACGCAACCCCGAAGCTATCCGCCGAATCGAGACACACAGAAGTCAGCATGCAGGCACAGTCGGTGCATCGCGCGTCGATTCGCGGTTATCGAGGACCCTCACACGCCGTCGTACAGAGAAGCCATTGCCGAACCTAGGAGCTGGCAAGCCTTTCCCCCCGCTGCTACCGGACAGGGAAGAATATGTAGTCGAGTTCGACGGCGTCGACGATCCGCTGCATGCGCAGAACTGGCCGATGAAGAAGAAGATTGGCATTGGTGCTATCCTAGCATTCGACGCCCTCACAGCCACCATGGGTAGCAGTATCTTCTCGGCCGCTACAGGAGCAGTATCGCAACAATACGGTGTTGCCAATGTTGTGGGCACTCTAGGAACGAGTTTGTTCGTTTTTGGATATGCCTTTGGACCTTTGGTAAGTGAACGCTGACCATAGACTGCGGTCAGATATGCTAACAACTTCTAGATGTGGGCACCTTTCTCGGAGCTGTATGGCCGAAAACCTCCCCTCATCATCGCCGCCTTTGGTTTTGCCATCTTCAGCATCGCCGTCGCCGCAGCCAAAGATATCCAGACCATCATGATATGTCGATTCTTCGCCGGTCTCTTCGGCTCCTCTCCTCTCGCTATCGTCGCCGCCGTCTTCGCTGATATGTTCGACAACAAACTCCGCGGTCTCGCCGTCGCAGTCTTCTCCGCAACCGTCTTCATGGGCCCTCTACTCGCACCCTTCATCGGAGGATTCATCACCCAGAGCGATCTTGGATGGCGGTGGACCGAATACATCAGCAGTTTTATGGGCTTTTTGTCATTCGCTCTGCTCTTCTTCTTCATGGAAGAGACATACCCGCCTGTCGTGCTGATCAACAAGGCGAGCGAGCTGAGGAGACGAACCAAGAACTGGGGTATCCACGCCAAGCAGGAGGAAATTGAAGTCGACTTCAAGGAGCTGATCGTTAAGAACGTCAGCCGACCGATGCGCATTCTCTTCACCGAGCCTATTGTACTGCTCATCACCATCTACATGAGCTTTATATGTAAGTTGGATCACCCCGTCTTGTTACAAGAACTGAGCTAACAATTCTAGATGGTTTACTCTACCTCTTCCTTACCGCATACGCCCTCGTCTTCCAAGGCGTCTACGGCTGGAGTCCCGGCATCGGCGGACTTGCCTACTTCGGCATGGTCGCTGGTGAAGTGATCGCTTTCATCATCATTGTCGTCGACAACCCACGATACATCAAAAAGCTGGAAGCCAACAACAACATTCCCGTCCCAGAATGGCGCCTACCCATCAGCATGGTCGGTGGTGTGCTCTTCGCAGCCGGTCTCTTCTGGTTCGGATGGACAGGCTACACCGGCAATGTTCACTGGATCGTCCCTGTCCTGAGCGGTCTCTTCACCGGCTTCGGAATCTTTTCCATCTTCCTCTCGCTTCTCAACTACATTGTCGACGCGTACCTTATGTTTGCTGCTTCCGCTATTGCAGCAAACACCTTTATGCGGTCCATGTTTGGTGGAGTCTTCCCACTATTCGCAACCTTCATGTTCAATGGTATGGGAATCCAATGGGCCAGTACACTGCTTGGCTGCGTGGCGCTCGTACTTGTACCGATGCCAGTGGTCTTCTATGTATTTGGTAAGAGAATCCGAGGCAAGAGTAACTTTGCACCTGCGCCAGATATCGCTCAAGACAAGAGGAGAGATGAAGAGAGCAAGGGAAGCGAAGGTGTTGAAGCGGGAAGTGGTGAGACGACCGAGCGGGAGAGCCTGGACAGGGCGAGGAGTAAAGATGAGTAGAGTTCTCATCGTGTTTCCAATTTCTTTTCATCTGGGCTTAGCGAGCACATATACCTTTTAATTTCAACCTTTCACCCTAATCAAATGTTTGAAGAGCTAGAACAATGTCCATGATTAGGAATACACGACGCAGGCAACGGGTATAGCTTTCCTGCATTCAATGAATAACAGACATGGTATCAATTCCTTTCCTCTATCCACTACACATCTATGGCAGTACATACCCACCGTCAATAATACAATCGCTTCCTGTCATATAACTCGACGCATCACTACCCAAGTACAAAAACAACCCCTTAATCTCCTTAACATTACCCTGCCTCCCCAGCGGAATCATCCTCAACCCCTCATTAATAACCTGCGGCCCAGCCCCCATCTTCGTATCAAAGAACCCCGGGCTCACAATATTGACCCTCGCAAACTCCCTCCACTCCCTCGCCAGCGACTTGCCCAAATGCGAGATAAACGCCTTGGTGCCGTTGTAGATGGGTTGGTCGATGGGGACATTGACAATGTGCGCGGAGATGGAGCTGGTGAGGATCAAGTTGCCAAATCCCTGCTTCTTGAATACCTCGCCGGCGTACTTGGCGCAGAAAACGGGGCCGTCGACGTTGACTTTCATGAGGTTGTGGTAGCTATCGAGGGTTTGGTCCAGGAGCGGCTTGCTGTCTCCTGTGCCGGCGTTGGCGACGAAGACGTCGATGCGGCCGAAATCCTCAACGACTTGTTGCACGGCTTTTTGGACTGCCTCGGCGTTGATTTGGTTCACGCTGTACGCTTTGGTCTTTACGTTGTGTGTCTTTGCGAGGTGCTCCGCGCGGGTTATGGCCGCGCTGTTGGAGTTGTACCACAGGGCTACGTTGCCGCCTGCTTCGGCCATGGCGTCGGCTACGGCTCCACCGATTCCTTCGGCTGCGCCGTTGACGACGATGACTTTGCCTTTCATGC
Source organism: Alternaria infectoria (assembly GCF_024043175.1). Classification (NCBI taxonomy): domain Eukaryota; kingdom Fungi; phylum Ascomycota; class Dothideomycetes; order Pleosporales; family Pleosporaceae; genus Alternaria; species Alternaria infectoria. Next base: position 418,128 of record NW_026250693.1, on the reverse strand, counting down.
TGAATTGTTGCATGACGTTTGTGGGTGTGTCCGGCACGGGCTTGGGGAAGCCGGCGCGTGGCGCCTGGCATTCTTCGACGGACATGGACATTTTGGCGGTTTATGAAGAGGCTCTCTGCTGTGGAAGCTCGTAGAGTATATACAAAGTAGAAGAAGAAAGGTAGGTAGCTTGTAGTCTGTATAGTAAGAAGTCGGAGTCGGAGGTCGACACTTATGTATCTAGACGCGTGAGACTGGGCGGAGGAAGGTCTGCCGAGTGAGGCTCAAAGGCCGCGACTTCTGACGCTGCAGCTTTTACCCCGCCGAGCAAAACATGGGATGGCATTGCGTCACGGGGTGGTGTTGCGGGGCAAATCTGGAGGACTGTCGTCCGGATGGGGCGGGATGGTTCCTGAATTGGTATGGTGCCCGTTGCGCTCGGCTTACCTTCCTTCTGAACAAGCGGCTCGTACCGTGGTCTTCTACCGACTGCGTTGTTCTTTTGTGACTTCCTTCCACGATACTTTGCGAGGTTTTGAGTGCGCTTTGGCTCGGCTGGAATCTCGGAGGTGTCTTTAGGTGCAGAAGGTCAGGCAGACAAACATGAGTTCATCGCCTCTCGTCAACTCTTTCCCTGGATGTTGCATCACGGCAGCCATGGCGCGTCCTTTGCGGCAACCGGATTCCAGTCTTCGCACGGCAGTCTACTTCTGTACGGTACGAAAAATCAGTGTTGCGCATCGTGCTAGACAAAGTTATCCGGCGTATGAGGAGAGCGTCGATATTTACGTAGCGAAGCCATCTGTACGCCTCGCACACGACGATGAGGTAGCAGTCCATTTCACTCGACACCTGAAGACAATATGCGGTGACTCCCTCAGCCAAATATGTTCAGTATGAGGCGACGTGGGAGGAGGAAGCTTGCAGTCAAGGCAGTCCCGTTCATCGAGCCTCTAGGCCAATCGTTATGGTCCACGAGAATAGTCGACACAGCTCGTGCGCATGAGGTAGCTTATATCTTGTTGCGGTAGGTCCAGGAGAAAATGCTCAGACGTACCTTCCTTCACTCTCCAGAAGCACAATGAGCCTTCTGGGCTTAGCGTGCACGGTCTCCCGCGAGATGGATCCCCTCTGCCCAGGTGCCAGGCACCCGCACAACAACTCTACGTCGGACTTGAACACCAACACCACCCGTCAACGCAAGAGTCCGCAAAAATGTATTGCAGGTTTCTGGATCTTCCATCAGGTACGCAATCTCAGTCTTTTGCTTTGTGCACTTCACCTGCACATCAGACAGCGCTGACTTCATGCAGAGCTGCGCAACCGCATCTACGAGACCGTTGCGGCAGGCAACGACGAGCCGCTGGCTATATCCAAACTATGTTCTGGAGAAGGCGGCAACTATGCGGGCCTTACGAGAGCTTGTGCTCAGATCCGAGCTGAATATCGACCAATTCAGCGTCGCAAGGCCAAACTTTCCCTGGATTTTGCAGACCTTGATGAGTTTACTGGAACCTTTCTCACTTCAGCCGCGGACACGATGATTCTTCCTCTTGAGCTTCACGTCCGGGTATCTCTCAGCGAGTCAGGATGGACTCTGAATTTCGACTCACTATCAGTTCTCAAAGTCAAAGCCGAGAACCCCCGCTTAGACATCAGGATCGTGCCCACTACTATCCCAGAGGGGTGGCGATCTAACCATGGTGGCCAGCATGATGCGGCTGATCTAGCGACAATTGCCTCGATGCAAGCACAGGACCTGAATTCGCTGCTCCTTCACTCAAACAAGGACTGGCATGCGTGTATCAACAGCGGCTTCATTGGCCAAGTCTACATAGAGATGGAAATCGGGTTGACACGGGTTCAGATCGTCTTCATAGGTTTGCTTGATTACAGAGACTGGCCAAGAACACAGAGAGGCTTCGAGGAGTGGCGTATCTCTCATGGCCTGCAGACTCCGGCATCGCTTAGTCACAGCATCGACTTTACCTTTCTTCACTACGGGTGATAGTGCTAGAGCTTCCACTGAAGGCTACTTCCCAGACGTAAATGGTACGCAGAGAGATACAGAATGCGATTATCTATCACTCACTACGTAATAAGTAAGCTGTCAGTGACTCACCGCTCTCTATAGGTCATAGCGCTACTGCCTGGGCTCACGTGCGGGTAAACTAATTCCTGACCTCGCTTACAATGAGTCGCTACCTTCGCTATCAAACTCTCGATAAGCCACCACGTTTACATCTGAGTCTCCGTCAAATACTACCGTCGTCTAAGTTACCCATTCGCTTCAAGAGTACCAAAGTCATCATGGCCTTTCGCTTCCTCGACCTCAGCTCGGGTATGCTACTTCCCTCATCCTGGATCGCGCGAGAGGAGCTACTAACATTGTTTAGAGTTGCGCAATATGGTGTACCACTTCGCATCAATCAACGACGCACACGTTCCAATCCGACACGATTCCTCTCTTCAGTCTGGCACCTACGCGGGTCTCACCAGAGTCTGTGTCCAGATCCGCCAAGAGTACCGCCCGATCCAACGTCGCAAGGCTGAGATTTGGCTGAACCTTGCGAATATTGGCTATTATGCTCAGGCATTTCTGACGACAGCCGAAGACTCCATGTCACTCCCTCACAAAATACGCGTCGAGACAAAATTCGCGAATTTCTCAGCTTTCGGCTCTCACTTCAGCATCTTCTCGGTCCTCAAGCTCAAGGCTACCCACCCTGACCTGGACTGCGAGATGGTGCCCGGCATGTCCAATCGGACTTTGAACGAAGTTCGTGGTCTCAACGCACTTGCTTGCCATGCGAACGAAAAGTGGCGCGAGGACATTAGCAACGGGACTATTGGAGATGTCCGGATCAGATCAAGCGCATCATTCGTTGAGACTACATGTCTTTGTATCAACTTCACGGGTGCCCACGCCCCCAAGAACTACGATAGAGCGATCAGCGCGCCTGATGCGTGGAGTAGCGCTCGCGGTCTTGACGTTGCGCTATCACACGGTCATCATGTTGCGCTGTACTTCTCTCCCATGTTCACTTGAGCGAGGTTGAGGAATCTATCGAATCAAGTTGTCAAGTGTATCGCCTGATGAGCATGCGTCACCGAGTATGTAGTGTGAGAAGAATTGAATGAAAAGTCGATCCAATCACCTAGTTGCCTGGCCATTTCATGCTCCAAAAGATTTCTTTCATCTCTCAGAGGCTATGAGTGGGTCGGCGCTCACTGTACGCCGGCTCGTAGCCTGATAGAGCTCGCGTAGTCAATCATCTTTCGTGAGCGCTCCTCCCCGCTCACTTGCCACATTGCGGTGCGCAAGCTCTTGTGCTAATGACACACTTTGGTCCAGGAAAACGAATTGACTGGGTGTGATATAGATTTCGGAAGTTATGATTCGCTAGTCTGCTCCGCACCACAGTACCATAGGACGAATTGGATGAACCAGGTTTTTGCATCGCACTTAGATCTGAGTCAGAAGCAAAGATATATAACATGGTCGCACCGCCCACATAGCGATACCTCTGTATACCGATTTCGATCCGCGAACACGCTCACTCCACAACTACTATCAAAGAGACTTGCAATCTAGTCCACAACCCACAGCACAGTAACGATGACTTTCCGCTTCCTCGATCTTATACCGGGTACGACATTCTCTCCTTCTCCTTTGCAAGACGTAAAACTGACGATAGACAGAACTGCGCAATCGAGTGTACCACTTTGCTTCCTTGTCTGAAGAACAAATCATCTCAAGCATGAGATACGAGCCTGATACCTCTCTTCAGGGCATCTACGCTAGCCTCACAAAAGTTTGCCGGCAAATCAGAGCTGAATACCTGCCCATCCAGCGCCGTGAAGCGGTAGTCGCGTTCCGCTGGGACAAAATCGATTTCATGCAGGATTGGTTCAATACATTCCACCCAGCCGGACCGAATATGAGCGGTGGTCCTCGCGTCGTGCGACTTCTATTGGGCAAGGAAGAGGAAGTTACATGGATGAGGCCACGGGGCCACGTTTGTGTCTCTCAGAAATCTACATGCTTGGCAATGATTGAAGATCTGGACGAACTATTAATGTTTCGCGCGCATTGGACATCGATTCGCTTTGAGGCTGCCCTGGAAGCTGCCTACCATCCATGCGATGAGTCCGATCTCGAACTCAGGAGCCTGGCAGAGGAATTTTGCCACAAGCTGTGTCTTCTTCTCCAATATGACGACCCCACCTGGCTCACAGCTATACGCGAAAACATATTTGACGGCATTAAAATCGAGCACTATGATGTGTATGCCCCCCCAGTCATAGCTGTAGAGGTTGGACCACACGGAAAATATACGCCATACTACACTACCCAGCGGATTCTTCCCCTTAAAAAAGCCTTGGAGGCCCATTGCGGCATGCGAGTTGAAGTTTGGGATTCTACGATGGGCTACGCGTAAATAGCCTACTGTCAATGAGCGTGGCTTCACTGCAGACGGAGGGGCGAGCGATTCTAAGAACGTAAACATGGTCGAAAATCACATCATGGGGGAGCAGAATTTGTGTCGTACTGTACATTGGTGTCTCTGGGAGTTAGGGTATGGCTGTGTTAAAAGTCCACAACAATTTCAACAAAGTTTACTCGTTGATTAGGTATACTGGATGCCGCGATTACATTCGCGAAGATGATGACGTCATGGTCCAGGCAGCTCTCTGCAGGGTCTGCTCCTTCTACCACGACCTTCGGGTCTTTCCTCGTTGAATGCGTCTCCTGATGTGAAATCTGATCTCCCTTCAGATAGATCAGGCTGCAGTTTCGATTTCTGCCAGGCCCTACCGCTCCCGCTACCGTCTTGCATATAAGAAGGCGCTTGTTCGTACTCGAGTTTGTTCTTACCACAGCCACCACAGCGTCGTTTGGTACTCAGTACCCTTATCTATTACTACTTATTGCGTTGTCCCCGTGTCTTACATCGCAACTACCCCAGCAGCCACTTGTTTGCAGAAGGGACTTTCTATCTACTCCAGGCTCCCACGTACCTCACCTGCCTCTATCATACAACCACTACGATAAGCAAGAGCGATCACGCTGAAGCAAAATCACGACGCATTTCAACACAATAGCACGTTTGAATACCTTACAATGGCACGTTCTTGTTCTTGGTCACGAGCCCGATACCGGAGGTAATAGTTGGAGGGAATTGCTCTCTGCACAATCGCAACCACCTTCAAGGGCAGCTCGCTTTCTTTTTCAGGGTCTGAGCCTGGGTACTCTGAATTGATGACCTGTCGCCGTGACTCCAACTGGCACTGCAATGCTGCCCTCCTTCGCAGGTACAATAGGAAAGACCTACCCACAACCACGCGATTGAATCACGCGCTCCTTCCACGTTCTTGGATTATTGGTACGATGACATCGTATCCAATATTCCCTGCTTCCAAACTCCATCATACCAACATCAAACACGATTATAAAAATGAACTGCCAAGCATCCCGCTCTCTTACCTGAGGCCTGGTCTCAAGGTGACTGCCGATTCAGGCAATTTCCTCAGTCACCGTCAGAGACACTGGTGGCGATTATCGTTGGCATTTCCCCGCTCACCTTTACTTTGCAAGAGATAAAAGAATCTCCATGGTCTACGCTCCATTACTTCTACATCCCGCAATTATCTTGAATATCTGATTATCACTATTTCCCACGCTATCAGCAGCCTCTCTCAAACCCAGCAACAAGCCGGAAGTACAAGACCTCATGGCGTAAGTCTCCTTTCTTCACACGTAGAGCTCATGATTTCCCCACGAAGCTCTCAGTATTGGTTTGATGGACTCTGCTAATTTAGACAGCCCTACTCGCCCGAGCACCCCACCTCCTTCCCGTTCTTCTCCCAGGAAGTTTGGTCATCCGCCAGTCGTTCCTGCCCCTTCTACACCAACTTCACGCCGAAATGGCTTCATTGGCGGTTCTAACGTCATCATGGGCTCGGAGCATGCGACTGTGCCGCCCTCCCCTGGACTGCCTGTACCTGGCTTCGCGGCACTCACCATGAGTCCTGTTCCTGCCCAAGCCCTGCCCATCCGCCAGAGCAAGCGCAAGCGTGGAGGTTACGCGCGCACTGATGCCGGTGTCAAGAAGAAGACCAAGAAAAAGCCAGATGGCACCATGCCTAAGTTGGTCGATGTTGCTCTCAAAGAGAGGGCCGGAACCAGCGACCCCGCTCTGCAGAAGCCGTTCCGCTTCATGGACCTCCCCGGAGGTAAGTCACGCGATTCTGACCGTTTTGACACAAGCTGACTGTTGATAGAACTCAGGAACCAGATCTACATGCACACCCATGGACGTCCCAAGCAGGCTCTCCTCGTTTACCGCCCGCGCCTCGCCTCTCTGCGTCCCCGCACTCGTCTCGATCGCGGCCGTACTTTGGCGTCTGACATCGTCGACCAGGACCAGGAAAAGAAGATCTCAGGCGGCAACAACAAGTCTCGTCTTTCGACTAAGCCCAAGCCCAAGACAGAACCCCGAGAGACTAACCGTCCCTTCTGGGGCCTTACCCAGGTGTGCCGTCAACTCAGGGCTGAGTACCGTCCTATCTACATGGCCAAGCAGGAGATCGGCATGGACCTCACCGAGATCGTGGACTACCTCAAGACTTTCTATCCGACCGCCACAGATGTCGTCTCCAACCTCGGTCCTCCAGGAGAGCGCAGCGAGGACGCGCCTTTTGTCGGCAACCTAACCATCGCGGTTGGAGACAAGCCCAATGAGCTGGAGCGTGCTGGTGATGGCATCGAGGTCTTTACTCTTCTTGACATCTGGGCCAACAGCCTCAAGATTGAAGCTGGGTTCGGTCGCTACCTCAAGGCCAACTACGTTGCCGAGACTGATGGTGAAGCCAAGGACCTGTGAGTTTCCCTACCTCTTTCATCACATGATCTATTCACTGACCATCTTACAGCTACCGCCTGTTCGGCCGTCGCGTCCTTCAAAACCGTCAATGCTCTAGCATGAATGGAAAGTGGCGCTCTATCCTTCGTAGCCGTTCACTGGCGTCGGTTCGTATTCATCGCAAGCCCGCCCAGCGTGACACTGCTCCAATTCCCGCAGCTCCTGCTATGGTAGCTCTGGCAGCAACTCTTGGGGTAGTAATCCCTGCTACCCCTGCCGTCACCAAGCCCTACCTGCACATCATCTTCAAGAAGGAGTCTGCTGAGCCTTGGATGACCCAGTTTGAGTCGGTCGTTCCCACTGGTTGGTTGTCCAAGCACGGCTTTGGCGGCATGGAGCACTTCGAAGTCAAGGTCGGCGTCGACAAAGACGACTCCAACTAGCTGCCCGTTCAGAGCTGTCATCGCTGGTGCGACGTTAACGTTCCCAAAAGTTGCCATCTTGAATGGACAGCAGCGCATGCGAATAGTTCTTGGGCGTTGGACAGATATCTCTACCGGGGTGTTCGTTGACATGCTCAAGATTGGTAACATTTACGAGGTTTTACATATGAAGGTATATCAACTTGATGATCGAAAGGACACGTTGGCAACACAGCTTGCACGTCGCACCTTGGATATCATCTATCTAGCAGGAATCAATAATTCCATTCAGGACACCCTGGTTCCCTTCTGCATTGTTGTGACGACTGATACCGGACCACATGCTCAAACAGGATGTCAAAATGAAGAGGCTGATGTAGTTTGTTTCTAAGAAAAGAAAACCCCCGCCCATTTGCTTACCTCGGCCAATCAGATCGACATGTTCTCCACAGAGATACACGCGTTTTTCCGAGTGTCCACACCGCGATGGGACTGCAAGAAACACAATTATCGCCGAAGCATGTCTATAATCGTGCGCATAACGTCTTTTCCAAGGACGCTGGAAGCTCTGCGCCTGCGCCCGCACGTGCGCGACGTCATGCCCCACTGCCAGCTGCCGCGCCAAACTTCGCTCGCGGCTCCGCCCCGGTGCATCGCGAGCCAACTGCATCGCACCGGCTATCTCGTTCAACGAGCCGCGGCCTAAAATCCACCTATTTCCAGGCGGAGGACGTTCCTTCTTCCCCCCTGAAGTCGCGATCCTGATGCGCAGCCCCCTGCATTCGCTAATGAGACAGGTACCGTTTGATGGGTCGCAACAACATGCGCGTCCTGTCGTGTTGAGCAGGCTGGAGCCCCTCGTTCGCTGCGATGCTTTTCCCGCGAGCCAGGGAGCTAGCATGCGATGAGACAATTGACATCCATTGACATCTAGACTTCCCGTCTTCCGCTGGTACAGAACCCCCAAGCGCACGCGTATCCCAGTAAAGCCGTGGTACTGTGAGGTCATCGACAGGGATGACGGCCAGCCGCAACCTCATACACTACCATAGCTCACCAGCCCCTCCCCGGTCACTTGGTGTTTTATTTGTTCTTGGGCTTTCAATCAAGAGATTGTGTCGTCCATATGTCTCTTTATGTCGTTTAGGTGTCACTTGGCCAACAACTTCGACGATACTTTCTGCTGCCACTGTACCTCCGAATCTGAATCGCCGTCCCATCCAGACATGTCGCGTCCACAGAGCATGCCTGATTTCGCCGCGCTCATGGAATCTTCCATGTCGCAGGCTGTCTTTGAGTCTTCCAGTTCCAACTTCGAGAAGCGCATACACAGTCACAGTCGACGACAGACATCACCGGAGCGAAAGCCTCAGAACATGAGGAAGAAGCCGAGCATCTCGCTCGCTGCTGGACTGATGATGAACACCGACACCCCACCAGCGACTGGATCACTATCGCCGCGCAAACGAAGCCAGAGCCGACCGGCCCAGGAGAAGAGGGTTGAGATGGAAGAGGGTGGGAATCTGTTCTATGCCTATGCGCAGAGGGTGAGCGATGCCAATTGCACTGTGTGCCATCGGCCGGCCAACAACGGCGTACTGACTTGTGCTACAGAGCGACTATCCTGCATCTCCTCCGTACATCCTCACCTTCGCCTCGGCCGCCATTTGCACGCAATGGTGGAATCTGGTCCAGCAGGAATATACGTCGTCGTCGCGACCGAGCCCGCAGTATTTCGTGGTCAGGAGCGAAGACATGGAGCTCATAATGGAAGACCCCAGGTTTTCCGATATTCAGAACAAGTGGTTCTACACGTGCCAGGATAGCCCGACATGCCCGCCGATTGTCCTACCCCTACAACATGCGAACGGTGTTCCCGCCGTCGCGCCTCCGCACACATGCGAAGAGAAGGCGAGCACATCGGCTATCGACAGCCTGGCGGCGAGTCTGACCCAGCTGGCAAGTATAGTCGAGAGCAATGCCGAGCAAGTCCACGCGCTATCGGTCGCGCAATCGACGGGTCTACAAGCGATGCAAGAGATCAACGAGTCGAACAGTATCCAGATCAAGGCCATCTCCGAATCCCAAATCAAGCTTCAGGCGCTGGTCGATCAGAACGCGTCACACTACATTGCCCTTTCCAACACATCTTTCCAATCGCACGAGCAGAGCAGGTTGTCGCAAGAACAGACACGGAAATCTCAAGAGCAAACGCGCAAGTCTCAGGAGCAGACCAAGGACATCCTCAAGACGACCGTTTCTCAACTCCAGACTCTATCCAAGAACCAGATCGAGTTGTCACAGACCTGCCAGGGTATGATGCGCAGTATCGAGACGCTCGGCGACTCTGTCACGCAGTTCACTTCCAATGTCATTTCGGATACAGCAAGCAACCAGTCACTGTCCACTAGCTCCTTCAACGCTCTCGCGACCCGCATCAGCCCGCCACCTCGGAAGCTAAACAGGCGGGTGAAAGGCGTTTGGTACGAGTACGACAACGTGGGCTCGGGCTCACCCAGCGGCACCCCCAGGAAGAGAGTAGACTCGATCAATGTGGACACCCCACCGAAGAGCCCGGTTATCTACAAGCACGTTTGACGGTGGTACGGCTGGCTCCGAAGTGTTCGTTTGACACCCCCAACGCAAGAGGAGATTGACGAGGAAGCACGAAATGTACGACGACCTTTGCTTAATACTTAATCATCCTGGTGGATATCGTCGCTTAATGACTCCCTCTCTTACGGTGCTGGAAAGCTCCGTCTGGGCCAGCCGTTTGTGATTTGCATTACATTGGCGTTTGGAGCGAAGATTGTATGATAAGGAAGTGGGTTCTTGATGACAGCGAATCAGCTTTCTATTTCGGAGTATTTGTGTATCTTTTACGAAAAGTATGGGCAGCGCGTCTGGTGCATTTTGGTGCGCTGATTGTTTGTGTTTACGCGACGTCACCGCTAGTCGTGCCTTCCGCAGTCGGCTCTCAATATTCTAGCCGGCTTCACATCGAATCCGCGTTTTCACCGCTTACTGCTATTGCAATCTCTTGTCGTCCAAAAGTCTCTGCTCCTCTGCAAATTTCCCTGCCTTGACACAACCACAACCACTCCGCCTACTTCATCCTACAGAACCTACACCATCACCGAAAGCACATCACCTCCTTCACGATGAAGTTCCTCAACGCCGCTCTGCTACTTGCTCTGAGCATCTGCAACGTCACCAACACTGTTGCGGTGCCCACTGCATCCTCCGATGTTGCCATGTTGACCTCCGACGCCGCAGCGAGACAAGATCCACCTGCTCACGGCATGTGCTACCTCTACCTCAACATCGTCGAGAAGAAGCCCCAGAACCCGCAAGACATCGACACTACCGTCTGGGTTGCCCTTTCAGACGGCCAGAACAAGACGATCGAAGGCATGACGTACGTAAACCACTCTCACCATGACCGACCTGCCAGTCATGACAGAAGTACACACATTGACATCACGCAGTTGGGACGACGGTGAGCCTCTCAAAGGCATGCTCAACGGAAAGTCGATCGACGGCAAGCCACCGGGCCAAGCACTCAAGATCCACGGCCTCTTCAAGCCCACGGACACCTTCAGCCTCAGGTGGATCAACATGACTCCTGGTGCACACTGGGAGTGGTTCAAGTTCCAGTATACTGGCGGTATGGTCGGCACTATCGAGTTCGACGATAGCTTCAAGGGCTGGAAGGATGCTTCGTGCAACCGCACTGAGTGGGTCAACCAGGACCGGGATTATTGGGACAGGTTGTCGACCTGCTACTTCGAGTGCTAAGCATCGTCGGGAAAGATACAAGAAGGATTGATGGTTGGTGTGCGTGGCGTCTGGGGCGATGTATAGATCTATCTGCAGACAAGTACTTTCTCTGCACGTGATCTTCACGTTGCTATCTCGACAAGCTCATGGGTAACATAGAAAGAATCCATCGAATCTCTTTCGATAGCTCCAATATTTGGCATATCGTTGTGCCACACCGTGTTCTGACGTGCTACGAAGACTGAAACGACGTCCGACGTTCCGCCTCACCGCCCAATTTGGACACGGAGGATCCACTCCGCCATGTAGTAATATGCGCCCAATCTAAATTGAGTCACGTCCACGCCTTCTAGAATTAACATGGAATAATCCACCAAAAAGCAGCAGGCGATCGCTAAACAAGCATTCTACTAATCTACGGATACCGGGTCGAACATGGTTACACTGCAGAACTACATGCAGATAGTACTGAGAAAGGACTCGACTATTCCAGTATATAAACCACAACATCGAGCGACGGGAACACGGTCAACAAGATTAAACACAACCAGCTGCTATCCACTGCAGCTCGCTTAGTACTATCATCATGTTCATCTCTGCCATCTCGCTCCTCGGTTTCATCACCTCCGCATCGGCTCACGGCTACCTGAAGTCCATCTCGGTCAATGGCGGAGCCAACTACCTAGCCTGGCAAGTCGGCCAAGACGACTACCTCACTCCCGAACCTGTTCGCTACGCGCGTCGCATCAAAGACAACGGACCGGTTCCTGATTTTACGTCCAAAGACATTACGTGCAATGTGGGAGGTAACCTGCCAGCGAAAGGCGTTATACCGGTTGTGCCGGGGGATAAGGTGTATGTTGTTTCTTTCTCCTGCTCTCCTCCCTAGCATTCTGCGGGATGAAAAGCATCAACACACCATCTCCGACTTCGACACTCACGCTGACATCCACCCAGCAAACTCCAATGGGACCAATGGGGCTCCTCGCACTCCGGCCCAGTAATGAACTACCTCGCCTCCTGCGGCAGCAACTGCACAAACTTCAAAGGTGACACCGGAACCCCCTGGGTCAAATTCGACCAAATGGGCTACGACACCAGCAAATCCCCTCCCTGGGGCTCCGACTACCTCGCCAAGCAAGGCGCCAGCTGGACCGTTACCATACCCGCTGGCCTGAAGCCCGGTGAGTACCTGCTCAGGCACGAGATACTGGGGCTGCATGTTGCGGGGACGAGGATGGGGGCGCAGTTTTATCCGGCGTGTGTGCAGATAAAGGTGGGTGGGAGTGGGGAGAAGAGTCTGCCGGGCGGTGTGGGACTGCCCGGGGCGTATGATCCGGATGATAAGGAGGGGGTGCTTGTGCAGCTTTGGCAGGTGCAGGCGGGGCAGAGGGGGTATACGCCGCCGGGTGGGCCGGTGAAGACGATTTAGGTCGTGAGGGGTAGAGGGTGGGAGGATAGAACTGTGTGGTGTGCCATGGCTGTGAGGAGAGGATGTATATATTAGAGAATAGTAACTTTCATGTCCCCTTCCAAACCTTGCTCCAGCTCTGCCGCTCCTAAGAGCGGGCCGCCAGATCTACAGCCTCACGAACCACTTCTTCGAGTGTCACCTTGGGAAGCCCTAGCTTACCATTCCAGATCTCTTGTTCAGCCTCGAAATCGTAACCAACATCTACATCAGCCCCGAAACTGATTGCCAACAACCGAAACGTTGCATTCAAATCCCCTGCTTCGAATTTCTCTCGAAACTGCTTGATCTCTGTGCCGCTCTCCTTCCCCTCAACGTGGAACTTGGCCTTAGTCTCCCCTTCCAGTGCTTCGACAATCTGCCTGGTGCTGACCGTGAAGTCACATAAGAAGATCTGCTTGTTTGCGGTCAACTCAGGATAAACCAAGACCCTTGCAACTGCAAGGCTGGTGTTCTTACTACTCGTAGCGGCAAAGCGCCTATTCCCAGAATCGTACACCGTCGCCTGCCTCCCCTTCAGATCTATGCCGAGGAAGTTACCAGATTTTGATGGATCGAGTGCCCAGTCCAGCCAACTACCACAACAGATGCTGCTCCACATCATCTTTCCGTGGCTTTCGTCGCATGTCTTGATGAGGTACTCCAGCATTTCTCCCTTGAGGTCGTATGTCGGTACGAGGGCGCGAGCCCGGGGATCTAGATTGTTGGCGCCGAATTCGCTGGGGATGAAGCGTTTTACGCCTGCTGCAAGTGCGGCGTCGATGAGGCGGAATGCTAGACCATCTTTTCCGCCAGCGGTGATTGGGCTGGTGGATAACGCGACTACGACTGCATCTTGATCCTTGAAGGCTTCTGTGAGCTCCTCTGTCGTGAAGGCGTCCGAGATTTTGATGGTGGGGATGTGAGATGGGAACGAGGCTGATGAAGAGGCGCGGCTGACGATGGTTACGTTGAAGGAGGGTTCCGCGAGGAGCGCGTCAAGTATGGGTGCACCAACAGAACCGGATGCTCCTAGGATGATGACGTTCTTTATGAGGCTGGACATGATGACACCCTTCGTCGCGACTTATCTCTCGTGCTGAATGAGATGGAGTTTGGTTGATGATGCGTTGCTCATCAACGAGCGCCTGCTCTTATACTAAACCGTCCATCCACCGCATCGGTGCCCATGGTGCCATGCTCTATAATCGACCTGCGCAACTGGCGACACTTTGAGTGCCGCAAAGGCATCTGATGCATCGGCTGCCGCATGGCAATGATGTTCAATGAGTTACCGGTATGTTTCGGCACGCTCTCTGCGCGATGATAGGTTCTGTAGAGCGATTACATGAAGTTAATAAGCAGCACGTGACTGTGAGAGGCATCTGCGGCATCATGCAATGCGCAGTTCGGCGGTTGCATTTGCCAATGTATAGTAATCGGTTAGGATGGGTAAGCAACTGAGTCTTCACTGCAGCGATCTGTTGAGTTACTCAGCCTGATGCCGGTTGAGGCGATGTGGTGTGTGCCGCTATCGAAACGAGATAACCCAGTCCAGCATTGGTAGGATGTCGCATGCCTTCTGAATGTCAGAAACTGCACATGCATGCCGATCTAGTATCAGTAAGCGTATTCGCCAACTAGAGGGAGACAAGGCATCTGATGCGAACACGCGTTGGTGGGTGTGGGAGGTGAACAAGCCAAGTGCTAGCTGCAGCACTTTTCGTGACACGCGCTAAGATTGCGCGCCTCCATCTAGCAGCTTGCTCCTGCACACTCGACCACCTGCATCATCCAGTACAGTACTGCCGATGCTGCATTACTCCAATCATAGCATGTTGGCTTCACGAAGTCGCGCAGGAGCCAAAATCAGCTGCATGACTGATGTTTCCACCTCGGCTGCTGCCGCCTGCTCCTGATCCGGCGGTTCTTCTGCGCAGTACACCAAAGCCTTGCGCCACAGTCTTACGAGCAACTGTTACAGGAAAGATACCATGAGCAACCTACCTTTCACAGAAGGACGCCCATCAGCGCTTGACTCATTACTAACCACATACTTTGACGAGAATAGTGTGGAAATGAGGATAAAGAGGAAGACACTGGTGCACTGGTTGCGATTTGGACACAGTACACCACTTCTCCGCTTTCTACCATGACGGCAACATCCGAACATCTCGAAGCTTTTGCACCTTTGACATGGGCTACACCGTACCTGACATCTCCCAGCTGGATTGCATGTGACCGCCAGCGAGGCACCGAACCGGGTGAGGATACGGACCGATTTTGTCGCGACACAATGCGCGCGAACAACGGCGTGAGAAACTGGCTCGAGCTGTACGAGAAGCCGGCGCCGGGCGCCAAAGTCACCAAGTCGATATCTCTGATCAGGTATGGAACCGGCTTGAACGGCTTTCCCGGCATCTGCCACGGTGGCGCATTATTGACGCTCATGGACGAAGCAATGCTGCATATCCTGGTTGCCAATACTGTGCTTGAACATGGCCTTGGCTTTATGAAAGTAGGAGAAGACTATTGGAGACTCCAGCTTCATGATGGAAAGTCGGCACAAGAGGTGCTTAAGGGCCGATTAGCCACAGCCACCATGGACGTGAAGCTTCTGGCGCCGGTGTTATGCCCTGGTGTTGTCGGCATTGAAACGATTGTACTTGGGGACACAGGGAACAAAATGCGGATGAAAGCCACGATGAGGGATCGACAGGGCAAGCCGCTACTTACAGTCGAGGGGCTGTGGATCAAGATTCGCGGTGCTGCAAAACTATAACCACAACCACCGCCAGTGTGCGAAGCAAACCACGACAATCGCACACGCTTCTCAGTTCTCCGTCTCACTCTATATTTCCTATCGCAGGCTCGAGTAACCTGCCACCCAACGTCTATCTTCATCGCACGTGCGC
This sequence comes from Alternaria infectoria, assembly GCF_024043175.1. Taxonomy (NCBI): domain Eukaryota; kingdom Fungi; phylum Ascomycota; class Dothideomycetes; order Pleosporales; family Pleosporaceae; genus Alternaria; species Alternaria infectoria. The sequence continues at coordinate 402,716 of NW_026250693.1, read as the reverse complement.
AGGGATCCCGGATGATCTCGCATTGATCTCGGGCACGCTAACCCACCCGAGACCTGCGAGCTATTGGTCCTTCCTGCAACGGTAAACCTCCGAAATCAATGCCTGCAACAATATGTGCACTGCGCAGCATGTAAACACACATGCCATCCCTTTGGCCTACCATTCGTTATGACGTCTCAGGTAGCCTAACCTATCCCGCACCACACCTGCGAGTCAACATCAAGGTCGTTGTATACTTAAGAGCAAGCCTACATTGGTAGAAATTTGATCAGACTGCACGATCAAGTTGTCAAGTCCTCAACACAGTTCAAGATGCATTCCATTCTGGCTTCCGTCTACGCTCTCTCTTCCCTGCTTCCCCTCGCCATTGCCCAAACCTCCGGCACGTTCAACACCCTCACATTCAATGTCGCTGGTCTTCCTGCTGCCCTGAACGGTAACGATGTTCCCGGTGATAAGACAACAAACACTGCCCGTATTGGAAAGTTGTTCTCTCAATACGATATCGGTGTCATCAACGTTCAAGAGGACTTCAACTACCATGCCACACTATATGCCAACGACGATCACCCATATAGGACGCCTACCAGCGGAGGAGTGCCATTTGGCAGCGGCTTGAACACTTTGAGCAACTATCCTTACACTGGATTTCAGCGAGTCAAGTGGAACACGTGCAGTACTTTCGAGTAAGTCAAGCTCAAACGATGGCACAAACACATTGCATAGTACGACACTGACATAACACTCTGTCAACAGTAGTGCGGACTGCCTCACACCCAAGGGCTTCACTTTCATGCGTGTCAAGATTGCCGAAGGCGCAGTAGTCGACATGTACAACCTACACGCCGATGCCGGGTAAGTCACCCTACTTCCTTCAACCCTATGACAACCCACTAACCCTCCATAGCACCACAGCCGCCGACAACAAGGCCCGCGCAGCCAACCTGCGCCAAGTCTCCGACTACATCAAGGCCAACTCCGCCGGCAACGCCGTCGTCGTCTTCGGCGACTCAAACTCGCGTTACACACGCACCGACGACATCCCCGACGTTTTCAAGACCGAAAACGGCATGACGGATGTCTGGCTCGAGCTCGTCAAGAACGGTGTCCCACCTGCCAAGGGTGCCGACGCGCTTCTCTGCTCGAACCCCTCTACGACCAACGAGTGCGAGATCGTCGACAAGACCTGGTACCGCGGCTCTGACGCTGTAACGCTCAAGGCCACGAAGTTCGACTACGCAGGCCACATGTTCCTCCAGGAGAACGGCGACTTGTTGAGCGACCACAACGGTGTGCTCGTAGACTTTTCTTGGAGCCTGAATGCCCGCCGAAGCGTGTCTGATGTGTTTGGCGGTGAAGAAGGTACGTGGTACAATGATCTGAGTGCCATCGCCAGTCTCGCCAGCCCGAAGGTGTCTTCCATCACACTCCGTGGCAAGGAGCGCGTTGATGCTGTTTCCGTTAGCTTGGCTTCTGGACAGACGCTTTCGCATGGTGGGACTGGTGGCGAGGCGACTACGCTCACTTTGGCTGCGGATGAGACGCTGACTTCTGCGCAGCTGTGTCAGGGTCAGAAGAACGGTAAGACGAGGATCTTCTATGCGCTGTTTACGACTAGTGCTGGGAAGACGGTTTCTACTGGTGTCAAGACGGATGACTGTGTTACGAGGACTGCGGGGACTGGTCGTGGTATTGTTGGTTTCCTTGGTCGTTCGGGCGATGAGGTTGACCAGTTGGGATTCATCTACTCGAGCGCTTAAGAATGTTTGATGTACGTGGCCCTTAGTTGGATCAATGGAATGTCTCATGCCCCTACAATTAATTTCGATCAACAATAACTGAAAAGTTAAATGCCTGAGTGAGCATGTGTAGTTTGCTTTAGGAAGCGGGTAGATGCTGACTGCAAGCACATGTGAACTGCACTCGCGATGTCCATGTTGTTACATTGAGCTGTTCACGTATCCTACATATCGATAAAGCAAATCCGCCTCCCCAAAATAGTGTGTATCAAAGGAAATAACAAGAAAGAAACCGTAGCTGAGAACAAATCATCCTCTCATCCTCCCACTGGATTGCCAAGAAAAGAAACATGACGTCTTGCAGTCGTAGTCGACCACCCATCAAAGATCAAATGAGACCAGCTCTGAGATTACACCATGACAAAGACGTCCGTCTCTAAGCATAAACCCAGTACTGCGCCTCATAATCCACAGTAACCACCTGACCAGGTGTCATACCATCGCAAGTCGCTGGTGCCATTCCACCCACAGTGTTGAGCCGGTACACCATCTTGACACCACTAGTCGAAGCTGTTTGCGCTTCGAGCCTGAGCCACTTCACATCCTTAGTCGCATCGGGCGCAGGCGTATCGTCGACTTTCTTAGCCACCGTGTTGCCAAGACCAAGGATGTCGAAGTCGGGAGTAGTAGTGTCGAGGAAGAAGTGCGTGCCGATGGATGCGGATTCTTGGACGCGGCCTAGAGATGCAGTGCCAGCGGTAGGGTTGGATGAGATTTCGCAGGAGGCGTTGAAGAGTTGGGCTAGAGCGCCAATTGCGGCTGGTGTGGCTGTCGCGTTGCTGCATGTGTAGTTTTGTGTGCCCATGCCGAGCGCGACAAGAACGAGGGACATGTCGGCTGTTGGTGGTGGGAGCGCAGAGGCGGGCTGCTGGATGCCGCTGAGGTCGCAAGATGGTGCTTCAGGTTGCGCGGGGTCTGCAGGCGCGGTAGTGTTGGCGGTATCGTCGCAACCTTGACGAGGATAGATTTGTGGGAGGCGCGAAGGCGCAGTCATGGCCATTGGGATGAGCGCAAAGGCCGTGAGAAAGAGTGAGGCGTGCATAGTGACGGTTTTCGGTAAAGAGTGCTTTTGAAAATCGAAAGACTTTTGTGTATCCTGAAGATATGGATAAGAAAGAAGGTGTTGGTGGAATTAACGAGTATGCGAACGAAGGTAGAGCTACCAGAGCCCGAAGAAACGAATGAAGAACGAGATGAGGAGGCTGAAAGGCTGAAAGCTGGATAATTGCGCTTGCTCTGGTTCAACCTAGATGAAGACGTCAGACGACTTATATAAAGTTCTGTCATCCCTTCGTCGGACCTTCTCAGGTAGCTTCTACATGGATTTAGATTGCAAATGCGGGTGATAACATGTCAAAACGTTTGACATGATCCTTAGGTCGATGTTGGTGTTTCGACAGGATCAAGATACGTTGGTACATGGATTAACGGTTGAAGTGCCGTGGTGTCGGGCGAGAGCGCGGTTTCGCGTAGGAGAATCTGTCGCGAGTCAGTGTGGCCAACGGTCTTCTGAAACGAGGCTTCCCAGCCTTGCGGTAGAAGAGCGTTGACGACGTTTGCAAAGACAAACAACCCGTGGGTCCTTCGATGCTGGCCAAGCTGCTAAGAGATTTTGAAGATCATAACAGGTCGTCAATATAACCTGCAAAGTTCAATGGCGCGCTGCGAAGTCTGTGTTGTAAGATTCGTCGTGCGCGCCACGATGCGCCGTCGTCGAACCTAAGGCGACAGGAGCCCTAGCTTTCTTAGGAAGGAAGCCACTTCAGAAGAGCCGCAATCTCACCCTGTCTGCGGCGTAGCTACAGGGAAATCTCATCAAGGACAGAAGTTCCATGTGACTAGTAGACAGTGTTGCTGAAACTGGTACCTGGGTACCTGCAGAACCTGCCACAGAACCTGAAACGTGGGGGATGAGCTGACGGCCCGAAATGGGGCAGGAAACATATCGTGTGCAGTTCGTCCGCTATCACGCTGAAACAACCGCGACCGCTACCCAACTACGCCGCAGTCGTTGAGATGTCTCGCGATGCTTTTGCCGCGTGTTGGTCTTCACGTGGGCCGCTCGCCGCCTGCAGGCAGGATGTCATCACCCGTTTCCCCAGACGTCGAACGTAACAGAAACCTTACCTGCGTAGAAGTGAGGAGTCGGTCCGCATTAGTGCAAGGCCAGCAGAAGGCCAGCCTGCACCTCCAGGTTCGAGACCGTGCGGTGGCTTGCCCTAGGTTTCCAAGGTCAGCACTTGTGGCAAAACGCGAGTAGGCAGGAAGCGTGTTCGTCCGTGTTGAATACGGTCGATGTAGAAGACCGCGAGCATCGCTCCGGCGACAGTGCTGTATCTAAGATCACCGGCGCTGCTGGAGATTCGGAGAGTCGCGTCGTGATGATCCGAGTGAGACGGCCATATCGTCGGCCCTGAGTTCGTCGAATCGGATCGAGCTAGCGTCATTGCTCTTTCCGCAGCTCCGCCTCAGCCTACACGTGTGTGCACTACGCAACGCCCTCATGTAGAACCTCTTTAGAAATACGCTGCCTCGGTTCTTTGGGTATGCGATAGTAATCACCCCACGACACACCATGGAACGAAGAGTGAGCCTCAAAGACCTCATTCGTAATGCCGGCGTCATCCCCGTCGAACAGCGCCAAGCAGTCCTCCCGGCCCCAACACAGCCGGCCATCTCAGTCAGCGACGAGGACATCTCGCAGGCGCGAAACATCCTGCTTGAACGGAGGACCAAAAATCCCGAAAGCAAGAATGTGTTGAAGAGCATCTTCAAAAGCTCGAAAGAGAAGGACAAGGGACAGGATGGGGCGCAATTCTCGCAGGAGGAGCTCGACCAAGCCTTGTCCGCTGTCATCCGCAGTCCCACGACTGGACCCGGCCTAATTCAAGCCTTCCTCACTCTGGGCGCGAAAGTGAATATCATCGAGACGATTGACAAGAAGCGAAGATCGAGTAATCAGGCCAACACAGCATTGCGCCGCCGTAGCACGGTGTTGCAGCAGGCCGCAAGCCTGAGGAAAGCCGATGGTGTCAACATCCTCGCCGCCTCTGGCGCGGACCAACAGACCTTGGACGAAGGACTGAAAGCTGCTCTGGCTGCCGGTGATCAAGAAAGTATAGGCCTCTTACTGCGTCACGGAGCAGACCTGAACAACTTCCCCAATGCTTTGGCCAATGCAGTCCGATCGAACGACCTGAACTTTGTCAAGCTTCTGTTGCGAGCACCAAAGCCACTGCGTGCTCAGATTATTAATTCTTGCTTACCTGCAGCGGTCCAGCAAGGCTCGGATGCTGTCATATCTCTGCTGATAGCATACGGCGCTGACCCGAATTTCGACTCCGCAAGCGCTCTCAACATGGCGATTGGAAGACAGGCCTACAAGCTGGCCATCGCTTTGGTCGCTGGCCCGATCCGTCTTAACGAACCGAACCTGCAACATGCGCTCGACACTACCATGAGGCTACCAACGCGGCAAGCGACGCTGCAGTTCCTACAGCTCTTGTTCTGCTGTGGGCTACCTCCCGATAGTCGTGGTCTACCGGACTTCCTCATCTGTCTGGCAAGAGGCAACGACACTGCTGGCGCGAAGATGATGGTCAGCTATGGTGTACCGACCACGGCTGATGATGCAGAGTGTCTGAGAGAGGCCATCGAAAACTCAAACTGGGGCTTAGTGGATGCCATCCTCCAGACGTCCATCGCCCCTCAGCATGCGACATCGGCGCTGGCTGTTTTACCGACCAACACCCCACAGCCAGATAGACTTCGCGTAGTCGACGCTTTGCTAAAGAAAGGCGCATCAGGTCCGCCTCTTGGTCGATTGCTCACGCAAGCCACCAAGGAGAAAGACACTCAGTTGATCGACCTCCTTCTTGGTGCTGGCGCACCTGTCGACTCGGGCGACAACGGCGCACTTCATTTTGCAGTGGTCAATCGAGACCTTCGAACCCTAAAATCTATTCTCAACGCTCGCCCCGCACCAGAGACCCTAGCGAACGTGTTTCCGCTCATCTTCCGTACTGATGGGATCTCGGTATCGGAGCGACGTGAAATTGCGCGGCTATTACTAGAGCACGGTGCAAGTGGTCCTGGTGTTGATCAAGCTCTAGTCAATGCAATTGCGGACACGTCGGCTGGGCGGGATGGGGCCCTGATAACAGACCTCGTTCGCAAAGGTGCAAATGTTGACGAAAGAGCCTTGTCGCTCGCAGTGACACAAGTCGACATCTCTCTTCTGCGTCTACTCTGCAACACTAGACCCAACTCCTCAGCGACGTCGGCAGCCCTACCTCTAGCATTTGATTCACGAGCGGGCAGACACTCAAAAACACTCGAGATCATTGACTTGCTTCTGAACCATGGAATTGAAGAAGTGCCAGCCAGTCAGACCTTACAGATTGCCATCAATGGCGGCCCCGACAACATTGATATCATCGAGCGGCTGCTCACTGCCAGCCCTAGACTGCTAAGCACCGCGTTCAAGTACACGACAGCGATTGAAGATCCTCACATGAAGGCACCAATACTGAATGCTTTACTGAAGCTAGGAGTACCACAAGACGCTCTGGACCAAGCCCTTGCCGCGGAGACACGACAGGCCGTTGCCACAAATGACACAACCAGTACCAGGTTGCTGTTGGGACAAGGAGCATCTGTGAGTCACAACGATGGCGAAGCGTTGAGTGTTGCGGTAGCTTCAGGAAACAGCTCGCTAATGGCATTAATACTCAGTGGACGTCACCAACCATCACGATCTAACGTCACGAGGTCGTTCCGTACACTGTTCACCGACGAGAAGTTGATGCTGGAAGGAAAGAAAGAGAGCATTGGTGAAATGGCACAAGAACTACTGGCCCGTGGAGTGGAACAGTCTGCCATCGATGCAGCTCTGCGACTAGTCCTCAGCAACGAGCATAGTAAGTATACGGAGCCATGGATTGATCTGTTGCTTCAATATCACGCGGATGTCAATACGGCGGATGGGGCATGCTTCGTCTTCGCAGCACAAAAGCACAGTCACACCATCTTTGAGAAGCTCATGCGTCACAACCCCAAGTTCAACGTCGTCGTTCCAGCGTTATTGAGTTCCAAGCTCCAAGACGAAGTAGTCGTTGCCGCAATACAGTCATGCCTCGATCACGGTTGCATACTTGAACAGCTCGGTGTCGGCTATAATAAGCCACCGATACTCATCACCACCATGACTGTGTACCCACGCAATAGCGCGCTCATTACGCTACTCTTGAAGCACGGCTTGAATCCGGAAACAACCATCCCCACGGTTCTCCATTCGTCCTGCGGACCCGAAACTGTGCCCGCACTGCTTTGGGCATTAGCTCAACCACAAAAGCGCATTTCGGACGCCGTTATCTCCGCCCTTTTGGAAGCTGGAGCATCCGTTGACCGACTTTCTGCCGCTTCGGAGACTACGGCACTTATGCTCGCCGCTCGTGAGGGGCGTCATGAGATAGTGAATGCACTAGTCGTGCGGGGTTCGGATGCGGATCTTCGGGATGTCTGGAACAAATCCGCACTCTTCTACGCTAGCAGCAGTTGGTCTGGGGAAGCCACAGTGAAGATACTAGCGCCATGCTCGCTAGCAAATGATGGTGCACTACATGAGTCAGCCAGGGAACTCAACGTCGAGGTCACGAAGGCCTTGTTGGAGCATGCTCACGATCCAAACTACCCATCCCGTCTCCATGGCGGTAGGAATGTCCTTGGGGAGATATGTCTGAATGCGAGAGTCTCGACATCCGCGCATCGCTCGAAGCTTCGCCAGCTACTGCGTCTTCTCCTATCCAAGCGCGTAAACCCCAAATTCCGCGCTCGCAACGAGAAATCTAGTGTCATCCTCGCACTCGACAATGCCTACAGCGCCCTTCCCATCACAGAGGCTCTGCTAGAGACGGAGATATGGCAAGACCTCAACGATGAAGCACACGTCTACTGCGACGCAGCCTCCGGCCTCCATTACTCACCCTACTCCTACGTCGAGCTAATCGCTACACCCGCCCGCGCTCCCGTCAGAAAGGCCCTACTCGATCTACTGCGCGACAAGGCCTGTGTTCCAGTCTACTATTCCTCGTCGGCACTCCAACCCGTTGGAGCAACAGGCATCCCACCCGCGATTGCCAAACTCGTAGATAAGCAAAAGGAACACGAGCTCTCCATCCGCCACGAAAAGGAGAAGTTCGAGCACACTCGCACGATCGAAGAAACAAGCCACAAAGACATCCTCCGACGAAAGCGCGAGAGCCAAACCGTCGAACTAGAACTCCAAACCAAAGCAACACAACACTACACCGCCCTGGAGCAGCAGAAACACGAGTTCGAAGTTCACCGCGTAAAGGAGGCGGAGCGTATGAAGCGGTCTGAACGAGTGGCTTGGCACAACTTGGTACAAGAGCAAGAGCGCGATGCCGCTGCTGCACGAGCGGCTGCGGAGGAAAGGAAGCTCAGGGAGGCTATGGCGGCTGAGAGCAAGATGATTGAGCAGCGGAAACAGGAGTTGGAGCATAGGGCTGGGGTGGAGAGGCGGATGTTGAAGGAGAAGGAGGAGCATTATGAGAGGAATGTTAAGAGGCAGAAGGAGGTTAGACAGATTGAGGGTGGGCCGCCGCAGTGGGGGACTGTGGATTAGTGGTTTGACGGAGGGGTAGTGGGATGATATTACGAGTTTCTTTTTGGGTTGGCGCAATGGTGTGGGTTGGGGGACCGGTCTACAGCGCACTTGAAAGCATTGAATTATCATGGCTTGAACTTCGCATTGTGATGTGCTCTTTTAGTCGTGGACATTTGCAGACTTCGAGGTTTCGTCGCTTCCGCTGGCGCCTGCCTCCAATGTGACCTCGTCATTGCGCATCCTCGGCAACGCACTCACTTTCACCTCGCTCCTTCCTCAACAAAAAGACTTTCCCACGTGCGCGCTCGCTCACCTCACCAGCACCCCGTCTCTGGTTCTGATTCCTTCACACCACCTCAATCCTCTGCCACAACGGCGCCTCTACGACTATGGATCCGCATCAGCAGCACGGGGTACGAATCAAGGAAGAGCATGATGAGCTCGGAATTTGGGTACCAGTGAAGCAAGAGTGCTTTTCCGAGGAGCGCCTCCCCGCTGTCGTCCCCAAAGTCGAGCCTATCGATGATGTAAGTACGCCTGCTTCCACAAAGAGCTCGTGACATCAACACAATACTATATCTGATAGCATGCGCTAACCCTACATCATCAGGACGACATGATCTCCACCCAGCGAAAGAACAACAGGAAAGCCAATCGAGTTAGACAGACAACGAAGGATAAAAACCGCATCAAACGTCTCGAGACGGAGCTCAGACAGGCTCACGACGATTTCTCAGCGCAGCGAATGAAAGACATTGAGAGAAACCTCATCTTCACCCAAGCGGCTATCACCACTCCAAAGAAGCCTGGCACTATCAAGCACCTGTTGCTTGAGAATCTTCAACTGCAGAAGAGACTTGAGGAGACGCAGCAAGAGGTCGAAACCACAAAGCGCAACGCTGAAGCGTACAACAACAGCGTCGAGCACAAGAAAGACGTGGAAGACCAGGAAGTGATAAGGCAACTATGGGACAACGTTGCAGCTGAACAGGCTCGTAATAGAGAGTTGAAGCTCAACCTAGAGCATCAGGGTAAGAAGCTGAAAGCGGAAGGAAGGAAAAGGAGGAAGGCTGAAGAGCGGTTGCGCGAGGTTGCGGATCGGTTATACCGCTTTACTGGTTTCGAGGAATATCCGTCTGAGGAGAGTGAAGAGGAGCTTGAGGAAGGAGAGATACTCGAGGACGAAGAGATCATGGAACAAGTGTTCATCAAGGATGAAGAGTTGATGGAGGATGACTGATAGCGAGCAACGCAAGACATATGCGAAAAGCTGCACAATGAGGCGAAGCTCTTATACAGAAGTTATCATAGCTTGAACGTTGCATTAGGCTATACTATTCTAGTCACCCGCGATGTGTCTGATCGTTTGCGCACCTCCTTGGCGGCGCACTCACCTTCACTTCGCTCTTTCCTCGTTCGTGAACTTCGCCACGTGCACGTTTGCTACCTAGGTAACCTTACAACACCCCGCTTATACAATCTGAACTTCTCCACACCACTTCAGCCCTAACTCGCAACGGCGACCCAGCTATCATGGAACAGTATCAGCAGTACGTAACACAAGTCAAGGATGAGGAGGAAGATGACGAGCTCGATAACTGGATACCGCTAAAGCAGGAGCAAGACCTCGACGAGCGCGTTCCCGCTGTCGTACCCAAAGCCGGATCATCTGGCGAGGTGAGTGCGCTCAGTCTACGGACAAGCTCACCGAATGGCGCACTGTCGTCTCTCAATGCACATACTAACTACAACATCAACAGGGCACTCTTACTTCCTATAGACGAGAGAATAAACGCGATCGATTTCGAGAGATCCACCGTTCCACCGGTAAACGAGGACGCAGACAAAGAGACCCCCAGCGACTACCAAAGAGAGTGTACCTAGCAGAGAAAAAACGAAAAGTCGAAGCCATGAGCCACCAGCCCGGCATCGTTGATACACGGAACTCTCGAATCAACCAGGAGCTCGATGACACCCGCAAGATGATAGAAGACCTCAAAGCGCGCCAAAGAGTGGGTGCACCGAATACACAAACCTCGCCACCTCATCAAGAACCCGAGCCAAGCGTTATGACCAAGGAAACACGTAACATAGCAGCCATAAGAGCGGATATAGCACGGCTGGAGCAGGAACTAAAAGAAGCGTGTCGGGAGGGCGAGAACGCCATACGCGATACCCGCGCCGCCGATAACAACGACGGCGATGTTGAGGCTCTGGAGAAAGAGCTTGCGAGGGAGCAAGGGAAGGATAGGGCGATGTTTAGGAGGATGCAGAAAGCGCTCAAGAAGGAGCAGGAAAAGAGTGAAGAAGTGCATAGTGACTCACATCAGGTCAACGAGCAGGAGGTCGGCATGACAGGCTGGTCGGGACTTCGTGATCTACCGATTAGACAACTCATCAAGGTTGAAGACGAAGATATGGAGTTTGAGAACGAGGAATAGCACGGAGGGTGTGAGGAATGACGAGGAAAGCGTGTGTGTCTGTCGATGATACTCATTGCGAAGCTTGGAGAAGGACTGCGAGGGTGCACGTGCCAGCAAAGAACAACCATCGTGAGAGAGATGTATGCGAACTCTGAATGTATTGTGATAGTCAGGGTGAGATGATGACGAGACACATCGTAGCATGAACACATGTAGTAGCCATGATGTAGCATGCTGATAATGGTGATACATCTGACTAAACATCGTATGTGATTTCATCCCCTTCCCCTTTCATATGCAATGTCACACTTCCAAAGTTGAGAAGCAACATAACATTCATTCGTTCTCTGAACCATCATCGGGTATAAACTCCACTTCCCTCCCACTCCACATATCCACATAACATTCATATACAATACCACCCCATCACCTCCATCACACCCCATCACTGCACCTCAAAAACCCCACTAACCCCCTCAAACTCCTCAACCGCTCCCCCAACTTTCTTAGCATCCCCATAATACCTAATCCTGTACCTCCCCTTCTCCACCCCCATAACCGCCGTATCCCAACTAATCGTCACATCACTCGTGCCCGTAAGCCCATTCACCCTCTTCCACTGATAGACGACCTCCCAATCCTCGTCGTTCTTAACCTGCGTCCACGTCCCACCACCATCACCATCACTATCACTGCTCTGTTTCTCTATAGCAGCAAACGTGCCTTCAAGACGGAGATTGTTACGCGGATTCGCGCCGACGAACGTCGCGGAGACGGTGGCGCCGCGGGCGTATGTGGGCAGGACGTCTTTTGTGACTTGGCCGAAGGAGCGGCCGAAGCCGGGGCCGTCGTAGACGACGCCGGTGATGAGGGAGATGGATTTGTCGCGGTTGTCCGGGGGCGAGGGGCCGGGCGGAGGGGGTTGGAGGGAGGAGTCGGATAGGTAGGGGAGGTAGGTTAGTGTGGCGTTGATGTAGGCGTTTAGGGTGTGGGGCCCGTAGAGAGTGGATGCGCCTTCGTAGCGCTGGATGCCGTATTCTTCTTCCGTGGCGATGTAGTGCGTGTAGCTGTTTGCTGGGCCGCCTAGGACCACAATGGGCGAGGTGGCGATGTCGGAGGAGACGACGGCGTTGTGGACGGCTTCGCGCCAGCGGCGGCCGGACATGGTTGTTGCTTCGCCGGGGGAGACGATGATGACGAGCTGGCCGACACGCAGGACTTGGATGTCGACGATGTTTGGGGACCAGGGGTATGGTACGTTGGCTTGGCCGACGTTCAGTAAGACGGGCTTGGGGTACTGGCACTCCTTTTGCTCTTTGCTTGGTGGTGCGATGGCGCTGCCGACGAGGTTCCAGAAGGGATTTGAGGGCGCACCGGGGTCGTTCTGGACAAAGTCAAATGCGCCGGGGCCGTCTGATGTGCCGGCTGCGAAGGAGTTACCCATGGCTGCGGGACATGTATGGACGACGGATCCATTCCCAAGGGTGAAAGTGAAGTTGGAGAAGTCGACATAGGTGTGGAACGAGCGGACTTTGCCGGAGATGGGCGTGAAGGCATTGAAGTCGTAGATGCTCCTCGCACCCTCGGCCTGGCGCCTGCCGATCTCGTAGCAGGACTTGTGGCCTCCGTCGTCCAGACCGAAGAAGGGTCCACGGCCATGGCAGTCCTGGCTCTTTCCTCCGCAGGTGCTGTCGTTGAGTCGGCACTGCTGACCTGACCCGTCTTCGCAATAGGCGCCGAGTACGTTGGGGGTCGTGTCACCGACGTTGGCTTGCGAGAAGCCTGCCACAAAGCCCTCGGCAGCATTTGAGTCGGCCGCATTAGCCTCCATGTCCTTCTCCAGCAAGTATGCGGCCACGCCCTTGTTGTCTCCAGCAATGAGCGTCTGATTTCCTAGCATACTGGTGCCATGGACAGGGAACCAATTCAAGATGCCAATGCTCTTTCCATCACTGGCTCTCGTGAACTTCAGAAGTGTCATAGTCTTGTCGACATTGTCTGTGTAGCGATCGCGTTCTGCTTGGGGGTTGGCGAGGTAGGCGAACAGACTGCGGTTGATGTTCGCATCAGCAATCTTCGCACTGCCAGCGCTAACAGTTCCCAGGGTGAGTCCTTCATGCGCCCTCTTGATAGACAAAAGTGTTCCGTCCACGATCGCACGATAGCTCTGCTTGTCGAAACCCTGACTTGTGATCTGCGGGAGGAGGTAGTTCAACCAGGCTCCCGGTCCGGCATGGCTGTGCGTGCCAGTCACGGCGACATTGTTCTTCCCGTATACAGCGTATTCGGAGCCCATGGCCTGAAGCCCTTCCAAGATGCCATTTCGGATGGCAGTGTCTCCAGACTGTGTGTCGAGGACGAGGTACACGAAGCGTTCGCTGGCTTCGTCCGGGTTGCCGACGATGAAGGCGCGGGAGTAGAGGCGTTGGCGGAGTCCAGATCCGATTTGCGACGAGTTGGCGTAGCCCATCATGTTAAGCTCGACGACGGGACTGTGGCGACGTTAGTACAGTCGCATCTTGTATTCTCGCCACCCACCCAGTGATATCCGCCTTGCCAACGCCGATAAGGTACGAAGAAGCATCGCCAGCCTGCCCTCCATCCTGCTTCTCACTGTTGAAGACATCCTGCTGGGCTCCAGTGTACGTCTGATCGAGGCGCGCATGCCAGAAGTCGACGACGGGGAATCCGAGGTTGATAACGAGCTGGGCGATGATCAACGAGGCAACCAGGGCCGCACCCAGTGCGACTGCGATGTGTGAGCGCGCCATGGCCGCGAAGAGATGTCTGGGCGGAAGTGTGCGGAAAGAAGGTGGAAGCCGTTGGACGGGGCGCGGCGAGGTTCTTGTACGCTACTGCTGGCACCGGAAGCTACGCGTGCCAGACGTGTAGGTGTATAGGGTTGCACATGGGCGTACAGTCGATTGGCAAGGAAGATAGATAGACAGGGAGACAAAGTATCGCCGCTGGCCACACAGCAGCGCGAAGCTTGACAGTCGCGCCTGGCACCTGCATTGCATGACGTTGCGGGGTTCCTCGCCGTCTGGTTGGCGGGGAGCCCGGACGCGATCAGTGCCTAAATCTACCCGTGCAGGCCTGCTTCTCTAGTTTCGCGACACCCTTCCACTTCACCTGCGCATCCAATACACCATCTGCCATCCACCTCGCCCTTATCCCGGCCCGCTGCACGTCGCTTGCCCGCCATGCCCCTCATCCAGGAATCCTACGACCATCTCCCTTGTACGTCCAATTTGCTCCTGCCCCAACACAGCAACCATGTCCGATGCGCCCAGTCACGCGCGACATCTGGACTGATAACCCCCGTATTGCCTCGCTAACCACTTGTAGACGTCGATACGGAGCTCTCAGCTGCGAGCCTGGTCGCAGCCAGACACGCTATCAACGCCGATATCAGAGCCGCGGGCGTAGACACCACAGACATGCATCCGGCGCTTATACCAGCAGCCACGAAATACACACCCACCTTTTCCGATTTCATCACGCGCGAGCATGCGCGCCTCGACGACCATCCTACGTCGAAGCTGTCGGGCGTCGATTTGAAGCGCTATGAGGATCTCGATGCGCCCGAGAGCACGACGCCGACGAGCGACGAGGAGAGGCCGGAGTTGTTGGAGCGCTGGAACAAGGCGCTGAAGCAGGCGTACACGAGCTCGGAGTATGTGCAGGGACGGCTGACGCAGTTGGGGCTGTTGGAGAAATTCGGGAAGAATGCGTGGTTGGTGGGGAACTCGCAGCTGGAGGATATACTCAAGGGCGTCGAGGCCGAGCTGGCGGGTTTGGGCAAGCAGCAAGAAGAGGTGGAGATGGCGAGGAGGGCGCAGCAGGATAGCGCGGGTGCTGAGCTCAAGACGCTCGAGGAGACGTGGAAGAAGGGTGTAGGAAGAGTGCTGGAGACTGAAGTCGCGGCTGAAGGGTTGAAGTTGCAGATTTTGGAGAAGAGGAGGGCAGGCGCGGTTTGAAAATCTCGTCACCTTTGAGTGAAGAGCATAGTTGCATGATACCCAATACACACATCACAAAGAATTACTACACACGCAATATGATTTACGACGAACAGGTCGCAATCAGTGATCATTACTAGGAACTATACAGCTAAAGTAGCAGGGGTACTCATTTATAGAATTGAAAATACACGCCTCATTCGCCATCGCTGCTCTGCTCATCCGCAAAAACAAGTCAAGGAAAAAACGTTTCATCCCTTTTTGGGTATCGAACTCCATCCTCATTAGCTGAAATGAAAGAAGACCATCCACTAGTACACAATACGTTCGTCGAAGACGGGTGCCTCGCGAGAATGGCCATCCTCAACACCCTTCCAGTACACCTTGCCCTTCTCGTTGAAGGTAGCCTGCTCGTCCGTGATGACGAGTCCAGGGACGGTCTTCTGCGTGTCCCTCATCTCGCGCGTGCTGATGCCCATGTCGTCCTTTACGATCCAGATTACGGGTGTGGGGCTGGTGACGGAGGGGTTGAAGAAGGCGCGCTTCTGGATCTCCATGGGCAGCGGCTCTTGCGGGTGGTGGTAGAACTGGTCGAGGGACGCGGAGAGGTTGTGGATCGAGTTCTTCTCGGGGTTGAACATCTTGGCTAGGAAGCCGGGCATGCGGGTGGCCTTGGGGGCGTAGCTGGGGGTGGCATCGGTGGTGTGGACCTTCTCGCCGTTCTGGGTGTGCATGCCGTCCTCGTGGTGGCCGTTGGTGACGCTGCCGTGGGCAGGGGATGGGTCGGTGTAGGCCAGGCGAGCTTCCTCGTGCTTAAGAGCGAATTTCAGAGTGAACTGGAAGACGATGGTGAGGAAGAGGAGCAGGCACATGATGGCCAAGGGACCGACGGCCTGGATATTCTTGGCCGTGGCAATAGCGAACAGACCAATCAGGCAGATCTCAGATAGGTAGATACCGGTCATGAGCTGGCGAAGTGCCTTCTGGTAGGCTTCACCCTTCGTGTCCAGGTTGGTCTCGTACACGTAAAGGAAGTTGTACCTGAAGGCAACGTAGATGAGCGAAAAGCCAATGGTAGCGAAACCGAGGATAAGAGGTGCAATGCCAGAGTAGGTGATACCAATGACAGCCAAGTTGACCCACTTTGGGTACTCAGATCCCCACGATGGAGCCGAGAGCTTAGTAAGCTTGTCGAAGATCTTGCGAGGTGTCTTGCCAGGCAGAATGCGACCCAGGAGCACAACCACGACGAAACCTCCGATGTTGAGCAGAGTACCGGCAGCCGATGAAAGACCCAACAGGATGAAGTAACTGATGTAGAAGTTGGAGGCTTTGGGCAGGCTTGTAGAGAGCAGAGTGAGCACGCTGCCGGGGTTGTCGATGATCTGGTTGATGGCGGATGTGATGGCGCTGGACAGGGTTGCCACAAGGAATACCTGGACGACCTGGAAGGCGAAGTACCAGTTCTGGGTCTTGAGCTCGATCTGACTCCATGTAACGTATCCAGCCAACTTCGCCATCAAGCGACAGACGATCGGCACAAGGGCCATGAGCACGGCAAGCATGACAGCCGGCAGGAGACCGGTAACAACACCCAGGATAACCTGAGGGATGTCCAGAATCCACTCGAGCCAGGAGAAACGGTCAGCCAGGTAGTTGATGTTGGAGATGAGACCGACAAAGGCAACTGGATACGTTAGCTGAGTTCTGTAAATGTGCATAATGGGTCTTACCGGGAATTGCAAAGAAGATGATCATGACAGAGATGAAGGCGGTAGCGACTGCCCAGCGGGCAAGGTGCTCCATGGGCTTGATCTTGAGATTGCCCCAAACGACCTCCTGAGGCACGATACCAAGTTGGCGTGCCTTGAGCTTCTTGTCAGGTCGGGTCTTGCTGCTTTGCATCATCTGCCAGGCGTCCTGCGCATGCCTCTGGGTATCAAACTCGAGGAAGACGGCTCCGACCAATTCACCTTGGCCGTTCCAGTGCTTGTCTTGCTCTTGGGTGATCTTGGGCATGAGCTCAGCAAGGTGAGATCGTCCGTACTCGATAGTGTCAACCTTCTTGCCGATCAGGAACTTGAGCTTGTGGGTGGGTCGCTTCTTGGGGTCAATCCACTTGGTGCCGTCAGATACGTCGCTGGCGACGAAGTGCTTCTTGCCCTTCTCTGCCTTGATGCGGTTCATGTTGGCTTCACGTAGGAGCTGATTCTCGCCATCCTCCAACTTCATGGCAGTCTTGTCACGATCCTCAACCAAGTCGTCCAACTCCTTCGTGTTTGAAGCGACCCAGGCATGCTTGACACCGGGGAACATCTCGAAGAGGGCAGACTGTGACATGGTCGTTGGGACGTTGGTGAACAGAATGGTACGCGAAGACAGGCGACTGGCTCCCCATGGCGAACGACGGTACGCTTGGCGGAGGTTGACGACGTAGAAGGACTCGCGGGCAATGATGCACATGACCATGCTGAGGAAGATGAAGGAGATTCCGGCGTGGGCATAGTAGCGGTTGACATTCTTGCCTTCGGGTTTGACGTTACTCATGGAGAGGAGATCGAGCTGCTCCTGGCCTGCCCCTCCCGTTGCATTGACGGGGAAGAGGACGGGCCATGTGACAAGACATCCCAGGAAACAGGTGACGATGAGGACCTTGAAGAAGCGCACGAACAGGTAGCCGTCAATGGACTGGTGGTCGAGAATGTACTCGTCCTTGAGGTTCTTGAAGTCCTTTATCCATCCTAAGAAGCCTCCGCTCGGCGCGGGCGTCTGTCGTTGCTGCCCCAGATGGTTGAGATAGGTTCTCGGCGCATAGACTCGGCGGAAGTATTTGCGCGCGATAAGGAAAGCGACGACGAAGGCGAGCGCAAGAATAGCAGTCGGCACCAGGGTGGAGACCAAACTGGAAAGGGAGTTGGAGGATTCTTGCTGGGCTTTGCCAACTTCACCACCCTTTGTTATGGTTAGCGCACGTTCATGCTGGTGCTGTCGCGATAGCGAGGGGACTCACGGTGGACGACATGCTGGGCAACGAGGCAGTCGCGTGCCCGTGGGGTGGGAGTGAAGGAGTCGCGAAGGGAAGATGCTTCTTAGGAAATGAGGAGGCTCTAGGACTGCATACAAATAAACAGGACTGCGGGCGCTATACAAGGAGTCCACCAGCCTCTAGTGTGACGTCGTGGTCCAAGCACACTCCACAAATCGGTCCTATCGCGCGACTCGAGCCAGCCCGCTAACGCCTTCAGCTTAGCGGAGCGCATCCAGCTTCTGGACCCTGACACTTCACTGCGGGCTGCATCACCAGCCTCAATTGCGGATGGCTTTTCGCTGCGTGGCGGTGATGCAGCTCGGCGTGGCCGTGAGGTGAGGTGAGACTTTTCACCCACCCATGTCCGGCTCGAAACGCGTCTTTCATGTGAAGGATGCGCGACAAGGGCCCAAGGAAATTACCGAGCTGGCGGAAAAGCAACCTTGTGATTCGCGACATGCGGCGCAAATCCAGTTGAGAGAGCATTGCCAAGCTCCCAGCCTCGCTAGCGATCGTCCTGGATGCGGTACGACAATTACGTCAATCGAGCGTTGTCCGCTGCCGGGCTACCCCTTCTCCTGTCAGGTGTCACTAGACGCCGCCTTGGTTGAAAGCGACCGACAATACAGTGATACAGCGAACAAACACGGCACAGAACCGACTATGCGTTGTTGCGGTTAAGCAGCCGAAACTATGACGATGCCATCTCACCGCACTCTGTGCGCATCCTATCACCTGCACTGCACACAGACACGACACAGACACAGAAAGCCTATTCCCCCCACCGCATCTTGATCCCGCAGTGATAGTCACAATTGATTGACACGCGCAGCCGCTCCTCGCACACAGCGGGAAGGATTGACAACTCCACACCCCCTGTGGGAACCGACGATCTAGATTGAAGCCACATCCCGTCTCACCACGTCTGCGATCTCATCTGCGGCTGCAGCCAATCCCCGGGCCCCTCCTGTGATCTCCACCAACACCAGGTGACGCGCAATATCGACTGGACACAATTTGAGTTTTCGTCTTTTCAGCTCGCTGCCCCTGTTTACACATGCGGGTACACGTGGCGCAGCTTCCAGACCCTGCGTTTTTCGCTGCACCGCCACACGTTCACACCAATCTTTTCCGCGGGGTGTGCGCAATCGTTCTTACGCGCTTGGGCTAGGTGCGCTGCGATTCACGGCCTTTCCAGAGGGATGATGCAATCGCAGAGGTTGTCTTCTAATCAAACAACCTTGGAATAGTCTAGTTCGCACGTGTTATTGAGCTGTCGGCAGTGCCGTCCCATCGATGAAGAGGTAGTATGGTGCTTACTCTGAATCAGATGCACACATGCCTGTCGTCCTCACATGAGCCGATGATGAACCTTCTTTGTTCTTTCAGAGTTTGCTTCAATAGGACCGAACCAGCCGTTGATCTCTTCAGAACCCATAGATAGGCGATACGCGATATTAACCACCGAGCCCCCTGCCACGTCGGCACTGCCGCTGCGAGATGGATCAAGAGTAGCATCTTCTCGTACCACCCACTTCAACATTCGGTATAGAACCCTGAGACCTTTGGACAACAGAAAGCAACAGGCCATCTGCTGACATTAGGTACTGGATGAGGCTAGCGCACATGTAGCATTGTGGCACAGCTGCGGGGACAACAACATGTAAGCTGGACAGTGAGGAAACCACCATGCCACCGCAGACTCGCACGTCGCGATCTCAATTATGTCACTTTGCAACGTTTGCAGCTCAATCCCCTTTCGCAAACTGGTCGCACCGAAATCAGCAGCGGCGGCTGTGGAAGACGACTTTAAATTCAATGCGGCTGGACGAACACCATCGGTTGCCTGGGCTGAGCTTGCTTGGAACGAGCGACGATGTACTATCGCAGAGATTGTCTCTCGCGCTAAGACATGCTCGTTGTGTTCTTACATTTTGCTCATGATGAGGCAACACACGTGGAAAGTGTGGACCATGTCGCAGCAAGATCAAATGGTCGTTTGGGAGGATGTCAAGACTTATATTCCGCGGAATGTCATGGTCTGGATGGAGCTTCCCAGACCTGGGTCAGCCTTTATATGCCTGAAAGTCTTCCTAGGTAACCCACGTCGTCGCGACACTCGCGGGTTGGAGCTCCAATTCCGACTGGACTATGATCCGGACGAAACAGACAGCCCACCAACGAGAAGACGTCGGATCCCTCAGGTCTATTTTCGAGAGACACTCCACCCGATAACATTACAACATATGGTGTCCTGGCTAGACACATGTAACTCCAGCCATACCGAATGCTCTCATCTAACAACGCGACTGGTACCGTTACCGACAAGGGTCTTGGACGTGAGTATGCTTCCCGGGCGAGAACAGTTGCTCGGCAAGCATGACGCATGGCGAGACCAATTCCAGGGCCTTAAATGCAGGCTTCTTCAAACTCACAAAGATCAGACTGGTCGTTACGCTGCGTTGAGCTACTGTTGGGGTACCAGCTTACCCTTAACCACAACTACGACCAATCTGAAGAACCATGAGTCCAATATCGGCTTTGACGAATTACCACGAACCCTACAAGACGCTGTTATGGTTGTGCGCTACCTGGGCATCCGATATATCTGGATTGATTGTCTGTGTATTTTGCAAGACTCTAAAGCAGACTGGGAGCACGAATCAGCACACATGGCAGATGTATACTCCAACGCATATCTCACTGTGGCTGCTGCGCGAGCAGAGTACTGTGATGAGGGATTCCTCGGCCCTCGTGAAATCCCATCCCCGCTCTGCATCAACGTTGAAGATGAAGAGGGCTCATTCGATCTGTACTTTCAAAAGTATGGAATAGTCGGAAAGGTCAGTTGAATTCCATGGACGCTCTTGGTTACTGGAGTTGGATCTGACTCTGTCGAACAGCGCCAGCCTTTGTATCGTCGTGCTTGGGCTGCTCAGGAAAGCCTACTCTCCTACCGAGTTCTCAGCTTCCAATCACAAAGTATGAATTGGAGATGCGCTCATACAGATGAAAGTGAAAACCAATTTCCATCACGTTTCTCGTCCCCACGCGGAAATTATCTCAGTTTAATGGCGGAAGCTTTGAAAGAACCCAGAATGGGAGCCTTCCAAAACAGTTCTTGGGCAAGCTTTACAAAAGACTTCACCCGACGTGAAGTCACCTATGAGACAGACATCTTTCCAGCGATGGCTGGTATTGTCCAAAGAATCCAGACACACACTGGAGACACGTTCTACGTCGGAATGTGGAAGTCTCACTTCTTTGATGGCCTTGCATGGCACCCGATACAGCGTGATTATGAAGAGTACAGTAAAAAACCCAAGACTCTGAAAAAACGACAACAATGGATCGCTCCATCGTGGTCTTGGGCATCTGTAATCGGTAAAATAGATTACAGTATCTCGTGGGTATCTTGCGACTACTGCGCCCGTCTCGAAGAGTGTACGATTACTCGCAGCGGCTCAGACCCCTTTAGCGCACCTACAGCTGCCTTCGCCCGTATCACAGGCCCGGTAACAATCATCACAGATGTCCAAGATGAAGATGAATTTGGAGAAGGGCGTCCTGAGTGTAAGATTCAGCTCGGTAATGGCACATTGATTGCAGCGTATGCCATGTTTGACTTTGTTAGACACGAGTCTTGCAGTGTGTTGATGATTACGCCACATTGGGGCTTATGTATTGAAGAGGTCGAACAAACGACGGACACATATGTCCGGATTGGAATAGTTGAAGTTACAAGAGGATTGTCATGGCGTGTGGGTGAAAAGAGAGAGGAGCCTCTAGCTGCTGCGGATCATTGTCCGCCACGAACTATTACATTACTCTAGTTGTCGTCTATCACGACCCATACTGAAATCTCATCGCAGGTAACTATATATCTAGATCAACACCAACTAAAGACGTCTGCGTCATACTCAGTGATCGGCAACTCGTGGTCCTACTCATTCGGCCCAGCAACCCAAGCCAACACGTGAAAGACAACAGAAGAAACTTGAGCAGTATTTGCCCCGCAATTGATGACTGGAATGGACATATACGGACGATACCCACACCGCAGCGGGTTGCAGTGCAAACGCTTCAGGCAGCTCTGATTCGTCGATCGCTCACCTTTACTTTGAGATATCGGTCACGCGACGGTCGCTACTTCCACAACACCCTCTCCTCCCTCTTTCGATCAGCCCTTTTGCTTCATTACCACGTTTCCCGACACCCCGCCCACTCTCGCATTTCTCTCTTCGTTACCACCTTACCGCCAGGTTACTACCACTTTCCACGATCTCCCTCTCCACACGAGAATCGCCGCCCATCCACTCGCCTTCCATCAACACCCACAACCCCGCATCCTCCGACAACATGTCCCCGCCGACCCCCCCACCCAACGACAGGTCCATGTTCGGCACATACCTCCCACTCTCAGCGCGCCACGGCGTCCAAGCAGCCCGTGGTCTGCCGCACAACTCCGGCCCCGTACGTTCACTGGACCTCGACGCAGTCGTACGCGTCTCAGTCCACTAACAGCAACCAGATGTTCAACCCCCACACCCGGATCAACCAAGCAATTATTCACTATGCGCATTCCGCCACTCCATGACCGAGCTCGAGACCAACCACCGCAGCGCTCTCGAGACCAAAGACGCTGAAATGGCAAGCCTACAGCAGCGCTTCAACGGACTAAACACACTGCAAAGGTCCACCAAGGCTCGAATCGACGACAAAGTCCTATTGCAGGGCAAACTGCAAAACGACATGAAGATACTGAAGCGGGAACTCGCGGCTGAGAAGGCGAAGAAGGGTGTTGTCGACCAGGATATGGAAAAGCGGTTGGTTGAGGTGCGACAGCAGAACGCTTTGTTGACTGCTAAGGTGTTTGGGCTCGAGAAGGAACTTTCGGATAAGAGGGCGAGAAGGAAGAAGAATAGGGATGCGAAGAAAGAGTTTGAGGTTATGAAGACGAAGTTAGGGGATATGGTGAGGGGGAAGGAGGTTAAGGTTGAGGTTGTTGAGTAGGGGGTGGCTGCGGGTTTGACTGGCTTGAGGGATGGATGTGAGGATACATCGTGTAGGTTCTTGGATGCGATGAATGGGCTTGATAGGAGCTGGTCTGGGGTATTTGTATGCACTGTTGCATCATAGTTGGCTCCTAACTTCTCTCATTGTATTACCTGTGTTGACCACCACCCTGTTGTAGAAGTGCTTCTCGCCGCTGTCTCATTCTTGTCTCTTCCATCTCCAACCACTCCACCTCCCTCTTCCTCTGCGCTTCAAGATGCGGTGAAATATGCGAGCCCGGACAGTTTTCCCCCTTGTCTAGTGACATGCCTTCATTGCAGCGACTGCCTCCATCGCCTACTTCAACCACCCCATTCTCATGCCTTGGTCTATGTGGATTCACACCGGGACACATCAACTCCTTCGATGGGTCTTCAGCCTTGAGTTCATGCGCTCCAACCCCGTTCAACAGCGATAGATCTAATTCTTGAGTGAGGCCTTTGCCAGATATCTCTTGGTAGTGCGTTTGGTATGCGCCAGATGTTGGTGCGACTTGATCCACGTCGAGGACTGCTTTGTTCCCGTCGCCTTCTCTTTTAGCCAATTCTTCTTCAGTGAGAACGGCGGTGGTATCGCGTCGGGAGCGCTGTTTGTGGCGCCAGATGTACCAGCCCACTATCGTAAGTGCAAGGAGGAGGACGCCGCCCATTGCTATGCCGGCGATTGAACCACCCTGGAGGCTTGGGCTCATAGCTTCCGGTGTTGCAGTTATCGATGGCATAGTTGAGATGGAACCACTACTTCTTTGTAGTGAAGTTGAGATGGATCTACTACTCTGTAGTGAGGCTCCTGTGCTTGTTCCCCATGTTTCCACCACCGTCGACTCGCTAGTGGGTGGGGCATCAGTCGCCAATGAGGTTGCGCTTTCTGTCCGACCATCGTTGACGGTGTGGAACGCGAATCCCTTATATGTCAACATGGAAATAGCATACCCGCTCGTCGTTATATCGTAGGCTCCTTTCGTAAGAGTTATGTTGGGTGGAAAAGAAAGAGCTACTACTGGTTCGAGTAGAATTTCGAATACGACCGCTGCCGAATACTTTGAGGCCAGTGCATCCCACGTGTAGATCCCCGATTCAAATTTGTTGTCGATTACTTTAGTCGTAGGCGTAAGAATGATCGAGGTAGACCATGCTTGAGGCGAAATGGCGGCTACAGTACATTGCGCCCCCAGTTGTATACACTCGCGATCAGTCACTTTCGCTGTTGATGTTGATGCTGACATTGGTGCAGTAGACCAGAGGCGCTGCACTTGGGCCGTACAATGGTGAGTGATATCTGAATGGCGTAAAAGTCTACAAAGACAGTCAGAGAGTCGGGGAAGACAGTTAAGAAGAAGGTAACCTGGATGAGTTGCCAGCTAATCACTGCATTACCCTCCTGCCCATTTAGACTCCCGAATCTCATTCTAATCCCAGCGAGCCTCTCTGTTCATAGTACCCGTCTGTGCAACAGTAGCTCCAATCATTGTGTGTTACGGTATTGCGACGCGCAGGTGATTGGGACACGAAGGCGCTACCGCGTTGAACTAACGAATTGACCCGTACATAGGGTAGCACTGTTGTTAAAGACCAGTCGACGCAGTAGCGACCAAACGGCATCTCGCATATGTTCCTTGCAGTTCTCGAGGTACTGCGATAACAACATGCAGCGCAGGCCTCGTTGAGGCTGTACGCCTGCAGGCTGCCACCATGACCAGGATATATAGACTGCACCTGCATTAACGCTTGTTTCATCCGATACCACAGATATGCCCGAGACATCACAAGAGATCGGTAAAAGGCCCAACGAGCGACGTCGTCCGACTATATGACGTTCGTTTGATAACTTTCACTACCTAGGTACTTGCTGTATGTTGAGCGACACA
Organism: Alternaria infectoria; assembly: GCF_024043175.1. Classification (NCBI taxonomy): domain Eukaryota; kingdom Fungi; phylum Ascomycota; class Dothideomycetes; order Pleosporales; family Pleosporaceae; genus Alternaria; species Alternaria infectoria. The sequence continues at coordinate 377,954 of NW_026250693.1, read as the reverse complement.
AATATCGCCTTTCGCCTCTGCATTATCAGCTCTCCCTACTTCATCAACATTCCTACCCCCTTGCATCAAAAGCACCTCCTGTCCTTTTCACATTCTCTTTTCTTCCATCTCCAGCCATTGCACTTCTCTCTTCCTTGGCGCTTATATGTGTGGCGAGACATGCGAAACCCTATCATCCCCGGCCGTGGCTGGCACCTCCTTGTTCCCCTCATCGTTTGTTCCACCCACTGCGGCATTCGGTAATCTTCCCGAGATATCATCGGATTCAAGCCCATGCGTCTCCCCTGTGTTCGAGTGCGAAGGGTCAAGCTGTTGTGCGTGACTGTCGCCAGACGTTTCTTGATGCGCGCCGGATGTAGGGTTGTCGGAGAGTATCTTCTCATCATCTCGTCCCGTGTGCCCTTCGGACCCAAGGGTATTATTGCTTGTAGCAGACTTTGCGCGTCTTCTCCGACGCCAGAAGGACCATCCACCTATTATGAACACAAGGACCAGGACACATCCTACTGCTATACCGGCAATAGTGCCGCTTGAGGTATGTTTACGGCGTGAGGTTCGGTTAGGCCGAGGCGACTTGGACGCGATCGGGTCTCCCATTCTCGTTGACGATGGCAAGCTTAGTGACTTCGACTTTGCCAATGCTAGACTCCGTGAGTATGAAAAGTCCGTACGAGTCGAGTACAGAATCGCCATTCCATCTTCTTCGCCTCGGAGGGAGATGTAAAGAAGACCTGATGTCATGGTGGAGCTTGTTTGTAGCGGTGGGGCTTCTGGGAATCGAAGTTCAAGCGTTGGTGTTATGTGTACTGTGATTGTTGCTAACGGGGTATCATCTCTCCGCAGAGTCGTCGTATACGGATCGTCGGTGTTGGTGTTGATCCGTTCGGTTTGCCATGCGGATGTAGACATGTTCAACGTGTTTGCAGAATTCTGATTGTTGCTACCGAGACGCAGCTCAAAAAAAAATAGTTCAATGAACATACGACTGCACGAAGTGAAGACTCGAGATGTAGACCTGGACAGTAACGAAGTGGGTATCTGCTTTGATGTAAAACGATCTAGGATATACTCTCTTATCAGGACCTCACCGTCCCTGTATACAGCCTGAACGAGGCTTGAAGGGCTTCATTGCGGCGAGGTTGAACTCATCGGTCTACACCCGGGTCCAGGGGTAGACATGAGCGCCGAATCTGGTTAAGCTGTTGCTCTTTTGAGCGCTGCTAATATACGGTACTGACTGCGCATTCCATTCATTCGCTGGAAAATCTCGTGCTCCAGTTGGAACTATATGTATCTGAACCAACGGGCGAGAATGCAGCTTGCTGTATACAACGTATGGCCTAGATGTTAGCCACACTTTACGGTTGTAACAGAGAAGGGCTGTAAAGTAGGAGCAGGCGGCATCCTGCGCTAGATGCGCTTGTTGCTCTTCGTTGATTCATGGCAACTGTCTGTACCTAGGTAGGGGTCCTTGTCCAGCAGCGAATTCCATGGTCGCGTTGTCCAATCAGCCTTTTCTGGCCCCCAATTGCCCACATGCGGTTGAGCACTGATTCGATGTTCCTGAGGCCGAAGATGCGGCCAACATCACACATGACCTTCGATCCTTTCGGCCTAGCGGGTGTCGTCTGTGCCTCACAATCATGCTTTCCAATTGTTCGAATTAAAAATCATATTAAGATAGTATGTACTAAACAAGAATGCCATAGAAACCGCAAAGGCGTTATGGACTCTTCCCGCTTGCTTGCATAGAAAGCGTCTCCCTCTTCTTCCGTATCCTCTCCTCCTCCATGTCCAACCACTCCATTTCACGTCGTCTTTGCGCCTCTACATTCGGTGACACTGCAGCACTCCTTACCCCAGCTTCCCCACCAGCGTCGGTCTGATTTACTGGTGTTTGTGGCCTATGAGGGTGCACTGCTGTAATATCTTCCTCTCTTCCATGCGATAGCTCAGCCGGTCTACCATCAGGATGAAGCTCATAAGCCGGTTCATACTGATACGCTGCTTTACTCGTAGAATGCCGTGCTGCATGCGTCGCATATTTAGCGGACTGATTTGGATCCAACTCTTGCGCGGGCATGACTATATCCCCCGGCATTTCTTGATGGTGGTCTGGAATATACGGTTGTTTCTCGGGCGGGGAGTACTGTGGAGGTGGCCCTCCAGTGCTTACGACCCTCGTGCCTTGTTCATCGTCTTCCGAACCTGAAGTTTTCGCTTTCCAACGCTGTCTTCGTCGCCAGAAAAACCATCCTCCGATTATGAGAGCGAGGACGAGTATACCGCCTATAGCGATTCCGGCGATAGCACCGCCTCCCAGACTTGAGCTGCTGCTTTCATTGGCGGATGCGGTTACGGTAGATTGACTGCTATCTCCAGACTGTATTTCACTCGCGCTACTCTCTGAGATTGAGCTGCCTGAGCTGCCTGAGCTGCCTGAGCTGCCAGAGCTAGTGGTCGCATCAGCCGCTGAAGCTGTCGGGTCCTCGCCATCACTTGTGGAAGTTGGTCTTGGGATTTCTGCCGGCGGTATCAAGGTTTGTTCCACAACGCTCGACTCTGACGTGATCGGACTGCGGCGAAGGTATATCTGATCCGGATCTGTCGTAACCGAAATCTCAATACCATTGAAAACATGGTTCTCTCCAACCGTTACAATGTGCGTATCTCCGGGCAGCCTAACACCGCGCGGCGAGGGGTGCGCGACTATCATCAGAGTGCTTGACCAATCGTCTGCGCTGTCTGAGAGAGATATGGTCGTTGGGTAGGGCCAACTGGCAGATCTCCACTCCTCGACGTACCAGGCGTATGTGTTAGCTGGTGAATCGGACATTGCGGGATAGTGCGTGCGACGGCAAAGAGCTGGGTAGATGTATGTAGCTTGGTATAGGATATCGAAACACAAGTTTGCACAACTTTCAAGGTAGAGGGGCAGATAAACCCGTGTCCAGCAGGTCGTTCCAAGATGAATACATCATCGCAGGCGGGCGGGGTACCTCCACACACTGCTGCATATCGCCACGAGCATGACCTTTATGCGATAGGTCAAAGATACAAAGGTACCCACCTACCTACACGTTGAAAGTCATGCATCGGCCCTTCCACACAGGTCTTGTGATGTTCCGTCGAATCAAACGTGGAGATGGTGTTTGCGGCACAGTCAAGCGAGCAAGGCTGTGCATAAAGGACCAACTTCTCATTCGACGATAACATGCTGTGTACCGGTACGGTCAAGGTTGTATCGTCATTCCAATGCATGTGGTAGAGTGGTGGGTATAGAGGTCGCAGTTTGGGTCGCAGGAATGTGTTGGTGCTTTTGACTCGGTGCGATACTTCGGCAGGCAGGAGAGTTTGGAAGATTGTGGTCTTGAGACATGGGCGGGTATAGGTGTGATTCTGTACTACTATGTGTGTACTGGCTTGATACTTTGGAAAGTATAGGTTTTGCTGTGCCTGTACCATCAAGGCGTCGCACCTCCCTGCGCCGCAAGCAACTCTCGCCGCTTCCGCATCCTTTCCTCCTCCATCTCTAGCCACTCCATTTCTCTTCTCCGTTGCGCTTCAACATTAGATGAAAGTGGGTTACTCGTTGCCTCAGTCATATCCGTCATCTCAGCAGCAGATCGTTGCGGAGCGTGATAAGGCGCTGGTGCAGTGTATTCGTCGGGACCGTTCAATAGCTCAGCTGGCTCAGGCTCGGTTTTCAGCTCATGAGATCCATTCATAGCGTATTTGGTGTACTGTGTAGGATCCAGCTCTTGCGTTTCCACCTGTCGACTTCCCGGCATCTCTTGTGGTCGCTCCTTTGTATCGAGTTCTGGTATGCCTCCGTCTCCGCTTCCGTCTCCTGCAATGTGCGCACTAATCCCAGTGCTCGTGACCTTCCCTCTCGTGCGTTTTCTTCTCCGCCAGAAGAACCATCCACCGATGAGCGCGATAACGAGGACGGCTGCAATGGCTATGCCAGCGATTGCGCCGCCTCCTAGCCCTGAACTACCGCTGCCGTTGTCCTGTGACGCCGCTGATGACTGAGGGGTTGATGCGCCGCCGCCGCCTTCCGTGCTCGAGATCGGCGAGCTTGCGGTTGAGCTGGGAGATATCTCAGATGTCGTATCTGACGTTATCTCTGAGCCTATGGTTGAACCAGCCGGCGCGGTGTCAGATGGTACACCACCAATTGCAGATGAGACCCGGGAGCTGGGAGTGATAGTCCGAAAACCATCGTCAGTGCCAATTGCACCAATTAATGAGGAGGAGGAGGAGGTGATCTCTGGGAAGACCGAGCCCTGGCGCCTATCAATGTATGCTCCCCTCATCTTGAGCCGGATCCGCTTTCCCGAGTTAGGATATGAGCGGTTTGTGGTGAAGGCGAGTTTAGCAGAAGAGACAAGCTCCACACTTTCTGGTATAGAGATGAAAGAAAACCAGGCTCGGTATTGCAACAATCAGGCCAGAAGACTCGGGGCGGGCTCCGTAGTGAAACAAGTGCGGCTTTCCCTCCCAGCATGCCAAGCCATTCCGACCGAACACAACCAGGGTAGAAAACCTTGAAGTATCTCTGTGAAACTTCCTAGCCTTACAATAGGCCAGAGATACATGAGCCCGCAGCGAAATGCGCGTGATGGAGCAAGGATCGGTCCTTTCATAGCGCTTGTGTGACTTGTCGACGAATCAACGGTGATGCCGTGATTGCGGCACAGCAAGACTGTGCAGGACGGACTGATATCTTCTTCGGCGCGGGATATCTGCGTTCCAGGATGATCGAGTACCTGTTTGTAAACAGGACACGGCATATATCCTTGGGGTTGATGTTCCGGTGTCCTCCAGGGCTTGTCAAGAGTTAGCACATGATGGAATCCACGAATACCCAACCCACCCTGAATCAAGTAACTCTCTATTCAAAGGCTAAACGTGTAAATACCATATATACGCTCGCTAACACATCGACCCCCCTCTCAGCCCCATCTCCTTGATCAAATCACCCCATCACCACCCAGCGCCCCAGTCAAACTCTTCATCCGCCTCCCCAACAAATCATCCTCACTCGCTAAACTAACCAAACTCTTCCTCCTCCCCCTATCACTCTTCGTCCTGCCCCTCTCCCTTCCAACCCCTCTCGCACCAGCCACACCTTCACCCCCATCTTTCTGCGGACTCCTCTTCCCCTTCCCCAGCACCGTCATCTCCAGTGGTCTATCTTCATCCGCCGAACTCGCCGTCCCGCTCCTACGATGATGTCTTCTGCGACTAAACTTCGGACTTGTGAGTCCGTCAATAGCATCCGCGAGGCCTATCGTGCCGAAGTAATCGCCACCTTCCCTTCTCCTTGTGCTCGTGCCCGCGGCAGGCGTATATCCCGGTGTCTCGGCATCGTATCCATACCTTCTCGAGTCTGTTTCTTCGAAAGCTTCGGTAATCCATTTTCCGCATTTGAAGATATACTTCCAGCCTTCGGGGAATACACCGACGAATTGGAGGAAACCGTGGCTGATACTGGGGACGAGATCGACTACGACGCTATCTTCTTCGTTGAAACTGCCTCGTGCCCAGTCTAGTCCTAGCTCTTTCGCTGCGACCCATTCTGCGCGTTTAGCTTGTCTGAGCCGCCCAGCGAAAATGACAGTGTCGTCGACCAGGGGGTCGCGCTCGCCTGTCAACATCCAAGTGCGTGGGAACTTCGCTAGGAGGGACTCTGGTGCTAGGAGCGGGGAGAGCAGGTAGTCTGTACTGAAATCGGGGCGGTGGTGGGGTCCGATGTAGAGGATTATCATGGCGCGCATCATTTCGGGGGTGAGAATGCGGTCGTTGAAGTAGGATATCATGCTGGACATTGCGAGGCGGGTTTTGATGGCTGTGGCGGGTGGTGCGGGAGTGGCAGCGGCACCAGGAGTGGGAGGTTGGGTTGCGAGAGGTGTTGGTGGGAGACTTGATTTCTGGCTGGGAGTTTGCTGGAGAGTGGCGGTACTGCTATCTTGACCTGTGTGTGCGGCGGAGAGTTTGATCATGGTCTGGGGAGACGTAATGTCGCCGCCGTTGGCGTTGGGCATAGACCCATTGGCCATGCTCACTTTGGTGCGCTCGTCCTCGCTATCCGAATCATCAGAGCCATACGGTGTGTTCGGTGCGAGTTGTCGGTAATCGTCGCTCTTGTGCCGCAATATAGGTCGATTCGTCTTTCTTACGCGTCGATCGCGGATCAGGGCCATTTGCTCGTCCGTCATCCAATTGCCAATATTCATGTCGAGCGCAGGGTAGATCAACACCACGCCGATCGGTGGTGGTATAGGGGACTCGCCCTGCCATCTCCGCGTCTCGGTGGAACCACTCTGAAGGATCATGAGTATCATGGCCACAGCCAAGTTTCCACCAGCTGAATCGCCTGAGACGACGACCTTCGGCTCTGCTTCTCCTGACAGGCCCATGCAAGTTCCTCTCGACGCGATGATCATGTGATAGACGTCGTAGCATTCGTTCAGTGCATATGGATACGGGTGTTCAGGCGCCTTCTTGTAGTCCAGACTGAGGACAGGCAGTCCCGTCTTGCCAGCCCAGCCCATGAGCTTATCATCGTGATTCCTCGGATTCATAGCAACAAAGCCACCACCAGGGATATCCAACACAACTTTATCCTGCTTCTTCAGTGCACTCCGTGGCCCGTTGAAGTACAGCCATCCTGTCACCGGCTCTTTGTACGAACTAGCCCTCGGTCGTGGTATGCGAATCTGGCGTGGCGGATACACCATCAGCCTTGGTCGCATCATGCTAGTCAATGCGCCTAGATATGGTGTCGTCCCTTTGTTCCATGCAACGCGCAGATGGTCTACGGTGAGAGTTGCTCTGATCTTCCTGACTTTCTCATCCGCCTGCTCAGCACATATCATGTAGTATATGCTGAACACAATCGACAGCAGATCCCTGACTCCTTTCCGTTTTATCCGCATAGCAGACCAGAAGCCAGCGTCCAGCGCAGTTGTAACCCATGTCGCGCGGAAGTATGAACGCGAGTACAGGCTTGCGAGGGGCTCGGGACACTCAAGGCCAACAAGCTTGCCAAAATTGCGGGCGACGTAGAGGTAGAGTAGTGTTATGAGGACGGATTGCCAGACGGTGAGTTTCTTCGAGAGGAGGGCGGATACGCGGCGAAGGATTGGTGGGCCATGGCGATCGCCTCTGTGCGTCTGTTAGGATACAATGATGCGGTTGTAAGAGTAGATGTTTGCTTACCTGTAGAGGTAGAAGGACCAAAAGGACACTACAGCCAGTACTTGTATCTTCCTAAATTGCACCGACGGCCGTCCCAATACATGGTCTATCATGACTGTACTTCTCTCCCAGCACAAACAGCTATATCGAACCCAGTGGATACAGTCGCAGCTCTACTGTGCGTCATGGAAGGCGTCAAGTCGGGTCTCCACGTGGTGTCGCAGGGCTTACGATGTCGGTAATGCGTGTGTTGTAATTCGTAAGCATGTGAATGTCACGTCGCAATGTCAAACCCGGTGTGGATCCGTCTGGGGTAACGGGGAAAGGCGTGGAAATGGGGGAAGGCCAGGTCAGCCGTCCTGCGTGGTTTGTCCATGACTACAGGAATAGCCGTTCAGCCCGTCGACAAGCGGCGGCGCATTAGCTGGTTTGAGGCTGTGTGGTTGGGTGAGCGTCGAGCATGTGACAGGTTTGTGGAGGAAGCGTGCGTGCGCTGCCATCATGTGAAAGCCAAGCTATGACACGTTCTCGGCTTTGTTGCATGTTCGCCCCGAGGAGCCTAATCGCGCTAACGTCATCCGCCTCAGCCGCAGTTCAACCGCCAACGTTACCGCCTGTCACGTTCTCTTCGTGAGAACCTCACATGATTACCTGCGACGATGTCATGTGCTATAGCGCTCTATGAAAGAGATGTTGGTGCTGGGTACTTGGTGTGCCGGCTGCGAGAACAGAAGTCACGCTCACGATACTACCACTACTCACCACTTTTCGCGTCTGCTTCACTAATCTTAATCTCGAAGTATACAGATTACCTTTTGTTTCTCATGAAGAACTGTAAACGCATTGATGCCATCGTATTTCTCTAGTCATGTCTAGAAGCTGCCACAAAGCTCAGAGCACATCAGATCGTGGATGCTTCAAGGATCAAACCAAAACATCCCTCTCATCCTTCCACCAAGCCCTGTCACTATTCTTCTACATCTCTTCAACAACAGATCTGGCCGCATCCCTTCCCACCTCAGCCATATGATCCAACATCTCCTTCGTATCAATCGCCCTCCTCTTGAAAAGAAAGTCTTTTTAATTTCTGTATGAGTGACTCCTCCCGTGCCACCGCCTCAGCACTCCCAACCAGATTATTCAATCTAAACCCGTATGGCAACATCGCCCTCGCCTTCTTCGGCACTTCTTCCATAGCTTTGACACTCCCTCATACCGCGCACAAATCTTCACCTCTTTGATCTGGCGATTGATATGGATGGGTGGAGGAATGTAACCGGGGGCATACGAGTGGAGAGTATATACCGGCGCTGGAGTCTATGTGCTGCCTAAAACACTCAAGACACAGGAGCTGTCCGCACTCAAGACAACATGCGTTTTCGCTTTCTGGGAACCGGGTTCGACTACAGGCTATCCATGCGTCGCCTATATATTTCGCTTCTGAGGACAGTGTTGCTGTGTGCGCGCGTTTAGCGTGTGCAAAGTATTTAGTGAAGGAAGAATTGAGCCAATAGTATGGCTTCGAGCGAGAATGTGCGCACGAAAGGGATGCCAACATAATGTTCATGTATGCGAATGATGTTTCGTTCTCATGTCTTTTCATTGTCCCATGGACTCTTATACTCGTAACTCTATTCTACCCCCAGCTTTTCTACTCCAACCCATGTTGACATCCAACATCTTAGTTGCACCTTCCCCACTTGCTCTGGCACCAGTTGGCCTTTCCGCAGAAGTCCTCACCAGAGCCACAGAAGTTAGATCCCGAGCAGCAGAGGTTGTTACCACACTTCTTGTTGACAATAGGACCGCACGTCTCTCCCTCACCCGAAGTACCCTTGGGCGCAGTAGGCTCAGCAGGCGCCTTCTGGTTGTCGCACTTTCCGAAGCCAGCCTGGCAGCCGTCGCCGCAGTAGAGGTTCTGGTCCTGGATATCGTTCTTGGGGCCGCAGTGGCCGGCGGACGAGCAGCAGCGGTAGAAGAAGCCGTTTGCGCCGGCGCCGGGGCAGGTGACGCCGCCTTGGGCGTGGCCGCAGACGTCGATCTCGGGGACGGCGGTGGGGAAGGTGGTTGCGGGCGAGGTTGCTTGCTTGGTCGCGGAGGTCTTCATCGTGGTTGGGGTGGGCTTGCAGGATGAGGAGGCGCCGGAGAAGGGGTGCATGCAGTTCTTTGCGTCGCAGTGGGCGGGAGTGGTTCCGCACCAGCCGTACTGGGAGCCTGTGATGCATTATTAGCAGGAATTCGAAGATACGAGGGTATTGTAGACTTACAGCACTCGTTGGCAGCGCACTTGGCGTTTCCATTCTGGGGTCCGCAGTTACCAGCAAAGGCAACCGAGACCAGCGAGAGGAGGGCGAAAGCTGAGAAGCGCATCTTGATTATGATTATTCTATGTCGAAATAATTGACCGTGTAGAAGCGAGTGGACTGTCGAAACGATAAAGAGTCGACGAAAAGATGCGTGAATTAGACAAACGACCTTGACGATAGATAGTGAAGAAACGAAACCCACAGTTAGCAGCGAGCTCAGCTCTTTAACAACAGCCCCTCTCGTATTGACCCATGGCCCACGCACCCAATAAACACCGCCCGCCCTACCGCGCTCGTACATCTCCACATGGACTGACGCTGTCCACAAGCCCTAGGCCCGCGCTACGAGACCGCCAGCGCTGAGGCGCATGTCAAATACGGCCGCTCGTGCCTGAACGCACGGATGCGACGTCTCCCCAAAGCGTGCAGGTTCGGAAATTTACCAATGGCAAGTTTCGGCCAGACTGATCGGGAAGGCCGGCATCTCACTCACACGAGGTTTAAGGTGATTACATCGTGATTGCGGGTTCGCTTGTTGATCGTTATGTCGCGGAAGATCTACTGGATCGTCGCCGAACGACAGCGTCATGGAAACCCAATTCTCGTTAACCGTTGAACGCGAAAAAGAGTTACTTTCTATGCGAACCAGACGGCGGGTTGGGAAGATTTGCGACGAGTGGGAACAGTCGAGGGGATCAGCCCTAAGGAATCAAGCATCTCGCTAAATGCTGACTAGCTGGGCCGGACTCGACGCAACCCCTGACTCTCCTCTCTCTGCAGTGGTACAAAGCTTTGAGGCGTGAGCTTAGCAGGCAGGCGAGTCCCAGCTGGAATGTTGGATAGTCCGTACGAATGGCCCAGCCCGTGCAGCCCGTTGGCATTTTGTGACGTTGTTGGACGCCTGACTGGGACGTTGGCCGAGTGTAGCTGGTAGCGAGCTCCAAATATAGCTATCGATAGGAGGCCGCATCGAGATGGAGTTGCAGAGAGCTCGGCATGAAGAAAAAGCAGAGTTGCTGGGCTCAGGTGAGCAATGCGATGCTTGGTAGTCTCCTTAGATGGACTGGAAAGTGCGCGCGTCATTGAATACGCGCGGCAGGAGCGCACGAGATGCAGTGTCATGACAAAAGTGGGATGATGGATTGAAGTCGTGGTACTGTAATGTTGTGGAAGGTGCATCGTAGCCGAGGCCCAGAGCCGCATCTCTTAGATGCGGTAAGCACCATATCACGCATGTATACAGGCAGAGGTCTGCAAGTCTCTCCAGCAATGAAACCTACTTGCACACCGCGTTCGTGATACCAAATTCTCCACGCCGTGCAATACCAAACAAAATAAATCTCATTCTCTTACACGCGGCCTTATGCTTTTAAAGTTCTTCGACGGCGGTACATTCCAGCGCACATGCCCATCCAAAAACTCAACCCAGCATCTCCATCTTGGCCCCTCATGCCATGCCTCAACCCCTCCACCTCATTACCTAAAAATTCGCAAAAAAGAAGGTATTTTCCGACACCGGGAATCTGATTAATTGTTAGACCCATGCTTCGAAGTCATGTTGCTGCGATGCGAACTTACCGAACCCGGGCCTTGCCGGCACTGTACAGTGAACTGACTCTGCGAGATGAGAGCGGCAAATCCTAGCCACTAGACCATATCGGAAATTGATGAAAGGATGTGAAGTTAGAACAGATAGATCGTTGGTGGTTGTGGTGGTTAGCGATGCAGTGGTGATGGGTGGGGCGACGGGGAAGAAATTTGGAAACTTCACCGACGAACATGAAGCTAGCGGACAAGCAGGTGGACATTACTGTTACGAAGACACAGAGGCGGGGGTAGATGTGTTTGCTATCTGGTATTTGCTACGGGTTTGCGCTGAGGTGGTGACGAAATGATCAATCAGAGTACATGACTACAATTGAGTTCACCAAGACCTGTCAAAGACGCCCCTACAAGGAAAGACCATGTGAACAAGCTTTAATTCACGAATTCATCACGTCTAAATCATTTTATCGTATATCTCCCAACATGGTATCAACCTAAGAATCCCCATGCCACTCCGTCTCGTCATGCGGCCTTAGTATAGCATCACGTTTGTACCACGCAAACCAAGCGATGGCCAGTGTAATTATAAGTACCAGGGCTGTCGTCGCTTCAGTCGACACGATCGGGGTCGAGTGAGAGAGTCAGAGCTCTGACTTATCGCCTAGAGCAGGTATTTGCTGGTTGAGGTAGGACTCGAGGTGATCGATTTCGTCTGGGTCGGCGGAATGTACCAGGTTCCTGCGCATTGTCAGTAATGGTCTCATCACCCCATACACCTAACGTACTTGTAAGTCCTAAAGTCGACCTTGAAGCCGTGCTTCTCGAGCTCTTCTGCGCTCAGCTTGCCCCACTTGTGCGCAACCACTTGGTCAGCGTCGCCGTGGCCCATGAAGATGGGCGTCTTCTGGTTCGGGTTCTCGGTCGGAATCATGTCCTTGATCTTCTTCTGCAGCAGGAGGTAGCAGCTCAGACCGAAAATGCCTCCAAGCTGCTCCTTGTATGTCACACCGGACAGCAACGACATAGCGCCTCCTTGCGAGAAGCCTCCAACGACTACGCGGTTGGCGGGTATGCCCTTTGCGACTTCTTGGTCGATAAGGGAGTGGAAGTATTTCTGGGACTCGACGATGCCCTTTTCGTCTTCGTCGCGGTCGTCGAGCGTGCTGAGCGACTTGATGTCGTACCATCCTGGCATGCTCATGCCCATGTTCTGTGTCGCGTATCAGCGATATTCGTGTGCTTGCGTCCGAGTTGGTCAACGAACCAGGGTGATCGGGATGTTGGGCGCATTGGGGAAGATGAAGGAGACTTCCTCGAACTTGCTGCGTCGGCGCCAGTTCTCCGCGAGGAATATCCTACGCTGGTTAGATGTACACATTCATAATGTTGAGTCTCCTTACCAGCCAGCCCCGCTGTCACCCAGTCCATGCGCCACGATGACAGTAGCGGTGTGCCGCTTGAGCGCGGGAACAACCAAGGGCGCCTTGTGAGCCATGATGAGCTTAGTCTGAACGCGTTCAAGAGGTGTCGAATCGATAGTATAGATAGACGTGGGGTAGCTCTGATCAGAGGTGACGGACTCGCGACAAAGTGGACCTCGGCGCGTCCTCGTCATGCGCGCTAAGGCAGGGACAAGGGCCAAAGCTCCAATCATCGTCATCGACGTCATGATACCTGCCTTCACCATTCACGCGTAGTTTCCCCTTTCCGGCCACTCACCCTTCACTTTTCGAGGTTTGTAGCTCACGAGATACCTCAAGTAATCCTGTTCTATCACCCGTCTCCAATTCGTTTGCCCAGCACATCTCCTCACTATTGCATTCAAACTTCCTTATAAGCGACTGCTGGCATTGCGCCCAAGCCCATTGACGATCTCATCGAATCGATTTGCCATCTCCACTATACCAAGCATGGCACGAGCAACCAGGAGCTCCGCCAGGGCCGATGCCGTGCAAGCGCCAGCCATTGACCAAGAACCAGTACAACTCTCGAGTCCACCGACTACCCCAGAAGCGCGCAATGGACGAAAGAGGAAAGCAGTCAAGGTCGAAGAGACGCCAGACGCGACTTCCAAGAAAGCGCCCGTCACACCAAAGAGCACCAAACGCGCAAAGAAGTCGGCCGTGAAGCAGGAGGATATCAACGAACTCCCACACAATCTTGGTGCTATCCCCAGTCTTCCCATCAAGAACGAGGAAGACGAGAGTAAACCTTCAGCCAAGAAGCCTAGGAAGTCTGCAAAGACAGCAAAGCCGAAGAAGGAGGAAGTCGACGACCTCGTTACCAAAGCGACTTCCACCACCGACGCGTCGCCGAAGAAGAAGAGCAAGGCCAAAACAGGTGGCTACGGCCTTACTCCAGGCCAGACCCCATACCCAAACTACCCTCATCCTACGGCCGAAGAATGCGAAGAGGTGACGCGTCTCCTGTCTAAAGTCCACGGCAAGGTCGAAGCACCCAAGACCATCCCCGCACCTTCTCTTGAAGTCTCTGGTTGCGGAGAGGTACCGTCTGTCCTCGATGCGCTCATTCGGACGCGACTTTCAGCGGCCACATCCGGCACCAACTCATCACGCGCATTCGCCGGTCTCGTTGCAAAGTTCGGCATTCTGCAAGAAGGCGTCGGCAAAGGCAGTGTAGACTGGAACAAAGTACGACAAGCAGACCAGAAGGAGATTTTCGAGGCGATCAAGAGCGGCGGACTCGCAGACGTGAAGAGTAAAGACATCAAGAAGATCCTGCAAATGGTCTGGGAAGAGAACCAGGCACGGCGCGACGAGCTGCTTTCCTCATCAGACAAGGCTCCCGGTTCAGCGAACGAGGCCGAAGGCGAGAAACATGCAGAGATCGAGAAGGCAGATCAGAACATCGTCTCACTCGACCACCTGCACCTCCTCTCCAACGACGATGCCTTCAACGCACTAACAAAGTACCCCGGCATCGGCCCCAAGACAGCATCCTGCGTCCTCCTCTTCTGCCTCCAACGCCCCTCCTTCGCCGTCGACACCCACGTCTTTCGTCTCTGCAAATGGCTAGGCTGGGTGCCTCCCCCAGGCGATCCCGCAGGCCTCGCACCCGGCGCAAAAGGCACCTTCGCAGGTGCAAACCGCAACTCAACATACGCGCATTGCGAAGTCAGGGTTCCGGATCACCTCAAGTACCCGCTTCACCAACTGCTCATCAAACACGGGAAGAGCTGTCCTAGGTGTCGCGCGATAACGGGTGAGAGTAGTGAAGGATGGGGTGAGGGGTGTCCGATCGATCATCTTGTTCAGAGGACTGGTGGGAGGAAGGAGGGTGGTGGCAGTCCTGCTACGGGAGCTGGGGGCAGTGCGAAGAAGGCCAAGGGCAAGAAGAAGGTTGTGGATGAGTATGAGAGTGATGCGATGAGTAGTGGGTTGAGCGACGCGGAGAGCGATGTGTTGAGTGATGTGGTTAGCGATGCGGAGGTGGAGGAGTCAGAGGCGGAAGCATCAGCGTCTGAGTGAAGGGAATACGGAAATTTCTCACCATATCAGTGCATTTATTTCGGTACATGACGCCAAGGCCTGGGGCCGAGGGTCGATTTCTTCATATGTACACTATCTTCTTATATATTTTCAAATCTAGCATACCACATCGCATCCTGCTCCCTTTTTTCCTTTTTTCCTTCTCTCCTCCCCTCATATATCTTACTCCTCCGTCGCAGGCGCCTTGAGCACCTCATCCAACCTCACCACTGTCGCACTAAACGGCGTATGCAACCCCTCCGCCCGCCCATCATACGTCTCGCCCCCATAAACCAACAGATGATTCGGCCTCTTCGCGAAAATCTGAATCGCCCTACTATACACCGCACCCGCAGGCGTCATGTGCTCCTCCCACTTATCAATCGCGCCGCCCGCGGAATTCGTATACACCTGCCGCCTATCCGCATCACTCACAATGATCGTACCATTAGGTCCACCCAGCGGGCTCCACACAACATACGGACTCGCATTCGGCACCGTAGCATTATTAACGACAATCGGCCTGCCCACTGAATTGCGGAAGTCCGTCGGTTCATCAGCCATGACGTAATACACAGGATAGTTCTGCCCATACGAGCTCGAGTTCCCAATGGGCAGTTCGTGGACGAGGATCCACTGGTCGAGCGGCGGGATGTACGCTACGACTGTCATGCCCGGGCGGGCGAGGTATTCGTCGTAGGCGACGTCGTTGACGACGGGGCCCCAGGTGCGCAGGTCGGTGCTGGTTTGGTGGGCGAGTTTTTGGCCGTGGAGGGGGTCGCGTTGGTCGGAGTAGTAGGCTATTAGTTCGCCTTTGTATTGGCTGAGGGAGTGGTGTTAGTGTGTGTGTGTGTGTGTTGGAGAAGCGGCGGGAGAGAAGATGGGTGACATGACGTACAGAAAGTAAGGTTCCCAGATCGGAGTCGCGCCATTCGTAGTATTCGGGCGTCCGCCCTCAGCGACATGGCTTACAAACTCCCAAGTCCGCGCTCCATCCGTGCTGGCGTAGAGGTCGATGCGAGTTCCGTTGTTGCTCCAGCTGTTTCCTCCACCTAGGATGGTTCCAGCTTCGTAGCCACCCATTGGCTCTGTCAATTCGGTCAACGCGGGCTGGGCGCTGAAACCCCATCCGTTGACTGTGTCGTGTAGGTCAGATACATGTTCCCAAGACGCGCCGCCGTCTTTCGACTCGAAGATAGGGAAGTAGTTTGGGTTGTGGCCGGAGAGGGAGGCGGTGGCTATGATGGTTCCGTCTTGGAGTTCGGTGTAGCGGGGGTAGGTGATCGATTCGCTGCCCGTGGTTTGGTAGATGGTGTTGTTTGTGAAGAAGCCCCAGGGTTGCGGGAGGGAAGTGTTGCAGGATGGTTGGTATGGGTGGGCTATAGCTGTGTGCGTTAGGGCCGCTGTGGCTGCTAGGATCTTGAACAACATCTTGAAACACCCTCCGATTGCGGTACCAGGAGAGACGTTTAATTGATGCTGGGGTTCAATCGATCGATCGTACCTTCAGCTTAAGTATCTACACTTCATCGTTGACGCCACAGGCTCATCTCTTCCTTCGGCTACAGATGCGCGTCATCACCTTCGACAAAGCTTACCCTCAAGAAGCTATGCGTAGTTCATCGTTGGTACGAGCAGTGGGGATTATACCCGGCGGGCCGTCGATCATCTTGTCGGTTCCCCATGGGGCCTTTTTTGCCGGTGGATGAAGGTCGTACGTCCTCACCTTGTCTGCCAGCTGTTGCTCTGCATGAGTCTTTTTCGTGAGGGGTATACAATGTTTGTCAGGGTTTGGCTGTGTCTCGACGGGTAAGTCGGGTGTGGAGTTGCTGTACGTACTCCGGCTATGTTCGTCGGTTGATGAGTGTGCCTAAACTTATGAAGCGAGCTCAACAACAGTGTTCATGGTCGTCAGAGCTTTTGGAAGTTTTTAGTTGTCATGGGTGACTGAGACGTTGTGGAAGCTTCTGTGGAGTTGCAATCAGTATAATTGTTGCCTCTTCTTCGGATGTTACAGCCACCAATCGGACAAAACTGAGCATGTGATGGCCTCGCCCAGGTTTCCTGACACGGCGTACTCTACTCAAGGGGAAGGTTATATCGAGCTCTGGGGTTAAAGTGAAAGTTTGGGTGCTGCAAGTGCAAACAGCCGCGGCTCTTCAGTCTTTCTTCCACGAACCTCATGAAGGATCGGAAAGTGGAGATATTGCTGCATGAATAGCAACACATGCAAGAGCCCGAATCTGGCAACGATCTTCTGGGGTAGTCCAGCAGTCGGTTAGCATATCCGAGCGACATGATGGCGTAAGTCGGCGCTCTGCAGCGTCTTAGGTAAGTATGTACCCCATGGGGTCTGCTCGTCACCTTGCATGATGCAGCAGTGCTCCACAGAAGGATGTCACCTGTTAAGTTTCCGAACAAGTGCCGTGAAGTCCTCGTCCTTGGCGAGTTTCTTCTTCTTGGCATCATTTACTTGAAGTGCCAGGAGACGGTGAAAATGCGACTTGGACTGTATCGATTGGGCGTAGAATCAGAAGCAAGGGGAATGACTCTCTCGAGGTTGTATAGAAGTCTTGGTGTTCTCGTACGGCAGTTGGAATGGGTAATAGCGCCGTAGTATACCAAGAGATCGACTGATGAAGTCGCAAGTATGGGACTTATGGTGAGGTTGAAGGTGAAGTGCGAAAATGTACTTAAACGTCCGCTGCGAGACCGAAGGAAGGCCATCGCAGCCTTCAAGCCTAGGGATCCATGACAATGTTCCGTCCAACCTCTTTCTTCGCGCTTGGCGCTCTGTTGTTCCTCACACTCCTCGACCAGGCTACCGCTGTCACAGCGGGCTGTGGCAAGGCGCCAAGGCTGACCAACGGCGTCCAAAGGGTCACGGTGAACGGCAAGCAACGTCAGTGGACGCTGCGAATCCCGAACAACTATGACAACTCCCACCCATACAAGTTCATCTTCGGTCTCCATTGGCTCAATGGCGACATGACATCCGTTTCGGGCGGTAACGCGCCATACTACGGCCTTGCGGCTTTGGCAAACGAGACTGCCATCTTCGTCGCACCCGATGGTATCAACAAGGGGTGGGGAAACACGAACGGCGAAGACATCACCTTCCTCGACACAGTCCGAAAGGCAGTTGAGGATGACCTATGTGTGGACGAGACGCAACGTTTCTCTCTCGGTTTCTCCTACGGTGGCGCTATGAGCTTCAGTCTGGCCTGCAGTCGTGCGAACGAGTACCGCGCCATCGCCGTCCTCTCTGGTGCAACTCTTTCAGGCTGCAATGGCGGAAACACGCCTATTGCGTACTACGGCCAGCACGGCGTCAAGGACAGCGTCCTACCCATCGCCATGGGAAGAGAGATCAGGGACCGCTTCGTGAGGCTGAACGGATGCCAACAAAAGAATGCACCAGAGCCGGCCAGGAACAGCAGACAGCGTATCAAGACGGTATACGATGGGTGCAAGTACCCGACGCAGTACACTGCTTTCGACGGTGACCATGTTGCGCTTCCTGGTGATGCCGGTAACGATGTTGGGCCGCAGAGCTTCACGCCCAAGGAGGTCTGGAGCTTCTTCTCTCAGTTCTGAGTGGTTTGAGTGGCAGTAGTGGATCCATGGTGCGTGCTATAGGGGATCTGACGACGATGGGAGCGACTGTGGCCGACAGGGGGGTATAAATCAGTATAGCGACAATTGTACATATCTTAGTGTCAGTCTGAGAGGGACGCAATGAAATAAGCCATTGGTGATTTAGAGAAGTGCAAGTAGTAGCAGCTGTGACGTTGAGACAGAATGCTGACACGTTTTCACGCTATATTCTTACGCCCGAGATGTTAGACCGAGAGAGTATCGTCGAAGACTTGGCAGGCGGTTGAGTTAAGAGCGGATGCGGAGGGAGGTTTAAGGGCCAAACGGACCGCACGTGAAGAGGCGCCGCGCTAACCGGCTCCTTCCCCACCAACGCGAATGTCAACACTAACCAGTCGCGTCCCATCTCCACCACAACGTCATGGTAAGCATCAACAATCCGCTGTTATACGCGCATACTAATCATGTCCAGGCGCCTGCGCGCTCCAAGGATGCGAAAGCGACGAAAAAACGAGGCCGGCCTCCGGGCAGTCGCAATTCTGGCGCCGTCGTGAAGGCCAAGTCGAAGCCCGCGCCAAAGCCGGCAGCAGCAAAGAAGGGCAGACCGAAGAAGAGACCAGCCCAGGAAGAAGTCGAAGATGAGCTCTCAATCACTGAACCCGCGCCAACCCAACCCTCGAGACCCCGCAAGCGCAAGTCGGACGAAGTCGCTGAACCTGAAGCCGAGTCGCGCAAACAGTACGCGCAGCTGGAGAACAAGAAGAAGAGAGTACCACAGGAGCAAATAGACACATGGCCACAAGTGCCGCCTCAGGTCTTGGAGCAGATCACGACGGTGATACGCAATGCGAAGAAGGACATCGCCGAGACGCAGCGAGACGAGCGCAGGATCATGGCCGCACACAACACACTCAACCCCCTCGTACGCAAGCTAGCGCGCCAACTAGCAGAGTCGCGGATACCTCCACAGGCCAAAGACATCCATTTCAGCATCGACAAGCTCACGGAGCGCAATGCTCAAGTGTCGCGAGAGGTTACGACAGCCCGGCATTCCAAGCAGCTGCTCAGCGAGCAGGTCAAGATTGCCCAGCACTTGCTGAAGAAGGATGAAGATAACCTGGACGACCTGAAGAAGAACGTCAAGAATTGGAGAGCCGAGTGGAAGCACCAGAAGAAGCATGGACGGGTGCGTGTCTGTCTATTCTAGTCGAGCTGAACGTGTTGCTAACCTGCTGTAGATCCACCCCTTACTCAAAGACGAAGGCAATGCGACGGCCCACGGCGACGGCCCTGACGATATCCGTCTGAAGCGATCAGAACCAGTAGCTTCCTCCCTTCTCGATGCGCCCGATGACGACCTCGCGCCAGTGCTTGCCCAATTGCAACGCAGCCTGGAGAGCATGCAGGGCAACCATACACAGGTCGAGGGTCTCGATATGACCATCACCGACGCGCAAGCAGTACTAGACGACGTCTTGTTCAGGCACGCTGGCGCAGCGCAATATGCTGCCATACAAAATATCGATATGCAGGTCCCATGATGACTTTTGTTCTTTCTATAGCCATGCATGGCTCGGCGCATGGATTGGGCTCTGGGCAGGTGTAGTGAATACGGTACTGGGTTCGATATCAGGGCAGGTGTATGGCGTTGGAGGGCATCGGCGTAATTTCAATACTCTAAAGGAAGCTTTGTGCGAGGCATGGGCTAGGTTAGCAAGGCCCGTACTAGGCCATCCAGCGTGGCGGCTGGCTGGAGTGGGCAGCGAGACCATTCAAGTCTATCAAAATACTCCCAGTTTTAGAACTGCGTTCCGACGATATGGTCTTCGGAATGCGCGCGTTCGCGGCCGTCTCCATCATGTAGTGTAGCAATGCAGGGGCGTGATTGGCTCCACCAGGGCTTCGGCAGAGCGGAGCCACTTCTGCAGCTGCAGCCCTTCTATGCGAAACTTGTGCAAACTACAACATGTCAAGCGCCGCTATCTGAATGCCCCGTCGCGATCACCCGCATTGCAGCGGGAAGCTGTCAAAATCTCCACTAGGAGGGTGGGCGGTGCACTTCTCCGCGATTGGGCCTGCGTTTCTCCGGGTTCTTCCTTCCAAGGTTCGGTTCGGCAAAGCACGCGACCGCGAACATTCACCTGGTCCTTCGTGCTTCTGAAACCACCTCTCCGCCACTCGTCTGCCGCGACTACGGGCCCTGCTGTGCCACCAAAGAACGTGTTCCTGGCGCATCTCGACCTTCTGCGCGCTTTTCGATGCTCGAGTGCGTGACGAGACCCCTGTCGTAACACACATGAACCTGCGCGTCTCCAAGAAAAGCACCCGGCTCTGACACCGACCCACTACCCACACTTGATGTCGGAAGCTGCACGACGATCAAATGGAGCTTCGCCAGTCAAAATGACGGAACCACTAGAAGCCGACCAGGACAAAGTCGCTCCAGAAAACAACGCGCCCAAAACCCATTCACCCTCCAAGAGCAAGCCCGATGCGACCAATTCCGAGGCGTCCGCAAAACCGCCAAAAAAGCGTAGAAAAGTAAATCATGGTAAGCCATCGACGCTGTGTACCCACAAATGCATCCGCAACCCTGCTAACCTATATGCCTTCCTTCAGCATGCATCTACTGCAGACGTTCGGTGAGCCACAGCCAATTCCCCAGCATTCGATACATGCAATGTATTTCCATGTAAGACAATTGTTACTGCTTGCTGACACACACCAATCAGCACATGACCTGTGACCTCGTAAGTGCACTGAGTATCGCCTCGTCTGTTCGCAAGCTGATTGAGCCCGCCCAATGTAGGAGCGACCATGCACACGCTGTGTCAAGCGCAATATTGGACACCTATGTCACGATGAGCCGCGTGAGGGTGTTAAAAAGTCCAAGTCCGAGCCAGAGAATGGCGATGGACAGAGTCAGCCCACTCAGGTCGAATCAACTCCCTCCGATGCCGCATCGACGGCCGCTCCTCCAGTTCCGGACGCAGCGCTAAACCTGGCGCCTCACCCAGTACCTCCTAATAGGGATGCCAGCACTACGTCAGGTACCCAGCCTGACCCCGTATCCGCGCCACAATTACCTGCCCTGACAGCTGGTAGTCAGCCTTGTAAGTTACACTTCTTCTCAGCTCCCCGTCGTAGTCGTCACTGACGCGCCGGAAGTCTTGGGCTACGATGGTTTGCTGTCCTCGTCTCAGAACAACCTTCAGGACATGCAGTTCCATCCCTCATATATGTTCAATACCTCCGAAGTCAGTAATGAGTATAATCTCCTCAACGACTTTCTCAACAACAGCCTCATGGACGACGGTGCATTTTACGGAGGCAATGACTTCCACAGCCTCTTTTCCGATGCCTCACTTATGAATCAGATGGGCTCTCTGAACAGCAACTCTGCCTTTACCTCGAACGCGTCAAGACCTTCGCAATTACTTCCACCTCCCGCGCAAAGTGTCGGTGGCCATGCTGCATCACGGCAAACAGGCGGCGTCCCTACGGACAAGGCAAGAGAGAGATACCTTGTCACGGCCGCTGATCCTGCTGGATCAGACAGTCCTGAAGAGCGCATGAACAAGCTACTCAAGGCCAAGGTCGACGCAGGGCTGCTGAAGCCCTTCAACTATGTCAAGGGTTATGCACGACTAAACCAGTACATGGAGCAGAACCTACAACAGGCATCCCGCATCCGAGTACTGCGCCAACTGGATCGCTTCCGACCCAAGTTTCGAGAGCGCATGCAAAGTCTGACAGATGTGGATTTAGTACGCATCGAGATGTGGTTTGACAAGAGCTTGATGGAGTACGACCGCGTCTTCGCAAGCATGGCTATTCCTGCATGTTGCTGGAGAAGAACGGGTGAGATCTATCGCGGCAACAAAGAGATGGCGCGACTCATCCACGTACCGATGTCGAAGTTGCGAGACGTAAGCGCCAGACCACTATCACTTGGAATATGACTCCAGCTAACAGGATTCAGGGTAATATCGCTCTGCACGAGATCATCGCTGAGCCGTCACTGGTTTCCTACTGGGAGAAATTTGGCGCTATCGCATTCGACCATACTCAAAAAGCCATCCTGACGAGCTGCTCCTTGAAGAACCCCGACCCGCACTCTAAGGATCCCGAGATACGTTGCTGCTTTTCTTTTACCGTCAAGCGCGATGCTTGGAATATGTAAGTGGAGGTGGATATTGCCTCCGAGCTTAGACTGACTGTTGTAGACCGGCGTTGATCGTGGGGAACTTCCTTCCCATCACCGAGGCCACATCGGGGTCGCTACCGGCGTCTTGAGGTTGTCGAAGCCGCACCACAAATCACAACAATGACTTCATCAATCTTCTACAAGTTCAAGAATTCAAGGGAAAGCGAGCGCATTATCTTCAACAGCACCGATTTGAGCGTTTTCGAGCTCAAAGAGTAGACGCTCTTGCGGAAATTTCGCCTGGAACGAGTGTTTTTGTAAAACTTTGCTGTACAATGGGTTGGGAACAGGGTAATGTCTGGCTTGGGTGTCTCAAAACATTGGTCAGAAAGAGTCCGTACATCTCTTGGGAGGGTAATTGCAAGTGCGGCGATGTCCACAGGTTTACTTCAACATGTACATCCTTTTGCCTACCTTCATATCTTCATTCATTCGTTCCTCCGTCTTGCATCCAGTTTTCCTCGCGTCCACGGGTATGCTCCTTCCTGATCACATGCACGTGCGTGTGGAGCCACCTTCCAGAGTGGCAGTCGCAATCCGACATCTCACACCTCCAAGCTTCACATCAACTAAACGTCGTTCGCATTGCCATCTGACACGCATCATGCCGCCCGCGCAGTCAGCAGCCAAACTGGAGCGAGAGAAGAAGCTGAAGACAGTCCTCAGTGAGTGCACTACCTCGCGCCTGCCCTACGCGTGACACTTACCTTCCCATCAGCATTCGCCTCGACGCTCAGCAAGCGCATAGAAGCCGGCAACCATGCGACGATTGTTGGTGAGCTTCAGGCTCAGATTCTCGGATTGCCACTCAAAACCTCGACTGCCGTCACCGCGAGGCAGGAAGAACTCGACAGGCTGGGAACAGAGCTTTGGAATCAAGCTACGCGCTTGCGACGCGACATTTCCGTGGTCAATAATCAGCCGAAGGATTCAGCGGCAGACAAGACCAACGTGGCACCTTTCCTCCGTGCGTACGCATTCCTACTCCTCGACTCAGCTGGCGGTCGCGGCCCAAACAACATACGCCAGCGCAAGAGCTGTATCCGTCTCATGAAGGTTGCACTGAAAGCTGCAAGAGTGTGCATCGAGGCGAATGAGTTGATCATCGCGACAGACCTACTCAAGCTCGCTGCTGAGTACGAAGACGTTCTGAGCAAGGGACCCGGCGACAAGCCTGAGAAAGACACCGAGCTCGCAGACGGCCTACGTGCGCAGTACTTCGCTGTGCGGATGACTTTGTCGTGGCGTCAAGATCAGATGGGCATGGCAGAGCATATGTTCGAGAAGTGCAGGCAAGTCAGAAAAAGCTTCACCTCTACCATCGCTGAGCAGCTTGCGGATCTGCTGTACGAGATCGGGAAGGCTATGTTCGCGAAGCGCGATTATGAGGTTGCTACTAAATGGCTAGAACACGCATTCGATGTTCTTGGGGAGCAGGACCTGGATATGCTCAGTCCAGAAATTGGTGAGCTGAGACTCAGTATCATGCAAAGTCTTGGTATGCACCTCCCGTTAACATGGCGATCAAGCTCTGGCTAATGAGGTCGTCAGTCAAGACGTATATGAAGACTAAGACACCTATTTCCCAAGAGAAGGCCGGGCAGATGGTGAAGTTGATGGAGACTGTGCGTCTCGTGAACAATCTGGCTCAATCTTATCTTTGACTGACGCTCTTCAGGACTTCGGCGATAAGATGATCGTCTCATTGCTGAAGATTGAACTGCTGTCCGAAGCCGATATCATGGACACGTCCGAGTTCTATAATGGCAAGCTACTTGAATCTGTTCGCCATCACGCGCTAACTCCCTTAGTCCTTCTGCGCATGATCCGTACCATCGTGCTGAACGATACGAACTTCAAAACGTATGCACCTCACCCATTACGCTCTCTACTTCAGTCTGAATAACACATTCTAGCATCATGCACTACATTCACAAGCTCAAAGACCACAGGTACACAAAATTTTAGACGCCTACAGCGTCTCGCTGACCACTCATAGCAACGTGACCGCCTGCAAAGTACTGGACGACCTGATCGATATCCGCCTCTTCCGAGAGGAAAACCAATCCTGGATCGAAAAGGCAGTCATCACGCGCATCTGGATTGGAATTAACAACAGTCTTTCCGAAGATTCGCTCGAGCAACTCAAAGACCTCTTCGATACCGTGGTGCAGAACTCCAAGGTTTCGCTTTCTGCGCCTGCCACACATGCTGCGCAAACCCTTTTGTGGAAGAAGGTGGAGGCCGCGTCCAGTCAGGAACAACACGGCATCGCTGAGGCTTGGTGTCAAGCATGCCTTCATGACATCTTCGAGAAGGCTGGCGTGCAGAACAAAACCAAGGTTGCAAGGAAGATCATACAGTGCGCCTTGTCACGTCAAGATTACGAAGCTGCCCGGGAAGTGCATGCCAAGATGCCTGAGAGTGGTCAAAACGAACCGGTGACTCGCTACCTCATGTACAAGGCAGGTCTACGAGGCGGCGATGAGATCTTCGCCGCTGAATGTCTCGATTACGTCTGTCGGAGTTCCGCGAAAGACGCTACCCTACTTTACGCTTGCGTCATGGAGGCTCAGAGTGCGGGGAGCAAAAGACAGGCTATCAATGCTCTCGAGAAAGTTCTGGAGAAGTACGAGCATAGTGCGCCGGCAGGGATACATCTCCCTGCGCTCTTAAGGTGCGTCGCTCACCGGAAGTGTTACGCAACTCTAATATGTGACCAGGTCTACCGCACGTATGTTGGAGTCCGAGCTTACTAAAGATGGCAACATTGATACCGGTATCTTGGAACAGATCTGTAACGTCTTTGAGGGAGGTAAGTCGTTATGCACTTCCGGAGGAGGCGCTTTTACTGATTGTCAAAGCATGCGTTCAAGCCAAAGCATCTCGCATCAGGCCGAGCACGCCGGCCAAGGAACTTTTCACAGCCGTGGAATTTGAGTGGTTTTCTAAGAACGCTTACAACATGTCGCTGAAGTACTGCGCGGAGATGCCACCAGGACTTCTGGTCAGGTTGCTCGGCTGTTGCACTGAGGTGAGCTGAGCGTGAAGGATGGAAGCAACGCCGCTGACTCTTGTAGTTCATCAAGCTCCTCAAGGAGAAGACCCAACCAGGTCCAGACGGTGATCTTTGCCTCCGGCTGGTGTTCTGCGAGTTCCTCGCTGCTTGTACCTACACCACCCTGGCCCGCGCAGAGGATGACACCAAGCAAAGTGTGAGTCGCGCATCTCGCCAGAATGACCAGTGTCTGACTACTACAGATTGGTTACTACCTCGAAGCCCATAGGCATAGCCAGGAGTTCCGACGCACCGCAGCAGAGAGCATGAACAAACTTGGTGGAACCTCTCAAGACGACATCATGTCAAAATACTTCCAGATTGTCAAACTGGAGCTCGAAGCGGTCCTAAAGCTTGAGAGGTGGGATGAGCTTGACGATCTTTTCGACCAGTGTTGGAAGTACAAGAACCCGGATCATTACGAGACTCTGGCAGATCTCGTTCTAGTCGTACATGGCTGCATCGTGAAAGCAGGACTAGAAGACAAATATCAGAAGAGTAAGACCATCGAACTATTCGCTGGTTAAAGACTGACAAAGTTGACAGAAGTACTATCTGTTCTTCAGAAAATCATCAACCTGACTTGCCGCCAACCAGCAGGCCGCGACATCACGAAACTGGCACGCTGGCTTAGATGTATGTTCAGCCTTTCACTCGAGTACGACGAGGAAGTCAGCATCAAATGCATCCAGCAAGTAACGCATCTCGCTGCGAAGCAGAAAAACGTAAGTTCCCGCACCCTAGCAATCCCGATATATTCCTAAGCCCATTCAGACCCTCCATCCCACCATCGCGACAGCCGGACTGGATACACCGCCGCCATCTTCTGATTTCGCCACAAACGACGACACTGCAGACCTGGCTGACGAGTGCATCAAGGAGATCGACTGCTACCCCAAAACCGAGCTCGAATGGCTCGCAAGCACCGCTTTCAATCGCGCCGTGGACTTTTACCTGTCAGAAGATGATGTTAAGACGAGGAAATGGGCAGAGCAGGCGTTCATCGTCGCACAGTGGATTGACGATAATGGTGCGATGCGAGATTTTCTGATGGACAGGTTCGCGAACCTGAAGTTTGGCGATGGCGAGGAGTTGGCGGCGGTGCAGCGAGCGGGCTGACAAGCGGTTGGCATCTTCCGAACCCGATCGTATCCAACGGGCGGCAGGATAAGCACTTACGCGCTAGAAGAGTAGCGTATCTGCTGCATTTGTGGCTTCGTGGCTTTCGCAACCTGGGCATTCGCATCCTCCTCCACTGATATTCGTTAGCTAAAATTATATACGTAAGTCCTGAACTCTGCTCCGCTGATTACGCCACGAGAAGTGGGGCGAGATGCCGAGCGGCCGTGGGTTCCGCGCGGTCAGAACCTCAACTTTTCGCACGACGGCGCTGTGTAATGTCGGCGTCGTCGGTGTTGCGGCGGTCGTACAAAAAAGAAAAGGAGGCAGTCTGACCAGGCGAACTCTGACTATGGAAGATGAGTCGATGGCATGTGAGTCGATGGAGAGTCAGGCCAATTATGGGATTCTGAGTTTGGCATGCGACGCGCACGCGACATGTATCCACATTTGGACGTTTCTGACCCATGTATTCCCGGGGATGCAATCACAGCGAGGCTCGCACTCGCACAGGCGTCAACTGCGTCGTCATGTTCCTTAACGCTTGTCAAGGATGACGCTGGCTACTCCCGCGGTTAGCAGCCTATACCTTCCACTGCTTCACCAAGCTGCCCACTATTTGCTTCCATTTGCTGGGTCGCATCGCATCGCTACCACTTCACCCTCACGCCTGTCGCCTGTCACCTGTCACGCAACCTAGCCTACCACACGATGCGGTTCTTCTCGCGGCTGCACCTATGTGCTGCCCTTGCCATTCTCATGATCCTGTACTTTACCTGGGTACATTCCGCCAATTTCGAAGACACTGTCAACACCGTATGGCGCGGTAACGCGCACCGCATAGTAGTGTTCGGCAACGATTGGTCCGACACAGGAAGCTACCGCGTCTCCTCGCCTGTGCTATCCGCAGTGGTAGCCCGCGACGCTGACCGAGGCGACCTCTGGGTAGAGACACTATGCAAAGAGGTTCGTCAGAGTCATGCCCTCATACACAAACACATGCTAACACACTCCAGCTCGCATGTGACACGATTGACAACTTCGCCCACTCCAAGCCAGCCGCGGCTGCACACATCGGATCGCTAGTCGACGCAAACGTCCACACGGAAACGAAAGGCGCGGGAAGCAACGAGACAACCGTCACATCGTTTGACTTCAAGACACAGATGGAACAGTACGTCGCCTACGACAAGGGGCGACGAGTCATCCCCGAACGTCTACGCAAAGGAGACGAATGGACTTTCTTCACCGTCTTCTTCGGCCTGTGGGATCTGCTCGAATACTCTACGTTGGAGAAGCCCGTGGCCATGTCCGCGGTGGACAAGAGCATCGAGTCCCTCTTCCAGAGTCTCGACATCCTGGCCGAACACGCAGCCCACCCACCCAACGTCGTCATACCCAAAATGATCGACGCCTCCTTCCTCCCGCAGTTCCAGCTACAAAAGAAAGCCATGCGGGAAGCAGATTTCGCAGTGACTCAGCACCGAATGGTTTTTCTATGGTCATACTGGAACACAGTCTTGCTTCGAAAAGCTGCAGAATGGAAAAACGGCGCCATCTACATGCCTGAGCCAAATGCTATCATCATGAACGAAGTCCGTGCTAAACAATTGCACTCGCGACAGATTTCTGATGCGACCGGTGTTGGGGCTCAGGCACCGCTTTTCGAACACGTTGATACGCCTTGTTTGGATGCTGTAAGGGGGAGTGGGTTGGTTAAGTGCTCTGCGCCGACTCAGCACTTATTTTGGTAAGTTCATAAGCCTCGTCCTTGATGACTTGATACATCTACCGCTTTCACGCTATACACACCTCAGTCGCTGGATAGCACCATGCTCCTTTCAAGCCACAAGTCATAGCACAGCACAAACGCTTTGTTTCTGTTTCAAGCTAACGGGTTGATGTGATAGGGATAATATCCAGCTCAGTGGACCGGCTCACGAACTCATTGGCAAGCATGCCGCGAACTTGGTACGCGGGAATCGGAGTATTAATGCTGTGCGGGAAAAGAGTGAGGAAGAGAAGAAGCAGGAAAACGAGCGAGTGCAGTTTAAGCTCAAGTTTCCTCCAGGGTATTAGCACAAGACACTGTCTGGAACTCGGCCGAGGCTGAACGGAGCTTCCTGCTTCCCCGCGACACGGACACGGACACGGACGTAGGAAAGAGGGACAGATCGGAAGAGCAAGAGTGAGCTTTGACCTCAGGTCTCTTCCGGGATACTATCACAGGTCGTTAAGAAAGTGTCTGAGACCTCACCGACAGAGCGAAGTTTCCCTCGGGTTGTCAGCACAAGTTGTCAAAGACACTGTTTGGAACTTGGCCATGGCTGAGAAGAGCTTCGTGGAACTACCTGGTCACCCGCGACACGGGGTAAAATGCGCCTCGCTACAACCAGGACGGCATATGGCGGCAAGGCGCAGTATGACTGCGTCTTTTCTGGCACTGAGCCACAGTCATTGTTATGAAAGAGAATGTTGAATTGTTGGCGAGGACTGGGGAAGTGGGGAAGGTGGAGGGGAGGCGGAAATCTCTGAGGTCTATTGCCTCCCTGGCTCGCGCCCGTCTTTCGATGCTTTGACTGCATACACCATCAGTCGTAATAGGGGAGACTATCGTCTACAGCTTCGCTTCTGAGCTGAGCCACAGCCGTTGCGATGCGGCACTGCAATGCGGGAAGGTGTTGCATTGTTGGCGCCCCTTGCATAAGCCGCGCATCAAAGTACCACTCCAATGACGAACGCGAGACAAGACCAGGCCCTGGTCTGAGACAAAGCCCCGGCTCTTATTTGCATAGCTGACGCAGGAATGTACATGTCTCGCGGTTGGTGGAAGCTCGTCTTGGCACGCTCCCGAAGTAGTAGAACAAAGAAACCGCCAGCGCAGATCGGCTGCATATGACTGGAACAATCATTTTACTGGATCACGGCTGCTACCATCGTCAAAGCGTCAAAGATCCAACTCTAGCTACCGGATAATGCATTCAAAGATACGGACATGTTGTTAATGGTTCGTTACCAACGCGGCTGTTCCCTCCCTTCGTGTCCGACCGAGGACAATGAACCGCGCCTTCTTCCATCGGAGTCATTAGGTCAGCTGCCGCGTCTCTAGAAATCCAAAATGCTAGCCAGTCGAGTGTTGCCACCGATTGTTTGGACTTTGACTCCTTCTTCTCCCTATTCTCCGCCTGTCGCTACCTTCTTTCACGTGCCGAGGCGGTACGTCAAGACAAACATGCAGAATGGTGATGCCTCTCCAGTGTCTCCGATGGACGATTCGAAGCCTTCGAGGAACTTGCGCAAGAGCAGTCGGATCAACGAGACGCGCCCAGCCTCCGCATCTAATCCTACTGCCGAACGTACTAAGAGGGACGAGCCACCAGTCTCTCCTGCTTTGTCGTCGCCGAGGACTACAAGGAAAAGGCCTTCGCCGCTGATTGAGATTGACGGGGCCGACGACTTGATCAGCCCATCTGACGATAAACCTCCCCAGAGTGCTTCGTCTGCTACAGCTGGTGGCGAGCCAGACTTCTCAGGTCACGTTTGCTTGTGTCAGCCAGAGCCGAAAATACCGCGTCCACGAAATGGTAAGTCGATAATATCTTCCTTTGTCTTGGATGTGCGTCACTTTCCTAATCGGAGCATTTGACTCGGATTTGACTCAGAACAAAGACATCCATCATTGTTTGCGGTCATGCTTGCGCAGCCTGCTGACCATTGCCTTGTAGCTTTTATTCTTTATCGACAGCACCACCAGCAGGCCATTACCGCTCGTAATCCGGGTCTCAACAATCCTGATATCTCAAAGATTATCGGTGAACAGTGGAAGGCTGAGGGTGAAGAGCAGAAGAAGGTTTGGCAAGACCTTGCGCAGGTTAGTGGCCCTTGGCACCTTACCCTCCATTGTCTTTGTTAATGTGAAGTTAGGAAGAGAAGGCTAGGCACCAGGAACAATACCCCGACTATCGCTACCAGCCGCGTCGTCTTGGCAAACCTGGGTCGTCACCGTTGAATCCCACTGGCCAGCATACGACAGTCGACAAGTACCGTTGTCACAAGTGTGGTGGCCGCAGTCTGAGAACACCTACCAGTCCTTTCCTCGACGCCTCTGGTACCCCGACTCTGCCGCCTCCCAACATCTCGGAAGGCCTCACGCCAACAACTCGTTACCTACCCGTGATGAGTAACCTTAGCCTTGAGTCGCCCGGTCATCGCCGAGGCCCCATTCCACCAAGTCTCAGTAACATTCAGCTCAATCCGACCATGCGTGGAGACACAATGATGTATAGCCCTTTGACGCCGAACAAGAAGCGCCGCTTCGACCAAGGGCCTCCACCAACAAGTAACGGTCGTAGGCCAGATGGGTCGCATAACGGCCCGATCCAGCAATACGCTGTCTATCGACGCGAGTCTTTGCCGCCCATCCATGTGACGCCACACAGTGCGACAATGCCTCCTCCGCGAACTCCTCGCGAGATGCGCCATCAGTCAATGGTTGAGCTAGGATCTCTACAGTCCGATGGCAGTCCTAAGAGCGTAGAGGAAGTTCTCAGTGCTTTCCCATACCCGAACAAGATCAAACTCCTCGGACGTATAACGCCTCCCTATCAATACAAAGAGCCCGGTTCCTCCAGCCCATCCTACCGCGCCAACCGCGGAGCCATCATCGCCATCGAAGGCGACGACCCAGCCGCCGTCAAAGAACTCACAGAATGGCTCAACGAATACCTCATCAAGCAAAAGGAATACAGTCCCCAAATTGCCGAGCCACCGCAAGCCCCCATCGACAACGCCGACAGAGAAGTCACTTTCGAAGACTACCTCGACCTAATCAAAGAATGGCACGCCAAAAGCAAAGAAATGATCAAATACATCACCACCACACCCACCTCATCCACAGCCACCCCGTCATCCACCAACAGCGACACAATCATCGTCTCCACAAAAGACACCCGCAAAGACTCCGTCACACCCCCCGACTCCCCCTCCCTCTCCTCGACCTCCATCAGCCCCACCATCAAACCCGTAATCCTGCTCCCCACCTTCCAGCTCGCCGCTTCCATCGCCTACGCCTCCCGCATCCCCATACAAGACGCCTACAGCCCAACCGACCACTGGCAGTGGATGGCGACGCTGTGGCGCGGCACTGTAGGACCGGATCTCACGTTGTATGTTAAAAGCTTTGATCCGAAGGAGGGGCAGGTGGGGCTGAAACCGGAGATGGATGAGGGGGTTAGGTGTTTGAGTGTTTGGAAGGCGAGTGGGCCTGGGGGCAGGTTTGCAGATGCGGATTTGAGGAGGGTGGGGTTTGAGGTTGGGGAGTGGGTTAAGGGATGATTGAGGTGATTAAAATGGGGTGGACGAGGGGTTGGGGGATGAGTTTCTTTCTCTTCTTGGTTTCTCTTTTTCTTATTTCCTCTTCTTTTTTTTTGCGGGGAGAGGCTTTTTGGTCACGGGGTTATAGGTTGGTGTGGCATGGTGCTGTTACG
The DNA here is from genome assembly GCF_024043175.1 of Alternaria infectoria. NCBI lineage: Eukaryota > Fungi > Ascomycota > Dothideomycetes > Pleosporales > Pleosporaceae > Alternaria > Alternaria infectoria. The sequence continues at coordinate 345,942 of NW_026250693.1, read as the reverse complement.
GTCTTTACATTTGAGGTAGATCATGATGATAGAATCTCTGGTTTATAGATAAAGGAATGATACATACCTTCATTATAGAAGAGATGAAACATGATAAAACCAGAACCAAGAGGATAACTAATGGGATTCTGCGAGGAGCGAGTGAGCAACAAAGGTTCAGTGACGATGACGCAGATCCAATCAAGCACTTCAGTTTGTCGTGACATGTACACACTCATTTAATTCATATTTACATCGAAGTGCGGCACTAACTATAGGTACCAAGCAATTTTCCCTTCCTCCTCTTCGCATCCACACCACGTCTAAGCAGTGAGCTTGCTCTTGATGAAAGTAAGAGCCTGGCTACCGTAGATGCTGACATACTGCTGGTGGTGGTTGGCGTCGTTTCCGTTGCAGCAGTACGGGTCCTGGGAGTCGCAGTAACTCTGGATGATGCTGGTGCTGGCGGGCGAGCAGGAGAATCCTGAAGGGCGGGCGGCGAACTGAGAGTAGCTGTTAGTAAGAGTAACTGTGGACGGGGGAAGGGTAGACTTACGCCTTGGGCCTTGCAGGTACCGACATTGTAGGGGAGACCGTTGCGGTTGTGGGGGTCGCCCATGAAGATTGCGGCCTTGACGGCTGCCAGGGCAGTGCCCGTCAACGTGGAACCTGCGCCGCCGCAGACGGCATTGTCCATGATCTGACCTCCCTGCGGGCCGTTAGTACTTGGCTTTCTTGGATATCATGGCATCATCCATACCTGAGAGTATCCGATGAGGACGATCTGGGTGTCAGGGCACTTTTGGTTGTACGCAGTAACAGCCTTGACAACGGCTGCAGTTCCCTGGGAAGCAGAGTTGTCGTAGGAAATGCCTCCGCAGGCAGAGCCTCCACCGCAAGCTGGGTATACGATGGCCTCGGATCCTGCACCGGGGTAGGCGCTCTTGACGGAGTTTACGAGCCCAGCGGCGGTACCGTAACCATTGCTTTGAGGCAGGGTGGTCTCACGAGCTCCGAAGATGTAGACCTTAGGGCAGCTCTGGCGCTCGGTGAGCTCGACGGGGCCGGCGGCGGCGATACCAGCAAAGAGAGCTGTTGCTGCGGCGAACTTCATGTTGACGTTTGGATAAGTGGGTACTTTGCTTCGGATGGAGATGAGATGTCAAGGGAGCGTGATGATCAAGTCTGGGCAACGGGAGAAGTGTTTATAAAGTCCAGTTTCACCTGGCCATAGTAGCAGTCCTTTAGGCAGAATCAGTCTGCCTCGACTATACCTCATAGCGTGGCGGTGGGGTACAGGATACTGGTTTGCGTTCTCCTGGTGCACAGATGGTCCTTTCATCCGTCCTCGCAATTTATCTGAGCAAGTCACGCCGTCCTGTGACGAAGATCCGACAGGGATTATTGCCGTAGCTCCACGTCCATTTCATGCAGAACCAAGCCGAGCTCGTCTGGGGTACATATGAATCCCAGTGTCTTCGGAGGGAAAGGGGCCAAGCGAGCGAGTAGAGAGCTGCAACGTATAGCACCTTCGGCACATCGCGCGCTGGATAGATGGATGGCGTTACGGCCGCGTGGTCAGATGGTGTACCGGCGTGGAGCCGAACCGTTCTGGCTAAAAGGCAGCTCGAGGAAAAGCTTGGGTTGGCACCTTGGGAATCCGGGGTAAAAGGCTTGTTTCTCGGAGCCTCAGCGCTAACATGGCGTACCTGAGGATGGAAAGAGCATAGCCTCCGGATGTGCGTAAAGAGTGCCAATGTTGTGTATAGGGTCAAGAACGTCGATAGTAGCGAGGTGGCACTCACCGCCCCTTCCTAATTCTGCCGGTGCTCTCGGATTACTCAACATCATTGAAAGGAGACAAGGCCGTTCTAGTGCAACTTGAAGGCGAGTTCAATGGCGGTCTGATTGAGCGTAGCGACTGATGGTTCTCCTGATAATGAAACAAATATAGGGTGGGTCTGTCCGACCACCACGATTTCGTCATTGGCAGACCTATCACTAATCAGTATGAATGCATGTGTCGCTCGAAAGGACGCACTCGGAATGCGCACAAAACACTCCTGCAGGGCAAGAACGTGCATTGTCGCTGGCCATGAGTTGGGCGAGGGCGAAAGTTCCATGGCGGGATACAGTTGGGTGATGACGTCACCCCAACCTTTCTTACGACTGCCTACGTTATCGCGTCACGCTAGATGCATCATGAATAACTGCGAGGCTGTACTCAAATGCCACCAACGGCTTTAACAAAATAGATCAATATTATATTATCGACTCCGCAATAGCGTTGCCGCTTCATGAGAACGCACAGTGCTACCAGGAGGCGCATCTACCAATCTCTGCAGACAGAAAGTAAGTATATGCAGAACTCGTAGTGAACTTTACGAAGATGCGTTCAGTATTTATCACTGGTCTACATCGGGTAGGCCTGCGAGTTCTGCGCAATGGGAGCTTCGAGGGAGAGTGCGGGGCATGTCGTCGTGCGGCACAGTCAAAGATGGAGGGGCTCAACCTCACTATTTCCAGTCCATTGTATTCCTTACTCCCTCTGAGATCATAACAGCGTATAAAGAAGTTACTATCATGTCGTTGCAAGACGGCCCTGTCGAAGGAATTCCGGATCCGTCCTGCGAGAACAAATATGCTACTACTCCTTGGCCTATCCCAGTCGAATTTGACGGCGAATTGGATCGCCGTCAACTAGCGAAGCTTGCTGTCCGAGTAGGGACGCGACTTGATATCATGAAGAGTTGGATCAAAACTTGCAACGAGCATCACGGGTCCCCTTGCGTAATACCTAAGGCAGACGCAACCGTATGGCCTGCGTGGCTGATCGATGTTGTGGACGCCTGCATTGTTGAGGGTGACGTTGCCGAGCGTTATCTCGCACTGAGCTACGTTTGGGGCGGAGTACAGACGCTACAGCTGGATACAAAGAACGTCGATCGGCTGATACAACACGGAAGTCTCACCAATGAAGAAGTCACACTACCGAGAACGATACAAGAGGCTTTGAAGGTTACAAGATTACTTGGAGAACGCTATATCTTTATCGATCAGCTTTGCATTGTCCAGGATGATCTGCCACATAAAATGGCAGAGATTGAGCATATGGCCGAAATCTATGCCAACGCTTATATCACTCTGGTCGCTACCGCGGGCTGCACGGCAGCCTCTGGTCTAGCCGACAATATCGAGCAATGGATATACCACTATCCGGTCGTGAAGAGGCTGAATAGCTATATTGAGGACCATCATGGACACAGAGTAGAAGCGGCCGTCTATTCCACGCAAACTGTGTGGAACACTAGGGGATGGTAAGTGACTTGTTCTCTCCCACGTTCAGTCCAGTCATACTCACAGTTCGTTCTCTTTAATCTTAGGACCTTCCAGGAGGGTCTGTCGGCAGGACGTATTCTGCACTTCTTAAGCAACATGACGACTTACGAAAATTGTATACCACCCTTTTTCCGGCCACATGGTTCCGATTATGCATCGTGGAGTTGTGGCCGAGCTTGGTGGCATGACCTACACGGCAAAGTAACGATCGGATCCGATCCACGTCTCCATTCTGCCCACTCGAGCCCACGGCCCATCCGCCCGCTTACCTGGCCAGACTTCTCACGATACCAGAGCCTAGTCCGTTCATATATTTCAAGATACTTCACTTACGACTCCGACGTCGTCCCAGCATTTGCAGGCGCTGCTTCAGCACTTGCGAAGGTCTTCCCTGGTGGTATCCTATATGGTCTTCCCATCGTCTTCTTCGACGTCGCACTCATGTGGACATTTGATGAGATCCAGGCAATTAGGGCGATTGATACAACGTCTTGTGAGAGTCTGCGGGCACCAAGCTGGTCGTGGATGTCCTGGCGTGGAAAAACAGCCTATGGATCCTGGAACCGCTTCGCTCAAACGTTGGAAACTATACCCGGCGGTCATCCCGATTGGTCATATGATGCCATGATATATTCTCCCATCGTTCAGTGGTCTTATATCGGTGCAGAAGGTGCTCAGATCGCAATTGAAAACGGGTATTCCAAGTACAGGCATTTTGCTCACGACAGCGAAAGTACACCCCCTTTAGGTTGGGATCGAATAACGCCTTCTACGATCGATCCTAAGCACCAGCTTAAATTCTATTATACCACACGGGCGGCACCAGGTCATATGTTCCGGTTCCCAATCCCACTTGTGGATCTATCAGATGCAGCTGTAACGATACCAGAGCCGATCTCCAGTGTGATTACATGTCAGACTGAACGCGCGTACTTTTATCTCGCTGGAGAGCACGCCTTCGAAAATTGGAAGGCGCTGTCCATCATCGATAGCAAAGGACACGATTCGGGTAGGTTTTTGGAATTTGGCGACACCCATGGTCCGACAAAAGTAAATCAAAAAGTCGAGTTGATCGCGATATCCTACAGTCTCGAAGGGAACATCAACGACTGCGAACAAACATTACTCATGGGTAATCGTCGCACGGAAGATCAACCTGATGGTGGTGTAAAAGAATGGTACAACGTTCTTTGGATTGAGTGGACAGACGATATCGCCTACAGAAGAGCCGTCGGCCAAATCACTAAAGAAGCATGGGGAGCAGCTGATCGGGAACATATCCACGTCAAACTTGGATGAAGAAGGTTATCTCAGTGTTATTGTAGCCTCGCCTCTTATGGTTTACATACGGCCATCATGACCCGTCTGCTCATGTATGTTCACAGCATGTTTTATTTGCTATTTTTATGTCAGCTCACACCAGAGCACACCCTCGCTTTCAACAAAACATTGCTCATCTCAACATGCTCCCCCCACTCATCACCATACTTGATCAACCCAGGAAATGCACAGAACAGGAACCTCCGATCCACATCCATATCAGCACCATCTTCCATAGCGGGATTAACGTCGTTAACAGCTTCCATGGTGCGGTCATCGAACTGCATACTCGCATCATGGCAGCGGAAGAAGAGCAACTGGTAACGAGCCTTTTGCAGAGCCAGTGTACGTTGCAAGGTCACGGCGTCTTTTAAGATCGCGGTGAGGGTTGACTGGGCGTTCGGCGGAAGGCTCACAGATGTCAGCGTGAAGAGTATGTGACTGATTTCTCCGGTGAGGCCGTGTAATGAGGCTTCTCTTTCGATTTCGATGTCGCTGTGTGCTTCGCTGCGTTCAAGTACTTGCACGGTAGCGCGCACCCATTCCCGATATGTAGTACCAAGCTGCTTCGCATGCTCAACGAACGGCCGTAGCGCCCCAAACGGCCCTGTGCTAGGTAGCCCAAACACAACAGGAGCATCGAAGATCTGCATGAGCGAATGCGACACGATAGCCTGATACAGCGCAAGCTTATCCGTACTCCGAATAATAACACTATACAGCGGATTCAACGCGCTGAGAACCTCCTCTGTCTCCTTCGGAAGGCTGTCCAGGTTCAACTTCGATCGCCTGAAGTTCGACACAGTCCATTCGCGCACGCGATTTGCAAGTTGTGAAAACGATTCTGCCAGCTCGCTATCCGTTATCTGCGAGTCCATGCGCGTGAGCGAGGATATGCTTGACTTCAGTGCGAGAAGTTGCTGGAGCCTCTCTTGTGATTCCTTCTCGGTGGCGTGGAGGCGTAGTCGTAGGTCGTCCGCTTCGCCGTTCGACTGTGGTCGCTCCAGGCGGTGTTGATGTGTTTTGTCGTGCGACGCGAGTCGCTGTTCGAGCCGTACCGGTGGGACTGTATCCGCATTCGAAGTCGACTGAGCGAGTTGCGCCCTCAGCTCTTCAATCGCGTCTTGATCTGCCTCCCTGTCTTGTCTCAATCTTGACAGCTCCTCCCTAGCCAAGTTCTGTTCCTCCTTCGCAATCGCGAGAGCTCTTTCCAGGTCCGCGATTCTGTGTGCCATGCGCGCGTCTACGGCATCATCGCCCGATGACGCCATTTCCGACTTGCTGTAAAGCTCATTGCTAGGCCCTGAAGGTGCAGTGTCTCTTTCGAGATCTACCGCACCTTCGCTTTTGCGCTTCAGCATATCATTGAAGGGGTATCGGCGCCGGTGTACTTCGTCTTTCCTCGCATTGGGAGCTGGTACGGCGGCTTTCGGTGGGGTGACGACGTTGTTCGTGGAGGTCTTCGTTGATCTCGAGATCAGTCTAGTACCACGCTTCACGCTGAGGCGGTGGGTCGATTCTGAGGATATTAACACATGTTAAGACCGTGCGGTCGGATTGCTGAGGCTTGCCAGAACTCTTTCGTTCGGTCATAGCTGGGACTGGGCGCGTTCCGACCTAGGGGCGCATCGGAACCAACTTCAAAGCGGGCGTCAAAGACCCAAACCTCCACACCCCTCTCGAGGAATTTCACCATCGAATGGCTTCACGTGGGACGACACGAGCGTGCCTGGGCGAGCTGAATGCTGCAGCCTTGCGCGAGCTGACGATCACCAACCAGGGCCCGCAGCTGGGCGACTCCTACAGCAGTGGGTAGCGCGCGCCGTTCCTAGGCTTCGACATCACACCGCGCAAGGTTTCCGCCGGTGCCTGAATCATTCCATGTCCTTCAGGCAGACACACTCATGACCTCGACGTTCTCCCTGTATCCACGTCCACGCCCATGATACTCTTGTGCTTTTCGTAGGATTCAGCCCCGCGGTCCGACCCACGCGACAGCCACGCGATCTGCCGAAGCCGGCATTGTAAACAACAAAGATCAACACACCGAAGAATGGCCATGAACCACACGTTTCCCAATCGAGGAAGTAGCATTCCGTATACTTTCAATCCGGGGAACAATGCGACAATCGACATAGGCAGCGTACCTGAAGTGGGTAGTACCACGAAGGATAGGTTGGTCGTCGGTGTCGACTTTGGAACCACCTACAGCGGTTGGTAGCAACTATTCCACGATATGCGACCGATACGATTGGACGCTGAAGCTCGATAGGTGTGGCTGCCGTGTATAGTGCGACCCCTGACGACATTGACATCATCAAGACGTGGCCTGGCGGGAACGGTATGTTGTACTTGGGTTGACCAGATGCGCATCCACAAACTGACATGTACCCGCAGGTATCACGTCCGACAAAGTCCCCACCGAAATCGGTTACAGCGAACCATCCCCCCGTAACGGCTCGGTCTCCTCGCTCGATGCGCCCGCGAAACCTGCGCAGAACATAAAATGGGGGTTCCAATTCAAGCCAGAGGAGACGCGTCTCCGTTGTATAAAGCTGTTCCTCGATAGGAATCAGAAGCTACCGCATTTCGTATCGCCGCTCGAAACCGCTGCGCAATTGCGCAAGTTCGAGAAGACGGTCATGGAAGCGGTCTCGGACTATCTGTCGCAGATATACAAACATACAATGGAGACTTTGACAAAGAGATACGGAGAGACATTCATCAGCTTGACCAAGGTTGAGTTTGTCTTGACAGTACCTGCTGTGTGGTCAGACTCGGCGAAGGATGCGACGTTGAAGGCTGCGGAGAAAGCTGGTATGGGCAACAGGCACGAGCTGAAGCTTATATCAGAACCGGAGGCTGCGGCGGTATATACTCTAAAGGCGATACAACCGAATCATCTGAAGATCGGCGACAACTTCGTCGTTTGCGATGCTGGTGGTGGCACCGTGGACTTGATAGCCTACAAGATCACCCAGCTGCACCCTCTTCGCGTTGAGGAATCAGCTGTTGGAACTGGCGGTCTTTGTGGCTCAACGTTCATCAACTATCGCTTCGAGGAACATGTGAAGCAGCGCATTGGTGCAGAACGCTATGACTGGATGCGCGAGAAGAAGATGAAGACTTGGAATATGGGGTTGAAGTACTTTGAGGAGTTCGTCAAGCGCAACTTCAATGAGGAGGAACACAATGAGGTCAACATACCCTTCCCGGGATTACCGGACGATGAGGAAGCGGGGCTTGACTCTGGGTTCCTTGTCATGAGTGCGGAGCAAGTCAAGGAACTATTCGATCCGGTAGTCCAAGAAGTCATAGATCTGGTGGAAGGTCAAGTCCACAGCATAAGAGCAAAAGGAGGTCTGGTATGCGGAATCGTCCTGGTGGGAGGCTTCGGGCAGAGCAATTACCTCTACGGTCGGATGAAGTCCCACTTCAATAGCGCACCTCCACCTCCCTATACCGAAAGACCAACGCACGCGGTTGCATTGAATGCCTCACAGGCAGTCGAGATATACCACCCGATACATGCGTGGACAGCAGTGGTGCGAGGCGCAGTGCTCCGCGGGCTAGAAGGCAATATGGTCATTAGCAGAAGAAGTCGATGGCACTACGGTACCAGCTACGCGACAGTCTTCGATGAGGCGAAGCATCCCATATCCGACCGATATTGGAGTCCACTCTGGGAACGATGGATGGTGTCGGATCGAATGCAATGGCACATCGCAAAGGTACGCACCCTTACCACTGTCTCCATCAAGTCGCACAAGATACTAACCTCCCACGCAGGGCGCACAAGTCTCCGAAAACCGTCCTATATCCTTCCACTACACCCGCAATTTCCGGCCGGGTCAATCCCTCATTGTAGAAGACGACCTCATAGCCTGCGACGCGGACACAGCGCCCGACTCCTTTAAGAAGGGTCTTATCAATGTCTGCACACTTACCACGGACTTGAATACGGTGCCGAAGAGCTTGTTTACGCGATTGACGACGACGAAGGGGGTGGAGTTTGATAATCTGGATTTTACGTTGGATATGCGGTGTGAGAGTGCGGGGTTGGTGTTCGAGCTGAAGGTTGATGGGGTGAGGTATGGGGGTGTTAGTGCGAAGTTTCATTGAGGAAGGAAGGCAGGCAGGGAAGTTGATGGAGAGATGAGATTAAGAATGTGGTCCGGCAAGACTTGTGTAGGATCTAAGCAATCAAGAATATTAACCTCAGTCGAAAATTAGTTAACGAAGATTCTGTGGATGTGGTGCGCGTCAAGGTGTTTTTCGAGTGAGTGTCAATGTTTAACAGACGGTCGAGACGAATGTTATGCCAGGGCAGCCGACAGCGGAACGTACGCTTGATGTCTGCTGCCGACTTGCCGCATGCGGCACCACCTGTATCGGCTGCGGCGTTACTGCCCTGGCAAGATCCAAGGATGAAAGGATCGCATCCTGAGGTAAAGCGATAGGAGCGGTCGAAATCGCCGTGGATCTTGATCAGATCGCAAATCGCAACTGGGGGAAGAATCCTTCAACGGAGATATGGGTGCGAAGGAGTACACTGGAGAGCCCCATCGATGACCACTGCATTATTCGCACAGTTCTCGTCGGCAGTGCTTTGGGCTGCGCATGCCCAAAGATTAAAGGTTTCTCACGGATCACCATTAGGTTTTCGTGAGCACTCTATCTGAGAACGATAGCGACCCCGAGTAATGTCGAAAGTGTATATATCACCTAGGTTCCCACGCGTTTGGTAAACGGACATAGTACCCGTTGTAGACAACACAACCGATGCTATTTTCTGAGAATAAGATGATTCAGCAAGGGCAGGGTGTCGAGCGTAGTTTGTGCTGCGGATTTTCGGATGCTGAACTATCCATGTGGTGCTCGTGGGGCAAGCGTGGATGGGATGATCCAGGGGGTGGGGAAGCCGGAAAACCTAGTTTTGCACTGTAATATTGTAGTCGTAAGAGACGGGTTGGTTTGTAGATTCCTAATCTACAAGTCATGGTCACATACCCTGGTTGTAAGACGCGTAGACGAGTTTAGGTTGTAATGGCTAACCCACGCGTAGACTATCGTGGCTGCATCATGTTTCTTTTTTCATACCAGCGCGATCCCGGGTATAGAGCCTCCCGGCAACGTGTACACTTGGCAGCAAGGCGAGCAGAGATCCTGATGCGGAACTAAAGTCCCGACGATTTGAGGTTTTGGTGATCCGACCTAGTTGTTCAAGGGGGTGCGCTGACTAGTGGAACCCCGCATTTGGGTTCCATGCGTGAAGATCGTTAGCAGCGATTTCACACCCTCGATCGCTCGGGGGACGTCCCGCCTGTAAGATCTCAACCTGTGGTGCGTGGAGATTGCCGTGGGCAGTGAGTGAGATTGGTGGCGTGATAGTCGATGCAGGTATTACCAGGTTTTGCATCGCATTTAGAAACCAGGACAAAGACATGCCCACGCGATGGATGTGGTCACTTGTGGGGCCTGTCGAGCGCAGCACACATATCGATGGATTTCGCGACTAGATCTGTGCGATACTGAATGCGGTAATTTGGGCGAATCATGGCTCTCGGATGCGAGTCCGATGAGAACTGCCGCGTATCGGATCGGAATCTCTACCGGTGGCACGGGCAAATCTCCCGAACAAAGCCGATGGGTGAATGGTTCTGGTGATACCCTCAGCATCCTTGATCAATATCGTCACTGCTCAGCATTTGGTCGCCGGAGTAAGACGCTGTTCGAAGAAACAGACGACCAGCGATTCAGGGTCCATGAGGATACCTGCCGAGTCGTGCGTGGTGCGTGGTTAGCGAACGGGACTTGCCATTTCACGCTTCTAGTACTACTGCACTCTAGTTAAGTAGAATTGTGAAACCAGCGCAACATGACGAAGGACCGATATCTCAAATCGGCTTTTCGATTCGAGATGCGTCCGTTGTACGAAGTGAACCATAATATCTCCAACCTTGATAACATAGTATGGTTCAGACGACGGAACGGAATTTTATTCTCGCAAGCTGTCGCGGATAACTCCGTCGCAGCTGCGATCGGGGACATATGACGTAGAAATCGAATGATTAGTTGGAGAAGAACCGTATTCCTAGGGTTCGAAGGCCCTGTCAGCAAGTGAGGCTGCGTGCCCGCTAGAATAAAGACTTTAGTATACCGGCTTTCTATATAAAATAGGAAAGGTGTCCCCGAGGCAATCGAACTTTAACCATAAGGCGAGCAATTCGACGGAGGCTCGGCCAAGACGTGATCGACCATGACAGCTGAGCGGAGATGGCTCCGTAGCTTTCTGGTCGATCATAATGCAGAGCTTTAGAGTCCGGCTGTTGATAGCGGACGCTGAGGAACTGTGCCAACGTCGAAGCGCGTCTAGAAGTATGCGGCCGGCGTTATTTTTGTGAATTATAGGCGAGGTGTTGCGCGGCTGTCAACGTGTCGCGTTCACTCTCCTGAAGATCACCCACTGAGTTTACCAAAGCGGACACTAGCCAACGTGATGCTGATCTCCAGAGGTTCGGTATGGGGCTCCGCCATGTCGGGCAGACAGCGTGGCGACAAGACTGGACGTTCGAGATGCGCTAGGAAACGTGGTGACTGCCAAGCTAATATGGGCTTGGTGTTGAGGAGTGGTGTGAGGGCCTCAGCAAACTCAAAGTAGGGGAAAACGTTCATCTCAACGATGTGCTGGTGTGAATTCAAAGTGATGCGATTGGTCGTTTGAGCTCGAGCGCAACCACACCCAGGCTTCGGGCGGCGACGGTCAGTATCATGAACTTCCTAACCTTCAGTGACCTACTCAAGGTTTGACCAAGGCGCCCTTACTCTTGGAGATGCTTTTCCCTCTAGACGATGAGCAGTCTATGGTGTGGTCGTACGACTAGCTTATATCCGAGTATCTGCCCGTAGCTAGCTCTTGAGAAAGCGAGTGCGGAGACCACATAGCCGGGAACGGTCTCGCGTACGCTTTCAAAGCAATTCGCCGGTATACGGAGTACGGTGCGTTGTCGTTGCATAAGAACGAAGATGTTGCATATGCGCAAGGATGAATGACCGTATCATGCGAAAGAACTGCCGTGGTGTCGATAGTTGCTCATATGGCTAAGGCGCAGGACGTGATAGTCGCTAGCGTCGAATCGAGCATTGAACGAAGAACCCACATAGAAGGTGGGAATGTATTCTGCGATGTGACATGTCCAGTCTGGCGGGCCTGGCGTATCGTTTGAGCTGGCGAAGGATCTGCTATACGCCCGGCATCTGTGTCTTTGTTACCTCGGTGAAGCCTGACCAGATGGAGGTTGCACCACTGTGTCGCCGTGGCGCAGACTGCAGGGCTGTGATGCAGCCATAGTCGTACACCCTTCTCCAAGAGTCCCGGAGATGCCGCAGTACAATGATTGTCGATGTAGTGAGACAAGTGGGGTTGCAATGCTGACATTCATGGCCCAACCCCAACGTGGGGGCACTGTGTAGTCGCTACTATAGGCAGGAAGTACCAGAGCTGCGCAACATTGATACGGCCCTGCGATGTTGGTACTCGTGCTTTGATAACGAGGTGGTAATGTCGGTCATGTCCGCTGCCACCTACTATGAGGGGCTAGCAGTAGTGTCGAGGAGTGCTGGCCTGTATCGTGAGGACGGCGGAAGAGACGATGAGGTGGTGGAGCTTGATATCGCGCCGCCGGCGCATGTCACCAGGGCCAATCAGGGCGCGGTGGTGGTCGAGGTGAAGGACGCGCGGGGTTTTGGAGCTCTTGCTATCTGTGCGCAGCATGGCACTGCAATTGGCAGGCGCGCACCGCAAAGTCCCAGGGTGGAAGTTGCGGTTAAGCGAGCCAAGACTAGCGAGGGGGAAGGCACGATGCAAGCCTCGCACGAGCGTTCACGAACGGATGAAGCGCCGTTCGCCTGTGCAGCGGCGCAAACACCAACTACTGATCACCATGTTATCCCCGACTTCTTGATAGCCGGCCCTCCGCCAAATCGATCGGTTGATGTCCGGTACGTTTCAGATACACTACACTACCGCGAACAATTTAGCCAGAATACATGACTGAACTCTGCGCACGACCAAGGCGACTCGCATCCTCAGGCCTAAGGGCTGGAGAATCGGAGGGCATTATTACCGACGACCTGGTCTAAAAGCGTCAAATCGATATTACCCTCCAATGACGTGCAAAGCTAACACAGGCTGTCGGCACCGGCAGGATGCAGTGCTGACCGCGCGAACACGATGAGTAGCGGACACATGGAAGACAAGAAAAATGGAGAACGTGGGATAGCTTTCCCTGCTTCTTGGGCGGCGGAGCCGTACTGGGAAAAAGAAATATCCTACGCCTCACCATAGACGCGCCACTACGGACCGGTGGGGGGAGACGCTGCGCAGGTGCCGTCGGGAAATAGCAAGCCTGCTGGAAACCGTCTGACCACCGAAAATTCGAGACGAATTAATAGGCCCGAAGTGCTTTTGTATCAGATCGGTCTTCCACGTGCAATCGCCTGTCTTGGACAACGCCCGTACTATTGGTGTGCAAGTCATGCAGCGACCGTAGCCAGAGCGCTGGGTCAGGCCTCATGCGCATTAACCGACGACCGGCGGCCATCACGTACTGCAATCCAGCTTGGCCAGTGACATGCTCGCTTGACCACGCTTGTGCAACGCAACTGTGGAATCGCTGATTATCCTCAATCGCGATGACGCGAGTGGAGATTAGTCGAGCCTTTGCCAGGGCCTTGCTAGCGAGATGAACACTGTGGAGAAGGACGCGCCTTCGCAGCCAATTTGTCGCAGGATAGCATACCATGACAGCGCCAGCAGTTCACGTCGGCGTCATCCCTGCACCACCCTTCGAGACCTCTCCAACGACCGCGAGCATCGGGGGATCATCGCAGCGGGCTTTCGCTACTGGGCGGTCACGTCACGACGTCTGCGTATTGGGCCCTCATCTGCGCAAACCAAACCCTACCAGTCTCCAGTCTGCGTCAGCTCTCTCGCTCAGGCACTTCGGCCCTGTCTCCATTGAGGCCTTTATCGCCGTCCTCATCATCTTAGATCCGGACACTGTTGAATCTCACCCTGGCTCAACCACGCTTCCCCGGCGACGTTCGTACGCACAGAGCCATGCTAAATTAACCTCACAGCTTGCATACTCCTTAGCATACTGCCTTGTATAGGCCCCTTACATACGTACCAGAAATCGGGGTCAGGCAAGACATGACATTCGTCTCTTCACCAATCCAAGGCCATCCACATGGTGGCTTGACTAGACTTTCACACAAGACGATGCAAGTGGATCGCGCCGCCGCTGACGCTAGGCGGCTACCGCTGGCTGTCATCGCATCCCACCGTCGAGACGTGACAGGCAAAGCATCCCAAACAGCGACTGTGCGAAGGGTCCGAGCCATCAAAGTCATGACGCTCGGACTTTGCTGGCCTGCACACCCATCCATCCCGCACATCACTTGGTCCAAGCGGGCCCACCAACAGCAACCTGGTCGCTTGGCCTCTAGAAGATGATCTTGTGCTTGTGAGGAAGGAGGATTGATGAACCCTGTGAAATCCTCTGGTGCGAAGAGGCGCTCCAACGCAGCAGTCCGGTTGCGTAGTAGCGTGGATATACTTCGCCACTTTTAATCATCCACTTGTTCAACCAAACAGCGTCGTCTAAATTTCTATATTCGGTCCCTACTTCTTTTCGTATGTATGCAGGCTTTTGCTTTTGGCGCCTGTTGTCCTGAAGATTGCAATGCGCCCCCGCTAACGAACGGCCGTGGTAACGACTAGCTGCCTTGAGCTGTCACTGTCGGTGCGCAACTGCTTCACCATCGCTTCTGCTACTTGGTTATTTACCTGGTTCTTGACTATTACTACCTCTTGGCCCCTGCTGTCAGTGCGCCTCCGAAGCATTGATTAGATCGAGAATCCCATGGCACGGTAGATCAGCAAGTGTCCCGTCGACCGCTCCGCAAGCAAGATCTTGTAGTGCCGGCTCCAGCGTTTGAGAAGTCGCCTCGTTTGACATCCCAGGTATGTACACTGTTTAGCTTCCTGTCCATCATGGATCTTTGTGGGGCCTTGTTGAACTTTAAACATTAAATGCTTATACCCTCAGGTCCTTCAATGCACTACGTATTGCCGCGTCTTGATATTCGGGTCTTGCGACAAGAGTGCGCCTCACATGGCTGTGGGTACAGAACGCCGCGCGAAGAAGACGGCAGCTAGATTAGAGCACTCGTTGCTTTTACAGCCCCTTCAGGACGCCATGTCATTCAACCCCCCGAACCATAACACTGGGTTTGGTCGTTCCCATGCCGCCGACACTGCTTCTACACCAAGCCCCACAGATCGACTCGAGTCCACCCATGATTCTGCGACCGGTCAGGAACCCGCTACCCAACCTCACCAACATTCGAATAAGAAGAGACGCTCCTCAAAGAGCAAAGTACCGGGAGAGCTCCGCAAGTCCTCATCAACTCCACACATGCGCCACTTAGCTCTTGGAAACCCTGGTGACCTGTCGCCGACAAGTAACAAGCCGAGGAACAAGCTAGGATACCATAGAACCTCAGTTGCTTGTGGTAAGTGAACAAACAGCGCATTCTGGTGTCGTGCTCGATCACTGACTGTTGGGAACAGGGCATTGCAGGCGCAGAAAGATACGATGTCTTTTAGCTCCCGACGATCCCGCAGGCCGTTGCTCCAACTGCATTCGGCTGAAAAAGGAATGCAACTTCTACCCAGTTGAGCATAACCCTGATATGCCGCAGCCCCAATCTATCTCGTCGAAGTCGGGTAGTGCAGTTCAACCAGCTACACCTGTCTCTACTTCACCTCGGCACCCTTTGTCCTCCTCAGGCGATGCCATGGAGTTCCGTACACCATTCTCTGGACCTGCGTCGAACGGGCAACCTCCAAACTTCGGATATCATGGCGACCACGACAGTGATCCTCACCATGCATCTGTCACCAGTGGCCGTAGGTTTAATGCTGCCTCAGGCCCGCATTCGCTGACGAACAAAGTCCCAGTACAGCACCCTCCTTACCCTTATCCTCCCCCAATAGAAACCCAATGGCCACCAACGAACAGTTTCCTACCTTCATCCACTGTAGGTGAAAGCCCCACGTGGCGCAATTCACCTTCAACCGCAAACTCAGCGTACGGGAGCGAATCAAACGTTTCAGGTGGTCATACACCAGCCGCGATGAGTACGAGCTCGACCATGTCATACGGTCACCAGGACGGCCACTGGAGCCAGCAACCATCGTTTCAACCACCATCACGCTCGATGTCATACGGAAACATTGAAGGACTTCCGCAACAATATCCAGGCCAAGGTCTCGGTATCCAACACGAAAACTACCGGAGAACTTCTCCGTATCCTTATCCGACCTCGATAGACACAAATCCTTCCACAATCCACGCGACCACGATAGGCGCATCCACAGCGGCGCCATTATCTGCACCCGTTGTTCCGAACCACTCGTATTATCCGGCTCCCTGGTCATCATACGACGCCATGCCCAACCATGGACCACCAATGCCTACAGCTGGGCGTTCTATGAGTGCGCAGTGGTATGGGGAGCCAGGACATCTCGACCGGGTACAAGAAGAGGTGACCCCACCAATGGCATACCATCACCAAGGGCTACCCCAATTCTACTCCGGAGCATAGTCAACTACCAAGCGCATAGCGGTTACTACAGTACAACTTTCGCGCGGTTCCACACCCTCCAAATCTCGATCTCACACTCTGTATGGTGGCCAATGGCATGGGTCAGGGAACACTTTGGCGACAGCTCCGATGTGAGCGGTCTTATCAAAATCATCATTTCCGGAGTTAGAGGCGCGACACGACTGGAATTACGATACATGGTTTGGAGATCATGCTTTTCCAATGGACCAATAAGTGATCTTGGGCGTTACTAGCATTGCAAGTTTTTGATTTTCAGCTTCACAAGGACTCCATAACGGGGCGTCATTCTTCCAGGTTCATTCAGGTTTTGCTTGGGCAGCCTTCATGTCCCAATTTCGGCGGTTTCGTTTCACACTTCCAATCAGCATCTCACAGCCACTATCACATGTACAAACAACGCCGATTGGAGGATCATTTAGAGAGATGCTACATGTAGCTTTCCGCATACTTCGAAAGCATATGCGCCGAATTCGATACCCAGATAGTAACATATCGCTACTTCACTACCTGAGCACCTCGGCACGTTTGTGACACCTGTTTTCTGTCGTTCACGGTATGGCGTCCCCGCAACTACAGCAAGCATACGTTACCCACATGGTTTCACGGGGACCGTGGGGTCACCAATGCGAAACCGACTTGTCAAATACCACCGGGTACTTTGCAAGTCATAATTATGTTCAGAACATGGTACTTCCTGGTACCAATGAAAGTATTGTTCTGGAAGGTGGCATGGCTGTCTTGGCTTTGGCCTGAGGCACACACGCAATGCTCGGCGAAGCCGCGAAGGCAAGGCGCTCCGAAGTAAAACTACGGTTGAACGGAATATTCCCAAACACCTACACTTACATCATGCTTACGAAACTCCCATGATCAGTAATCTTTAGACAACCCCATTTTATATACCTTCTCCACGCCAATACCAGCAATGCAATGGGTACAACTATCTGTGTGTCAATCAGATAATGCATGAAGGTCACGGACCGGCTGTTAGCAAATGGCATCGCACTGAAGCCTCATTACACGCGCGAAGATGAAGCCACGCAACTAGCCGTACCATAGCATCTTCGTACCTGCGTCTACGAGGTACGATCTATAAAACCGGTTCTATGACTTCGGTCGTTCAGCCTTGAAAAGAGCCTTGGATAAAGTCAAAAGTCCACCGTCGTCAGCAAACCCTAATGACGTTTGACCTTTGTGCAAGCGAAGCATGTATCCCAGGACCCGGAATAAATTCGCTTCCCAGCCCAAACCTGCGGACATTGCGCAGACGCCCAGGCCTCCTGTCCAGACTTCTTGAGACTGTCGTATGCAACTTGGAATACGTACCCGAACCTCGGTCATTCAAGGTGGCAGTTGATCCACTTTTTCTCGTCGCTTCTCTACGATACTGGGAAAAGCTCGGACCGTGATTAATCCTCCTTCAATTCCGGACCATGAGACAATGGCTGCGGAGGGAACGGAAATTGCTTTTGCCTTTGGCTCCCAGTTTTGCTGGACCAGGACTCGACTTTTTCCCCGCTACCACACAGCCGGGTAGGAGGCCCGTCGACGTTTGCTCCGGAATGACCCTTGATCTTTTCCGGCCATGTTCTTGCTGATCGCACTTGGCTGAATCATGGGCCAAAGCCTCGGTTGTTAATCCTCTCGGCGCTCTTACCACAAATGTGGAGGTGTGCCTGTACGGACTAAATCGAACAAAGAGAATGTGGGCTCAGCGCGTGGACACGATGTGAAGAGGTGCGATTTTCTGCTTATTCCCAGCAGCGGCTACTGCATGGGCTCAAGGGTCTCTGTGGAGAGGCGTGCGTAAAAATCGCTAGTTCGCAACGACCACGTTAGTCGAATTCAGCGTAGTTACGTACACGAGCTGGTGGTCACCACCTGGGCACGTTTACAAGTTTCAGCGACATTCTCGAACCACTCGGCAGCCGCAAACTTCATGCGCGCAGACATTCAAAGTTACACACATGTACGCGCAAGCCACTGCAGCCCTATGCGCGAACGACATACTGGCAGCACGATGTTACATCATTTGGTGACACAAGTTCAGGGTTTCTTGAAGGATTCAGAGGCGTGTCTAGGCATCCAATCGCGCATTTCTCCCATGCAGGATACTGGGGCACAAGAGGTTTGTCCTGTCACAGTTAGGCGTGCTGGCGGGATGTCTTCCGGCAGTAGTACTGTATCCACACAGATCCTCAGCATCATCATCATCGGTCTGCACACCAGCTTGTTTTCATCACAGTCCACCACGATTGCCAGCTTCTTAGCGTCGCAAAAGCCGGCCGTTGCCGTATGACAGTTATCGGCATCTAACCCCTGCAACGGAAGGTTGCAACGAGTGTCGCAATCGCGTTCGTGCGCGTCTGCAGGGCAAAGCTGAAGGAACATGCACGCAAGGTTGGGAACGCTACCTTCCCCATCGCTCGACTGACGCATACCCAACCGCAAGAGTCACTGGCCTGTTACTCATGGAAAATTCACGCGTGTAAAGCCGCGGAACTGAACCCTGTCAGATCCGCCTATCCGTGCTTCCTGTCAGTCATTGAGCGCGCACCGTACCTCCCGTTCCGCTGGGTTTTGACGCGGTTTCGACGATCCAGGCCTCCTTTGCGAACATCAAGCATAAACGCCTGCAACCACCCTGGCGGCCATGTAGGCCTAACGGATTTTCGAGACATACAACGAGTCGGAAAGCATGCAGCCACTACATTTTCCGACACCACCCAATAGCCTTTCCCTCGCGTCTCTGACCCAACCACCACGACTGTCAAACAATCTAAACTGCATACCAACAAAGCAGCGTGACTTGCACGCAATGCGCTCATGCTGCACCGCGCCGCGAGGCCACAGCTGCAGCATTAGCCGTCCATCTTTTAAAGTCCACTTTAACATCCTTCCATCCGATCCGGGCAGGATTTCCGAGCTACGCCCCAATCGAACGTATAGATGAACAGCACACACGACCGGCATTAGGCAAGCAACTCAAAGACTCTGTTCGCTGGGTCCGCTGCAAACGCATCATGCGCGGTCGGACCTCTCTCGCGTTTTTGCTGCTCGTGTGTCATCACATATAGGCAGCGCGTGCTGCACTCCAGACTCTTGGCTTCACGCATGGCGCGATTGCGCAAACTTACATCCGCGCGCTATGGCATCTACGCTTTGGTTGCATCTCCGGACTGGCGGTTTGTGGAGTACCTGCATGCCTGTTCACATAGCTATAGGCGGGCAGGGCTATGTTGTGCATGCGCCTTCCCATTATAACATGGCTGAACCATAGGGTAGGTAAGATGGACAGTATGCGAGTCATTTCGGCGGATGGAAGCCTTCCCGGTGTCAGTGGATGCTGTGGGTCGGTCAAGATATGTACTCGTGAAGAGTGAAGCTGTGTCTTGCATCGCATCGCATCATGCAAGACTACTACGAGATAGGAAGACCACGATGCCCTTCCTCTAGCTTATCCCTCAAGACGGATATCCGCGCAACTGCCCCGTAGCCCCCTAACCACCTACGTGTCTCTCTACTACGGAGTAACCAACCCCGATAAAGACCTTCCCTTACGCCTACAATTCCAAAATGACTCCAGCAAAAGACGGTCCGAATAGCAAGCGGAACTAGCACACGTCAAATAGTGCTTGATGTGGGTTGCAGACTAGATGCTCTTCCACCGGCTGCTTTGCTACAGTAACCGGTGCGGCGTGCCCTAGGTTTGAGCTAGCTGCTGGCTGCCTACTGTACGCCTGCTGATCACTACAGATGCGTAGAAGGCTTGTTTGGATGTTGAAACAGAGTCTGGAGCTAGGAGAATGCCGGTAGCTTACATGCGTATTCGCTAAGGTGTCTTGGTGTTATTGAGGGTATTCATGCGCATGGGGAGATGTGCCCTATCAAGACGATGGAGATGGTCACTGAGGATGGTGTTAGGGATTATAGGCGCAGTGTCTCGTACAGATTTGGAGAGGCTTGAAGTAAAGATACGTAGGTACTATGCTGAAGTGAGACTTTGAGGTGATTAGACCTTGGTGCACACGCATGGCTAGTGTATTCGAAAGTCGATAGTGCGCAAGAAGACATTGTGAGACGGAGACTTATATTGGCGTAAAGGGCTTGACGAGAAGCGTACATTGCGGAGTGTATACCTCAGTCATATCTCATGGCTCAAAGGTAGTTGCAACTCCGTATTCATTGCAGCACATTGTTCGTACAAGACCCGCGAGTTATTTTGTCTTGATGTGTGAAACGACAAGAATGATGTGTAAAAGAGATACACGGAAGCCATGTTGTGTCCATCTAGAGACTGAGATATAGGTTATGCCTATGCTCACCCGCGGCTATCTCGACTATCAATGCACGTTACTGCCTTTGCGGCATCTATCTTCTCTCGCAACAAGCCGAAAAGCTGTGTTCCTCGTGTCTTCTCCCATGGCTACTGATTCCAGCAGCTTTCCATCTTGTTGGCGTGAGAATCCTGCTCCGACACCATCCCATCACAAGTTACAGCGCGCGAAAATGAAGTATCAGCGATGGAAAATTGTTGCACTCTTCGGAGAGTGTTTCTTTTATGTCGTAGACGCTACGAGCATACCGAGAAAGGGGTGCGTCCGTTGAAGTGAAGATAAGCTCTTACCAAATTAGTACAAGATGAAATAAACAAATCCCCGTACCAAAGCAAGTCAACACGAAGACTACATATAGCGAGCATAGCGCTGCATATATTCGACGTGTCACTACCACTGTCGCTGTGCCATTGTCGTGATTGCTGTTGTCGCCGATTTTCCAAAAAGTAAAAAACTATCCTTCACCACCACCACATCATCCCCTTCCCACCAAGACATGTACTACACGCCAGCAAAAAGGAAAGCCCGACGTGGGGGTCGAACCCACAACCTTGAGATAACCAATCGAGTCTTTAGGACGTGAAAGCTAAGAGTCTCACGCTCTACCGATTGAGCTAGCCGGGCGATTTGATGAAATCTGATGATTTGATGGAGAGTTGGAAAATTATGACGCATATAACGTTATTGTAACGTTCGAAAAGCAAGATGAAGGGGCTAGAAAGGTCCATCTTGGTTTTGATGCTTCGGTGGTACATCTTGGGCTGCGAAGTGGGGTAAGAGAAAAAAACTGCAGTGGGCCGAACCACGCCGCATGGAAGCAAGGGAATGCATTACAACACTGGACCGGCACCAACGATGCTACCAGGAAACTTTCTTTGAAGATGACATACATTTTTGATGTTTCAAGTCCAAGAAAGGAGAATTTGATCTATACTCGCTTTGGCGCGTATGCATGCTGTTAGGTTTTCGCCTTGCGACGACTATCTGTTAAGTTCTTTGTGCCAATATGAGAGGATGCTATCTACGCTGCATGATGCCTACGTATCCAGACTGAGCAAGTCAACTATAGTGGCTAAGGTTATGTATACCTCTATCCACATTGTGTCGGTCAGAACGTTGGTGATGTGCGCTACAAGTTTTGTTCTCATGCAGTGAACGACACAAAGGACCATTATTATGGCAGCTATATATCATTTGGTTCTTGCATCCCGCAAAACTGAGAGGATGAGGATGAAATCGGGCAACTCGAAAGGACAACTGTCTTCAACGCGACATGGAAGACATGAAGCTCTAACATTTACTACTGTGTCGATTGCACGCTCGTGACACATGCTTAGTGTATGTATCGTTGCTAGGCTATTCATTATTACATTATTAATCGAGAGCTAAACGTTCATCAGGCTATCTTTCGCTAACACAACGCCGTCATACCCAGAGTGGCTGAATCCCATCGTAATGTACAATCTATGCGAACGATTAACATCGAAGGGCATACTTGCGAGAGTCCAGTCCTTGCGGTCATGTGATAGATCCAAACGCCCTCTCTAAGACTCTTCTCTTGCGCCGACGCATTACGCGACCTTTTCGAAAGGCCTGAATCCACCAGCAAATACCTGTGAAGAAAGTTCACAAGTTCATTCCATCCCAATCCCCCTGCGTCGGCCCCCCGAACCGCTCCCGCCGTAGCCTATCATTCTCCTCAATCAACGCATCCCTCTCCTTCTCAATACTCTGAATATACTCAATCGCGCTCGCCAAGATCATCGCTTTACTCGGCTTTGGCTGCCCAACCACTCCTGCCTCCTCGCTCTGCCTCAATATCGGCACCGACTGTCTCAGCCTCTCCAGTTCAGAATTGAGCCCCTCTCGATACTTGCGCTCAACCTGATTATGCGGTAACCGTTTCGAGCGCTGATACTTTAGAGTTGGAGAAGGCAGGTCTTGGCTGTCGGTGGCATTGCGGTCCATCTTCGGGCGACCCCGCTTCCTCGTGGGGCGTTTGGGGGTGGATGATTCGGAGGCAGAGGTTGGTGAGGATGGGGATTCGTGCTTTAGCATGTGTGGGGAGAGAGATGGCGATATGAGCGGTTGCGGCGCGTCTCCACCTTGCGACGAGGGTTGCGACGTTGTGCTTATGGGGGAGATGCAGTCTGGTTCGTTCGGTTGTGGTGGCCTTGTGTTTGTGGTGAAGTCGAAAGGGTATGGCTCGAATGGACTGGGGTGTATGGTGTTGAATGTTTGCGTCATAGTCTGGTTATTGTCCCTGGTCGATATGCTGGCCCTGAAAAACGTCGCATTGCAATCTTCTTCTGTCTTCGATGTCGTACCGGATACACTCTGAACGGATGTCAGGTTTTGATTGAAGAATGTATCGGAGTCAAAGAAGGTGTTCAGCGAGTCGTCTGGGCCTGGCCCGCCAAGATAAGGATTGTCGAAGTAGTTGGTGTATGGCATGGTGTTTTGTGGTGGAGAATGTTCGGTATGTTCGGTCTTGGTTCCCTGCGCATCACTCGGGAAGTTCATTCAGACTGTGTCGACTCGTGTATCGGTGGACGTGTTCGTTGCTGTTTGGCGGTTGATGTATCGGTGTCGCTGGGGATGACGAAAGGCCTGGTATTATAAGAATACGAGGACGTAATTGTATCGACGATTCGAGAACTGCACACCCAACAGAGTAGGTAATAGGTCCTCGTGACCTGCTGGGAATCCACCACTAAGGTTGATCAGGTTCCGGTGTAGTGGCTCAGTACAGTCAAGATGCTTCCAGTAGCTGTACGGTAAACCCAAAATCGCAAGTTAGTTGTGGATCCGTCCTACCCTCAACCATTATTGGCACGGCTAAGTAAGCCTTCCGCTTCCGCGAGTTTCACTGAAACGTCTGCTACTCATTCAAAGGGTCGAGTTTTTACAATGACTGTAAACGTCGAACGATAAGCACCTCATCGGCACTGTCCGGTAGGAGCAGCATCTCGTGTAGTCCCGGGACGAGCTCCACTACGCCGAAAGTCGGTTTCCGCACATGCTCCGATCCCGAGTTTCCGATATGACTCTGAAGCCGCATTGCAGACTGCGATTTTCGTTTACGTGCGTATAACCTAATTTACCCTGTTGATCCTGGTAAGGCCGCGAATTGCGGTCTCAGAATGTACTCAACAAAGCCATGATGCAGGATCTGATTTGCTTTCGCTTGTACGCGGCTAACTCGGGACGGATCGTATAAACTATCTGCGATGCCGGATGGCTTCCTCACGGTATGATTACTGGCTTGCTTTATTAGTAGATGTTTTGCGGTACCCCGATCGCAACGTAAATGACAGTAAAAGATCCCTAAAGCCTCATTCTTGCCGACGGTAGATTCCCGGATGCATGCGGATGGAACGCGTTGCATCTAGATACAACAAGTGAGTTCGCTTACCCCTTGGTATCGCATCCTTCCAAGGTTGTGCTGCCTGATGATGGTAGAGGTTTTCTCCGAGCACCTGTCATGGTACCACATCTAGGTATCGGCGTGCGCCAACAGGCATGTCCGTTGTTGTAGTAATCGAGGGAAATAGCCCGGGCTTAACGAGAGAGGCTGAAAAAGTCGAGAAGTCTTTGCGGCGCATGTGGCTATGTTGAGGTTGGTGCAAGGCAGCTCGTGAGAGTGGCGTGATACTTGTCGGCAAGGCCCGAAGTAGTAAGTCTAGCCGGCAAGGATATCCACAACTCGTGGCCATCGCGTTTTTCTGTGACCTTGGCGAGTGCAGCGTGAAGAATAGTAATCCTGCACGAGGCTCCTCCTGGGTCCTCCATAGAAGCCAAAGACATGTACAGACTGACGAGCAGCAACATTATCTCGCAGCCGAAGTTGTAGCTACCATGGCAAAGGAAGAGTATGGCAGCAGTGCTTTGGATATCACGTCCAATAATAGACATGGAAGATAGTGTATGTTTCTTCCAGTCATAAAGGTAATGTTGCTGCCTACAAACATGGTATGTTTGTTGGTTGTAGAGAATCGCGATTTATTGAGGTCAGCGTTCCTCAACCCCGCTACCCCTCAACGCGCGAACTGAAGCTTTAAGCTCCCTGCCTCCGCCATGACAACACTAATAACATCAACAACGCCTGATCGCGTCAAGACACGCTTCCTCATCATCTCAGATACACATTCCAAATCTCCTTCCGACAATATTGCAGATGACGAGGCTGCCTTCCGCCCGCCACTGCCCAAGGCAGATGTGCTTCTTCACTGCGGCGACCTGACCATGATCGGTCATCTGGAAGAATATGAAAAGACTTTGGACATGCTGGAAAGCATCGATGCGGGGTTGAAGCTCGTCATAGCTGGAAATCACGACATCACTCTGGATGAAGAGTATTATGCCCGAAAAGGCGAATACATGCACAGAGGAGACAGATACGATAAAGATCTACCTGCCAAAGCAAGAGAGATGTGGAAGGGTGAGCGGGCTAGAAGAGCTGGTGTGACGTACCTGGAAGAAGGAACGCATACATTCCAGCTCCAAAACGGGGCCAACCTAAGGGTACGCGCATTGCTAGACAGTCGGCAACTCCATTCGAAGCTAACAGCGTCCAGGTCTACGCGTCTCCGTACCAACCGGAATTCTGCGACTATGCCTTCCCCTATTTCCGCAACGAAGACCGCTACAACCCTCCCCACCAATGCACACCGAACGTTAAACCTATCGCCGAGAACCCCGTCCCAGACTTCCCAAACGTCGATGTCATGATGACCCACGGACCGCCTATGGGTGTCATGGACGCGACAACGTCAGGACAGCACGTCGGTTGCGACCACCTACTTCGCGCTGCTCGACGCTGCAAACCTAGGCTTCATTGCTTTGGGCATATACATGAGGGATGGGGCGCGCAGAAAGTGCGGTGGAACAACAACGGTCAGCTGGATGTTAGGATTGAAGAGCACGTCGAAGATGTCGAAAGCGTGCCAGTCGATCACGATGCGAACAGAGAGAGGAGGTCGGCAGCTGTTGATATCGGCGAGGGCAGCGATACTGCGGTTGAGTTTGGGCGAGAGACTCTGATGGTCAACGCGAGTATCATGAGCGTAACGTATAAGCCGTGGAACGCGCCTTGGCTTGTGGACATGGACCTCGAAATGGCAAACTAATTCGGAATGACTATACGAAGAAGACAGCAGAGAGACCCAAGAGCGCAACTAGCTCAAGGAGTGGGCATCTATGAGACGAACCAATCCGTAGGCTCGCGCGATACGATTATCGCGATCACCAAAGAACGATCGATCGATACCTCAGCAGCCGGGTAAAACCTATGAATAATTTACCCTGCGACAACCTTCTACGCATCCTCTCACAGTCTTTACATTGGGTCTTGCGTTGGTCACAACTTGTATCTACAGAAGGACTGCTAGATGGAGTTGAGTCAGGATCGGGCGAAGACTCCCGGGCACATCTTGATGTATATAACCCATGAGTTGACGCCTCGTAAATGTGATGAACTAGTAAAGACCCCACCAAATCGAGCCGGCGATCAAAACGTGACAACGCGTGCGGGTGGATCTATTATATCAGTGATGCAATCATGACCTGCATCATTCTCAACCCTCTTCGACGCGTTTGAATCGCGATTCTGCGTGCATACCCCTCAGTCGACTTCTGATTTTCCTTTTACTTGTTCCACTTAATTTCTGGTCTTTCAATTCTGAGATTTCGTTTTCGCCATGTCGCTCAAAATCCCACACGTCACTTTGACGCGCTTTGCAACGCGGTGCTCATACCGTGACGTCAGACCGTTTACCCGCTATATCACAACTTCCGCAGCACGACCTCTCCCCTCTTCAATCTCTGCACTCTCAAATCGTATGCAATCAATTGAACGCACGAAACAAATCACGAATCAATTCCAACCACAGAATCAACAGCGCAACTACGCAAACATGGCTCCCACCAACAATGCCGAACTCCAGATGGGCCAGGTCTTCGATGTCAAGGACAAGGTCGTTCTAGTCACCGGTGGTGGCTCTGGAATCGGTCTCATGATCACACAAACTCTTGCTGTCAACGGTGCCAAGGTTTACATTGTTGGACGGACGGAGGAGAAGCTCGAGAAGGTTGTTGAGGTGCATGGTCAGAACATTGCAGGACAGGTAAGTGTTCGACACGATCAAAATCATGAATATAGACTAACAGTCACTAGATCATTCCCATCGTCGGAGACTGCAGCACCAAGGACGGCGTATCGTAAGTCACCCGTGTCATTCGATCGAGAACGGCGTCTAACTACCTCACAGCAAGATTAAGAAGGAGATCGAATCAAAGGAGAAGTGCCTATGCGTCCTTGGTAAGCTATCCAACA
Source organism: Alternaria infectoria (assembly GCF_024043175.1). NCBI lineage: Eukaryota > Fungi > Ascomycota > Dothideomycetes > Pleosporales > Pleosporaceae > Alternaria > Alternaria infectoria. Next base: position 318,939 of record NW_026250693.1, on the reverse strand, counting down.
CCCATTACTATCTCGTACAACGCCAACTAACACTCCCAGTCAACAACGCTGGTATCGCCCCAGGCAAGACCGAAGTAAAAGGCAGCGCCGAAGACCTCGTCTCCAAGCTCTTCGACGGCACAACCGAGCAAGAATGGCTCGACGTCTACCAGACCAACGTCGTCGGCCCCTTCCTCATGTCCACCGCCTTCCTCCCTCTCCTCCAAAAGTCCACCGAGACACACCCCGGCTACTCTGGCACCATCATTAACATCTCCTCCATCTCCGGTCACATCAAGATCTCGCAAGGTCACTTCGCGTACAACTCCAGCAAAGGCGCTGCGATACACCTCAACAAGTTGCTTGCGAGCGAGATTGCGAAGAACGGGATCAAGGTCAGGGTCAACTCGATTGCGCCGGGAGTCTTCCCTTCAGAGATGACGACCCAAGAGAGCAGAGACGACAACCAGAAGAGCGAGATGCCTAAGGAGCACAAGGAGGGTCTGCCGGCTCAGAGGCCTGGAAAGGATCAGGATATGGCTGCGGCTATCTTGTTTGCTGTTGGTTGCCAATATCTTAACTGTCAAACTGTTACCGTTGACGGTGGCTACGCTATTCAGGTCGGTAACTAAGCGTGCTGCTGGGGTTTTCTCTTCTCACGATCCCTGTTACTTTGCTCGAAGATGAGCTTTACGATAATGTCCAAATGGATTAATTGAGCATTTGATTGACTCATCATGATGGATTACTTACTCCACTGCAACCAATCGTCACCATGCTTGCTCTTCTTAATTGCTTCTCCCAACACCCAACCGGGCAGATCAGGTAGTCTTTGTTTCCCAATATCACCAGCCTCTTCAACCGTCATGTCCAAACCGATCTCTCTACTCCAATTCAGAACATTCTGCATATGCGCCGCAGTTATCTTGAAAAGGCTCTTGTTACCCGCGCTTAGAGTAGGATGTTTCGCTTGGTCGGATGTCTCGATCATGCTGCCATTAATGTCTCTACCGAGGCATACGCGCTGGAACCTGAGGACTGCTTTGTAGAGCTCCTCGATTGCGAAGTTATCTGTGAAAGTTTTAGGGTCATTTCCAACTATGCGGGAGGACATCGTGGAGTAGGGGGTGGTGGGCAGATCTGGTACGTTCGCTAGCAATTTATACGGCGTGTGCTTGCTCGCATCTTCTAGTGCGCAAGCGTATGTACTGTCTCATGACTGAATGTTTGCGCTCTAACAATGTGAGAAAGCGCCATCTAGTCGCTGCACGAGTGTTTGTTCAAGTTAAAATCAATTCGTGCCCTTTTGTCTTCCCCAGCTCAGCCATCATTTCCTCACCGTAATCTCCTCTAAACACCCAAGATGAGCAGCCCCGGTCCTCTGGAAAAGCTCTACTTTCACGGCTGCTTCCTCGATCCGTTCTTTTCCCTCACCACCGAAGCCGAAAGAATGGACTGTCTTACCGGAAACGTGATGAGCCCGCTAAAAGATATGAAGTATGTTTACCTGGGTACGTGGGGTAAAGACAAGTTCAGAACGCTCGACGAGGAGCAAAAGCGACACTTCAAACGCTGTATGAGCAAGATCACGGCGTATCTGGAAGAAATGAATGAATGGGTCGATGAGATCGAGGTGGAACTTGAGGAGAAGGCTGGAATACGGCGATGGGATTGCAAGGTGGAAAAGTAGGATTGTTATTCACAACATCCACTATGTAAAAAGAAATGTAAACGCCAGCCCAGGCGCCATGCAAAGATGCAACATCCACTCATTAACTTCATCAAAATCCTCTTGATACATCTTACAACTTGGCCTTTGGCCACTGGTCCATCAAATCCGTCATCTCGAACCTAGGCCAGTCGGGGTTGAGGCTAGGCGCCGGCCTCTCGCGATCCCATGCCCACTTCTCTTTGAGCGCTGGTTCCAGCTCGTCTTCCAGCATCTGCACGACGTATTTGCCGAGAACAGGGAAGAACTTGTAGCCGTGGAAGGAGCCGCATGTGGCGACGTAGAGGCCCTTGGCGCCGGCGTGCGGCGAGATGATGAAGTCGGATGATGTTGTGAATGCGTCCCTGAAAGATGTTAGTAGTGTTCGAGCAAGAGATATGTGAGTGTAGAACTTACCAGCAAATGCGATGCTTCTCCATCTTCCAATTCGCGCCCTTCTTCCCGTAAAACACATCATTCGCGTGATCGATATCCAGCTTCAACGGACCAGGCACATCCCACTGGTTATAATCCTTTCCAGACGGCGGCGCAGAAACGAAGCGACCGGGTAGTACTTCATGTGTATGCTTGAAGATCTTCTCACCCCACCACTTGAGCTCGCGGTCCTTGGTTGGCGGTAAGCTGCCGATGAAGGGTCCGTATGCGGCGGTGTAGCCCTGGACACCAACGGGCATGTCCTTGAACTTCTCGTACGACTTCTCGTCTAGAGTCGTCATGCCGGTTGTGATACCACCAGCGACAATTCTTGAGCCAGAACGCAGGTTGGGGTTGCCGCTTTTCTGGGCGGCTTGCTCGAGGAGCTTGGCTGTGTAGGCGCCGGTTGAGAGGATGGTGTGCGTGGCTTTGATGGTGCTGCCTTGCTCGGTGTTGACGCCTGTGCATCGACCGGTGCTGTCGATGTCTAGGTCCTTGACCTTCTCGGTGATGTACTTGACACCCTTTGCGATCGACCACTTGGTAACTGCTCTTAGCGCGTCACCAGCCTGTGCCCAGCCACTCGTCTTGTTGACGAGTACACTCTTTGCGCCGTCGTAGTTTGCATCCTCGAAAAGTCCGCCGAATAACTTCTTCGCCTCCTCAATGGTGACTGATTGCAGGTCTGCTTCGCGTCCAAGCTTCTTGTAGTTGTCGATGACTTCTTGTGCGTAGTCTGAACGGCAAACCCAGAAGATACCAGTCTCGTGGAAGTACGGCTGCCATAATGGGTCCTCCTTGAAAACATCTTGCGCCTCGAGAGCAAGTCTGCAGTAGATGACATCGTCGTAGTCGGCGCGTACGACCTTGTTCCAGTCCCATGAAGCCGCTACGCGGTTATCGGCGTCCCAAGCATCCTGGTCGACAACGGTAACTTGTCGGTCTGGGTACTTTTTGATAAGGTGGTAAGCAGTCGAAATGCCGAAGACGCCGGCGCCAACGACGAGGTATGAGGGCTTGCTCGACGACATGTTGTTCAGTAACCAGGGCTTATCGTCGCAGAGCATAGAAGTGAGAGAGGTTTGATGCAGCGATGACCATCCAAGACCATCGCATTGCGTATTTATATCATCACGCACTACTACTATCACTCGCATCGCAAGCGGCTAGTGAGTAAAGTGGGCCGAAAGCGGCCATGTCGTTGTGGTCGCTGTAGACTAGGCGCGGGGCATTCGTGGAGGTTGTTTCCTCATCGAGCAAGATTTTGCGACGGGCAAGCTCCGTCGCTTTTCCCGATGCCCTCTACGCCGGCTGCCATGGCTCCAATTGGATATGGCTCGTGATTAATCATCTGCCTATCTGCTGATATCGACGTCTGAAGCGTTGCGCAGTCGTCACCGACGGTTCCGATTATCGTGGCCGTTGGAAAGGTCGCCGCATCTAAGCGAGATGGCGGCCGTAAAGTGCTAACCCGATTCAGCTATGCGGCGCGATGAGTGAATCTGGAGTGCAGACTGACACCACGTTGAGCTGTTGCAATCTGGTAATGTTAGAAGAAAAACAAGATGATAGATACCTGATTTACCATGTTCTGGTCAATTCAGGATGTACGTGTACTCGCCACGTGGAGCTGTATCAAGCTTGGCAGCCACCGCGAGCTTGTGCTATCTCGGAACACCATCACTATAGTCATACTATTCGTAAATTCCTTGAGGTAGAGCTTTGCATGTTTCATGAATATGAGGCGCTTGGGTCGTCATGTGCTAGCATCACGCGTCACTGTAGAGCGGCACCATTGAACCTATCGCTTCCATGCGAACTACACGACATCTCAAATTCCTGAAAGGTACATATTCATCCATGTTACATGAGATTCGTATCATGCATGCAAGGCTAAGACAGCTGAAGAAAACTGTGGGCATCCTGGCCAGTGACAAGCGGCGCCAGCGCATCATGGGCGAACAAGTCAACCACAACCAGGCTCGAGACGACCAATACATCGACCAGAACGTCCAATAGGAGCTTTTGAGTACTCTAAGCTCATACGCGAATGCAAGGTCGATGCAGAACGGGTAGACTAGGGTTGACAGCGGAGCCCAATGGCCCTGCAGGATGGCGTCGCCAGTCTGCTTCGCGTGGACACGGTACATTGGCCGATCTAGTGCAAGAGCCGCTGATTGAGTGCCCAATAAGAGGTCTCGTACGGTCGTTTGGCAGCGGTCTTGCTAAATGTTCAGCTGCTGCCATCGTATCGCCCGCTCAGTACCGATACACTATGCCTCTCTCTGGTAGTGGGGTTATATCCGCTGGCCCACTGCGCACAGCAAGGCTTTCGCGGGGAGCGGGCGTGTCGATATCGTCTTCTGGCTCTGGGCTCGAAAGGACGATGTATGCAGATGGGGCCGCTCGTTCTGTCACAGTGCCGGTTCTCGATTTCTTCGCACTACCGCGCTCTTTAGGTCCAGACTGCATCCTTTTGTGACGCGGTCTTATTGTGTTGACCTTCGGCTTCAGAATATATATCTCCTGGTCTGGTTTATCGCGAGTCCGGTAGAAGTCATGACTTCCAGGAAAGCTTCCGCCCCAATCAAGCGATTTATGCTCAATTCTCGTACCAAGAACTTGCGAATGTCAGTTCGCAACATGGAATACCTCAGAGACAGAATATACTGACCGTACGAATCTTCCCTGGGCTTCTTCACCAAATCCACTCGTATTGGCTGTCTGCGCATCGGTGGTGGCTTTGGGCTCGGGGGCGCCGGCGGAGATGGCGGAGCCATTGGAACCGATAGAGGCGAGCTTATACTTGGTGGTTGATAGAGAGAGCCGTTATCTCCCATTTCGTCGTCATCGCTGACATGGGGAGGTTGATAGTTGCTTTGCGGTCGCACTGGCTCTGCAGCATTAGAGCCTAAACTAGTCTCAACCGAAGCTGAATGTGTTAGCTAAACTCTCTCTGAATATCGTGGAGATGGAACCGAATGACTTACGTAATACATTGTTAGCATCTGCTCCAAGAATCTGTACAGCAACATTGTCTTTCTCAAGAGGCTTTGCAGGTCTCGGTAGTGGAGCAATGAAGGCCCCCTCAATGTCTCTTGACACGGAAGGAACGTATCTAAAGCTGGGATTGAGGCCTGTAAATGTGACTCCGTCGCTAACAGCTTGCGATGAAATGTCGGGACACGAGCAAAGCCGATCTGTTTGCGGTTAGCTTGGCAATGGCAGCCTTTGTCCTTAGGATACTTGCCGCTATGGTATATTAAGGCGCCGGCTGTCCTCGGTATACGGCCAGGCGCGCGTTCAATCCGATGCAAGACAACTCTGATCGTGTTGTACTTGTGCCTATGTGAGTCTATAGATTCCCACGTGACAACGAGTTCGCCTTTCTTCTCCGTGGGGGCACATTCAACCGATCGAGGCATCTGCAATAAGCGGCTTCTGGCCATGCTCTTTAGCCAGCGCTCATCAGCAATGACTTGTGGATGTTCCCCATTCGCCATGAGCTGAGAGATCATGATATCCCATAGTTGTAGGACTGCATGGTCGCATGAAAATAGCTCCCCGCCTGAACTTTGGTCTTCTTCGCAGAAGGCTTGATCATGTGCTCCCTCCCAAGTAAGCCACTTGTTGTGAACCTTCCACGTACCCGCAAAGAATCCGGCATCGATATTCAAGTGCTCGCCTTTCACGAAGCTGAGATTCATAGCCTGCGTTGCTGGACAAGACCGCAGCAGACATTCCAACATGTGCCGCATGTGTAACGCGAAGTGATTGTGGGTCCATCTAGAATATTTAACAAGTTCTGCGGACTTGAATCGGTGTAGCAGCTCATCTTTCGGCGTTCTGCAAAGGAAATACTTGCGCAAGATCCTCCATAACTCAGGGTCGATCGGTACGGGATTTTGGCGCAAACTCTTTTCAATGATATGAACCTGCTAAGATGCAAGAATTAGTCGAGAGCATTCCAGTACATATCTTCAACTCACGTCTTTCCCCTCAGCAGCCGAATAGTAGAAGGCTGCCCGACCTTCCCCATCCGTATTGAGCGTCTTCATCTTCGCCCAGACCTGCCTGGCAATATCGCCTGGCATGAGCTCATCCTCTCCATCGTCGATATGCAGCATTACATCGCCCATCTTATTGATGGAACTCAGAAGCAGTTCGGTGTAGTCTGATACGAGTTCTGAGTCAGTCGACTGGTCTGTTCGTATCGCAGCTGTCCAGATGGCAGATATTCCTTCACTCTCTTCTCCTCCGCCCGTGAGCGCATCGCGGTCAGAGCTAGTACTTCCTTCAACGAAGTTATAGCCGTATTTGTAGTTGTTCCCCCTAGTACCCCCGCGCGGTAAGAGAAGACCACGCAGGTACATGTGTCCTCGATATTTGGGGTCGCGGATGAGATCGCCATGACTGGTGTGGATGATGTTCTGGGGTGGGTCGATGTCGAGCGTGACGGTAATCCACCTCTTGAAATCGGTAATCGCGAGTCGTTCACCTGGTTTCCTACGTCCATAGATATCCCGCGTAGGTCCTGGAGCGCCAACTATCAAACAAACATCTTCCCACGGATGCGAGTTATGAGTCCTCGGCTGACCCCGCGCCTTCTTCATCATCTGCTTCAAGATCGTCTCGTTAATGCGGGTGAGCGAACAGGCTAAGCTCCCCTTCTTATAGAGAAATCTCCACTTGAAACTACTGCTCTCATAACGGACGTTGTAGTTGTTGCGCCGATAAACAAGAGCGGAGATCTTCATGCCGTCTCCATGCTGTCCCGTTTGTCCATCATCATAGGCCTTAGTCGTCGCACCAGTACCCAGATTGCGGTACTTGAGAGTGGCTTTGAAGTTGACGATCCTAAGGCCTCCAACGCAGTATCCGTCCTTATCGTGTTTAAACTGTATAAAACCAAGAAGCTCTTTGGTTTCTGGGTGATGCGCCTCGATGAGTATGAGTCGTTTTGTCTTGTTCTCGGTATACGTAGGGCGAAGTTGGGATAGCTTCAGGTTGAAGGATTTCAGGATGCCGTCTCTCCTACAGCTAGTCAGACGTTTCTGCTATAGATCACCAGCAAATACACTCACCAGTTTTGGTAAGACTCACGGAAGGCTTCTTTACATGTCCAACGTGGCCTGTAAGTATTCACGATATTGAGATCCTTCGTCGTGCGATTAACGCCAATGAGATCAGTGTTCAAATCGAGTTGATTATTGTCGCCATCAGAGGACTCGTCGAAGTCGCTGGTGTTTTCATTCCGTTCCAATTGCTTTCGTGATGGACCGGGACCCGGGATCGGGTTGGCATCAAAGTTGAAGTCATCAGAGCCGAATAACACCATGACTTAGAACGAAGACCCGCAGCTGTGCGTACGCAAGCTTAGAAGTGTTATGGCGGCGTAAAGGTATTGAAACGTGGCGCGGGATGCAAAGAACGATCCACCATCCAAGAAACACAACAAAAGTAGAGGATGTAGGCCTCCAACTAGCAATGTTAGCGAACGAGAGTGAGACGAGGGGAGAGCTGGAGTAAGCGTGTGTTTGCTAAAGCACGGACCACGCTTAGCGTGGCTTCATCGTGCCTTCCAAGGTTAGCGCGTGACGCGGTGTCACGTGATGATACAACCAAATCAAGCTGCCGTTTCTCGACCCGAACCACCACAGCATCACCATCAATCGTCTTCGTATCAGCCGATTCATCTACTATTTCTGATGCAAGACCAAACAGATGATGACTTATGCAATCTCAAACAACAGTAACCGTCGCATTCCCCATCAAATCCATCGAACTCGCCCCAACATGCACAACAAAATCCCCCTTCTCAACCACATACTGCATCTTCCTATCCCACAGCCCCCACTTCGCCACATCCAACTCAACACTAACATCCACCGTCTCACCCGCCTTGACCATAACCTTCTTGAAGCCCTTCAGCTCCTTGTTCGGCACCACCACACTAGCAAAGACATCTTGAACATAGACCTGCACTACCTCCTTGCCATCCACCTCTGATTCGTTCGTCACGGTCACGGTCGCGGTGATAGTGTCGCTGGGACTGACTTCGGTCTTTGAGAGTGTGACGTTGGAGTAAGTGAAGTTTGCGTAAGAGAGGCCGTAACCGAATTCGTATAGTGCCTGGGGGCTGTTGAGGACGTATTGGTGGCCGAATTGGAGGGTGCCGTTTGGTAGGATGGCTCCGGCGTCGGTGGCGCGGCCGGAGTTGAGGTAGTCGTAGTAGATTGGCAGGGTACCGACGTCGTACGGGAAAGAGACCGAGAGTTTGCCGGAGGGGGTGACGTCGCCGAAGAGTACGTCGGCTAGTCCATTGCCGCCTTGCTCACCGGGGTAAAATTGCTGGAGGAGCGCGGCTGCGTTGTCCGAGATCCAGGGTTCGGTGACGGGCTTGCCGGAGGAGTATACGACGATGGTGGGTTTGCCGGTCTCGATGATGGCTTGAACGAGCTCGCCCATGGCGCCGACGAGGTTGAGTGATGCGACGTCTACGTGTTCACCGGTAGTGGCGTTCAGTCCCTGCCAGAGCTCTTGCTGATCGCGCGACCAGGTACCGACGACGACTACTGCGACATCAGCGGCCTCAGCCGCAGCGACGGCATCGGGGAAGCCGGACTGATCGTTTGACCAGCGCTCGCACCCTTGGGCGTAGGTCACAGTGCCACTAGAAGCACTCTGAATGCCTTGCAACGGGGTGACGTTGGTAGGGTTGTATTGAGAGCGATAGACCACGTAGTCTCCAAGGTTAGTAATGTTTGCCATGGGGCCAATGACAGCAATGTTCGCAGACTTGGAGAGAGGCAAGGTGCTGTTCTTGTTCTCGAGCAAGACGATGGAGTCAGCCTCAAGTGTTCTCGCAAGCTGCACATGCTCTTCAGGGTGGATGATGGACTCAGTCGCGTTCGTGGAGAGGCCTTGGTATGGGTTCTCGAACAGACCCATTTCGAACTTCGCACGGAGCTGGCGGCTCACGGCTCGATCGACGATTTCGATGTCTAGCTTGCCTTCTTCGACCAAACGAGGGATGTTTGCGTAGTTGTATGAGCCTCCACCCATCTCCACGTCGTTGCCGTTTGGTAGGGCCATGAGTGTTACCGCTTCGCTATCGATTGGCGTGTCTTCTGTTTTGCATTGGCACAGCTTGAAGTTGCAGCACAGTCTGTCTGTAGCGCCCGCATCCGAAGTGAGCCAGTACTTGTAACCCCACTCCTCGCGGAGAATTGTCTCCTGCATATGGCCATCGGCGATTGAAGGTATTCCGTCGTAGGAGTGATAAGCACCCATGATGTTCCAGGCACCAGCATCCATAATAGCACGATGGAAAGGCGGCAGCCAGGTGGTCCGCAGCTCTCGTTCGCCTCCATGAACTGGCCCAGTGTTAAGACCTTGCTCTGGATTACTGAATCCTGCAAAGTGTTTGACTGTAGCGCTAACATTCAGACTTTGCACTCCCTTGACGTATTCGTATGCCATTTCGCCGGCCAGGTAACCATCTTCGCCGTATGTCTCTTCCACTCTTCCAAAACGCAGTTCACGCGCCAAATCCGCGAGTGGAGCGAACAGTTGATTGATACCGAGAGGAGCCGACTCCTTTGCAATCGCCACAGCCATGTCGTGTATCAGCTGCGGATCCCACGAGCAGGCCTGCCCGATTGGGCTGTTGTAGATAGTGGCATTACCGACGAGCAAACCATGTATAGCTTCCGTCTGAACCATTGCTGGAATGCCCAATGTCGTGTTGTGTAGCAGGTAGTCCTGGCCAATCTTGACGCCATTGCTGATCCATTCCGCAGGTATCGGATAGCCGACGTAGAACTGACCCGCGCGCACGCGAAAGTTCCATTCGAGTCCTGTCTCGTTAACAGCATTGGTGGTGGTGTTGATCCAGTTTGAGATATCTCCCTGGATAAGCTGAGCTGTCTTTTCCTCGATGGTCATGCGGGAAAGAAGATCCGCCACTCTGTCCTCGACTGGTGCGGAAGCATCCTTGTAAGTCGCATTCGCTGCTTGCTGTCTGCGAACCAAGTCGTACGCGCTGCTAGGAAGGAGCAGAGCACACCCAGCAAGCAGGGAGGCTGAACCGGAGAAGAATTGCCGCATAATGGTATGGAGTGTACACCGTGTGAGTGCAGTCTCGCCCGGATACTCGGTTCTAGACAATGTATCGTAAGTCTTATAGATGCTCTCCAGGGTCTACGGGCCGTTGGACGGGGTGCATGCAGACTCCTGGAGGTACTGCGGACAATCTTCACCCGAGACGCTCATTGTATATTGAGGTACCGGTTCAATGGGCGATGATTTATGTCATACTTCCCAACCGAAATGATGCCGCCGGTTGTTGGGCTGCATGCGACGCGTGCTAACTCTTCGAGCGCGCATTCGATGCAGATCGTAAGGCTTGCTATAATCGCGTTTATGTTACAGACGCGTGCGTCTTCGACTTTACGCGTGGAAACGAAGCGAAGAAAGCGAAGTCGAGTGTGTGGGACATGAGGTTTGATTGACGGAAGAAATGGTGGCTTGCGCTAGCCAAGGCGCTTCTCCCCCGCTCTGATCTCCAACGAACAACGCTCTCCGCACTTCAACCCCGGATCATCTCAGTCGTTGAACTTTTTGGACATAGTTTGATGTACTGATCTTGTTCTTTCGGAAACTAGGGACTAGATCCGTAAGCTTTGCAGCGGTGTCGCAGCTAATTGTGAACTCGATGACGTCGCCTGTTTTGAACGCGATCTATGGCAAGTTTGCTTGACTGAAATCTTCATTTGACATTATATAATACTCTTTCAACATCTAAAGCCCACCGGAACTCATTGAAGCATACCCCGTATACAATTGCCCATCTGACATCAAATCCAAGGACCGAATCTAGTATAAACGCCATATATGCGCCATGAAACCTGGTATATCCTCCTCTTTCCCCAATCCCATCCCATTCCATTCCATATCGAATCTCCCTTAATTACTCATACAAACATTAAATAATATCATCATAATAAACACATAAGAATCGTAATCGTCTTCTCTTCCTTACACTTCTCTCTCACACATCACACTCTACCCCAAAAGCAACAAAGGCACAAAGAAAGCCACCCACCACACCCTCTCTTTACTCCTGTCACTCAGCATACCACTCGCACCTCCAGTGGCAGCCGGGGGTGCTGGTGGTTCGCCGGTGTATTGCGAGATGCGTGTTGAGGTTGAGCTAGGTGTGGTGGCGGTGCTGAGCGTCGAGCCGGCGACGAGGGCGCTGGAGGGTTCGGGTGTGGGTCGCGAAATGGGGGAGGCGGAGCCACGGGAGGCGGAGGGGTTGTAGGAGAAGGGTGGGGCGGTGGGGAAGGCGGTGTCGGTGTTGGCGGGTGGTGATGGTGTTGAGGATGTGACGGTGACGGTGGAGAGGATGGTCGATGCGGAGTCGGTTGCTGAGGATGAAGGTTCATCTGAATCGCTTGTTGATGTCGAGGTTGGCTGGTCTGCTGAGGTTGATGCGGACGCAGACGTGAGTGTAACCACAGTCGTTGTCGTTGTCGCCGATGCAGTAGGTTCGACGTTTGAAGAGGTCGGGAGTAGCGGAGTGGGTAGCGTCAGAATGACAGTGGTTGTCGTGGTGGTAGTCGTAGTGAAGATGGTTTGGTGGTTGACATCGGGTATTAAGATAGACGACAAGAGCGGGAGGTTGATGGAAGCAGAAGCAGCCGGCTCATCAGCTTGACCAACTACAGCTATTGCCAGACCAGGATGGATGCTGGCAAAAACTGACGAGGGAGTAGCGCTGGGAGTTATGACAGTCGAAGCAACTGAAGAGCTTGGCGATGCTGAGTAGTATACTGTCTCACAGACAACTTCAACTACTATAGGCACATAGCCTGGGGTGGGAACCGAAGCCGGCGAGACGACGGTTGCTGAGCCCGACAGCGATGGGTGTATGTATGTTGAGTTCTGAGTAGTGACATTGTACGAACTTGATATTGGCAGTGCCACTTGTGTTGCTTCTGGTGAGGGGCTGGATACCGCGTACGTAGTTGATAACGAGGGAGGGGCGGCGGCAAAGGTTGTATTTGATGGTGATGGAACCGGATATGGGACGACGACGACTGAGCTGGGCTCTGGTATTAATGTTGATAAACTGTATGGCGGTACTGGTAGTCCAGTAGCATGTACGTGCGGTCGTAGTGCTCCAACGGTGGTAGCTATCAAGGTTAGTAAATCGCAAACACCCAAATGACCACTCCATGTACTTACTACTATTCATCTCATAAGGCTTTGATACCACACCGCCAAGTACACCCACCGATAGCGCACTCAGCATCATTATTGTTGAACTTCTCCCCATGATGAACGAATGTGGGACTGTGATTGCGCAAGGAACGACGTGCTGCTATTGGCCAGACACAGATCTCAAGAAGATCCGACGAAAGGGACAAAAAGAGTGCGGATTGACAGAGACACAGAACGTTGAAAGAACTACTCCGAAGAACCAGCCCTCTGATCATATGTATTAATATTGGGGGGCTGATATTGACCGTTGCCAAAAACCAGGGTGGCCGGTCATGCCAGCCACCGGGCGATCCTACGAAGAAGCATGTTTGTCGCACACCAACGTTCGGTGTAGCGCAGCGCATGCACAACCTATGCACCGTGCCAGCGGCAGCTATCTGAAACTTCCCGGCTTGTTGATTTAGACGCATGCGATGGCAGTCGAGATGATGCGATGTTGCGGTGAATGAGGCGATAATGAGAGTTGGCAAGGAAGGCGCGTCACGCACGGACCTTCACCACGTCAAAAACTTGGTACGACGCGCTACTTTGGTGTCACGATGTCTTGTCGCGCTGGCTACTGACAGCAGAAGCTGCAAATCGCCGTGGCACTGACCACCACGCGACAACACAAGTCATCGCAATCTCACCGCCAGCGCAAAGGGCGGAAAGCGACAAATTGTTGACAGCCCTGCCTGAACTTGAAGTTCAGCGACTTTGGACGTGAAATGAAGTGTGACGTCGACGATGCGGTGGAATGAAGTCACAGATGAAGGAACATGTGCAGTGGAATGATGTTTATTGGTTGAAGTCTAGTATGAAGCGCGCGATGCTGGGATGCACACCACGTAAGATCTGTAGCCTCTCTCGTTAGCGGAGCTCTCAAGGGAAGGCGGTTCGAGAATGGGAGTGTTCGATGCAAATCAGACAGCAGTTGGTACAATTTTTGGTCGACATTTAATTCCGATCAGGTCTGTGATTAAAAGGTTTTTTCATCATTGCATGAAAAAGAAGAAAAAGTGTAAACTTACCATTGACAACATCATTCAACTTTGCGACGCTTGAAGAAAGTCTCGATGCTTTTCTGCGATGCATCGTGACGAGAGCTTCCGACACCACCTCCGGTGCGCTTGAGGCTGCGGAGATGGTCCTTGCCGTTGATCGCAAGGATGGTTGCGCACCACCCTTCAGCGAGTCGCGGTGCGATAGCCGGTGAGGAGTGACCAGGTACCCGGGTGGGCGCTTCTGACTCCTGCTGGCATGCGGGGCTATGTTCAGTCGCCGCTTGTGGTACTTTGACCTCGCCCAGGCCTTGATCCGTGGCCGGCATCTCAGCGGGTGACGAAGAAGCTTCTGGGGTAGGCACCACATGCACACCGGCAGAGGTGCCATGGTCATCAGGCTCTGCCTTCGTCATGTACAGCTCGAGGTAGCCAGTGTTAGACCAGCCACCAAGATGCTCGAGCGATGGTCGCGCCGATGCTTGGAGCTCTGGAGAGAGCGCAACACTCTTCTGCGGAAGGCGCAAAAGCACTCGCTTCCAAAGGGTGGAGAGGAAAATGCCGTGCGAGACTATCGCAACCACGGTATCATCGTCTTTCGAAGCTTCGCCGAGGAGCGGCAAGAGATGCTCATCGAGGAATGAGTCGGCTCTGTGCGCCATGATCTCTTTCGACTCCACTTCCACAAAGCCTGGTGTATCCTTGTTGTCCAGTCGATCGTGGAACTTCTTCCCTTCCTTCGATCCAAAGTCCTGCTCCATTAACGCCCGTAGCTGCACGACATCCGGAACCGCTTTCGCAGTGTTATCGTCGCTTGCGGGCGTCAATTGAGCCTCTCGGATCTTGCCAGCTGTTTTCACAGCCCGCTGAAGGTGCGACGAGAAGAGGTGGGTGAACGTCAACCCCTGGGACTTGAAGTGCTGTCCAAGGCGGGTGGCCTGTTGGTAGCCGTGGTTGGTGAGCGCTGAATCTCTGCTACCGGCACTGTAATAATTAGCAACGAACCCTGATGACGACATACGGAAAGCTTACTAGAGTTGGGCGACATTGTCGACCGTTTCCCCATGCCGGATCAGAAACAGCCTCATCGATCGCGCCATGGTGCCCACATAGGGCGGTATGAAGCGCCGTCGAGCTTCATGGATGGGTGAGGCGGGTAGAGAAAGACTGAGCTCTAAGAAATTGCGCGCGTCATTTTGGATGACATGGTCCGTGTTAGCGTCGTGATGACTAACCTTGGAAGTGAGCCAGCTCCCTACAGCAGATTATCGTGAGCTAATTCCAACGGAGACAGCACCATGGGGCAGCTACGTTACCCTTTGGATAACGCGATGGCTTCGCATCACTCTATTCACAAGTATACCTAGCTCTACCCAATTCTGGATGCCCGTATGTACGCCCTAGTCGCAATCGCCCTTACGGACGCAAGCAGGTCATGACCAACGGGCAGTCTGTGATGAATATTACAGATCGTACCCTCTAATGAACACTCGTTGCTCGAGAATTATCATTGCATTTTATCGCATCACGTTTTGTCTTCGGGTACAAACTGACAGACATGTTGGTACTGTTACGAGAGGGCATAAGTTCACATCCGTGGATCTGTCGCAATGTCAAAACCTTCGCTGGAGAATGTTACGCTATAAGAACAGCAAACTAGAGCTCTCCTATACACCTTTCGAATCATAGGTTTTCCGAATCTTGTCGTTGAAAACAGACGGAGGACACGCGCCACAGCTCAGCAGAATTGCGCACATCCAAATCAGTTCACTTTGAAGAGTACTATTGGGCTCGCCAACATGTTGACCTTCTAGTCGTTATTGTTTTGATATCCGGATTTCCTCCATTAGCACCTTGCAGAGGAATGAGGTTCTCCGCCTTGAACTACAACGAACCGACCTCACCCGGCCGTTCGCTCTTGGACATGTCTCTCACTTCGCTCACACCGACTCTTCCACCGCTATGTCATAACACCTCCAGCCAAACATTCTCTTCGCTAAACTTGCGGTCCGCTATCACTTCTTTCCATATTTCCTTCAGACTTCCGTTCAGCTAAAGTTATCAGACCCTGAGTTGGCCTCCTTGAGATCTTTTTCTGCTGCTGAGCGACAAATCATTTCTCGTTTTCACCCCGGTTCTTTCACTGTCATTCATTTGGTCCTAACAAGACCATTAACGTTTGCTAAACTCTGGCGCGCTTAGACTCACCTCTCAGCCTTCTCAAGCGCCAGCGTGTCTATCACTGACGCACCCCCGTCCTTATGTTGGCTACGAAATTCGACACACGTGCTTCTATCACCAGCCCCGCACTTCGGATGGACTTATCCTATCACTGTACCATTTCGACTTAACTATCAAAACCTCGACGCTTCCTTCATCACTACTCGGCGCGCAGATCTTCAACCAGCATGGAAGATGATGGCATGCCAACTCGTCCTGAGGTCGAGTTCGACTTCAATCTCCCGCATGGTCTTGACGCCGAACAAGAGACAGTTGCGCACAACGCTGATACCGATGATGTAGTGCGATCTAGAAGCGACGGAGGTCATGATGATGATGAGCCAATGGAAGATGTTCAGCAAGCGGTGCAGCGAGATCTTGAACTGAATGCACCTCGACAGAACGCAGCCCAACACGACATGAACTACAACACGCTGGAGGAAGGTTTTTCCGACGATGAAGATGCTCCCAAGGCATTCGACCGCTCTTGGACAGCTCATCAAGCTCGGAGGTCTTCGCCCAAAAGTAAGAAGTCGCCGAGAACCGACGATGGCGACGATGAAGCCAGTCCTAGGAGCAAGAAACCGCGCCAGTCACTTTTCGGGGGCTTGACAGAGGAAGTCGAAGAAGACCATTTCGACGATCTTTTCGAAGAACAGCCTGACGATCCCCTCGTAGATGAGGGAGTAGACTTACCTGAGACGGAGATTCCCAGACAAAGCATCGGCAACCGCATGTCTAGTCTCAATCTCGACCAACAAGAGAGAGAACTCAGTCCGTTCGAGCAACAGTTCAACCTTGGCTTTGAGCAACCCGGAGACTCCGACAGAGAAGGCATGTCTTCAAGAGGATCTCCAGCGCCATCTGACGGCGAAATCGTCATTCCCCCAGATACACAGGTGAGACTGTTCATTCTATAACCACTGTCACAGTCAAGTACTTACTTTATCAGCCGGCCTATGGATTGCGACAAGGTATCGACCGAAAGAAGACCTACACTTATGTCGATCAGGATGCGTCGGGGAACTTTGACCCTGCGCAAGAGGCTCAGAACAAGGCGCTGAAGTTGAAGCAAGCAAAGGCTGTCAAAGCTGCCAAGGCTGCTAATCGTTTCAAGAAGGGGAAGCAGCGCGCACCTCAAGAGAACATCATGAAGTGCATTGTCAAACTGCCCTTCGAAAGCTTCGGCAATGTGAGGAACGTCACCAACGAGGAGGACAACTGGCCGGCTAATTGGTCGGACATCGATTCCGAAGCTGAGCGCGAACTGCAAGAGTATCGGGATTTCTTCCGTCGCAAGACGCCTGATTGCACCATGCAGCAACCCATCGAAGATCCCCGTTCCGAGGTCGACGATCTGACAGGCCATCCAGCAGCGCGAGGCTGCACATCTTGTCGCAACAACGGAACAGATTGCTCTTTAGTATCAGGTGGTGAATACCCTTGCCAGGAATGCTTAGACATGGCACAGGAATGTGAGCCCATCATCTCGCCTACCGAGAAAGGCCGCTGCAAGCAATGTGTCGAAGACAACAACGAGCGCTGTTCTTTTGAAGACGAGCCGCGTCAAGCCATCTGCGACCATTGCGCCGACAACGAGTACATATGCGAAGCACTTCCACCGGTGGGCTACCGCGCTGAACGGATTATCATAGATGAAATCATCTATACCGAGAATCGGCCCCACATACAATGCACGCACTGTCGCCTGGAGAAGAAGCGCTGCAGCCTGAAGAAGAAGACCGATAAGCCCCCGTGCAAGCGCTGCAAGAAGAACCACATTGGCTGTACCTTCCAGGACATACCAAAGGTCGTCAAAGAGAAGAAGAAAAAGGTGTTGGGACCGACTGAGGGAGACGCGCCTGAAGTCGCTGTCCCAGACCACGACTATTTCACCAAAGAAGATCTTGAGGATTTGTACGGAGAGGACGTACCGATGTTCTCACGCTCCCCAACCCCCGAGCTCGAGATGGAAGACGAGGCTGGCCACAAGGGTAAGCTGACAAAGATCAAGACCTGCTTCGCGCATCCTATTCAGTTCGGCGGGCAAAACAATACAAGCGACTGCAACTTTTGCGAAATACCCAACTTTGGGTTCACTGGGCTGTTCGAGAAGGAAGTCCATGTCATCCAATGGCATAACGGGATGGGATACACTGAGGTTGGTGGTGGACATGCGGAGAACAGCAGCGGCGGTACGACTATGTGCCAGGATTGCACGATGAGTAAGCTCCATCTTTCGCTTTCTTCAAAGAGGTTTTTGTAATTCACGATCAATTTCACTAACAGCTCCACCAGGCAGAGTGCAGATTGTGGCTTGCGAAGGACACGAAATTCAGCACATCTTTCCCAACGGCATGACCCCAGATTTCGACCAGACAGCCGCCGATCTCCTAGACTCCGCTGAGACACCAGCAGGCTGTCAGCAACAACTCCAACGCTGGTGCTCAATGTGCTTCACCCCCGCCTCGTTCACCTGCCGCACACACCAGACATCACTGTTCGACCAAGAGATCGAAGGATGCGGATTGAAGCTCTGTATCGGCTGCCAAGTCAGGCTCACACAAAAGTTCAACAACGACAGTAGCCTGATGGCCGAGACACTGGATCTTGAGCCGAAGGCTAGCGCGGATGAAGACATGGATCCTGAGAACAGCATGGTGGTCAGGGCAGACGTTGGTTTCCTATGCCAGGAAGGTTTACTTATGAGAAGCCTGGGGCATGAAGCGGAAGAGTCAGAGCTCTGAGTCGGGGTACTGGTTTTGGTGTGTGGACATCGGAAAAGGCGTACCGGTGCTATGGATGCGCGAAAGCTTCGGGTCTGGAGTGAACCTTGGAAGCTTCGGCGTCATGCGGAGCCAGCATCTTTCTTATTTATGGGTTTATCATACGATCTCATTCTCTATTTCAATATATCGCTCTGCTCATTTGGTAGTATTCTCTCTATTCTAACACCTTCATGATGTTCTCACCCTATTGAAGGGAACAATTGAACAGGTGCATTGCAGCCTACATTTGGCTTTCAAATTCATCTTCATAGCAGATAGAGGTAATGTAGACTTCATAAGTTAATTTTAGTTGTACTCTGTAGAGGTAGGGGTCTAGGTTTTCCGTTGATAGGGGTGTTCTGGGCAAGTACGTGTTCGCGGGCTTTCCTCCGCGCCAGCTATGACGTATGCGATCTGGCGTGTCTCCTTCCTTTCCCAACCTCGCCCTTTGTCAACGGGTTCAACTCGGACAACGTCACTGGCAATATCGCCCAGCCATTGATGCGATTTCCTCTCTTATGTTCACTCAGCAATACTTCCAGGTGACTCAACGAAGTTCCGATGGCAGCTCTAAAGAAACACGCGGTACTTCTGGGGCTACCTGCCGCATGACCTCTGAACATGTCAACTCTCGAGGGCAATAACAACTTCATATGTCATCTTGCGCTAACCTTACTAATACTCAAAGCCAGCCGCCTTCTTTTCCTCAACATCAGTCTCAAACGGAGCCTCAGCCTGCGGCGTAATCCTCGCCAAATGCCTGCGCGCGCCATCATCCCAGTCGAGCAACGCACTGTGCGCCGTAACGCGATTATCCCAAACCACAACCGTACCCGGCGCCCACTTGACGCGTGCCTGGAAGTCCTGTCCTTTCGCGATATGATCGTACAGGAAGTTGAGTAGGAAATCCGACTCCTCTTTCTTGAAGCCCACGATGCGTCGGCTAAACTGCGGGTTCACGAAGAGCGCCTTCTCGCCTGTCGCAGGATGTGTCCGCACGAGTGGGTGGATCGAGGTCACTGGGTCGCGACGCACGATGCCGCCTCGATTTTTGCTGTTGTCGGCTTGCTCGACGGCTGTGGTGGTGTCAGTATACTTCGCAGCGCGTTGTTTGGCGTCGAGGCTTACCTGAGTGAACGACTTTCAAGCCGTGCAGTCGCTTCCTGAACTCTGGCGAGAGTCTGTTATACGCTACCGCTTGGTTCGCGAACAACGTGTCGCCTCCCGCCGCTGGCCCATCAAGGACATACAGGAAGGTAGTACCAGGCGGCTGCTTCTCATAAGTCACGTCCGAATGCCAGGTAATCGAGTTCGTCCGCTCTTCAAAGAAGTCTCGCGCCGTGGTGTCGTCGGTACCTCGATGGACGAGATGAACCTCAGGATAGCCCTCGGGAGCACCTGATGTAGGATGAATATGGTGTCGACCGAAGTATCCACCGAAAGCGAGTGCGTCTTTGATTGGGATGTCGGCGAAGTCCTGATCACGGAACGCTACCACCTTTTTCTGGGCGACAAAGAGTGCGAGTTCATCTTTTCCGGCATCCGTCAGCTTGCTTAGCTGGATACCATGGACTTCAGCGCCGATGTTTGCTGTGATGTTGGCGACATTCGCGTTCGCCAAGAGGTTAGGGAACGAAGGGTCGGCATCTTTTCCGTGTTCAGTGTGCTCGAATGGCTCCCATGGTGGGTATCTGAGACTTTGATCAGTCACCGGCACCATTGACGGTATGGCGATACTCACTTTCTGCCCTTCTCATTGTCCCAAGTCGGGAGGTAGTGCGGATACTTGGCAGGTGCATGCTTCTCAGTCCCACGCAGCTCGAGTTCCTTCTGGAAGACCTTAGGGCCACCAAAGGCAGCTTCTTTGTACTGACCAACTCCAGACTTGTAGCCGACAGTAGTCTGTTCGGTGACCTCTTCGATGAGTGCGGGAGCCATGTTGCTATCAAACGATATCACTTGGGGTGATGATGAGGAGCGTCAATTTGGAAGTCTATCACATCACCTATGAAGCGGCCTTATATGTACGAATCGAACCATAATTGTGAGTAGCAATGCTCCATTGCGACTCGACATTGGCTACGCGCAACCCCGGTCTTGCGAACTGAACGCCAAGTTGCCACAATCATCGGATGTCGCAGTCAAGTAATCTATCTTGGCGATCCAGTGAGGTTGACTGCCGCGATATGCCCCGATCAATCAGCGTGCGATCATATTGCATCAAGCATGCACTGTATTGCTTCATGCTTTCTTCCTACACCAGACTAACCGCGAGCAGCAAAGACCAACGAGTTTTGCAAGGCTTCTTGCAACCGAACCATCCCACGCGATGTCGAATATACCAAGACTCTGGCGTCAGAATTATCTCCGAACGCACCGTTGCAGTAGTGGCGGATATGGTGTTCCATATCTATGTCGCCAACACCCCAGCCAATCACGCAATCCATCTTCGAAAGAGACTACGACGAATCAACTCCAGATATGCTGCACAGAACCGCTCGACCCCGCTGCGAAATAACATCCACTGTTTGCGTGCTCGTTAGATTTGGCGGCACGATTGCCGCTGTCAGTTCCGCGGCCAGTATCAGAATCCAAGTGTAACCGAGAGGCGCAAAGATGGCGAAGATGCATTGACAGTCGGTGGATACACGGTCATTATGCGTTGCAACGCTAGCAAAATTGCGAAACTGTTTCTCTGAACGATGCAAGTCCGGAAGCTCTGCGCATGGGATGGTTATGGCGTGGGTCAACGAGCGAGAGAGCGCCCACAGATATAATGAGAGTGCATCCTCGTAGCATTCTCAATATGAGAGTACTTCCTTGACCTCAAAGAGCAGCTCGAGTTTCAAGATGGTCGCCAATGATACTGCTGACGACTACCCCGTCGATAGCAAAGCGGTACTCGACACTGCGGAAAGCGACAATAACAGCGACACGGCAGTCAACACAGCCGATACCAAAACAAGATATGGCACAACCTTCATCTCTTCACACATCGGAAAAGACCGATACAGGCCCGTCGATTCCTACGAGGGCATCCATCGATACGATCCAGACTTCGTCTGGGACAAGCCAGAAGAAAAGCGTCTCGTGCGCAAGGTAAGCAACATCATGCTTCAAGAATTACCGAATCCCACGCTGACCTACCCCAGATCGACAAGTGCATCTGCACCTGGGCCTGCCTAATGTTCTTCGCTCTCCAACTCGACCGAGGCAACATATCACAAGCCCTGAGCGACAACATGCTCGACGACCTCGGCATGAACACCAACGACTACAACTACGGACAGACCATCTTCTACCTCTGCTTCCTATGCGCTGAACTACCCTCACAACTCATCAGCAAGAAGCTCGGACCCGACAATTGGATTCCTGTTCAGATGGTCAGCTGGAGTCTTGTGGCTAGCTTTCAAGCTTTCCTGAGCGGCCGGAGTTCGTTTTTCGCTTGCCGCGCGCTGTTGGGATTGATTGAGGGTGGGTTTATTCCGGATAATATTCTTTACCTGAGCTACTTCTACACGGGGTGGGAGTTACCTGGGCGGTTGAGTTGGTTCTGGGTGAGCTACCAATCTACTCAGATTGTCTCTGCCTTCTTCGCATTTGTCATCTTGCGTCTGCGCGGACACAACGGCATGGAGGGATGGCGTTGGCTATTCGCTCTCGAGGGTATGTTGACAGGCTGCATTGGCATCGCATCTTGGTTCTACCTGCCACCCAGTCCGACGCAGACTGCGAGTAAGACGTGGAATCCGTTCCGTGGAAAAGATGGATGGTTTAACGAGAGGGAAGAGAAGATTATGGTAAACCGCATACTGAGGGACGACCCTAGCAAAGGCGACATGCACAACAGACAAGGCCTCAGCTTCCGCATGCTGTGGGATTGTCTGAGGGACTATCACATGTGGCCCATCTACCTACTCGGCTTATCATGGACAATACCAACCACACCCTCAACAGCATATCTCACGCTCCAACTCCGCTCCCTCGGCTTCGGCACTTTCGAAACCAATCTCCTCACCGTCAGCACCCCCTTCCTATCTCCCCATCTCCCTACTACGAACTAACACCCCCCAGATCCCCGCATACGTCCTCTTCATCCTACAACTCCTCTTCTGGACCTACATATCCGAGCGCTTCAACCAACGCTTCCTCGTCGGCCTGATATCGCAGATCTGGGCCTTACCCCTACTCATCGCGCTGGAACTCCTCCCTGCAACAGCGTCGCCCTGGTCACGATGGGTCCTCTCAACCCTCCTCGTCGGACACCCGTATATCCACGCTATCCTCGTCGCCATCACATCGCGCAATGCCGGTGCAGTGCGCACGCGCACGGTGGCGAGCGCGCTGTACAATATGTGTGTCCAGGCGAGTAGCATTATCAGCCAGAACATTTATCGCGATGATGATAAGCCGCTTTATCGGAGGGGGAATAAGGTCCTACTTGCGATTTGTGCGTATAATTTTGTGTTGTTTGTGGGGGCGAAGGTGTATTATGTTAGGGTTAATAGGAAGAGGGATAGGATTTGGGAGGGTATGACGAGGGAGGAGAAGGAGGGGTATTTGGAGACTACGAAGGATGAGGGGAATAGGCGGTTGGACTTTCGGTTTGCGCATTAAGTGATGTGTTAGAAGCGAACGGTAAGGAGGCGTGGTTCTCTTGCGTTGTGCTGTTGGGTAGGTCGCAAGATCCATTCCCGTAGCTGGGCACTGGGGTGTAGACTAGCGAGATTGGGTATCGCGCGGCCATTGAGACTACCACGAGCCACTCAATACAGATCCATCGACTTTACTTGGCCGTGAGAATGTTGTGATCTTGCATCTCACGAATGAAGCACCTAGCACACTCATCTCACGGTCACTAGATACAAGAGTAGCAATAAGATTGCTACGTTGTAAGATAGACGTCATCAACGTCATAGGCCATGTTCTACATATATAACATGAATGATTATCTCAACGTGCCGGAAACTTAGACAATAAACGGTGTCAAATATTACTAGATCTTTTTTTCTATCCCAGACTGCAGTTTCACACGGCCTAACACCCAAGCTACCATCACACCCACCATGCCAACAGCCCTCATAACAGGCGCAAACTCCGGCATCGGCCACGCCCTCGCCAAAATCCTCATCAACGAAGTCAGCAGAACCCCCCATCTCCATCTCCATTCCCCCTCTCCCTCCAACAGCCTAACAAGCCCCCATCTAGGGCTACACCGTCCTAGCAACAGACCAAACCCTCGGTCCAACCCTAACCTCGCTTCCCTGCGAAACCCACCAGCTCGACGTTTCCTCCCTTTTATCAATCCAGTCTTTCGCCCAGTGCATCGGCGCAGACACACCGGTCGACCTCCTCCTCCACGTCGCTGGCGTCATGGAAAGACCTGAGGAGGATGCGCTCCGCACTGTTGATTTGGATAGATTGCAGAAAACTTTTGCGGTGAATGCCTTTGGCCCGCTTTTGTTGACGCAAGCGCTGTTGCCCAATATACTTAAATCCTCTTCTCCGAAGGTCGCGGTGGTGTCGAGTCGTGTGGGTAGCATGGCGGATAACACGTCGGGGGGCCAGTACGCGTATCGCGCGAGTAAAGCGGGGGCGAACAGTTTGTTTAAGAGTATGAGTGTGGATTTGAGAGAGGATGGTGTGGTGGTGTTGGTGCTGCATCCGGGGATTGTGAAGACGGGATTGGATCCGCGACATAAAGAGGGAGTGGAGGTAGAAGGGGCAGTGGAACCGGATGATGCGGCGAGGGGGCTGTGGGATGTGTTGGAAGGGAAGGGGATGGAGAGTACGGGGAAGTTTTTCCATAGGACGGGGGAGGAGTTGCCTTGGTAGAGAAGGGGTTGGGTGGCGTTTTGTCATCGCTGGGTCTTTTTTTTTCATCTTTCTTTGGGTCGCTGTGGTTGAGGCTGGCCAAAGAAGCTGCTTCTTCTACTGCTGATGACTTCCCCCTGCACCCCTCCTCCACCCCTCCGCCTCCCCCACCCACCCAGAGGAGTTGCCTTGGTAATAGGGGTTGGTGTGGGAAGTAAGGGTTGTGGGTTTGCTTGATTGCATATCCATTGGGTTTCGTCGAACAGGTGATGTCGTATACATCTCGCAATCGTACATTCCGGAAAAGAGGAACAACAAGAAAAGGCATAAACGCCACCGTCGGTCTACACACGCAACCCGCAGACGTATCCCCCCAAACACAAGCAAGAAGCAAGACACAAAACGTACACATACAACACCACCTATCCAACCTTTTCCATCCTCCCCTCCGCCTACGCACCCACCCCAGCCACACTCACACCCCCTCCCCCAACATTCCCCATCCCAACACCCATCCCCAACCCCGTCCTCGTCCCTCCCCTCGGCCCCACAAACCCCTGTCTCTGCCTCCCCGTCCTCCCCCTCCCCAACCAATTATACTTCAACTCCTTATTCAGGCGCCCAATTTTCTCCTGCGCATCATCGCTAGACTGTAGAGAGACGAGTACGGACACGCATTGCAGCATGCGGCCGACTGTTTCGGTGACTTTGGTGCTGTCCATGGGGGTTTGGCGGAGGGAGGAGGGGGCGTTGGAGTTAGATGTGAAGTTGCTGTGGGATGTTGGGGGTGGGTGGAGGTGCGATATTGTTGGGTGGAGTGCATGCTGGGCGTTTGAGGAGGAGGTAGGGTGGTTGAGTGATTGGGGGTGGTAGTGGGGAGGCGGGTGGGAGGATGGGTTTGAGGAGAAGGAGCCAGCGGATGTGTTTGATGTTGCGCGCGAGCGGGTGCTGTTTGCGAATGTCGAACTCGTCATACTCGTCGTACTCTCCAGATAGCCCGCACTCGACGTACTCGTCGAATTCAGACTCCCCATCTCCCCCCCTCCACTCTGTCTCTCCCCCGCGCCCCCAAACCCACTCCCCGCCGTCCCGGGTCTATGATCCGGAATCGGACTCGGACTCTCCAACCCCGCATTAAGATTCTCCAGACTAAGCCGCGAGAAAATCGCCATAAGCGCTTCATACCTCGGCAGAATAACAATATCCCTAAACATAAGCAGCGTAATCCTCCTAACCTCCAGCTCCCCAAGTATAGGTATATTCCTATGTTCCGGACTCTTGGTATTCATCTCGTCAGGCAACATGACGCCCCAGAACTCGCCTGCCTGGGCACTCGTCATGATGCCGCTGCCCCTAAATTCGAGGTCGAGGGGGAGGAAGACGGCTTGCAGGAAGGGGAGGATGGTGGTGAAGACTACGAGCCACATTTCTACTAGGTGGGGGATGAGGCGGTCGTCCGGGACGTGGCGGAGGGTTTGGTCGAGAGAGCCGAAGCCGGTTTGGAGGAGTTCGTTTAGGTCTTCGATGAGGATTATGGGGGACCGTTTGTGGATGCATCGTTTTATGTGCACGGTTACTAGGGCGTTGAAATCTTCGACGGGGGGTCGCGGGTCTTCTCCTTCGAATATTAAAAGTACTCGTGCTTTTAAGAGTGGCCAGGCGTCGTCGGGCGAGAGGCCGTTGATGCCGAAGGAGCTGCCCAGGTGAAGCATCTCTGTTGTGTGAGAGATAGTTTGGCTGGGCGTGCTCATGTTGGGGGTTGTGGTTATGCTGCTGGCTAGAGACGGCCATTCTGAGCGCTCGGTGCTGAAGGACTGGTTCCGCTCTCGGTATGGAGGTTCGAGTTGCGCGTCTAGAAATGCGGCGGCCTTCTCTTCCTTCTTCGCTCGTCGGAGATGGCGTCCACCGTGCCGGAGATCCAGGCCGGTTACTGAATTTGCAAAACTACTTGAATGCCCTGGCGATGAAGGCGCGGCGAAGGAATACAGCGGCTCTGGTGCGCTGGGGTTTGTAGGCTTGGAATTACTGCTCGCAGACGACAATGGCAGTGCGAAGCCATCCTGGTCTTTCAACTTGTTCTTCTGTCGTGACAAGAAGTGGTGTTTATGCTTCTCCTCTTTCCTCTCTGGTAGAGAATCATTCCGTGGAGGTACTAGCGTGGATGTCGACGCGTTGGCAGAAGAGTACAAGGAAGCATTACTGCTATTTGTCGCCGAATCAACCAAGCTCGTCGTCGACCCCGCCATCATCATGCGATTCAGCGCCTGTGAGCTATGAATGCCGATGCCAATCTTGCCCGGCGACGGTAGCGCCTGGTGTTTGCCATCCAACCTATTATCCACCTTGATGTTCTTCGGCTTGGACGAGAACAGCTTCCCGCCTATCCTGCTCTTCCCCTCCTTCGGCTTCTGCAGCTGCGGCGGCTCTGGCGTCGACACTAATTTAGGCGACGCGTGCGGTTGCTGTGTCCCTTCAATGCCAGGCGAGTTGAGCGGACTCCGTGGAAACGCCGCGTTCGCAGCGCTCGTGGCGGCCATCCTGCCTCCCCCGACACCATTCGAGTACGTAATGCCATTCGTCCTAAACGTGACCTGCGCCGGCACAGGCGGCGGACTCATGGGCTGGCCCCGTCCTGCAGGCGCAGCTTCGTTCGGGGCGGGTATCGTGGTGGAGCGCTTGCGATTGTGCTGGGGATTCGAGGCATATGCGGCCTGGGCGGCGATCTGCGAGGCGGTAAGATGGGTCTGCGAGGCCATGGTATTGTCGCGGTCCCGTATAGAGCCCTCCTTCATGGAACTCAGACTGGGCTCGAAGTAGCCCTGGGAGCGCTGGCGGGGGCGGTGTCCTAGATGCGCGCCAATGTGACTCTGGCTCTGTGTTGCATCGCGCACAATGCCGGGACGCGAGTAGTTCTGCGCTGGGGCGCCGCGCGAGTCTGCTGACGTCGGCGACTTTGCGGACGAGGGCGAGAGTATCGAGGCGGGCAGGGGAGAGCGGCGCTGTTGCTGTTGTTGTTGCTGCTGCAGCGTGGCGTGGGAGCCGTCCGAGTCGGAGTCGTCGAGCGAGGGGCGGTGAATCGAGGGCGTGTGGATGGATGGCGTCTGGGGAGGGGGTGAAGAGGGCGCCATCGTGGGCCGTCGCACTGCAGGCCCTCTCGTATTACCGCGTGGGTTGCTTTTGCGACAGTGTGGCTGTTTGCAGGGACAGGGTGTAGAGGCGGTGGCTGTAGGCCTGGCCAAACACACGGGACAGATGGAAAGTGAATGTGGGGAGGAGGGAAGCAGAAACTCGTGTCTAGTCGTATTCCCGCATGGCCTGCATGGAGAGAGTAGCAGATACAGCGTTATCCAAGCGCAGGTGGAGGTGTCACTGCCACTGTTACATGCACCGTTGATTGATCGACGTCGCGTGGCCGTGCTGTCTCCACCCCGAGCCGCTTGACCCCGCCTATCTTCAATTAACTAACTCCTTCACTTCAACACTCAATACACCAATAACATATCCACCCCTACTCAGAAGATACCACCCGCTGGAACTCACCACCCAACATGCCCTCCCTAACAGCGACCTACACATCCCCGACCTCGGACCCCCAAACCTTCACCTCCGAACTCCCCGCACTCGCCTCACCACCCACAACCACCGATCGCGTCGCATACCTCGACACCCTCTCCTCATCCCTCAAGACCCTCCAGGCAGACGTAAACGCCTTCCTAACGCAAAAAATGGCCGACGACAAAGCCGCCGACGACGCAAAAGACGAGGAGACATATGGCGAGGAAGTCGTCGATGAAGACTGAGAGTCTCTTGCATGAAGAAGGCGCATTCTTGACGGATAAACATTTTAACGACAACCTCTTCTGGGCTATACTATACCACACGACAAGACCAAACCCTACCGCCACCCCGCACCCCCCGTCCTCCTCCCCGTACTCCCTCCAAACCCACCACCACCACCCATACCCGTACCAACACCCCCCCTCGCACACCCACTATGCACAACCCCATTATCCGGAAACACCCTAATCGCACTCCCCCCAAACCTCTTATGACAAACACTACAATGCCTCTCCTCATCAATAACAACCCTCCTATTCAACCCGCCCGGCACCAACCTGCCATACGCATCCCTCTTCTCCTCACCCCCAAGTAACACCGCCTTCTCCACGCCCACTTTCTCCACGCCCCTCAGCCGCGCCACAATCCTCTCTTCATTCAACAGCGAATTCGCATTCCGGATTCTCCCGAAGAAATAAGATTCTAGGTCCTTGACGGGTAAGGTAGGGGGGATGAGATCGAGGGTCGTGGCGGCGGGGAGGCGGGCGCCGTGTTTTGAGAGGAGGGATAAGGCCGGGGGCCAGTTTGGGGGGTGCGGGGGTGGGGGTTGGAGGTAGAGGGAGAGGAGGACGTGGTAGATTGAGAGGTCTGTGTCTTCGATTGTGCCGCGGATTTTTTCCGGGGAGTGGGGGCGCGAGGAGGGGGATGAGGTGGGGGGTGCTGTGTAGACTTGGTTGCAGTATCTGCGTGGTGTGATGTGTTAGTTGGTTGTTTCTTGAGAGTGGAGTGGTGGAGGGGAAGGGGAGTGGAAAGGAAAGGAAGGGACGTACTCCTCAGCTTTCTGGTAATCCTTCAACTGGAACACGTAAATCGCTAATGCCTGCTTGTGACTCCCCATTTTACTCAGCACGATAGCTCTCGCTTCGTAGTAATCCGGATCTGTACCTCTCGTTAGCAAAAACAACTCCCATATTCCAACCTCCCCTCTCATATCAGTATCAGTAACCAACATACCATTCGCAGGAAGTTGCTGAAACACCCTATACCGATTATACTGCGCATTCCCCTTTTTCAAAAACACCTCCAACCTCTCCTTCCAATCCCTCTTCTCCTCCTCACTCTCAAACTTTCCCTGTCCCTCCTCCCCTTCCCCCTTGTCTCCTTTTTTCAACCTCTCCAACAGCAAATCCACAAGCCTCTGGTGGAAATCCACATTCAGGTCATTCAGCTCCTCGATAATGTGTTCGAGATACCGGACCGCCAGTTTCAAATCAATGTTTTGCAGAAACTCGAGCACGCGGTCGCGAGGCAGGGTTTCGGCGTTTTCGGTGTCGGCGAGGAAGATTTCCATGCCGAGTTGGGGATCGGTGCGGAGGGGCCATTCTGCGTATTCGAGGATGAGGTCGATGAGTTCGGGGGGGAGGGCTTGTAAATACCCCACCGTTCTTTGCGGTCCTTGCAGTGCAGGTGAGACTTCTTCGTCGGCTTCGTTCTTGCCGAATTTCTCGAGGAGTTCTAGGGCCTGGCGGTGTAGTTTCTTGCCGTGGAGGAAGTCGATTAGATCGGCGTAGCGGCCTGTTTCGTAGAGCTTCTCTTGCACGACGTCTGGTTCGCAGAAGTTGGGGAGCCGGAAGAGGGAGCCGGCTACGCTGGGGTTGGCGATCATGTACGCGCGGAAGAGGGTTGTGTCGACGAGTTGGGCGACTTCGAGCAGTTTTGCTTTCCAATCGACGGGAGATTGGAGGGAGGACTCTTCGATGAAGATGTGGAAGGGTGGCTTTTCGGCTTCGAGTTGGCTGCCGCTCGGTGTAGGAAGGGGTTCTTTGAGGTTACCGTCCGTGTCGATGTAGCGTTTTATCTGGACACGACATTGCGTGAGGAAAGACTGCAGAGCGCGAACAGAATCTTTGAACTCTTTCTCTGCGGCCGCTTTGTCGGGCTGGGATGGGTCGGTTGGCCTCTTCTTTACGCTCGCTGGTTCCATAGTATCTTCTTTGGCAGAGTTGGTGCGAATAGATGCAGCGTCTGAATCGACCTTCTTATGTCCTCCGACTCCAAACCGGCCCATCATTGATCGCCCGATCGTAGCTACAGGAGCGGGTGTGCTTTCTTCCTGTTCTTTCGTTGGTTTCTCTCCATTTGCTTCTTCTTCATCCGCCACGCTTCCATCACCCTTGACGCTCTCCTCTGGTGCGAGATTGCCAGCGATAGATCTGGGGTACATCGCGATGACGCGCTCAGGTGGGGCCTTTGCATCGACAAACAGCTCCATCGCCTCGCGATACTTCCTCTGGTCGAACAAGGCCTGCGCCTTCAGTATCTGTATCTCACGCACCCTCTCCTCCTTATCAAGAAGCAGGGTATCTTCCAACATGTTGAGGAGACTGAGCGACTCGTCGTAACGCCCATGAGCGACCAGCTCATCAATCTGTGTCTCGTAGCTCTGTGCTCCCATGCGCCATATTGATCGATCGCTCGCGACGAGGAAACCCTTTCCGGCATGGGCTAAGCTGATATTCGGCTGCGGTACGTGGAGGAAGCTGACATTGGGTAGTGCGATTGTCTGTAGCAGGCTCAGGGTATCCGGATTCCTGACTTCCAGACTGCCCTTCGAAGGTGGTAGCAGCGTGAGCATGTACGGGTACGAATATGCGATGGTTTCGGGGGCGGAGTGCCAGGGTACTTGTCGCTTCTCGAGGGCATTCCCGTCTGTATCGATGAACAGGCTGTTGACGTCTTTCGCCAACAGCATCTCGCCCTCTCCAAGTCGTGTCGCGAGCGGCTTCGGCACCCAACTACCCATGCCCATGTATCCCATGCCTGACGACGAAACAGCGCCGAAGCGTGCTCCGCCCTGACTCCCGTTCTCAGCCAACGCGCCTGGCTTGATGATATCCTGCACCTCCTGCGTCTCGATGTTGACCATGACGAAGCCGGGGTCCATGCCGGCGACTATCTTGGTGCCTGTCGCCCATGTCAGGCTTTTGACGGACGCAATAAGCGAGATCTCCACCGCGTCGCCCGTCAGCTCCATGTCCTGCCATGTCCACAGTATGACCTTCCGCTTCACGGCGACAGCCAGGTGGCTCACGATGGACGGAATGCCAGTCGAGGGGTCCTTGACGATGTTGCTTGCCGCAGCGAAGGTAGTCGCACCCCGTGTCTTCTCAAGTTTCTCCTGCAACTGGTACGTCTGAATGTCGTGAATCGAGACATAGTTGTCTGACAGCGAGACCAGGATATTCGCTTCCTTGATAATCGCCAGCTGTTGTATCGGTCGTCGCGAGAACTTCTCCTCTTCGCGTAGGAGGTCGGCGGGTCTGGCTTTTGGCGTGGCAGGTGCTTCGCTTTCACCGTTCGGGTCGCCGTTCTGCCTGCGGTCGGGGTCTACATCCT
The DNA here is from genome assembly GCF_024043175.1 of Alternaria infectoria. Classification (NCBI taxonomy): domain Eukaryota; kingdom Fungi; phylum Ascomycota; class Dothideomycetes; order Pleosporales; family Pleosporaceae; genus Alternaria; species Alternaria infectoria. The sequence goes on along the minus strand of NW_026250693.1, from coordinate 287,575 downwards.
CGATCTGGTCGTTTACGCGGTAGATGCGTAGGGCGCCTGTGTTCAAGCCTACGAGCACGCGGTCGCCTGGGTGTGTTAGTAAGCTGGGGAGATGCTGCAGGCGGGCGCTGTACCATATGCGAGGATGGACTCGATCTTTGACTTGTCGCGCTGCTTGAGCTCGACGATGGGTCGGGCGGTGAATGCAGAGAGCATCGTGGCTATTGTATCGACTGCGACTTCATTTGGCCATGGTTATGCCGCTATGCGACGGTTGCTGCAAGCTCCATGGGTGCCTGGGATGCGCCTGGAGCTCGGCGGTCATCGTCATTGCCGCGGAGCTTTGGCCAGGGTCCAGCCAGCCACGTGCAGCCACATCGCTCTCTGCTTCAATCATGAAATACACGCAATCACTTTTCGAAGGCCAACATCGAGATCAGATGCTTTGCATTGATAATCTATCTAATCTACCTAAGATGCTCGCCTGATTAATAGGCATTTGAGCAAGAAACAGAATGAGAGTGGGTGTTGCTGGTTGAGCGAGTGGGAAAACAACTTCAACATGACTGTGCAGTAACAGGATAAGGGAGGATATTTGAAATTTCTACCGTTGGCCCGTCATGCGGCGGGACCATCTCTCCCTCATTTTTCACACCCACAGACACACCACTCGAGTGGGGTTCTTTCGGGCTATCCAGCAACCAACCACCAACATCCCAGAAAAAACGCCTGCAATAACAGGTCCCGGGCGCAAGCGCCTCCAGGATCAACTCAAGCGGCGGTTCTAAAGAAAAGAACACAGCAGAAACCAACCCTTCATCCAGAGGGACGAGGATGCTTCCACCCGTACAAACAAACACAAAAATGTCGGCTTTCAACGTCAACATGTCTTCCTTATCTCTCCCAACGCGGCCCTCTCAGAAAGCACTGGAAGAAAGGAAAACAGGAGGAAAGCACAACGCTTGTTACCAATCAGCACATCAACCCCTCCTCTTGACCCCCAAACACGCAGCCACAAGCAACGGGTGCAAAGCATACAAAGCCAGAAGTGGGCTGGTGAGCCAAAACAGGAGTCGGAGGGGCGTGGCGAATGAGCGAGTCATATCCACATATTGCCGGTTCGTGTCCAGCAGACACAGCACTACCCCCGTTGCAGCCTCGAACCACAATCATCATGCACACCAAGAGGTCGCCTGTGCAGCGCGCCAAGCGGGCAAGCCACGGCGAGGCGGGGTGCAGCGGCGATGCAGCGTCGAGGTGTGGGAATGAAGGGCAAGGGAAACGGGGATGTAGGAGGGCTGGACAGAGGATCGGGCGTAAGGGACCTCGGGAACAGACATACTCAAGGAGATATACACAAAACCTCATCATTTGATGGAAAGACATCTGCGGACAAACACACAAGACATCTCTAGTAGCAAGGAGAGTAATGGAAAGTTACAAAAGTAGTTTGTCTGCAGAGCTTCGCTGTCAAACTTTTGGCGATGAGGGGATATCAATCCAACACGCACTCGCAAGAGAGAGCAGTAACACAAGACAAATAAACACAAAGAAAATTACATCGTGGTTTGGGGTATATTGAGAAAAAAGGCCAAAATGTAAGAATCGAAACACCGGCACATGCACAGCGGAGAAGCAAGCTTCATCAACGCGGTATGCATGTGCCCGAACCCCTTCCCCAGAGAGCGTGTTATCGCATCATCGTGAAAGGAAGGGGAAAAGAAAACTTCAAACGCAAGGTTCGGTCTGAGCAATTACGGCTCATCGCAGGTCGGTCAGGTTCGTAGGATTGTCTAGTAGTAAGACCAGTCGTTGGCCGGTTGACGCAGAAGGCAAGCCGAAAGGTCAGGTGGTTGGCGACTGGCTTACAGATGTTTTCGACAAAATACGGATCTTAGATGAACGGGTTCTGCTGCTGTTTTTCCTGCGGATAGGGCGACTGAGTGTATTGATGTGGGTCGGAGAACGGACCGGAGCGGTCGTCGGCAGGTGAGGGATCAGCGAGCTGACCATGGCTGCTGGTGCGTAGATGCCCTGGGCGTGCGGAGTCGGTCACCGCGCGTAACCCAACTCGGCCGACCTTCTCTGTTGCTGGCTCGATGTTGTCGCCAGATTCGAATGTAGAGAAAGGCCGGGGTGCAAGCGTGTAAGGCGCTGCTTTGTTCACGTTGTAGTCGTTGGGCACGTATTGAGGCGGCGCGGTGGTGGGGTAATCGGCGCTGGGCTTGGGCTCACGGTCGAAAGTGGGATCGACGACATAGGGATTACGTCCGAGTTCTGGATCATCACGGCGGAAGAGATGGGTCGAAGCGTAGACAAGGCCGCCGAGGGCAATGAAGAGCCAAATGAGAATCAAGGCGGTGGAGATGAGCGCTTCGGTTTGAATGCCGCTCATCAGTTTGTCGATAACGCGTTCGACGGCTTCGGTGATCTCGTCCTTTGCTTTGCCGTTCGGGTCAGCGAGCAGTTGGTTGGCAGAGTCTGAGTCGCTTTGCTCAGCAAGGGCTCCAATAGATAGCGTGTCGTTTGCAACACCAGGGAAGTTAACGTGGGCGTGCTCTTGGACCCAAGTGAGGCCACTTTGGAAGCTGGCGATCTTCAGGCCGATCAGGCAGTTGAGAACTTCCTTGATCGGGTCGTAAAGTACAGTGCCACCGAACGTGTCGTTAAGCGTGGTGCTCATCTGATCCACAAACGAGTTGAGAGTGTCGTTGACTGCCGTCGTACTGGTGTTTACCCAGCCGAAGATGTCGTCGTTGATCGTGTTGTCCAAGTCAGCGACGGCGCCGTTAACGCCGTTAGACCATGACATGGACGCGTTGTTCATCGATTCAACGACTTTTCCGGCAAAGTCAGCAACTTGATCCGTGAGCTCTGGGGTCTTGTCTTCGATGGCCTTGAGCAAGAGATATTGGCAAAAGCATGCAAAAAGGCCAGCGATGCCCAGAGAGATCAAGAACATCATGGGAATGGAGGTGGCGTAGGCCCAGGCCCAGCGCATGACAGCTTGTCGACGAGCTGAGCCGAAGCGCCTGCCGAACCACAGGCCGATTCCAGAAGATGTTGGCCGGGACGCGAGATAGACGACGTCCATACCATCGTGGCCCTCGGCGAAGAGAGCAGCACGTTCTTGCATCTTCCGGTAGCGGCGCATCTCCATCCACGCCATCGGGACGCAAACAAGGATGGCGGCGACGATGAGCACACCGAGCGCGATCTTCCGTGCGTTGTAGGCCAGCTCGATCAGATCGTCGAAGAACTCGTTGATCGAGTTGCCGTCGGAGCAGAAAGACAGTGCTTCCTTCTGTGGCACGGGAAGAACTGTGCGGTCGAACTCGAAAGTGTCCATGCCGCGGATCAACTTCTTGACCTCTTCGAAAGGCAGGCGAATGATACCATCCGTGAAGTTTTGCACCTGTTCGAAGTTCGGAATGGAGTTGTTAAGCTTCTGGAGACCCTCTGCCATATCAGGAGGCATCTCCAGTGATTTGAGCTTCTTGATCTGGTCGTCCAGGTTGATCTCTGGCTTGTTGAATCCCGGGAGGTTGAAGTTGATCTTGTCCATGATGGAGTTGATGCCGTCGGAAACGGACTTGACGGCGTCACCCATGTCTTCGGTGACAGACTCGATGGTTTCGTCGAGCTGTTTGTTGATAGCTTCGCCGATTTCCACAGCAGCGTGAAGGCTGCCGCTGACAGCAAGGGTGATTAGGCAGAGGTAGGTACTTGTCATCATGTGAATGACGAAGAGGATGATCTCTTCGACACCAGTGACGCTCATTTCGAGCATTTGCATGAGGCCACTGATTGCCTTCTCAACCCCAGAAGCTGTCATTTCGTTGACGCCCTTGGCCATGTAGTGGGGCATGGAGGCCATGGAGCTGCCGATGTTCTCGACTTGGGTGCAAGCACTGAGGGCTTCCCGACGGGCGGAAACGAGGCTTGCGTCGGTGCTTGCGATGGCGATAAGTAGTCGCACAAGGACTAGGAGCAGTAGGATCGTCCAGCGATTGATCCATATCTGTGAGAGCCTAGCTCGAAGGCCGAGGTATGGTTTGAAGTTTGGTGTCTGGTTTATTGTAGGTCGTGGTGCATCTTGCGATGGGTAGTAGTCTCGCATCTCATGACTATCGCCAGCGGACATAGATGGAGGCACAGGTGGAAAGAGTTGCTGTTGGTTCGCGGAGGAAGCCATGGCGAAGATGTATGGCTGTGAAATGTGGTCTGGCTGGCGTATTAGACTCTGAGGTTCAGGATCAATGATAAGCAGTAAACAAGTGCGGTCGTGGGAGTAGGCCAGCTAGGTCATGAATGTCTTCCAGAGACAAGGTAGCGACGTAGGAAAAAGTATTAGGCGAAGTATTGCAATGTGAAGACAATAGACAACAATAGGAAAACCCAACGCTCCGTACAATGCAATAGGAAAAGGTGGTAGTGAAGCAGCCAGGTGAAGGAGCCTGGAGTGGGGAAGACCGCTGTGAATATCTACTTCACAGCGACTAGGGTAAAATGACTGGAATACACGTACCGCGAGAGAGCGAGGACCAGTAGCAGGCCTCTCCACCAGGTACCAATGATACCTCGAGAAGAGGCCTGCACGACCAGAGAGTTTCAGCAGGGCATACACGATCGTGAGGCTCAAGTTAGAACAGGCAAATCTAGGAAAGGTGGTGGCCCGAATAGGCGCCCGCAGAAGTGGAGCAAGCCACTCCCGACCAGTCAGGCCGATTTTTGGGAGAGGGCTCAAAACAAGACGCTAGAACAGATCGAACTGCCAGCGTCTGTTATTTTGGGCCGTTTTGTCCTCGAGTGGTTGTCGCAAGTCGAGCCGGGTGTCCTTTGTTCCACGGCTTGCGCTCGTTGGCATGCGATATTCCCGCAGACGGTGGAGGAAGGCAGGTGCACGACCTCGTGACATCTGGGGTCGTCGCAGGATGGGGTTGTCGAGCGCAAGGGAACACGACCTCTGAACGTCGGTCGCTGGCAGAGGAGGTGCTCAAGGCGCGGAGAGGTGCGCGACGCCGCCATTATGTAGCAACACGTCGCCGCACGGCTGTCCGAAGGCCTGTGGCGCCGTCATGCCTTGATTTCGCGTTTCTGCAGCTAGCGAAGACGTCATACCCAGTCTGGTCTTCTGCAGCTGTCAAAGACCCAACTTCACGCACAAGAATTCCATCAACAGCGCCGCCAGATGTTGCGCATTCGATGACTTCCAAAATAGAACGAGTGTTCACGTCACGCGCCGTTATGCTTGACCGTGAAGATGCCGTAGCCAGAAATCTGATCAATACGCCAAGTCGCATGCGTGGCTGCGGCGTAGCGCTGGTGTGGAGCCATGCGCCGGTCGCTCCTGCACGATTGCCTCTGTCCAATCAAGCCACATTCGCTAAGAAGGCTCAAACACGGCCCTGTCGTCCCAACTTCATCTCCTCCATCCCGGTTCCAAACATTCTTCCGTACTGCATCAACGCCAACGACAACTGCTCACGTCCAAGATCTTTCTGCATGGCCATGCTGTACATACTGATACGAGCTCTCTCGCTTCCGAATTTGCCTTCCGCATCGCTCGTCTTTAGAACTTCATACCGCCACCACCATAGAGCTTACACAACGTCGATGTAGCCAACCGTTTTTCCATAATGCCGTATCCTCCGTCATTTGTCTCATTCCGTGGCATGTTGCTGACGTATTAGATTGAGTGACATAACTGAGTTTCTCAATGTCTACTGGAACTTGCTCCACGAGATGCATTCCCTTGGTGGATGTCTGTCTATTCACTGTTGAACCGCTGATGTTTGTCTCTCTTCATGTTCATATGGTGCGAAGTCACTGCTCCGAATTGCAACACGCCTCTGGATGCGACGAGGATGCATGAGTTTTGCAAGGGTCGTCGTCGTCGTCAACAACCCTCATGGGCAGTCGCTTCCTTATGTTGGATGTACTTGTCGTATTCCGAGCGCGCTTTCCCCATATCTCCTGCTGACCAAGACATATAACAGCAACTCATCTCTGAGCCTTCGACTTCTCTCCAAATCACCATCTCTTCGTCCGAACCCCTTTCGTCTATTGTTCACCGTCACCGTCTATGATTATCGTCCGCTTGCCTCTTCTCGATAGCGCTGGCCGCTACCTGTCACTCGTTTTCTGTTCTCGAACTGCCTGGGTCGGGTCCGGAGAGTGGTGAGGTGAACGCGAGCTTCCAGCACGTTCCGCGTCCATGATGAGCCCGGGCGTCGTTTTTGCAACTCGACCGTGCAGGCCGTGCAGAACGTGCTCAGTGACGAGAGACCTCACCTTACCCCACCAACCGCAAATTACCACTTGTTTACCCACTCCGCTTTGCCCACTCGTTCACTGCACTCGCGCCATACTCGTTCCGGAACCTCTCAATTGCTCGCACTTTGCATTGCCCGACGTGACGTAACTTTATTAACCACTCGCAGTACATATCAGATTCCTCCGCTTTCGAACCGACCGCACTTGTTACTACTCGCCCGAATCGTCCCTCTCGTCCTCTACTTTGTTATCAGTTTGGAGAGCGCACGGCTGAAGAGACCGCAATCGTTTTCCAATATTACCGCTCTCGCGACAGCGTACCGCATCCCAGCCCCCGCTCCGCTCAATACACCGCTGGTCGAGCAGGTGAACACGTACCTGAGCCCGGTGACCGATATCGCAGGCTACCACTGAGAGTACAATAACTTCGATCACGCAGAACGTACGCTCTCATTCTCACCTTCTATCATCGCTAGGCTGGACCTATGGCAGCTAAGACATATATTAGGCAACTTTCAGCGCTACAATAACACACATTTCTGTCGGCAAACCTCTTCTACCCAAGAACTCACCAAATAACCAACTCAACTTACCAACTACACTCATCGTAAGCTTGTTCATGTGAGCAATCAGGTCTGCCTCATTCGCTCACTTTGAGGTTCAGAACAAGCGCTCGGGTTCAACAACTTGGCGCCTCACTATCTCCCTAGGTATCTTGTAAACCCCGCACTTGCAAGGCCCAGACTCTCAGGTACGTGACAAACACATTGCATATCGATGCCGCGTTCTCCGAAACTTCGGGGCGGTGTCGACTCAAACCTCGTCTACTGGTCTCCCGCAGATGACCGAAGATTCTGCGCTATCTATCTCATCCCGCGAACCAAGTGTTCGGGCAGCAAACTTGTATCGACCACCATCGCGAAGGCGGTGACGCTGTCTCTTCACCCGAACCAGCGCACGTGTAGTGAATCTTTGCTAATTGAACTTCGTGTATAGTCGGAGTACCTAGATTGATCTAGTCTCTTATCACCGCTTAGGCTCTTACCATTACCACTCTTGGCTCTATCAGACCTACACATTACAGTCTCAACACATCGCTGTTCTCTACCGCATCCACACACCACCTACACGCTACAGCCTCACGCAAAGTTGAATACCGTCGGCCTTTACCTCTGGGCTTGAAATATTGCACAGCCTCAGCGCCTATCTTTCTTCCCACGCCACCCCATCAGGCATCGTTCAATGTCACCTTCTATGGTAGATCCTATCAAAGTCGTAACTGGGGACTCAGTCGCGACACCCAATAAGGCCTTTGCACCAGAACTCCAGGACACCAAAGTCACATCTCCGACATCCGACTCTAGCGGTGATACCCTTCATGACGAGAGCTCTGACGTCCGCTCCAGCGGTGACGGTCTTGAGACTCCTAATAGCCCTATCAGCCCAGAGAACCTCAACTTCAATGGTTTGGCCATCAGCGGCGGTGGTGTTGATCTCCGCAGGGACACCGTAGATCGCTACACTAACCCTTATCAGCGCGGACAGAAGCAACACAACGAGCCGAGTGTCTATGGTCCTCCTGGTCGTGGGTTCGGTGGCAACAATCGATTCGGAGCTGGCTACAACGGTCGAGGAGGTGGTGGTGCCGGTAGTTACCGTGCCTCCCGTACATGGATGTCCCCCGACGCACAGGTTCAGCAAGAGTTCCTCATGATTCGCAATGCAATGCGCCGACTCTTCAAGAACTCTGACGTCTCAAAGTGGAAGTTGAGCGACTATGTTGCTCACAAAGAGGCCATGCTAGCATCGCAGGCGAACAAGCTCGCAAACCAGGTCAAGAGCAAGGAAGACGCCCGTTTCATATCCTCTCCCATCTCCTCTGACGTCCAGAAGACACTCACTAGGTGCGGTCTAGAAGGCAACTTTGAAGAGATCGGAAACTACGGCCGCGCTCTAGGTGAGCAAACCATCTGGTGCAACGACTGGGAGAACGGCAAGGACGAGATCGCTCCGTGGCCTTCAATGGCTGAGATGAAGTGGGAAGGCGATGACCGAGCCAAGACAGGTGTTGGTCGCTTCCTTCCCCTTCCCCGCGAGGAGGGTCCTCCGGGTCTCATGTGGAACCAGCTCCCCGCCATCGAGCAGTACCCCATGGACCAAGTCTGCAAGATCCCCACCATGGAAGACGTCTACCTCCCTGTCGACTACCATATCGAGCCAGACCACGAGTACCTCTGGAACAAGGGCCTGGAGAAGGAGATGGACGACTTCCTGGAGTCATAATAACCTCCTTCCCGCACAAAGCCTTCCGCTATGACACTCACGCTTCATCACGGTCTGCAGGTCAGCTTTCACCTTTGGAGTACTTACGGTTTCGCATCGATTTGGCGCACGTCCAGCTTCCAACCAATGTGACTATTAGCTACTACAACTGTCACCGAGCTATATGTGGCCAAGTCGATCTCCTTTCCGGTGAGGTACCGGTTGTTACCTTTATGTTATGGGCCTTGGCTTCCTTTGGAGTTATTCGCGTCCTTGGGATTTGGAGTTACGACACATAGACGAATCGACACGAATCGACTCATGCACACAGCCGACGATTATGACGACACAGCACAAAGCCCCCACTTCACTCTTCGATACCCTGGCTGTCATGACTTGCGTTGTTGGCTTCTAGTCTAACTGGAAGGCAACCCTGGAACACGCGTCATGGACTCATGTGCACTGCTTGCGTTGAACTTTTTGCTTATCAAATTACGACAAAATGGAGAGTCATTGGGAGGATGCGGCGGAATTGATATTGGGCATCGGAGCCGGATGCGTTCGGACTCATTGCGTTGGTGCGTTCTTACGATAACATATCCTAGTTACTCTCCTCCAAAAAAAAAAGTGCTTTACACTTCTGCTTCCTGCCGCTTCATCAAGTGAAGCCGTGACTGACATACTCGCACCCGACTTCGGCGTCGTTAGGAGTTGTCGCAATGGCTCTTATTGCTGCTACCCAATCCTGCCAGCGCTTCCATCTAGACCTCTTCTCCAGTCTAGATGTCCAAATGCTCTTTGCCCCGCTCGCTGTTCCTAACGCTGGCAGACCACGCGGGGGGCGATGAGTGCCTTGTTGGCTTGGTGATGATGATTGCTTTGCGTGCCATTGGCCCTCGCATCCTCGTGGCAGTTTGAGTGACTTCACATGTCACCGCCTGTCCGGAAAAGACCAACACTCCCCGGACTTCCACGCACTTCGAATCCCGGAATGACTCTTCTCATCGCCAGTGGGCAATTTTAACGGCTAGACTCTGAAGCTATCAGCCACGTATAGTGGCTTTATCGAATGAACGTCGACGGCGGGACTACGTGCCCGATGGCACCGTGATGATGACAACAGCTGTTGACAACGCGGCGGCTTTGGGATCGGACATGCTATCGGTATGTGATCTCAACCTCGGAGTGAAGCTGACAATTCAGATATCGGCGCTGTAGCTTCAGTAAGTCGCGCGTGCTTTGCGAAAAAGAGGAATCAGAAATCGTATAATCGAAGAACCGGACAATCTCGCCTACTTGATATACGAGCCACCAAGCTTCCTTACTCAAGTGACCTCTCCTGCTCTATCCTGTGATACCCCAATCAAGACCGCACCATAGCGCCACAAGCAGTAGATACGCCCGATCGGGTGCCTTACCGCGAGGCGTCCATCATCCACTAACCCAAAGCGGCAGGGTTCACGCTTCCTTGACAACACATCACCGCATTTCACCAGCATGCAGGAAAGACGTTATCACGGGTCATCATTGCGCCGTGTACAGTACCACATTAGATCTCGCTTACAAGCTCACAGGTCACGGCTAATACCACGATCGTGACAACCTTGGAAAGGGTCGGTTCGCGAAAATGTATCTTTAGGTCTACACTTTACCAACTGCCCCCTCCCCCTTCCCAGCCCTGTCTCAGACCCCATCTATTGCCTCCTCCTCCTCATCCAAATCCTTAGTCATATGCAAAATCCGAATCCCCTCCCCATTCGGACACGTTACCACATCCACCCTCCCACTCCTCACATACCCACACCTCTCATACAACTGCACTCCACTAAGCGTCGCCCCCATTTCCAGCCTCTTAAACCCGTCCGTCTCACCGGCCTTCCCTTCCCGTGCCCTCGCCTCACAATACCGCATCATCATCGTGCCCAGGCCTTTCCGCGCATACTGCGGACTCGTGAAGATTGCTCGTATGCTCGCGCGGTCAACGGCTGGATCGCGTTTCTCTGGCATGCGCAGCGGAGAGGGCGCGGAGTCCCCGCCGTACAGTGTTTTGCGGAAGGACCAACCGCCGCAGGCGCAGATTGTGAGGGGTGCGTTGAGGGGGTGGAGGATGTAGTATGTTCTGTTTGTGAAATCATCAACTTACTACCCTTACAAAGCACATCCTCATCCTCCCCTTCCACTACCCAGGTTTCTGGATCTGGTCTTTGGCAATGCAATGTGGAGAAGAGGGGTACATATCCCCCCTCCCTCTTCCGCAAATGGATAATGCTTGATGACGGTTGATGACGGACGCCTTATTCTCATCCATTGATTATGATTGGAATTATACGTACTGGTCTTTGATGAGAACGGAATCTGGACCGAAGAGGTAGCCTATTGAGCCGTCGAGTTCGGCGTCTGTGTAGTACCCTTTTCCCAAGCTGCGGAGTGAGGATGCGATCATGGATTGCAGGGAGGGTATGTCGGCGGGGGTTGCGGGGCGGAAGGTGTATTGGTGGGTTGCTTCTTGGGCTTTTGCTGAGGCGACGGGGTCGTGCATTTTGGTGTTTAGAATTATTCTCTTGTTCCTTTCGAGTCCGGATTGAAAGTGGTATGTGCCTTTTGCTGCGTAGATGTATCTTTCTTGGGAGTTGGTACCTAGGTACGTTTGGCCCAATCATACGTTATCGTTATCGCGAGGCTTGGGAGTGGGATGCTTTCCGACGGAAACCATCCCTGTTCCGCAAGGTTGGTTGCTTCGTGTCAATCATTCCGAAATCTATGGCGCGTCTTTCTTTCCAACGGTTACACGTACGAGTCGTAGGGGTGTATGTTCCTCGTCCATAACGCGCATCTCATAAGGTTTGCCGGACGGCGCGCTTTGACCACCGCGCGCCGGTTGATGGCGTTATTCTAACTTTCCGCCTCTGGCACCCACGTGGCACCTTCGTCTTCCTCCAACCACCTTCTTAAGAGGAATCTCGAACGACTCAAACCCCCGGCAGTGACCGCAATAGACTCGATAACGAAGATTGAGCAATGTCAATGTCGACCTGGCTCCAGGCCCAGAGTGAACAGCGGCGCCCCGCACTTAGCGAGATGAACAGTCTGGAAAAGCGAACGCGAGCATCGACATGTTCATCACAATCAATGCCGTTTTCCCTCCGAGTCATATTGCCAGAAGCTCAGGGTTGGAGCGACTCAGCGACTCATCGACTCAACGGTTAATACCAGGCGTGAGGTTAAAACGATCGCGCCTTCCTTGCGAGTCATCCTGCGCGGGCAGGTGATGCGGATGAATGGGGTTGCAGAAAGATCATGGAAGCATCGATCGCAAGATCCAAGATCCTCAACAATGGCAACACCCTGCAGTGGCTGATGCTGTACCTGCTTCTTTTGCTTCCAAGAGCTGTTCGTTTTTGGCGTTCGCAGGATGAAGCAGGGTATAGAGTCGTGCACCAAGGGTGTTGCGATGGCTAGCACCCTTTGGACACATTGCATCAACATCGCCTGAAGCATCCCGACAGCAGATTGCCGTGAGTGGAAGCAAGCTCGTCTTACATGCCCAGTCTGCCAGCTTCGCACACACTAAACACACCCATCTATTGGAGTACCTTTGCGAAAAGAATTCCAACGTCACCAGACGTCGCAGTCAAAGGCAAGAGGGCATGGCTTCCATGTGCGGCACATTCCGCTCACAACGGTCAACTTGCGGTGCAGGCGTTGCCAGCGTTTGGCCATCTTTGGTGCGCTTGCTTTTTGTATCACGTTGGGTGTTGAAACAGCTAAGAGCGTCAGGCGAATTTAAAATAGCACACGGTCCATAACGGGACGCTCCCGTGACGTCGATCAGCCCTATACCAGCAACGGCAGCAAATATGCGAAAGCTTATTTGCGTTTGGAAGCGTTCTTGACAACGAACAGGAACTTCGCTATATGCAAAACCGCATTGTCATGCAGGAATACCGCCATTCGCAGACGGTCCAATCGCATCTTATGTCGAGAGTTTTCCTCGCATTGCTTGCGATGAAGTCATTCCGCTTTTTCGAGACAGCCGTTTTCTTGTCAGCTCAACCTCCTACACTGACAGCTCGGAGACGGACGTCACTATGGCCAATGATTCACAGCAGAGTCTAAGACGTACCGAGGCACGGCAGGCACGTTGCGGACACACTAGGAACATCCTCGCGTGGGGCACTGCCCTGTAGCAAGATCAGCCGGGGTGACTAAAAAGTAAAGTCCAAGCGCATGAATGATGATAGTGCTTTTTCGGTAGTCGGATCACCTGAAGGTCCTGAGTGGTTGACCGTACAGGTTGTTCGAGTCGAGGAGGCTCGAAGTGGGACTGGTATTCCTCCGTACCCCATCTCCACCATGACTCTCATGAGAACTCAACCTACTTGGCAGCACTTGGTAGCAGTTGCATGACTGGGGCTTGTTGTCCTTGCAATACATCGATGCTGAGCTGGCCAATCCAGTGTCGAGTCGACGAACACCTTCCTCGGCTGCGATCTTAGTTACCGGTTGTTTCCACTTCATCAATGAGCCCACTGATACCTTGGCGGTGCCTGGCACTATGCCCTGTCTTCTCGACTTGATCGTCGTCATGGGTAGATTGAGCTTGGCCGTATGCCTGGCTGAACATCTTGGGATTATAAGAAGGTAGGACGCCGGCTTCAGTTGGAGATCATCATCAGTCAACACTGTCATCAACACTACAGTTCACAGGCCCGGTGCTTACATTCGCTCCTACCTTTTTCGCTTCTTCTCTATCTTCTTGTCAATAGCAGATTCAACTTTCATCCCACTTCCCCCTATCCATCCACCAGTCAACACCATGTACGCCAAATCCGTCCTCATCGCCGCCCTTGCCGGCTTCGCTTCCGCCAGCCCCATCGAAGTCGAGAGCCGCCAGCTCTTTGGTGGTGGAATCGGCGGCACAGGATCCAGCTCGAGCGAGTTCAGCCGCGGCGGCTGCAAAGACGTCCTCTTCGCCTTTGCCCGTGGCTCCACGGAGATCGGCAACATGGGAACAGTCGTCGGACCGCCCACCTCGAACGGCCTCAAGAAAGAATTCGGAGCCGACGCCGTCGCGACCGAGGGAATCCCCTACGCCGCCTCCATCGGCACCAACGTCCTCCCCGGCGGCACCGACACACGCTCCAAGAACATGATGGCCGACACCCTCAACAGCATGGCGCAGAAATGCCCCGACTCCGTCATCGTCGCTTCAGGCTACTCCCAAGGCGCAGCCGTCTGCCACCGCGCCATCGAAGGCCTCGACCCCGCCGTCATGCAGCAAATCGCCGGTGTCGTTACTTACGGCGACACCCAGAAGCTGCAGGACAGGGACCAGATCCCCAACTTCCCCAAGGAGAAGGTCAAGATCATTTGCCAGCCTGGCGATGCTGTTTGCCTCGGTACGCTGAGCGTGCTGCCTGCGCACTTGACATATGGTGTCCGCGCGGATGAGGGCGTGGCTTTCCTTGTGCAGCAGATTAAGGGTGTGCAGGCGAAGATCAAGGCGAGGAATGCGAAGAGGGAGGCGGAGCAGATGGCTGGAGACGCTGAGTTGCAGGCGCAGGCTGCAAAGATGGACGCTGAGATGCAGGAGGCGATTAAGCAGGCTGCTCAGGAGATTGAGGCTTAAGCGTTGATTTGGGGATTGACTTGATGGGATTTGGGGCTGGATACATGTGTGGCTGGATCACTTGGGGGATTTTTTATGACCTTCTTTACTTTCTTTTATCTTTTCTTCTTGGATTGTAGTGTTATCTTACGAATTTGATTGAATTGGGCCCAGCATATTTGAGCATCTTGCGTTTGTGCTGAGTGACGTCTTTGTGCAATTAGTGAGAAGAGCATCATGAGATGGGAAGAAAATGCATATGAGTTGGGTGTTACGGTTGATCGTCAACTAGATCGTGTCCGAGATAGGCAAGTTACGATAAGGTGTTGATTCTGGCACCGTCGCTTGCCCCGACTGCCCCGAAGGCTCCCCGCTGCCTGCCCCGCTTTGATAAATCGCCGCAACGACTCAGGCTTCAGCCACCATTCTGACGAGAAGGCAACACAAGCGATAGCTCTCGATGCGTGGAAGTTCCATTGCGCCTTTTTCCCTTTCAGAATTATCTTTACCATGTGTTTCAAACTTCCAGTATGAGAAGCTCACGGGACCGAGATGACATCAATACCCAGCGCATATCATACTATGAGCCTAAAGGCGCACGAACAAACATGTTCAACCCTCTCATTCCAAAGACGAGAGAATATCTGGGTTAAGACAACTTTCAGTGTACTATCAAACCAAATCGCTGCCGACAACTGACGCCCCGCCGCCCAGTCGTAGAATTCCATGGTCACGCCGTACGACATGCATACTAGCCTTGTACACGTGTACAAGATGCAGACAAAGGTACGGGATTAGGGAGTGCCCTGATGCTAGTCGTAACCATAGATTGAGCACTTCGTCCGGCCATTCACATCAAGCCCCGTTACACCATCACGCAGTGAGCCAGAAGCGGCCTCCAACGGCGCCGGCAGAAGACGCAAATCGCCAATCACCATGTTACGCAGCATACCAAGAAGAGCCGAAGCGAGACGAGGTAGTCTGCCACTATGGTGGAGTTACGCAGTAGCTCGCGGACGATCATTCGCTGGGAGAGTAGCTGTGCGGACCATTCGAGCCCATACACTCTCCCACCTCTACCATATCAAGACGAACTGCTACACTACTTACCAACGCGAAACCCTTTAAACACCGTCTCTCAGACAATACCAAACACCACACACCCGCCATGCCCTCCCCACCACCCACGCCCGAAGAAGCCCAGCGCCGCCAAACCGAAGCGCGCGCAGCCGTCACCGCATCCCTCGCCAGCGTCGGCGCATCTGTCGACAACGAGATGCGAACGCGCACGGCCGACCTGCACGCCAACTCTGCGGCAATCGCAAAGCAGGAAAAGGAGCTAGCGAAGCAGACGGCGGCGCTGGCGAAACAGACTGCCGAGTGGGATAAACTGCTTCAGGGCGGCACGAAGAAATTGAATGAAGTGGGGGATATTCAGAATTGGGCGGAGATGATTGAGAGGGATTTGCTGGTGTTGGAGGAGACGGTTAGGTTGGTGGATGGGAAGGGGAGGGAGAGGGAGGAGTCGGCGAGTGGGACGGGGGGTTGGTAGACGATACCAAGACATGGTATGGAACTTGTGGCGACGGTCGTGTTATGATTGATGAAGTGCTGTTGAGTAATATATAACATTGTTATCAAGTGTCGGGATTGCATACCCAGGTATGCGCTGCCTTGCGGTGGTGAGATAGTGACATGTCTGCTATCGGAAATTATATGGGACGACGGATGTCAGTGTAATCGACCCATGGATTAACCTACAAGCGCCCCAACAGGCCCGCACAACCGCGAGCGTGATTCTGTCTCGTCACCTTCTGCAGAGAGAGTGACGACAGCGCGTCGCTTTCGTGACGCTCTAAGCTTGGATCATCGGGCACGGACCACGTCTCCATGATTGCGGAAACTGCTACTTGCGGTGCTCGTAGCTGGAGCTCCAACAACACCTTCACCTCACCCACCACCCGCCTGCCGACACAGAGGCTCCCGCTATTTCACGGCTGGCACCTGCACCCTGCCACAACGCCCCCAACTAGCTGCCCAAGATCCACGCCTGCACCGTGGAATCTACCAGCAACCCACCGCCCACGCCTCTCCGCCGCCAACCCGCCCGCTTGTAGCCATCGCAACATTTCGCGGCGACCGCTTTTGTGTGCAGACCCACCGACGACATACATCATCACGACCCCGCTTTTCGCTCCACTAAAGCCGCAGCCACTTTGGGTTTCTGCGCTTCCGGTAAAGGCAATCGCAGCCTGCCTCTCGACATCCTCTCACGCCACGGACACGGCGCCGTGCTATCCGACCGCCTACACGCAACCACTGCTCGCTCGACACCGGCCTCATAGAGCTTGCATGTGAGCAAGCTTCGTCTTCCGAGCGCCCGGCGCAAACATGAAGATCAAGAAACAGGCTACATCGCGACATGAGTCGACTCTGGTAAGCTGCAGCTCCCCGCGCTCCCCGCCCTCGCCACTGCTAAAACAGCGCGTAGTCGCCGATGATAGCAGACTTTGTGAAGGCGACCGAGTCAATACCGCTGTTCCAGCTGCCCGCACACCTCGCCTCGTTCCCTAGGCACTGGCCCTTTCCCCGCGGTGACGCATACCACTGGATCCCCGCCCTGAACCGCTTCGACCACATCCTCGAGCTCTTCAACAAGGAATATGGCCTGGTAGACGGTCCCCAGACACAGGCCTTCCAGCGCCGGCTGCTGCTCAAGGGCGATGCCGAGGAAGGAAGCACCAGCTCCGAGCAAACCACGACCGATGCCGTCCTGGATACCCTGCACGTATCCCGGGATGGCGATCGCGAGCTGGTCGAGCAGATCCTCAACTTCACGCGGATGCTCTTGGAGAACTGCGGGAACCGTAGTCTGTATTCCAGCAGTGAGCGCCTGGACAAGCTGCTAAACACGACCTCCACATCCCTCCTCAAGGCCACGCTTCGTCTAGGCCATCGCCTCGCTCAGCGCTATGCTGCCGCACGCATGCGCTTGGCCCCGGCCACCCTGCACCCGTCCCTTCTCTCCAGCCACTACAACATCAACCTCGACAAGGTCCAGAAGCTGGCTAGCCCATTCGCAAAAGGCCCCGCAACGGCAGCACCTGTCTTCGGTACTCCAGCGGGCAAGGGCAAGGACCGCGCTGGCAGCACTGATAAGGTCAGTCCGTCCGACCTAGTCGCTCTGTACTCTCTGTCCGAGTCATCGATGAAGCAGGAGTTCGGAGGCGTCCTCATCTCGTACTATGAGCCCACCCCCTCGTCCGAAGCAGAGAGCGGCAAGCCGGCATCGACAGAGGCACCCGCGCCCACCACACCGACTCCCGTACGGAGGACGTCCAGCATGGGACCCAACCGAACACCGAGACAGCCCCAGCCTGCACCCGCTACCGATTCGCCGAGCACACCTGCCTTCACTCCCGGACAACCCAGTAATACAACGAACGGGCCCAAGACTTTCCAGCTGTCCGCGGACAAGGTACACAAGACCGACATACACGACCTCATAAAGGAAGGACTCGCAAGTCTACCGGAGACGGTGCACTACGAATTCCTGCACAAGCTCCGCATCGCGAAGATGTTCAACGAGGGACGCACAGGGCGCGACAGTGCAGTTGCCATCCGTCTACTATCCATTGCGAACATCGGTTACGTACACGTCGAAAAGGAGTTCATGGCCAAGCTGGGTCAGCAAGATGCAGACGAACCACGCCGGTTGCAACTTGCCTACCAACTCTCTGAGCTCGTCCATCCGCCTGGAAACGGCGAGACTGGCATTTCGATGGAGCTGCAGACATATACCATGAGCGCGCTCGAGGCTCTTGCAAAGCACAAGTCTAAAGCGGCTGATGTTTGCACCGCTCTTAGTGTCAACGTCAATCACGGTGTGTTGTTCTACGTTGTGCGCAAGCTGGTCGCTGGCCTTGGCGAGGAAACTGGTAACCCGGATGATATCGAGGAGGACGAGTGGCGCGACGCTTTGTTCTCTCTGCTGAACACTCTGCCGACGTCTCAAACACGCACTGGTGAGCAGATGGTGGCTGCGGGGCTCCTGGAAATTCTTGTCGATGTCCTCAAGCTGCGTACAGCAAAGGCAGAGCGCAACCACCCCAAGATTCTCAACTTCCTTGATACCTTTGTGTACAACCTGCGAGACGCCTTCTCAGCCCTCGTGGCCGCGAAGGGGCTCGAAATCATTGCTGATCTGATGCAATACGAGGTCGACACCTCCAAGAAGCTCGCAGAGGAGGACAAGGGCATGCCCAAGGAGTACAAGACTCAGCTTACTGATTATCAAATTCCGTTCTATCACCAGCAGAGTCTACGCTGGCTTTTCAAGTTCCTCAACCACATGATGTCGCATACAGGCGGAAACTTCGATCGTTTGATGCGAAACTTGCTTGACTCACAACAGCTGCTCAGCAGCTTGCGCACTGTGCTATCAAACGCCAAGACGTTCGGCTCAACTGTTTGGAGCATGGCTGTCACGATCCTTACCAGCTTCATCAACAATGAACCCACTAGCTACCAAGTCATCGCCGAGGCAGGTCTGAGCGATGCGTTCTTGGAGACAGTCGCGGGAGAGCCTGCTTCAGAATCGACGGCTGCAGCCAACAATGACCCCAGTGCTTCAACACCAACGACATACGCTCCTAGGGAGGGCGGAAAGCCACTTGCCGAGGGTATCTTGCCTGTAGCTGAAGCCATCTCGACCCTGCCCCCGGCTTTCGACGGTATCTGCTTGGCTGAAGCTGGTATGAAGCTGTTCCAGTCATCGACCGCCCTCCAGCGATTCTTCGAGATCTTCGAGAGCCCTGCTCACATCAAAGCTCTTGACGCTGATACGGAGATGCCTACCCTGATCGGAAACTCTTTCGATGAGCTAGTGCGCCATCACCCGCCTCTCAAGGCACGCGTTCTTGCCTGTCTAAGCGAGCTGATCGCCCGTGTGGTCCAACTTTGCGCCGACAAGGCCGAGAAGGAAGGTGTAGGAGCCAAGCTTTGGACTGAGGATGCTGCTGGAAAGCTCACCGTGGCAGGCGGCCGCCAAGCGCTTTCTGCATCAGGCTCGCAGCAAAGTACAGCTCAAGCATCAGGGACCACAAGCACTGATGTGGAGATGAAAGATGCTGATGAGACTGCTAATGAACCAGTCGATTACAGTCAAATCACCGAGACTGAGGACAGCACCAAGGGCCCTACCACCGGTCAGTACATCCGCGTACTCTGTCGTTTTCTCTCTGGGTTCTTCTCAAACCACGCCATGTGCGCTGCGTACGTCGAGCTTGATGGTGTAGATTCTATCCTTGACATTTCAAGTCTCGCTTGCTTAGACCCAAAAGCAAGCGAGTATCGCAGCATGTGCGAGCAATTTGGCCATGTCGTCCAGGTACTCGTTGAGCAGAAGCCCCATATTGCTGTGCCTTCTCTGATCAAGCGGACACAAGTGGCATTGGAGCGCCTGCAACCACTCCTCGATCACACCGGCAAGCAAGCCTTCTTCGCACCTTTCACAAGCACCGGCACTTCCCAGAGTCCAGAGCACATGCAGCAAGGTACACAATACGTCAAAGCACTAGTGTCGGCCCATACCCTCGTCGGAGCCATGACCTTGACCTTCCAGAGCCAGATGTACACCACCCGTTCCTCTCATAATGTATCTAGTCAAGTCAATCTTGCGGACATGTACGCACGTCTTGTGGACAGTCTCGGAAAGCTGCATCGAAGCTGTGTTTGGGAAGAGCTTTTGCTCCAGCGCAACATGCCCACAGAATGGGAGAAGGAGACGCGGATCACCAGTTCTGGTTTCGGCAACGATGAAGCCGACAACGTGTTCCGCCTTGGAAACAGTGCGACCGAACCACCTGCCAACGGAGACGCTGCTGCCTCTGGCTCAGCTTCTGAGATCACGGCTCCAAGCCAGAACAGTGCACAATTCAAGAACACGCAAACTCTCCGTAATCTGCTTAGTAGGATACCGATGGAAGTCGCACCGTTCTTCCAGTCGCTTGGCAAACTACTCTTATTCCGCCGCAGTCTTGAGGCTTACCAGAGGCAATGTGCAACGGTCGTGTCAGACCAGCTTGCCCAGGCAGTCATTGACCAGCTCGAGTACGAAGGTCCCAAGGATTCAGAGGTCATTGAGGACCGCTATGCGTACTGGATCATCATCCTTACTTCGCTGTCACAGCTTATCGTGGAGGTAAATCTCGATCGATCGCAAGCGTTGACGCTACTGCTTGTGTCCTTCCGCAACCTCGGTGGATTTGACGTCCTGGCGAACATCCTCAACCAGTTCTACGAATCGGCGCTCGAGATCACCCAGAAGCAGGCAGAAGATACTAGTGAGGAGTCAAAGCGAGTGCTCAACCTCTCTCTCGGAGGTATCAAGATCATTCTGGCCTTCTTCTCCCAGATCATCAACTTCAAAGTCATCTCAGAGTCGCCACAGACGTCATCGATGCAAACTCGGCCGGATCGCGATCGGGAGCGGGCTGATCACTTCTTGACTGCTCAGTTCCTCGTTGAGATACGCTACGCCGTTATCGTGCCTGTGGAGAAGATCTGGAATTCTGATCTCATGGATAAGGCTACTACGTCGTTGGTGAAGACGTCTGTCAACATACTGAAATCTGTTCTCGAGTGCGAAGGTGAGCATGGAGCTTACAAGAGCATCGACAAGATTCCAAAGCGTAGCAAGCCCATAATCAAGCCTTGGACTGCCCGAAACGGAGACCACTTGCCGCGCTTGAAAGACAAGGGATACGAGGAGAGCCTTGCTGAAGAAGCCTTGTATCGATGCTGCGACAACTTTAACATGGCGGAGGAGTATTGCAAGAACCAAGTTCGTCCAAGTGCCTCAAGAAATCCTATACCACAGTATGAGATCCAAGCGCGAGGCCCGCCATCCGCTTCACCAAGTCGAGCTGAAGTGGTGGTTCCCGAGCATCCAGACGACGCCAGCATGACAGGGAGCGAAGTAACGCGGGATGAAGATGGTTCTGAGCACCCGGAGACCCAGTCCGTTCATATGGAAGACGCCGACGCTT
Organism: Alternaria infectoria; assembly: GCF_024043175.1. NCBI lineage: Eukaryota > Fungi > Ascomycota > Dothideomycetes > Pleosporales > Pleosporaceae > Alternaria > Alternaria infectoria. The sequence continues at coordinate 266,401 of NW_026250693.1, read as the reverse complement.
CGACTGCAGAGGCAGATGCGCCTACGTCTACTACACCTGTACCGGGTGATCAGTCAAGTCAAGCATCCGCGTCACAGGACGCTCTCGCTTATCAGAAGCGGATGGCTAACGGTAATTCGACCCAGCTCGTTGCCATAGACCAGCTGGATGAGCAGCGAGCCAAGCTCCGCCAGAACCTCGTTGATCGATGTCTCGACATGCTCAACTCGCACGACGATGTCACCTTTGAGCTGGCAGATCTCATTATTGCCGCCGTTTCGAAAGCGCCCGACCCACCCGAGATGCGTGCCGAGATCGGTATGATGCTTGTGCAGTCTCTCATGTCGCTGCAAAGTGAAGACGACTTCCGAACCCAGAGCAAGAAGATAGCAGCTTCGGCCCATCTCCTAGCGTTGGTGCTTCAAGAAAAGGATTTCTACGACGTTATTGTTGAACAGCTGAAGGAACACTTCACTACCTTGTTGGGCTTTATCAAAATTTTCCCAGATCAGTCTCCGGAGGATTCATCACCTTGGATTGGTCAGGTCTTGCTTATCGTCGAACGACTACTGGCTGAGGATCAACTTCCGCATCAAGTCCAATGGACTCCGCCGACAGAAGAGTCCCAGGAAGAAACCACAGTCGAAGATCTACCGCAACCTATCGTCAGTATCGAGGAGAAGGATCTGCTTTTCAACGCAATCATCGAAATGTTGCCTCGCATCGGCAAAGATGAGTCGCTGGCTCTGTCTGTGACACGAGTGCTAGCCATGCTTACTCGTACGCGTAAGATTGCCACGCGTCTTGCGGAGAAGCGCAACATTCAACGTCTGTTCCTCATGGTGAAGCAACTTGCTGGTATCACTAATGAGGGCCTTCGAAGCGCTTTCATGATTGTGCTTCGTCACATGATTGAAGACGACGAGATGATTCGACAGATTATGCGTACCGAGATCCAGCAGATGTTTGAGTCGCGCGACCGAAGGCAGACAGACACTACTGGCTACACTCGCCAGATGTACGCGCTAGCCATCCGTGCGCCTGAGATCTTCGTTGAAGTTACCAACGAGAAGCTTCAACTTAAGGGATTCGATCCTAATCAGCGACCGCAGACTCTTATCCTTAAAAAGACCGATCCACCTCCGACTGAGCCGACTGAGCCAACCGAGCCAACAAGTGTCGTTGAGTCTTCAGAGGTTACTGCTGAGGCCGATAAACCCAAGGAGTCTAGCGAAGCGCCCAAGCAGCCGTTCCTTGAGCGAACAAAGACTTCAGATCTCAAGGTGCCTGTGGTTGAGAACCCCGATGGTGTTATCCATTACCTTCTTTGCGAGTTGCTAGCCTACAAGGAGGCTGAAGATAAGCCTGAGCCTGCTAAGCCTACCGAGAAGCCCGCAGACAAGCCCGCGGAGGGTACAACTGAAGGAGAGGCAAGCAAAGAGTCGAGCTCGGACGCCGCCACTGCGACCCCAGCTGCCGCACCTACAGAGCCTGCTAAGCCCGAGAAGCCTGTGTTCAAGGCTGAAGCACACCCAATCTACATCTACCGCTGCTTCATCTTGAAGTGTCTCGCTGAGCTTCTGCAGAGCTATAACCGCACGAAGATTGAGTTCATCAATTTCTCCAGGAAGGCAGACCCTTACACCGTGACACCATCAAAGCCTCGCTCCGGTGTTCTGAACTATCTTCTCAACAACGTGGTACCTATCGGCAGCTTGAGCCATGAAGGCGACCTCGCGTTCAAGAAGAAGCTGGCGACATCGAACTGCGCCATCGACGTCATCGTTTCACTGTGCAACAAGACGGGAGAGTTCGTTCTACCGAAAACCGACGTACCAGTGTCGCCATACACAGAAACTGAGCCAGACCTGCTTTTCGTACGCAAGTTCGTCCTTGAGCATGCTCTGAAGGCGTTTAAGGATGCAAACGCTTCGGATGAACCGCTCGACATGAAGTACTCTCGTCTGTTGAGCATCGCCGACATCTTTAGTAGGATGGTGTCGCAGCGTCCCAATGGAGAGATGCTTACTCAGAACGCCGATCTGACACCCAACCTGAAGCAGATGGCCAAGATCATGTACGAGAAGAACTTTGTCACTATCCTGACAACAGCGATTTCAGATATTGATCTCAACTTCCCAAATGCCAAGCGAGTGGTTAAGTACATTCTCAAGCCTTTGAAGTGGCTTTGCTACGTAGCCATGGATCTGAGCATGCACTATGATACTGGTTCAGCCCCAGACTCCGCCGACGAGTACGAGATCTCGACAGCATCCGACGACGATCTCGTTGATAACACACGCGAAGAGACGCCTGATCTGTTCCGCAACTCCACGCTCGGCATGTTTGAAACTGGTGACTCGGAATCTGACGAAGACTCGGAAGACGATGAGGGTGAGGAAATGATGTACGACGATCCTTATGCGGACGATATGGAGTACGACGAGGCTGATATCGGTGACGACGATGTTGTTTCCGATGACGATGAGGAGATCCTTGGGGAGATGGGTATGGACATTGACGGTATGGGTCCTATCGAAGGTCTCCCCGGTGACATCGATGTCGAGATCGAGGTTGACGACGATGGCAACCAAATGGGAATGGGCTCCGATTCTGACGACAATTCTGATGATGATTCAGAAGACGATGAGGATGACGACGAAGATGACATGGATGACATGGACGATGGAGGTGATGACGATATGGACGACATGGATGAGGCCATGGATGCTATGGAGGAAGTCACTGGTGATGACGAGAACGCCAGTCTCGCTGAAGATCAAGAAGATGACTGGAGCGATGACCAGGACGACTTCCCAGGTGGTCCCAACGGCGAGGGCAACATGGGCCCTGGCGCGCTCGGCTTTGTCCTTGATCCTCCTCAGCTTCTTGAACAAATGCGTCAACAAGGTGGAGATCTCGAAGACTTCTTAGATGACGAGATGGCGGAAGAAGGTCCGTTGCTTCATAGGATAGAACGCTTATCACGGTCGCTAACCCAACTAGATATGGACGAGGAAGAAGAGGAGTACGATGAAGAAATTCACTACGATCCTGGAATGGAGGATGAAGACGATGCTATGCCCGAGATGGGTTGGGGAGGTAGCTGGGAAGACGCTCAAGCCCCTGCTGTTCGACATACCCACCGCCTCAGCCCATGGATGTTCCCCGCAGGGCCAGGCGATCGCATTCTTGTACCAGCTTACCGTTCGCATCGCCCAGGTGCGGGTCCTCGTGTTACTGACGACGGTATCAACCCCTTGCTTCAGCGAGGTGGTCGCTCTGCTGGACGAGATGGTATACCGCGCAACGAAGGCCAGAGCGACTGGGTTCATGCTATTGAAGGCCGTGGTCCCCGCGTTTTCAGCCAATCTGACAGCCCAGTCTCGTTCATCAGCAATCTTTTGAATGCTATGAGCTCTACTACTGGCCCGACAATACACCAGCACGGAGGCGCATTGCACCTTTCTTTCGCCAATCCCATGGGTATGCCACCCTTCGATAGCGGGATGCGACGCGATATTGCTCGCATGCGAGAGTCGTACACATCACGCACTGCTCGCGAAGACCCACATTCTGCGGTATCATTCGTCAAGGCGTACACCAGCCAGCGCTGGCAGGAAGAAGCCCGTATCCTATTCGGTCCTGGCGCGATAGAGAAGAGCCAGCGAGTGGTCAACTCCATTCTGAAGGTCATGGTTCCTCCTGCCATGGAAGCGGCGAAGAAGCGACTTGAGGAACGTCAGGCTGAGGTCGCACGCAAACTCAAGGAAGAGCAGGAACAGAAAGAGCAGAAGGAGCGTGAAGAGCGTGAGAAGCGCGAAGCACAAGAGAAGGAGGATCGTGAGCGACAGGAACGTGAAGCTGCTGAGGCTGCGAGCCGAGCTCAAGAGGAACCCGCAGCAAGCGAGCCAAAGACTGAGGCCGAAACCGCACCTGAAGCGCAAGCCATGGAGGGCGTTGAGGTCGGAGAGTCCTCGTCAGCGCCCGCTGACGCCTCCGCTGCGGCTGAGCCCGCGCCTGCGGAACCTGCTGCGCCTCCAGCACCGCGAGTCACAACAACGATTAGAGGTCATGAGTATGACATTACGGACTTGGGCATCGACACCGAGTATCTCGACGCTCTTCCCGAGGATCTGCGCGAAGAGGTCTTGATGCAGCAGGTAGCTGAACGTAGAGCCGAACAACGGGCTCAAGCGCGACGACAAGAGCAGCAGCAGTCGCAAGCTCCGGCACAAGCACAGGCCCCGGCCGCGCCCGAGGAGGCAGGTCCAGCAGGTGAAGCGCCTACAGATATCAACCCAGACTTCTTGGCTGCTCTTCCTCCAGAGATCCGAGATGAGTTGCTTGCACAGGAGGCGCAAGAACGTCGACGCCGAGAGCGGGAAGAGCGCCGCCGCCGCGACCAAAGCAGTGCTGGTGCCGCCCCTCCACAGGCAGAAGACATGGATCCTGCAAGCTTCTTCGCATCGCTGGACCCCAATCTGCGAGCTGCTGTACTTATGGATACCGATGAGAGCATTCTGCGCCAACTTCCACCTGACATGTCTGCGGAAGCTCGAGCAATGGGAGGTGATCGCCGGTTACACCAGTTCAACGACTTTGGCTATAGACGTGATCGCCGCGCGCAGCCAGACGACCCTTCACAGAAGAAGAAGACCCGTCCTTGCGTTCAGATGCTTGACAAGGCAGGCGTTGCCACGCTCCTCAGGCTCATGTTCATCCCACAACAGGGCAGCGCCAAGGGTAGCCTGAGCTCCATCCTCCGCTATGTCTGTGAGAACCGTCAAAACCGTGCCGAGGTCATTAGCATCCTGCTCTCCATTCTTCAAGACGGTAGCGCCGATGTGAATGCAGTTGAGAAGAGCTTTGCTCAGTTGTCTATCCGAGCAAAGCAACCTCAGCAGCCAGCAGACAAGACTCCGAAGATCTCCCGGAAGAATGGCGCTCTATCGATCAACGCCGATGTCTCTCCACTCATGGTCGTTCAGCAATGCCTCAACACACTTACTCAGCTTACGGAGAAGAACCCTGCTGTATGGCAGTTCTTCCTGACCGAGCATGAGACTGGCGTCGGTTTCAAGAATCGTGCCAACCGCAAGGGCAAAGCCAAGGAAAGCAAGGCGAACAAGTACCCAGTCAATGCGCTCCTTACCTTGCTGGACCGTAAGCTTATCGTTGAGAGCTCTACCATCATGGAGCAATTGACATCACTGCTCAAGGTCATCACGGCACCACTTCAAGTCCTCAAGAAGGAGAAGGAGAAGGCTGCTGAAGACGCAAAGAAGGAGGCAGAGGCCTCTGCGGAGGGTCAGACTACTGACAATGAGCCTGCTGATACCACAACCACGGAGACTCGGCCAGAAGGTCAAGATACAGAGATGACGACTGCTCCGGAGAACGCTGCTCAGCCAGATACCGCTACTGAGGGTGAGGGCAGTACTTCCAAGCCTGACGAGTCAAAGGCCGAAGAGGACAAGAAGAAGCACCGTACACTCACACCACCCGATGTACCTGAAGCCAACCTTCGACTCGTCGCTAAGATTTTGGCTGCTCGGGAGTGCAACAGTAAGGTCTTCCAGGAGACTTTGTCGGTTATCAGCAACCTCTCGCCCATCCCAGGTGCCAAAGAGATCTTCGGTCAAGAATTGCTTGGTATTGCCAAGGATCTTGCTAGCTCAACACTTCAGGATCTTGCAAGCTTGACGGTTCAAGTTTCAAAGGCAAGTTCGCCTACTGACGTCCAAGGCATCGCTCTTGCCAAGTTCTCCCCAGCAAGCTCCGACCAAACCAAGCTGCTGAGGGCCTTGACGGCGCTCGACTACCTCTTCGACCCGTCGCGCGATAGCAAGGACAAGCCTGAGGCCGCTGCAGAGGCACTTGAGCCCGCTCAGAAGGAAGACATCCTCTTGACCCTATACGAGGATTCTGCTTTCGCGCCACTATGGGAAAAGCTCAGCGAATGTCTCACTGTCATCCGCCAGCGCGGCAACATGCTCAACATTGCTACTACGCTGCTTCCGCTGATTGAGAGTCTGATGGTTGTTTGCAAGAACACCACACTCAAGGACATGCCTTTGTCCAAGATGCTTCCCAAGGAATTCGCTTTGTCTAGCCCACCACCTGAGAGCAGGATGGAGAACTTGTTCTTCAACTTCACTGAAGAGCACCGCAAGATTCTCAACGATCTTGTCCGCCAGAACCCCAAGTTGATGAGCGGAACTTTCTCCCTCTTGGTGAAGAATTCCAAGGTGCTGGAGTTCGACAACAAGCGCAACTACTTCAACCGAAAGCTCCATTCGCGAGGTGGCGACCGACAACAACACCAGCCTCTCCAGCTCTCTGTTCGTCGAGACCAAGTCTTCCTAGACTCTTTCAAGTCGCTGTACTTCAAATCGGCCGATGAGATGAAGTTTGGCAAGCTCAGCATCCGCTTCCACGGTGAGGAAGGTGTTGACGCTGGTGGTGTTACCCGCGAGTGGTTCCAGTCTATCTCCCGCCAGATGTTCAACGCCGACTACGCTCTCTTTGTACCTGTCGCTTCCGATCGCACGACATTCCACCCCAATCGCCTTAGTTCGATCAACCCTGAGCATCTGATGTTCTTCAAGTTCATTGGTCGCATCATCGGCAAAGCACTTTACGAAGGCCGCGTCCTCGACTGCCATTTCAGCCGAGCGGTCTACAAGCAGATCATGGGCAAGCAGGTCAGCCTCAAGGATATGGAGACGCTTGACCTTGAGTACTACAAGTCTTTGGAATGGATGATTCACAACGAGATTACGGATATTATAACGGAAACCTTCTCAGTTGAAGTCGAAGCCTTTGGAGAGATGCAAACCGTCGACCTCATCGAGAACGGCCGTAACATTCCCGTCACCGAAGATAACAAGCACGAGTACGTCCGCCTCATCACTGAGCACCGTCTTGTAGGCGCGGTTCAAGAGCAGCTCGAGAACTTCCTCAAGGGCTTCCACGACATCGTTCCGGCGGAGCTCGTCTCCATCTTCAGCGAACAGGAGCTCGAACTTCTCATTTCTGGTCTGCCTGACATCAATGTGGATGACTGGAAGAACAACACCGAGTACCACAACTACACAGCTGCCTCGCCACAGATCCAGTGGTTCTGGCGCGCTGTCCGAACGTTCGAGAAGGAAGAGCAAGCCAAGCTGCTTCAATTCGTCACCGGTACTAGTAAAGTGCCGCTCAATGGTTTCAAGGAGCTGGAGGGCATGAACGGCTTCTCCAAGTTCAATATTCACCGCGATTACGGCAGCAAGGATCGTTTGCCTTCTAGCCATACTTGCTTCAACCGTAAGCTATACCCCCCTACCCTTTGTCTCAACCCAGTGCTAACAAATCGGACAGAACTCGACCTCCCTGAGTACGAGACGTACGAAGATCTTCGCAAGGCCCTTTACACCGCCATGACAGCTGGTGGCGAGTACTTTGGCTTCGCCTAAACTTACCCCGCTCGCTGTCACAAACAATGAACGAACGGCCTCTTTACCTCACGAATATCGCTTTTTCGATGATTACATATTACGATCTTCTTTGCATTGCAGGCGCAGGAAGGGGCGTGTATGTGTGTACCGGGATATGAACTATACCCTTTCAGGTGAGGGGTGAAGGAATGAGCATTTGGTAGATGAGAAGAAGAGTAGTGATTGATGGTTTATGCCCTGGGCTCTTTTTTTCTTCTTTTTCTCTCTCCGTGTGTACGAATATCAGTTCAAAATTGGAGTGGAGGGAGTTTTTCACGAGTTTATGAGATGGAGATGTGATGATGCAGGAATGCCTGGTTCAGCTTGGCTGGTTCGAACAGATGGGAAAGAGGATGATCTGGGAGTGCAGGCCCGGGTTGTCTTTCTAGACCTTGATGGGAGACTAGTTGGGTGTGGACTGGGTGAGAGGATTAGTGAGGTGTTAGATAGAGGTTATGAGTTTCTTTACTCGATATACTTGTTCTTAAGTCTATGAACGGCGTGAAGTTTGATGGATGTTTTGCGTGAGAGTTGCAGTAATGGTGTCGTCATATTCGGCCTGGTATACTGAAGCGCATCGCTAGCTAGTGTACGCACTTTCCACGCATGTGTCCTTTCAGTTCAAGTGTTGCGCTCATTACGTACCCATGTCGAAAGTGCAATGGAGGGGCTTACCTGACCTGGGCAGTCAGGCACGGCTTACCCGATTAGGGCAACTATCGCATCCTGCAACATTGTGGGGGAAGGAGCACGAACAACATCACCTTGGCTCTTTATAATGTGCTTTCTGGACTGGTTTCATCTTAAATACCGTATTGACATTACTACCTACTACTCGAAATTATTGAAAGCACATCAAACAGTAAGCTTAAATTTCACGTGATGGAAGACGGCGGTCTCACAACATCACTAACGCGCACCGCTCAAACAGTGTCTGGAACCCTCGTCCCCCTCACTGTCATCAAAGGCGCAGGCCATGAATTTATCCCCCTGCCAAAAGGCGACAACGCAACCGTCGCCGACTTCCACACGTAAGCCACCCCCTCTTGTCCCATCATCACCTTTTCCCTCTCTCCCCAGCAATCCAAGCCAGTCTGCAATGATCGCGATCCATCTCGTTCGAGGAGCATCTTTGCGTATAGAACAATTATGTATCGCGGGAAATCGAGAGTTCCTCGTCGCTCTGCGTCGTCTCACTTCCTCCAAGGCCACGCTCCATCATCTAAACTCTATTTCTAACTTACGCCAGCATCCGTACACAAACCCCCGCTTCACCCGCACACCTAACATCCGGCTTCTACAAGATCGAAGCCGGGCCTTCGAAACCGGCTTCTTATGACTTTGAGGAGACGAAGTATGTTCTGAGCGGCCAGATTGATGTGCTGGATGAGGCAACGGGGATTACGCATCATCTTGTTGCGGGCGATTTTGCGTTTTTTCATGTGGGGAGTGAGTAATCACCAATGTACGAACTGCATGTGAGACAAATACTGACTTCGTACACCCATCTTTAGGTAAAGTGCGGTTTTCGACCAAGTCGAGCGGTATGGCGTTTTATGCTGTTACGAGGCCGGTTAGGGTGGCGCATCCGGGGTTGGTGGGCAGGGAGGAGAAGATGGCGAAGTTGTGAGGAGTGAGAGAATTAGGAACGGCAAGAGAGGGAAGCAAAAGAAAGAAGAGAAAGATTATAAACTGGGGTGTGTGAAGTGGAGAGGAAGGGGTTGGTTGGTGTCGAATGACGCGGCGAATGAGCGTTGCGGCACAAAGTCGCTGTAACAGAGACGCTTCTTCAGCGACTCTTACGGGTTCGAAATCTACTTAATGCAACAAGAAGACTTGATGAACGATGCTACGTCAAGAACAAACCTCTCTGAATGTCGTGCGATAGTCGATATCTGTGCGGCGAAGTCTTTCTTTGTGTGACGATACCCAGGTACAGCCGCGTACCCATGCTGCGATACGCAGCGTCGTAACGTTAGAAAGCCATGCTCTCTAGAACTCAGCGTAATTGCGCCGCAGGACACAAATGAAACCATCGCGTTCCAGGTCAAAGCCCGCGATAGTGGTGATGGGTTGAGTTCTAACCACCAACATTACCATGAAAAGGAAGAGAGAGCAAAGCAAAATATCACTCTTGGGATCCAGCCCAGAGTGGATCTATGTACACCATGAGTATTGTATTATGCAAGCTCTGTTTTAGGTAGCCAAGGCCATGGTATGGGATTTCCAGGTGCCCGAGTCAAGGCACACTCCACTGAAGCTTCTCGACCAGGTACACCGCCTGCACATGCAGTTCACGATGCTTGGTATGGATTCGTCGGATGAAGACTGGTTTAGCTAATGGCTTTAACTGGTTCTTGCGGTAGCGTATTGGATCGGAGCTCTAGAATGTCGGAGGGAGTCGAATGGTCCGATGTTGGCGCTTTGGTGGTGGGTTTAGCGATGTGGTCCACCTCCGACTTTCAGATCAACGCAGTGCTGGTTTGATGCCTGGTCGCAGCTATTGATATCGCCTTCAGTGCTAAACCTGAGGGACAACAGTAACGCTCAAGATGCGACATCAGCGACAACACAGTCGGAGCGATAAGAACTGCTAAGCATCTTCTCTCCCGGATGCTTGAACAGTGAAGTCTGCGCCGCCGGTTCTGCCCGAAGCAGCCCCCAACCCGCCATGCGAGAGCCATGCGAGGCCATGCGAGGACCCCGGGTTCCACCCACCTACCCAACAACACGGGCTGGAGTACCGGGGGAAGACGAGGCTGGAGCGGAACAAGTCGGACGGCGTACTTTAGTAAGGTATGCGCCCTCTGCGCTGCCCTCCCGGCTCGTCCCAAACAGGCATGGGCGCCGAAGTAAAGCGTTTTCTCCGATGGTGAGGGGATATGCATGCATGGCCTTCACACCAACCCGCCCCCTCCCCATGCTCCGATTCCGATGCACGCATGGACTTTCTGATCTTGGGGGGATTGCTATTCGCGCCGTTTCCTGACACATCACGAGGGCGTTCGACGTCATTGCGCGCGTTGTTTGTTGGCGTAGCGCGCAGAGTTTGGTATTGGTTGGGCCGTTCGAGATGCCTGGTAGTTTGGGAACAGCGAGAACTGGTCGCGAACGTTACGCCAGGCGCCACTGCCGCATGTTCCGCGATGCTTATCTTCATGTCAAACTTGGCGCCCTCAATACCAGCGACAAAGAAGTCTTGCTGTGGTATGCCAAAGTTCCTCGAGACGACTACACGCGCGACCTTCCACACCTGTCCGGAGAGTATCTCGGCAGGAATATTGGATCCAACCGCAGAGCCGCATGTGGGGCGCTAGAAGCTTCTTTGCAGCCAAGCTCCACCAAGGCGGTCGGTCCTTTGCTTGTTTATCTCCACCCGTCTATACTCTTCCTGGGCAGCCCATGATAAGTCTGCAACAACCGGCTTTGCGCTGGTGCTTACTACCCCGGCATTGCGATCCGCGCAAGGCAAATTTTTTGCCGCGTTCGTGCCATGGAGACTCCACGCGTACGTCACGTCACGTTGGTGGTGGGATGGAGAGCGCCATGGGGAGGCTTCTCCATGGGCATGGGTCGTCTCCACTGGGGTTTATAAAGGGCGGAGATGCATCCGCTTGGGAGGGGGTTGTGAGATACCAGCCTTTTGCTGCAGCCTTTCTTCCTTTTTCTTCCTCCCTTCCTCACTGTTGATCTCTTGTTGATCACTGCCCATCATGGACGAGAAGGACACCAAGATGGTCGAGGAGACCTCGTCGCCGCAGCACACTCTGCAAACCGAAAAAGCCGACAAGATCCAGGTCGCACCTACACCGGACTACTCCGCACCCAAGGCAAAGACAGAACAACTCGAGGATGCGAGAGGATGGGAATCCGAGAACCTGATCCAGGATCTTGAGAAGGAGTTGGAGCAGGCCAACTACCAAAAGGGCTTCTTCGACATCGAGTTCAAGAACCCAAAGCATTTCACATGGATGATTGTCGCGTTCGCATCCATGGGTGGTCTGCTATCTGGCCTGGACCAGTCGCTCATCTCTGGTGCTAACCTCACACTTCCCGACGACCTCCACCTTACTGCCCAGCAAAACTCGCTCGTCAACTCTGGTATGCCGCTCGGAGCCGTCGCTGGTGCCTTCCTCATCTCGCCCTGCAACGAATACTTTGGTCGCCGCTGGGCCATCATCATCTCGTGTATTCTCTACACCATCGGCGGTGCGCTCGAAGCCGGATCCATGAACTACGGCATGATCGTCGCCGCCCGTGTCATCCTCGGTGCTGGTGTCGGTCTCGAAGGTGGTACCGTACCCGTCTACGTCGCTGAGACTGTCGAGAGCAGACTCCGTGGTAACCTCGTCTCCCTCTACCAATTCAACATCGCCCTCGGAGAAGTTCTTGGCTACGCCGTCGCCGCCATGTTCATCACTGTGCCTGGTAACTGGCGTTACATCCTCGGAAGCTCCCTCGTCTTCTCCACCATCATGGGTGTCGGTATCCTCTTCATGCCCGAATCCCCTCGATACCTTATGCACAAGGGCAAGCCTCTGGAGGCCTTCAAGGTCTGGAAGCGCATTCGCGGCACTGCTACTCATGAGGCACGCGAGGAGTTCTTCGTCATGAAGGTCAGCACTGAGATGGAAGAGGCTGAGGTCGCTGCCGGACGCACCAACCGCTTCCCATGGATGGACTTCTTCACCAAGCCGCGTGCTCGCCGCGCCATCATCTACGCCAACATCATGATCTTCCTCGGCCAGTTCACCGGTATCAACGCCATCATGTACTACATGTCTGTCCTGATGCACCAAGTCGGCTTCGACACCGTAACCGCCAACTACATGTCTCTTGTCGGAGGCGGTTCCCTCCTCCTCGGTACCATCCCCGCCATCTTCCTCATGGAGACCTGCGGTCGTCGCTTCTGGGCCATTGCCATGTTGCCTGGTTTCCTGGTTGGTCTCGTCCTTGTCGGTATCTCATACCACATGGATTCTCTGAGCGCTACTCTCGGCACCTACTTCACCGGTCTCATTCTCTACGAGCTGTTCTTCGGTTCCTACGCCGCATTGACCTGGGTCATTCCCTCCGAGGTCTACCCCACCTACCTCCGTTCCTACGGTATGACCACCTCCACCGGATGGCTCTTCCTGTCCTCCTTCATCGTCACCTACAACTTCACTGGCATGCAGAACACCTTCACCAAGACTGGTCTTGCGCTGGGTTTCTACGGCGGCATCGCCGTGCTGGGCTGGTTCTACCAGATCTTCTTCATGCCTGAGACGAAGGATCTGACGCTTGAGGAGATTGACCAGTTGTTCCAGAAGCCTACACGCCAGCTTGTTGCTGAGAATGCGAAGAGCTCGTGGCAGGTTACGAAGGACTTGTGCCACTTTAGGTTCAAGAAGGTCTTTATTGATAACAACAGGAGGCGCGGACGCGAGGAGTAGGAGATGAAGGGTCTCGATAGGAGGGTCTCAGGTTGCCACGTGCATCTGAAACTGTAGAGGTTCATTACGATGAATGCTCGTGTTATGAGCGTATGATGAACGCCGGAATATTTCGTCGGAAGATATGATAATTACAATATACCCACAATGTACATTTTGATTTTGACATACTTTTCCCATTTGCATGGCTTCGTGACTTGAGATCTTTTATTGCCTTGTCTTGGTAGACGCGTTGCCCATATCCCATTAGCAAGAACTGTGCGCACTGCTCCACGCACGGCCTCTGTCTCTAGTAGAAAATCTGCGAAAGCTAGGCCTCGTATAATCCCATCCGCAGTGCGCTGGGAGATCATCAGCTGTTGTATTCCATCCCCAGCGTAGAATAGCCTTGAAGACCAACACATCATTCATCCTCTATCATCTTCATCAAACTCATTCACGGTGTTGAAGTTGCATCCTAACTCAGACAAATCCAAGACAGTCCCAGCGCCTCCACCATAGCGTAAGACAAAACCCAGACACACTCACTCTACACCGATGACCAGCGTCTCCTACAAAAAACGCTCTTCCGCATGCCTATCGACGATTCTTACGCGTGACTTCCTCGCGCTGATCACATCACGCTCGTTATCAACAACATCACTCATCTCCCGCTCATCACACTCGTACTGAGGGTGACGCAAGAAGACTGATCATTTACATCGCTATTATCTTACTCCATTTATCGCAACACTCTTTCTTTCCGAAGACCTGCGAGTCGAACAATTCTCTCGGCCTACGATTTCATAACGATCATCATCCATCAAACGACCGATCATGCCATCAGACCACCTCTCCACCACGCTAATACCTGTGGACATCCCAACCACCGTTAACGAAAACGCTTCTTCTACTACCAACATCCCCGGCATGCTTCTACTCATCCTCGTCACTAGTCTAGCGGTCGTTGGGATAAATGTCATCGGACTTATCATCGGAGTGACTGGGTGTATGGGCTGGGATACCGTGAGTGAGGATAACAGTGGGGATGGTATGTTTTTATTTCTTCTCGTTTCAAAAAAGGGTTGGGTGATGGTTGTGTGCTCAGAGGTGCGAAAGCTGACATGTATCTTTTCGTGCTAGGCCAGGTCACACCGAAGGGTCAGGATGCTATCGATGAACGTGTCGAGGACGGAGGGGGTGATGTGATAGCGTTGGGTATCGTCAACCCATGTGGAGACAGTGCATAATTGGGTGGATGTGAGGAAGCGGACACATATGTTGTAGAATGAAAGCATGGCGCTTCTTGGCCAGAGGAATGATATCGAGCTATCAGAAAAGAGGAAGTCGCAAAAGAGAGAAAGGTATGCAGCAGAAACAACGACCCGTCGCAACAGTCGCTACACAAGCCGAGTAGAAAAACCGTCTCTAGACCTGCTTCCATGCTCTTCCCTGTCATGTATGTGTATATGATCCAAACCAACACCATCCCACGCACTCAAATCTGCACCTTCCTAAACTTCAACGCCTTCGTCGGATCAGGCATACTCTGCGTGCTCACATCAACCATCGGATACCTCACCGTCTCATCATTCGGCATCTTAACATCATACTCAAGAATCAGCCTAACCAAAATCATCTTGATCTCATTGGCAGCGAAGAAGCGGCCTGGGCAAGCGTGGGCTCCGTAGCCGAAATTGAGGTTGGTCTCGTTGGTGGTGACGAACTGGTTGCGTGCAATGTCCGCTGCTTTGCCGCTCTGGCGTGCCTTGTAGGCGCGGAAACCGTCGAATTCGTCGGCGGAGGGGTAGTTCTTTTCGTCGAGGTAGACGGCTGCTGAGGGGACTTCGATGGTGACGCCGGGTGGGATGTATTGGCCGTTGCTGAGGGTGATGCCTTTGAGGACGCGGCGGTTGAAGGCCGCTGGAGGGGGTGGGGTTAGTTGTGATATTCTCCAAGAGTGATGCACAGCGACAGGGTGTTACTTACTGTAGCCTGTTGGGTAGAAGCGGATGACTTCCTTCATGTAGCTATCGACTTTCTCCATCTGTTGCAGAGCGCGGGAAGTAATGACCCCATCGTTGTTGGCCATGACATTGCGGATCTCCTCACGGAGAGGATCAATGTACTCTGGCGTGACGGCGAGTGTGTGCATAATGCTGGTGACGGTCATGCTTGTGGTATGGATGGCGGCGAAGATGAGACCGAGTTGGAACCTGGTAATTTCGTCGATCGTGTCTTTACCTTTACCCCTCGTAATCATCCACTGCAGCATGTCGTCTGGCTCTTGCCAATTCGGATCTTTCGCCTTGGCGGTCATCCTCTCCTCTACGATCGGGTGCAGAAAGTCGCTCAGTTGTTGCTCGATTTTGCGAAGCTTGACGATCTCTGGGAGGCGGGGACACAGGAACGGCTTCAGCCATGGGCGGACCTTCTTGCAAGCTGTGACTCCTGCCACGAGATCCATTGTGTAGTTCGTTCCGAGCTTGATGTATTCTGGGTTGCGACATAGTTCTGGTCCGACGAAAATGCGACCGGAGACCTTTGCAATGACATCGACGAGCTCTTTGAAAATGTAAACGTCAGTCCATTCTTCGCATGGGGGCATAGACTCTCGTAGAGCGATGTCGACTTCCGTGGCGATTGTTGGGTTTAATCGAGCTGCCATAATGTCAGCTTCACCAGCTCGTGAGCAGCGTTGTTCGTTTCGACCTACGGAGTGCTGGTGTGAGGTCATGCTTGACCGAATGAAGACCGGTCGCTCCCTCAACCTGCAGTTTGGTGTATTTGACTTCCATGAGCTATAGAAAGTTAGCTTTGTTTCGACATCAATTGCTCATGTCTACATACCTGCTTGACGGCGGCAGGGAAGCTGAGAACATCATCCGGGAGTTTTCGCAGCTCTGGGAGCAGACTTGAGGGTATGACGATATTGTCTTCGCCTAAAGAGATATGAGCGATGCACTTTCTTTTTTCTTGGAATACGCAAACATACCTTGCTCTCCTACAATTCTGTACACTGAGTCTTTGAACTAACAGCGCTGTAAGTAAGAGCATTTCAAAAGACCCACGGTTAGCTTACTTTGGCGTAACCATCTTCATACATCTTCTTAGCAGAAGTGAGGTATGCCTGTCGGTGTTTCTCTCCGGTCTCTCCGCCGAGAACCGGCAGGCTTCCCAGCTGGGCCTTTCGTTTAAGCTTGGGGACGTATGCGCAGACTGCGAAAAAGAGGGTTGCGATAGCCACAGTCTGCAGCGTGTGCGTCAACTGCGCCATAGTTTGGCTGTCCATCATCGTAGATTCCTGTGTAGGAGGCACCGCGGAGGTGTTGATGTTGTCGAATTTGGCGGCCATCTTCGAGGTGAGCAGTAGGGTTGCCCTTAGGTTCGATATATCACCTGCGGGTGCTGCGTGTTGGTGTCGGAAAGGTGGACGGTGAGTGGCGGGTGGAGTCGCGACGTGGTCGTCCTTCTACATATACCGAGAATGTTTCCCCTGGTCTAGAAAAGCCAGGATCATTGGTGCGCTTCGCTCTATACGGTTGATACGGTGTATACACAGAGCGGATCCTTGGTTCCGGCGGTCGCGCTGTTAGCGATGGAGCCGTCTACTGACCGCTAGGGTCTGACGGGCAAAGCGCTCGACGATCCCCAGGCCAAGCCTGACCGTTTGTGTCTCGGGGTCACACATTGAGTTCAGCCCTCAGCACTCCATTCGTACTCGACGTCAGACCACTGGGCCAAAGGAACAAATCGGACATTCTTGGCGAGTACCTCATATGTTCTTCGTAGAGGTTGTCGAATATGCCTCAGCGCCATCGGTCTTTATCTTTGACGGTGAGAGACGATCCAATCGATGGCCTTACAGTACGGGGAGTACGCCCGAAGTGCTTCACCAAGCAGCCTAGACTGACGCGTATGTGCGGCTCGGAAGGATCATTACCCTGCGCGGGCGTTGGTGAGCACGGTCGGTGAGGGGCATCAGCAGAACCCTGGCAACGGACCGCACGCGCCATCCATTCCGACGATTAAAGAGCAATCGTCCTTCGTGTCGGTGCAGGCAGTGCACGATGGATATGTTTGTGTAACCAGGTCGTTAAAGAGAGGCAGGTGCAAGAAGGAGCTGCTGGACCCTTGCTGCGGCTGACGCCTCTTCCGTCTTCCGTTCATCTAACCGAGCCAGATCTCTACGCGAGGCTGCTGCACCAGCACGGGAATGTACCCGAATTCGAATCCTTCGCTGGCCATTCTCCATCATTATAATCCTTGCTGATTCATCCAATATGAAGTCGATGGATACGACATACGACTGCCTGTGCAGCTACCCAACTTTGCGACAGTCAGAACTTGCAGCAAGGACTCCACAAGCAAGGAGGAATGGCTGCCCACACCGGATCACGATGTTCCGACATGTCGCTGCACCACCTTCCTCGCTCTTGGTCCTCCAACAAACGCATCGTAAGCACTTTATCATGGAGGACCCATGGACAAACCACATAACCGATGCGAAAGACGCCTCGTCGCTTACCCTAGTACATGGACATGTCCACGCGTCCAACCAGGCAACGAAGAAGTAAGCGCCGTTAAGACAGGCCGATATGTCGCGCAGCAAGCCCAAGCCCAAGCACATGGCCAGCCACACTCACTACGTAGTACATACCACAAGGAAATACTCACTGGCATACGTTCAACAGCGCTGTGGCACTTGGCGATTGTAGGACAGTTCTCGTCTCGACAAACTTTAGCCCACCGTATCGCGCGTATTCCGACGTCCAATCAGAGCGAAGAAGTGCTCTACCATCCTCCCATGCAAATGTGCTTCCAAACTTTCGCTTTCGCGTTCGCCCTCGTTGCTGAGGTTAGCCGTTGCCCTAGGCGGACCGATTTCCCCGCCTCTTCGCCGTCATCAATTCGGGTTGTAGATCGCCCGGTGCTAGCACACCGGTGTACTCACGTGATCCTCGCATCTGCGCAAGAATAACCTGCTCTTGGTCAGCCATTTATTCATGATTAGTACGGCAAGCATCTTGAAAGCCATAAAATCTGGTGTAGTAATAACTAGTGGCGCTCTTGGCATTATTAACGATAGAGTGCGCCTTAACCTCAAACTAGAGCCTGCCCAGGTGGTCTTGGCTCGGGCTGGTTTGAGATTGCATTCTGGTATACGGCATGATTGCGATGGCTTTGATGTTGCTTGGGCATCACCAGAATTATTCGCGCAGCACCAAACTTCATGTGCCAAGAGTCTCACGACTTACGTGTACATGATGGTGAAACGGCGTATGGAGCTGCGAATTTACAGTATCTTCCGGTTTCAAAATGATCATATCATGACAGTGTAGTTGGCAGTCCTGATATTCCATTCTACGCGAGTTGATTGTTTCCTAGTGTTATGATTGAATCATCATAGCGACCGAATGAAACCAAGAGGTAGCAAAAGAAGTTTCTTAAGTGAAGAACGAGAAGGACTGTAAAGTGTATAAACAGATGTAGATCTATTCACGACGACTTTATTCGAAGTCATTGGGACCCCCTCACCCGACAATCGAATTCAGAGAGAAGAGCACATGGGCATAGAAGAAGGCTTGCGAATAGAGATGGAGATCACGAGAAGAATAGCTGATGCGAAAGATATAGATTAGCGGAGTAAAACGAAACGTGCTACTCTGGTCATACGAAACCCAGACATATTATGTCGTTCCGAAGAGACTGGAGATGCAGTTCAGTACGTTGCAAGGTGCGAGGACGAAGCACGAATGATGCCAACGGGTAGCACCCCCATGCGAGATGTGAACTACTAACCTTTTCCAACATATGCGGCGTACAGACTCTTGTTAGTGAGACAAAAGATCGACAGCTACAAAGGCTAAGCGAGTATCGTGGTGAGAATTAGAGCTCTTGGTGTGATCTTTCTACGCTCAGAACGTGGTGCAAGCAAGAAAGACATGTATAGCAACAGGTAGTAACGGCTCCAGTTCTTGCCTTGTACTCTTTACTCGTATAACATCTCATCGCCACTCGATGTCATACCCAGAACGAGTAAGTATACCTCCTTTCCTTCAAAATCATTCCTTTGACCCTTTACAGAGTCTTAGCACAAACCATCGGCCCCTCCACCTCCGCCCTCTTATCCTTCCCACACATCACCTCCACAATCGTAAGCGCAAAAAGCATCGCAGTCCCCGGCCCCCGACTCGTGATAATCCCGTGATCAACCACAACCCTCTCCTCACTATACTCCCACCCCGCCTGCTCAACTTCTTTCCTCACACTAGGATGACTCGTGACTCTCTTCTTGCCCTGGCCCGTAGTACTCTCCGCAGCAACAAGCGCCGTTGTAGCAGCGCAGATAGCAGCCACCCATCTCCCTTCTCTCCGGAACTTGCATATCAGTGAAAGAACTGCAGGGGTAGAGCAAAACGTCTTTGCGCCTGGTGCACCGCCGGGCAGGATTAGAATGTCGTAGTCTTCATCCGCTGTATCGAAAGGTACGAATCGCAGGTTTGGGTAGTCGGGTACGATGCGTATGTTGCGTGACATGCTAAAAGGCGGAATGAGTTGCTTTGACCACCGGAGATTTGAGGGGGGTTAAGGTAGGATAATACGGGGATGGGGACGGGGAACAGGATCTGGGGATCCTTACTGTGCATAGTCTTCGTTCTTAAGCTCTACACCAGCGGATGTGACTTCGAAGCCCGCGCGGGTAAGTACTAGGATGGATGGCATGTTAGTAACAACTCAAGTATGCCTCTTTTTCCACAACCAGCCGGTCATATAAAGTGGCGTTTAGCTACTAGTCATTCTGAACCAAGTAGGCAGCTATTGCTCTCAAGCATCCGCAACAATATCCTCTTTCATGCACTCTTCGTGGGGTCTCTCATATGGGGACGACTATTCTAGGCTCGCACGTGCCTTTCTACAGCTCGTGGGCGTGAAGAAACAGAACGTATTCAACGTACCATCGTAGGGAGTCACGAATTCAATCTCCTCGGACCCATCGGCGACCAAGATCAGGGCTTTCGGCATCGTGGATTGTGTTTTAGAGAACTAGCTTATTTTCACGTGATGCGAGTAGTTTTGTGTGGAGTTATAAGAACAGAGCGTAGTTGTCGATGGAAAGGATCGTTACTGTAAGCATGGTACCTAGGTGGCTCCGCGCCTTAGCTAAGTATGACGTATGATGAGCATCGGGGAGGGGCTCGGAAACACGTTCCGAACGTTCCCTATAATCATGTCTCGCAATGGCATATGAGGCAAACTTTTTTCAAGAGTGATGATACATATGCGGCAAGTTCATCTCACAAGTCACAAGATCATAGCCAGCGCCAGTAAAAAGGTCGTCAAAGATATAGCATTCGCAGCCTCTCCTCCACGTTACGGTACGCCCAAAGCAATCGGTCGTCAAGGATATCACAAAAAAAGCCGCACAGGACATCGTGTAAGGTTCTCCCGTCTCCTATGTACACACCTTCCGCCTCTCGTCTTGTGTGCTTTGCTCATAGGGTTCCACCTAGATTCTCCAGCCCGTGTGTAAGGTAGAAAAGCAAGACGCTCAAACAAGACTCGAGTCGAACTCAGCAGCATCGTTCAAAGACACCAAAATGTGCAGAAGATGCGTAAACATCACCACCTTTCTTCTATGCATTCGGGTGGAGCCCCCCGGGATATCTCTCTTCCTATCTCTCTTTCTCTCATAAGCTCATGCAATGTGACACGAACCACCTCGTTCTTATAAGACAGAACGTCTTATAAGAGATGAGCGGTCCTCCGTCTTCGTCAAGATATTAGAGCGGTTGTTGCAACTTGATGGAGCGCCTGCCTCCTCCATCTTGCTGGCTAGCCAGTTGGAAAAAACAAAAGCAAACAGGGTATGTCACAAAAAAACCGGGAAGAAAAGCAGCCAGACCGCGTCTATCGTTGCAAGGGTGTAAATCGCATCGCGGAAAGTTTGGAGGTATCAAAGGCGAGGTAAAGACGTGTGAGTGAACAAGCAAAATAGGCCCCTAGCATGACCATGCTCGCGGAACTCCGAAACACCGGGTACATCGTGTGAAAGCAAACGCAGACATAGGTTCGTAATATGCCCCAAAGCGCTCCTCCAGATCGGTGTTTGGAACTGGTGGTGGATAGTGAGGGATGCGCGAGAATTTGCTGAGATCACAAGCTCATAGTCAACCATTCCTGTAGTTCATTCGTTAGTATTTTTCGTTTGATCTTTGAGCAGAAGTTACTTACCCATTCAGCAGGACCAGATGATTGCAGGCCTTGGCCCATGGCACCCATCGGAAGTGCGCCCAGATTCTGACCTGGGAAAGGACTGGGACTAGCGATGGCAGTGTCTTTTCTGCGCAATGGCGCTCTCCCACTCGTATCGTCCGCATCGCCCATTTCGAGCTCCTGTGATTCCACTTTGCTCGAGCCGCGAACACGCTTCGGCGCAGGAGCGACAGTGCGAGTCTGTGCCAAGTTTACGGAGCTGTTGGACTTAGGCGGGCCAGGCGCGATTGGAACCACACCGCTCGGTTTTGAGGATGTCGGTGTGGTAGATGAAGACATAGTACCGGAGGCGCCTCCACCAGAGCCAGTAGATTTTGGAGACTCAGACTCGGCCGCCTTGTGGGACGTGGGAGTCGTCACCGGGGTGTGCGCGATTGAGTTCTTTCGCGACGACTTCTTTGACGATCGCGTAGATGTCGTGCCTACAGGTGCGTTGCCGCTCCCGCGGTTGCGCTTCTTGATTACATCGGTCTTGAGCGACAAGGGCCGAACAACTCCGTGCAGCTTTAAGAACAAGCCACATGCATTGCAAAGTGGATGTCCCTCCGGGTTGCGTCTCCACAAAGGCGTCGTCTGGGTAAAACAGTTGGTGCAGGTTGTGGGGGCACCGCCGTCACCCTGCTTCGAACCACCAGGACTTTGAGGCCGTGATGGGGCTGCAGAATTAAAGCCAGATTCTGGCGGTGAATTGGGTGACGAGACTAGACCATGCATGCCCTGGTGCAGCATTCCAGCAGCGTTAGGTGTTGAGCTAGTGCGGGGTATTTTCTGGCGTCGTGGATCGCTCCCTCGATTGCGTATGTCGCTTACAGAGGCAGCCGAGCCATGCGTCCGCCCAAGACTGCCCCCAGGACTCCAGTGATCTTGCGGTGAGTGCACCATTTCGGTGCCGCCAATTGTGACCGTTTTGCGTGGGGGTCCTGCCGGGTACCGCGCTTGCATCGGGTTGAATTGATTCGAGAGATTTGTCTCCCACTGGTAGCCAGCATTGAAGTCAAGTGACCCGTCCTCCATCTGCGAGTAGTCTTGTGGCATGGTACGGTCTGCGAACGCGCTTCCTTCGTCGTCCTCGGCGTCAGAATCTGCGCCGAAGGTGAACATGTTCTCCTGACGTCCCATCTGCATCTCGTGCTGCTGTCGTAGCGGCAGATGGTTGTGGAGTACTTGAGACGGATCTACGTGACTCGACTGACCAAACGACGACGCCGAGGAGAATGGTAGCGAGCCACTAGTGCTCGTGACTGGACTGAAGACAGAGTCGGGACCGCCGGCTCCAGGATTGAAGATGAACTGCGGCTGCATGGAGGTCGACAGGTTGGAGGGGCGGTGGGGTCCATACGAGGCCCCGCCGTGCGAGTTGCGGATGTCCATGCCACTCCGGTCAAAGTACATCTGGTTGTCCTCGGGGATGGGCTGTGGGGTGGAGACGGTGGAGGGGAAGGCGGAGCTGGGTGGGGAGTAGTAGTCGGTGGAGTTGAGGGAGGAGGCCATGGACTGCTGGTTGAACATGTTGGAGTTGAAGGCGTTGTGGCTCATGAGGGGCGAACCGACAGGGGAGAAGCCCGAGAAGTTCTGCTGGTAAGGGCCGGCGGAGTGTATGACGGGGTCGTCGTGCATGGAGAAGGTGTCTATGCTGAAGGGGGCCTGGGCCTGTGAGGCTGGGAAGGTGGGGGGCTGCATGGAGTGGTCGAGCGAGTACTGGTGCAGGTCGTGCTCGGCCTGGGCGTCGGTGGGTATCATGATACTGTTGACGGGAGGGACCAGAGGAGAGGCTTCAGCGCGCCGCTTGGGAGGCTGATAAGAGGTTAGTGAGGAAATGGTAGGGATCGAGATAAGGAACTCACTCGTCGCTCGTCGATGCTGGTCTTGCGGACGTGTCGCGGAACGTAGCCAAATTCATCCTCTCTGTGGATAGTAGGAGGCACCGAGGGCGCGGAGGCGCGGGCGAGGGAGAGGTTGTGGTCGTTGGCTAGATGCGGCTTTCTTATCGGTATCGCTGGGGCTGTTGCATTAAATGGAGCCGCATCCTCATTCGACAATTCGGGCGACAGGCCTGCAGGACTGCCGACGGACGACGGAAATATAAAATCGTCCAGGTTCATGGCGTCGTGAGGCGAGTTCTGCTGTACCTGCGCTTGCTGGTCCTGCGACTTGCGCAGCTGCTGGGCGATGCCGCTGGGAGCGGATCTTGGCGGCGGTCTTGCGCCTGCTGTTGAGGGCGGCGGCGGCATCATTTCAGCGTGGTGCGCATCGGGAGCGGGCCTGCGCGCGAGGAATCACAGTTAGCCAGCTGGTATTGGGGAGTCAAGTGGTAGCGACGCAAAAGCAAGTGCGGCATATGCGTACCCTTTATTGCGATCCATCTCGGCGCGGCGCATGTTCATGGCCATCATCCGCCAGGTCAGGTTCTCCATGCGCTCAGCATTGGGGAGCTGCGTCTTTGCCCGCGAGTACAGCTTCCAGATTTGCGTGCCCAGCGGATCGTTCTTCTGCAGCTGCTCTGGCGATTCCACGCTGGGGGCGCCCGCATCGTTGCCGAACGCTGGGAAGATGGCATCCTGGAGCATGCCCCTCTTGGAGCTCGTGTCATGGGCCGACTGTACCTCCATTTGGCCCTCTGGTCTGGCAAAGTCCATGGGTTTTCAGACGGGGTGGTGCCCTCTTTGGTGGGCGGCGGATATTGCGAGTGTGCCTCTCACGGGAAAGCGATGATGTAGCTGCGTCGGCGCGTGCTCTGAATCGGATGGGCGCACCCCACGTTAGCTGCGGACCTCAGCTGCAACCAAGCCGAAGTAGGCCCTGCACTGGCACTGGAAGGTAGGCTGCGAGAAATAATACTAGGTTCGAGAGGCCCAGCGTAAGAGCGGGATTGTCTGTTGCTTGATGCGTGCTGAGTGCTGGCCTCGCACAGCGACAACGGCCTGTCACGAGTAGATATTGGACTGTGGCTGCTGTCCTCCACGGGGAACAAGGCTCGAAATGTTCGCGCTCCCGGGACCAGTGAGCGGCGCAATAATTGAATTGCAGCGATGCGGGCTCCAGCGTGCGACGGGCAGCCGGTGGCACTGGGTGGGTCGTGAGTCGTGACGCTGGGCCTTGGTGAGCAGAATGAGATGCCTGTGTGGAGCGTTCGGCACCCACGCTCAGACTACGCTGCCCCCACCATTCACTCTCTTCACTCTCGGACGCCAATCACACGTGCAGCCTGCACCCTAGCTGCTAGGGAGGGTCCTGTTTGGGGCGTTCCCTACCCTCGCAGCGCGGCACGCCCTCTCCACACTGTCGTCAAGTGCGCGACTCAGAAAAGCAATGCTGCGCGCACACGACACCCAGACCTGACGCGTTTGCGGCGTGAAGCCTCCGGGCCCGCAGCCACTGCAACCTCAGATGTGCGATGACCCACGGCGGTTGAGCTCATGGCCCGCGAGGTGTGTGTGGGCTGAACGGGAGAATGCTTGCCTGCCGCTTAGCATGCACGCCCTTGCTCCTATCGAGACCGCCTGAACCGTGCTGCGAGGATTCTTGGGAACCCCGGACAGAGTCTCGGAGCTCAGAATTACGAGCGGCCAGTTTGTCGGCGTGCTGCTGCTGTCGTGCAGACCAGCGACGCCAGTCAACACCAGAGCCCTACCAGAAGAACCCTAGGCCCTCGGTGTCTCGTTTCGAGAACAATTAGAGAAACCACGATTCACGATGCCATCTGCACTGCGCTGATCCCGGGACGTCACTTCCTTCAGGCCTCGCCAATGTTCCCTCTTGACATGTTCTACTGCACGACTACGGCCCACCAACACCAGCCGGCAAAAGCTTACGCGAAGAGACATCTGCAGCCCGCCTCGATTGGCTCCTGTGCATTGCCTACCCGCTCCTGTCGACGTCTACGCTGCGCTACGCTGTAGTCTCGATGGAGGCTGCACTGCTCGACCCAGGGCAAGTATGCCTTGCCTCGCCTGCCTCACCGTCACCGCGAGCTTGTCAGCCGACTGCATGCAATAGCAGTATTGTGTCTTGTGACCAGCGCCGAACAAGAGGGCTTTCACCGCGTGTATAGATCCATAGCACTCCCATCGTTTACCCGACGGTGGAGCATGTCATCCGAATGGTGCCGAACGCGACTGCATCTCGGCACTTCCTTTCCTAGATTTCCCGATAGCCTCACAAATCTCAGGGTCTTTGTTTACCAGGCCCACACAACGATCCACCGCACATAGCGCGGAGCACGTGGTTGCCAGTGAACTGCGCTTTGAGTCGCTCATCCGACAACGCCTGCCGGTGCCAGAACACACACGCCATTGCTGGTTTGTGGCGCACTCAACAACCGTAACACTGCAGCTGACGCCATTGGGCCGCGGCTGCTGCTCCCTCACAGGGCATTGGCACAACCAAACTCTGCTTCTTCACAACTATATACTTTCAATCTCTTGCCTGGGGGGCCTGACTGACCTGCGGTTCCGCAGTCAAGATCCGGACGGGTGGGAGATACATTACCAGGACAATGCAAGATCCAACGGTGACGCGGACGGTGGAGACAACTGAACTGTAAAGTCGAGAACATGCAGCTTGTCCTGTAGTTCCTGTAGTCGCTGTCGCAGTGGCGGACGTACCTCTCCTTCTAGAACTATGCACCTATTGCAGTTCAAGATCTCGACTTTATGTTAGGGCCGCATCGGGCAGGGAAGACTCGACGGCTCCTTCAATACACTATCCGACTGACAACGGACCACGTTACATTCCCAACGATCTCGAGACACGCTGAGCGGTACCTGTGGATCGGACGCCGTTGCTTTCGCTCTCTCGCTCTCGGTCCCCTCCTTTCCCAACCGGACGACAATTTTAGCCGCGAGCTGTCCCTAATATCAGCTTACAGGGAGCTGGCTATTGGTGGACTCGTTTCATGCAGCATATTGCTTTTCCAGGTCGAACTGCGTACCCACCGGGTTACCCACCAAAGTAAAGGGTCCAGGGCGATGTTGATCTTTCCACTCGACTCCCTCCGACATCTGCAGTGGCATTACTTCGGCCGTCGATTTCATCTAGCACCAGCCGCGAACACCCAATGTTTGATGTTGCGCGTCCGCTAACCTGGATACAATCGCCGGACCCCTGTTGTCCGACCGCCGTGGTGGAGTTTCACATGTCAGAGGCTCGGAAACAGAAAAAGGTACGAATACACATAGGACGCGCAACAGCGTAAACAACTAATCCTGCATCTCACTCCTACGTGAATCCTACAGGAACAACCCGCCCGCTAGCAGTTACTCATCAATGACAAAACCATGCATAGGCAGGGTATGCCAGATATTGATCGCACGCAGCGACCCCACGCTCATTGCCCCAGAGAGTAAGCGGCCTCGCTGCTGTATCCCCTGTCTCATGCAAGCCTCCCAATCCACTTGCATCTGACTTGCATGCATGCAATCAGCCAGGATGTGGAGCCTAGACGCTTTGCTAAACCCGACAGAATCCGCTCTAACCTCGCTTGTCGCCGCATTGCCGACTTGGGCACGCTACAGACGCAGATGTCGTTCAACACACTTGCAATTTTACCATGCTATTCTGCTTTCTGCGGTCTTGCACTGGCTGTAATCCTGATTTTTCTTCTGGCCCGACCAAGCGAAGCGACCATCCGATCCCGCTCTACTTCATTTCCTTTGTGCTTCTCCAGGGCTACCGCGGAAATATCCGTTGCGAGCACGCAATGTCCGGACGGCTGTATGGCGTGCTGGCAAGTTGTATACCAAAACCCACAACTGACGCGGAACTACCCAACCGCCCGACCCGATGAAGAAATGGTATTACACAGCCCCCCCTCGTCTTAACAAGACGGATGCACGTCTCTGTTGGTCGAGTTGAAACATTGGCTGTCTGCTGAGTGGGCAAGGTCGCATGCGCTCCTGATACGAAAACGCGGGATGCCCGTGGGGGTCCGTGTACGTGATTCATTTAGACGTTGTATATTGGCAAAATGATTCGGGGGAAATTTCCCTTTCGACGATGACGATGGCCCCCTCGCCTGTCCGTCTTCTCCCCATCGACCACACTTCGGTCGGTCGCTTGGACGGACGGGCGATCTCCACAGTTGGGCTCGCAACGGTTGGCCATCGTACTGGGGGCCGATCGTGGGTTAAGACGAGGGCGGACGGGAAAGGGTCCTGCTCGTGTGCTTGCTGCCGGGGCGCTGACGTGGAGGCTCGCGTGCTCTTGTTCCGTTTCTAGTCCTTGTTCCGGTTGATCAGGCCAGACCAGCCTTGGTCGGGCGCTGCGACTCGATGTCACTCGAGCGTATTGTAGCGATCAACGCTTTGCCGATGTTGCGAAAATACAATGACGTCTGACGGCGCTACTCGCCGTCTTGGGCGCTGCTCGGCGGGCATGGGTAGCGGGGGTATTGCGTTGCGTGGCTCGGCGGGCGGCGTGAAATGTGCGAATAGCTTCATGCTGTGGTGAAATCGTGAGGCTGTCTCGCAACGAGGTCGAACCGATCGTGATACCCCGGGGACTACCATGGACCTCCTCACCGTCTTTCCATCTCCATCGTCATCCACTGTCGTCCATCATCTATCCGTCCCAGGTAGGTAAAGTCGCATCCATCCAAAGTATCTTGTCTTGGCATTCCGGAAGAGGCAGTCGAACGGCGGAGCGGAATCGAGTCCAGCAGCAAGAGTAAGCACCATCGAATCCAACACCCAAAGACGACACCCGTGTACTTATAACCCAAGCACACGCACGCTCAGACCCAGCGAAAAACCTTACGCACGCATAGATAGGCCGGTGAGACCATCGCTCGTTATCATTGCGCGATTGATAACGCCACGCTTAGTGGTCCATGATTGACACTGCCAACCCCCCCTCCGAGGCTCACAGGGGCCATTGAGCCTCACAAACTCTGAAACCATGTCCACGATAGGAAGGCCAGCCACAGTTCCCCGGACTTCATTGGCTTGTGGGTTGCCGTTTGAAGGCGCAGCGAGGAGATAGTAGAGATAGTGATAGTACTATCTCTCGGTAAGGACCCTTATCTGATGCAAGGTACGCGGACGTGCATGTATGTCTGTTGCGGGTATGCGGTCGAGCGTTAGTATCATTGGATGAACTGGGAATGGAACGCGGCGAATGGGAGATGTGGTGCTGCGTGGCTGGAAGTTCGGTAGCTTGGAGGTTATCATCTGGAGATGTTGGGGAACTGGGGGAGTGAGACATCTGTGCGCGGTTTTGATAGTAGGACAATGACTAGGGGGCTGGCTCGCCGTCGGCGAATGTCTTGTTCCATTCTGCAAAGTGATTGGAACGGCGGATGGGCATAACATGTTGGAATGACGAATGTAGAGGGTAGGGTGAGATGGGTGTGGGTATGGATATCGACAGAGCGCGTAACTGAGTACATTGCTGGATATCTACTACGGGTGCACACCCGCGCATCACGACACGCCGCGACGCGTCGCGTGGACATGAGCAATATTTGTTTCTCTTGCAGTGAACCCTCTCTTCCAACGAGTATAGGTACTTCAGCTGTGATACGCTGCTGTGATCTGACCCAGTCCATCTCTTGTTGGATGGCAAGAATACCGCGTTCCCTCTGAAGAGATGGGGGTACCCGGCCTCCCTATCTCCTGCACAATATCCGTCTCGTCTATCGTTGTAGATACAACTCCGCGGCGCGTTATCGTCGATGCGTATCGTGGTACCTCCGGTGGGATGATGCATAATCTCTCTCCTCTCAGCCCTCCGCCTCACTTATCGCCCTCCTTGCCTTCCTTATCACCCCCTCCCCCCTTGACCGTCTCTTCACCCAGAACTTTACTCGCAGCCATAAACCTACACACATCTCATTAGCATGCCACCCTGTTTCGAAATCCAAGCTCAACCCAACACCTTCCAGCCACCCTGCTGTTCCGTGGGACAACTCACATAGCACCAGCATACCCACCCAGACCACGCATGTCCTGCGCCTGACCGGCTGTCATACGCATCAAACTTTCCAGATCCGACATATTCGCCGTCAACTGCGCGAGTTGCGCTTGTAGGTGCGAGAGTTGGCGCGGCTTCTGCGAGGGCACGGTGCTGAGGCGTGAACCGCCGGCGGGGGTGTGGGAGCGGGGGACGTTTGACATTGCGATTGTCTGATCGTTTTCTTTTGCGAGAGCGGCGGGTCGACGTCAGGTAGGGTAGAGAGGTTTAGAAGGAGTGTGTTTGTTTGTGTTGTCTTGGGTGCGTGTGGGGGAGGGCGTGTCGCACGGCATCGGCTTTGTTGGTGGGACTCCCGCGGCGAAAAGGCCTTGGCGGTTTGATTGAATATCCACCGAAGGTCGTCGCACTTTTTCCCTCCAAGAGCAACGTTTTCGTTCATCGCAACATGACTGTGTATCGCCATTGACACGTCGTCGTACTGAACCACTCTATTTCTGGTATTATAGAAAACATGGCGACCCTTCAGACGGTTCGTCGGTGGATTATGACTGCTGCCGTCGCTTCGATTACGATTACGGGTACTATCTACGGTGCGGGATTGAAGGGACAGCAAGAAGTCAAACAGGTATGTCCCCTCTTCATTCATATATTGCAGCCCTCCTCCCGACAACCCTTCCCCTCAATGCGCACGCTGAGCATTCCCTCGCTACAACCATTCACCTGTCCTCACCCACTAACCCCACTCCTCACAGAAAACACGATACATGATCGAAGCCACACCCGAAGAACGCATCGCACAGCTCGAGACTACGCGCGCCGAGTTAATGCTCAAGAAGAACGAGATGGAGAGGAAGATGGCGGGATTTGCTGAGCGCAGGAGGGAGAAAGAGGCGCGGGAGAATGGGAAATGAGAGGTTGGAAGAGATGGGGAAGACAACTTTGATAAGGGAATGGGGTACTTCAATACGGCAGAAAGAGTGGTTCAGCTGGCATACACGAGAAGTGAGGGTTGGGAGATGAAGTGACGGGAGTATGAAGGCGCGCTGATGAGGGTATCGGTTCTCCGGTCGCAATAACGCACGACTGGCAAATTGGGAAATACGCGGCCGACATCACCCCGCCTGATGCTGGCATCTGTCCTTCGAAAAGCCATGCCACTACTTCGTTCCACCGTCTCACGCAACGCCGATCCAAACGTTCACACATCCTCGAAACGAAGAGCCGACACACTCGACACCCATCTCGATCACTTCGTCAACCCCACATACAAGCACCAGCAGCTTCAGAATTCCCATCAAACAGCGAACATGAATTACAATCCATGTCAGCTATTACCCACACGCTTTGTCATCCCCTCCGCGGAACACATCACCACGTCGATCTTTGTAGATCCTACCACACCCTCCCCGTCGTGCCGTCGCCTTCGATTTCCCGTCTCGCCTCGGTTCGCCCTGCCCACCGCTCTCGATTCGAATGACCCTGCAGATTTTGTATCCGCTAGAATATATTGCTGAGGGTCCAGTGGGTGGTCGCGTGGGGCTGCCTGGGGTCGCCTGTCGTCGAGATGGGAGATGGTGTGCAACATGACCGGCACGGCGTTGATCTTTTCGCGGCCTTGCAGGTGAGCTGTATGGTGACGTGACGGCGTAGGCTACATTGTGCGGAGATACGCTACTACGGGCGGAGGAGGACGCTATTGTCGTGTTCGATTGTGGACAGATGTTTGTGCTGACGGACATCTGCCCACAATCGAACACGACAATAGCGTCCTCCTCCGCCCGTAATAACCCATCACCCGACGTCCGTAATGTCTCGCGCTCCTCTGCAAGCTTTCGTGTCGATGTACCGAAGGACACGATATTTGGCTTATACAAAGCTTCTTTTCCACTTGGATGAAGTTAACCCGCCAATCCACTGTATGATATTTGGGATTGGACCATACAAACCTTCAAGTATCGTACAATCCCAAACATCATACGGTGACTTGGCGGGGTTCTACTGGCAGGTTTTGGTTTGGACATGGCTTGAGTTGGATCGGAGGTTAAGCATCTTGTGGAGCTGTGCGATGGAATCTTGTTACTTGGTCTCGTGGAGAATGGGCGAGAAGTGGCTGTTCTAAGCGGATTTTGAGAGTGTGGGGAAGGTACACTTCCCTTTTACAGGTGGGCTACAAGGGATCTGTTAGATACCAAAAGATCTAATAAATTATAGAAATACACGAGCTAGACAATTCGCGTATCTTCGAAATTCTTTAGATCCTTTGGTATCCAGCAGATCCCTTGTAGTTCACCTGTAAGAGAAAGGTACTAGTGCCTGCGTACGTTACTGTTGTTTCTGTACTTCTTACATGCCACTCCTGCTGTTCAAGATCATTGCTTCTCTATTCCCTCTATGCGCAATCATGCCTTCTCAATTGTCTGCGGCAGCAACTTCCTTCCAAAGACACAAAGTGTCATAATTCGGCGCTCGAGCATACGCAGTTTCTTACCATAAGAATCTGCCATCCGCTCGACCATGTTGATTCTTTCTTTCATCAGCGACTCATACGTGGCAATTCGTTCAACAACAATCAACAACGCTTCTTCGATTTCAATTTCTGTCAACTGTATGTACTCTTCTGGTGCCTGTCACCCTTATGTACGACCCTCTTCATAGTATCCACTCCGTGTTCAACAGCATCCTCCCATCAAAGCGTGAAGAACTCAAGATACCCCTCCATCTCCCCACCAACATGTATCACATGCTTCCCTATATTCTCATTCCTCATCTCCATGGCCCCAGGAAGATCCCTCAACCCCATTTCCCGCCCGCTAACCTTCAGCACCATCATCTCCCCAGCCTCAAACACCATACCCGTCGGCCAAAGCTGGACACGCAACCTAACCACCTCCCCCGGCGCAACTTTGTCCTCGCGCTCCATCGACAGCGTTTCCCACGTCTTGCCCCGCAGCGCGTCCGACACATGGCGTTTAGACGCGCGCAACATGCCGCTGGGACCGAGGTACCGCCAGACCCTATTTTGCGTCATTTTCTCCGCGACTTCAGAGGGTGTGTTGTCCGGGATGGGAATGTTTAGGTGAGAAAGCATGGTACCCGATGCAGAGGCTTTGAAGATGTGGGCGTGGATGTCTAGGTCGTTGTGATCCTGTGTTGCGATGGAGAGGACGAGGGTGGAGGGACCGGTTAGTATGGTTTTGCTCGGGAAGGTGTATGTGAAGGTTAGTTCGGAGGAGGAGTCGGCTTGATAGTCGATTGTGGTTTTTGAGAGGGGTGCGGTTGGGGTGAGGGTGCCGGTGGGACCGAGATGCAGTTTCTGGACCGTCGTAGTGGGGAGGTGCCATGGTAGATCGGTGTATTCTTGGTCTAACAGAACTGGTTTGGTGAAGTTCAAAAAGGCCATGCGGACGGGTGCTGTCTGCGGCCAGTTGTTGGAAAGGCCTTTGAGGTGGAAGTCGAAGAACCGGGCGAGGTCTGCGGTGCGGCTTGGACTGTAGAGGTCGTACCATTATTGAGTTGCGTGGAGGACGAGCCTAGATACGAAGTTGTCAATAATTGCAAATTTTGTGGACGAGAGCAAGATGGGGGTAATACGCACCATTTATCTGGATGCTGCATCTCCTCGAAAGCTCGTAGGGCGCCGATGGTATGGAGAGTCGAGGAATAGCTGGCCCCGATATAAACAGGCACCTTGATCCTCGCCATATCCACACGCTTATCGTCGAGATATCCCTTAGGCACAGGATTCATATGGGCCATTGCAGCATAGTCCTCCACCATGTTCTTCCCCGCCAACATAGTAGCAACCCATTCGTTGAACCCCGTGTTCGGAATACCTCCACGTAGCGACTGCTCGCGCAGAGGATCCGATAAGCCCTCCAAAGGCGCAATACATACCAAATGTGGTGGCTGCTCAGCCGCGATAAACCACTGGGATATTGCGAGCCAGGAGTTGCCTGATAAGCCTAGTTTGCCAGAGCACCAAGGGAGCTTGGCGAGCTCTTCGATGGCGTCGTGGCCGTCGCGGCCTTCGGTGCTGCCCCAGAAGTGGATGTTGCCCCCGGAGTTGTTCACGCCTCTTGGGTCTATCATGACGATGGCGTAGCCACGCGGTACCCATTCTGCAGGATCGAGACTGGAGTTGTGGTTAGTGGGGAATTCGCCCTCTGCTTTCATGCTATCTTGGTTCTAGGCTTACCCTTCGAAGCCTTCGTAGCCTGATAGCTGGGGCTCTGGTATACCGGCTCGCAGTGGCATGCCATGAATGTTTAGCATTCCCGTTCCAGTCTTGCTATATGGGCCCCACATGACGATTGCAGGAACCTTCTCGTCAGTTTTGGGACGGAATACGTCGGCATAGATCACCGTTCCATCTCTAAGCGTAAGGGCTTGGTCTTGGTCGAAGATGGTCGTTGTTGTAAACGGGCGGAATGTTGGTTGCTTTCTGTGACCCGGTGGAAGTTCGGTCGTCCTTTGGTTCAGTGGAGGGATGTTCTGATTGACAGAGTCGAGAAATTTGACGTCGACTGAGCTGATTTTGATTGAAGTCATGGTAGCGAAGAGACGATGTAAAGAGATCAAGAGGCGATAGAAGTTTTTGAGAAGGAATTGATTCGATCGTATACCAACAGTGCAACATCCTGCGCAAAGGCACTATTTATGCCCGCTTTTCGAAGCATATTTATCAACTCCACATTCCGGTTTGCATTACCGCATCTACCGTTGGGAACACCCGACGTTAAGGTGTGGTAGGCTTGAGGTTAGGGACATAGATGGTGGAGGGCTAAGAGGAGGATGATGATATACTATCGGCATGTATGTTTGTCCGGCTCCGTTGTTCGATTATCGTACAACAACACTGGGCATGCTCGGCCGAAAGACTTGGCACGTAATCCCCAACCATGTTTGATGTTCAACACGTCGACACTAACAGGGTCGGAGAGATACAATTGCTAGCTCCCGGCAACCTCCTGGGTCAGTACCTGCATCGCCTACGTACGTGCCGTGGCGCGCAGTAATGCGCGGCATGCGCGGGTACCGACCGCGGTGACTAGAACCGTGAGTACAAGACGAGCATTTTCCATGTTTATTTTACTGGATCAGTCCGTTCATCTCAATTCCAACCTTACCCTCGCTGCTCCAACCCGCGAATAGGAGTTACCAACCCACCAACACAAACCATGACTATAACATCCAGCAAGGCGCTGTACGTCGACGAGGATGGACAAATCCATATTCGAAACGATATCAAACACGAAGAAATCGCGGCCAACGAGATAGTGGTGGAAGTGAAATACTCAGGTGTCAACCCGGCAGACGCCAAACACTCACAGCTTGGCATCCGTTCGACAGTCAGTGGCTACGACTTCTGTGGCACTGTTGCATCGACACCTACCGGATCGCGCTTCAAGAACGGAACCACCGTGGCTGGCTATACACCCTCTGGCATTGGCCGACCTCTCAAGTACGGCGTACACCAACGCCGTCTCGCGTGCCCAGAAGACATGGTATTCGAAGTGCCGTCCAATCTTCCGGAGAGCCACGCCGCAGCGCTGACAGTCGTTACAATGACGGCTGCAGACGCGGTCTTCAATCTGTTCCAGTTCCCTTTGCCCACCAGTCCAGTAGTATGCGCACAACCAGTCCTGGTTTGGGGTGCTTCTTCTAGCGTCGGCTTCAGCGCCGTCCAGTTCCTGCGTGCCAGTGGGTGCAAGAATATCTTGGTGACTGCTTCGCCAGCCCGGCATGAGCTACTGAAGAAGATCGGAGCAACGCTTGTTTTCGATTACGCTTCCTCGACTGTTGTGTCTGATATTGCCGCTGCGGTGGAGGCTCTTGGTGAGGGCCCAATCTCTCATGCCCTGGACGCGGTCGGTACTTCGTCTTCAGCAGATCTGGTCGTGCGAAGCGTGAACAATCCTTCGGCTACTTTGGCTTCTGTAACCAAATTCGATGGCGGGTTCGGCATGCCAGTTGCGTACACGAAAGACAGCTGGCGCATCCAGCCACCTGGGGTTCCGCATATAATCGAGACTCCTGCCAGGCCGGAAGACCATTGGCATGCCTGGAAAGCATTGCAATGGGCCGTGGAGAACTACGGCGACCGCTTCGAGCTCCCAAATGTAGAAGTTTTCCAAGGCACTGCCGAAGACGCGTTGCAGCAGGTTGTCAAAGTCGGTGGATTTGGAAGAGGTTTTGGAAAACTAGTCATCCAACAGCCTCTTCTGTGAGTCGTCATGTTGGTGTTGTGGAGGTGGTAATGGATTTAAAAAGATACTGCTGGCGGTAGTATGAGAAAAGGAGTTGGAAAATCGTGTAAATATCATGTGTTAGCAATACGTAGAGAAGCAGAGCCAAGTAGCACTCGCATCTGCCCCTCTACTACTTACGGTTCTTCAAACTAACTGCATTCTGCTCTATCTGGCACCGATGCAGTTCAAGTATCTCATGGAGCAAACATGGGTGCTGTGTGAGGGAGCTCTCAGCAGACAACGGATCAACTAGCAGCGTCGCATGATCATCGTGTTACATATAGACCTCGATTTTCCTCTCCTCGGATGACCGGAGGTATGCGTCTATCGCAGGAAGCATTGCCCTTTTCGAGAAGCCCTTGCTTGCAACGCACCCAGACTGTCGGGTCCACCTTTTCAAGGACAACCCCACCATATGCACGATAGCATACGTACAGTATCGGGCGCGTCACCTCGATTGGCGACGTGCTTTCGTCCCCTTACCGATGAGAAACGTGTGATGATGCGTTTGGGCGTATCATGCACTACCAGTCGGCTTTGAGCGAGCCAATGGAGGGCTATGGGTTTTGTCGGAGATGCCGTTGAGGGAGGGCAATTCCCGGTGCAGACATCGCTTTTTTCTTGGGAAACGAATTGGTCGCCTTGGCCATTTGAACGTGTGTTTTGGTATCGTTGATAGAGTTTAGGGTAGAACATGTTGCTCGTTTTCCGGGGACGTGGTAGCACATAACGGTGTGATAGACGTACAAGAGAGCAAAAGAGGAAGGCATGCATTGGGTGCGAGCATGTAAGTCCTTCGCGCCCGAAGTTTAGGTCCAACGTCGGTGTATTCGCTGACTCGTCACTGATTAGGATCGTTCGATGCAGTCAATTTCAGACACACCGGCATTCAGACGCGAGCCACTCTGGTGTGAGTAGCTGTCAACAAGTCTTTTCCTCACACGTGGACAGAGTGACCTTGGTTACGCCGCACTGCTATCGCGGTAATCGCGGAGGACGGTCGCCGAGGAAGTTTGAGTACCGGTAAGGATGCGCATTGTCCAAGGGATGTGAGCGTGGTCAGGTCTGACACCTCACCTCACCTCAAGCCACAGTGTGCACGACAGCTATAACGTAGCATCAGTATAGCTCTACAACGAAT
Source organism: Alternaria infectoria (assembly GCF_024043175.1). Classification (NCBI taxonomy): domain Eukaryota; kingdom Fungi; phylum Ascomycota; class Dothideomycetes; order Pleosporales; family Pleosporaceae; genus Alternaria; species Alternaria infectoria. Next base: position 229,950 of record NW_026250693.1, on the reverse strand, counting down.
TTGTAAAGGTTGAGGCGTCGAGGTGGAGTAATACAATCTGCTCAATCAAACTTTCGACCATCCTTCTCCGTGCCGCACCTTCTCGAAGGCGCATCTGCGACCCGCCATCTAGGTTCAGCCGTGTGATGGGGCGCTCCTTGAATCCGCAACACGGTTTGGACATTGGATCATCACAACAGGCGCCAAACTGTAGTGCGTTACGGGCCGCAATCCAGCGGTGTGGGCGTAAAGAGAGCAGCATCGACTCGTGGGGACGGCAAAAGAGAGGAAGGAAGGTAGTACCAACAGCTATGTTGATTTGCCGTCCTCGCTTCAAGCGGCTAGCGCGAACCACATCGTGACAGCCCGTCGGTCGCCTCGTTATCTCCCACGCAGCATCCCACTCGCAATTACCCATCGCACACCAGTCCAGCAAGCAACAAAGCATTCAGAAGATGGCATATCGGTAATGGTGAACAGGAAAAAGCAACAGTGAACCGCATAGTTGGTGTAGTTTTAGGCATCCACAAACACGCGCGAACCAATACACCGGGACATCGGTCACGCCCGCGTCCTTCAGCCGCACGGACATGCACTGTGGCCCTCCCTTCTTCGACGTATGCCGTCATCGAAGCAAAGCCTTTCTCGTAAAACCGCTGTGTAAGAGAAGGGATATGTAACGCCGCGCGGTAAGGGTGGGAAATGCAAGATGGGGGTTAGGGAGCGGCCTGTGCAACGTCGAGCTGCGTTCGAGCGCCTTTGCTTTTTTCCTCGTCTCGATTCAAACGGCATGTCAAAAAGATGGTGTCCACGTCGGATTCATGTCAAGGGGTGGCTTTAGCCACTTGTTCCTGCTCTTCTTTTTCTTCCCTCCTCTCCTCCCTTCTCGTCGCCGCACCTGTCCCTGAGTGCTGCGTCTCTCCTACCACCCGCGCATTTTCTTCTTCTCCCTCTTCTTTGCCAAGTGCCTTCGTCGAAGCCGTTACGCTAGCTCAGCCTTGAGGATTGCATCATCAAAATCGGGTAGCATTATCCAGGCTCAGAGTTGCTCTTGGTGAGGCTACAAAGGCCGTAGGTGGAGGCAACTGGCAATACTGGATCTGACTGAACCCCGTCAGTTGGGATGTTGCGGCAAGATTGTTAAGAAGTGGTGTCGAGATTGTTCACGATTAGAGCAGAAGAGTATACAAGAAGATCTCATCGCAGATCCAAAGCGTATCACAATAAAATCCCGAGCTTCGCATCTACCTACCCTAGAGCCCTAGCGCGATCAACCTCCGAAACGAATATATCACATCGACTCGTCTCGTTCCGGTTTCCAATAAGCCCATTCCACGACTCGTCTACGCTCGATACAACCCCATCCAACGCCTCCCGACCATGTGCTACATCGTCTACACCATACACGTGTGCAACCACTGGATACCCCAACCCCAACCCAACAACGGCCCCATACTACGCATATGCGAAGAAGCCGAGAAGCTACGACTCGGCCACCCCTGCCCGGAAACACAACGAGAGCACAAAGTCATGAACCGAAGTCAAGGCATGTGTACAGGCTGCATGTGGAAGAAAGTCAGCAAGTAAGCCATCCTCCAGATCGCTCAACGTTGTCAAGGAAAGAAAAAGCGGGGACAATATGTGGGGGTTCTTTGACGAAAGAGCCGCGGCAGAATCAAATAGCAGCAATGTGGAGATGGGATAAGGGAAAAGAACAGGATTACGGGGTGGAGAAGGGCCGATAATCTGCCTCTTCTTTGCTCGTTTAGCCTTCATAGGCGGAGACGACCGTCAACCGCGTCGACCGCTTCACTCTGGCTTTCCAAGGTTCTGTGTCGCGGGTCGGCGTGGGCGGTCATGATGACAGGCACATGCCGAAAATAAGGCCGCGTGTGAACGCCCACCTTCCCAACCGGAACTGCCATTGCGAGGCTGAGAGAGCAGCGACACGTGCGGCTTAGCTCTGGCGGTGCATGCACGATACGGCCCGGGTCTCGGTCCGACCAAGGTGTCAGATTTGCCGTTTGTCTGGGGGATTCCCTGGGTGAGCTTGAGGGTTCTTGAGGTGCTGCGGAGTTGACGGAATACAAATATACCCGGGAGGTCTTTTGTCTTTTACGTCGGTGTTTGGGGTAGAAGGGTGTGATTATCCATAGTAACGTATTCCTAGTCCATGATATGATAGACCATTGCGATAGCAAGAGTTCAGTGTCTCCATCTCCAAATCCGCCTTACGCGCAAATCAATGCTTGAAGTACGTATCCATGCATGCTACTCAGTTTAGCCTTGGGTAACGGGTCAACTCCTGCCGTCATAGCCATGTGCTTTCCAAGGCAGCCAAGCGAGGCAAAGCCTTTCAAGCATTGGCCGTTCTTGTTGCTAAAATTGGAGTCTACTCCAATTGACTTTGGCGGTCGTTGGAGTCGCCGCGTGTTATCGGGGCTGTTCGCTAAGGCTGGTCATGTCAGACAACGGGAAGCATGCGGAAGTAACCGGCGGCTTCTTGCGGTTCGGCACAATTTCTCCAGTATGATATGGGGATCTGATCGGTTTTCTTGTGGTATAGTAGGTACCCGCGATATGCGACCTGGTGTCTATGCTGCAAAGCTGCGAGGGGCTTGGAACGGGGAGGTTGTTGCACTTGCATGTATGAATCGAAGGCCATGCATCATATTCTCTACGCTCGCATTACCTACCGTCTGATACCATTGCATATGGTTCCTGATCGCCCAGGATCTTTCCGTTTATGGCTCGGAGAGAAACCGTCCGTGTTGGAAGTGGTAACGTTCATCCAGATAACGGGGTCTTCTCATCATACCAAAATAGTGACTTGAAACCATCGTAGACAACCGGAGACGTGGAATCGTCGGTATCCCCGAACGCTACGGTTAATACTTTCAACCTTCCCCAAGGCAGCAGCGTTCCCGCCGAGCACATGATCTCGCACTCATTGTTGAGATAGTCCTGATGAAACCGTACCAGACGCGCGATATCGACCAACCGATCATAAAAAATATCATAGCATTATATATGTGAAACTTCAATACATAGTGTAACGGTTGAACTATCCTGTGGCCTCTGCCATCAGTTTCTTTTACCCAGGCGCTCACAACACCTGCTCATCGTGTGGCACTGGACTAAGCGACGTTATCGATATCTCTAAGACCGATATGGTTGCAGAACATGCACAATGAATGCCAGGCAGACCAAAGCTGCAAACAGATGAGAAAGGGGAGAGACAGCTCTGCCCCAAGCAATTGCCGGTCCTGAACGTGTGTAGTAATCCTCACCCCCTAAAGCTTCATGAGAAAGCATGAGACGCTAGATAATGTCATGATTACGGTTGTGTTGCTTCATATGTAGCATGATATTCTAGCAAGTCACATATGAGATAATGTAGACTTATACCATAGTTTTAGTGAGACTTTCTGGATGATGAAGACCTACAGGCTACAAGTGACGGAGTTCTGGTAGTCCGTTGTGATGATGGCGTTGAGTGCAAAGAAGGCCAGGACGCGTAATCTGTGCTACGGTGACATATCGGGCTTTCAGCCCAACTATACAGGCAAGAGACGGAAGGCGTCTGTATACGGTTACTCAGTTTGTAGAACGAGAAGATGCTGCTCGATATAGGAGAGAGCTAGAGGCGCCTCTTCGTGCGTATTACGCTTGATGATGTTGCGACTTGTTGAAGACGCGCGACAGAAGCATGATCGCGCACAATTTACCACGTGGCTTAGCATATCGGAGATATGTCCATGAACTTACCATGCGTCACAATATGTGTTCCTGGCTAGTGGTTGCGGAGTTGAGTCTATCAGATTGGGAGGGAAAAGGAAATCTGATCCGACAAGGAAGCACCCATGAACCTTGACTCGTCAGAATACGAACGGAACCATGGACAGTCATGCCGATGCACTGTTGAAGTTCGGAGTCTCATCCGGTAAATCGTGCGACATATCCATGTGATAGCAAGATGGAACGCAGAGTGAGAGTAACGTGAGGCGTGGAGCTTCGCATCCAGACAGTCTATACTCTGCCTGCGGGATCGGTTCGGCACCAAAGTGACGATAGCCGTAGCGAGCAGCGCCGCATCAGCCACCACACCCTTGCGTGCGTTTTTGCTTTTCTTGATAAAGACGGCCTGCAGCCCGCATGATTGCTCATGCAGCCCGTTTCGACCTCGGGAATGTCATCCCGGAAGGAGAATGGATGTGGTCCCACCTTTCAGGGTTGCACCGAGAGGCCGCCCGGTCCCACACAACCCTGAGGCGAACATCTTCATGGAACATGACAAGCTCATGGCGTACACGAACCAAAGTTTTTTCGCAACCAAACAGACGAGCTACGGGTTGGAGAGCGTGGCAATTTTCGGTGGTGGAGACTCCCATGAATGCGAGCGGGGAATATTGCGGGCCTGAGGGGATGCAGAGGTAACACAACGCATCATGCGCTTTCCCGTTTTCTTTGAGCCCTTCTCTGGGCGTGCAGCTTCCTGTTGCTTCGACAATCGAGGGATCAAGTGGGGGGATAAAGTGGGTATCGGAAAATGCTTGACCTTCCCTCCGCTAGCCAGGCGACTAAGGGTGTTGTCGGACAGAACAGCGAGGTTGCACAACCTGTCAGCTAACGGCTCTCACCAACCACTCATCTGTGTCGCCGATCGCCTGCATTAGCTATATGCAGGCTCACCCGGAAAGCAGTGTAGGGATGAAGATCGCAGCATTCATGGATAGAGCCATGTTCCAGATGTTGTACTCTCCAGTGAGGAACGGTTTGCCAGTCATGTCACAGCGCTGAACGGCGCGCAGCATGCAGGTGGGTGGAAGCATCAAGGCGCCGTGAAACGTTCGGATGCGCGATAGTAGTAGGTAGGGGTAGGCGTGGATTACCACTGGTATGGACGAGGTGTATTGGCTAAATACATGGCCTGCCTTGCTCGCCAATGCGGGGAGGCGGTTTATTGATAGATGGTCATGGTCCTCGTGTTGGCGGCTTATGGCAGGATATGTTTGCTTGCGACGCAGTTCAGCAGGGGCTAGCGACGTAGGATAATAGAGTTTCCTCAGGCAAAGACGAAACCGAACAGGTCCTTCTAAGCTTGCACAACTACAAGTACGCAGGTTAATAATTCAACATTAATGTAGGCTTGCAGGTTGTCTAATAGCCCAAGTAATGTTCTTTTGCTTCCTGCTGCAGTTGGAGGTGTCCGGTCTTCCCTTGACTGGGGTGGAGTCGACAGAAACAAATACCGGGTGCCGCTCGTCAGGCAGTTAGATGATGAACGAAGCAAAATCCCCGGGCCGCAGCCGCCAGCTGGAGCGCCAAGACGAGGCTCAATCCTTCGTCGTCCCACAAAACGTTTCAAAAAGACAATCGCACTCTGTAAAGGTCGTGTCGCTGATGACAGGATGGGGAGCAGATATGTATCTATCAAAGATCGACAAACTCTCGGCTTCTCGGGTCACGATGTGAGCGGACGGGCACGATGCAGATCTGAGCCTCGCCATGACAGACACGGACGCGCAGAACGTTTTGCTGGTGCGTTTCGCATGCGCCTCGCCGTTACCGCACAAGTCTGCCGCGTTCAGACAGAATGTACTGCAGACAAGATTTGGAAAATCGAAAACTGACAGTAGCTTAAAGTGGCAGCGAAATGTTAATTGTTTGGTGAGGGAGCTAGATGGACCTTCCGCATTGGTAAGACCGCAGTCCCTTTAAAAACAGCCTCGCTTACCGGCACGGCTTTGATGACGCGCGCAGGCCAGCCCTGGATCCACAAGCTGGAGTTTCACGTGGGTGCGGTTCTTGAGCCCAGATGCTAAGAGAGGGGCTTTCGCTAGCGGCGGCCCGATGTCCTTTTCTCGGTCACGCTGCTCCGTGGACACCAGCGACGGAAACGGTATCGACAGATGTGCTACGGGTGCGGTGGGCTGCAGCACGCCAAGAAAGTTGGACGCAATCATGGCTCGAGTGAAGGGCGGCAGATGCCAGCGGCTTGGTCCTGCACCGAGGCGACGCAATCCCGGTTGCATGCTCATGCGCCAACAAGTGATCGACTCTTGTCAGATTCAGGCTGCGGCAGGGGGTGGATTGGGTGACACGAGCCTTTTTGCCGAGGACGCGGGAGCGGAGGACAACTGCGTCACATTGCGATGCATGCCGAGAGCCGCTAAGCAGACGACGGAGGCTTCTCTGTTCTCATGTGGAGGCTGGCTGATCGCCCGCCCCCGGCCTTTGGACGGTACTGCGTGTGGGTGCGCACCACCTGTGTCAGCACCGTCGTAGGCCTTGGTGCCCCTTTTGCAGGCCCTATATCAGCCCATTCCTGGCGGTTCCGAAATGACAACCATGCCGTTTTACCTAGTAGGCGCGCGAGCTGAGGACGCCGTAGGGCGACGATGGGGGTCTGGGTGGCTGGCATGGTAATCTGGCGACGCCTCCCAGAAAGCCCCGCTGCGCGAACAGGCAGTCTCGGGAAAAGAAATGCACCATCCATCAGCGTGGGTGTCGCGCTGTATTGGGTGCCTTGGAGAGAGTTTATTTTGCAGGGAGAAAGTTGAGGCTGGAACATGCTCGAACCACGATCCACATGTGTTCGCAACGTCCAACGGTCCCTGCGACCATGTCTCATTAACTCGTTCAGGCAGAGGGTGTGGCGTTCTGCGCTGGCAGTGTATCATCATGGCAGTAGAAAATCGGCGAACCCAGATTGATGTGTCCTCTAGATGCGGCGCATATAGCGTAATGGCGGTAGCGTGTCAATCCATCGGCTCCGCTGTTGGGTGAACCTGGGACGAACCGTACCAGATCCGACGGAACGATCTGAAACAAACCATTCGATCTGCCAGAATTAAATCGCCTGGCGCAGCGTGATTAAGCAGTCTGGCTCGTCTGTCACCTGGCACCAATGTGATGTAGTAGTACAGTAAGGCGCCGGCGGTGGTTGCATGGGTCGCGGCGGATAGTCAGCGCGTCGATGCTAGGCACGTAATTTACGGCCCACTGGCTGGCACAAAGTGGGTCTTGGGCTAGCCGTGCACGCTAAACCATGCATCCCTGCAACATCTGGTCCCCTTACCCACGTCTGATGGAAGGGACGTTGGAGCGCCCCTTCCATCTGTTGGTCTGCGGCTTCCTCATCTGTTTTCTCTTCCGCGAGGCTGCATCCTACACCAGTCCTTCCTTCTCAACACACGTCGTGGCGAAGACCACCACATTGATTGTTGCTCTTTGACAGCTCTGCCCTCCAAGTCGGGGTCCACACCGTCCGTGTTCCTCTGCGCGCTGCTGTCGTTCTCCGCGCCAACCTCCACGCCTCGACTCGCACCCGTCAGTACGCTTGCGAGACGCGCTCCCACGCCCGACTGTACGTAGCCATCCTCCATCACCACCATCAAGCAGCATCTCCTGACTCATCCAGATCGACAGCCCGGCAACCCTTCAGTTGCTCCAGTCTGGTCTTCCCCTCCATCAGACTATTCCGTCACTGTCGCAGCTTCAGTAGCGCAGACGTCGCATTGTAGCCAGATCGGTCGCAAGCAGCCTTCATGGCACAACACCAGCAACCCTCGCCCACTACGGGCATGCCCCCGCATCATGTAGGGCAGCATCATCCCGCGCACGCGCAGGTGAATGGACACCCGCCGCACGCGACCCAGCCCAAGACACCGTCGCAGTACTTGGGGCAATTGACCGAGGCTGTATGGACTCAGATGGGTAAGCCAGTATCCAGTGTGCGCAGGACGGGCACAGACTAACATCCAACAGGCTCCCTCTCTGAGCAAATGCAAGACTTGGAAGGCGCCATGCAATGCTACGAACAGGCCTTGAAGTTCAACCAGTGGTCTGTGCCAGCTATGCAAGGTATCGCGTGCATTCTGCGCACGAAAGATGCCTTCCCAGCAGCTGTCGAATACTTGCGCACGATTCTCAAAGTCGACCAAGCCAATGGCGACGTTTGGGGTAGCCTCGGTAAGAAATTTGCGCGCATCTTTCGCGAAGCATCTCACTAACAAAACCAGGTCACTGCTACTTGATGATGGATGACTTGCAGCAGGCGTACTCTGCCTACCAGCAGGCGCTGTACCATTTGTCTGACCCAAAGGAGCCCAAGCTCTGGTATGGCATCGGAATACTATATGATCGCTACGGATCGCTTGAGCACGCCGAAGAGGCCTTCTCGCAGGTAATGCGCATGGAGCCTACGTTCGAAAAGGCAAACGAGATCTACTTCCGCCTTGGCATAATCTACAAGCAGCAGCAGAAGTTCAACCAGAGTCTAGACGTAAGCATACTTGAATCTCACCCCACGAAAGCTTCTAACAGTTGACAGTGCTTCAAATACATCGTCACCAATCCTCCTCGCCCACTTACCGAGGAGGATATCTGGTTCCAGATTGGACATGTGTACGAACAGCAGAAAGAGGTTTGTCTCACCAAGCTCCGTAAGCTTTCACCGCTGACATGACAATTAGTTCGAAGCAGCCAAGGGCGCCTATCGCCGGGTTCTCGAGCGTGATGCCAACCACGCCAAGGTCCTACAGCAGCTGGGCTGGCTACACCACCAGCAGAGCACCAACTACGCTAGCCAGGAGCAGGCCATTGAGTACCTGGAGAAGTCTGTTGCTTCCGGTAAGCATTGTATCCCCGTGTGATTATGCGCGTGTATCTAATCCATTGCTCTAGATCAAACGGACGCGCAGAGTTGGTACCTGCTGGGACGCTGCTACATGTCACAGCAGAAGTACCCCAAGGCGTACGAGGCTTATCAGCAAGCCGTGTACCGTGACGGCAGGAACCCGACCTTCTGGTGCAGCATTGGTGTACTGTACTACCAGATCAACCAGTACCGCGACGCGCTAGATGCATACTCCCGTGCCATCCGCCTCAACCCCAACATCTCAGAAGTCTGGTACGACCTCGGCACACTGGTAAGTAGTTGATCGTCCCTGGACTGAAGGCTCTTCACTAACAATGGCACAGTACGAGTCCTGCAACAACCAGACAGCGGATGCACTAGACGCATACCAGCGCGCGGCCGACCTCGACCCGTCCAACGTACACATCAAGGCTCGCCTGCAGCTTCTGCAGAATGGACAGACGTCTGCTGGCGCCCCGAACCAGGGCAACGCTCCTATACCCCAAGACGTGCACCCTCAAGCCTACCAGCCTGCCTCTGTACATGGACCTACCGCTCCGCAATGGGGCGCACCTCAGCCCCAGCAGCCTCCGCAAGGTCCTGCGCCTCCAGCCCTAGCGCCCGGATGGGATCGCCCTCTGGCACAAATCCGCGACCCTGGCCTTCCACCACAGCAGCTGAACCCATATGAGCAACGCGAGGGCATCCGACCGCCTACACAGCATGCTCCCCAGAGGCCCGTAAGCCCCCGACAGGAAGCTCCCAGGTCATACGCAGAGCCTCCTCGTCCTCCCACAAACGGACCGGGTCCTCAAGGGCCAGCTGGTCCCCCACCTCCCGGACCACCCGGGCCAATGCGCCGTGGCATGTCTCCATCGCCGAAGACACACCATGCTGCTCCCAGCCCCTACCACCCTCAGCCACCGCAGCTGACACCGCAGGCGGCTCATGCGCAGCCACAACCACCTCTGCCCCTACATCAGCAACAGCAGCCACCTCAGCCTAACCGTATCTCCAACCCGAACTACGGTCCTCACGCTGGTAGTGTGCCTCCTCCACCCCCGCCCCCACCTACAGGTCTCGGTGGCCCGCCATCTCAGGCCTCTAGCCAGAGCGGCGTACCCCCATACGGTGTTCGCCCTGCCAGCCCACCTCCGGAAGTGCGCCCGATCGTCGAGAACCGAGCGGGATCTCCGCGCAACGGATACCAGGGACCGTACCAGCACCATGCTGATCCTTCTGCTACCGGTGGCATTGCTAGCGGAGCTCCTCCGCCAGCTTCTGCCCAGACGGCTGCTGAGCAAGCAGCCCGCGAGCGCGACGACCGACCGCCGACTGCTCCACCGAAGCGACACCGCGAGTGGGAGGAGAATGACCACGCGAGTGCAAAGCCTCCCATGAACGACGAGAAGCGTCAGAAGATGGAAGAGCCTCACAGCCGCCGTCCAACTCCCCCACACCGCATGTCGTCTCCTCAGGTGCCGCGCCAGAGCCCTCAGGAAGGTCCTGATCCCCGGCGCTTCAACGATGGCTACCACCCGTCCGAGGCTGCTCACCACCCGCCATCGCTCCCACCCATGGCAGCTGCGCGACCACTGTCTCGCATGTCGGAGACACCAAAGCAGGAGCGCATCGAGCGACCTGAGCACCATGAGCCGGCTGCCCGACAGATGGACGTGGATGAGAACTACGATGATGAGGGCGATGACGCCAAACCCACTGCGCCCAAGTCTGAGCGCAGCAGCCCTCGCAACGCGCCTACCAACGGCGTTCCTTCTCATGCTCCCACGCCAGCTGAGCAAAAGTCTTAGGATGATGATTTCGAGGAACTCTTTGGGCAGCACTAGACTTCTGACAGGGCTTTACTTTCTTGTTTTTGCAATTAGCTACGTGAGATTTGGGGAGTTGGGGATGTCTAGTTGGAGGGCAAAACATGGAAGAGACGTGGCAACGTACTTCCGCATGGCGATGATACCCTGCGCGCCTTACATAGTCCCCGCGCTTTTCGAGTGTTGTATGTATTTCTTAATCACCCACGAGAATGAAAATGCGATTATCACTATATACTCTGCTGCCTTGGTGTGCACCATGACTTGATCGTATCATTCAAGTGACTATTGTTCATTAGTAGCGCAGGTGGTGTCATTACTCGCTGCAACTTGCAGTGATTAAGGTCGGCGCAAATGGTGGGGTTGCTCACCTGCTCGTGGAAACGCCCGCAGTTAGCTGCTGTTGCGTCATCGCAGCGCGCTGCATCGCGAAATCATGGAAAGGCTTCTCCAACATCTTCCTCGCTATACTGTACATCCTAACTACGCGCAGCTCTCGTCTATCTCATACATCCCCAAACAACTGACGCGCCATAACGACCAACCATCCTCCTGTGTCGCTGTCCAAAATCACCAACCCACACGTCGCACCTTCCACTCCATCGTCTCCGTCTCACGTCCTTTCCTACCCATACGTGCTTGTTGCGTCAAAACCGTTCGCCTGACCGCCCTTCGTAACATGTCTTCCGACGCCGACTACGCCGCTTTTCTCGACAAAGCAAATCAGGACACTGGCTCTGCGGAGACCAAGGACGCGTCGCAGAAGAAGAGCTATGGCACCAAGAGCGTGAACACGGCCGTACCCAAAGCGCTGGAACAAGTGGAAGAGTACTATGTCAGCGACTCAGATGAGCCGTTTGAACCGGTTGCGTTAGAGTTTGATGGCGACAGCGTGTCTGCTGGTGGGATTCCCCTCATTTGCGCGCACAGCGACGACAAGCCTCACGAAGTATAACATGCGCTAACATACACACAGACGACCTGAAGAAGCTCATCGGGAGCGACTCGGTAGAAGAGGTCAAAGGCACCGGCTTCGAGAGCCAATACAAAAAGATCATCGACGCGGTGAAGGCAGCCGGTAACGGGACCGTCAACGTATACCGGGTGGAGCTGTCGGGCACCAGGGCAGAGTACTACGTGGTGGGCGTGGACAAGGCGGAAGGCAGAATCGTGGGTCTCAAGGCTCTTGCCGTAGAGTCGTAAGCAGCAATGCACCGGGAAATGAAGACATGAACATGATCACGATGCGCTGCGCCGGATTATACACATGCCGATCTACATCGAACACGTTCCTTCCTGCGATGATGGGGCTCGGGTGCCCATGGCGCGAATAACGCCGTTTGAAACACGTCGCGCTCGCTGGGTTATGGTTGACAGTCAACGGGTCTCACTGACAAGGTGGTGGAGCGTGCAGGTTACTGATGCGACGTCAGAAATTCGATTAGTAGATGTAATCTGCTGGTAGATCTGCGCTACGTGCATCTCTACATACTGTACGGTTGTCATAGCTTTGGGCTTCAGTGTGGACTTGTTTTCTCCAACCTCCCCTTCAATTATCGTACATGTTTGGATAAGAAAACATGTATGCATGGTCGCATGATGCCTGTGCGTGTATGCACGCGGCAATGGTGAAGCCCATGCGACACGCATGAGTCGCGCGGCGTGCTTCGAACTGCCAGTATGGCAAGAGTGGTTCAGCAGGCTCGTTGCTCGACTTCAGCTTGCGCGACATGTAGATAGTTCAGCCTCGTGTACGTCAAGACCGCCGCCTTGCAATACGGTATCGATATATAGTTTGATTGGCTGTTCAAACACACTAGTTCGCCCAATCCGGCTATGCCTCGGCCGGACGTTGCAAAGTTCCAGAACCGGGCGGTCAGCTGCGCCTCCGAGCTTCATTTCGGGTGTACCCTAGGGAGCGCTTGGCCCCGGGCAATGGGATCCAGCAGTCTCAACCAGATTGGAAGCCGACCGATACGTGTCGGGAAGCCTAGGACGACGGCAAGCTGGACAGACCGGCGTGGAGCGGGTTGATTAAGATGCAGACGACGATAGGGAACGGTAGAGACGAAACGGATGGGTTAGAGCATTGGCCATTGCATGTCTCGGGGATCCGAAAAGAAGGTGAGGGACGTGGGAAGGATCAAAAAGGATGGTGTCAGATCGCCACGCTATCTTCGGCAGCGATACGGTGGGCGACCTGGTCAACACGAGATAAGATCGTGAAGTTACATGTACGTTTCTCAACGGTCGTGAGCACGAGGCACGTTCTTGTAAATGGTACCTTGGTACAAGTGCGGTAGCAAAGGCCGCTTGCGAGGATGGGGGATTGCGGTTATAATATATGGGCCGACGCGTAATGGTAGAGACGATGATCTTAGGCTATCGATTGCGCGTGCAAAGACGCGGATGCGCGTTTGGATTCTTGGAATACGGTGTTGAGGCGCGGGATATGCAGAGCTAGCGGTTGCGATGCAGCATGCAGGCGGTTTCTATAGAGACAATCGTGTGTACCGTGGAGAGGCTGCATGTGAGGGGTGTTGAGGGCAATGACGGCTTGGTTGAAGGCGTCAAAGTTTGGGTGACAGGCAGACAGACAGACAGCAGCACGACGGGCTTCACGCATGACATGGCAATTTGGGTACTTTTTGACAGGCTCCACCATAGGAGAGGCAGTGGAAAAGTGTTGAAACGGGCTTGGTAAATTTAGCAAGGCTCTCCCGCTGGTGTGCGTAAGCGGGCCTTTGAATCTTCGCCGCATGCAAGCGCCGTGGCAGCGACGATTGGCCGCTCCTTAGTCGAGCTTCGAGATCTTCGCCCTCCCTGGAGTCCGTGTGGGCCCGACTCAGGAACAAAGCCCTAACCTCTCCCACCACCCACCGCTGCTTGCCACTCTCTGACCACGGCGCCGTCGCTTGTTGTGTTCCTGTCACTATCCCACAACATATCAGTGCCTCTCTTTGTTGCATTATTTCCCGCATCATTACCATCGCCATTCCAATCTGCACCTTCCAGCCCAGTGCGTCCTGCGTCATCCGTCATTCGCGCCTGCTGCCGTTGACCAGCGCCTGCCCTGCCAAGTCCCTTATCCTGGGCGCCCCCGTTTGGGCCAGGAGCCATCGATTCACCTCCCCTTGAACCTCGACCTCCCCCATTTCCCTCACGCCGCCCTCCTTCCTGCTCCTCGACGCCCAGCAGCGATACCGAGCAGCATCGCATCACGAGTGGAGGATATTCGGCTTCCCGCGTGCTTTACCTGACACCACTAGCTGCAGCATAGCCCCTGTTAGGAATTTGCCCACCCGCGTGCCATAGGTTACCGCAACACTCGTTTTCCACCTGCATACCGCCTACGCCGATTCATCACCTTCACTTCGCTCTGCTATCCGAATAGCAACTAGCCAGGAATTATCGCCAACACTCACCGCATACGCTCCCTCGCACCATGATGCCGCAATCGCCGAGGGGAGACGGGCCGCCCCATCTCCGCCTCAACTCGGGCTCCCACGAGCCCAGGACCGACGACAACTCGATGCCTGCTGTGCGCCCCAACACGGCACGAACCAACTCGGCGCGCTCGTTAACCCAGCCAATCCGCCCTGGCACCGCCCCAAGTCAAGGCATCCGATCGCCCGGCGCGCCCGATGTATACAGCAATGCGTCCATCGCAGAGTCCGCCGAGATGTTGCTCCCGCCGCAGAAGATCCGGACGCAGCGCTCCTACCGAGACGAATCGCCCATGCAATCGCCCTCTGGCTTTTCCTCGCGGCGGACAAGTTGGAGCTCAGACATGACGGGAGGGCCTTTTGCTTCGCCTTTCGACGACTCGAGAGCGCCGTCGCGGGCTGGCAGCGAAGAAGATCTCAACACCCAGACTGTCTCTGAGAAGTTCAACATCCACCCATCGGCTGGACTGTTGCTCTTCCCAGAAGACGTGGAGAAGGACGACTACCTGCACAATCCCGACCCGAACGAGAAGGATAAGAGAGACTGCGATGTCTTCACCCGGAGAGGTATAGTCAACCTGGGTGGTTTGGCTATTCTCGCGCTCGGTCTTCTCATGCTTTTCATCGGTTACCCTGTTCTGTACGTATTTGCGATTCCGACGATCTTCGACTTCACTAACGCATCGCAGCACCTTCGTCGAGGATCTCACGGCACCAGAACGAGGTCCATGCACAGACAATCCCCTGTGCATAGAAGGCAAGCAAAGCGAGCCGCTACTGAACAACCTACGAAAGGGCCTCATCGACCCCGATACGCCCAAGGAGGCCATGACGCGAACATCTTACAACGGCGAGGAGCAGGTCTTGGTCTTCTCAGACGAGTTCAACACTCCCGGTCGCACCTTCTACGACGGAGATGACCCATTCTTCCAAGCTGTTGATATTTGGTACGGTGCTACTATGGATTTGGAGGTAAGTTTCGAAATAGCCATCTTCAAATTGCAGCGCTGACATGTTCCAGTGGTACGACCCAGATCAAGCCTACACCGAAGACGGCGTTCTTGTCCTGAAATTCACCAAAGAGAAGAGCCACGGCCTCGATTACCGCTCTGGTATGATTCAGTCGTGGAACAAGCTCTGCTACAAGGGTGGACACTTGGAGGCCAGCATTTCGCTGCCTGGTCGTGGTAACACGAGTGGTTTCTGGCCCGGTTTCTGGACCATGGGCAACTTGGCTCGCCCCGGTTACCTCGCCTCGACTGAGGGTCTTTGGCCGTACAGTTACCACGACAAGTGCGACATTGGTATCACGCCAAACCAGAGTTCATACGACGGTCTCAGCTACTTGCCTGGTATGAAGCTACCCGCTTGCACCTGCGACGGCCAAGACCATCCCAGCCCCGGCAAATCCCGCAGTGCTCCGGAAATCGATGCTTTGGAAGGTTCAGTTCATTTCCTCGGTCCTGGAGAGTCCAACGCCATTGGTGTCGTGTCTCAGTCCTTCCAAGCAGCACCGTTCGACACATGGTACATGCCTGACTATGGTAAATTCTCTCACTTCCGTTTGATCGGATTCAACTAATGTTTGGCAGAATACATGGAACTCTATGATACCTCGATTACCACGATGAACGCTTACAAGGGTGGTCCCTTCCAGCAAGCTATCTCTGGTTTGACCAACTTGAACAACGACTGGTACAACGGCAAGCAGTACCAGACATATTCATTCGAATACAAGACCGGCGACGAAGGTTTCATTACCTGGTATGTCGGAGAGGACAAGACCTGGACCATGAGCGCACCAGCGACGCGTGCCAACGGTAACATTGGTACGCGAGTCATCCCGGAAGAGCCCATGTCCATCATTGCCAACTTCGGAATGTCGAACAGTTTCGCAGCCATCAACATCGAGGACATCGAGGCGCATGACCTCCCGGCCAAGATGCGGATAGACTACATTCGCATCTACCAGCCAAAGGACAACCAGATCATGACTTGTGATCCCGAGGGCTACCCTACTACCGACTACATCAGGAACCACCCTGAGCCTTATGCGAACCCTAACATCACTGACTGGTAAGTTCACACAGCACATCTCTTATGATAATACTAACATGAACCAGGAAATCCAGCAAGTACGACTGGCCCAAGAACTCCTTCATGGATGGTTGCAAGGCAGAAGTAGAGACCTAGTGACCTGCAACTTCCCAGAGACTGCTGGCTTTCGGTCTCTGTTGTCATCACTTCCCTTGTGTCGACTACCTTACGTGGCCATGGCAGTACGACGAATACCCCTCAAGATTGGAATTCCTTCGCAAAAAAGCACGTTAATTATAGATCATCGTTTCCTCTTTTCGACCTTTTCGAAGGCCACATTAGCATTTGCATGGAGCCGGGGGCGTTTACGACATTTCGAATCTCACATGCCTTCGCCTTCGCCTTACTCGGGGACCCAAGATGTTATCTGGCCTGCGTGCGACTGTCCGGTTTCCTGGAACTAGGGGCCACTACTTCAACGCACCGCCGTCGCGCCGATACACAAGCCGCCCGTCGCTCGCTTCGACTGCGCCCGTCCAGTTGTCCATTGAACGATCCCCTTTCAGCAGCGGCTTCGTCGGCAAAGAATCTTTTCCAACCTTCTCACATATAAACGGCGCGCGCAACTCTGTATATCACGGCATCTGTTCTTCCATGCATCGCCTGTACAAAGCATACTTGCAACATCAAGACTTTTCAAGACCGCCTTTCTGTTGTTTCCCGTCTTCTTCCCTCATCTTCTTTCCAGGGTCTTGGTCAAAGTGGAGTTGCTGGGCGGCGCCTTACAGCTTCCAATCACCCCAACTTCTTCTTTTCCTTCTTTCGATCATCTGAATTGTTGTCTTGTAATGCATCGCTTGGCTTCTATTTCTGCTGCTTCATCTTTTTTCTTTGATATTGTTGGATATTTTGGGAGCAAATATGGCAAAGGGACTACTGGGGATGGAATGATGAATGAGGAAATCTTGTCTTTTTATATTGATATATCCGGGCGTTTTTAATGTCTAGCAGAGGGAGAGGACGTAGATGTGGGAGGAGGGCTTGAGGTGGCGGTGGCGGTGGCGGTGGCGGTGGTGGAAGAAGCTGCTGCTGTTGTCGGTAGAAGGGTGGCATATGAATGGTGTAGGAGATGAGAGAGGAGGAGGAGTAGACAGGAGATAACATACCCCCTGATGTGTATACTGAGAGTTTATTCAATCAAGTTCAACAAACAACACTTCTTCTCTTGTATGTGTGAGGCTTGTGGACGTGTGTGGTACGACATGATAATGCTGTTGAACAAGGGATACACGGGTGTCTGGCTTTAGACGTGGCAGCGCAGTTCTTCAAGTTCTTCCAATGTATCCTCATCAAGAATCGATGTCACGCAGTCTAGTCCTCACACGTCACAACATATCCGATATCAAC
Source organism: Alternaria infectoria (assembly GCF_024043175.1). Classification (NCBI taxonomy): domain Eukaryota; kingdom Fungi; phylum Ascomycota; class Dothideomycetes; order Pleosporales; family Pleosporaceae; genus Alternaria; species Alternaria infectoria. The sequence continues at coordinate 212,611 of NW_026250693.1, read as the reverse complement.
AGAGTTTCAACAATATGGAAATCCTTTCGTCATTTCTCAAAACGCCCACCATCCAGTCAACTATCCCAAGAACACGTACAGACATGACTAAATACTAATAAAGAAGCTCTTCTCCCCCTCCTTCGGCTCAACCCACGCACGCTTCAGAATGGGGTCCGCACAACTAATCCTTATCCTCTCAACCGTCGCAGGCGACGTAAGTGATAGAAGAGATGTTTCGCCAAACTGTTTACGCGCAGCTTTGAGTGCGTCGCGGATGGCGAAGAAGACAGCGCTGCCCATGAAGAGGGGGGGTTCGCCTAGTGGTAACAAAGTCAGTGAAACAGTGACGGTATAAAGGACGACAGTAGGTAAAGAAAAGAAACAGGAAAAAACCGGGAAAGAAACTTACCAACACCCCTACTCCTCTGAATAGTCCTCAGATTCTCCCAGTTAACATCCTTAAGCAACGTAACGTTCATAACTTGAGGCACATCCCTGAAACCCGGAATCTTATAATTCCCCGGCCCCTTCGTCGCCACACCCCCCGTGCCCCTCAACCACAGTGACTCCTCCGTCGTAAAAAGCCCCTGACCCTGCACAAACGCGCCTTCAATCTGGCCGTAGTCGATCGCCGGATTGATACTCCTTCCAACATCCATTTTGATATCAGCGCGACGAGTCGTCCAGTCACCAGTCAGCGTGTCGATTTCGACTTCAGCAGCCGCAACGCCCTGTGTGAAGTAGAAGAACATCTGGCCCGTGTTTGCGCCCCAGACGTAGCCTATATCGGGGGTTTTGTAAAACCCTTGTGCGGAGAGGTTGACGCGGGAGAAGTAGGCGGCGTGGGCGAGGTCTTTCATGGTGGCGTCTTTGCCTAGTTTTTCGCGGAAGGGGGCGAGGCGGGCGTTTAGTTCCACACAGGCGTTGTGGATGGCGTAGCCGTTTAGGTCCGAGGAGGCGGAGGCGGCGGTCGAGGAACTGTTTGCGACGGTGTTTGTGGCGGTTTCGCTGATGAAGACGGAGTCGAGGGGGACGCCTAGCGTTTCCGCCGCGATTTGCGTCATCTTGGTGTGCAGGCCTTGGCCCATTTCTGTGCCGCCGTGCGCGACGAGGATGCTGCCGTCGTGGTAGATGTGGACGAGGGCGCCGGCTTGGTTGAGGAAGAGGGCGGTGAAGGAGATGCCGAATTTGGTGGGGATGATGGAGAGACCGCGTTTGTTCCACTTGTGGGTTTTGTTGAACTCTTCGATTTCGGCGCGGCGTTGGACGTAGGCGGATTCTTCTTGGACTTGCTTGTACATGAGTGGGACGTACCAGTCTTTGATTTCTTGGTTGAAGTGCGTGATCATGTTTGTGGAGGGCGAGTAAAAGTTGATTTCTCGTAGCTTCTCCACGGGGATGTTGAGGTGGTCGGCGACTTCTTCCATATAGGTCTCTGCGATGAACATGCCCTGTGGTCCGCCAAAGCCTCGGAATGCGGTGTTGGAGACGGTGTTTGTTTTCGCGACACGTCCGCGAACATGGATGTTGGGTATCGAGTAGCAGTTGTCGATGTGGGAGAGAGACCGCTCCACAACTGCACCAGAGAGATCCTGACTCCAACCACCATTGCAGAAGACGTCTGCATCAAGGGCTTGTAGTTTACCGTCTTTGTTGACGGCAACTTTCCAGCGAGCGAGGAAGGGATGCCGTTGTCCAGATGTCATGATGTCTTCGTCTCGGTTCAACATACAGCGTACAGGTCGACGAACCTTATTCGCTGCGCAGGCCACGATACCAGCGAGTTGGACTGAACGTGTCTCCTTACCACCAAAGCCACCACCCATGCGCTTGACACGGGTGACAATCTTATTGGCGGCAACACCGACGACCTTGGACACATAAGCTTGTGTCTCGGCCGGGTTTTGCGTACTGCTGAAGATCTCCATCTCGCCATCCTCAGGCTTGGGGACAGCGACACATGCTTGAGTCTCAAGGTAGAAGTGCTCTTGACCGCCCATGCGCGCTACACCAGTGAAGACGTGATCAGCCTCGGCAAACGCCTTCTCGGTATCTCCCTTCTGGATGTGACGGAAGTGGTTGAAGTAGCTATCCTTCTCAATAGCCTCTTCAATTGTGAAGATAGCTGGAAGCTCTTCATACTCGATCTTGACAGCACGTGCGGCCTGCTCTGCATGTTTCGCTGTGTCAGCCAAGATCATACCAATTGGCTGACCAGCAGTGAAGACTTCGTCAAGAGCAAAGAATGTCTCATCGCAGGACGGCGCACCCCACCAGTTGGCTTCTGGGGATGCAAGATCCTTGTGGTCGACGTACGTGACAACACCAGGAAGTTCTAGAGCGGGTTCGGCATCGACTGAGAGTAGCTTGGCATGCGCCTTTGTCGAAAGTACCAAGCAGCCATACAACTCGTTTCTTTGCAGGGGAATGTCGTCAGTGTACTGCGCCTCTCCAGTGCACTGCTTCATAGCTGCGACATGGCTCTTCGACTGCCCGACTTCATTCTGGATGTAAGCCTCAGCAGCCTTGTCGTCCTTCTTGCCCGAGCTGATATCTCTTTCAATCTCGCCGATTGCATGTGTGTCGACTTCAACTTCCTCAGCGTGCAGCTCAGCCAGGATCTCATGGTAGAACTTGTAGAAGAAGCCGAGCGCGAGAGACTTCCTGTATGTCGCCATACCACCTGGGACACCAAACCGCAGATCGAAGTCTTCTTCGAGCTTGTCCATGACGCCCTCCAGTGTTGGGAGATCAGAGAACTTCTTCCCTTGGAGGAAGTCCATTGCTTTCCGCGCGTGGATTGTCGTAGGTGCCATGCCACCGTACACCAAATCTACGCTCTCGACTGTGTGCTGGTCGTCCAGTGATATCCTCAAAGCGGCATTCACAATAGCAATGTCGTCATCTTTCCTCTTTGCCTGCTTGTACGCGCGGATGTACTCGCCCTTCTCTTTCGCAACCGGGATCTTCAACCCCGCAATGATGGCATCCGGAGGTAGAGCAGTCTGCCTATATCCCTTGAAGAAAGTAGACATGGGAATTTCCGTTGTCTCCTTAAGGCTCTTCGCTATGAGCGTCGCATTCGTCGCAACAAACACCGGATTCAGATCGGAAATAGGACTTGCTGTTGCCAGGTTACCAGCGGGTGTACCCACATTCCTAATTTGTCGTCCAGCGAAATACCGTATCTGCTTGAGGATGGTAGCGAATGGTTGACCTCTGACCGGTCCGTAATGTTCGAGAGCGTCTTTGCAAATCTCCTCCAGATCCGTGAGAACAACATTTCCGCCGATTTCGAGATGATCGTCGTGAAGTTTGAACTGCCGTAGTTCCGCAATATCGCCGACAAAGACTGAAGCGTTGTAGTTCATTCCCTTGAACTTGATCTCGATTTGTGTCTCGGTCGAGCCACCAATGAGCTTTGCAGAGGGATAAACGTCCTTGATCTCCAGTAACTGTTGCAGAGTCGTTGGCCTAAACCACCTCTTCTTCTTGTTACCGAATGCCAACGGTTTGAACTCGTGTTTCCGTAGCTGTGGAGGAAAGATCAACTCTGTGTCTGGCTTGTACTCGATGAACCCAGGTGGTGTGAATCGCTTGATCGGTTGGTCGTCATCAATGTTCTTGCCGCAACCTCCGCCATTCGCACCGTCCTTGTCCATACAGCATCCGCCTCCACCATTGGCCTTTGCTTTCGCGCAGCCCGATTTCACGCTGAAGCTCTGCGCCGCGTCTAGTATCGGCCTGTATCCTGTACACCGACAGAGGTTACCATCAAAGGCTTCCTCAACCTCGAGCTCGCTCGGACCAACATTGTTGCGGAGGAGAGCATATAATGACATGACGATGCCTGGTGTGCAGAAACCGCATTGACTGCCATTTCCCTTTGCTATCCTCTCCTGAGCAGGATGTGGCCGCTTTACATTGCCAATTCCTTCCACTGTTATGACGTGTTTGCCGTCTACGCTGACGAGAGGTGCGAGGCATGCGTTTACGGAGGCGTGGTAGATCTTGTTCGTTGTGGGATTGAATTGCGATACAACCTAGCAAATTGTCAGTCTCTCGCCCTTGATTTCTTGACCAATCTTTCCGATAGTCCCAGAACCAAAGTGCAGTGTCTTTTAGTTTTCGACCCAGTATCCTCCACCACAACCACGAGTCAAAGTGAAGTGGCAAACATACCACAGTACAAGCACCACACCCACCCTCCGCACACCCCAACTTCGTCCCCGTCAACCCAATCCCCCTCAAGTACTCCAACAGCGTAACTTCAGGATCCGCACTATCCAGTACAACCTTGGTGCCATTCAGATAAAACCGGAGTGTATCATCGTAATCGGCCGTGACTTCGTTCAGCGACTTGGTCGCATCGTTCGACACGGCTGGTTGTGGGGATATGAGACCAGGCGCCATGTTTGCCACCCGCGGTGCTGTCGGTGATCAAAGAAGAAAGAGAGAGACGTAAAAGACACAAACACAGGCGAGAGGAATGGGGAAAAGAGAGAGGGAAGGCAAGAATGTCACGGTAGGTATCACAAGCTTGATCCTCTAGCTGTTCAGGGTCCTGTCCGTCGGGCTTGTGGGGAATAAGCAAACTAGATATGGCAAGCGCGGCGGCATGAAGAACTGCAGCGGCGTGGAGCGTCGGGAGCGTGTATTACATGAGTTAGTTGAGTACTCTAGTTGGTGGACAAACTGACTTGAACGAATCAGCATCGACGTGTTTGTCCCTTATCTTCGTACGCGGTCTAGGTTGCATAGGCAGTGGAGGCTCCGCGTGCAGGAGCTCGCCGATGGCCGTAGTTCGCGTTCTTGCCCCTCCAACCCCACCCCGCGGCTCGGCGGCGACTGCTATAGGCACGTGAGCTGTCATGTCGCTTGCCGCCTAGCATGGCGAGGTCCGCTGTTGTCAGAAAAGAAGGCGGGTGCCGATGAATATGGGGTGTTCGTTTTCTACCGATGCGAAGCGGGAAACAAGGAAGTTTGACAAAGTGCAAGAGCGCCACTTTTTGAACACACGCTTTGCAATTGGATATATCTACAACTTCTCAACTCTCTTAAAAAGAAGTTCCTGTCTAGCGTATACACACACGTACGAAATGCGCCGATAGTTCCTTATTTTCCGTGTTAAGAAACCATGATGCTGTTCCTCATTCCTGCTAATCCTCCAATCCAACCCACCAACACCCATCCGCCCACTCCCATTCCTCAAGACGTCCATACGCCTAGTACGGAATACCATCATACTCACCGTAGCCCAACGCCAAATTCATGTTTTGCAAGCACTGAGTCGCAGCGCCCTTGAGCAGGTTATCAATCGTAGCATTGACGACGACGCGCTTGCCCGAGCTGTGGACGGCGAAACCACCGATTTCGACGCCGTGCTTGCCAGAAATGTTCTTGACGAGTGGGGATTCGCCGACAATCTTGACGAGCTTCTCGCCGGCGTAGCGGTCCTGGTAGAGGTTGCGGATGTCGCGGGATGTCATTGTGCGGTTGAGGGGGATGGAAATGGTGTGCTGTTTTAGAATGTTAGTAAACGTGATCAAGACTTTTTTAGATGGGAAGAAGGGGGAACTTACGTGAATACCCTGGAACCAGACTGCGACGTGGGGGATGAAAGCAACCTCAGTGCCTAGCTGCCGTGAGATTTCCTTCTCGTGGATGTGGTCTGTCAAGCTGTAGGGAATGAGGTTGTTTTCGAGGTTCTTGACGTCGTTCTTGGGACTGGGCTTGGTGCCTGCACCCGAGTAGCCTGAGACACCGAAGACGGTTGGCTGGCCGCCGATGAACTCAAGCAGAGGCGCAATGCCGAGTTGAGCAGCTGTGGCGTAGCATCCAGGGTTGGCGATGCGTGTAGCGTCGGAGATCTTGGCGCGGTCAACGGTCTCTGGCAGTCCGTAGGTCCAGCTCTCGTCGAAACGGTAGTCGGCACTCAGATCGACAATGAGAGTTTCCTTGCCGCTCTCGTTGATGGCATCGACGAATGGTTTGCACACTCCGTTGGGGAGAGCCATGACCCAGCAGTCGACCTCGCCGTTCTCGGCCATCTTCTTCACATCTTCGGGTGACAGGTTCTCGTAGGTGATCTGTCGCTTGGTGTAGCCTTCAAGCTTCTTGCCGTTGAGCTCACGTGATGATACATGACGCAGGTCCATGTTGGGGTGCTTGTTGAGCAGCTCGATTAGAGCTTGCCCTGTGTAGCCTCGCGCACCAATCAGTGCAACCTTAGCAGGGTAGTCCCTGTGCTTATGCTTGATACCGTATGGTGGGTTGGGGTTAGTGGTATCCATTGAGCGCGATGCAGTGGTAGCGAAGCCTCGGGACAACGCAGGAAGAGTCCTGTTCTGTCTAAGTTGAGGCCTTGCAGATTGGCCAGCAATGGTCGTGTAGCCCCGCGTCTGCTGGCCCTGCTTCAAACTGGCAACAAAGTCGGCCGCCCGTCGGAACTGAGCATCTAAGCTGTCCTTGAGCATGCTGCGACCCTGCTTCTGGTAGTTCTCGAGGAGCGAGAAGATCTCGGAAGACTCAGCCGCGCCCCACCAGCAGAAGACTTCCTTCTCGCGGCGGAGGAAGCCATCCGTCTTCTCCAGGTGCCATTTGACGTAGTTTTGCGACTGGTCGTCTACAATCCAGTACATCTTGGGGTACTTTTGCTTCATGCGCTGGAAGACCAAGTCGTTCAGGTTGTTCAGGAAGGCATCCTTGGTCATGCTGAAGTGCGAAAGCTGTGCGAACTCACCGTCGGCAGTCGGTGGGTAAACGACGGCAACGACGCCCATGGAATCATCATGGAAGACCTCGAATGGTCGCGTCTTGAGGTTCTGGATATATCTGTTGACCGCATCGGCAGCGTCGGCAGCTTTGCTCTTGGTGATAGCCTCTTGCAGAGCAGGGACGTCCAAATCCTCGAACTTGCTGGTCTCCTTCACACTGCCGCCGTTACGGATAAGAGTGCCGCTTCCGGTATGGGTGAACAGCTCCTTTCCGAGGTTCGAGGGGTGGGTGATGGCTACACTCGACGTGCGTGGGAGACCGTCCAGGAGCTTCTTGGCCTCCACTATCTTAAGCTTCGTGCCGTATCTAACCCAGGATTGCTTCATGTAGGTGTCATACTCGCCCTCCAGGTTGATGTGAGGGATGAGCTTGGACTCGGCGTTGAACAGTCCTCCCTTCTCGGAGAGGTAGATGACCTTGAGGGGCTGGAACTCGCGCGCCAGAGCTGCGGCAGCTACGTCGGCGTTGATGTTGAGGATCTGGCCGTCGAGCGTCTCGCCCATGGAGCACAGGATGGGCAGTTCCTTGTTCTCCAGCGCATCCATGATCTGCCTCTTGTTGACGGTGGTGATGTTTCCGACGTACTTCCACTTCTCCTTGTCCAGGTAGTCGGCCTGCAGAGCACCCGCGGTGATGGGCCGCGCGGGCACGCCCCAGTCCCTCTTCAGCGTCATGACCAGGTCCATGTTTGCCTCGAGGAACAGCTTGCGCGCAATGCCCAGCGTCTTCTTGTCCGTGACGCGTATGCCGTCAATGAAGTCGGGCTCGACACCCGAGTCGAGCAGCAGCTGGTTCATCTGCGGGCCGGCGCCATGGACGATGATGGGGTACAGGCCGATGGCGTGCAGCTGCTGGAGGGCAAAGCATAGCTCCTCGAGGTGGTCGGTGAGGATGGCGCCTCCGACCTTGACGACAGCGAACTGGTGCGGCGAGACAGAGCGGAACTGGCCGAGGTACTGGTCGACTTCGCGGCGGGAGCTGGAGCTGGCCAGCAGGTTGAGGAAGGCGGCGTAGATGGACGAGTTGCGGCCATCCTTGGACGTCGTGTATAGGCGGCTCGGAGTCGTGCTAGCGACGAGGGCTCGCGGGAGGGCTCGCGGCGTCTGGCTGGCGAGGACGCGGGAGGAGGATCGGGCAGCCACACGGCCGGCTCGTACAAAGCTCTGCATGGTGAGTGTCGCTCCCAAGAAGCAGAAGCAGTCGCAGTCGCTGCTCGGGCCCTGGGCGACTTAATCCAACGCGAATTGCTGCGGTGACTAGACTGTGGAGCCGTGAGGGACCAAATGGGTCTCGAGATATGACGCGGAAGCAACAAATTTCGCTGCGCCGTTATCGCTGCTTCCCCAGACCACAGGGAACTTTCCTAGCGCCGCCGGAGACAGCTACCTAACTTTGTACGCATGGAGAACGGCAGCCGCAGATCAGACTTTTCAGGCATCATTGCTGCATGCCTGCGCGCTTCGAGCTGCTGTTGAGGCAAATTTTCTCGACAAGACAAAAGGCCCTTTCCCAGCTTGCCCATCCTGCGCCGCCCAACCCACAGCACTGTGGACACTACTAACTTGTGAGGACCTAGCACTAGGTTCACGGGAAAGATCAGGCGCCCTAGTGCTAAGGTATACTAGAACCATTATCTCTTACTTGAATCCATTGTATCATGCGGAGTACCAAAGATTGTGGTAGTGACACTGGAAAGTTGAGAGCCTACTCCTAAACGGGTAAGGTCGCATTGCGTTCAGATGTCAACCACGCGAAGTTACATTACAGTCCCGAATTACAGCAAGCCTTATGTGCCTAGTTATCTCCAACCTCGAATTGAACTCCTGCATCTCAACCAATGCCTACACTGCTTACCCCAGATCCGACAATCGCTACCACCACTTGGAGAGTAACCAAAGCATGCTGTCCGGATACATCGCTCAGCCATATACACTTCAGTGACCAGCCTCCGCAGGTACCTGTCTACCATCCAGTTCGTGGTTCCCCATCGCTATAGGAATATCTTCTGGGCCCATATACGTTGCTTGATTAGACTCCCACATGCTATGGGTATTGTGTTTCGCCTCGGTTTCTCCTATCGGTAGGTCATGGGATAGATCGACCGGGCTTCTGCGTCGCTTACGTAGGATCCAACCAAGCCAGAAGGCGAGACCGAAAAGTGTTGCTGCTCCTAGAACTGCACCCACGCCTATGCCTGCTTTGGCACCTGTAGACAGACCGTTTGTAGAAGGCGAGGCTGTGTTTGTTGCTGCTGTTGGGATACTAGTTCTGGATGTCGTGGTTATGTCGGTCGCTGATGATCTTGCTGCTGAAAGGGATGGAAGTGACGGGGTGGGCGGCAAGAGCAAGATAGAAGGCGGTGTCGGCGGAGGTAGTGTTATACCTCCAGACATCGCAGCAAGTCGATTTGCGATGCCCTGTGTAGGTAGGCTGAAAAATGCCTGCGGACTCTACTGCCAGACCAAAGAGGCCTGATTCGCGAAAGACTCGAGTTAGAAGAGGGAATGTACGATGATGACCAAGGCTATAAGAAGATGACAGAAAGTTGGAGTGTACTGCTCGAAAATCAAGAGGCAGACTCTAAGTATCACTCTGAGTTACCAGTGTTGCTTCTGCCCTATGCATAGTGGCTTACATGAGTCCAGCCGTAACCAGTCTTGTGTAAAACGCCACACGTACGTTAATCTTAGAAAGACAGATGGTTACAAGGCAGTGTGACAGTAAATACGGGACAGATAATGCAGATTCAGAGCCTACCCAGCCTATAGCAATGGGATGGCCATCTCAGCCTCGTGCTAATATCAAAAGTCTGCCCAAGGCTGAGGCTGCGCGTCAGCAGTCTAACGCCACAGACCTTGGTCCATCCAACCATCTTCTGCTCGAATATGTTGGTGGTGTATTGTTGGCTTCTCCTGTGAACAAACCCTGGGACATGTCGACTACGCAGCCCGTCTACGTAAGACCCAAACCCAAAAGCGCCGCAACTCCCAGAACCACACCTACACCTACACCTACGCCTGCTCTGGAGCCCGCAGACGGACTAGTACTAGAAGGCAAAGCCGTGTCTGTTCCAGTCGTCAGGACACCGGTTGTGGGCATCGTAGTCGAGTCAGCCACCTCGGAGCTCGCCGGTGACGTAGAAGGCGCTAGTGACGAAAGCGGTGGCGATGACGGGGCGACGTCGTCGACATTGGTACAGGTACAGTTGGGTCGACACACGACCACCATGCCAGGGTCGTCGCAACAACTGTTCGTAGTGTTAATGCGTTTTCCATTCGACTTGGAGAGGCTGCGAATAGATGCTACTCAGATGCCTTTGGATCTGATCACGGTATGTATTTGAACGACAGAGCTTACAAAGCAGTATTTCCCTGCGCAAGAGGATATTCAGGATCCCATGCCACAGGACAGTTGGTGTAGCAATTGTAGGAGTAAGACGGGTAGTTTGTTTGTAGACCGAGACGAGCGTCTAGACTGTAACATTGTGCCGCGTTAAAGGGATCGGAGCAGAGAGCGTATGCACAGGTTCCCTGGACGTTATCGCAGTTCGATTGGCCTTCTTGTGCGAGGCTGAGACCGCTTGTACAGTTCGCCATGGGAGGTAAGTCGAGTTGCATTTACCTTGTTGTTGTGTACGAGACTGGTTGTGACTAAGAAGTCTACAGACAAATCAGAAAGACGGAGATGTGTTTCATGCGTGGGGAGGTGAGGAGTTAGAAGAGTAGCTAAAGGTACGGGAATATGATAGAAGGACGTGAGAGTGAACTGCTCGAATACCATTTGACAGGCTTTAAGTATTGTCCCAAGGGAGTGCGTTTGTTTTCACACGGCGCATAGTGGCGTACATGAGTTCAACCTTGAGAATTATAGTGTAGAGCGCCTTACGCATATCACTCTTGGACAAGGACGTCGCAAAGCAGCGTGACGGTGAACTCGGCATAGAAATGCCGGATCGGAGCTCAGTCGGCCTATAGCAAGGGGATCGCCTACCGACATAGCCGTGTGTGTGTGTGGTTGGCCTGATACTACTGTCAATGGTTTACTCAAGACCGAGTTAAATGTCAGCAGGCTGGTGCCACAGATCTTAATCTATCCAACCATCCCTGGAAAGATCTGATGTATTTGGGATACATATTGCTGGTGTTCATCGAGAACGTCCTCAGCCCCATGAGCTAATGGCGTATCTAGTCGGGTGGTACGGCGGTAGCCGCAGTCACCCCACTCAAGAATAGGATATGATGACGGTGGTCGTTGTACAGAGCGTTGTTGGAACGCTCTTTACCGAGTAAACTGCGTGATCAGTCTAGTCTCTGTTTGTACCCATTATCAAAAGGACAGTATTTAAGTAGCATCTCTTTCAGATTGCTCTCAAATAATGATCCGCCTCCCTATTCAGTCCTACATTCTTCACGCAGCAGTACACAATCAAGGCATAAGATGTAAATTGACTATAGACATGCAAGACAGCAACTCACAATGCATAAAACTCCATTTGCTCGTCTGACGACCATGCTGGGGAACTGGGCTCTCGTTGGATATTCGTAGCGGTGGCGGAGTTCGTTCCATGCAAAGGAGCTTATCCGTGAGTGCAGCACAGCACGACCGTCTGAATGCAAAGAAAGACAAGAAACAGATCTGATCCATCGCTCCGTGTTCGCCGTGACACACATCCTACAGTGAGACCGCTGTCGTTGATCGTAGTGCAACTCGTAGCCATTCTCCTCCGTCCCCCAATGGCTGTGCAACCTCCCCCGTCCGCGCTATTATTAATGTACTGGTTCGTGGTATCTCGTGGGTGTGGTTTAGTTCTTTTGCGTGGCAACGACTGTGTGTGTGTGTTAGCCATAGGGAGCTTATGGTTGTCTACGAGGGACGGCTTACCAGAAGGAACGATAATGACGATGAGCAGGATGATGATGCCCACAATGAGGCACATGCGCATCTTCATGTCCTTCCACCACATCTGCTTGCGCACACGGTTGGCGCCCCTTCGGAAGCCCTGGGCGGACACGGCGAGGTTATCGGTCTTGTCCTGTAGCGAGTCTAGACGGGCTCCTCGCTCTGAGACCTTGTTGATGTTGTCCCGCATGATGCCAACGGTGCTGTCGATTTCCTGGGATACGAGTCAGCACGAGCTCACACATGATTTAAACTTCTTTGAACCGCTCCTTCGCGCATGCATGTACGTTTGCACATGTGCGCAAAGCGAGTGGAAAGGTGCAACGAGGGTGCGAGGCAGTTTGGTCACTATCGCATCGCTGACGCAAGCTCTCTGCCGGCCACTGCGGCTCGACCATAGCTGTCTTGCGAGGATGCGACAAACGACGTAGCGCTCGACCCGCACACAGAAGAAAAGTAACAACATACCGCTTGGAGCGCAGCTGTGCGGTGGTTGCCATTCTGGCCCTGGCCGCCCTGCTGTCCACCGGCGCCGCCGCTGGGGATGTAGGGATCGTACGGGGGCTCTTCGCGGCTCGACATGGTTGGAGATGGAGTGTGCTGGAAATTCCGGGTAGCGTGCGACTTGCGTAGGCTTCAAGAGGTGGTGGTGATGGATAGGTGTGGGTGGTGAGGTGGTGTCTGGAGGATGGAGATGGTGGTGTGGTTGCCCAGAGGAAGACCAAGAGTCCGCTCAGCCCGGATGGCGAACGAGCGCAATGTGTCAGCTCCGTTTGAGCAGTGAGGCTGATGTTTGCGTGAAACCTGGCGCAACAACACGGAATTTTAATCTGTGAATGCCAATATGTCTGCGCAGTGTGCACAGTCGAGTCAACAGCGGATTTGATGTTCCAACGGTTATGACGGTATTCTATTCAAGTTGATGCGATCGCTGCCGTGCCTGCTTCCGGCCCCCATCTGGATCTGGGCTGCCCAGCCTGCGCCACGGCACGTGACGAACACCAGCCTCGCGATTACGACACTCTGGCTATGAGGCAACAGGTGCTGCACGATCCGTCATCGGTCCGTCTACACGCTCGAAAACTTCACAGATAAATTCCGCCTGTCCTCAACCTGTCGTCCATGGCCTCTGAAAGTAAAGACGGGTCCGTCGTCTCAGCCTCGCTGTTACGAGGCCAATCTTACTGCTTACCAGACTTCCGTCCGCAGCTGCGGCGTGGCAACACGGCAATACGACCTGCAACGAGAACAAAGACGGACCGGATTTTGACAAGACAATTACACTAAAGGTAGTGTGTAGTTGGCGCTTCGTCATCACTGTCGTCGCCGCCCAGCCAGACGCCCGCATCGCCGCGTCTCTGCGCAGCAAACAGAAGCGACAGGTGTCTTCGTCAACGAGACACATTATGCAGCAGAAGCATCGTGCATTGTCGTCAATAGAGTGTGCCTGCGTCGCTAGCCTATCAGGGCGAGAGGCATCCCCAGGCCTCACGCAGGCCAGGCGCCGTTTGTACCTGGCAAGTGGGTCTGATCGCCGCCAAGACGCGTGTCCAATGTCTTGAGTCTCGGTGTCTGCTACCCATTCGCCGCTCAGGAGTTCGCGCAACGCTTGCTCCACCGCCAGCTTCCTGTTTCCCGTTCCCTTCTCTTCGAACACACTCGCTGCACCGCTTCCTAATCGATACACACCTCTAATCCCGTGTCGACCGCCGTGCCGTACGCGCCCCTGATCCCCGTCGCTCCTTTCATACCACCCGTCAATCAACCCGACACTCTCTACAATACCCCACGTCAGAGCCAAGCCGCCTGCTGGCCTGAAAGCTTGATCATTTCAACACTACTCCCTTCGCGACACTGCGCAGTGTCTCCAAGCCTGGCGCTGGACCCTGGCTGCAACTGCCGACTAGACCCGACCCAACATGAAGCTCACCTCTGCCCTCGGCGCCCTTGGCGCCTCGAACCTGTTGTTCGCAAGTGTGGGCGCGGTCGACCTGGATATTAGCTCCCCAGGTGCGACTTCCTCAAGTCCGACGCCAGCAAGCATACGTACTGACATGTACAGACTCCATCAAGCAGACCGCCAAGTCCCTCTCCGCGAACTTGCGCAAGTACTACACCGGTGACAACCCAGGCGACACACCAGGCAATCTCCCAGATCCATACTACTGGTGGGAATGTGGCGCCATGTTCAATGCCTTCGTTGACTACTGGTACTACACGGGTGATGATCAGTATAACAAAATCACCACCCAGGCTCTAGAAGCCCAGATCGGAGTGAACGCCAACTACATGCCTGATAACCAGACCAAGACGCTCGGAAACGATGACCAAGCCTTCTGGGGCATGGCCGCCATGACGGCTGCAGAGAACAAGTTTCCTGATCTTCCCGATGGCAAGCCTTCTTGGCTGTCGCTTGCACAGGCCGTCTTCAACACCCAATACAAGCGCTGGGACATGTCGACTTGCGGTGGTGGTTTGAGGTGGCAGATCTTCAGCTTCAACCAAGGTTACAACTACAAGAATACCATTTCGAACGGTTGTTTCTTTAACATCGCCTCGCGACTTTACAAATACCTCGGTAACCAAACCTACGCTGACTGGGCTGAGAAGGCTTGGGAGTGGGAACTTTCGGTAGGACTCATGAGCCCGGACTACCACTACTACGATGGAACCGACGACACGCAGAACTGCTCAACCATCAACCATATCCAGTGGACGTACAATGCTGGCATTCACATGGCCGGTGCTGCCGCCATGTGGAATGTGTCACAGGACGAAAAATGGAAGACGCGTGTCCAGGGTGTCATTGACGGAATCGACGTTTTCTTCAAGGACAAGGTCATGTCTGAAGTCGCCTGCGAGAACAACGGCAAGTGTGACGTAGATCAGCGTTCCTTCAAGGCCTATCTTGCACGTTCCATGGCATACACAGCCAGTGTCGCACCTTGGTCCCGCGAACAGATTGACCCTTACCTCCAGGCATCCGCTCAGGCCGCGGCAAAACAGTGCAACGGAGGTGATCAACAGACTTCCTGTGGGCTGAAGTGGACCACAAACGGGGTGAACGACGGCAGCTTCGGTGTTGGTGAGCAGATGGCAGCCATGGAAGTCGTACAGGCGCTGCTCTACCCGTCTACCAGTGGTCCTGCGACTGCCGAGAAAGGCGGTATCTCCAAGAGCAACCCCGACGCTGGCAACGACGATAAGAGTGATGATCCTATCAAGTTTGATGTCGTGACCACTGGCGACAAGGCCGGTGCTAGCATCCTGACCATCCTCGTGTTGGTTTCCATTGTCGTCGGCGCCTGGTGGATGGTGTCATAGGTGTTATACCCGTCTTCATTATGTATATCAGAGCGCACTTGGGACTATACTAGATCTTTTTCTTGTTCTTCATCGTCATTTTCCTTGGGCGCGATCAGGTTGCGGGCGCGTGTCGTACTATAGCCAATATTGACGTAATTCACATCAAAGCCGTAAAGCACGTGTACTCTAACTCGTGAACCCAAGTAGCATTTTGGCAGTCCGTACTTCCCAAGGCAACCCAAGGTTCACGTTCTTCTTTCACGTTCTTCTTGGTGAGAGAACCTTGGAACCACGGCTCGGCTAATACCACGCTAGTGGTCCGTGCGTACGAAAGCTGCGCCCGACTCCTCTTTCCTTCTTCGCGCGACAAAGATCTCTGCACACGACACACTCCACCCGCGCACTCGACTCAACGGCGCCCTACTCGCTTTCTTGTCGCTCATCACCATTGCTGTCCCAATCCATCCTTGAAACTAACCACCTGGTCGCGCGCATTTCCGATGGCCGCTCCCCCCGATCTCAACGCCATCCTGGCGGCGCTCGGTATGTCGCTCACACTCTCACCACGCCCACGACGTTTGTACTGACTGCCCTTGTAGCTGCTGGACGTCCCTCGACGACCCCATCGCAGACGCCCCAGCAGCCTCCCCAGGCGCAACATGCCCCTCCCCAAGGCCTTCCCCCAGGCTTCCCAGGCGCAATGCCCACTGCCACCCCGCCCGCCATGCCCGGATACAACTTCCCTCCTCCCACACACTCTGGCAGTCTTGATCTCAGCGCTATCAAGCCCGTAAGCTCCGGCTCAGTCAGCATCCAGGATGCGCTGGCCAAGGCGCGCGGCTTTGCGGCTCAGAAGGGCCTTGCACACGAAGCGCGTCCAGGTATACCTGAGTCTTGGTCTGGTTATGGTGTCCCAGCGCAAACTTACACAGCTCCAGCTTATCAAGAAGACCCGCGACTAAGCGGACGCCAGCCCTACCGACGTTCTCGGTCGCGCTCGCGGTCCCCAGCGCGCCGAGAACCCGTGCGTGAAAGCTACAACCCATACCGCGATGAGCGTCGTGATGAGCGCCGAGGTGGCTATGGACGTGAACGTGATCGCTCTCCTCCTAGGCGTGACACCTTCTCTCCTTCGCAGCAGTACGGGCAGGCACGTTCGCCCCCTGCTAATGACAACTCTGAGGTGATTCTCATTGACTCTTCGTTGGTTGGCCTTGTCATTGGACGTCAAGGTGAGAGTCTCCGCCGCATTGAACAAGAATCTCAAACCCGCATTCAATTCATCAACGGCCCCGAGGCTGGACCTCAGCGCGAGTGTCGTATAACCGGTAGCCCGGGTGCTCGTATCAGTGCTAAGCGCGAGATCAACCGCATCATCGAAGAAAATGGCGGCAATCCTGCTCGTGAGACTGGCCGCAATGCCCGACCCGCCGCTAAAATGGTTGGCCAGCAACAGCCCGCTCTTCGTGAGGGTGAACAGTCGTCGCAAATTATGGTGCCTGATCGTACTGTTGGTCTCATCATCGGCCGTGGCGGTGAGACTATCCGTGATCTGCAAGAGCGCAGTGGCTGCCACGTCAACATTGTCGGTGAAAACAAGAGCGTGAATGGTCTGCGACCTGTGAACCTCATCGGAAGTCCCACTGCTGCCGCACATGCCAAGGAGCTCATCATGGAGATTGTCGACAGTGACACTAAGCAAATGGAAGGTGGCGCTGCCGCCGCGCCGCCGCAGCAAGCATTCACCAGGCGTGATAACTTTGATCCCTACGGTGGAGGTGCTGCTGGAGGCGCTGGAGCTGGCAAGATCAATGATAGCATTCATGTTCCCTCTGATGCTGTTGGCATGATTATTGGCAAAGGTAACATCGCTTTGCACATGTTGTGGTTGTCTTATTAACGATTTATAGGTGGTGAAACTATCAAGTCCATGCAATCAGAGACTGGCTGCAAGATCAACGTATCACAAGCTTCTGGCGCAGACATTGAGCGCGAGATTGGTCTTGTCGGAACCCGTCAAGCCATTGACGATGCTAAGCGAGCTATCTGGGAAAAGGTCGACCAAGTGGTAAGTCTGTTCGCTGTATGACGTACTACACGGATGCTAATATCATGTAGCGAGAGAAGAACAACTCACGACGACGTGACAACGGAAACAACGACAATGGATACTCACACCAGCAGACACCTTCATATGGACAGCCCGCCGCGGCCGCGCAGCCTCCTCAAGCAGCTGCACCCGATGCAGGTGGTGCTGCTTCTGCTGACCCATACGCTGTCTACGGCGGCTACCAAAACTACCTTGCAATGTGGTATGCGTCCATCGCCCAGCAACAACAGGGCGGTCAAGGAGCCCAAGGCCCTCCCGGCGCATAAGCGTCGCTTAGTTGCCGTGACCGATGCACATTTTGCTGAACCTTCGCCGAATGCTGCCCTGTTTGCATGACCCGAATGCTTGGAACTTTGATGCGCCTGGCATGATAATCCGCCCGATGACCCTGGACTATCTTCGAAATCTTCTTCTTGACTTGCGCGTAGCCGGCCTCGCCTTGTTGCTTGCATTACTATGCGCTGAGTGCTCCTCCGTCGAGAAAGCTTCTGGAGCTTGGGGCTGTTCAACGACAAAGGCCACGACTCAACTCTTGTCATCGCTGTCGCCTGCATTGTGTGAGCTGATCCTCGCTTCGACTATGCTCTTTCCAAGGATGAATCTTCCTGCAAACCCCCACACGTCCGCGCAACAAAGTCGACAGCTGATTGTTCACTTTACGCTTGCTATCTCTTGATCGATAACCCATAATTCGGTCTGTTCGAGCTATCAGGCCAGATTTTGCCAGTCTTTTGTCTGCATGTCTATCATGGTCTTGTAATCGGCATAGACCTCGTCATCGATCGACATCGTCTGCGAGGGCTCAATACTACCACCAAAAAAGCGTCACTTTGTTCTTCATGCATATATTTTCGCGCACATTTCAAATCTGGACCTCCACCTGCCTTGGTCTGCACTGAAGTTTGGGTTTTAATAGTCGCGTTAATGGACGTTGCACTCTGAGATCATCGTTTGTATAGTAGTTTATTTCGGATCATGGCTTTTAGATGCTGTGGCTTAACAAGAAAATTAATTCCGTCACACATGTTCCTGGTGCCTGTGATACTTTGAGTGTTGTGTATGAGTGAGACTTACACCGGTGCAGTGCAGTTAGGCGCACTATGCATTTGAGAAAACGCTGACAGGTCAAGTAGAAGAGCTGAAGCATGACGAGGCCGGGCTGCTAGCTGGATCGCAAACCGCGTGAGCCCTTCTGACATGAACAGTGACGGACTGATGATGTAGCGATGCAACGGCACACGATCCGAGCATGGAGTGTCGTCATTGGATATTCTCCATCATGACTCTTCGTAAAGACGCGGCTACGTTGAGCATGACCGAACACGACTAGCAACTGAGTTGAATATTGACGAAACACGGCTTTCCGGGCGTAACGCTGACCTTACACAGCTCATTCGCTGCTTACGACAGTAGATTTTCGACCCAAAAATTGCATGTCAAGCTAAGGAGTTGAGTGAGCGATCGAAAATCTCGTACACGCGACTTTTGTAGGTAGTAGGATAATCTCAAGCAAACAGGCTACTTCGCATAACCTAGAAATCAAGTTACCCTTCCGTGCAAAAGCTGCTGCAATACACGAGCAGGCTCAAAGCGATGTGTCTTCACGGCAAATCAATCTACACAGCATCACACATCATAACCTACCAGACGACTAGAAACTGTACATCAGCAAAACGATGTCTGAATCTCAAAAGGGCATACGTACGCAACGGTCATGGCCCAATCTTCCCACCCACACGTCATCAACTACATACCTACCAGAAAGCGGCGAACTACCGCCCATCACACCCTCTCGTAGATAGACCGCAAACTATGGACTGCGGGAGACCATCGCGGAACCTTGGCCAACGGGGCAAGACGCTGCCAGCCTATCCTACCTAGGCATCCTACGAACTCACCCGTCTACCCCGTCTTACGCATGAGACATTTTCCAACCAGTGACACGTGAATATTGAATATTGATATGCAGACCATAGAACCAGCCAGTCGCAAGCCGTGTATTTTATTCCTATACCCGTAAAGTGTGTCCTTTGAGTTTGGAAGTAACGCCAAAGCACCCGTTTGGCCTCTTTCGATTGGCGCTACTAAGCGTCCTTTTCTCAATAATGATGATCTGCTGTGGCGTTGGGCCGGGGCATGCGCGTCATCATGTTCCCGTCCCGGTAGTTAGTGTAGTAGTAGTTGCTGGCGGGGTTGGGCCTCACCGATTTGGGGGCCTTGGGGGAGATGAGGGGAAGGGAGTGTTGCACGGTGCGTATATGGGTGACATACGAGACCTGTGGGCGACTGGGAATGCTGACTTTGTTGTTGGGGAAAGAGTGTAGGTGGGTTGCGGCTATGGAAACGTAGTTGCGTTTATAGTGGCGTTGCGTTTTAGTAATTACAACGGTCGGGAATATTTCTGTCATGTTGGAAGTATGTCCTCGATACTGAATTGCGTCTGTCTGGGCAGATGGAATGGCGAAAGAAAGATGATGGGTTCACCGTACAGTAGACTAACATACAAGTGTCGCAATACCTAGGTAATGTGCGAGATGCTTAGAACATTCGTTTTTAGTGACCTACCATTATTCCGGTGACGACAAGAGTCTCAAGAGCTATATTGCGGGACATGATGTTCGCAAGACGAATGATGACGCATCACTGTCTCGTGACGAAAGTGAAACAGATGGGAAGCTTCACAAGCAAACGGCACGAATAAGCGAAGAGTACTGAAAATGCATTTGAAATCACGCGAGGCTGTAAGCAAGAGCACACGCGAAGTATCATACAGAAACGGGGTGGGGAATCGACAGGTTGTAGCAAAGCGCGATACTCAAGCTCGCTCACTGCTCACAATGGTAGGACCATCATCGTCCCTACGTCGAGAGTTGCGATCAGGACCCTGGCCACGACCTCCTCCTCCTCTCCCCCGCCAAGGCATGCCTCCGCCTCCGCCTCCACCACCTCGTTTCGACCTCCCATCTTGTCCACCGCCACCACGTCCGCGGCCAACTTGGAATTGTATCCTAGTGAGCGGCTGTTCGACCCAGTCAACGCCCTTCAGACCCAAGTTCTGCTTCTCCCAATCACTGAGCTTCCAGGCTTGGTAGAGACCCATCAGTCGTTGTTGATCTATTTCTTCCTTTCCGGGACCGACCGTTCGTGTCAACTTGATACCTCGTAGTTCCGGTACCCATGCTTTGATGTATTCGCCGTGCTTGTCGTAGTCGAGTGCTTGTTTGACGGGGTTGAAGACGCGGCCTTGCCGAGGGTCGTTGCCGACGCCGGCGACGTATTGCCAATTGCCCCAGTTACTAGCGGGGTCGTAGTCCACGAGGAAGCATTCGTACCACTCGGCTCCGACTCTCCAATCTATGTTCAGGTGTGACGACAGGAAAGAGGCGACGTTTTGCCGCGCGCGGTTCGACGTGTACCCGGTGACGAAGAGTTCGCGGTTTGACGCGTCGATGAGACCGACTCCAGTGCGTCCAGATCGGAACCGTTGGAAAGATTCAAGCGTCTTGGCTGGATCGTCCCCAGCACCACCAGACTTGTCTAATCGTTTCCACTTCTTTGTTTGCGACTCTCCCTTGTTGCCTTTGGTACCGCGATCTTGGATGCCGTATAGACTGAACATCTTATGTCCAAACTTTCTCATGCATAGTCGCATGTAGTCTCTCCATAACAGCTCGAAACGTACAGCTGCTGTTCCGGCATTCTCACCCTTTCCGTAGCCAGCTATCTTTTCGCCAGGGCCACGCCCTTCCTCAAAATCGAGCATCGCCCAATGGACCTGCCTGGCGGTGATGTGACCTTGAGCAAGGTAGGCTGAAAGCTTAGTGCTGAAATCGAGACCAAGCATGCCATTTCTTGTCTCCTTGTACGAGCTCATAGCTCCAGAGCTGATGAGATGGTTTATGCGATTCAGACCAGCAGTTTCTCCTCCCGAGAAAGGATGCGCTGACTGAGCATCGGTGGGCCATTGTGGTGGCCAGGTCAGGGTATATGTTTTGTCGTGCTCAAGTGGAGACATCAAAACTCTCTTCAGCTTTTCCAAAGACGAGGGTATGGTAAATGGTTGTTTTTGGGGCGGTATGCTCGGCGGTAGCGGTGGAAGTTGGGACGGCGTGGGTAGAGTTTGGCGAGGTCGGTCGCGCAGTGGTTCGAGTCCTTTCCGGAATGAGGTATATACATTTGGTAGGTCGGAGATCTTGTCGTAGGGTAAATCGCGACTGTTGCGCGTTAGCATACTCTCCCAGACGCAGACAGACGTTTCAGGCAAAACTTACTCGTCTATGTAGTACTTCTCGTCGGCCCAGGCCTTGAAATCTACTCCATGCTCTTCTGCGAGTTTCTTTACGCTGTCCACCTCCTTCTTCTCTTCTGTGTTGTCGTCGGCGGTCATCCAGATGCCGCTAATCTTGCCCTCGTGCTCGCCTTTGGAATACCAGTCGAGTATGTCGGAAACCACCTCAGGAGTTCTGCCCACGCGCATCTCCAGTCCAGAGCCGCAGTTCAGCCCCGCAATCTTTTCCTTGAGATCCCACACGCCATCCGCTATGAATTGCACGCGATGGGGTCCTGTCCGCCATACTTTGGCCACCTCACTGCGCGCCTCAGGGTACGGGCTTTTGTCGGTTGGGGAGGAGAGGAAGCCGGACACTTCGATTTGGTTGGCGGGAAAAACGTATACGGGTAAGAGGTGCGTAAAGTTTGCGCCGCCGTGTTCCGAGGTCAGCGAGTCATCGCGGTGCCGTCTGTCACCATTTGGAGAGTTTCTCGCGGAAGTTGGGCGCGCGGCGTGGAGGGAGGCGGCATGGAAGGCAGGATTGTCTGAAAGGCGGACGTCGCGACTGAGTACATAGAGCAAGATGCGAGGAATGCGGCTGGACATAATCGGAGGCTCGTCGTCGGCAGCACTAAAATTGCGAGTGCAACAATCGGAACAAACAAATAAATCGCAGGTGTTGCACGGCGGCCAGGAGCAACTACGTCGTAACATCAAGGTCACGATTCATAGAAGACCTGGTAGTGGAGAGTCGGGAGCATTGCGGTGCCGCAGGCGAAAGAGAAGCTTCAGGGCCTGTGGGACGTCATGACCCTATGAAGGCGACAATGGGGCTCTCACCGAAATTTCTAGGGCACGAGGCCGCTGGACACTAAAAGGTGCCCTAAATGTCATCTGTCAGCCATATCAGGTATTCTCCACCGGAAGGGGTACAGATGGTCGAAACTGAGGAGATCCGGTTCAAGATTGGTGATGCTTGCTGCAGCATCGCCAACCAGGATTATGACGTGAGGGACGGCCTAGCGCGCCGCCACAATTCGCTATGGCCGCTGCAGGGACGCAAAACGAGCGACTTGGGGACGGGCCGAGCGTTCGTAGGGAGCGTAAAGCTGGCGATGGTCGTGCTGTCATGGAAGTACGGAGCGATCGCGAGACGTGCATTGCATGCGCCATGCCGCGACTGGCTAGCGACCACCTGAGTTCTAGACGGTTCGGCGCCCAAAGCAGCCGCGCAGGGACCGCTAATCGTTCATCTTAGCAGCGTTGATCGTGCAGCTTGATCTCGATATTCGTCGATTCGGAGCGGAAATCGTGTGCCAGGTACCGCAAGGGGCACGTGGCTGCGACCCGGCTCGAGGTATGACATGACACCTGGCATGCTCCGCTCCCAGGCTGTCCGATGTCTCGCCGACTCGCAGACCATGGCCAAAGACTGTTTAATGCAGTGCCACCTCGCTTGCCCTCTACACTGTATTATGCACCCCATCACCAAGTGCTGGTAGTGATGAGCCTGCAGCATGTGTATGCCGCCGTTGCATTCGTGGTCCAATAGCTGCGAGTTTCGGATAGAGTGGTCGACTGCGCAGGGTATCACAGACGTGTGCGTCGATGGAAGGGGACAGTCTTGCTGGTGATCGTGGTTGAGCCATGTGTTGGGCATGGGCCGCGCCATCTCGTAGGAGAACGGCGATAGCTGGCTGAAGGAACCTTGGAATGCACCAAGCGCGCCAAGTCTCTAGGGAACTCCGAACCAGTCTTCAAAGTCAACATGATATGCCATGAAACGCCCAGATAAACCATCTTAATGAAGATACATGGTCAAAGCTACGAGAACGGCCAGTTCAACGATTCACAACTTCACACCTTCACCACATGGCTCCAGATTAGGCCTAGCGCGACTGTGAACCACTCCTTCTTTCCAAGGTTATCGTATCCCAAAACTGTAAACTGCAGGCAACCGGGCCCTGAGCATACTGTATCTCCGCCATGCTGCCTGTTAATCTAAACAAGGTCTTACACCACACTGAAAATCAAACCTACACCAAGGCAATCGACGCATGTCTAGTAAAAATGCCTCATACAAGGCACAAGGTAAAGCGTTCATCATTGCGGGCACCAATAGTTGCGATAGCTGTAGCAGTGCCACATAGTGATTGACGACGGGGAAGCATCGTTCCCCCACGCACGCAAGAGGAACTGCGCCACTGCGGAAACAACAGGCATCAGAAAGTTCAAGACCAAGTTGAACCAACACAAACACTGCTCGTATGACTCCCAATCGCGATAGGCTTATACGGAACATGCGCAGTTAGCACTTGTTCAATAACTTGAGAATGAGCTTGAATCCTTGTGTCAGCCACAGTCTATCTTGCAAACACCATTCAGTAATATACATTCGAACAGGATATCTGTTTGAGGCATATGATTATGAGCCTACGTCAACGCTATTCAGAGGCAGACTGCTCAAACTAACATCACATTTGCCAGTCGATCTAGTCAGAGAAGACGAGGTTCCAGCAAACGACATTAGAGTGACGAGAAGATGCTCGTTACATCAAATATGTCTAATCGTGTTTGACAAGCTCATCAATACACATCCATTACTCCACCACAGACACTCGACTGATCCCCTCCAACAGCCACAAACGCCTCCCAAGCCTCCCTCCCACCATGGTCTGATCATCGTTCCATCCCTCCCCCACGCCACCCGCACAGCCCGCGTCCGCCACATCTCCGATCGCGAGATCCATCTAACAAACCGTCCGATACACGCCATCCGAGCTCGGCCTCTGCGCCTTGTGCTTATGCTCCTTCCTCAATCCCTTATTAGCATGCGTCTTCTCGATACTCGGGCTGGCGCCAGGCTGGAACGCTGCAAGATCAACCGCATCCGTCTTCATCAGCATCTCGGTAACGCCACAGATATCCGTAACGAGTCTGTCGATCATGTCAAGTGACAGACTCTCTCTGACGACTACTCGCAGGATCTCGGTCTTGTCTTCGCCGGGCGGGAGCGGGTAGTTGGGGATGATGTATTGCTTGGCGCGGAGCAGGTTGCTGACTGCTTCCTGCTTGACGTGGGGGAAGTCTTTGTGGAACTCGTCGGTGAGCGTGAAGGCTACGACGGGGAGACCGGCGTTGTAGTCTGCACTTGTGTCGCCTTCGTCGAATTGCTTCTTGCCCGCCTCGTACTTGAAGTCGCCCTTCTTGCGGTGGATGTCGCTGACGCAACGGTACCAGCCCGTGTGCTCGAGCGCCCTACTCAGTAGCCGTGCGTTGGCCAACATGTTTTCCATAATGGCGCGGTAGCCAGAGAATCCCAGGTGGATCAGGTTGTAGTATTGCGCGATGATCTGGGCTCCTGGACGGGAGAAGTTCAGAGTGTATGACTCTTCTGTTCCACCCAAGTAGTGGAGCTCGAAGATCAAGTGCTTGGGAAGGTAGCTTTCGTCTCGCCAGATAATCCAGCCGACGCCAGCATAGACGAGACCGAACTTGTGTCCACTGGTATTGATGGATTTGACTCGCGGCAGCTCGAAGTTCCACTTCTTGCCAGCCTTTGCGTGGGTGAAGGGGGCAATAAAGCCACCGGATGCTGCATCCACATGGATGGGAATATCGTTACCAGTCTCCTTCTCGAAAGCGTCCAGGATATCGGAGATCTCTTCGACGGGCTCGTAATGTCCGGTATATGTGGAACCGAGGATAACAAACACACCGATAGTGTTCTCGTCAATGTTCTCTTTCACCAGCTTGGGATCCAGACGGTAAGACGATTCCTCGCTTACGGGCAGGATACGTGATTCAACCTCAAAGTACCTTGCAAACTTCTCTAGCGCGACTTGTGCGTTTGCGCCCATGATGATGTTGGGGTTCGAAGTGTCCTTGCCCTCTGCCCTTCTCTTCTCTTGCCAGCGACGCTTCATTGCAAGTCCACCCAAATGGATAGCCTCACTCGAACCAGTAGTCGCTGATCCGATGGCCTTCTCGCCCTTCTGTGCTCCCCACATATTAGCAATGATGGAAACACACCGTGCGTGCATATCCATCATTGCGGGGTACTCGTCAGCGTCTGACATGTTCTTCGACAAGTTCTCGATCATGAGCTGCTCTGCTTCCTTCTCCATGTAGGTTCCGACGAAAGACGCCAAGTTCAAGCTTGGGCGTCCGTCCAGATCAAGCTCATCTTTGAGCAATTGATGGACAACGTCCGCTGGAGCACCATCGTGGGGAATCTTGAATTTCGACAGCTCGGTGCCAGCGGCGTAGCGACTCGAGTATGGTGTAATGTGTGATGTCGCCCGACTCGAAGCTTTGTGGCCTCCAGCCTTGTGCATGGGGTGGTCCTTCAGAGTCTCGAGGAGCTCATCGGTGTCAACGTGTCTAGCGAGTCCGGCCATGGTGATGAATGTTCGAAGACGGAGTTTATGTTAGTACAGATTGGAATTGGTACAAGTTTTGCATGTATCGGGCAGAGAATTTCAGTCTTATACGAGTGTTTGCTGGTACACGTAGACAGCGTACATGGGCATGACGACACATTACGTCCGTTGTCGCTCGCAGACACACCGGCACTGCAGCAAAAACTCGAACATGCAGCCCAGGCAGAACCCAGTCTGAAAAGCTTGACATTTGCTTGGTAAAAAGCTTGTTTCTGGCAGTGAAAAGGCCCCGTTGAAGCCATGGCAGCCAATGAAGGATGCATTTCCGCGGCCCACTGCGGGTGTTGGCTATGTGCTCAACCGGAGAACCGGCAAACAAAGTAACAGCATACGCGTCGGCTTCTGGTACTGGCTGATCTAGCCTCGTACCTTGCAGAGAAAGCGCAGAGCGAAAATAACGCATGGTGACGAACCGGCGTTGTAGCATTAGCCGGAAGCAAGTAGCCCTGATGTGTTTGTGCTATTGATGGGTCGATGACGAAACCCCTCCGGTGCTTCGTTTCGCCGACAGCGCGTCATCACGTGATGAGCCCGACACCTCCAAGCATCCCATGCGCATCGGATGTTGGAGATTCCCAGGGGAAGTGTATACACATCCGCTAGAGCATCCCAAAAGCTGGATCTGAGATCGTAGACTTACCCGGTTGAAGGCTACGAAACACTCAAAGTTTCGGGTGGTGAGATAGATCGGTGATCATGACGTAGTCACGCCGTCGCCATCCAGCACATCCGCCTCCGCCGTGGAAACGCGGGGAAGATCGACTGACGCGTCCTTAACAGCCTGGTACGTACAGCACGCGGCCGCGAGGCCTCGACGGTGCGTTGGAAACATACCTTGAAGCTGGGTGTTTATACCTAGGTACACGAGTGAATACGAAAGCGAAGCTGTCCAACCATTGCTGCAGCATCTTCCTCTATCCCACCCGGCACAATTCTGGTTCGTTGGATTCGTCCGCCTTGTAGTCCGACACCCAAACAAGCGGGTCAGTTACCGACGCTCCGCCCCCCAATAACGTCGCCACGCAGTGGTGTTGTAATCGACTCGGCTTACTCTTTAGCTTCGCTGCCTAGCTACATCTTACCTGTGTCCCTCTACCAACTTTTCCCCATCCCCCGATTCCCCATCAATCACTAGGTCACCATGCGGTTCTCACGCGTTGTACCAGTCTTGCCTCTGGCGACTGCATTTGTCATTACCGAACCGGAAGTCTTCTCCAACATCAACATTGAGAAGTCTGGAAAGCAGCTCGTCGATGGCGCTCACAATGTTTTTGACAACGCCCAGAGCGTGCTTGACGATGCGTTCAGCAAGGTCAAGGACGGTGCCAAGGATGTTTACAGCAAGATCCATCATGCTGGCGCCGACGTTGAGTCGTGGTTAGAGGGAAGCCAATTCGACGACAGTGTCGTTGAATTTGAGGACCCTCACCACGGTCACGATGGACCGCCACACCACGGCGGACCTCACCACCCTCCGCACGACCAGAAGCCGAACCGCACAGTCTACGAGCTCATCAACGAGAGCAAATACACTACAAAGCTCGCAAAGTGGATCAATGAGTTTGACGACATTGTCGAGGCGCTCAACAGCACCAAGGCAAACTACACCGTTTTCGCCCCCACAGACGAAGCCTTTGAGAAGATCCCTGAGCACCACCACAAGCCCTCCAAGGAGGTTCTGAAGGACATCCTCCTGTACCACGTCACCGACGACTTGTACCCTGCCGGCCGCGTACTCAAGACCTACACCATCCCAACCCTCTACGAACCCAAGCACCTTCTTGGCCACTCCCAGCGCCTAACCGTCCGGGTCACACTCAAGGGCCCCGCAATCAACTTCTACAGCCGCCTCGTAGCCGTCAACATCTTCGGCACCAACGGCGTCGTCCACGGCGTCGACTCCATCCTCGTGCCTCCCCCCAACGTCGCCTCCATCATCGACCTGCTCCCCGGCGAGTTCAGCACGCTCGAGCTGGGTCTAGGAAAGACGGATCTTTTCGACAAGATGAACAGCACGGAGTACGAACACAACGGCGGAACCTTCTTCGCCCCCAACAACTTTGCGTTCCAGAAACTTGGTGCGCGCGCCAACGCTTTCTTGTTCTCAAAGTACGGCGAGAAGTACCTCAAGGCGTTGCTGAAGTACCACATCGTTGTTGATGAGACGCTTTACTCGGATGCGTTCTACGATGGGCGGAAGAAGGATGACAAGGATTCTGTTCAGGAGCGTCCGGGAGGCTACCATTACGACATGCCCACTGCGCTTTGCGGCAAGAACCTCGCTGTTGATGTTGGCCGTTACGGACCTTTTGTTGAGATTAGGATCAATGGCTTCTCGCGCGTCACTGTCCATGACGGTGTTGCTAGCGACGGTGTTATTCAGGTCGTCTCGAACGTCTTGATCCCACCCAAGACTGCTGGTGGCGAGCAGGTCTTCTGGAAGGGTGAGGAGCTCGACGTCGAGGACCTCAAGGAGCGCCTTCAGCCTCTTGTTGAGAACATGGAGTTGTAAGCAATGACTTCATAGGAGCATTGAGTTTGTGTGTTCTTGCAGCGCGACGAGCTTTACGACGTATTCCTTGTATAATAGCCTTGTCTTCTAGCGGAGCAGGTATTTCACACTAGCACGTGTATGATTCAATAGCAAATGAATGAATTTATACAGACATCGTGCTCACTACCTGCTTCATGTGGCGATGTTGTGACATCTCATTCTATCGTAGGACCCAAAGACGCATTGTCTATACCAAACACAAAAGCAAACTAGAGCGCCATACAGAGCAGGAACCCTTCCTAATAATCAGCTCCTACGAGAAATCCTCGCCACCCTCTTCAATCGTGTTCTTGACCCGCAACAGCAGCGTAGTCTTCCACTTATCGAGCTTGCTCAGCTGGTCGAATTGGAACAACTATCACGCGTCAACATAACACATACTCGGAAAGTGTAACTCCGGGGAAAACATACCTTATCGGCAAACATCTCCTGGTCGCCCTCCTGCACCGCACCTGCCAAGTCAACCAGCAGCGCGTGCTCCCTCTGCTGCTGGAAGCTTGGATCCAGCTCCCTGTACCTGTCAAGCGCAGTGTTGA
The DNA here is from genome assembly GCF_024043175.1 of Alternaria infectoria. NCBI lineage: Eukaryota > Fungi > Ascomycota > Dothideomycetes > Pleosporales > Pleosporaceae > Alternaria > Alternaria infectoria. Next base: position 183,735 of record NW_026250693.1, on the reverse strand, counting down.
CGCCGACCTGGTCGCCTGTGCATAACTGGCAGATACCAGCTTTGAGGAGGTACTCCTTGACGGACCAGCGCATGAGGTTGTTGGAGATCGAGGTCTTTGCAACCTTCTCGTAAAGCTCGATGGCTTTGTAGTAGTCCTTGCCTTCTAAGGCGACGAGATCAGCGGTCTTGAGCCAAAGCTTGTTGGCGAGTGCCTGTGAGTGTGGGTTAGGTTTGCCAAAAAAAGTTGGGTGTTGGGTGAAATACTTCAGCGTTGTCCTAGAGACAAGTTAGCATGTGGCTTAGGGTGTATTATGATACAGTACTTACGCTCTCGTACCAGCCAGCCGCTTCCTCGTAGGCGGCTCCGGCTCGGGCGTTGTCACCAAGCTCGACTTCGTAGAGCTCGGCAAGGTTCTGCTTGTGAGTGGCTGCACGGCGGAAGTTGCCTTTGGCGCAGTAATGCGCAATGGCTTTGTCTAAACACCTCGCAGCTGCTTCCGGATCATCTTTGCGGTAGGCCTCTGATGTCATGTTAGTTGAAACTGAATCCAACGTGAGAGTAGAAGCATACTGAAGGCGTCTGTGAGCGTGTTTGCTTCGTCATCAGGCTCGTTCAGGTGCTGACGTTGTACTGATGCTGCCTTTTCGAAAGCCTCGCCTGCCTCCTTGCCTGATTGTTGTTAACCTCCAAGTTCGCGTTGTGTTACAGGATACATCTGCCCATACCCATCTTTTGCATGCGGAACGCATTTGCTGCAGCGATAAACTGCTCTGCGGCTGCCTCATCTATCACGTGCGTCAGCCAAAAAGAGCACACATGCCGCGGTCTGTATCATACACTTGTCTGCCTTGTTACTGAAGAAACTGAAGCCACCGCCTGCCTTCTGCAATGATGTTTCTGCCTGTCCACCTCGATATCAGTTATCTGCTGTGTGGCTGAGTCGTGAGTGTAGGCCCCACCTGTCGCAGCAGCGCTCGTGGATCGCCGGCCATGTTCGCTGTATTTTCTAGAGTTGGTGGTAGACGAGGAGGAGAGGGGATGAATAGAGTATGTGACTGTGCAGGCAGACGTTATGTTGAAACTTTGGTCGAGACAGGTGGCTGCACTTGCTGTCTCAATGCGATGACGACCCACGTTGGTCCATGCGAGGGCTGTGACCTCGGCGGCGGCGTTACCACATCCGCACTAGTGTTTGCAGCCGCCTCGAGCTTCACGACTTTACATTCACAGCAGCGTCGCTCGGATGTCGCGATAGAAGAGGAAGATCGCCGTTATACCGATGCGCTGAAGTATCACACGGTCTACAACGAAAATCTCGTTCCGTCCCAACCAACGTCCTACCCCGCCTCGCGCATCAGATTCATCATGGCGGCACGTCGCGCGTTTGCGTTCACGAAGTTTTGCAAGCCTTCACAATACCTGCAAATACGCTCATACAGGCCCTCACGTGTACGATCATACGAGGATCCGTGGACTAAGGAAAAGCCGGCACAGAAGAAGACAGGCATCCATCCCGACGAACTCGAAGAACTTCTAGCAAAGCCCACATGGTCCGTCGAGTCCCTACTACCACCGAAGACGCGCGCCCCAGACGCCCCCCAGATTACCTCCCAGCAACTACACCATCTCCTCCGCCTATCAGCCCTTCCGCCACCCGAAACGGCCGAGCAAGAACAGAAGATGCTAGACACACTAGCAGCGCAACTACACTTCGTGGGCAAGATACAGGAAGTGGATACAACGGGTGTGAAGCCGTTGCGGGCTATACGGGATGAGACGATGGCTGCAGAAGAAGAGCAGACGATCACGTTGGAGACGCTGAGGGATGCTTTGGATAAAGAGAAGGTTATAGGACAGCATCACAAGCGGCTACAACGGGATACTACGCCTGTGGATGCGAAGGATGTTGAGGACTGGGATGTTCTGGGCTCTGCTGAACGGAAATCTGGCAAATACTTTGTGGTAGAAAGCGAACGGCCACAGGAATGACCTTTTCGTCCTAGGCCACTTCAGACGTGTAGGTCAGCTGCAATCAGTTTGGGATAGCATTGTCCCAGCTACGGAAAGGATACGCTAAGAGTCGAATCACGACTTTATTTCTTGCCAAGAAAACCCAACGCCAAACGCCCCAGGAGTCGTAAGAGAGCATGTTCAGGAAGGAACTACGGCTTCATGACCAGCAAGAAGGAGTCGTGCTTGCTCGCGGCATATAGGCTTTCATCGATAAGCCCAGAGCAAGAAAAAATCAAGAAGAAAGACAGCCAAGAACCACGGTGCCAGACCCAAGGCTGCCATCACGAAAAGGAGACACCGAAAAACCTCGTCAAGTAGGAGATCACGCCGACCAGGGATCGACCTCCAAGCCACATTCAGCACAACGCTTAACAACATGCGGTTCTCGACCACAATCGCAAAAGGATGCCTCCTCATCCATTTCATCCAGATCAGGCGTCGGCAACCGGCCTAGCCTAGGCGTAGGAGGAGGCGATGGTCCCGCAGAGAAGTGCAAAGCCCCCTTCGACTCTACCGGCGATATCTGGCTCGAATTTGCCTCGCCATGAAGGACCACTGGCTTCTCCCTTCCTTTCAGCACATGCTTGGCAGAAGTCACGTGTGTCACGTGTCTCTCACCTGGTCCTGCGACCAACCCTCTCGGTGCGGGGTGAGGTAGCTCGACCTGCTGAAGTCTGCTTCGTGGGCTTGTACGCTCGTTCTCCACGGGATACAAGACGAAGTCGGCATATGTCTGGACTGGAGAGTCGATCTTGCGGACCGCCCAGGAGCGACGACGAGATTCCTCGATCTGGACACTGCGTCCATTTTGGTATGTCGTCTGACGATACTCGTCCTCTTCTTGCTTTTGGTCTGGCATGGCCGGTGCCTGGCGAGCGGACTGTTGTGCTGGCGACGACGACGGCGGCATCGACGCAGCCAGTCTTGTGGGAAAAGCGAGAAGCGTGTTCGAAGCGATGTTCAAAGCCTTCTCAAGTCCTCCAAATTGGTTCCAAGACCAAGAAGAGATGTTGTGAGATTGTTATGTGGAGAGGGGTAGTGGGGAGGAAGAGCGAGGAAGGGGTCTGGAGGTGCGTGGTGGGCGGTGCGAGTATATACAGTGCGAGATCTGTGCGCCAAGCCTGAGCCCGCCTGACACCCCTCCGGGCTCTGGCTTCCACCACTATGGCCCCCTCGCTTGCTTGCTCTTCTGCAGCAATCGACTCCCACTCTCGCAAGCAGTTTGAAGAGACTCGATTCGTTCGAAAAGACAGGGACTCACATGACTTGTAGTGCTCTAGTGCACTTTTGCACACTTCCGGATTGGGGTGGAGGAATGTCTGCAGGTAGAGTCGGTATGAGCAGCTAATGTACGACGAGAGAGGCATGCAAGAAAAATGGGCCAATGGAGAGATGGTATTCGTTCGATGCATCGGGGTTTGGCCGTGCCTGCATGTGCACCTTGTCGTCGCTGGCTGTCTCTCTCCAGCCACGAGCATATATAGATAACACGCCCTTCCGAACAGGTCTCTTAGTAATACAAGAGCTTTTTCAATGCCTCTTCACTCGTATCTCAGCCTTTGCTCCTATTATGGCATGTTCATCATATCATTGGTCGTACTACTGCCTAAGTGTAAGTAGCAGGGCGTATGCCAAGCCCTTCCCCGGAAGTCTACAAAGCTAGAGCATTTCCACCAAGCTATTCCATCCTCTCTGCCCTAAGACAGCACAAAGTTATAAAGTATCTATTAAGACACTCTATAAGACAACTTAAGTAACATCTGCCTCTAGAGTAATATAGAAAGTATCTACACGGTCATACAATGCCTGCACATACCACTCTCCTCCGTTACTAGAATGCTTCGCCTACGGAAAGAAGCTCTCTGCACATCAATCACTACATCTCCTCTAATCTAACTTTTATCGCCCATCCCCATCTTCGAGATACTCAGCCACCATCTAGACATTGCTCCGCGAAAAGCCGTGTACAGATCTGCAAAAACGACTAAGCTCATTTTCATACTTGACCAAACAACAGGTTCATCTTCAAAGTTATCTTTGACTCGCAAAGTATAGCTTAGCACATCGCTCACGCCTGTTTGTCGGAAAAGCTAGTTCCGGTATTCAAATACGCGACACTAGCTTCCAAGGACTGGTACTAGACAGCAACTAGAAAGCATAGCTGTTTCGGGATACACAAGGATCGGAGATCATGAATACGTTTGCCATATTGATGAACTGCTTATGGCAATGTTATGAAAGATTCTTCATAGTGGTTGCTCTGAAATTTCTAGTGAGATCTGGTGCTTTTCGGGATCGTTTCAAGGGGTCTAAGTCGTAGATAAGATATGAGGGAGTGCGCGAGAACTGTCAGACAAACGATTTCACAAGTTCGGTGAACAGAATCTTGTAGGAACAGCAAAATGCCGCCTAAGCAGTCTTCTCTCCATTCCACCTACACATCCTCTCTCTCTGAGATAAATAATCATACAAACCCCTCCCACCCTCCACCCAACAACTCTCAAACTCAAACGACAAAATGCCAAAAAAACGCCACTGGGTCGAGAACATTACCTCGACACCCCCCAGTTCCCATGCCATGGTATAACGAAAGAAGCCCAAACACCATAAACCCTTCCGTCCCGATTCCCAAAATGGGGAAAAATACCCCCAAAACGCCTGATCCTATGCAATCCATGCATGTTTCTGCTTCGTCAGTTGATACACGTACACGCCGTTCTTTACAACTCCCACTCCCAGCCCTATCTTTTATTCCGGCATCCGCTCCCCGTCCAAATCTTCATCTGTATCTCCCTCCGCATCTCTATCCGTCCCCCCATCCACATCCACATCCGTATCCACATCTTCATCCGTATCCCCCTCAGCATCCTTGGAGGAATTCTACTCTCGTGGTGGACTAGCCACACGCTGCTCTTCCTCTTCCTCTTCTCCCTCGGAACACTACTCTCCAGGACTCGCCACACTACCCCCCGGCTCCACACTCGCACTCGCCCTACTCCTCTCCTTCGCACCGGCACCACCCAGACTGAGCTTGATCTTCTTCTTTTTGGGTGAATCGCCGCCGACATCATCGACATCTCTGTCACGCTTGCCTTCCCCTCTTTCACTACTCTCACTATGTTTCCGATCACCTATATCCGGTCTTCCCGTTTTTAACTTGACTTTCAGTGTGCCGTTACTGCCACCGCCACTCCCGTTAGACGGTTTATCGCGGTCCGCTTTCTTAATGTACGAGCTCTTTTTCTTCATCTTGCGGCGCTCGGGGGTATCGTCGGCGTCGAAGTCGTCGGCGTCGTCGGTGGCGGCGAGGCGCTTGACGGGCGAGATGCCCTTTGATTTACTGCTTGTTTTGGTCTTCTCGGAGGGGTCTTGGGAGCCAGGCGCAGGGGTGCCCATGCGGCTTCCGAGCGGCGTGTTGCCGACGCCTGAGCCTGTGCCGTTTTGACCGGTGAGTTTAGCCATGGCGTTGCGCGAGGACTGGCGGCCGCTGATGCCGAGGCACTTTTCGAGGTGTTGGGCGAATCGCGTTATGAGTAAGCTGCGCTTGCAGTTGGGGCAGGTGTGCCAGGGGATGTACGAGGCGGGCTTGCCGCCGGTGTTTAGTTTGATTTCCTTGGTGTCGCCGCCGGCCATGTCGGTGTCTTGGGAGCCGGGGGTGCCCACGCTCTCCTTTTCGGCGTTCTTCTGCTGCTGCTTGATGAGCTCGCGTTCCTTCTTGCTCTTAGCCATGTCGGTGGGGAACGGGTTGCCGTAGACGTCGTGGCCGGATCGCTGGACCCACGGATACAGCATGCAGTACTCCTTGGTCAGGTCGGGGTTCTGCATGCCCTTGCCCATGATGGGGTGCATCAGCCGCGGCAGCTTGCAGTGCGGACATATGATCTCGGGCGTCGTCTTGAGCGGGTTGCCCTTGAGGAAGACGCGTCCGTTCTCGTACTTGGCGGCGGATGTCTCAGCGATGGGTATCGACGTGGCGCCCGTCGTGTTTTGCTTCTGCGACTGGGGCTCGAGGTTGGCGAGGGCGATGGATTCGGCCTGGGTAGCCGCCGACTGCATGCGGAGCAGCTTCTCGGAGCGATGGCACGACAGGGCCGTGGTGAAGACGATGTTGCTCAGCAAGTCGTCGAGGATGTTGGTAGTCTGCGACACGATTGTTAGTAGCCGAGGAGGCGGTTTGCGGCGGCCAGGCGTACCAATTCTGCCAGCGCGTCCGAGGGCAGGCCGACGGCAGCGTCGACGCCCTCGGCCTGGTCGTCTGCCGGGCGGTCCTCAGACATGACGCAGCTGGGCGTGGTGGACTATGGTGTTCAGGGCGTGGAGAAATGGTTGCTGAGACGTTAGCGGCCACGACGGGAGATATCGCGCATCCCTGCTCCGGCTCCGATTTAGCGCATGCAGCCAGAGTTGGCCTACCCCACACACCCACCCACACACCGAGAACTGCGTGTTCACCCAAGAATCTGCGGTGGAGCTGCGCGTCTCCACTGATGCATAAGTGTGATTGTAACAAGCAATGGGTATCATTCAGAGCATCTATCCACGCCTATCTTGGCTACCTAGACTACCTCCCACCTCGCCAGCCTGCCGATGGTACTTCCCGCCTGTCGCACAATGCACACGCGATCCGATTTTGGCACGCCCGAGTCAGACCCAGGGGCGACCACCTTGTGCATTACCAGATTTGCAACCGCGGTCGGCATGCCCTCTGCGAGGTTGTAGTTGCCCGTTGTGACGAAGCCGATGAGATCCACTTCGTCAGGCACTAGAGGGTAATTCTCCTCGCCAGCGCTCGGTGGGCCGTTGTCTAGGAGACTCCTTGCAAGATCCCTGCGCTGGATGTGGTCTGGCTGCTTAACGACACCTCGACTCTGTTGCTTCGTCGACGTACGCTTCGTGCCGGGTTGTGGCAGCAGGGCCAGCCATTCGCTTCGAAGTTGTGGGTCGCTAGGCAGTCGGTAGATGCGAGCGCAGTCGGTAGGGGTGCCTCGTTGGACCATTGTGATCTTGACAGTGAATACATCTGATGGCAGTGACGAGCCGCTCGACGAAGCTGTGCCGTCAATCAAGCCAACTGCTTGTCTGAACGAGAGCTGTCTGACAGGAGTTCGAGATTCTTGACGTGAAGACACATCTGCAATCAACCTCTGCCAGTCGCAAGACCACGGATCTCCAACCTCGCCCTTCCTACCCTTACCAAGATCAATAGTCGACCATTCAATCCTCTTCCCCTTCGGACGCTTAGTCCACTCGTGCTTCCTCACTTCACGCTCACGCTCTTCCCAAACCCGACCAGCCTCTGTACCAGGATGGTCGTACGGGAAGTGCGGCTTCGAGCGCTCAAAGTCCACCTGACGTCTCTCTTTCAAGCCGCCGAATCGGGGGTTGCCGCCTGTGGAAACCGGATAGCGCATAATCTGTCGCCATACAGGCATGACGCATTTCCAGGGGAGGAGAATGGTCCAGGACTTGCTTTCTCGTGACACGAATACAAGTGTCGGGATACGTGGGTCCGTGGATCGGGCCTCAGGGTCTTCTCCAAGTGTGCATGCACCCTTCCGGCGATTGATGGATTTTTGAGACGGCATGGTTCGCTGTGCGGCTAGTCGGCTGTTGGTGTCGAAGATTGATGCTGGAGTGGGGGTATTGTCGATTGGCCAAGCTGCGAGAGTTTCCGTCAAGACGTTCAGCGATTGCTGATCGTGTGACATGGGCGAAGTGCGAGGAGGATCGCGAAGCCGAGGATCTGAAATATCAAACGCCAACAGCGCACCGGCTGGTAACGATGCAGCGTCCGTCACAGAGGCCAGAGACGGCCAAAGAGACTGTGAAGTATTCTCCCCAGCCCCAGGAGAAGGCACAGGAGCAAGAACAGAGCAGAGGGCCTCCGCAGCAGCCGGGCCTACAATCTCAATAGACCCAATTTCGAAGCGGAGATCTCGCACGGTAACAGCAGGCTTCTGCACTTTAGCCATCCGAACAACTTCCTCCCAGAGCTGCAAGAAAGCGCCCGGATGCACCCGAATGAAAGCTTTCGTCTTTTTGCCATCGGCATGCGGTGTACACCAGATCACAGTCACCCGAGCGATCTTCACCAACGGCTTCGCTTCTCTTTCGTAAATCCAGCCTTCCCAGGTCCTAGTGCCGTTCCGCCACTTCTTAGCTCTGCCTCTGTTCTGCCATGGATCATCTGTGTCCTCTGCAGAGAAGTGAAGACCCTTGAGTAGCCCCGCTATACTGGCTTCAGGACCCTCCAGGCTGAGGGTTGACATGTAGCTCATATCCCACGCGACAGCTCCCCGCTGGGTTGCAGCTCTGTGTGTGAGACGGTATGCCTTGACCGCTGGCTGCAACGGTATCGCAAACCGCCAGAGGGGCTCTTTCGGATCCGTCATCTTTGCGCGCTTGGTATGCCATAGGTGCGTAGGAAGCCAGGTCTTGTCTCGCTGGCGTCTGCGGAATCGCGATGGAGGGGTAGCGGGCGTGGCCAAGGGCGGGAACTTGCGCTTCGGCTTCGGTGGTGAGGGCTTCGTGACTTGCTTCGGCGCATCCTCCATCTTCGTGTCACCGTCGTCGTCTTTCCCACTACCATCCCTCCTCTTCTTCGCCTTCTGCCTACTCTGCTCCCTCCCCTCCTTCCTCAGAAACTTCTTCTTGCCCTTCCCAACGCCGCTCCCACTAGTACCTCTGGCAATGGGCGTGTTGTCTTCTTTAGCTTCCTGGCGCGCCCTGACCCGCAATCTCTTTGGCACGCGCTGCGGATTGTGACTTGCGGTCCTCCTCCTCAACTCCCGCGGTACATCTTGAAAAGCCCGTCGCGAGAGGCCTTTCTTGGCCGCCTTCATGGCGCCCTCGAGCGACCTGATCTCATTCTCGTGCGACTTGAGAAAGTTCTTGACGTTGATCTCGCCATTGGGGTACGCGTTGCTAGTCGAAACGGCGGGGATGACGTACTGGGGTCGTTGCTGGAATCTGGTGCGTTTAACAGGATTGCCAGGGCCCGTGTGGGCAGGCTGCTTCCTCTTCCTCGAGCTATCGGCCATGGTGGGACGTCTATCAGCTTATGCTATGCTATCTCAAGCTCACTGGGCCAACGGTCGCGGCGACTGAAATCTTAGCGAGATCTCCACACCAACGGGCCTACTAGCGCGGAGTCATTCGTCACGTCCGCACGTGTTACGCCGAAGCACTGACAGCCTACCAGTGCCGCGCTGGACCCTTTGGCATTGGTCTGCTGCATTCTGTTTCATCGCGCCGACCCCCCCTAGCCCGTTGTTTGATTAATTACTCCATTCACAACATCTTCATTTCGCGATTCGGCCTAGAGCTCCACTTGCTGTGCCCCCCTGTGATTGCACCTATCCCCTGCATTGTGCGCAGCCACCATGCTGCCCTGTCCATGTGGTCTAGGACATGTCCTGATCATTCAATGTTTTCCCACACTGCGTCTTCACACAACAACAGCATCTCTACTTTGAACAGCGCCAGCCACAACACATAACATCCTCTATTGCTGTCACCATACGACGCACCACCCACCTTGCTATTGCTAGTACATAATGACCACCCACACATACACCACAATGTCTCCGACACCCAGCTTTCAACCTCCTTCCGAGCAAATGTGCAAGATAAATTTCAGCCCACTGCGATCGCCCTCCCCGCGCAAACGTTTCAACAACCACGGGCGCAATCAGTCTGAAGCTATCCAACGCCCGCGGCCCATCAGTGTAGCAGACAACTCTCCAATGGTGCAGCACACGAAAAGGTCCTCGATATACGTCTCAGAGGGATGCTATACTCTCAAAAACCCATCCATGGCCTCGCCGACGAACGACCCCTCCGACGTTGTCGATCACTACGCTATCCTCGAACTCACACCCAAGGCCTCCACCGACGAGATTAGAGCTGCGTATCGCCGTCTGCGAGGTGTGTACTTTGCCAACGACGCGAAGAAGTACCGTGCACTACAGACTGGCTTTGATTGCCTGATGGACCCAAATACTCGCCAGGTTTACGATGCTTCCTACCAGCCAGCTGCGGCAGCGCCGGATTCGCTGTCTAGCATCGGTGAGGTCTTGGATCAGGGAAAGCACTGGCGCAAGGATAGCGCGCATGGCGACGACGCTATTGCCGAGGAGGAAGAGGAAGAGGAGGAGCAAGACCTACGGACTGACGACCCGAATTGGGCTCTCAAGCGGTTTCAATGTGAGGGCCATGAGATTATGCTGGGCACTGAGCCGTATCAGTCCTGGATCCCTCTGCCCACATGCTCACTGCGGGCATGTAGAGGACCGAAGTATCTCGGCAATTTCGCAGTGAACGCATATCCGACCGCGAACTAGTCCTCTTTCCCATCGCTCGATATACCCCGAATCTAACACACTGCCTTATCTACTCGGCTCGATAACGCCTGAGTTCTTCACGATTGTTTATAGCAGAGCAGGTCTTGCATGCATTTAGCGGTCTAGCCTTGCGGGCGCAACTGGGCGGTCACTTTGTTCCTTCTTGGTCCCTTTTGGTCCCTTTGTCACCTTAGCGTTGTTTTTTGCACACCAACCGGCGATTCACCATCATCCCCTTTATCTGTACAGGATAGAAAGTCCCAACTTTACTGCAAATTGGCTACACTCACTATATATCTCGTATATCGAGCACACTCTGAATGATAATGTATGACACTAGGAGACTTGGTTCGATCGGCGTGCATGTGCATGTGATGAAGTTTATATGGCGAGTGTTGAAACATCAGGTCCGCATACGTCGTACGACGGTGTCTACGGTATGCAGGAGATATGCAGGGTAAAGGCAAACGACGGGAAGGCTAACGGTGTCACGCGAAGGGGGTCATGACATCACGAGGTAGCGGTGCAGTGGGGTGGCAAAAGAGATAGACCAGAGTCGCATTGCTGATATCGATCGCTATGATACAGGGCTCTAAGTTGCAAATGCCACTCTGATCCGATCCTCTCCCGCTCTAAGAAACTGTCGCATGCTGGATGTTGTCGCGAGCTTTCTACTGGTCGAGCTTTACGGGGAAGTTGCCAGCCTCTATATCTTGTGTTAGCTATAGCTCTTTCAAAGTCCGTTGCGCATGCGGACAGATGGTTCAGAATCAGATACTCACCACGCTGGTCGTCCCATCGCGATGTCCAGCCGCTGGGGCACAGGGACTTGTAGGCCAACATGAACTATATCCATCAGTATGCATGCCCATCTTCAATGCGACGTTTCCGGAATGCGCACCTGGCGGCAAGGGGCAAAGTCCTCGCCCTTGGCGATGATGCACTTGTGGTAGTCGACGTAGTTTTGCCAGCAGTGCTTGGTCTGGTTCTGGTTGGGGAAGCGGGCATCGAAGCCTATATGCGCCGAAGCATGTTAGCACCCAATACGGCCCATCTCAAGCTCCAGGCGCCATTTTGGCAGGCGTTGCAGGGCGCAGAGCAAGTCCGGGGAAGGCGTACCAGCTGTGCGGCGGCAGATTAGCGATTGAAGCTCGACATGCGGAGGTGCGGGAAAAGCTCACCAGTGACAAACTTGAAGGGCTTGGTTACGAGCTCGTCGCCGTTCTCGCCGTTTTCGTTGTCAGACATGATTGCGATGGGGAATTGGGCGTGGTTCGGGCGTGGGCGTGGCGGCAATGGCAGGCGGGCGTGTGCAGTCGAAGTGGTGACGGAAGTGAAGTTGTGAGGTTGCGATGGTTCGACCCGAAACGCATTGTCCACACACAATTCGCTCGGCGTTTTCCGGGCGACAGGGCCCGCGAGCTCTCTCAGCATCTGCGTGCCTCACTGTGACGAAAGCCCCGGAAGACGTCCTTCGATTCACCCCCACGACAACGTCTACGAACAATCCTCCACCCCAATTGCGAAGTCAGCAATACCGCCACCATGTTCAAAGCTACCCGCGCCCTCTCCATGCAGCCAACTCGTATGTTGGCCATGCAGCCGACACGCATGGCGGCCATGCAACCTACGCGCATGATGGCCATGCGCCAGAGCCCCCAGCTCATGATGAGGCAGACAATGGGCCTGCGCAACCCCGTCCCCGTATGCCTCGCCGCCTTCCATCTTCTGCGAACTTGATGCTGACTATACTGCAGAAGGAGGAGCACGGCGGTAAGCCAATCACAGCATCCACTTTATGCTATCGAACATGAATTGACGATTGACCATGTAGCCCACACCGTATCCCAGCGCATCCGCCAGCTCAAGAACATCCCCACTGAGATCTGGCCTCTGAGTACGTCTACCCCTCACCCGTATCCCTGGTTCTTGCTAACCCAAACTCTAGTCGTCGTCCTCGCGTAAGCCCCTCCATTGCGCCCGCATACACCCTCACATACACCGTCATAACACGTAGTCTAATACATCTACAGCATCGCCGTCGGCATGGCCTTCTTCTCCATCACCCGGAAACTCTGGGTCGACAAGACGCTCCGTCTCAAGCGACAGGGCAAGCAGGACTAGATGTCTGGCTGAGAAGGAAGGAACCGGAGACGAGAAGGATGGAATCGGCGGGCTTGGAAGGGCTCCAGCAGCCATTGTGTATAGGTACAGCATACGGGATAGAGTCCGAGTCACGTTCGATAATCAAGCATGAGATCCCTTTGTGTTGTGTCGTGGGTTTGAATCTGAATCTGATAAACACGAGACATCTTGAATCGTGCCTTTGATATTGCAGCTGACATGGCGATGTACGAGGCAGAGCACCAGTGATTTATGTCGCGCTTCTTGAATTATAATGGTGATATGCGGCTCGTAACCTGATATGCACGAGACAGCACTTGGTATCAAATGTTTCCCAAACGCCTGCAAACGCCGTGCTATGAGACCAAAGAACCAAAGAGATTACACTGGCTTCGGTCCAGCCTCGTCAAGACCCTCCAGGCCCTGCATAGGGTCCATGGGCCCGTTCGCCTCCTCTTGAATCTGCTCACTTGCTTTGCGATCCTCCTCACTCACGGCATGCTTGGCCAACCAGCCCTCCTGCGTTTTATCAGCATACCAGACGTGTAATTTTTCAGATTAAAAGATACGTACCTGCTCCCAGATGGCGGTCTTGCTGCCTAACCCTTCATTCGCGTCTTTCTGTGGCTTGGCTGCTGCTACCTTGATGACAGAACCGTACAGCTCGCTCCGGTCCATGTTGTCGATGGCGTCTGTCGCGTCGGTTGCAGTCTCAAATTCAACATAGCCGAACCCCCGATGTTGATCGCCCTGGCTCTGGTTCTCCGGTTTGGGCAAGTTGACTTCGACAATGTCGCCAAAAGGCAGGAAGGCGTGGAAAAGCGTCTGCTGGGTGACTGCCTGGTCGAGGCCGCCGACGAACACGGTGGCCTTTAGTCGTGACGTGTCTGATAAATTCGACATGGTTGCCTGTGGAATGCGATTTGCGGCTTCGGTGGTAGGATAGTCGTGTTCTCTTGACTGCGCGCTGAAATTCGATATCACGTGGTTAGCGGGACCCACCTTGGCTGGCGCGCCCGCCATGGACCAGGGAAGGACAGGTGGATGGTCCATGGTGAAGCACGTCGTTGCCTCAACACCTAGTCCGCGCTCAAGACACATTGCGGACGCTCTTTAACACCACATAACCCTCCCGTCGCCCTCTACAAAACCCGCTCCCTTGTCCATCATTTTGTTCGTGCCGTATTCCCCAATTCGCTAATCTGACACCGCGGCGCCATCACCGCCCAACACCGTCATGGTCCGCCTACGAGAAATCCCCCGGACCGCCTGTTTCGCCTGGTCGCCAGGCCCGACGCAGCCCCTGATTGCTACCGGAACCAAGGCTGGGGCTGTAGATGCCGACTTTTCAAATGAAACACAATTAGAGCTCTGGGAGCTCAAGTTGGACGACAGCGAGCAGGGTGTCGAACTCAAGCCCGTTGCTACTGTGAGCGTAGAGTCGAGGTACTAGAGGATATTTCTAATCCATTGGGACCAAAGAACTAAACGGCATGCCAGGTTCAACGACATTGCGTGGAGTCAACCCAGCGAACAGTTCCCGCGGGGCATAATAGCGGGCGCACTCGACAGCGGGGCACTCGTACTATGGGACGCAGAGAAGCTGCAGGCAGGCGAAGGGTCAGAGCGCATGGACAGCTGCATGCAACCACAGAGTGCTGACGTTATGCAGCGACGATGCGGAAATTGACCAGATCGACAAGCACACCGGCCCCATCCAGGCGATACAGTTCAACCCCTTCCGATCCAACATCCTCGCCTCGGCCGGTGCCAAGGGCGAGCTCTACGTCCACGACCTCGCCGACGACTCCAAGTCCTTCCGCCTCGGTAAGGCTGGAGCGAACCCCGACGAATACACTACACTGGACTGGAACAAGAAGGTTGCGCACATCCTGGCAACCGGCAGCAGCGGCGGCTTTGTCACCGTCTGGGACGTCAAGCTCAAGAAGGAGAACCTCACATTAAACCACTATGGACGGAAAACAGTCAGCGCGGTTTCCTGGGACCCCAATGTGCCCACGAGACTCGTTACCGCTATCCCGACCGACCAGAACCCGCTCGTGCTGGTATGGGACCTCCGCAACACCAATGCGCCAGAGAAGACGCTGCAGGCACACGACCAGGGCGTGCTGTCGCTTTCGTGGTGTGTGCAAGACAGCGACCTTTTGTTGTCTTGCGGCAAGGACAACAGGACGATTGCGTGGAACCCGCACACCGGCGAGCAACTGGGCGAGTTCCCAGTCGTGACAAACTGGACCTTCCAGACCAGATTCAACCCTTCGAACCCGAACCTCCTCGCGACCGCATCCTTCGACGGAAAGATCGCAGTTCAAACACTACAAAACACTGGGGCTGGCGCGGACCAGAACAAGGCCGCGACGGAGGCGCCTGCAGGCGAGGACTTCTTCGCTCAGACCCACGCAGAACCTCAGGGCGCATCTTTCTCACTGAAGACACCCCCGAAGTGGCTGAAGAGGAGAGCAGGTGTGGCTTTTGGCTTTGGTGGAAAGCTGGTGCGATTCGGGATCGTCGATAACAAGTCCAAGATCTCTATTTCGACTTTTGCGGTAGACTCGGACGTCAGCGCGGCAAGCGAGGAGTTTGACAAGGCTCTAGACAAGGGCGACATTACGGCAATCTGCGAGTCGAAGATTTCAAAGGCAGCCAACGAGGAAGAGAAGGCCGACTGGACCGTAATTGAGACCCTCACGTCGGAGAACCCGCGAAGCAAGCTTGTCGAGTACCTGGGCTTCTCTGACAAGGATGAAGAGCCAGAAGAAGAGAAGAAGGAGGAGAAGACAAACGGCGATGCGGACGAGGGGTCCTCGTTCTTCGACAATGCGACAGACGAGGGCAACTTCTTGTCCGATCTCGCGGCTTCCAAGGGCGCGAAGACCAACAACCCCTTCCAGATCTACACCGGTTCCGAGTCGGAAGCCGACACCAAGATTACCCGCAACCTCATGCTTGGTGACTTCAACGCGGCGTTGGACGTGTGCCTAAAGGAGAACCGACTGTCAGATGCTTTCATGATTGCCATTTGCGGTGGGGAGAAATGCATCGCCAAGGCACAGGCTGCATACTTCAAGAGACAGTCTGACGCACCCAACTACCTGCGCTTGCTTGCGTCAGTGGTCGGAAAGAATCTATGGGACTTCGTATACAACGCCGACCTCAAGGACTGGAAAGAAGTCATGGCCACCATCTGCACGTTTGCCGACCAGGCCGACTTCCCTGACCTTTGCGAGGCCCTCGGAGACCGTCTCGAAGAAGCCATCTCTGAAGAGGAAGGAACGTACCGAAAAGACGCGTCTTTCTGCTACTTGGCTGGTTCCAAGCTCGAGAAGGTGGTAGTCAACTGGGCACAGGAGCTCCAAGAAAGCGAGAAGGCGGGCATTGAACAAACCGATGGTGACAACAGTTTCTCTATCCACGCACGCTCACTACAGGAGTTCATCGAGAAGGTCACGGTATTCCGAAAGGTCACCAACTTCAAGGATGCCGAACAGCAAAAGGAGGACGACTGGAAACTCGAGCCTTTGTACGCAAAGTACGTTGAATACGCTGACATCGCATCTGCCCACGGTCAGCTCGCAATTGCGGAGAAGTACCTGGATCTCTTGCCTCAAAAGTACCCAGCTGCAGATGTTGCCAGGAACCGGGTCAAGCAAGCCACCAGAAAGGATGCAGCTCAGCCAGCGGCAGCACAAAAGCAGGCCCAGTCAACCACTGCTGGTCGTCGTCAAGTTGTGGTCCCGTCCTACGGACAGCCTGCACAAGCAACACCGGCACCGCCCCAGCAGACGCCCTACGCTCCGGTCAACCCTATGCAAACGCAACCAAGAGCGTCACCCTATGCTCCAGTCAACCCCCTATCCTCGCAAGCCCAGCCCACTGGACCGTCAACATTCACACCAGCAGCAGCACCCGGCAACTCGTACACACCGGTTGGCTACCAGCCATCTCAGCCTCAGGGTTATGGTTACAACGCAGCGCCCCAACAAGGAATCGCACCCCCGCCACGCAACTTCTCAAACTCGCCATCAATCGTGCCAGCAGCCAACAGAGGCAGTATTCCTGCCTGGAACGACACACCAGACTTTGGTCCACCCAAGCCAGCTTCGCGTCGTGGCACTCCTATGAACACTGTAGCTTCTCCGTTCCCGAACCAACAGCAGCCCCTCGCAGGCCCACCCCAAGGTCCATTCTCCCCAGGAGCAAGGTCGACACCTCCACCTCCTCCAAAGGGTCCTCCTCAAGGCCCTCCCCGGATGACTTCTCCTCCGTCTGGACCCCCAACTGGTGCTCCGAACCCATACGCACCAGCGCCAGCGTCAAACAACTATGCTGCTCCGCCTGCTGGCTTCGCACCTCCACAGCAGGCACCGGTACAGCGTGGAGCATCGCCATACCAACCACCGACTGCTGCCGCTCCGCCATCGAACCGCTATGCTCCTGCTCCAGGTTCACAACCATCGGCTCCCCCTGGACCAATGGGCGGAATGCCACCGCCACGGAACATTGCGCCTCCTCCTGGCCAATTCACACCCGTAGGATCAGCATACGCACCGTCGCCTGTGCAGCAAATGCCACCTGCAGCAGCAGCACCGCCACCAAGGGGCCCACCCCAAGGACCTCCTCGTGCAGGACCTCCTCCAGGCGGACCTCAGGGCGGACCACCAAGGCCCGATTCCCGACCTGGCACCGGACAATCGCAAGCGGCAGCGCAAGCAGCGCCCAAGTACCGTAAGTGCTCCCCAAACCACACACAAGAATCATCTCAATCTAACCCCGCAACCCAGCTCCCGGCGACCGATCCCACATGCCCGACGCCTCGCGCCCCATCTACGAGATCCTCGACGCAGACCTCCAACGCGTGAAAGCAAAGGCACCAGCTCAATACAAACAGCACGTTGCCGACACGGAGAAGCGCCTCAATATCCTCTTTGACCATCTCAACAACGAGGACCTGCTCAAGCCTGATACTATCCAGCAGATGAATGAACTCGCGGCCCAGATTCAGGCTAAGCAGTATGATGCTGCGGTTGCGATTTTCTCGGATCTCATGACGAATAAGACGGATGAGGGGAGTAATTGGATGGTAAGTTTATATCAAATGTTTTGTGATGTGGGGATTGTGCTAATTTTTGATTGTGTAGGTTGGTGTTAAGCGGTTGATTCAGTTTAGCAAGTCGACTGCTTAGGGGGCTGGTACTGCGAAGGCTACTGCGACTGCGACGGCTGCTGCGCTGGCCGGTGGTGCTGATGATGGGTATGTCTACGTGGAAAAGGTGTATAAGTAAAGGGGCTGGAAGGGGGGTAGATGGAGATTAGCTGGGATAGAGATAGTTTCGAAAAGATGTCTTTAGCGCTATGCATTGCTTAGAGAATGAAGACAGCTAAATAATTTGTGTGCGTGGGCGCGTGATGGTGATGGTGTGTGGGTTTGTACTACTGTGTGTTGTGTGTCTTGTGTAGAGGCGTGAAGGTGGATATGCCTTGTTTGCTCATGCGGTAGATATTTCTCTGTAGTTTGCGTCCCGTGTATTTTGTCCTTTCTACAGGAACGACGACCACATGCTTTCAAAAATTACAACGAGAACACCAAAGCCGGATCAACACTCTAAGAAGTGTACGCTATCAATTTCAAATTACGTGCCGGAGTGAACAAGACATACATAACCAACCACTTGTGCAATTGTAAAGCTTGGTACACAGCGGAAATATGCGAAATCTTGAACCAAAATATGTGGGCTCGTTCTTAAAACACGATGGGAGTAGGGTGTGAGTGTAGCAACACCCTCGTTCACCGGTCAACCTACCCTATCTACCTCTCACAACAGCGACTGCACAAATAACCACCCACACGCCCAAACGTATCATCCAGGCCCGAGCTAGACACCACACTGCAAACCACATAAACACCACACAAGAAAACTTTGCAAGTGCGTCCCAACACAAAACCCTACGACTTACCTTATTTCTCCACAGTCGACCGAGTACCTACATATCGTACTCTATCTACAACGCCTGCGACAACGATAATGGTGTTCAAAGGATTCATCTGGCTGTGGATAGCAGTATGCGTCCTGTTCTTCATGCACATGATGTTGCTGATGTGGATTGATGAAAAGGGAGTGCCGGGGTGGTTGAGGGGGTAAATGGGATAAAGGGGATTAGAGGATTAGGGGAGGGAGTGGAAGAGGAGGAAGGTAGACAGGGTAAGGTAGAGGTTGGTGGAAGGTAGATGGGGAGGGGTGGAGATGCTGCAATGTAGAAGACTGTATCAGTACGTGGACGGTGGGAGGGGCTGTGGTAGTGAGCATGCAGAGGGAGGTGATGGTCATGTTGATGCGAAGGATGCTCTGATACTTTGGGTGTTGAAATGTCTTGGTCCGTGGTACAGAATCAGAAGGCAGAAGAGATATACCGAGAAAGGTGTGAATATTAATGTAATAAAGGTGTGAATTCTGTGTCATGGAGGGGAGAGAGGGACAAGGCTCTCGGTGACAGTTCGATTGCCTGGTACTTGCTTGGGATGCAAAGCTTTTCGTATGGGCTGAAGAGTACGACTCTAACGTCTGGTGGCTGTTAGTAGCGCGGTGTATGTAAGGAAGGAGCGTCTTAGGAACCCTTCAGACGGTCTAGCACTGGCGTTGAAATTCTGGGTAGTTACATCTCGATGAAGTGGATATCACGGACATGTCAAGACAATAATAACTTCTACTAAATCTAATCCAGCACGATTTGCACTCGGCACTTGAATATGCAGGCGATCAATGTGAACCGTTGATTCATTAACCTAATCTTGACACTTTAAGAGTCTTCTCCGATTCGAACGGAAATCAGAAAGCAGATGCAGACTCATGATAGTGAGCCTACACAGTCATTGCGAGGGGGCTTCCCCGAAGCGCCAGAGACTTCAGACAAGCCCCCTCGTAATGACTGTGCAGGCCCACTATCGTGAATCTGCATCAAGATGATCAAGCATCCTCAATCAGGAGTCCGACTTGAACACGAAACTCTCATTCCAACCCCTTTACGCCCTCGCCTTTCTCAGCCTCGATAACGTCGCCTTGCCCGCCCTACTATCATTGCCCCGACCCAACTCCTTCGATATCCACTCGCCCACCTCTGCCAGCCCCTCGAGATCAACTCCAGTCTTCGCACCCAAACTGTGGAAGCAATGCACCAAGTCCTCCGTCGCAACATTCCCCGTCGCACCAGGACTGAATGGACAACCACCCAGCCCACCCACCGCCGCATCAAACGTACGAATACCGTGTTCGAGAGCAACGACGGAGTTGACAAGCGCTTGACCATATGTGTCGTGGAAGTGGAGTGCTAGGTCGTCCTTGTTCACACCAGCAGCGTTCAACGTCTTGAGTAGCTCGAGGGTTTTCGGTGCGGTGCCCATGCCCGTGGTGTCTGCGACTGAGATCTCGTCTGCGCCCATCTCCAGTAAGCTCACTGCTAGCTCTGCGACCTTGTGTGGATCGACATCCGGGCCTTCGTAGGGACAGCCGAGGGCGACGGAAATGTAGGCGCGCACTTTGAGGTCCAGTTCCTTTGCCTTTGACATGATGGGCTCGAAGCGTTGTAGCGACTCGGCGATGGAGCAGTTTGTGTTCTTCTGGGTGAAGGATTCTGTTGCGGCGGTGAAGATGGAGAGTTCGTGGATGGGGGCTTGGGCGTTGCGGCTCGCGTTCATGGCTTCAGCGCCGGAGGAGGCGGAGGGCATGGCGTTGGGGTCTGAGGAGGAGGTGTTTAGGGCTGGTCCGTTGTCCGTGCCTGGGGATGGTGGAGGTGTTGGGTATGCGTCCTGGCCTGGCTGCGACTTGGACTGCCACATGGAGAGGAAGTTGTCAAAGCCCTTGACATTCGGAAGGAGCCATTGGTATGTGATGGGATGCGGCGATTGGGGCGTTCGAGAGAGGACGTGTTCGAGGATCTCAGCCGAATTGGCCATCTGTCTTGGTGGTCAGCGCATGTCCTCAGCTTCAACAGCCGTGGCTCACCTGTGGTACCCATTTGGGCGAGACGAAGGAGCCAGCCTCAATGGTGGTCAGACCAGTCTTGGCCAGCCTCTCAATCAGCTCTATCTTGGTCGCCAGCGGTATCGTCTGCTTCTCATTCTGCAACCCATCGCGTGGCCCAACTTCCACAATGCGAACGTGGTCTGCGCGGCTAGAGGCGGCTGAAGCAAATGTTCGTCGCGGGCACGGGTAACGCGCAGCGAGACGCGCAGAACGGAGGCAGAAGAACTTGGACGTCATGGCGATAGTCTGCTTGGATGTAGTAGGCGACTCGGCGTTGCTTTCAGAGGTAGGACATGACGTGCATAGCTGTCAGACGGTTTGTGGGGTTGATGTTTGCGGGGATCAGGTTATGCATGGACCGCTGAGCCGAGCTTGGAGCTCCAGCCTTGCCCAGGAAGAAGCTTCGACATTTCACACGCGAGCATCGTGAACGTGGAGCATTGCATCTCATGCATCGTGAAGCGAGTCGTAGTACTTGGCATCTCAGACTGCATTCAACTCCTAGCAACATGGATTTACTGTACGACATCTGCCTTCACTGAAATCTTGGCACGCTCTAACTGCATCCGATGCATCACAAAGCCTCCAGATATCGGTCTCTGACATCAACATCTCTCAAAGACCGCGACTCTCGAGCAGGCGGGATACTCGGGAAGTTCTCCTTCGCTCCCCACTTCCGATTGTGCACTTGAATTGCGCCATCGACGGCCACAGGTTCGTCTCCACGAGAGCTCCATGGCGTCGTGGGAAGTCGAAATTACCTGTGCAAGCTAGGGCGCTTCCAGCTAGTGAGCCGAAACTCTGTCAAGCGCTCTCCACCACAGCCAATAGTCAATTCACGTGCTAGATATGTATCTAGCGGATCTGCACGCAGTATTGTGTCGAACCGCAACCATCAGACCGCTCTTCTGCGTCGCTTGAAAGCGCAGTGTCCGCGTGTGCAAGAGCCGGATGCGTTCAGACGATATCGACGCTAATACCCAAGACCCAGCGGGTCCTATCGACGGTGCTGGTTGCTAGCGCAGGGTTCAAGTGGAGACCATAAATAGAGGTCCGAGGAGCCCTAGTCGCTGTTCCAACCGCAGCCGCCGGTTGTTCAAGATCCAGCGCTTGCGGGCGCCTTCGTTTCTGTCGTTCCCTACCAAGTGCCGGCGAAATGACGATCTTCAAGATGTAAACACGGAAGCATTTCTCCATACAGACTGCCTCGGCCTGGCCAGAGTCTTTGAAACGTCTGCTGTCGGGCCGGGCATCGTAGATTTGAGGGTCCCGGAAGCGAGCCCTGGAGATCTTGTACAACTCTACCTGGCGCCGGAAGAATTGCTAGGGAATTGCTAGGGCGGAGATGAGGATTTTAAAGAGTAGCCATGGCCCGCTCGCTTCGAGACATGTCCCACAGGATGGCGTAGCTGCTCTACTCGTACGTGTCGGACAAACTCCGACCCTCAGGCATTGAACGTTTGATGCATCATAGTGGGATGATTGTCGGACATTGCCCGGAGCTTGACAATGAATGTGAGAAGCCGCAACTGTCCTATCATTTTGTCTAGCCTGGCAGAAGCTAAGCCTCTTGCCGGCATCCGTGAGGCTCTCCGTTGTGTTCGGTGCGATAGCAAGGCCTGGAATCAGGAGATCCTACGCGGGTCTTCTGCGGACAAGGAGGGCAGACTGACACGACGAATTCGTGAGAGACGTACCAAGTGGGCAAACGAGGCCTGGCTCGTATCCCCATACTACCCCGCGTGTGCACATTTGCGCAGGCGCATGGACGGTGAACTGCTTCCCCAGGTACGGACGGCTAGCGACCTGTCTGAGAATGAAACCTTGTCTAGCAACACAAAAGCCATCTGCTGACGGGAGGTTGAAGCTGCTTGTTACCTGAGACAAATCGTTGAGTGGTGGAGCGCAGCCAGCATACCAAAGTAGCGCATGGCTCCGATGCATGTCTGACTTGGCGCTCACGTGCACAATGGTATGATGAGGCTAGCGTGTGTGAATCGGTGAAGACGCCATTCGACGACGGATGGCACGCACACGAATAAGGTGGGTGACGGCTGGACTAGCTGGAGTTCGGCACCTGTGCGGCGGCCGCAGCCACGGCATCATGGACTGCCTAGTCCGGACGGGTGAGGCTGTTGGGAGATGCGATGAGGGAGGGCGGAGGGCGGAGGGCGACCTCATGAGCTCATGAGGTGTTTGGGGAGTGCGACGGACTGGGTGCAGTCGCAGTCGCCGTGGGGGTGGCAGTCGGATGGCCATGGTCATATCGCGCGCTCATCAGGCCCGCATGGCTGTTATCACAGCGGGTCCCACAAGAACGGTTCTGCCAAGAGGCATGCGGAGCAGGCGACAGCAGCAACGACAGCTGCGCAGTGCTGGCAGTCGTCCGGTACTGCCAGGCACCCCGGCCATTGCGTGCAGCTCTGCATCATCCACGCCTGGGCCCGCCGTGTCCTCAGTCCTCGATGTCATCGCAATATCCGCGCCGTCAGACGTGCCCTTCGCGTGCAGAGGTGCGCAAATTGCATCACGCCCTCCCAATCCTTACTGTATTATGCCTTGCGGCAGATCAGTGTCGGCTGCGGGGTTGGCCTGTCGTCGTCGTCCTGTCAATGAGCGACCGTTTCTTTAACCTTACGTACTCGTCCAGGGCTGGCCTTGGCAGAGGCTTCACAGCGGGCGGCTTGTCGCTGCCTGCTCCCACTGGCAAACCTCAGCGCGGCCATGCCAGGCTGTCCTGGCGCCCTTCTACACAGCTTCGATGCGTCTTCGCGACGGCACCTTGATCGCCTCGGTCGGCTCCGTGACCATTTGCGTGCGGTCATTCGCCCGGGCCCTCACGTTGCCCATGCTGGCCCTGACGCTATCAGCAGCAGCCAGCGCTGGCCGCCTGCAGCTGTGCAGCACCTCGCGAGCCGAAGACGCCCTGGACGCCTTCACCCCGGAGCCCTCGACACAAGCTCTCTCAGTGGCTGTGGCCTCGTAGCTGCTCCGAACTTAGCGGCCGGTAGCAGATCGTGTGCGCTGCAGCCTCTCATTCGTGGAGTTCTGGTGGCGTCCAGCCCTCTCCGTCCTGCAGCAGGCCTCTGTCGCCATCCACCCTGCTCTGCTGCCGGGGTGCCACCATTTTTCCACGATGTAACCCGACGCTACCTCGCCCTGCCCTGCAATTCGCCGTCACCGTGTGGGGTGTGGTAGGGGTTGCCACAGCCAAAGCCTCGCTGCCGCTGCGAGAACATGCGGGCACCTGGCCTACTCGCTGCGGGCCACATCCTTCATGCACATCTCTCAAGATGACCACCTCTTCTCTTAATATCCTAGCGTCGAGTATGCCGCGGCATTTTGCATCCTTCATCTTGGCAGAACCAGAGCCCTGCAAGCTAGGGCCCTGACCTTATCTGACGGGGACCAAGCTTCCTTTACCCAGACCCGTCGAGCCAAAATAATACTTACCCACCGTGACGCCGACCTTCTATGCTCCATTGAGTATTACCCCTCGTCTTCTTGTCTATTCTGTTCATACACCTACTATACACGATCCACATCCTGCAGATGCAACGTTGTAGAGTACTGCAATAGCACTTCCTCTTTTATTACACCCATCATGGCCGTCTCTCCCAACACCACTCAGCCTGCTGAGGTCCAGAAAGTCGACAACACCGCCACCAACACCAACACCGCCGCTGCTGCCCCCAGGAAACGAAGAAGAAGAGCTCCTGCCACTGGAGCCACGGACGACTGCTTTGCTTGCAAGAAACGTCAAGTCAAGTGTGATCGACGCCGCCCGTACTGTGGGCCGTGCGTCGACATTGGGAAAGAATGCTCCGGATACCGTACCACTCTAACTTGGGGCGTGGGAGTAGCCAGCCGTGGAAAGCTTCGAGGCATGTCTTTGCCTATTGCAAAGTCGCCTCCTTCAACTGCCACACAGGAGCCAAAAGCCCAGCGGATGAACTCGATAGCTTCCACCAGCACTACCTCCACCACCAGTGACCACCAACATCAGCACAACTTCAACAACCGTGCCAGCATCGACTTTGGTGCACATTCACCAAGGAGTCCTACAAGTCCCATGTTCTCTGCACCCCAGGAATACCAGTACTTCAGTCCGACCAGCCCAATACCTATACCCACTCCGTCTACTCCTATGGGCTATCCCATGCAACATCATGGAGAGCACTTCGAATTCCTACATCCCCAAGCCACCAAGTTCAGACATCACCAGCCTCACCGGGGTCCTCTCCAAAGACTGCAAACCACTCTCCATGTGCCTTTCGAGGATAACGGCATGTCGGCATCTTCGGCATCTCTGGGCACATACAGCGACAGCGACTTCCCTTCACCGAGCGAGTTCCCAAACACACCCGTCGATGAGTTTCCGTTTGCAGACCCGTCGATACCACGCTATCAGCCATTTGACCAGGCGCCAATGGGCTCTTTGGACCACTACTTCATCCATGAGGCGCCTCGCTCATTACCTACTGGTGACGACATGAGCTCCAGCGTCAGCTCAGATCAGAGTATACACGACTATCCCGAAGTGAGCGCAGCCTCGCAACCTATGGGCCCTGTTGTGTTTCAGGATGTTTTTGTTGAGGGGGAAATGAGCTCGAGTTTCAACGGATTCCAGCCCGGTTTCTCCTTTCTCCCGTCGGAGGGTATGTCTTCCTATGGCTCTGGCCCCCTGTCTCAAGACGTACTGTCGCTCACCACTTCTATTCCTCAGAGCCTTACCATCGCTTCGCCCCTTTCCCCGCGGATGCTATCCCTTCTGGACTACTACGACAAATTTATATGCCCGGTGCTGGTGGCTTTTGATAGCCATACGAACCCTTACCGGATGCACATCATACATCTGGCCATGCGCAACGAAGAGTTGCAGAACGCCATCGGTGCTCTCGCTACCAACAACATGCGCATGCGCGGAGGTATTGAGGGAAGGCGATTGAGTGTGCTGCATGACACCCGCCTCATACCAGATCATGCCTACTCGCAAATGACGACACGAGAGCTACGCGAGATGCATGGCGAGGCAACCGACGAAGAGAAGCACTACAAGGCCAACTCTATTGCCCTCCTCAACAAGAAGCTTGTCGACTACGATGGTTCGCAGGACGACTCCGTACTCGCCACACTTCTGATTCTTTGTCTCTTCCATGTCTGCGATTCTGGCTTTACCAAGTTCAAGACCCAGCTTGCTGGCGTGCAGAAACTACTTAGTCTTCGCGACAGGACAATTCGGTCCGAGTTTGTTGGGTGGATCGAGACTTTCTTCACTTGGTTCGACGTTATGACTGCTGCAGTCAATGACCGAGAAATCGAAGTGCGCGGCGATTCGCTCGACATGATGAACCTGAGTGCCAATCTGGGTGCAATGGAACACCATTCTGGCTGCGAAGGCAGGCTGTTTAAACTCATTGCACGACTTGGACGACTGAACCTGCTTAGTCAGAACCGACCGGTACGCGACAACGATGACACGCCTACATCCTCTCCCCGACCCAAGAAAGTCAAAGACTTTTATTCTTTCAGCTTTGATAATATGGATGGCAATGGCTGGGGAACGCCAATTGCCGAGCACGTCGACCCCTTCACATCTGCACGCGATGATCCCCGCTCTGAGTTCTGGAGCGAGTGGAACGATCTGCGCATTCGGCTCCAAGAATGGGAGTTCCCGTCACCTGGCGACATGCACTCCACATCTTGTGAGGCAACGTCTTCCATGCTTGCCATGTCGCCAGAACAGGCTGCGCTTCTCCACATCAGCGAGAGTTTCCGCTATGCAGCGCTTCTCTACACCGAACGCCTAGCACAACCGACTCTCCCCGCCTCAACTCTGAATTTCCAGAATCTTGTATCACAAGGTCTTTACCACATATCCCAGATCGGCATCACCAGTTGTGTCAACAAATTCCTACTCTGGCCATTGTTCATTATCGGCACGGAGTGCGTTGATCCGGAACACCGCGCTGTGGTACGACAACGGTGTGTAGAGATCCAACGCGAGAGCGGTTTCTTCAACAACCTGAGCGGTCTAGAAGTGCTTGAACGCGTATGGCGCGAAGATGACGAATGGTCAGACGGCGATGTGCATGTACCGAGGCAGAACGGACCTTTCAGCAACATGCAACATCCGTTCCGATGGAGGAGAGCCATGGATCGCGTGGACGGGGAGTACATTGTGCTTTGATTACGACGCTTTTGCTGGACACAAGCTACACACAAACACACACATACATACGAGGTTGAGCACATACACACATACGGAGCTCATTACCAACGAGGAAAAACGTGCATGAACAGGTTTTACGACATTTCATGGGATTTCTGGCATGATTGGGTCGGTTGGGAAAAGCGACCCTGGGAAACAAGGTTTCGGTCGCGGCATCATTTTTCTGTATATTTTTGTAGCGACCAGTTTATGCGGCATACCCTGCAACGATATGAAGTTTTGTGAACAACAGCACGCAGTAAATGAAATGAAAAGCGTTCTTCTGCTCAAACCCCCACGTCCACTCGCTCCTTCCTTCCAGCTCCACGGCTAACAATAGGCACATGATTCTTCTTACCAAGGCTTTCATCCGATTTTCCTATCTTTACAAGATTGCGCAACCTCAGCCAGATCGGGCTCTGCACAGACATCGTACTCTCGGTCTCGCACATGCATCCCAACGCTTATCCCATGCAAGGCTGCACGAGCCGGAGTTCTACCACTACAACGGATTACAAGTGCGGTTGCACGAAGAGAAAAAACGAAGAAAAAACGAAGTCCTCAGGCCATCATTCGAACGAGGCTCACCGGTTCGGCGCCGGTCAGCAAATCGTACAACTTGCTGACTTTGGACATGTCGGTCCTTTCAACCCTGCGTAGATTGCCGGGCGCCGTCCACATGCACAACAAGCATCTGACAGGAGACGGGCGTGAGACGGGCGACGGAAAGCAAAATCAAACCACATGTCACCCCCCCAGAAAAACGATCAACATCGTCATTACAGAAAGTTTGGTAGGGTGTACTACAGCGACCAGTCAAACAACGCGAACATGATTACTCAAAAAGAGATGCGCATCTCACATGCCTGCACCAGCTGATGCCTTGACGCGCAGGCTGCAACGGTGGTAGCAACTGACACACTGACACCATAATTACAAGACAGCGCTACCTTGCGCAACAGGACATTTGCGCAGGGTCAGGGTTCACAGTCGGGTTCAAGGTTTCACGGCGATGGCGAACGGCCGTGGCGCGCAAGAGGCGGTTATGGCGGATTAGAGTGCTGACGAACCGGAACGGCAGACAGCGTTGGCAGCAGTGGCAGTGCGGCGGCACGGGGCAAAAGGAATCGAGGTTTCGGAGATGCCGGGTTGACGGCAACGCAAACATTACGACTGGCCTCTTTGGATGGGAGAAGAAAGAATCATGGCTTTTAGAGGCGGAATGACAATGTAGCAATGGCGATGCCGATGCGCTCGTGGTTGATGGTACGTACCCGCGTGTGGATGGTAGGCTCGCTCGCTCCGGCTCAGCTTGCCCTGTCTATTGTGCTGCGATGGATATCCGAACGGCGATCTGCAGTGATTTTCTGCCAGGTACAGCGTGGGATTATGGCTCAGCTCATGTACGTACATACACCATATATTATTTCCTTTGTTCAAACCACATCATACCAGCAAACAAGTCTTACCATGCGCCTTCAAGTCACACACGTCATCCCCGTGCATCGCAACACAGAAACGACGTCGGCGCATTGCTTCTCCCATTGCGGGGACAAAACAGATAGTCCAATTTCAGAAAGCCGCAGTTGCTATCCGAGAGGGGGGAAGTACAACGACACGAAGGCGGAGAGAAGCCCGTTGTTGGACGCCTCGAAACTGTATACTTTCGGACATGTAATTCATGCGCAGCCCGTAACGGGGCATTTCGATACTACGAATTCAACCGCTTTCCCATTACCCCACGCTTTCTCACTACTGCCCCTCTCTCCGTACTAACGTTACCCCTCGATATTCCCCAGCGACTCTTTGGTGTCGCATTACCTGCGCTACCCCCTCCAATCTCCGTGCGTGCATCTCCATCTTTTCGCTCCTCGGACAGGTACTTGAACTATTATAGTACGGTGGTGAAGAGGCAGCAAGTAAGCTGAGCCGAACAAGCCAAGACGAAGAAAAGGGCACTGTAGCATGAAAGCCAGCCCCATCATCATCAGCGCTAGGAACTACTCGCGGATTTCGAAGTAACAAGTTTCCCGACGCTATGGGATCCAATTGCGCAGCAGAACGTGACTCGAGATCTTCACTCCGCCGTCGCATTTCGGGGATAGTCGGTCTCTGTTAACGTGGTTTATCAGTTCCTTTCCCTGGGATATAGGTAACCTTAACAAATCTCGTTCGGAATTACCGACAGCCTGTCGCTATTGTCGCAAAGGCCATGCCTATTGTTAGCACCCAAGTATCGCAGCAACCAGCGCACGGGTTTAAGAAAGTACCAAGACGAGATGACGCGCAAGCACGACGCCAGACGCGTTGCGGCGGTTTGGTGTGGTGACTATGTCGGATACGCAGGAACCGCTCGTCTCGTCACACCTCCACGAAAAGAACGCCTCTCGGGCGCTTGCACTTGCACTACAAGTTGCAAGTTCCCACCCCTTACTCAAGCCGGGCGTAATGCCTAATGCGGCCATCGGCTATTATCTACAAAGACGGTTGCGCTGGGCGCGCGGCTTAGAGCTTGAGTTTGTCTGACAGACGCTCGACGGTTATGTCTTGCATGTGATAAATCTGGGGAAACAATCTTTGTACGTAACAACCACAACTAGTTTTTGCGGAGTAGCATAGCCGGTAGTTTGTGGAGAGAAGCGCTTTGTCTGCTGCTTGTCTCCACTGGATACGGTGCTGGAGGCTCCGTGATGGGGTGCGGATGGCCTTGCGTTGGGCTGTGTGCGAAAGGGTAGCGGGCGTGAGGCGCACGATGGTGGTGATCGCGGGGCGGGCCACTGCACTCGATCACCAAAGGGCCGAAACGGCTGGTGAGATGTGTAGTGGATGTGTGTGCTTCGGGTGCGCATTGCTGAGTGTAGCCATGAAGAGCCGGAGCAGAGTGATTGGATGGAGATGTTTGGAATGGTGACGTTGTGGCTGAGGGAAAAAGCAGATATCGTGAGGGTGCGATAGAGGCTCTTGACGTGGTTCCTTAAGCCGCGACTTCCGTTTCGCTGCCGGCTTGAGCAACACGTACGCGTTCTGTATTCTGGTTACATCGGTGCTGCAGTAGTTTCTTGGTAATAATGTTCATCTTGAAACACATGTGTAAAGAAGAGTCCCAAAAGCTACAAGAACAAAACATATGCTGTTGCGCGTCGTGAAAGCCGGAGCTTCCGACTGTCACGCCCATCTCGCCATCACCATGATTGCTCATCGGGTCTGACGCCCGCTCAACCCCTCGGACACGCACGTCACTCGGAGAATGAAGCCTCACGGGCCCTACTGGCGATAGCTGCGTACCGGCTCCTGGGCAAAACGACCATCGTGAATCTCTACCGTCGTCCAACGGCCATAACGTCATGGTAGATACGCCAACGAGCACAGACCCGTCTCAAGGTGTAATGCCGTCTTTCCAGAACACGAAAACCTCGATTGTCAGTACATCGCAACGATTCCTGCTCTTAATTGTCGTCGAATCTCTTATGATGATCGTCTTGGTATTCTTCATCATCGTCCTGTACAACCACATTCTGTCAGCCTCCTACATCATAGCACCTGTCATCGAGATTCAAGACTGCCGGACCGCATAGCCTATGCACTCTCCACTGCAACCGTGCATCAGGATGCCGAAAGGATCCTCTGAACTCCTCTGTGCGTATCTTGCACGGACACCGAGGCGCTTGATGATTTTTTTCTCTCTGAGCTCAGGCCCCTCGCGTAGATATTCACAAGCTCGGCCTTTCTCCATTTTCTCCATGTCCAGCAAGCACAGTCTTCGTGTTCTTATCGCATGTGGATACTGTAGGTCTGAGCGCAACGACACCGCGTCATATACGACATGTTTTCAAGTTCGTTGGTGATAAGGCAATAAGTTGGAGATGGCAATGCGAATTTAGAAGCCGCGGATACACAGTGTGTAGTGCCGAAGATCATGGCTCGACGCGAGTTTGTTCAGACGGCTCGGTTATTCTACAACGGCTATGATCTACTGACACGAACCGTTCAGACGTTCTTCCTCGGGAAACAATCGTCTTTGCTTGCGGCGCCTTAACCGCCAAAAACATCATTCGCTCACTGCAATTCAACAAACAAGCACGCCACACCGCCTGCTGCTGACCAAACATCCAGAAACAGATTCTCCACATGGTCCTCCAAATTCCAGCCACGGCGGTACGGCCTCAAGACGGGCCACCGGCGCAATGCTATTCCGCACGGCAGCCGAGCAAAACATCCAACTCCCCTGCCCACGCTCAGCCACGACTTGGGATAGGCTACCGGCCCCTCGTAACTATCACTCGACCCATGATATATCACATCGTCAATGCAAAAATAAATCCACTAGCGCACCGAATGTTCGATTCAAGAGTCCATGGACATGGTACGGGCATGGACCTCAATCTGTGCAAGGCTGTGCAGATAGACCTGCAGATATGTAGCCGCGGGAAGTTAACCGATTGCGGATGGCTACCAGGTGACTGGGGGTTGATTGGCAGCAGGGCAAGAGAGAGACAATAGACACGGCCTAGATTCGAGTCATGGCTGTTCATCGTTGATCGACGGACACTAGAAGGGGGGGTCTTCTAGATCCCAGGTGCATCTGGTGTTGACAAACCAAGCGACGCTCTAGGGGAAATCAGTTTGTAAATTGACCGACCCAGTTGCGAAGTACCATTGGTGGGAATTCAACAGACCAGAGATCGTACGTTGGAACTTTATCGTAGTGGAGCGAAGGAGGGAAATGGATACACGTCGGATCAAAGAACCCATACATCTCAACGGCTTCTCGAAATATCCACAGATAACGGTCTTGGTAGACCCTTTCTCTCAACTACAACGCATGAATGCCCCATCCCACACTTCCAAGGTTTCCAATACGCGACTCGTACCTGAAACCAAGACACACCACGATCAACCCCCCCCACCACCATACCCCTCAAAGTAACTATCCAGACTATCCTCTAGAGTTCGCACTAACAGCTTTCACTCCTACCCTTTTCTAGTCCATGTCCTCCGACGTGGTCCTGCATCTATCTGCAGCTCCCCTCTCCTCGCCAGCCAGCTAGCCTAGAACCAGAGATCACCTCTTCACAACACATCCATGCATGACACCATGCATGTGAAGCTATCGATTAAGCTATCGACGCATCTCATGCACTGTGCTGTGATTGTGCCTGCTTCCCCTACCACACCCTCTCTCTCTGCCTGGTCTGTCTCTCTCCCGCAAAACAACAAGTGCTGACATGTTTGCTCGCTTCGGATGCGTCGTTTAACCCCCATCCGGCCGTGGGATATGCAATGGAAGGTGCTAAGAAGATATGCGGAATGCCTCGGCAACCGTCGGTTAGTGCGGCACAGCAACGGGCCGTGCTTCGATAGCCGCTTCGAGAACTTCTGAGCCGCTGCTACACAACATGTTTACTATCTTCCCCATTGGATTGGGGTATGTGTGGTGTGGTGAGAGGGATATCACGACGTGGAGGTGGCTGGCTGGGCTGTGCACCTATCTGCTTCCCTTTCCTTTTTCCCCTCTACCCCCTCTAGCGAACGTCAAGGTCCACATAGTGCACGTTTATGCGTTCGTGTCTTCCCCCCAACGAACGCATGTTCGTATGTATGTACCATGCGTTCCGGCCACTCCAGCTAGGTTGGGAAGGTGAATAGATAGGTAAGCGCGAGAAACACGACATATACCATTGGCTCCTACGTCAATAATGTGGGGAAGGGCGCATTGAAGACTGAATTGGAGCAAAGTAGGCCAGAGCAACGACAAGTGTTTCGGAGAACGAAAGAGGGGGACAAGGCCGGGAAGGAAGGGGGCGGGACAACGGCCTGAAGCGGGAAGGGAAGGATCTAGCAGGCTTCGGAGGTTTGTTTCCTCTAGCACAAGCACACTTGACACACCCTCGTACAACCGAGATGATGTGAATTATGCTTTCAATGTCGCTATTTCGTGTTTGAAGGACCGAATTTCGCGTATTCATACATTGGATTGACATTACTAGCTGCCTTGGGGCTACCGATGAGATTGGTTGTACACACTTGTCTACATGCTCATTTCATCCGCTTCTTCCTTGTAGCTGACTTGGGCCGTGGCCCTGCCAGACTTCTTCCGTGTTGCGGCAGGGCGTGCATTTCGCTTCTGCACAGCAGGAGCCTCGTCCTCGGTCCCTTCGCTAAGCGGGGGTGAGCTAAGTTGATCATCCTCTTCGTCTGACGCCGATGGTGTTGGCACGGACTTTGCTGCTGCCTTCTTCTTAGTCGATGAAGCTGCTGCTCGCTTAGCTGGTGCGGCCTTCTTGGCTGGTGTCTTGATGGGCGTCTTGACATCCTCGAGTGGAGCGGCTTCACTTGCTATGGAGGCCGCGTCAGCGGCGGTCTTGCGCTTCTTCTTCGCTGGCGTAGCGGCGCCGTCTTCTTTCTTCTTGATGATCCGTTTTGGGGGTCTGAGCCAGTCCTCCATTCCTGGTGGCCAGTACACTCTTCCCTCTGGTCCTCCCATGCCTACTTCCTCGTCAGGTACAATGGGTGGGGGCACTTCCTCTGGCTCTTCCTCTTCAATCTTCGCATCCAGCTCATCAAGCTCGTCGGTCTTCTTCTTCTTGCTCTTCTTGACAGCCTTCTTGGGCTTGGGCTTCCAGGGCTTGTTCTCATCCTGGCGCGTATGTGGTAGAATGTCGTTGAAAGTTTCGAAGCCGGGGAGCTTGAAAGTTCGCATGAGCTCAAATACAGCCTGCTCCTTGTCCTTTGCCTCGATCATCAAGTCCATAGTGTCAGGACAGGGAGGGAATGTCATGACGCGGGGTGAATGCTTTCTCCGCTTCGTGCGAGTAATCGCGGGAGGTGTTTGCTCAGAGTAATGCATCTTGGGCGTAATTCCTTTCTTCTCCCATGTTGCCAGAATACGTGGGTAGTAATCCATGACGTCCTTGGTACCTTCACGGATCTGAGTCTCATCAAAGAGGATGTTGTGGTGGTGGTAGTCGAGCACGAATGGGATGTTAAGCTCTTCACATAGAGGCAACAACTCATGCATGTTCCATACAACGTCGTCGTTCTCAAGCACCAAACGGTTCTTGACGCCTTGAGGAAGCCTTGCATAGTTCTCCTTGAACCTCTCAATAGCCGCTGGCTTGTCGCCATATGCTCCACCGAGATGCAGGATCATGACAGCATCCCGATCTTGCTGCTCTGGAAGCTTCAGAAGAGAAAGCATCTCAGCATGATACTCCAGATCACGCATTGCGTTATCAATGACCTGCTTTCGCGGGGAGCCCAATTGTGTGAACTGGCCCGGATGAGTAGTCACTCGATGACCCAGCTCACCGATCACTTTGCCAGCGTCACGCAACGTCTCGGCAGCGAAAGGCTCAAGCTTGTAGCCATACTCGTCATGGCTTGCAAACGGGAATATCTCGCTACTCAAGCGCATGAACTTGATGCCGTACCTGTCGTTCCAGCGCACCATCTTGATAATATCCCGCGCATTAGCGAGGCCAATCTCTTCAACGTATTTCATGCCCCGCGCGACATCCGCTGGTTGTTCCTTATCGGGGCGATTCTTAGTGGCATGTTCGGGCTGGGAGGGGTCCTTCAGGGGATGGCGATGTTCGATGATGCTCGCGATGCGGCAGGTTCTGGAGCTGAAGACGGGAGGGGTAGCACTACGGAGGTACGTATTGAGACAGGCCTGTATGCACATTCGTTAGTTTAGATTAAAATGTACCTGCAGGATACATACATAGCCAAGTCGTCCTTTCCACGGAAGAGGAAGGTATTCAGAGTTGACCGGTGGGGGTCTCGACAGGGCTTCCTGGACCTCTGCCTCGTCCTCGTCCTCAGCCTCGAGGTTATCGACATCGTCGGGATCTGCCGCTACCCCAGTGCTGGCTGCAGGTGCAGTGACATTCCCAGCTACGCCATTCACGGCACCGTTGTTGATGTCTTCCTCTTCCATTTTGATTTGCTGGGCGCCGGCCTTCTTTCGCTTGTTCTTTGCAGCATTCGCTGCAGGGGCGGCGCCATTCGCTACGGGCGCATCGCCGTTTGTGGCAGGTGCTGAGGGCGCCTTCTTCTTCGCAGGCGCACCTGATGCAGTATTCGCCTCATTCGCAGTACCGTTGCTGACGGCAGATTCCAGTACAGCATCATGCGCGGCGCTTTCGTGTCCGTCAGGCGATGCGCGTAATGCAGTGACTCCATCGAGGATGTCAGGGTTGAGATTAGGGTCGGTCTTTTCAGCCTTTCCCCCACGCGTCGTTTGGCGACGAGGAGGCTTCGCGACGTTTGACGGCAAAGGCACGTCTGTTTGGCGCATCTGTGATCGGTCCATTGGGGGCGCCTCCTCGGTCGTAGGCACCGCAGCTGCTACAGCAGATCTCTTCCGCTTAGGGGGCATGGTTGGAAGATAGGAGATCACGCGCGATCTCTGTAAAGTTGCCGTCGCTCGGGGTGGTGGATGGAATGCGACACGAGAGCAGATGCTGTGAAGGGAACGTAGCATGTGTCCGGACTCAGGTGATGCCGCTGCAGAGGAACAGCAAGTTTATTGAAAGGAGGCTGAAACCCGCGAACCGTGCTTCTATTGCCATGTTGGGTGGCTAACGCGTCGAGCTCGCGACTACGTCATTACATTGAGGTTTGATAGTATGACGCTGGTGTTGTCTGAGATCGGCTCTGACCCGATCGGCTACGATTAGCGAACCCGCCCGATCTCATGCCAGATCCCATCTTTCGCATTCTGCAATCCCATCACGAGCACAATCGCATTCGTCTGGTCTCATCAAGGAGGCTATCGCTACAATTTCCGCTCTTCAACGCGCCATCGCAATGATGAGGCTCGACCACGCCCGTGACTGGACGGCATGCTACCTACGTATGCATAATGTATCTGCACAATCGTCATTTGTGCAAAGATCCACTGAAACACACGGTCCACTGATGGCCTGAATATATCGCGATCTAAGGGGTTCGATCGTCATCAGCGCGTTTACATCAATCTTTCACGATGGTGTCTGAAAGCACTAGCTTGATAACAGAGACTCTTCACGAAAAGCGTGAGAAACGGATCACTTTGTTACGATACCGCAAGACCATTCAAAGGAACGGAGCAGCACTGTCATCTCTCGATGCATTCCAACATGGCCTTGATTACTTTTTGTTCTGCATCCTCGTACATTTGTAGAACTAGGTGATCATACCATTCATGGCAACCTAATGTTAAAGTGACTCTATATGCACCACCGAACCAAGCCATCGCAAAACAACCAGACCATCTCCTGCTGTTTGGATTTATCGGTGGGGGCAACGTTATTGAGATGTGGTTACCTAGATGTCAATGCCAGTGCCAGGCTGTCTGGTGTGCTCCTCGGTCGCCCCTTCCTCATATACGCCGCGCTGCTGGTGGTGCAACTCGGAGAGTAGGGCTGTAAGGATGAAGTTGAGTCGGTTCAGGAAGGAGAAGAGAGGGTAAAGGGTTGTGCAGCGGCTGGGCTCTAGGCAACGCTTTGCGGTTGTCAAAGGTTCTTCACTGACGACAATGGTATACACACACTTTAAGAGGACCAAGAGGAGACATTCTAAGTCCCACCTAAACAGAATTTTGTACGGCATATTTGCATTTCACAAGTACAGAAGACTGGAGCCTATTCTTTTGACACTAGTGCGCCGTGTTGCGAGAAATCTTGTGGTCACCAAACGCTCCTTCCTCACTTGCACCGCGCTAGTAACGAGGCAACTCCCCAGGACTATTTACCCGCGCCCACACTTGCCTACCTAACCCATCGCTCATAGATCCTGCTTGATAACCCCAATACGACCACGCCTACTCGCCATCATCATCATACGCTCGATACCTTTCGAGGCTACACTACCTCTGACCTCTCTTGCTGGTACGTACAGTTCTGAGCTCATGTAGGTGTCGCACCTTCCTCTACTTCTCGTACTAACTGAATGGTAGCAGCAGTCATGGCGGCCAAGCTTCCCAGCCTACCGATAGAGCTCCTTCTCAATATCGTATGCTATGCGGAGACTCGCTCCAGCAGTCGCAAGCTATGCGAAGCGCTTCGTCTTACATGCAAGGAGCTCGATCGCAAGATCGTGCGGTATTTTGGTAACACCCACTACAAGCGAATCAAACTATCGTTCAGCGAGACAGGACTCAACCGGTTGCTGCGCATGTCGAGGGGACCACTAGCGCACCATGTCGAGTCTTTGACTATCCAATGTGGTACCGTCCATCCATTCCGGGACGTATGCATACAGAAGGACCCAAATTCACTATTGGACGAGAACATCAGCAATTGGCTAAAGGATGGCGATTGTGCAGATATTCTCAGGTCTGCTTTGTCCAATCTACCAAATCTTAGTGGGTTTCACATCAGGGAGACTGGCTACAATTTCAGGGTCCGTGAACGGAAGCAACTCGAGCTATTGTGGACTTACTGGGCTAAAACATTGAGAATGCTGCTGGCAACAGCAATTCCTACTATCCGGTCTCCCGAGGAGTTATCCATATGCGCCAACAGCACTATCATGGCAGCTGATCCCTCTCACCTGGGAGACATCATCACATTCACGGATCAACTTGGAAAGCTTCGAATGCTTCAAATAGACATGGTACTCGGCAATGGCAAAGGTATGTCCAAGATTGGAGCTCATATAGCCGCTCAACACTGATTGGTCACAGATAATGATGCTGAAGATATTCGCAATCTTTGCAGCCTGATCCGAGCCGCCGCAAGATTGGATGACCTACACATCGGATTTGGAGGTACAAGTCACTGCGACAAAGTCTTCGAATCCATCAATCAGTCCTTGAATCTGCCCGCGCTGCGTCGGCTATCCTTGTCCAATTTGAAAACGACACAGACTCAGCTCGAAGACTGTTTACGCTCCATCAAAGATACTTTGAGGATTCTGTGCTTGGAGGAGGTATGGACCCGTAAGGCCACCTGGCCTGTCGGAATCGTACGGTTTATTAGGAAAGAATTAAATCTGGAAGAGGTCACCATACGACAACTCGATATCGGCTACTTAGGCCTCCACCTCAGCAGGTTCCACCAACTTCGTCCGAGTATCGTGGAAAAGGACTATCGCTATCATCCAGAACTGCATGATGACGGGTGGGCATATGTTGATTGGGAAGACGATGGTTGTGACGAGGTTACCCTCAAGTATGAAGATGGTGATGACATCAAGTACTGGCTCAGAATGATTGAAGAAGACTACAGGTTGAAGACATCTTGGGGTTTTGACGGTGGAAGATGGATGATTAAGGATACTACTGATACTGCTCAGTGTTGAACTTCATGGTTACTCTAGCTTTTCTCAGTCATGAATCAGTCCAAACTGCCGGCAAACGATAGGATTCAAGCATATGGCTCAAATGCCAGGTTGTCAAACGATAAGCGCACCTTCCATGAAAAAGCGCCCCACGAGCTTCCACTTCTGTAGTTTCTTGTAAAGCTTGTCCTTTCCGTTGTTGTTCACAGCGAGGAACGCATAATGGAGTTTCTCGAACTAAAGTCGACGATTATCACTCACATTTTGTTGCGCACACACACACTATCAAGTCTCGATAGTTGACCCGTTTCTAAGACCATCTTCACCTAAGGGGTATCTAGGATCTGCGCCGCAGTTTGTTGCACACATCATGCCCAACCTCATATCGGGACTTGGATTTGTCGCCAGCCAGTGGAGCTCAGTACCACTAAAAACGAGCATGCGAAATAAAGCCATTCCTCCTTGTCCATACATACGGCTTATATAGTTAACAAGTACCTCGGGTTACGTATGATGTTGGTTGCAGGAGGTATGTGTGACTCGTTAAGGTGTCATGGCCGCACCGTGGGATGAAGTGGATGGTAACCATGGTACAGTTTTGTCATCACAACCATACGGTGACGAATTGACTCAGAGCCGAGTATATATTCTGTTGGTCCTAGAACCGATTGAATTATCTTCGATCATCCCACACACTGTACACTTCAACCCACTCGCTCGCTTACGACGACACGTACGATCAACCTGAGCCGTAACCTCCCTTCACAACCCTCTTAGCCTCTCCCAAAAACATCGCGGCCCATCAGACTAGCGCTTGCGCAGTGCCAGCAATCACGATGTCATCTCTCCAAGACATACCCATCGAAAACCTCACTCTTGAGCACAAGGCGCCACGTCTCATCCTCGACGACCTCATAGACCGCATGTCACCAATCTCCACTCTCACAGACCCATTACCCAAAAACCGTGTCTGCGGGTCTCTTGAAATTTTCCCCACAGAAATCCTCCTTCAAATCATCGAGGATCTTACCATCAGAGACACGATGCGTTTCCGACGCTGCTGCCGCTTCGCCATGCACCTCGTCGACACCGAATCGCCGCTACGGTACGCGTTGAAATGGGCGCCGAATACCGTGAAAGGAATGATAGCGATACGAAATACAGCGCACATTACACCGAAGATGTTGTTTCGCACGCTCCGAAATCGACGCTGCTCGTTCAAAAGGCGTGGGAAGAAGTGTTGTGGAAGGTCAGCAGAAATAATTTACCTACCTACATGCACACGCCTCTGTCTTCGCTGTCTAGAGATAGGCCACCGGCGGCCCGCGAGTAAAGAGTCGGTAGTCCGCCACGTTGGCGACATAGGCCATGAGAATCTGAGCACTTTGCCCCATTTCCGGGCTTTACCTGTCACGTTGACGATTGGGGTAAACAGATTCTGGATCAAGGCAGAGGAGAAAATGTACGATTGGGAATACGTAGATGCAGTGTATCCCCATCGGCCAGAGCTTCGCAGTGATCGATACAGCACATATTGGATCAATCGTCGCATCTTCCTTGGCGAAATGAAGGCGCAGCAACGGTTTAGCTACCTAGGTCATCTTACAGATGTGGATGTCGTACCGAAGATGACGGTTATGGGTATGTGCTCTGTCTGGGCTCCGTCGATTGACCCAGTGCCATTAGCAGCGGAGAAGGAGTTCTACTGCTTGTGTTGCTTAGGCACGGCGATAAGGCGAGAAGTCTTTACTAGAGAGGAGTTCTTAGTTCATCTTAGGGATGTGTGCCGTGTCAGGCCGAAAGGTATTTGGTATCGGAACGATCTTCCTGAGCTGGTTCTTGCAAGCGATTGATTGCAGTCTGATTGTCTTCTATACATACACGGTAATCTTAACACTGTCTCTTTATAAAGGGCCGCAAATCTCGTATGAGGCCAGCGAAAGACAAGGAGATTATGTTGAAGACGCACGGCGCTGCTCTGACGAGCAAGGAACGGGTATGGTTTCGGGGTATAAGAAGTATGTATCAAGGTCCTCTCCGTCGCCAAACTGATATTGTCGTTCGATACTGTCGTTCGAGACCAGCGACGTGTAATTAGCAGAGAAACTTAGTATGAAGCAGGGACATGTTCCAGCCCATCCGTGCTTGAACGCATGTGAAATATTAAGCCTGGTATCGATAACGGGGACGTTCATAACTTCAAGCACCAATTTCATTGCATACCATTGCGACTCTTGCAACCACTCCACCCAGTCCATCTCACCCTGGTGTCTTCGAAGACAGCGCTCGATCGTCATCACAGCCACGGCGCCGCCGACGATCATCGGTAGCAGCCACGACGTCACGCACTGCCACCAATGCCTGATCGCCGGCTAAGGTAATTTCGTGGGGAAGGTAGCGTGCGGCTGCGGAGGGTCCTCCGCATCATAGCAGATAGGGGAAAAGCAACTGCCGCAGCTAAAACGATCACGATCAGGCTGAGTTCAGGTTTTGCTAGTCTGGTTACACAGCACCGCGAGCATTAGACACTTAACGGCGCTGCGTACCACTACCGGATCAGACGGATCCGAGATCAACGAACCACGACGGCTTATGCGAACGCGAAAGAAAAAGAAAAGAAGAGCGTGCGTGATGCGGGAACGCTGGGCGTGTGGGCGATGGAACGATGGAACACATTTGTGTTTCTTTCATGTGACGGTTGAAACATTGGAATATCGAAACTTGAAATGGACATGATTTCGAGGAGGGTCTGGAACGTGTGCAAGGAGTTACCCGCCCATGTGCATTGTGCCTGTCAGACTGTGGCTTGCCTCGCATCCAGTCGCAGCCACGTCGACGAATTGATCCAAAGAACCCTGGAAAACCACCAACACCTCATCTGCCAAGTTTGCGCTTGAGATCATCTTGCTTCTGGCAGCATCATAGCAAGCTCCGAATTTGAGTTTCTTTCGTCGGCGATACCCTCGGTCGGGGCGCAGTCCAGGACGCTGTTTGGTCGATTCAGGTGACAAGTTTGATGAGCTAGGTCGGTGAAAAAAATGACGTGTGGTCGATGGCAGAGTAAAAGCAGGGTTCAAAAAGCGGGCTAGTGGGTAGCGTGGCTGACGCACGGGGCGGGATCGACAGCGAACTTTGACGGAACAAGGCAGGCACGACGACGCCAATGCTGCATCATGGAAAGCGAGTTGCAAGGCTGCGTCATCGCCCAGGGCAGTATCGAAACGGGCAGAGACACATAAATCCTTTTCGCTCCCCCTGTGGCTGGCGGGTATTCACAGTCTAACATCACAACCACATACACCTTGAGCATCGCCCTTCTCGTCACCTCTCCCATCCTAGCACCTCTCTCATCAACCTCGAGTCTTAATTGCGACAATGGGTTTCGGCGGTGCTGCTT
Organism: Alternaria infectoria; assembly: GCF_024043175.1. Taxonomy (NCBI): domain Eukaryota; kingdom Fungi; phylum Ascomycota; class Dothideomycetes; order Pleosporales; family Pleosporaceae; genus Alternaria; species Alternaria infectoria. Next base: position 142,362 of record NW_026250693.1, on the reverse strand, counting down.
TGAAGTTGGGCTCTACAGCGCTCTATGCGCTTGAGTTCTGCTGTGCTGCGATTATCCTCGGTATCTACAGTTACTTCCTGTCAGTAGAGGCGGACCGCGATGTCAACATCCCCGTCTGGCAACAGGCCGTTACCGGTCTCGCTGGTGCGACTGTCCTATACACCATCTTCGCAGTCCTGTTGACTTGCTTCCTTGGCGGAAAGGTAAGACAATCCCTTGGCGATATAAATGCTTACACATACTAATGTCATCTCCAGAAAATCTTTGCTTTCCTCGGCATACTCCTCGACATCCTGTGCTGCGGTGCCATGATCGCCGTCGCCGTCCTGACCCGTGACGGCGCATCCAAGTGCTCCGGCCGCGTGCAGACACCCCTCGGTGACGGACCCGCCAACTCCAAGGAAGGCTTCGGTTCCAACGGCCGCGGCGACCAGATCACCTACTCCGCCTCGCTCGGCACGATCTGCAAGCTCAACACGGCCTGCTTCGCCGTCGCCATCATCGGCGCCTTCCTCTTCCTGCTCAGCGCCCTCGTCCAGGTCTTCCTCATGAAGCACCACAAGAAGGAGAAGGCCTTCGGTCCCGGCCCCAGCAACGGCTACACCAAGGGCTCCGGCATGAAGTTCTGGCAGCGCCGCAAGGCTAACCGCACTACTGGACACCGCGACCCTGAAGTCGGTACCGTCCCTGCTACTACCGCTGGTGGCCTCGCTGTCCCGGCTGGCACCCACGACTACCGCCCCAGCCACGACACCGCTTACACCGGCTCCACCGTCGCTGCTCCCCCCACTGGTTTCGCGACCGACAAGCCCGTGGCCGGTGGATACCACACTGCTCCTCACGTTGCCCCTACGGCTAACTACGCCAACAACGGTAACACCGCTACCTACGGCTCAGCCACCAACTACTAAGCCAATACACCTTATCCTCATGAGAAGATGAGATTGGCGATGCTCTAGATTGAGTAAGGTCTATGCTTATAAGCATGACCACTTTTCCTTACTACTTGTACTCTATTACGACGTTTACGCATTATACCACACACGGAGAGGAGGGAGTTGAATACTCGAGATGAGATGAGCTTGTATGATGAAGTGGATACGAAACTTAATACCTAATGTCAATATCGAAGAAATATATATGATCTAAAACACTACTGTACCTCGTTGATGCTGCCGGTGTCGTGTCCTTGGCACATATCCTCGTTGTCGACGAAACAGTTGAGCACGACCAGCGATAAAGTACATGGCGAACTATCCGAACGAACATGAATGCACAACACTGTGTCGCCGGCATTCACAGATGTAAACAAGCTTTACACGTAGTTGTAAACCAGCGGTGAACTGGGACAACACGCATGATCGACATGCAGTCGCCGAGAGTATTGAATAGACCACTAGTTCGGGTCCTCACGAACCTTGTGCATTGCGCGCCGGGCAGGGAATGCTTACTGACAGTCCCCCACCAATTGACCCCACTCGACACGATGAGCATTGACGAGTTGTAATAACTCAATCACAGGTACCGCTTGATGCTCGCGAGCGAAAAGCAAAAAGATAGTTCAAATGGCAAAACATACAACCTCTTTTTTGCCATCCACGCCCAAAAAAAGTTCAAAAACACACAACAGCGGGGATAGCTAATTAGCGCATCGCGTCGTAACGGAAGGATGGGTGCGATACTCTTCTTTCCGCGCAGACATGGAGATAGACCGGTGATCAAGACTGTCGATCTCGTTGAGATGTGAAAAGTTACCTTGAGCTGGATATGCTAGGTCTGAAGCTGGCGCGATTCTGTGATGGGATCTGGCCAACTTTGGTGTGGACTACCTAGGTATCTAATGTGCACGCAGACAGTGGCGGGAACATTGTGGCTTGCGTCGATCCCCGCATTGATGTTCGCACTGCGCAGCGCAACCAGAGCCCCAAAAAAGCCTTGTACCTTAGTCAGCCAACAGCTACGTGGTTAAGACTGGGCTAGCCTCAGTCTTACAATAATTAGTTAGACGAAGGCTTATTTCATCAGGTTGATCTGCTGGAGAATCGCGGGGTAGAAGAAGACTAAACAATAGTGCACAGCAGCGTCTTCGCGAAGCTAGTTAGAGCCTTTCTCTACTCTTGCTAATAACCTGTAGAGGCATTTCGGTATGCGTAGGAAGCTTTTGTGGCTGGCTAGATAATGAAACTTGTGGTATCAAGTCCTGCACACGGCTGGGGCAACTTTTTGGCAACAGCGCACCGAAGCGTTTGTGGCTGGCTAGATAATGAAACTTGTGGTATCAAGCCCTGCACACGGCTGGGGCAACTTTTTGGCAACAGCGCATCGAAGCGTTTGTGGCTGGCTAGATAATGAAACTTGTGGTATCAAGCCCGCACACGGCTGGGGCAATTTTTTGGCAACAGCGCACCGGATTGGACACATTCTATAGCTTCCCCAGAAGGGCGCCCTTCGGCGTGCTAAGACGCCATATCATTCTGTCGCTCAGAAAGTCATTCACCATAAATGGAAAGCAGGATCCAGAATGATTTGCACACGGCGTGTAAGTCATTCGCGAGACGATTCTTAGACGATTGCACGACATGAAGCTCTCCATCTACCCTTTCGCTTTTCTGAACAGCGCGATCGCTTATGCTTCAGGAAACCCGCGTTTGCATGAGCCGCGTGCAGTCAGATGCGCGTTGGTCACTCCTCTGATACCGAAATTGCTCCTGCCAACTGCTCAAGCGTTCTGTTCCGACCTTCTTAAGGTTAAAGCCTCTACTGTCACTACGACAGCGACTACCACTCGTACGATCACAGCGTCTACAACAACGATCTCAGTCACAGCTAGTGCCGTTTCGACCTTAGTCAGGTAATTGTCTGATAAGGAAAGAAGCTTCCACCCTAACTTCTACATAGTACTTCGCTTTTCACGGTCACCTTACCAAACACGGTCCCGCAGGTCGTCACTGTCACCGTCTCGACCCAAGTAGAAGCAACGTAAGTAGTATCGTCAACCGAGATAATTCCATCCATGCTGAAGTGGGATTTAGTGCAACTTCCACCGAGACCTTGACGTTCACTGAGTATACAGATGCGGCGGCAGTGGCGCGAGCAGCACCAACTAAGCCAGCGCAATGGGCTGCGTTTGCTGGACGAGAACTGTCTTCTGCCTGCTCCTGTATCGTCTCCGCCGCTAGAACTACGATCACTTTATTGCAGACATCGACGATGAAGACGACCCGTACAGTACAAAGTACATTAGGACACCATGGACCGAGGTCCACGGAGGCTGACGGTGTTGCAGGCACAATAACTGTTTCGAGCGTCGCAATGGCCACAGCAACCAAGATTGTTACGATAACGGTAAGGTGCCTTTCGCATAAGAAGCCTCGACGAAGAATAGTTGACTGAGTGTACCAATGTAGGGCTCACCGAGAACAGATACAGTGGCTACCACTGTAACGTCAACGCGCACCTCGACCGTCGTATCCAACACAGTCGGCTACGCTGTCCGTCAAGCCCCAAACCGTACGTAGTGTCATCTTTTACACTTACTCCTCACCTCCTATCCCCCTGTTCCTAATCACAAGAAAATGCCTAGTCACAGAACCTTACTAATCATAAGCAACCTTCTCCAGCCTGCGGCAATCCCTCCACCCTCAAAATTAGCGGCTGTCGGCAAGACCCACCGTCGTACTCCAAAGATGATACCTACTACACATTTGATGAATGTTGTCGCGAATGCTTCGCGCCAGGTTCCAACTGCGCAGGTTTCACTTGGTTTCAATCCGGGCTACCGGACCTCGGCGAATGCAATCAAGTTATAATTACGACATCCACCCCTATTCCCCGAGTCGGCATTGAGGCTGGACCGTCGACCAGACAGTGTCCCACTGCAGTGCTGTTCGTGCGAGGCAATTCGGATTGCAACGAAATGTACGAGGGCCCGTGTTATGTGGGGCAGCCGTAGGTAGCAGATGTGAGGGTCTTTACCTTTCTCTTTCTCTTTTCTATTCTCTGTCTGCTATTCTCTCTACTTTAAATACAAGCTATCTTCCAATCAGCTGCTCCTCTGTGCGTGAAGTCTGCCTTACATATTTGATCGCTGCTGCTCCAGTAACTTCTTGCATGGTAAGATTTTCGGGGTGTATATGTGCATGCGTGCGAGTAAGTAGCAGAGAGTGTCTACGTGCAGGTATAGGTGTGGATATGTAAGAAGATGGCATGTGTGACAGGCCCAATCAGCAAGCAAACGCATTTTGAATGAATCCAGCCCATCGACTCCGCTAGCCGCCCGGACGGAGTCAGCGCCAGTCTCGTGAGAGATTCGGCGCCATGTGCAAAAGAGTTCCGTTTTCCGTAATCGGGATTAGGCACATGAATTATCCCAAAACAGCTTCGTGGCTCCCAAAACGATTCCATGGCAAACGGCGAGTCGGGCAAGAGAACTAATTCTCAAGATCCTGTGGTCGTATGTGGAAGATAAGCTCATCATGGGAGTAAATATTGACGATGAACGGCGAGTGAAAGACTTCGTCCAATGCTTCCCGGCAGCTAAGCTTATATAAATGTTATCGCACAGCGTTATCAGTAACAAAGTTTCTAATGGCGCTTAGTTTGCAACATCGTTTAACGTATACATAGAAGCTGTTGCCTTTTACTAGTTGCATAGGGCATGCTTGTCGACTATCTTCCGCCAATGAACCCTACTTAACACGATGAGCAACAGTAATGTAAAAGAACAAGTAACATGCTAAACTCTACAATTTGTTTACCCGAGCCCCCAAAGTCTTCTCAGGTCTGCAGCTCTACCAGAGGTCGTCCAGCCAATATCCTGCTCTATCTTGGATAGGTGTCTCAACAGCGCGAGCTTCTCTGCCGCATACTTCACATCGTTTGCAACGTCGCTCTCATTCAGTCGTGGTGGAACACCTTGCTGCTTAGTCGAGCTATCGCCGAATACCTGCCCAGCAATGTAAAGAGGCTGTAAGTGATTGGCCCAGTTGGCATGCGATGAATTCGCTAAGCTGATCCCACAGAGCTCTTTGGCATGCCAGATTGGATCATACTTCTCTGTCTCAGCGTGCATCTCGTCCTGATGTACATTTCCCGTCCGGAGCAGCAGAATGGACCCGGCATGGTAGAAAGTGTTGCCGCAAACCGACGAGTTGCTGGTATGTAGAACAGTCGGAAATGGGTTCCCTTGATGTGCCTCTGTTCTGATGAGAGAAAGAATTTGCCTCGGACGATGAATTCGCCAATCTTGTAGTTCATGCCACAATGCGTTAATAGTAGACGAGCTGTCAGATAAGTGTCCTTGTTGTTTCCGGCTCATTGCAATGAAATTTATTATCTTCGCGAAGATAAGTATAGCAAGATTGCAGTAAGCGTCAATTGATGCAGTGGCCGCAATTGACCGCACATTGCTGTCATCGACCCAATCACCGGTTGGTATCAGGGTCTCTTCTTCGAGAACAAAGGCTGCCCATACGACTAAGAACGATTCAGCAAGAGGACGTGATGCGATGTAACCATAATGTACCTATACGTGCGAAAGCCCAGAAACAAGCCTTTATGAGTCCTGGACTAGAGCCGTTCCAACCTTTAGACTTCAAGTTCCAGACACAGCCCTGTAGAAGAAGTCAACATTGGCAATCCACCAATATTACCTGGCAAACGAACCTTAAGATGGCGTCTCCACTCGCCAACATCAGAAGCCATCATTTCGTAGACACTTAGTAGGATACAAGTGGCTAATGTAGCTTCACCACACTGAGATGGTTCATAGTGAAGCAGTGACTGCACAGCATGCTGATAAAGGCTTAACGTACTCTGACGCTGACTGTGACGTAGGGCGTCAAGCTGTCGGGATGCCAGAGCCATGGCTGCGGCTGCGAACGATTTGTTCTCCATCAATTTATGAACATATGATCCTGTAAAGTGCCTGCATGAGTCTGTGGCCTCGCACCACGTCCCCGTTTCTTGCAGATACACACGAACGAGCCGAGCTTGTTCCGCCTTTGACACAGGAAGGTCAGCCTCAATCTCTGATGGCGCAACACAGCTGACGGCTCGATCAAGTAAAGTTGAGGAGGCTGACGTGCTCACTGACGAAGCATGCCAGGACAGAGAGGGAAAGGTGCTTTGGAGCAAACGACCACTATCTTCAAGACCCTGACTTTGAGCCGTCGCGGCAAGATTGGCCGCGACGTTGCGGTCCAACACAACCGAACTTGACGAGGTGAGCTCCAATTCGGCGTACTCTGCAATGGAAGCTTCCAGATGATAATCAGAAGTGCTCGCGTCCAAGTGGCTTTCTGACCGAGCTGCGGCCGCGCTCGAGCTCCCAGGATCTAGGGATATGGCAGCGTAGAAATCTTGGTACTCGCGCACGATTTGATCCGTGTTATCCACAATCTAAACACTGTGAGCACGCACACTTGAGGAAGACCTAAGAAAACTGTCGACCCTAGCTTACAGTCGTTACGGATTGCCCGCCAGATTGGCCTCGTTCCCCTTCAACGGCAAGCAAAGCAGCGCTATGCTCGCTGGACAATTGTAGCGCCCTGGACGGATGGAACGACGCTTTCAGACCCCAGCGGCACTCATCACCGCGAGATTGACAACCCCGGCATCGTGGCTGAGCTCCATCGCCTAGGAAAAATGAACCAAAAAACACGCACGAAAACTGGGATAGAACGCACACTTCCGCCTTCTGCGCCGGCAGCATAGGCTTCAGCTTGCAACATTAGCATTATTGGAGGCAATGATGACGTGGTTTCGATCTTACCAACCCAATCGAGACCTTGTTCGACTGGCTTGCGCAACGATCTCTGGGTCACCTGCCATTGAGGCAATATGTCAGAAACTACGTATTGATGTATCATGTAGGACGGGGAATGGAAGCACTAATGCGTTGAGGTGATCGTAGAGAAGGTGGGTAAGCCCTGGAGCGCTTCCACTTGCCCTGACGCCAGGGTCTCAACGATACCAAGCACTTTACCGAGGTTGGGCCGTGTCAGAAGCAAGCCGAAGCACCCGATAATCCGGAATAGGAAAGCACGCACGAAAGTGATCGCACATCGCCTCCCCTAAGCGCTATCTAGCCAGGCACAGGTCAAACCCAGCATGTAGTTTGAGAAGAAAAAAACGTGCAGTCTAATCTCCATCCGACTAATGATCAAAGACCTGGCGCTTGCGGTTACACCTGTATGAATGGCCCTAGTGCATACAAGGAAGCATCTGCTCGGCGGTGTAGTTTGGTATGTAGACAAATAACGTTATCAACATTGGGTTCAATATACTTGGTGCCGCTAGAAAGCTATAAAGGCGCCCAGGTACGATCACCAAGCTGGGTATCGAACTTGCTTCGTCACACCTTTTACCCCCCAACTTTTACACAGCCTTATTCGCTATGACCAGACAACGAGTTTTCCGACTGCCCCAGCGCACTTCCATCCAAGACCTTCAGGTTAGCGAAGAAGACGTGCCCGAACCCTCCGCTCAAGAAGTCTTGATCCGAATCAAGAATGTAGCTCTCAACTTCCGCGACTTTGCTGTTTCCACCGGAAAGTACCCTTTCCCGGTGAAAGACAATGTGGTGCCTTGCTCTGATCTTTCCGGAGAGGTTGTACGTGTGGGCAGCCACGTGGAGGACTTTGCCGAGGGAGACAAGGTGATTGCATCCTTTGACTTGAAGACCTTGTACGGTGCTATGCCGGATTGGCACCATAGCTTGGGTGGTTGTTACGATGGAGTGCTTCGAGAATACATTACATTGCCTAGCTCGGCACTCGTCAGGGTACCTTCAACTACTAAGCTCAGCTTCGCTCAGCTCTCGGCTCTGGTCTGCACAGGAACCACCGCGTGGAATGCGCTTTACGGCAACGTTCCGTTGAAGCCTGGCCAGACAGTGCTCTTTCTCGGTAAGAGTTCTTTTTAGTTAATTATAAGAGCTACCGCTGATTCCATTTGTAGGCACTGGTGGTGTTTCGATCACTGGGCTTATCTTGGCTAGGGCTGCAGGCGCTGTCACGATCATCACTTCTTCGTCAGACGACAAGCTCGCGCACGTTCAAAAAACGTACGGTGCCGACTATACCATCAATTACAAATCGACTCCTGCTTGGTCCCAGGAGGTGCTCAAGATCACCAATGGCCACGGTGCAGATTTCATTCTCGAGAACGGTGGAGCTGGAACGATCGGTCAAAGCATTGATGCAGTGGCTTACGGCGGAAACATTGCTGTAATAGGGTTCCTTGCCTCCTGTCCCCAGGAGAAGATGCCTGACGTGGCAGCGCTTGCCCTATCGAAGGGTGCAATCGTCCGCGGCATCATGGTTGGATCTAAGCAACAGCTGGAAGATGTCACACGCTTCGTGACTTCCAAGAACCTCAATGTGCCCGTAGAGAAGGTGTTTGGCTTTGGGAGGGATGAGGTCGTTTCTGCCTTTGAGTATTTGGTATCAGGTCAACACATCGGCAAGGTGTGCATTGCTGTAAACTAAGGTAGCTACCCTTGAGGCGACAGTCCAGCAGCAATCTGTTTCCCTCTGGCCTCGTCTAGAAGATTCGCTATGTCCTTGTCAACCAGGTCCAATTCTCTTTCAACGAGACCCTTGCGCTCCTCTGACCTCGGCTCAAAGACAGCAACAAATGGTTTTGGGCCGGACACAAACCCAGTTGTAAACATTTCTTCTGACACGTTGATCCTCGCGCCATCTTTAGAGCGTATGTTGAACGCCCAAAGCAGCCTTGCCATCGCTATTGCTAGCGAGTTCCGTGCGATGAATCGTCCAGGGCAAACTCTGCGGCCGTACCCAAAGTTGGCAGGCTGCGTCTTTTCGATCCAGCGTTCAGGCCGGAACACTTCTGGTGAGTCATATGTGCGGGAGTTCTGGCGCATGGCGGCGAACACGGGAACTACAACTGAACCCTTGGGTATCAGATAGCCTTTGTAAAAGTCCTCCTGGGTCGTGGCATGCGGAATCCCAGCTGGCACAATGTGCCGCCATCTAAAGTTTTCCTCTACCACGGCCTGAAGATAGGGCAGGTTGCTCAGATCTTCGAATCCAGGAAGGCGATTCGTACCGACGACTTCGTCGAGCTCTTTCTGCGCGGTGGCAATCCAATCTGGGTAGGCTACGCATGCCAAAATGAAAATCTGCAGTTGAACTTGTGTAGTTTCGACGCCAGCATCACACAGGATACCAAGGTCCCATGCTATCTCTGTCGCAGCGAGATCTTTTGCCTCCTTTGACTTGTTGAATTCTTTGGCCCAGTTCCATCCCTTGCGCTTAAGTGCGTCTTGCATGTTGGCCATGTGGAGATTTTCCCACATCTGGTACCACGCCTCAGCCGTTTTCTTCCATGGCGTCAATGGTGCTGGGAGGCGGTTGAGAGACGGGAAGAGATCGACTATCCACGCGCCCACCTGACCGGCAATAGTAAAGTTCTTAAGACACTCGTGACTGGTCTGAAGTTGCCATTCGTCGCCGGTGATGATGCGCATACCGAAGGTGATGGAATATACGATGCTCGCCGCAAAGCGCTCAAACTCCTTGGGGAAGTCGTTTGATTGAAGAAGGTTCTTCAAGAGCTGTTTGCTCTCTAGGTCCTGAATTGCCGTGTAACAGGCTGACGCACGCGGGCTGAGCACAGGAGCTTCTAGTCGTTGGTGCAAGAGAAAGTCGCCATCGAATGGCTTGAACATTATGTGCTTGCTCTTGCACGTCAATTCTTGTGCCATGACCTTGGAATATATCAGGTCGCTATTACAGCTGTCGGCAGAACGGACTCGTGACTTACCATGCGTGGCCGACTACTGTAGATCATTGCCTTCTTGTCGAGCAGATCTTTGGCCACCTCGTGGTCTCCAATCAATATCACATTCGTGCCGCCGAAATTGAGGTACACAAGAGGACCATACTGTTCCACCCATCTCTGGTATGTAACCCAGACGGCTTCTTTGGGAGCCTGGTGTAAATTGCCGAGAATGGGCAACCGAGGCGGTCCCGGAGGTAAATTCGAGTCTTGTCGTTTACGGAGCCAGAGGTACAATATTGCCAGCAGACTGACAACGAATATGACTGTTGTTGATAATGTGGCCATTGTGAATAGGTTGGAGTGGTTTATATCCAGAAATTCGAGGCATGAGGGAATACGCTGTTTATCCGAAGATGCGATACAACGCGATAGCAGGGCATGTTTTGAGCTTTCGGTGCTTCATCTCATGCGAGGCTTCGATACGGCCCGCTCCCTGAACTTGAGTGGGGCGGACCACGGCCCGTCCTTTGTCACAGCCAATAACAGTGCGTGGGGCGACTGGGTTGATACGAGCGTACCCAGGTAGCGTTGTGTAGGATTGCGGCACAGCTTAAGCTATTAGTGTATTATACTTGTAATTTCTCTTATTTATAAAAGTATCTTTTTATTAAAGTTATTAATATTATAAAAGTTATAAGTAGCTTATTTTACTTTATATTATTATAGTACTATAAAATAAAGTAAATAGTAACTAAAAGAAGAAATTATATATAAGTATAAGTTAAAAAAAAGAAAATATAAAAAGTAACTACTATAAGTACTACTTCTTAAGTATACTATATATATATTATAGCTTTTAATATACTTACTATTAATTTAGCTACTAAGCTTAGCTTTTATAGTATATTACTACTATCTAATATTTTAATAATATATTTATTTTTTATAAAGTTTACTATAGTAAAAAAAAAAATAGTAAAGCTATAATTTACTTATTACTATTTTATTATTATTTTTAAACTTATTTTTTTTAAAAGTTTTACTACTATACTATTATATTATATAAGAACTTAAAATACTAAAAAGTACTTTTTCTTTCTTAAAAAGATTTAAAGTATATTATATATACTAAGAATATAAATATAGTATATATAGCTAATATTTTATAAGTAATAACTTAGTAGCTAAGAACTTTTTAATTACTAAAAAAATAGTAGTATTAAATTTAGTTTATTAACTTTAGCTACTAAGCTTTTAGCTAATACTTTATAAGTAAGCTATTTTAAATACTATATTTAATAATAAAGTATAATATAAGTAGGTACTAGCTATTTTAGCTAAATATAAAATCTTTATTTAATATTAGTATAAATAAAAGAAGTAGAAAAATATAGTAGAAATAGCTAAGTAGCTATTATAAGTAATAAGTTATCTAGTTAATTATTTAGATTATTTAGTTTATCTAGTGCTAGTATATTAAATGTAAAGTCGCTTAAGCTATTAAATTATGAACGCTTATAAGACGCTTCTGCAGGAATTTCGGCAAGTAGGAAAGTGTGCCGCGCCAGAAGCCATACGGCACAAGCTTGGCATACCTGAACGAGCGATAGCACGCTCGAATGACCCATACTTGGGACCCAGTATGTCCAGGAGCAGTATGAGAACGATGCTCTGCCCTGTGAAGTCTCTTGTGAGTGCCATTGTGATGTATTCGAGGTTTTTCGCTGCCACTTCCCGCTGACATGAATGATTATCGAAAAGTCCTCAATGTTGTTGGGTGGACGCTGGTCTCATTTTCATCCATCTTCGTCTTAGCGCGATCATATACACGCGCACGAATCGTGACGACGACTCTGGGCTGGGACGACTGGTGTATGATTGCTGGCCTGGTGAGTTCGACTTTAGACCTCAGTCCTACATTCGATAGCCATTGACTTACTCGAACATCAGATCTTCGCTGTAGTGTGTACATCGCTCGTAACAGCCGGCACTGCGCACGGCCTTGGACAACATGTATGGGACATCAGCGATCCAGAAGATCAGGCTGTGGCTACCATGTACGTGCTGTTGGCGCCTTGCTTCTCCATCGTCAGCGCCTTCTTCACGAAAGCCTCCATCATCATCGCACTAATGAGAGTAAGTACACAGGACTATGCAATGGACGGGACTCTTAGCTTACCAGCCTAGATCCGAGGACACACAGCGCGTCTATCGCACAAGTGTGTCGCGTACGCCCCTCTGGTCGTCCTACTGATCGGCTCCACACTCTCATGCTCTGTCATGATTTTCTTTTGTTCGCCCGTACAGAAGTCCTGGAAACCGCAGATTGAGGGCACATGCTTGAGCCCCGCAATGCTGGATGTTGTCGGAAAGTCGGTCTCAGGTATGTTGGAAGAATGCCAATGTCTCTGCCAGGTGCTGAAGCCCCAGTGTATAACGCGATGATGGACGTCTTTTGCGCCATCATGCCGTACTTTATCATAAGGACTTTGAACATTCCTCGAAAGGACAAGCGAAATCTTGTAATACTGATGGGTGGTAGCATTCTGTAAGGTCACCTCGCCGCACTGTTGGTGCAATTACTGACGTTGGCAGTGGCACATTCGCAACCATCATGAAGATCGTAGCAATGGGCAGCATCTCCAATGTCGCGGACATGACACACTCTTGGTCAGAGATAACGATCTGGTATCTGTGAGTGTAGTGTTATCGAACACAAGAGACCTTGACTCACTCAAGCAGGACTGAGAACAACGTCCTCATGATCGCTGGATGTTTCCCTGCCCTGCGGCCGTTCTGGCGTGTTGCGATTGGCAAATACAGCTCGTACCTCTCGTCGAACGCATCACGCAAAAATCCTCCACGAGGCGAAAACGGACAATCGACCGAAGACAAAGAGCTGCAAGTGTACACGGTGGGATCGCAGCCCAAACTAGGGAAGAAACCCAATTTGTATTCGACAACGATCCGCGTCAGTAGTGAAGAAAGGTTGTGTCCCAGATTAGACGGAAGTTCCGTGGAGACCATTGAGAGGATCCTGCACAACCATGGAGACGAGCGCTTCGAGCGCCAGGCTTGCATTGCCAGCACTCGGACAGGTGGAATATCACCCAGCGATTGCACGAAAATAACAGTCACCAGTGAGGTAGAGATCAAGTGAAAAGCGTGTCCAATCGTTCCATGCCAAAGTCCTGTGTTCGTGGCATGCCAGTAGCACCCAGCACTGTGAGTTTTGACGGATCGCGGGTAAACCCAATTCTCAAGATCCTATGGTTGTATGTGGAAGATAAGCTCGTTGTGAAAGGATATATTGACGGTGGACGGTGGGCGAAAGACCAAATCGCTTCCCAACATCAAGGCAACTCCTGCCCCGCCCTCCCGTCCATCTCATATCTCGCCCTCTCTTGTTCCAACTCAGTACGCCCATCGGGTGGTGCTTCGTGCGTGTAATCCTGCATATCCTTCCGAGCAGCATGGGCCTGATGCATGGTTGTGTCCATGGCCGGTTTCTGCAGTGCTCTCCTCTTCTTGCGCTCGCGAAAGAAGAGCCAAGCGAGCAACGCAATGATGATTATAGCAGCAGTTGCGCCGACGCCGATGCCTGCTCCTGCGCCCGCCGATATACCACCGCTCGACGATACATCGGATTGATCTGTGGTATTGGTTGCTGTTGGAGACGGCGCGCTGGTGGGTGTAGAGGCCGCTGCACTACCGTCCGAGGACGCGGGTGTACTTTGTGAATTGGTTGAGGTTGTCGCTTCTGATACTGCGACGCCTTGTGAGGCAGTGGCCGTACCCAAGCTGGCTAGTATACCTGAGCTATCGACCTTCCACCACATTGGCGTCTTTGTCGCGTCGGAATCCTTGTCTTGTGCGTCGCTTACTTTGCCTGCAGAGTTAGGGGTACGAAGTCAGTATGTGTCTCACATGCACTTCGTAGAGGCAAGACTTACCTGTCAGCGGGTTGACATAGCGCAGTTGAGATAGCCCATCTGTGCAACATCGATCATTCCCATAACACACGACGTTCTCTCCGCATGATATTAGTCCTATCCCCTGCCAATCTTGTTCTAGAAAGTCCTCTCAATAGTGTTCTGTATGAAGACTTAGACTGTATGGACTCACCGGGAAACAAGTCACTACAGCCCGTCCAGTTCTTATCGGCGCAATATTGCCGGCCAATGTTTCCTGATCTTGTACACAGCAAGTTGCTGCCGCAACTTTCGCTCCATAAGCAACAATTGTTCGTGCCTTTGCCACATGAGACTAATTCATCGCTAGTCGGGTTGTTAGATTGGAAAGTCTCGCCTATGAGAAGCGCACGTTAGCAATAGACAGAAGGGCCTATGATGGCAAGACTCTTTTGGTTCCGGAAGTACGGATGCATACGCACCATCGCGTGAGTAGCAATCGGCCCAAACGCCTACTGCCAAAGTGAAGAATATCACCCGCTGTAGAAGGCACACACGCATCGCAACGTATAAGGGAGTTAGACAACGAGGACGGCAAGAAGAGGAATGACGAAGAAAGGCGAACGGACTCGTCAGGTAGTTAATTAAATAAGACAGACCGATGTAGGCAATCTGTGTCACAGCCCTACGCAGGGCGTAATTGTAATATTCGGAATAGCGCTTAGGTTTGGCCCCCATATCCATTTACTTACCCAAGATGAATCGTATAATTTGGGATTCAGCCGTGCTGGTCTGTGCCAACAATAAGACGATGCCGTGCCGGAAATAAAGGTGTTCTTCAAGTGTATCGCTCCACGGCCTAAGAAACTCGGGTGGGATGAAGTCCTGGGTGCGCGATGAGAAGTGCGCTGTTGTGGCGCGTCAGAAGGGCAGATGACTGCAGATTAGCCAATTGTTGGTCCTGATCGTACGCGCCACCCGATAGAATCAGATCGTACGAGTCGCCCAATAGAATAAGACAAGTAAATGAAATGGTACCGATGGAAATCTGACGCGAGAACATACGTGATCATCCATGGTGTATTATGCGGAAGGGCTTCGCATCTGTGAAGGAATAACACAAGTAGAGAATTTGCCATGCGGTTACAGTCCCAACAGAAGGCTAAGTCGGTGTTTTAGATGCTTCCGAACTGCATTGTATGTTGTGTAGAGAAAGTAAGGAAAGAAGGAGCTATGGACCAGTGGGAGCCAGTCAGCGTGTGGCTGAATAATCCGACAAACGTCATATTTCGTTTGGCCCGAGTTCCCGAACTTTCATTCACGAACCTACATACCTCGCCATTGCGACCACACCACCCTACCCACCAAACATACCATCCACACCTCTACAAAAGATGGCCTCAAGCACAATCCCACGTTCTGCCATGTGCAGCCTATCCCGTGCGACACCGTCTCTACGCTCCGCAACACCGCGCATCGCCACGAGATGTCTGCACCAGCAATCATCGCCCATCACAGCCTCGAGACTGCAACATAGACCAACAGCACAGCCATGGAGCCAAAGAGTAGCAGCTCCATCAGCGACAGTCGCGCGACGAACCATGTTCATCCAAACCGAGCCCACACCCAACGCCGATGTACGCACTGCCTCCAACCCCAACCCCACCCCATACTAACTCCCTCAGGCCCTAAAGTTCAACCCCAACCAGCGCGTCCTCCCCGAAACAATCTCCTCCCCCTTCCTCGAATACCTGAATCCCCGCTCCACCCTCGCGCCACCGCACCCCTCCCCGCTCGCCGCGCAACTCCTCAACATCGACGGCGTAACCAGCGTCTTCTTCGGCGCGGATTACATCACCGTAACCAAAGACACATCCACGCCCTGGTCGCACGTAAAGCCTGAAGTATTCGCCCTCATCAACGAATACATGACGTCCGGCCAACCCATCGTCAACACCGTCGCCTCCAAACCCGGCGAGCAAGGCCAAGGCGGCCAAGAAGCAGATTCATTGGCCTACGACGAAAACGACGACGAAGTCATCGGCATGATTAAAGAGTTGCTGGATACCCGCGTCCGCCCCGCGATCCAAGAAGACGGCGGCGACATTGAGTTCCGCGGCTTCAACGACGGACAAGTCATGTTGAAGCTGAGGGGCGCGTGCCGGACCTGCGATTCTAGTACTGTGACGCTCAAGAACGGGATCGAGAGCATGTTGATGCATTATATTGAGGAGGTCAAGGGGGTTCAGCAGGTGCTGGACCAGGAGGAGGAGATTGCGTTGCAGGAGTTTGCCAAGTTTGAGGAGAAGCTTAGGCAGCAGAAGGGGCCTGAGGCGACGAAGGGGACTGTGGGGAAGGGAAGTCTGGATTATGTTGAGTAGGATGGTGAAGGGGGTTGTTGAGAGAGGATTCGACATTGACCATGTGATACCAATGCATTCATTCTGCTGTTGTTCGGCATCTGCGATGGGATGTGTAGTGTGAAGTTGTAGCTAAGTTTAGATTTTTGCAAACGGTGCGGTATATCCACCGGGGTATGCAATAGATCACTAATCCAAGTATCATGATATCACATCATAGGATTCAGTATATAAGAGTAGCGTTTCGCAAGTGAACCAAGTATACTACAGGAAAAAACAACAACAAAAGAAACAGTAATCATGCAATGCCAACCGATCAACGTTAAATGGGTATCCAGAACGTACCAATGCTGTTGCGTCAAAGGAAGAAACCAGAGAACGAAAAGGACAACGCCACTCATATGCTCACAATATAACCCAAAGTCATTCCACGGCCGTTCGCAATCCAAATGCAACCACCTCCTCTTTCATATGCAAAACCCCCGCTTCATCCTTCATCATTCATGTGCTCTGACAACGGCCGTAAATCATTGTAAATCTCAATATCCAAGTGCATGCGTGATTCCAAGATCGTCATTATAGTCGTCAAATGCAATATCGGCCGTAGGCAAAGTTGTCTTCATCCACATCTCGCATCAAATCATTCTTCCAAGAGCAAATTCGAAACCGCATCCAGCGCCTCGCCCATGGAGCCCCAGAAGCTGCGTCGGGGAGGCGATCGGATGATGGTAATAACCTTCCGCTTGGGCGATGACGGCTCTTCGGTAATGAGAGTATCCACGGTATCGCGTAGTAGTTTGGAGTATTCTTCGTGAATCTCTCGGGATAGGTCTTCTTCCTCGACGAGCGTCATACAGCTGTCTAGCATGCCGAGCTCTTTCGCTGTATCGTTGTTATCGTGAACCTCATCATCTTCTTGTAGCGCCTCGCTTTTTGCGCCGAAATCCGACCAGACAGATTTCGCAAGATCGTCGTGATGGTAGCTCTTGTCCAGCTCCTCGCGCATGGATTGGCGGACGGACCTCATCTGCTTGCGCAAATCGTTGATGATGTCGGTTTGAATGCGGTTCAGTGTTTTGAACTCGTCCATGCGCGTCTTGAGGTCGTAGATGTACTTTTGCACGCCCGCGATGTAGTTGCCTACTTGCGAAACATAAGCTTCGTGGTGCAACGTTTTGGCTTCAAGTTGGTGTTGCTCACCCTCTGCTTGTGTGACGATGGCGAGTTCCTGACTGGAGTCGGAGGAGGGCTTGTCGTCGTGTGTCGCTTCGGTTTGGGAGGCGCTGGGTGAGGAGAGGTGCGCGGTCATGGCTTCGAATTGTCCGACGATGTACTCCATTTGCTCTTCGTCGGGGTGGTGTGTCTGGATGAGGTTCTCGAAGTGCGCGATGCAGGATGAGAGCGCATTCTGTACGGGCGATGAGGATGTCTCCGAGTCGTCGTCCCATGGTGTCGGTGAGGCGGGGAGTTCGGTGTTGTTTCGACGTAGTATGCGTGAGCTATCAGGAGTGTAGGGATAGCGCGGTTCGCCTTGGGTACGCGAATGCAATGAATCGTCATAATACGACCGCGTAGGCGTGTATGGCGCTGGCTCAGTAAGTCGTGAGCTGGGCTTCGGTCGCGGTCCTGTCGCAGGTGTGTTCAACCCGAAGCTATCTGTGACCCAAGCAGGCTGGTCAGGCACCCGATTGGCCTCTTTCAGCCAGCGCTGCTCGGTCGCGATAGGATATCGTGGAGGAGAGGTACCGTAGATGTTGAAGTAGTCTGCCTTGTCTTCGAGTTCCGGAGGGGTCCATGGCCGATCTAGGGTGCGAGGAATGTCCATTGCGCTTTCGTGGCCGCGCGATGGCCACATCCTCCTCTTGGCTTCCCAAACAATGCGCGTGCAGTCCAAAGGCTCTCAAGGGTAGGAATACAGCTCCAACAGCGATGCGCTCTGGTGTTGAAGAGAGCGGACACCTGCGTAAGCGCGGGAGACGGGAGAAGGCTGGTCACCGCCTGTGACGTGCGTGCATCGCCGAGGCCTGCGGAGATCTAGTGCGCCAAGGAATTTGCTATCGATAACACTTTGTGGCCCCTCCGATTGGCCCGAGATTCATCAATTCTGGCTTCAATACACATAACGAGGACTGTAATTCACAGGTTCTTCTGTTTTCACCGCTTATCAGACGTTTTATAGACACATATCTCACTCTATACAAAGATGGCGTCACAGGTATGTTCATGACTCCACACACGGCTGGCTACAGAACTGAGCGCATGACCACTTAGCTAGGCGTTCAGCCATCGCTTGACACCATTCGAGAGGTATTGGCTGCAGCAGTCAAGTCGCCCAACCCACCGAACCTCGTGCCCGTTTTCTCCTCGATACCCGCCGAGTTCTTGACCCCGTCAAGCATATACCTGAAGATATCCGCAAAGTGAGTGTGACTCATTTCATGCGATGTGGACTGGAGGGGTTGGGTCACGTCGGAGAAACGCTGTGAGAATCGACTGTCAGAAGCGGGAGGGGTTGGATCGATTGCGCACATGCTAATCGTGGGGTCAGATCCAAGTCAAGACTATCCTTCCTATTCGAGAGTGCTGCGACAACCGAGACCATAGGACGGTATAGCTTCATTGGCGCAGGTCGGTACTTGAACAAACTTCCGGCATACACAGCTGACAAGCTTCAGACCCTCGCAAAGTCATCAAGACCGGCCCGGGCCATGGCGAAGAAACCGATCCACTACCCCTCCTCGAAAAGGAACTCGCAAAGAGCCGCGTCGCGACCGTACCCTCGATACAACTACCTCCTATGACCGGCGGCGCGGTGGGATACGTTGGCTATGATTGCGTCAAATACTTCGAGCCCAAGACACGGCGAGATGACATGAAGGATGTGCTGGGTGTACCAGAGAGCTTCTTCATGCTCTTCGATACCCTGGTGGCTCTGGACCATTTCGCGCAGGTCGTAAAGGTCATAACGTACGTCAAGGTCCCAGACAGCATGGACGACCTAGAACAAGCGTACGAGGAAGCGAAGAGTACACTAAAGAGGTATATGACGATACTCAAGGACAAGGACATCCCGCTACCGGAACAAGGGCCTATACAGCTAGGCCATCAGTACACATCCAACATTGGCCAGGAGGGGTACGAGAACCACGTCAAGACATTGAAGAAGCACATTGGCGTTGGCGACATCATCCAGGCAGTACCTTCGCAACGGTTTGCAAGACCGACTTCATTGCACCCCTTCAACGTGTACCGGAACCTCCGCAACGTCAACCCCTCACCGTACCTCTTCTTCGTCGACTGTGACGATTTTCAGATAGTGGGGGCAAGTCCCGAGCTGCTGGTAAAAGAGGAGCAGGGTCGCATCATCACGCACCCCATTGCCGGCACAGTGAAGCGGGGCAAGACACTGCAAGAAGATGCAGCACTCGCAGACGAATTGTCCAACTCGCTCAAGGACCGGGCCGAACATGTGGGTTGCCTGACATCAAAGTGCATGCAGCGACGTTGGAAGCTTACATTGTGCTGTACAGGTTATGTTGGTCGACTTGGCTCGCAATGACGTCAATCGCGTGTGCGACCCACTTTCGACACGAGTTGACAAGCTAATGGTTGTCCAAAAGGTGAGCAGCGTTCCGTCCGAACCGTGATTACCGTGGATCATGCGATGAGCTACCGCGCGATGATATCAAGCGAGCGCTATGATATCAAACTGAGGGCTATGCTAACTGCAATCAAAACCAGTTTTCCCACGTGCAGCACCTGGTCTCGGAGGTGTCCGGGGTGCTGCGACCTGGCAAGACACGATTCGACGCGTTCCGCTCTATCTTCCCAGCTGGTAGGTAGCGCGTTGAAAAAGTTGGAAATGTCGCTAACCGGCAACAGGCACGGTGAGCGGTGCGCCCAAGGTGCGTGCTATGGAGCTCATTGCTGAGCTGGAGCGGGAAAAACGCGGTGTATATGCTGGCGCGGTGGGATACTTTGGCTACGGCAGTATTGATGGCGACAAGGAGATTGAAGGTGCCATGGACGTGAGTAGTCTTGCCTTGTTCCAGGTTGACAGGAGGCTGATTTTTGCAGACATGCATTGCGCTAAGAACCATGCTTGTCAAAGATGGCATCGCGTATCTCCAAGCAGGGGTAAGTTTAACGGATTCCCTGCTTTAGCTGCAAGACACAAGGCTAATGATTGGCTGCAGGGCGGCATAGTTTTCGACTCGGACCCCTACGACGAGTGGATGGAGACGATCAATAAGTTGGGTGAGCTTAATTATTCCTTTTGTCGTCTCCCCCGAGTCAAACGCACAGAGCTGACCGCTGTTTGGTAGGCGCGAACACGCACTGCATCACATCAGCTGAAGAGAAGCATCTGGCCGAGCAGCAGGAGGCGGGCGAAGGGGACAGAGACGGGTCGGCGCCGAAGCTGGAGGGCGATGCAGAGGCGCGGATTACTCTTGCGGCTTGATGCTGCGGCTTGATAGACTGCGACATGCGCCACAGGTGGTATTTGCCGTAGGGTGGGTGGGTGATTGGCAGCTGTTGGCCCGGTGAAGAGCGATCTATGGGCCTGGATCTCATCCAGCCCCCCTGCACTCGTGGGGAAGCGAGATTCGTGGGTTCTTGGTAGCTTTGTGAAACGGAAATGAAAGGGCGGGTAAGCACCAAGCGGCAGCCGCTATCTCGACGTCACGACGACTGGTAGTGCTTGAATGCACACAAGATTTGATTAATTTGGTAGCCCGTCACACCAGCGCGAAGGCCGATTGTGTGCAGCGGCGGTCGAGTTCGGGCAGGATGCTGTGTGAAAGCGTGACTGTGGAGCTGGAAGGCATGACGAAGGTGACGGAGCGGATACCATAGTCGAGCGAGTCGCGACGAGAAAGCTGGTTCGACATGTGAGTTGTACATGCAGCTTCGGATATCGGCCCTGGGGTGTGGTTGGCGTGGCTACATCATAAGGTAGGAGCGCTGGGCGCATTGGCCAATGGGCGCGCAGGGGACCGGTCGTGCATTCCGAGTTTCCCTGCTCTGGCGGCGATCGTGGAGTCTCTGTGCCTGGGCTTGGCTGCTGCTCCCTGCTCGCGCTAGTTCCGCTACTGACGCGCCAACCCGTCACCCAGCCCGTTGCAGCCTCCTGTTTGCGCGCAACTTCACTAACCAGCCACGGCCCAGCCCCGACTGTTTGTGTTCTTACGATATAAACCCGCTCGAGCTGCCCCCTCTCTCAATTCCTCATCCAGCATCCTCAACCTCAAGCACCTCTCAACTCACCTTGACTCACCCTCACTTCGATACCTAGTATCCTACTTCAATATCCTCTTCACCAAAAACTCTCTCCCCCACCCACAGTCAAGATGAGGTCTTACGCCGTTCTCGCTGCCACCTTCGCCGGTGCTGCTCTTGCCCAGGACATGCCCATGCCCAGCGGTGACTGCGCCGTAAGTGTCCCCACTGCCATTGACTATCCCGATCAATGCTAACAGTCGCTTAGAACCTGTGCATCAACAACATGGCCACCATTGCCCAGACTGAGTTCCAGTGCGAGAGCTCCGACATCAGCTGCTTCTGCACCCAGTCCAACTGGGCTTACGGTATCCGCGACTGCACCCGCCAGGCCTGCGACGCCGACCAGTCTGCTTCCGCCGTTCAGTGGGCCTACGCTCGCTGCGCTGGTGTCGCTGCCACTGGCTCTGGTACTCCCGCTGCTCTTCCCATCTTGACCTCAGCCGTCGCTAGTGCCACCGCTGTCCAGTCTGATGGCTCAGCTGTCACCTCCGTCATCACCTCTGTCGTCAGCGAGGCTTCCAGCGCTGCCTCCAGCGCCGCCTCTGGCCTCGAGAGCGTCACCTCTTCCATCGCCTCTGAGGTTAGCTCTGCTATCAGCTCTGCTAGCGGTGCTCTCGCTTCCGCCAGCTCAAGCATTGCCTCCGAGCTTGCTTCCATCACCGAGTCCGCCGGCAGCGCTGCTTCGTCCGCTACCGACTCCGCTGGCTCTGCCCTTGCCTCTGCCACCGACGCTGCTGGCTCCGCTGCCTCCTCCGTCGTTGATGGCGCCGCTGCCAAGGCCACTGGCATGCCCATCCTCGCTGGTGCCGGTATCGCCGCATGGCTCCTCCTCTAAGCGTCTCACCTTCACGTCACAACCAAGGTCCTCGCTCGATGGAGTAATGTGTATAATGACTGGTAGCATCGGGTCGGTAGCATCGGGTCGGTAATGCGAGGCGGGCTTTGGATACGTGGATGCATGGCGCAGCTTTCTCTTCTTTCCTAACGAACACTCACGCGAAGGCATAATGATAATGACGGATTCATTGTGCCTGGGCAGTCTTTTATGACTGCGATTGATACCCCGACATGGGAAATGGATGGGCCATTAGCATTGGCTCCTGTAGATAGTAACTCAATGATAATCTCTCACGACATTACTCTTTCCACCTTGACTGTGCTGACACTTACGGATTTTTGTCCTCTTTGCCCTCGTGTCACCGCCCTCGGAACAACTGTGTAGCCAACTGTGTCCTGTCGTGAAGCATTCTCAGTGACCACGTTGCCCAAATCCACATCGCGTTGAGCTACACAGCTGGCGCCAAGCATACGTGGCACACTGTCACAGCATTTATTGGCGCAAGTCACGCAATGACCACAATGACAAGTAAACAAATCGACAAGTAAGTCAATCGCGCAACTCAAGACATAAAGTCAAAGACATGAAGTCAACTTAACCTCCAGCCTCAACCTCCACTTTTATCCTTTTCCGCCCCAGCAGATCATCAGCATCAGCCTCAGCCCTGTGGGGGCGCCTTTCCTTCTCCCACGCTCCGCGATGCTCCGCGGCCCCATATATGAGGGTTTGTGCGTCTGTCGTGCTTACAATTACACATTATTCCAGCAACTACTTCTTTTTCTGGAAGTGCTGACGCGTATGTACCGGCCGGGTGCAGATCGTGTGTATCAGATTGCGGGTGATCAGGAGTGGTGTTGTGGGGACTACGGGTAAGGCAGGTAGAGCAGGGACCATGTGTTTACTACAATAACGTTGCAGAACGTTGCGGAACGGTGTCAGTGCATAGGCGGGTGGGTGTGGATGCGCGGGGACTGGGTTGAGGTCCGCGGAAGATGGTGGTGACGATGGTGGTGGATGGGTAGGCTGGTGGGAGGGATGGTGGGAGGGATGGCCGAGGGATGGTGCGTGGCGTGGCTGGCTGGGCTTGGGCGGTGGGAGGAGCCGCGGGCTTCCGGTGGGCATGGGCGCGATGGTACGCGTTATTTCGCGTGAACATGTGGTAGGAGTCGCTGCATCTTTTAGCAAGTAATTGATTTGCTATTGCTAGTCTCCATGTATGGTGTTCTTGACGTGGTGATCAGCTAAGGTCGTCTCAGCCTCGTTGTTGCCGGGATGCCTCGTTCCTGCCTTGTAAGCAATGCGCTCAACAACCTCTGATCAGACGTATACAATATGCACATTTTCTTCTGTCGTGTTCCAAGTGCTGAAGACTCGCATGCCGTGCCACAGAATTTATGGTCTTACAGGCGCGAGCGGTACTGCTGGACGTTGAATACACCATCTGCGTCCAATTCATGGATAGCTATTCTCCTCTTAGCGACCTTCTGCGAACCCGTACAAACACCGACTTTTGTGCATAGAGATTGATGATTTCTCTCGGTTTTAATGAAAGACACGTGCGCTGTCGTACTGCGCAGCATTAATTTGTCTCCACAAACGTGTAGACGACCAAGTATCTCGTGGCGTGCATGCTGACATATCTTATTTTAGTAGTGGCTTCGAGCAGGTTGTCGTTGACTCTACTTACCTTGTTCACGAAGGAGGTCTTGAGCAATAGTCATAAGGTTATGTCAAGCTGCAGTTGACACCGCGGACGTTCTGGACACATCTGGTTACCTAGATCAAAGCATGAAAGAAGGAGATTGCTCATCGGAGCAAACACTTCATCACTTTATCTACGAGACCAATAAGTATCATGTTATGATGAAAAGCTCTACTTCTTCTACTATCATCTTGGGGCTCACATTGCGCGGACCGCTCCGAAATTCACTACCGAAGTACTATCTGGGCAGAGACACACAATCATGACGGCCGAAACCGAGAAGAACTATGCAAAGACAGAGACGCTACAAGATGCACCCGTAGCTATGTTCAAGAACAGCATCGTTACAAAGTCCGACAATGATGCAATTGGCGATATAACCCATATCGAGAAGAAGCTTGAAAAGCTCACTTTCGAACCGGCGGCTAGCAGCGATAGTTCCACCATAGTTCAAAGCACACCCACCACGATAGAGGAGCTGGAAGTGCCTTCTACGAGTAATCAGCAACTTGGTCTACAAACCGCCGAAAATGTACCTCTTCCAGTTCCTCCACCAATAATTCGCCCGATCTTGTTAGACAACTACGATGCGACGCGGCGACCGTTTGGTTCTGTGCTTCCAAAGGCCCGGTGGTATGGGGATGTTGTTCTTCATTGGGCCCCATCGTTTATAAACCGCCTGAGCCTTGGATGCTTGATCGACTGGGAAATTCGAATGAGTGCGCCGTTAGGCAGACAAGGAGCATGTGGAACAAGGTATCGGAGGAGATGGTGCAAGAGATGATGGGAGGGAATACGAGCCGTATAAGCGCACGATCATGGAATTGCGTACACATGGCGGTTCACGTCGGCATTGTGGGCAGGAGTGTGAGAGCCCGGTTTGTGGATAAGCTTCGTTGGAGCCCGAGTATGTGCGAGATTTCTGTCGGTTGAGACGTGTTGAGTAGCATTAGTGGTGATGGGAATGCGATGGATGTTCATGACGATAATGCAAGAAATGTAGTCCCTCTGGTAGTGCACCAATTAACATGAATAGTGATATGGCGTTCCAACATCACAAATGAGGAAGGCAAGTCGATGAGATCAAGAAAAGTGAATTGCATCGCGGGCCTGTTCGGCACTCCGCGTCATCTATATACCCAAACGCCCAGAACAAAGGAAACTCGTTAATCCAGCAGACCAACCGCTGGTCTACCACTTCAACTTCTTGTCCTTGCCGATGAACTCATCAATGATATCCAAGTAGTACTCCTTGAGGTCCTCGACCTTAGGCACCTCATCGCTCTTGCTGTAGAGATCATACGGGTTGAACGCCTTAACAGCATCCAGCATGCGCTCATCCTTGCCGTTCATCATCCACTTGTACGCACCACCCGTGTGCCACGGGTAGAAAGAGTGATACCTGATCATCGCAAGACCCTCATCAGGGATACTGCTCTGCTCCTTCATGATATGGTAGAGGTACTCGTCGTGGCCCCAGCTCAACATGACATTATCCATGCCGCAGCCAGGCGTGTAGATGCCGTGCTCGGTGCTGTAGATGTCGTCCTTGTAGTCTGGGTTGTTCTTGAAGGTGTCCGGGTAGATGATCTTGGGGGAGTAGGCGCAGCCGACGGGGAATGTGTCGCCGACTACGTCCCATTGGCCCTGCGCGTCGAAGAAGAAGAGGAGCTTGCCTAGGTCGTGGATCAGGCCCACGAGCTGGAACCAGCGTGGCTTGCCGTCGCGGCGGATGGCTTCGGCGGATTGGAGGAGGTGCTCGATTTGCGAGAGCGAGGTGTCTGGGTCGGATTCGTCGATGAGCGTGTTGAGCTTCTCCATGGCTTCCCAGATGGTCATCTCGGCGCGTGTCTTGCTGTGGAAGGCGTTGCGCGCTTTGAGGTTGTAGGCGACGGTTTGCTTCTCGTGTTGCTCGCGGTAGAAGTTCTTGACGCGGTCGCATGCTTCTTCGTATTGGCGAAATTGGGTCTTGTCCTTCTCGGCATCGAACTCGGATTGCTCGTAGATGTCCTTTTCCTTTTGGGTTGCGGTGCCGTTCTTGACCTTCATGGCGGCCTTGAGCACGTTGACGTCGTCGATGGCGTCGGAAGTCGCCTCGAGGGCAAGACCATCGCGGTGGTCGTTGAAGTTCTCAGCCACGTTGGGCGTCTCGAAGATGGCGCCGGGTGCCATGGTGGAAAGGGTGGTTGGTGAAGATGAGGGGTATCTTAGAAGTATACAAAGTGCGACAAAGCTCTAGGCTGTAAAGTGATGTTTGGAGATGTAGATGAAATATGGTATGATTGATGTGTATTCGAGACAAGATGAGAGGAGTACTTATCCTTTCCGTACCTCGACACGATGCAGCATGGTATTGCCAGAACTAGCAAACATCATCACTTCCGAAGTAAGCCCAGCCTGAATTCCTGGAGTCAGATTTCTCATCGTCTCCATCTTTGAGATCCACTCGTGGAGGTCACTCCGCACTACGTAGGGCCGTCGTAGGCTCGAACAAAGATAAGTCTGCACCATGAGGCAATTCTCCCCGTTTTGGGAATCTGCCGTTGAGCAATCGGAGCGAGATCTGGGGTTCTGGAAAGGCGGCTAAGGGTCCAGTTTGGCATTCCGCCCGTAGTGGTTGGTTAGTTGCGTTAGATCTGCCGTGGTTCGGTGGGCATGCATCGTGCGCGTCTCTATGGGGTTGAAGGGTGCAACTTTCGCCGCTCGTGTCTCGGAACGGAAATTCTCGCCGCCCCAACAGCCGATGGATTTTTCACCTCGTCGTGAACACTCGGAAGGCTGCAGTAGCCCGGAAAACGTGCTGCACTATGACGCCCCAGCTGGCTCCAACTCCAGCCCCTTCAAGCACGTGACGCTCGGTGCCACCTTCCCCGACCAACCCCACGAACACGTTGGCTTTCCTGGGCGTCGTCTCCTGCGAAAATTTCGCGTGAGGCTGAAGCGCGTCGAGCGCGTATCAGAAGCCTCCCCGGACCGAAGCTACGCCGGCGGGGGACGCATGGCGGGGCAGCATCGGTCCTCGGAATGAATTATAGAGTCAATCACGGTTGACGTATGTCCTGAGCCATGCCGGAAGCGTAACATTCAGCCACAATATGGAAGCTTCCAAGCAATGCGAGCAAGCCTGCCCCTGGCCTGGCCAGCAACACCCCACTGCTACTAATACCCAAGTAAAGCCGGAGTCGCGATGAATCCCGCCCTCTCCAAGTTTATGCTCAAGAGTACACCCAAGAGTATCCTCAACCCACAGCCCGAAATGAATACCGCTATCCCTCTCAACACTGGCGCGACCATCCCCGCCCTGGGTTTGGGAACGTGGCAGTCTGCGCCTGGCGAGGTCAAGAAAGCTGTTGTCCACGCCATTGAGAGTGGTTACAGACACATTGACTGCGCCTTCTGCTACCAAAACGAGGATGAAGTCGGCGAGGCGCTGCAGGATGTTATCTCGCGCGGAATCGTGAAGAGAGAGGACTTGTTCATTACCAGCAAGCTCTGGTGCACATTCCACACTCGCGCTGAGGAGGGTCTGCAAAAGAGCTTGGATATGCTCAAGACACCTTATGTGGATCTCTACCTCATGCACTGGCCTGTTCCCATGAACCCCAAGGGTAAGTCTAATGTCTTCAGACAAGACGAAAACAAGACTAACAAATGCGCAGGCAACCACCCCCTCTTCCCCAAGCACGAGGACGGCTCGCGAGACATTGACACCTCCATCACCCACCAAGACACATGGAAGAACCTCGAGAAGTTGATCCAATCACACCCTGACAAGGTCAAGGCCATCGGTGTCGCCAACTACTCCGTCAAGTACATGGAGAAGCTTCTGAAAATCGCTACCATCGTCCCCGCCGTCAACCAAATCGAGAATCACCCACTATGCCCACAACAAGAAGTCGTCGACTTCTGCAAGGAGAAGGGCATCCACATCACAGCCTACAGTCCGCTCGGAAGCACAGGCTCACCACTCTTCAAGGACGAGGGCGTCAACGAAGTCGCAAAGAAGCACAGCGTCGGCCCTGCCGTTGTACTACTGAGCTACCACCGTAAGTTCCGCCCACCCGATTCCTCACACCCACATTACTAACGGATCACAAAGTCGCCCGCAACTCCTCCGTCCTCGCAAAATCCGTAACCCCATCCCGCATCGACGAGAACAAGAAGCTCATCTCCCTTGACGACGAGGATATGCAGAAGTTGGAGAAGATTCACAAGGAGAAGGGTATTACCCGCTATGTATACCCGCCATTTGGTGTCAACGCTGGGTTCCCGGATAAGCCCGAGGGCATGGATCTCAGCGGACCTTGACTGTTTGGGGCAAGCAAGTTGTAGGTTGTGCATGTAGGATAGGAACAAAAAACTATACCCAATAAGACATTGGAATTCGCTGAAGATGTCTCACTCAAACTCAGTGCTTCAGATAACTAGGGAATCACAATGCCTTGAGACGGTTCGTGTGATGAGATGAGAAGTCAAGTCAACAAATCCCTTGATCCAAGACTAAGTTTTTTGTCCATGCAAGTTACTCAAGAAAACATGCCATTAAAGCCTATCCACCCATCCACTCCCACCAACCTACCTACCAACCTACCTACCCATCCACCCCCCGTCAACAGTAAGCACCTCCCCACTAACATACGCACTCGCCGTGCTCCCCAAAAACACCACCGCGCCCTTGAAATCCTCAGGGCTCCCCCACCTCCCCGCCGGAATGCGACTCAGAATACTCTCCGCCCTCTTCTCATCCTTAATCAACGCCTCATTCATATCCGTCGCAATATACCCCGGCGCAATCGCATTAACACTAACCCCCTTACCCGCCCACTCATTCGATAGCGCCTTGGTCAACTGTCCCACACCCCCTTTACTCGCCGCATACGCCGGCACCGTAATGCCGCCTTGGAAGGTTAGCAGGGAAGCAACGTTTATGATGCTTCCGCGGCGGCCTAAGGGCAGGTCCGCGGGCTGAGATAGCATGTGTGCGCCGACGTCGCGGCAGAGTTGGAAGACGGAGGTGAGGTTTACTTGTAGGACGGCGTCCCAGTCTTCGTCGGGGAATTGGTGCGCGGGATGTCGCTTTTGGATGCCGCCGCAGTTTACCAAGATGTGGATTCTGGGAAAGTCGGCTAGGATGGTGGGGATGAGGGCGGTGATGGAGGACTTGGAGGAGAGGTCCGCGGTGTAGATTGTGGCTTTGCGGCCGAGGGATTCGATTTTTTGGCGTGTGGTTTGGTTGCTGGTGTCGCGCTGGGGGGATGGTTGTTAGTGGGTGGAGGGGATGAGGAGAGAGTGGAGAGGGCGTACTTGGACGAGGAGGATGTCTGCTCCTGCTTCTGCGAGCGCGAGAGCCATGGATTGACCGATACCTCGTGTTCCGCCTGTTACGAGGGCGGTTTGGCCCTCGAGCGAGAAGAGCTGCTGTACGGATGCCATGTTGATGTGTTGGTAGGTGTCGTTCGGAATGCTGTTGGAGAGGAATTAGAGCTGAGATAACGAGCAAAAGGATATTTGGTAGTCTAAAAAAGACAAGCAACTTGAGCAACGAACTTCAGGAATCTAGCAAAAGGCAACCAAGAAGTTTGAAAGCCTGCGGCAGAAGTCGACGGCTTTTCCTGCAGCGCGATGTTGGGGCAGCTCGGAACTGCCTCGGAAAGCCAACCCCACCACCCAAAAAGAAGCGTCGGCATCTGATGTCCCGCCATTTCAAACGCCGAAGGTGGAATTTGTCTCCATCTGTAGCTGTACTATGAGGCAAGGCGCGCCGAGTGTCTGGCGCGTGATAGCTTCCCATGCTTTGCGAGATGAACTGATGCTCCAGCGACCTTCTCCCTCACTTCACAGCTTCAACCTTGCATTGCCGTTGAGCTGAACGTTACCATACCACGCGTGCTAAGCTTCACTCATACATTCATACTTCCGAGTGCACTACGAACCACGACAACATGTCTTCAGAGAGCAAACCAGACGTTGCCCAGGGCGCGAGAAACATCCGCGCCTCAGTACTTCACGGAGCAAAAGATCTGAGAATCGTATGCCGATGTAGAATTCCCCCAGACCTGCAGACACTAACATAAAGCCAGGAAAACCGCACTCTCTTCCCACCGTCCCCAACAGAGCTTCAAATCAGCGTCCGCAGCACCGGTCTCTGCGGTTCAGATCTTCACTACTACCGCCACTACCGCAATGGCGATATCATCGTGCGAGAACCCATGTCGCTGGGCCACGAATCGGCTGGTGTGGTTGTAGACGTAGGTTCAGAGGTGTCGGGGTTCAAGGTTGGAGATAAGGTCGCGCTAGAAGTTGGACAGCCGTGCGAGAACTGTGAGAGGTGTAAAGAGGGGCGGTATAACATCTGCAAAGGCATGAAGTTCCGGAGTAGTGCAAAGGCGTTTCCGCATGCTCAGGGTACGCTACAGGATCGGATCAACCACCCGGCTGCTTGGTGTCACAAGTGAGTCTCGATTAAAACGTGGTTGTTAATAGTGCTAACGATGAACAGGCTACCAGAGGATATGTCGCTGGATCTAGGAGCCCTCCTCGAGCCTCTCAGCGTCGCTATCCAAGCATCGAAACGCGCACAACTAGCACCGGGTTCAACCGTGTTGGTTTTTGGAGCCGGAGCTGTAGGCCTACTTGTAGCAGCCATGGCGAAGATATCAGGTGCTGGCACCGTGGTGATAGCAGACATTGACGCTGGGCGAGTGCAATTCGCCGTCGACAATAAGTTTGCGCACCACAGCTACACAGTGCCTATGAAGCGTGGAAGTACAATAGAAGAGCAGCTGGATATCGCGAAGGAGGTAGCTGCCGAGGTCGGAAAGCTGTCCAAGGAGAGTGGTGGTGAGATTGGAGAAGTAGATGCCGTATTCGAGTGCACCGGCGTACCATCATGTGTTCAAGCATCGATATATGTAAGTTCGCCCGGCCTAGTTGAGTCGAGTGAACACTAACAGCTCCAGGCCACACGACCCGGCGGCAAGGTACTGCTAATCGGCATGGGCACGCCCATTCAAACACTACCAATCTCCGCAGCTGCACTCCGCGAGGTCGATATCCTTGGTGTATTCAGATACGCGAACACGTACCCCACTGGTATTGAAGTCGTGTCAAAGACAGGCGATGATTACCCTGCCTTTGCCAAGTTGGTAACACACACCTACAAGGGCTTGGAGTCGGCAGTCGAGGCATTCGAGATGGCCGGAAAGACCAAAGACGATAGCGGCAAGCTGGTGATCAAGGTTGTGCTTGAAACTGGTGAGGAAGAGAAGTCGAATCTCTGAAGCAGTCAGTAAAAGTTGGTGTTCATAGGTGTAGGACGATGTAGCAATAGAGCGATGCAGTTGCGGTCTCGATCTTGCTCGACGTGATTTTCAACGAGCAAAGAATCCCGATACCATCTTTCCCTCTCAGCACTTATTCTGGTGTTGATAAACAAGTGACGTATGCGGGGAAGCACGGCGGTATTCCAGCCTCAAGCATGTGAACTGTCGCTAACCCTCTCCTTCTTTCACCCACGCACCACGGCCCCAGCCTTCCCCATCATCGCCATCCGTCTCCACAACGCGAAATCTTCGCATCATAACCCCAGAATTAGTGAACGACCTCCCATCGCAAACCGGCCTTTTTGCGCGGAGTAATTTCGCCCTACCCGATCGAAAGAGGAGATTTTCCCCATTCGCTCAACTCCGCCTTTCGTGCCTGGGTGGACGCGACGCGACTCCGCGCGTTCCCCACACTTTCCACTTTCCGTCAACTCAAGATGCATTTCTCCACAGCGCTTTCGCGTTCCGCATCCGCCATCGACGTAATGCTCGTGCCGATGATCCGGTCCAGACATGGCATGTGCGGCTCAGCGTAGAGAAGTTGGCCGCATAACTTGGGCCTTGTACCGGGGGGAGGAATGACGGGTGGCTTTGAGATGCAGTGATGGATATTGATTTACGCGGATGGTAGGCAGGACGAAACTCGGCGACTGGATATGGAGGAGCAGCTGCTTTTGCGTCTTTGAGCCTAGTTTGGACCCTGAGAGGAGCTTTGACCAATGTAGGATTCTGGGGGATTGAAAGTCGGTGTATTCCCGTAGGTGCTCAGTCGAGCATATATCTCCTCGCTCTGGGCATTGTCGAGTACTGTCTTGCTCTTCCAACCCATCTCTTTCTCAATTCCCTTCCTCCTCCCACCATAACATCCTCACAATGGCACCCGCGATCCGCAGACTCCGTATTGCCGTCGCAGGCCTCGGCCGCATGGGCGCTCGCCATGCCAACCACTTCCTCCACCGCACACCCAAGGCTGAACTCGTAGCCGCATTCACACCCGCTGAGAACGAAATTGCTTGGGCAAAGGAGAACCTCGAGCCATGGGGCGTCAAGATCTACACCGACTACGACGAGATGTTGAAGCACGAGGGTCTCGAGGCTGTCTGTGTAGCTACCGTCACCACAGTACACGCCGAGCAGACAATCAAGGCGATTGAAGCCGGAAAGCACGTGTTGTGTGAAAAGCCGCTCAGCACAAAGTTGGACGTGGTATGTATCTTATCCATCCCGTATCCTGAGGGTCCATAACTAATCGTACTATCTAGGTCCACCAAGTCCTCGACACCGCAAAGCGCAACCCGCACGTCAAAGTCATGTGTGGTTTCTCCCGCCGCTTCGACTCCTCCTACCTCAATGCCTACAACATGACTCTCAACGGCGACATCGGCCGTCCCACGATCCTGCGCTCACAAACCTGCGACAAGTAAGCAACGCCTCCATTTCCCACAAGCACACACACAACACCCACTAACCCGTCCACCCCCACAGATACGACCCCTCGGGTTTCTTCGTCGCCTACGCCGAGTTCTCGGGCGGCATATTCGTCGACTGCAACATCCACGACATCGACCTCGCCCTATGGTACTTCTCCGCCGAAACACGCGGCCGCACCCTCCCCGCCGTAAAATCCGTCATGGCCGTCGGCGTCACAGCCCTCGAACCCGACCTAGCCAAACACGGCGACGTCGACAACGGCGTCGGCGTCGTAGAATTCCACAGCGGCCAAATCGCCTACTTCTACAGCTCGCGCATGAACGCCCCCGGCCAGCACGACATGACGGAGATCATCGGCACAAAGGGCAAGTTGGCTGTGAATTCAAACCCCATGACGGGTCTGCTGGAGAGCCATATGAGCAATGGGATTAATAGGGAGATTCCGCAGAATTATTATGAGAGGTTTGAACAGGCGTTTGTGGAGGAGGCGAGGCAGTTTACGGATGCGGTGCTTGAGGGGGGTGAGGTGCCGGTGGATTTGCAGAGTAGCATGGAGGCGGTTAAGATTGGGGTTGCGTTGCAGGATAGTTTGAGGAGTGGAAGGAAGATCTTTTTTGATCAGCAGGGTAACCGCGTTGATGATGCGAGGGCGAAGTTGTAGGTGGAGCTGATGGGTTAATGGGAGCCTTGGGCACGTAGATGGATATAATTTCGGATCAAAAGTGTGATCGTTATAATTTACAATGGAGTACCAGTTCATGGTCAGTCACCATGTCACGACATCAAAGACGCAAACAATGTGCAAGGAGCAAGACATCAGTGGGGTGGGTACAATGTCTTCTGGTATTTCTGTGGTTTTTGCTTCGACCAGAACCCTTCTCAAGGGTCATATCATACGACGTCTATCTACTATCCATCCATCCTATCATCCATGCACATCAATCATATCGTGTCGTTACATGAAAGCGTGCGCCCAACCCAACCCAACACCCAGAATCCAGCCCACCTCTTGAGCCCACCAGCACCTACCGCACAGGCATATTCTCGACATTCTCAAAAGCAAAGCTCGGGTACCCCGGCTCAGCAGTAGCAGCCTGCGGCGGAAGCTCCGACCGTGCATCACCCCTGCTACCGTCTTCCTTGATCACAGTACCATCCTTACCACCTTCACCAACACTCACGATCTCCACATCCACACACTTCTGAACAGTCTGCTTCAATCCAGGCACCATAGCGCGCAGGGTATCCAGCTCATCGAACGCGAGTTCGCGGTTGAGGACGACATCCTTGGGCTCGCCGTTATCGAGACGGCGCTTGAGACCGTTGATGAAGGGCATGGCTTTCTTGGACTCGGACTTGTCGATGGATTTGCTGATGGCTTTGATGTCGAGGGTGTCGGCGTCGCGGACCATGTCGATGTACTTTTTCTGCCAAGCGGGCCATTCCTTTGCAGCGAAGATGATAATCTTCTTCTCTTTCTTGGGGTCGAAAGTAGCTGCTTTGCCCTTGGACAGCTTCTTGATGGCGTTGCCCTCTGCGGATGTGATGTTCGTTTGTGTTTGGCGGACGAACTCTCGGGCGGCTGTGAGCGACGCGTTGGGCTCGGGAACCTTGGGCCATAGGGCTTTCTGGACGGTTTCCTTGTTCTTGAGTACCTCGAGCCAGATGTATTCAGACCAGTGAGGTGCGATGGGGGTAAGGAGGAGGGCTTGGAGCTCGACGAATTTCTTGACGAGGTCTTGGTGCATGCCGATGCCTGCTGCCTTGGTAGCCTCACGGTAGAAGTCGCGCGCGCTGGTGAAGTCGTAGAATCCGGACTTGAGGGCGAGCTTGTAGAAGGTGTTGGAGTAGTGTCCGAAAGCCTCGTGGATCAGAACGTTCATCTCGTTATCGAACATTCTGTCGAAAAGAAGATGCTCGCTGCCGCTCTGTCGCTGGATGACGTCTGGGTTCTTGACCGATCCAGACGTCCTCTTCTCCATGTAGGCGGCCGCATCGGGAACGTAGATAGCCTCGTTCATCAGGTCCTCGCACCATTTGCGGAGCTCAAACAACTTCAGGATGTTGGCGTTCGCAACTGTCTCTTCGAAGTTGGCGTCTGTGATCTCGTCTCCTGCGTCGGCAAGGGCAATACGTGTGGCGTCGGCACCAAACTTCTCGACAGCACCAGCGATGGTCAGGAAGTTACCGGTAGACTTGCTCATCTTGTCACCGTTCAGTAGCAAGTGACCGTTGACACGGAAGCTGCGCGGCCAGTTCTCCTTCGGGAAGATGGCGGTATGTACGTATAGGTTGAACGTCAGATGGTTCTGGATTAGATCCTTACCGCTGGTGCGCATATCAAGTGGGTACCAGTAGTCGAAGTGCCGTCGCATGGTCTGTAGGGTCTTTGTGGGGATCTCGGATTGCGGGACATCGGATCGGTCGCGAAGAGCAAAAACGTAATCCCAAGCTTCATCAGTAAGCTGATCGGGCTTGACGCCGAGAGGACCGGGCTCCTTTCCGAACATGTCCTTGTGTAGAAGATGGGCGAAAGAGTAGTAGGCCTGGTAGATTGTGCTGTCGGACAAACTCTCAACCATCACACTTGGATCCCAGGGTACCTTGGTGCCGAGACCATAGGAGCGAGCACACGCCCAGATGCTGAGCCAGTCGACAACTCGGAGGAATTGGTTCTTCGCCTCAGGGTAGTAGAGGTTGAGTTCGCCCTCGATGTGTGAGCGGACCTTCTCGGCCCATTCGCCGTCTCCGCCATTTGCTGCAGTGCCGTAGTTCATGTACCATTGGTCGAGAAGAGCTGCAACACAGTCGTCACCACTTCGGCTCATGACCTTGCCGTCGGGTTCAGCGTACGGGAAAGCGTGACCAGCCTCGATGAGCTGCTTTCGGACGAGCGGCTTCGCTTCTTCGACAGTCTTTCCGCTAAAGTCGCCGTGTACCATCTTGCCCTTGTAGAAACCTTCCTTGTATGCCTTCTCCTTAGCATCGGCAAGTTTTGCAGAGTCCTTTGGTGACTGGATCTTCATCTCCTCTACCAGGCGTTTCGCAGTGAGGTTACCGTATGAGGGAGTTTCGATGATAGGCAAGAGATCGTCGAACTTGACCCATTCCTTCTGAATACCGTAGTACTCAGCCTTCTTGGCAAGATCAAATGAGGTGATGTAGTCATCTGGTGAGTCTGATGGAACACATGTGACGACAGCCGTACCCTTGGTGTCCTTGACGGTCTCCATAGGAAGGATGTAAACATCCTTGTGAACGGAAAGAGGAGCGTTGACAACAGTACCGACAACATCCTTTCCGGGGAAGGTAGCAACGATGGAGTACTCGCCCCACTTGGCAGTGGTGCCTTGGTATGCCATGTTCCTTGCGGCTCTCTCGCTGAGGACGTAGTATTCGGTATCGGTGATCTTGACTAGGGAGTAGTTGATCGCAGGTCCTACGAAACATGAGGTCTGACCGTACATGGTTTCTGGGCGGAGCGTGGCTGGCACGAAGTAGCAAGAAGCGCCTTCGGGGACGGCACCAGCATGAGCCTTTGCGGAATCTGCCCACTTCACAACCTTCATCTTCAGTGCGGTGTATTCCTGAACGGTGACACCTTCACCCGACTGTCTGTCGTGGTCCATGCATGCTTGGCCATCCTTCGGGCTGTAGACAGTGTAACGCTTTGCGAAGATGATCTTTCCCAGGGCTTTCAGCTTACGCATCTGCCAAGCAACAAAGTTGTCGTAGTATGGGTTCGCATCGGTGGTGACGAACTGACGTCTCCAGTCTATCCTGGCTCCGAATGCTGTGAGGTCCTTCTTGGCTAGTGGAGGGAAGAACTCGATCCAGTGGTAAGGATCAGAGAACTTGTGGATCTCCTCAAGGGGAATGCCCTGGGCGAGCATGATTTGGAACTGGTACTTTGTCTTGACGGTCTTGGCGTTGGCCTTGCCTTTCGTAGCCTTGAACTTGGTGATGTCGGTCTTAGTCTCGGCCTGTGTTGGCGCTGGCGGCTCTGGTACTGAAGTCTCAACAACATCTTCGACGGGGCAGCGTTCGAAGTTCTGTCCGAACATCTCGACCTCTCGGACCAATTTGTCTGCGCACGCCTTGATTGGCATACCAGTCACATGGTAACCCAATGGGAAGAGAGCGCGAGCACCGGTCATCCTTCTGAATCCAGCGGTGAACTCGACCTTACTAGCGGTGAAACCATGTCCAGCGTGAAGGGTGCCGTTCATGTATGGGTATGCAAAGCAACCGAACCATTTGGGGTACTTCTCGTGAAGTTCATCCGGTGTGGTGGTGTCAAAGGGTTCATCTTCAAGAGATGGGGCGTCGGGGTTGAAGACTCCCTGCTCTTCCCATGACTTTTGGTATTTCTTCTCCTCGGCGATCAATGTGTCGCGCTTTTCGGTGTTCTCAATCTTGAGTGTCTTTGACTCAGCCTCTTGCGGCTTGAGCTGCTCTAAAGTTGCGGCGACAGCGCTCTTTGGCGCGTCGCTGAGTTTTGTGGCCTCCGCCATCACGACAATTCCAGAAAAGTGAAGAACGGTCGTAAAAAGAAGTGGTAAAGAGCGCGAGAACAAAAGTGTGGTGTTGTGGAGGGGTGGTGGGAGGATGGTGGCCAGTGCGTGAGGACGGGGTTAGTCACACTTTTTTTCGGTTCGCGCGAATTGTGGGGCGGTTTAGTCGGTGCCTTAACTGTACAGAACGTCAGTCGAGTATCCTCAGGAACAACACCGCGAATCCACAAGTCAATCGAACACCCCTGTCACCGTCGTCGAACCGACAAAGCCAGCGACCATGCTGCGCCTCATCAACCGCCTCCTCGGCCGCCACGAGAACACACTCCCACCGTTCGACTTCGCGCGCAACAAGTACCCAGCCAAGAAGAAATGGCCGCCGAACCTGCGCGCCCTGACGGAGAAGCAGCAGTTCCGGTTCGAGCGCAAGTTCAAGCGACGCATCAAGGCGAAGTCGATACGGCCAGAATGGAACAAGTGGACCAAGGTGGTGCAGTGGAGCATGATCAGCTTCATCGTCGTGTACGGTGTCTTGTTCCACGACTTCCGCAAGGACCCGATGAACCCAAGACCGGGCGAGCAGCCGTTTGAGGGATTGAGGAAGAGGATGTGGGGGATGTTTGGGGGGTTCTATACACATACGAGCGAGGAGGTTAGGTCTCCCATAGCGGCGGGAGAAAGTCCAGGACGGAGAGGTAGTCGCGACTAGCCGCTGCGCTGTAGTGAAGAAGGTTAGCATATGGAATTGAAGAAGAAGAAGAATTGATACAATGGCTTGACCTGCGAAGGATCTATCAAGCGAAGTGTGGAAAGGGAGATGGGGCAAGTGACTTGGGATCTCTTGGAACAAGATAAATCACCTACCTCCAGACGGGTGGATACTTGGGGGCATATCTCATCCCCCTCGGTGGCCGTGGTAAGACCGCCGGTCTCGGTCCGCGCGACTTGCCAAAGTTAGTCAATTTGCTAAATGGTCTTCAGTAACAAAGGACACTCACGTCCCACACCCTGTGGTGTTCGGCCCAGAGGGGCTTGACGAAGCACCAGCGCTGGCGGCCGTCCACCTTATCACACGTTCTGATTACGGACTCCGAGAAGTCCAAATAAACGTGGGCGGTGGCCCAGTGCCGGTGCACGCCCGTGGTGCCGTACACAAACCTCAGCTCCACGGTGAAATGAGGCTCCGACTCCTGGTGCCAGCCTTCTCTGACGTACACCTGGGTTCCCGTCGCCCCTTGGGGGAGACGGGCCTCATCCCACCGTCCGAAGGCGAACTGGTCGACGACGGAGGTTCGGTCCCAACGATTGGCCAGATCGTTGTGGATCCCCACCTGGACCTTGGGGTCGATGCCGTCCCGGAAAACAATTCCATAGGCGAACTCCCTGTACCATTGATCAGTATGTATACTTCAGGCTTATACTTGACATTAGATGCAGTAGTTGCTCTCATATTCAAAGTCTCCTGACTCTAATTTTGAATCAAGCCCAGTCTTCTATCAGGTGGATGTCTGCCTCTGGATGTAGTGTCGCTGGTTTGAGAGATAGACCCGTGTCATGCGGTATGATCGGGGAGTCGACTTTGAAATCCTTCCAATCGAGCTTCAGCAAGCAACAACCTATTCATCAGTCTCAAGCTCTTCAGGTTGTAGACCAAGACTTACTGTTTCTTCTTCTTCCATCCACTTCCAAATATACCAAATCCGTTGAGCTTCAAATCCACCTCTTTCTTGCCGTTCATAGCTGTTCAGTTCCCCCTTTCACCTCCAGTGTCAAGCTCTTTCCGTCCAACCACATACTTCCCTTCCATACCCCCCTTCCCCCAAAACACGCACGCACGCAACAAACGCCCAAAAACAAAACAGCAAAAGACCAAAGAAAAACTCATCACATACCTCTGCCAATCCGCCCTCCCCCACGCTGCAGGCAGCGCAGCCGCGTCCAGAAAACGCGGGCCAGGCGCCGACACTGGTGGTGGTGGCAGCGGCGGCGGGCCCCCTGGGAGGACGAGCGGGAGGACGAACGGGTTGTTAGCCCCAGGGTACGCCATTGTGGCAGCGGCGACAGCAGCAACGCCCACAAGTGAGCGAGGAGACGACGGGAGGCAGGGAGCAGGCAAAGCAAGAGCGAGGAGACGACAGCGGCAGCAACAGCGGCACGGAAATGGTGGTGGGTGGGCGGGGCGGAGACGGTGCTGGCTGTTGTTGCTGGGGAGGAGGGGAGAGGCAAGCTGGGGAGATATATCATATCATAACATGGCATGGCAAATTTTCACGGTGACGGTGAAAACCATAACAAGAGCGTTTGCAAGACGCGCGCGCGTTTCCATGGTGAAGGGAGATGGGATGGTGCGGGGGAGGAGCGGAAAGTCGAAGTGAGCGTGGAAGAGACGGTGTAATGTGGATGTGTAAAGTGCGAAGTGCAGCATAGATGTATGCTCGTCACCTTGCTGAGGAGTGGCATGCTGGATAGTATGAGGGGCTTTGTAGACGCCTGGTTAGGACATGGCGCTCAATATGACAGAGCTCCGTATCGTTGTAGGCCTCTGGATCAGGTCTGGTGATGTCGTAGATTCAAAGTGAAGTAGATGTAGTACTCAATAACCATCATGTTGAGAAGTGACCTACAAGGTGTATACAACATATGTGAAACGATATGAGCAAAGTCTATCCGTCGTCGTATCAACCAGCAGCGCGAACATACTTCGTTTCTCAAATCTACATCACATGACTCAAGCCGACAAGTACACCAGATTAGAAATTCGACAAATTCGTATATACTCAATGCAGTATCTCTACCCACATTCCGCTCAGTGAACATGGCCATAGAAGCAGTCCATCCACCATCCCAAACACATACACATGCTAAACTATCTTGCTTATACATCGATCAAGTTGTCGTCCTGCTGACCCTCGCCCGAGTTGTCCTTGGTATCCTTGCTGCCCTTCTTCTTGTCACCGTCGTCACCGCCCCGACTCCTCTGGTAGTATTGGTCGAGCACCTTGGCTGGGATACGGTTGAGGAGTTCCTTAGGGTAGATACGGAGCAGCGACCATGCGAGGTCGAGAGATTCGTGGATGGAGCGCGACTCGTAGGCACCCTGGGCGATGAAGGAGCGCTCGAACTTCTCGAGGAACTCCAGAGACAGCTTGTCTTCTGAGGACAGGGCCTCCTCTCCGACGACTGCCTTCATGGCAGCGGCGTCACGACCAATGGCGTACTTGGCGTAGAGCTGGTTGGAGACATCACCGTGGTCCTTCCGTGTGCGGCCCTCACCGATGGCAGACTTCATGAGACGGGAGAGAGATGGCAGGACGTTGATCGGAGGGTAGATACCCTTGTTGTCGAGTTGACGGTCAATGAAGATCTGGCCCTCGGTAATGTAACCGGTCAAATCGGGGATGGGATGTGTGATATCTGCCGCAATTAGCTTAGTACGGAGTAACAGAAGTCGCAGTACATACCGTCGTTAGGCATAGTCAGAATGGGAATCTGAGTGATAGATCCGTTACGCCCCTCAACACGTCCAGCACGCTCGTAGATAGTCGACAAATCCGTGTACATGTAACCGGGGTAACCACGACGACCGGGCACTTCTTCTCGGGCAGCGGAGACCTCACGTAGCGCATCGCAGTAGGATGACAAGTCGGTAAGAATGACCAGGACGTGCTTCTCGAGCTGGTAGGCGTAGTATTCGGCGGTTGTAAGGGCAAGACGGGGAGTAATAATGCGCTCGATGCTACGCTGGGTTAGCTAGGATAGTAGTAGCGCATGCGTGTTCTACTTACGTAGGGTCGTTTGCCAAGTTGAGGAACAGAGTGACACGCTCCATACTGCCGTTCTCCTCGAAGTCGCGCGTGAAGAAGCGACTGGTCTCCAAGTTGACACCCATAGCACCGAAGACGATGGAGAAGTTGTCGTCGTGGTCGTCGTGTACACCCTTGGAGGGCTTTCCGACAAGACCAGCCTGTCTGCAAATCTGCGCGGCGATTTCGTTGTGGGGTAGACCGGATGAGGAGAAGATGGGAATCTTCTGTCCACGGGCGATCGAGTTCATCGTGTCGATGGCGGAGATACCGGTGGAGATCATTTCTTCGGGGTAGACCTACACACCGTCAGTCGCATGAATGAGAGGTATCAACTAGGTACGTACTCGCGAGTATGGGTTGATGGGGCTACCGTTGATGTCAAGGTAGTCCTCGGCGAGCACCTTGGGGCCCTTGTCGATAGGCTTTCCTGAACCATCGAAGATACGGCCCAACATGTCCTCGGACACACCGAGCTTCAAGCTGTGTCCGGTGAACTCGACTTTGGTCTGCGACTGTTAGATATAGTTCTCTTGCAGAGGACTGGGTTTAAGTACCTTCTTAACATCGATACCAGATGTGCCTTCGAAGACCTGCGTCGCAATTAGATCGAGTTGTGGGGAAAGT
Source organism: Alternaria infectoria (assembly GCF_024043175.1). Lineage (NCBI taxonomy): Eukaryota > Fungi > Ascomycota > Dothideomycetes > Pleosporales > Pleosporaceae > Alternaria > Alternaria infectoria. The sequence goes on along the minus strand of NW_026250693.1, from coordinate 100,824 downwards.
TGAGCATGTCGCAATTTACCTGGACGACGGCGCGGTTGCCTGCAGCTTGTGTCAGTGTTTCGGCGCACTATCAGGGTCGGAGTAGCTTACCGCGAGCTTCAAGGACCTGACCAGAGCGCTCGGTGCCATCGGGCAGAGTCAAGGACACAATCTCGTTGTATCGCGGGAATTTGACCTATCCACCACATGTATAAGCTTCTTCTCACTCCGTCTCACGGGCCCAAGCTACGCACATTGTCGAGAATGACCAATGGACCGTTGACGCCTCCAATAGTGTTGTATCGTATCCTAGGCGTCACCGAGATCATGCGGGGGTCGACAACTTCAGGCATCGTGGCGGTAGTGGGCGGTTCGGAGAGGTGTAGTATTGCTCGGCGTTAGATCGAGGGCCGCGGTCGGTCTGTAGCCTCGGAGATCGTTGGGTGACGAAGTTAGAGGTCGGCCGTCCAAGTGGGTTGGGGAAGCTCTGACCAGGATGCTTTAGCGTCTATGCGACAGATGACGCTGGCTGGAGGCTCGGCCTTGGCGCCTCACCATCGCGACAGACGGCCTCGATTTCGCATGAATTGAACATAAGTTGCAGTCTGGGCTTGTTTTCATACTGCGCGACGGGACAAGTCTTCATGTCAAGGCAAGTAGCAAGAAGACAGAATCCTGGGGTTAGGCGGAGCTCAGCAGCTACGAACAGGGTGCAAGAGATTCACGGAAGAACATGGGAAATCTGATGTTTGCATCTCATGGTATTCGTACGCTACGCATCGTTTGTTACTATCTAGAGACTCCAGACCTGCCACCATTTCCAGCAGGGTCGTCGACCAAAGAGCCTATCCAGGTGTTCGCCCTCCCAGGAAAACGGACATCGCGCATCTGTATGAACTTGTTAGTAATTGCAAAGCGAGATCTCAGCAATAACAGAACATAGTGTGTGAGGGGTCAGACATCCAAGGAAGGTATTCGCGCTCATTGTCCATCGGTCTTAGGTTCGATTGATGGCTAGCGTGGAAACTGCGAATGTGGAAATGTTTCATCATCCCCAAAGGGAGGGAGAGTGTGAGGAAAAGAGAGACTGACCTTTGATCAAACTACACACGCCATGTAGCTGGTGTTAGTTGTCCATCAACGCGTGTACATGTGCACGCCCATGACGTTGCGCAGCAAGACTGTTTGAGTCTGCATTACGCGCACGTGGAGCAGTGCAGTCCTCACAGGACTAGTATAGTGTTGTGAAAATCTCGATCTATTGCAAGCGCGCACGGGGCGACAAAGTGCAAAAAGGTGCGCGGCGATGGGAGTAAGCGAGTATTACTGTACTGAGCGATGTTAGCAGTCTGACGTGCAAAAATTGCTAAAACGGTCGCGATAGTGATGGAGGTCAGACGACAGTACTGGCAAGTAGCAGGCGCCCGGCGAAGGGCACCCGAACAGCGCTGTTTTCTTCAAGGTCGAATCGGTAAGGAAAAGAAGTTGCTGAAGGTATAATCTTTCCACAAAAGCAAAGAAAAAAGGAGTCGACTTACGTTATAGGGAGGGCTGGCTTCGGGCCTTCACGAAATCGCATGAAGCGGTCCGAAGCCAGTGGTTGTTCGCAGTCTCAAGACATGCAGAGTGAGGTGGTTGTCGAGAGAAAACCAGAGACGCGGTCGAAGAAAAGTAGAGCGCCGAGCTAGCGTGCCGCCAAGATTTCTCTCGTCACGTGCCCGCCCGAACGGGCAAGGGCATTATTTGGAATCGTCATCCGGCCAGCAAGCATCAGCAAGGCAGGTCAGCGTGGTAGCAAGAGACTGCAGTGAGCGCCCGCCCGAGTGCAGCATAATTCATCACACGTCGAGCGCGTTGTCCCTCTGCTGCGCGGTGCATATTGAGCGTGAGTTGGAGTCGGGATAGATTGGGCAGCCCAGCCACGCAGCTTTTCGCGCGATACCGAAACGGCCCCCTAACCTGCGCTGATCTTCGGAGAGGGCCATGCGCCCATCACCTCTCACCACACGAGAACTCCACCACTGACGCCCGCGTCCCTGGCACCGTCCCTGGCCCTGGATCTATACTCGCACCGGTCCCATCGTCGCATAGCACGGCATCTCTAGACACGTTCGCCGCACTGCCTCTGCTGCCCCCCAGACGGCCCATCTCACGTTCCCACTCCACCGCTCTGCTGGCGGGACGGATGCGACACGATATCACCCGACACGACACCGCGCCAGACGTGGCTGCACACCTCACTACCCCCTCGCCGCTCCTGTGAGTATCGCGCTGCACTTTGCGCGACGTCCTCCGTGACCCTCGCCCTTTTTCCTGTAACCGGCAAGTGCCGCCTGCCGGCCTCATCGCGCCCATCGCGACTTCTGCGCGGGCACTTCCTCAGCCTCCCATATCGGCCACACCGGACCGCACTTCGACTTTCCATCGCGACCACCCAGCACGCTTCAGTTCCCATTGGCATCGACGCGAATTTCCGCGCACGCATGACTTGGACGCTGTAGCATTGCTCCGCCTGTCTCGTCGCCGACTCGGTCGTTCTTCGCATCACGCGGACCCGTCTTCTAATCTCGACACCTGTCGCATCCCTTCTACCTGATCCATTCCCGCGTCCGCGAGGCCACAGCCCGCACTGAAGAGCCGGCAAGATGATGACAACGAGCTATCCACACAATGGGGGCATGCAACCCCAGGGCATGCAGCACGCGCACCCAGGCATGGGCGGCCCAGGCCCACACCCAGGACAGCCTGGAATGCAGCCCGGCATGCAGCACGTTTCCGGTCCCAATGGCCCCGTCAGTCAGGCAGGGCCCATGATGGGCATGCAGCCGGGCATGGGTGCCAATGCGCATGCCCTCTCCCACCTACAGCCGCAGCAGCACATGTTCCAGCAGCAACAGCAGCACCAGATGAGTGAGTACCGCCGCTCCGTACATGGCAGAGCATTGGCTAACAGAATCGATAGTGAACCCTGCAATGATGCAACAGCAGAGAACTGCCCAACAGGCCTTCATGCACCGTCAGCAACAACAGGCCATGCTTGCCCACCAGCAGGGCGGCATGGGAATGGGGTTCCAGAACCCCATGGCAAACTTGAACCAGGCACAAGCACAGCAGCTACAAGCAATGAGAAATGGACAAATGGGGCAAGGACCGTTCGTCAATCTTCCTCCCCACTTGCTCCAGCAACAGCAGCAGATGGGCCAGCAACCCGGAGGCCCGCAGCACCAGGCTGCCATGGCCCAAGCAGCCCATCAACAAGCTCAACAGCATCAGCAAATGCAGGCGCAGCAACAAGCGATTGCGATGCAACATGCGCAGTCTCAGTCGAGCAACCACAGCCAGGCAGGGAATCAGGGACCGCCGCCAACCACCCAGCCCCAGCAAGGGCCTCTTCGCCCTCCATCCGCGATAGGGAGTCACCAGGGACAATCTTCGCCGGCTCCTCAACCTACACCCCAACAGCAACCACAACCACCGCCCCCGTCACAGCAACAACAGCAGCAACAGGCACACCAACAGCAGCAGCAACAACAGGCTCAACAACAACAGCAGCAGCAGCAGGCGCAACAGCAGGCTCAACAACAAGCACAGCAACAGGCACAGCAGCAGGCGCAACAACAGGCACAACAACAGCAGCAACAGCAACAGTCATCCCAGCCACCACAATCAGGTCCAGTGCCACAACAGCAGACGCCAGCTCCGTCTCAGCCGCCAAATCTACCTCAACAAGCGAACCAGCAGGCCCAGAACCAAGGTCAGGTACAACGGAATCCGGCACTAGTACAGCAAGCGCAGGCACAGGCGCAAGCGAACGCTGCCCAAAATCAAGCCCGTCAAATGGCCATGATGCAGCAGAAACAAGCACAGAGCGTATCCTCAGGCCAAGGGACGCTTAAGCTGCTGAACTTTGTGGAGCAAATAGGGAACTTCAATGCCTCGAACAACAACATTGAGTGGTGGCAGGCCTTCGTGGATAGGTTCTTCGCCGAGTCTGGGTCTTTCGTCCACGTCGTCTGCTCCTCAAGTACAGAGAGAACGAAGCAGTTCGAGATCGTGTATGCTGCTTTGCCGCGGTACTTCTACACCCTCTTTAATACCGACGTCACCAACTTGCAAATAACTCTAGACGGGGCGGCCGAGAAGACCTCTAATGGTGAGCTCAAAGTGACTTGCGAGCGAGCGAAGTTCATATACACATACAAGAACTCCTGTCAGGTCGTCTACCAAGGCAAGTTGACTGCGTTCTGGTCTGGCTCAGACAAGATGGAGTGGTTGGTGTTTGAGGGAGCGAGCCATGAGCAATTCATACCGCTCAATGCGCTGAAGCAAATGTTTGTCCAACCATCGCCGAATCAACTGAACCCCAACCAATCGCCACGCATGAAGAACAAGAAGCAAGCACAGCAGCAACGAACCATGCCAGAACCACCAGAGGCGTATCTGCCTATCAACAAGTTGATCAGCGCTAGTACTACAGACTATGGTTTGCCGCACGGCTTGCAAAGCTACCTCGAGGTAAGAATCTTCTCCACGTTTCCCTCCTCGGCATTGACACTGACATCAGTTTCTAGATTTACGAGCCAATGAACCACATGTCAAGCTTAATGGTGCACTACCTCGAAAATCCCCATATGAAGCCAAGCGAAGCGTTGGAGTCATGGAACAACAATATGTCGAATAGCCAGGGCGCTCTGCAAGGCCCGCAACACCCGAACCAAGGGCCACAGCAAGGACAAGGCATGCCACCCAACATGCAACCCGGGCCTCGACCAGGAGGGCCTGGCCAACCCGGTCAGATGTTCATGTCGCCCGCAATGCAGAACTCCCTGCTTCCCAACGGATCAATGGGCGGTTCACCTCACTTCCAGCACACACCGTCGCCCAACTCGCAGCCCATGATGAAACAACAGAGCACAAGCTCGCACACCATGAGCTCAAACACGTCTCCCAACATGATGAACAACAAGCGGCGGCGGAGTACAGCCAAAATGGAAAACGACGACGGTGGCGGAGAGATGAACGGCGCGCCAAAGGTCAAGCAAAGTCCAAGAGTCGGGGGTAACAAGAGGATGAAGGCAGGCCAATAGCCTCCATCGCTTGTCCACCTGCCTTCCCTCCTTGCCGGTGCCTCTATGCGATGCCTCGTTCCGCTTTCTTCGCATCTCTATCTCTTGTATAGCGCGGCGTTTGATCTCTCTCACACTCTCAGTCTCGATTCTCATATCGTGCTCTTCTTGTCTTTCACAAGTCTTTCTCCCTTGGCGTTAGATCTCCACACTATTACCCCATTTCAACTCGGGTGGATCTTTCCTGCTTTGCTTTGCTTTTGCTTTGCTTCTGAGACTTTGCTGGCGTCTGGGGGGCGTAATCTTTGCTGTTGTTGCTACTGCTTGGTTGGTTATCACATTGTGTCTCCTGTTCCATTTTTACCTACCCCTCTGTAGGTTACATAATTCGTTCTTGTACATTATCGACGATGGGGCGGAAGTAAAGCTGTATAGAACGCAGCTTGAGAAGGAAAGAAGGGAGAAAGAAGCGGTCTTGTTAGGGACCCTTTTTGGAGGCTTTTTTGTCTTGTATGGAAAGCAGGGGGCCAAGTCAGATGATTTATACGGCCCCATTCAGTGCATAGGCAAGATGTTGATGTTGATTCATTTTTATACGGAATTCAAGACGTTATGACTTCAGCTTTGTGTATCTTATGCTGTGATGCATGTGGTAACTGAGATGGTAATTGGAGGTATGTATCCTCGAACAGACGGCAGTCACTACCATTTCCTCGCGTCACTCATATCTTAAGGCAGCGGTTTTACGATCGTCTCCTCATCCACAGCAATATCCCCCATCTCCTTAGCAAAAGCGCTCACCCTCGCCAACCTACCCACGACAGCTTTAATCAACGGCCATCGATCACACCCAAGCACAAACACACCCCACAGCTGCGCCTGCAACACCTGCGGCACAAGACACACATCCGCCATCGTCAATTCATTGCCCACACTATACCTCCCACCGCACCTCGCCAACATAGCCTCATAAGCATCGAACCCCTCGCTCAACTTCAATTTGATAAACTCCGACCGACCCTCCTCCGTCGCACCCGCAACCTCACACAACCTCACCCCATTCCCCCGATTCGCAAAAGGAAACATATCCTGCGTCACCACTGCAACCAACTCTCTCACTCGCGCTCTGTCCTCTCTGTTGCCTACCAGCGGCATCAACGGACATATCCCCGGAAACATCTCGTCTAGATACTCGAGAATCGCTGTAGACTGTGTAAGTACGAAACGTTGCTTGGTCGAATGTCCTGGTGTGGTGATTTCGTGGATTAGAGTTGGTACGGCGCCGCTGGGGTTTATGGCGAGGTACTGTTTTGTGCCAATGGAGGTGCGTGTGTATTTTTCTACGTCGTGATAGAGTGTGTTGGGGACTTGTTTTAGGGAGAGGGCGATGCGGACGCGACGGGCGCAGGAGGAGCCCTGCCGGTTGTAGAGGTGGTATGTTGATATTGTTGGTATGGAGGATTGGCGGCGGGATTCTGGCATTGTGGGAGTTGGGAAGATTGATAGACGCGTGATGTTTTTGTTGTTGGTTCAGATGAGTAGCGTCTTGATGTAGGACACTATAATGGGAAAGACGATGTGGGTCTTGGAAGCGGTAGGAGTGCACGAGAGGCCAAGGCGCTAGGTGCTGATGGGTTAGCGCAAGCTCCTACCGCTACTTTACTGCACCTACTCTCATCGCGTCGCTCTTAGTCGTACCTTCAAGTTACACCAAATAAGTACGCCAAACGCCATGCTACCACCAATTGATCCCGCGGTGCTGCAGCGCAATCCCAACTTTGAGATCTTATACAAGGACCTTTGCACGAGGAAGCTTAATCCTAATGGCTCGTCAAGAGACACGAAAAAGCAGCGTGTGCATGATGAGATACGAAGGGTAAGACCTTGTCTCCTTCCTCTGTTCCGAAGATGGTCCAAATATTTACCATGTCCCTGCTCTCGTACTTTCGTTCCCTGTTGCTGGAATCTGTTCATTTGTTTGTTTATAATCATTCTATCATGTCTCTGTTTGTCAGCAGGATTTCCCATTTATTTCTCCTTGAAGCCCTCCAATCTACGCATCAAACTGAATATTCATACTGAAATTGCATGCTAATCTTCCTCTAGACCCTAGCCACCGCTCTCACAACCCTGCACACAACGCAAATCCTCACAACATCCCTCTCAACCCTGCCATCCAAAGCCACCGACCTCCAACCAGACTTGCACGCAGTTACAGAAACAGTAACCGCCCAACTCAACGGCCAAGTTCCAGCATCGGATCTCGACATTCTGTCTGAAGACATCGAGTTTTTCCACTCAAACATCGCTCCCGTCGCCTCGGCAATCTCAACCCAACTCACCACTATAGTGGACTACCTCTGCCGCATCGCCTCTCCCGTCTCCCCACCACCAATCTCATCTCTCCACAGCACATCTCTCACCCTCAAAACCTCCGCTATGGATACCCTCCCTAGCGAATTACAGACCGCACAAACCCATCTAACAACAACCCTAACAACCCTCCTCTCAACCCACTCCACCCTCCTCTCCACCAGCATAAAAATCCTCGAACAAACCCAACAAGGCGCCCTAGCCCGCCACACCAAATCCTCCGCCGACCTCCTCCACACAAAAGCCATCTTACTGGGTCTGCAAGCTAAAACGCACTCGTTGCTACACCCTCCACCAGCGGAATTCGTGGAAGCGCTGAAAGAGTTTAGGAAGGGACTGGGAGGCGGGAAGAGGGCGCTGTGGGATCGCGAGGCGTTGGCGAGACGGGAACTGGAGTTGTATGGGAAGGCGGGGGAGAAGGGGATGAGGGATTTGGCGAGGAGGAAGGAGGGGTTGGGGAAGGAGATGGAGAGGGTGGAGGCGGAGATTGGGAAGCTGGAACGGGGGGGTTGATGGAAGTGGGGAGGTTATGGGGCGTACGGTTGTTGTGTTGATGTCTTGATGGCTTACGGGCGATGGGAAGTGTCTATACCTTGCTCTAATACCTAACACAACGCCGTCAAGCGCCAGTTCTTATACACGCTACGCTTTTCTCTTCAGAAACGCCATACACAAATCGTCCCTATGATTATCCTGGTGAAATTCACCTAGCAAGGACTAGAAGATCTCCTTCTCACAAACAACCTCGTACCGTTCATCCACCGCCTCGCCCTGTCCTTCCGCACCCCCACTCCAGATCTTCTTCGCGCCCATCTTACAAATACAGACTCTATCCACCCTAACACCCTCCGCCCAGACAAACCCCTTGTACTTCTCAATCAGATTGCGGGCGTCAAAGCGCATCCAACTCTTGCCATCAGGACCATGACCTTCACCGATCGGACGGGATGACTCTGCTGTTGAAGCTTCGGTAGCGTTACCATCTACAGACCCTGCTGTCGACGCGCCATCTTCTTCATTCTCATCGTGGCCATTGGCGCCTGTGTTCCCAGTCTGACCATCCACCCCATTCCCATGATGATTCGGCGAAACCTTACGTTCCACATGCTTGAACCCATCTTTCAACATCCCACTCTTGCTCCTCCCCCTCCCCCCTCTCCCCTTCGGCTTCGCATAAATCGTATTCAGCACCGTAGCATGCAACCTCAACGGCCTGGTATCCTCAACCAACAACCCCATCTTCGTAAACCTCTCTCTTAACGTCTGCGCAAAAGGATACAACCGCTGCGACACATCCCTCGGTTCCGCATACAGGATACTCGTTTTATGCGGCGCTTGCATCGGAACCAAGCCTTCTAGGTTGATAGTCAAAGCGTCCGTGTCGGGCATGGCGGCGGCATTGAGGTTCTCGGCTATCTCGCCACTTTCGGCGGCGGCTTCTGCGACGCGGAGGTGGGTTATGTCGCGTAGGAGGGTGTGCAGGTCGAGGTCTGAAAGGTATTCTTGCGCTGAGGATAGTTGCTGCGGGGAGAGACTCATTACGCCGAGGGTGAGGTGCAGGGTGCCGACTGGGCGGACGGCTTTCGTGGGGACGGGTCCATCTTTTGATAGCTCTTCTTTGAAGTTTTCGAGTCTTTGCTGGAGTTGGGGGCGGCTTGATTCGGTTACTAGGGGGAGACAGAGGAAGTGGGTGAGTTGTGGTTTCTTTGCGCCGCCTTTGCCTGGTTTCTTGCTGTCTTTCTGGTCTTTTTGTAATGATGGTGATGGGATGTCTCGAGATGCAAAGCCCTGTAATGTCGTCCTGATCTCGGTGTTGTCGCGCAGCTTCTCGCCATCTAAGAAGTCGTTGTATTCGCCTTTTGACTTCTTTTTGCCCATGATTGGTGATGTGGTGTGAAATCCGACAGAGGAAATTTGATCTGAATGAACGTATTGGGCTTTCCTAGCTGCTCTGTTCTTTGCTAGGCAACGAGTGGAGTGAGTGGTGAGAGTAGTGCGTCGGCTGATTGGTCCAGGCGCAGCACGATGCAAGACGGCCGCAAAGAGCATGAGAAGACAAGGAAGGCGCGAGAAGCGCAAGGAGCGTCTAAATGAAGGGTTCACGGCAAAGAAAGAGCGATTCTAGGCGCGCCGAACCAAACGCCACATGATCCCACGGCAGCACCGGCAAGACTACCACGGCGGAACCGAGAAAGGGCCTGACGATGGAACCACTCATGGTGTTGACTTTTCATGGGGCGCGGTCTTGAGCCTATCAAAGCGTGCTTTCCAACCTATCAGACGCAACACCAAGTTCGGCAACGCCATGTGCGAAGAGTGACGTAGGTCCCGAAGGTGGGGTGAGTGACATGCGCCGCCGCTGGGCACACGTTCGGCCCTTCACCCGTAGGGCTGAGGAACGTTCCATGTCACAGAGTATATAGTTCAGAGAGGGGTTAGTATGGTATTAGTTCCAATGGATGATACTTGTCTAAAGTATTTACAGCTGCATTGCAATCATGTGAAGTGTTACTCTGCGCTTGAGTCAGAACACATTCATCATGACGATAGGGAGAGTTAACATTCATTCGTAATCTATGCAAGTGCGATGGAACCAAATAGACAAATTGAGGGCAAGCTATGTAGAGTACTGGAATTTCCTCGCTGACCCGATGACGGCATGTACACAAAAAGCGCTCCTAGGAACGTGAGATGGTGGAATGTCGCGCAGGAGAAAGTTCGTCAAGGATGAGGAAGTGTCGCGGTAGAGCGGAAAGCCCGGAGTCGCAATTGTCGCTCCGTGAAGCGTACGGTCCTAGACTTGGCTGCTACCGATACCGACTCCTCCTAGCTGAGCGTGGCGAGTGCGAGACTGGTGTGCTCGCGCCGTAGCTCTGGCTGATGCGGGCTCTATTTCTTTGCCGCAGTAGGGGAGGGCGCGGCTTCTTCTTCCGCCTCCTCCTCGTCGCCCTCGTCCTGGTAGAACTTCTTGAGGATTTCCTTGACGTCGGTGAACTCCGTCTTTGCCTGCTTGATGATCTTGGCCAGGTTCTCCTGCGCCTTCTCCTCTGTTATGTCCTTGGTGCCCGCGTCGTCCTTGAGCTGGCCGTAGTGTTGGATCTTCTCGCACGAGTCTTTGACTTTGGTGAGGCCGAGCGTGGCGGACGAGCCCTTGAGGAAGTGGCCTAGCTCACTAAGCTCCTTGAGGTACTTGCCCTCCTTCTTCTCGCTGGGTGGCGTTAGTCGTCGCGCGCATATCGCAGGGCGCGCATGGGGCACTCACAGCTCCTTGTCCATCTTCTTGAAGGTCTGGTCGGCCTGGCCAAAGAAGTCGTAGACGATGCTTTTGCTGAACTCGCGCTCGACCTCGTCCTCGTCCATCTCGAGAATCTGCTCAAAGGTGGCTGGGTCGATCTGGTCCTCGGCGCCAGGGATCGACATGATGTCGCCGTTCTGTGGGGGGAGTTTTAGGTTAGGAGGTTGAGCTATAGATAGGCGCGTGTTGCGACAGTGTTGTAGGGACAGCAGGCGGATGACACGTGCGGAGAATTGCAGACATGGAGGGGCCAGGCAGGAGCAGGCAGGCAGGCAGGACATGGAGGGGCAGCACGAACCTTGTCGTCGGTAACCGACATGCTGAACAGGACGCAACAGCAAATCCGATTTACGGGAAGCGCTCTTCAACCTCGCGGGATGCTGTCGACACCTTCGTGTACTGGCGTCGCAGCGCTTCAATGCTCGTGGCGCGACGGTGACGGATATTTTTTCGCGCCTCAGTAGTGGGCCGTGCGGCTGTCCGATTCACTGGCTGCGGCTCGATGGGGCTTAGTGGATGACGAAAGGGTCGGCCCGTTGTTGCTGTGAGCGCCGTTGTTAGAGCTGCTGTCTTCTGCAGAGGGCAATGTCTCGGGACGCAGGGCAGAGTGGGAGATGTGAGTGTGACTGCTACGCTGCCTACCGAACTACTACGTACAGAAGCCCTCTTAGTCTAGTCAACCCCTCTGCTCGTTTAGTCGCTATAGTCTCGACGGAAGCGGCTGCCGAGGGAAGCGACAAAGCTATCCTGTTCGCGGTAGATTGGGACGACACGTCGAGTCGGTGAGATAAGAAGAAAGCAATTTGTGGCACTGGTGGTCACGGGCACGCTGCTCATATACAGCCGCGAGGGTTCTAGAAGTGAGATTGGCGATGTTTGCATCACCACAAAAGAGGGGGGCCACGGAATCATAGGCACAGAAATAAGGCCTCGCTATATGTGGGTGGATACCTCGACGTCAATCGGCAGCCTTCACTCGCCGTGGATCGCCTGTCACAGAGCCAACTCTGCCCTCTTCCAGCGGCTGACTGGCGACCATGCCCCCCATCGCCCTCATCGGCTGCCCGGCCAAAAGTAAGGTAACGCGCCCGGGTCGTGTGTGGAGTCTGCCCTCTGACCTGGCAGCTTGCCCGCACCGTGGTATCTTCTGCGGCTGATGGGGCTAGTTGCGACCCTCGCTCGCACCGCTTTGTCCCGTCGGCAGAGCAGACCATGGAGTGCGCAAAGACTGGAAAATGAGTGCGGTTGACAGGGCGCCAAGAAGGCCTGGAAGCGTTCGAAAGTCTGCCATTTCCCGCTGTTGGAAGGGGGCAGGGCGGGGTGCCAGCGTACGAATATAAAGAAAGACGAGGGTTGGTTTTCGTCGTGAGAACAACGACGTCACTCCGCCAGCCATCGTCATCGTGCATGCTCACCCGGACCCTGAAAACTCATTTGCTGGGTTGGGCTAGCAGCATGTACCGCGCACAAATACCTCGACAGGTCGCCGTTGGATTCCATGCGTTGCGCGCTCTCAACGGCCGTGTAGAGGTCCTATTAAGATAATTCCAACCTTTGCCAGCACATGCGTCTTGGAAACGAGTAAACGCCATAGGCCCGGGCACCCACTCCACAGACAGGCATGCACCTTGGACCCTGACCTCTGTTCTCGCAGAAACCTGCAATGCACCTGAATCATGCTCGTTCGTCCGGCCTCCTCCGAGCTGCAAAGCTTCGATACTTTCCTGTTGCTGGAGCAGGGGCTACGGATGACGGAAGCAATAGTGCGTAGAGGCGTCTGGGATCAGCGTTCGTGATGCAGGCGTGCAGGACAAGGAACCTGCGGATCGCAGCTGCAGGGTCACTGAGTGGAGTAGTTAGCGTGATGGTTTCATCGGTACGGTCACTTGCTGAACGATGCGGTGTGCGGTACCGGCGCAACTTGTCGAACCGTGAAGCACACAAAACTTGGCTTCGTTGTTTTCGGAGACCTTGGCGCGACGCAAACCGAAGCAGCTCCGCCTGTAGGCCTTGAACACCCTTTTGGTATCCCGCATATGCAAGTGAGTGAAACCGGACAGGTAGGCGTGCGTTTGTCATTCGCGATCACGATGTCCCAGCACACGGGAACTAGCGTCATTGCACAGTGCTGTGCGAGTTTCCAGCGATACTATGCTAGGTAATGATCTGTATATTACCGATGAACTCGCAAACGACAGGACCAACCACTCGTGGGGTGTGGGGATAAAGTGGGTGAAGTCTGAGTGGGAACAAAACTTCGGTGAAGGATTGGAGGATCGACCAATTTAAACGAATCAGGTACTTCGATCCGAGAACACAAAAGACGGCATGAAGGAGGTTGTAAGATCGTGAGCCGTTTCATTTCTCGTATGCTTTTTCATTGTATAATCTAGCCGCCGATGCTGTCTGCACGGTACAATGCTGGCGCCATGTTATGTCACAAGGTTCGCTGAATCACGGAAGGAAGTAGAACACTGTCATGACGATCCTAACCCTTGACCTTGTAGATGGCCTCGGCCAGGCGGCCGACGTTCTCGCTGGTGATACCCGCGACCGAGATACGGCCGTCCTTGGTAGCATAGACTGAGTGCTGTCATGGCGGTTAGCGCTGCTGATGTCAAGATGGTTGCAAAACATGGACTTACCTCCTTCGCTAGCTTGTCCATCTGCTCGGCTGTCAGACCAGTGTAAGCGAACATGCCAATCTGGGAGGTGATATGGCTCCAGTCGTGCTTGCTGCCGAGCTTCTCGAGGTTCTCCTTGAGGAGGGCACGCATGGTGATGATGCGGTCAGCCATGCCCTTGACCTCACCAAGCCATTGCTTGTTCAGCGAAGCATCGTTCAGAATCTCAGAGGCAATGCGGGCACCGTGAACTGGGGGGTTAGAGTACAGTGGGCGGACGAGGATCTTGATCTGAGAGTCAACGCGCTTCTTCTCGTCGGCAGACTCGCAGACGATGGAGAAAGCACCAACACGCTCGCCGTAGAGACCCATGTTCTTGGCGAAAGACTGAGCCAGGCAGGGGCGGAGACCCTCCTTGATGAAGTGACGGAGAGCGAAGGCGTCCTTGGTGGTGTCACCACTGGCAAAGCCCTGGTAGGCCATGTCGAAGAAGGGGTAGTGGTCGCCAGCCTTGACAGCCTCAGCGATCTGAACCCACTGCTCCTCGGTAGGGTCTACACCAGTAGGGTTGTGGGCACAGGCGTGGAGCAGGACAATGCTGTTCTTGGGCATGGCCTTGATGTCGGCCACCATGCCGTCAAAGTCGAGGCCAATGGTGTCCTTGTTGTAGTAGCGGTACTTCTCGACCTTGAGACCGGAGTCCTTGAAGACAGCGTTGTGGTTGGCCCATGACGGCGTGGGAATGTAGATGGCCTTCGCGCCGGGGTAGTGGCGCTCGAGGAAGGCACCACCAATGCGGAGGGCACCGGTACCGGAGATGGTCTGGGTGACGGCGATGCAGTCGTCGTTGAGGGGCGTAGAGTCGGCGCCGTATGCGAGCCTGAGGGCAGCCTTGGTGAAGTTGGGGACACCGGTGATGCCGGCGTACTCCTTGTCGAGCGATGACTTGACAATCTTCTCCTCTGCTTCCCTTACGGATGGCAGGACGTAGGGCTTGCCCTTGTCGTCACGGTACGCACCAACACCTGTCGATAGCGGTCAGTCGCGCCTTCCATGTCGGATTGAAGAGCTTATACTAACCCAAGTTGATCTTCTTGGGGTTGCTGTCGGCCTTGAAGGCTTCGGTGATACCTAGAATGGCCTTGGGCGGGGCGGTGAGCTACGGTGTGGCCTATCTTATCAGGAGCTGTACTTACATCCTGCAAGTCAGTTAGCTCTGGTGAAACACGACTGGGGCCCAATTGCTTTTGCCACTTACTGGAGGACCCTGCGGTACCTGCGACCAAGCGGAGACAGCTCGGACGCTGGTCCTGAGGGACAGCTGCTTAGTCGCCGCCTGGCGCAGCGCCGTTCTTGATGACGCGAGCATGGTTGAGTTGTGTGCGGGGTGGAAGGGGAGTTGAGGGGCAGCGTAGAGGGAGAGAAGAGGGTGTTAGAGCTTCCCGTCGACTATTGTAGTGGGTGGTCTGAGCAAAATACCCCAGAAAAGCAATAAACTCCCCGTCGCCCGTTTCGCGGGAGAGCTTCGATGACTCGGGGCAGCCACGATCGCCTCCGATTCGCTTAGCCGAGGCACCCCTGCTACCTCCGGCGGCCTTCACTAATTTTCATGGCAAACGGGCGCGTCGCGTGGGTGAATTGACCTGGGTTGACATTCAGTAAGACTTCCCGTACACTATGCGACCCGCTCTAAGGCAAGCCAGGACGCTGCTGAACCATGAGGCCTCGGTACCTCTCTTCCTCTGTCCCGCACTGGTCAGAGCGCCCACAGCCTCTCATCGCCGTCGAACGCCGCAGAAAGAGCCTCTGAAGAAGTATTCGACTTTAGTAGCAACTCAGGATCAAATCAACGCCACTTCTGCTCCTACCGATACCAGCGACGCCCCTCCTAGCAAACCCTCACCAGACACATCCTCAGCCCAGAGGTCACTGCCGCGGGCATGTCCAGGATGCGGTGCGCCATCCCAGATATACAACAAGAGAGAGGCCGGGTACTACGACGTAGACCGCAACTCGATACGGGAGTACCTTGACGGTGTCCAAAAGGCAAAAGAGGCGACTGTCGAGGACGACGTATATGCCAAGGCGCTCAAGAATGTGAATCCTGAGTTGCTCGGAGAATTGGGGCTTCAGGACGAAAGCATCGAAACGCAGCCAGACCACGAGACGCCGTCCACGCCCGTCTGCGACCGATGCCACAACCTCATCCACCATCGCAAGGGATCGCCTATACACCACCCGACCGTCGAATCCATACAGCAGACCATCGCAGAGTCGCCCCACCGCCGCAACCACATCTACCATGTCGTCGATGCCGCCGATTTCCCGCTGTCGATAGTCCCAAACCTCCAGTCGTCCCTGCGGATACCCAAACTTCGGACCCAGAACCGACGCGCAAAACACAAGGGATGGGTCGCCAATGATCGCATTGCAGAGGTCAGCTTCATCATCACGAGGGCTGACCTGCTTGCGCCAAAGAAAGAGCAGGTGGATGTTCTGATGCCATACGTCCGAGACGTGCTTCGAGATGCGCTCGGGAGGCAGAACGCGAATGCGCGGCTGGGCAACGTGCGGCTTGTGAGCGCAAAGCGGGGATGGTGGACCAAACAAGTCAAAGAAGACATCTGGGAGCGCGGAGGTGCAGGCTGGATGGTCGGAAAGGTCAATGTAGGAAAGTCGAACCTTTTCGAGGCTGTCTTTCCGAAAGGCCGAGGAGCAGATTACCAAGATGTGCGCAAGATCCGGAGCGCAGCCGAGCGTGAAGCAATGCTCAGCAGCGCAAAGTCGCTGGAAGAGCTCACCCGGGTACAAGCACTGCTCGCCGAAGAGGACGCCGAAACGGAACGACTGAAGCACAAGCCTAAACAACACCTCCATAAGCCTCCCGCAGAACTCGAGGAAGAAGCCGAAGAGGAGGATTTCGACGATCCTGATGCGCTCCTGCCACCACCTCAACCCTACACACCATACCCCGTCCTCCCAATCGCCTCCTCACTCCCCGGAACAACCGCCTCCCCAATCCGCATCCCCTTTGGCAACAACAGAGGCGAGCTCATCGACCTCCCCGGCCTCGCCCGCACAACACCCGGTCTAGAAACCTTTGTCCAACCCGCCGCCCACGACGACCTCGTAATGAAGAACCGCATAAACTCCGAACGCTACACCCTCAAGCCCGGGCAATCCCTCATCCTCGGCGGCGGACTAATCCGCATTACACCCGCAACCCCCGACCTAGTCTTCCTCGTCCACCCCTTCGTCCCCATCCACCCGCACGTAACGCGGACCGAAAAAGCCATAGACTACCAAGCGCAAACCTCGGACCGCCAACTCCAAGTCGCCCCCATACTCGCTCCCCACGTAGGTCCCAAGATGGACTCAGCCGGTAAATTCCAGCTCAAATGGGATGCAACCAAGAAACTCGCCGGCCCCGTCACCTCCCCCGTGGCAGGCAAGATGAAGCCTGAAAACCTGCCCTTCCGCGTCTGGAGCACGGATATCCTGATTGAGGGTGTAGGCTGGGTAGAAGTCAGCGCGCAGACCCGACGGCCTCAAGGCTGGAAGCCATCTGGCCTCGAGAAGAAAGACCCCAATCAAGCGAAATTCGACCGCATCACGCGCCTCAAGGAGGAGGAAGAGCGTAAGAGCAGAAAGTTCGCTGCACTTGCCCGCGCGGAAGAGGAAGGACGGGATGCAGAGGAGGTTCTCGAGGAGGAGTTCTACGAAGACGATATGAGAGATAAGATGGCGGAATGGGAGGAGGATTATCCGGAGGTGGAGGTGTTTAGCCCGCTGGGCAAGTTTGTGGGACAGAGACGACCGATGTGTGCGAGTACGGTTAGTGGACCGAAGTATGTGGCGACTAGGGACAGGAAGGTTAGGCCGAGGAGGAGTATGGTTAGTGTTAAGAAGCAGCGGAAGCCAAAGGGTGGGGAGTAGGGTTATCGGAAGGAGGGGATGTGTAAATTAGGTGTGTATATTAGGGATATGAAGCATGATCACGAAGCTAAACGTTTGTGTCAATGATATTCGTCTACACCGTATATGAACTCCGTAATGCGTCGATTCAGTCACGTTAAGTTGTAGTCTCTAGGACAATTGCGTCTCCCATACGCCTATTTCGCCGATCCAATATCTTTCTCTCACATATATCCAATACATATATACTCCAACGCTCTACTCCAAAGCCTTCCTACGTTGCGCAACTGCCATCAAGGTGACACCGGCGATTGCTTCCCTAATTCTTGCCCTGCTCGAGTATAGCCCAGAACTGTTCCTGTTCCTTCGCGCAATCCCTTCCGTCTTTATCGCAACCGGGGAAGTTGGCAACGAGATCGCCTTCTGTAAACTGTCCGTCTTTGGGGCTTGCGGGGCCGGTTGCGTAGGCGTTGAGGAGGTTCTGGGGGACCATGGCTAGTTTGGCGAGGATGGTACCGTGCCATCTGGAGATTGAATAGTCAGTAACGTCTCTATGCATGCAATACAGTTCGGCCTCGGAAAAGATAAACTCACTGAACAATATGCTCCAAGGCATGACTTTCCGCCTTTTGGAAGTTGTAACTCCTGTATATCGGATCGAACCAAGCATCCAGGAAGAACTTGGCCCACTCCCCGTTCCTTACCACGAAACTGCTCGGCGCCAATCCGTCCTTGTCCTGTGTGACGACGAAATCTATTCTGTCGCCCTTGAGGTTACTGAAGGTTTTGATGACGCTGTCGGGGGGCACGACGGGCGCGTTGGTGATCATGTGGGTTTCGAGTTTGGCGGGTGTGAGCAGGTGGGTGTGGATGGGGAGTGCGGTGTTCATGATGAGCGCTGTAGCGTCGAGATACCAAAAGAAAGTTGAGGTAGGGTAGAGCGTCATGGCGTGGCGGGTGCCGGGGACGCGTGACCAGGTCGCGGGGGAGTTGCCGATGGGGTATTGGTCTGCGGTGGGGAAGAAGGTGAGGTAGCCTGGGATGGGGTTAGTATGGCTCTTTGCTCTGATATCGCAAACGGTGGGAAGAGAGAGTTGAGACGTACCATGCTTCTTGGCGTATTCTTCCCGGTTGCTCTTGATCTTTTGTATCCAGACGGGATCGGCCTTGGAATCTATTGTTGTAATCACCACCACGGGCGGTCCGCTCCCTATCGCTGGCTTGGGTATATTCGCGGCTGTCCAACCCCCAACTTTAGAGGCTGTCCTCCTGCTGGTTCCTCCACTGCCGCTCAGCATCCATATCAGGACAAAGAAGCCCAGTACACCGCCGACTATTAACCGCCCTGCCCTGCTGCGAAGGAGGTTCTTGAGCGCAGGCGGAATCGCAATGCCTCCACTCTGGTTGCGGGCGGCATAGGGCGGTGGTCGCGACGTTTTCCTCGGGGGCATGGCGAAATGCATGATGTGTCGTAAGCGTCCGTGGTCTCGGGAAGATCACTCGCAATTGCGGTTTGGTTCGGGATTGGTGAAAGCGGAGCGAGCGATGGGCCACCTGGAGATCGTGAAGTCGGGAATTGGGCGTGGAAATTCGTTACGAGAACATTGCGGGTTATGCGAAAGAGATGGACGGCCGCTATGCACAAGACGGGCACGGCTGGGGCTGGGGGATGCGGTGCGGTCGCGGAAAGGGTCGAATTAATCTAGACACGCGACGACATGGGATGCGATGCGATGGGCCTTGGCAGGAGGGACCTTGCCTTAGCGGCCGCAGGGCAGGGGCAGCGGGCTGAGGAGAGGAGTCACGTTGCCTGAGTACCGGTGTGTCTTTTGGCATTCCACATGGATTTGCATATAAGTTGTTGGTGCTTCTCGTCGCCAGTGATTACTGCTCAACGCCGCGCTTGCACATGGTGCAACTCTTCCACGTTGCGTTATCTCCTTCCGAGCGGGCTATCGTCAACTTCAATGATAGCACACCATGGGCTTCGCCAAGCCCGCAATCATCCCAGAATAGAGGCGATACGGACTTAGCACATGCCTTTGCTGAGCACGATCATTCAGATACGGGATTCAAACGCTGCCGATATCTGGCCTTTCCGCGAAGACGTTTGTATTCGCCGACTTTCACCTTCAAGGAGCCCATAGTGGATGCGCTACGCTGAAGAAACATCGCATGAGTTTTCCAGTATTGTATTATGGTAGTTCCGGTTCCAGATGGTGAGGTGCAAGATAACGCGAAGAATACAACGTCTTCGAGGAGCGCTCGCCAAGACTCGGGAGGTTCTACGTCAAGATCTTCGACATGGAAAACTCCAGCAAAAAGACAGATTCCCAGCTAAAGCGGAAGCTCGGTACAATCGCCAAGCGATATTCTTATCCACATGCGATGTGACGACTGCTTGCTAATACAACACGCTCATAGCTTTGCAGCTACTTCTGCGTTACCCGCTATGACGTCGCCTGTCTGTCACAGTAAAGGGACGAATCCCTTAAGAAAACTGCGATGGATCGCCATCTTACCAGCATCAACTCACTTCGAACTCACGAGTAATTTCTCAAATCACACTTCATCCTACTCCAATTAATAAATCGCAAACCGCAATCATGGTTGAAAAGGTTATGCAACTGAGATGCGAGTGCAACCAGTACCCGTGGGGAAAGCAGGGCTCAAAGTCGCTGGCGGCGACTTTGTGCGAGAAGACTCCAGGCACACAATTCAAGATTGACGAGAACACAAGTTACGCTGAGATGTAAGTTTTCGAACTACATTGTCGAATGCAATCTAACATGCCCAGGTGGATGGGCACATATCCCGAATTGCCTTCATATGTATTAGAGACTGGCGAGGACCTTCAAAAAGTGCTCGACAGACACCCTGATGAGCTCGTGGGAAAGACCACTGCCGAGAAGTTCAACCACACCAAGCTGCCATATCTGCCCAAGGTCCTGTCGATAGCGAAGGCCCTACCGCTGCAACTGCACCCAGTATGTTCGTCTCTACATCGATCTGTTCCACAATTAACACAGTATCAGAACAAAGACTTGGCTTCCAAGTTACACGCAAAGAACCCGGATCAGTTCACCGACCCCAACCACAAGCCAGAGATCGCGTTGGCTCTTGGCGACTTCGAGGCCTTCTGTGGCTTCAAGCAGCTGAAAGACATCGAGCGTTTGATGCAGCTACCACCACTCCAAGCCTTCCTTCCAGAGGTCAAGAAGCCTGAGTTCGATGACCAAACTCTGAAGCACGTTGTCAAGGAAATGCTGTTGGCGTCTGAGGATGCTGTACGCAAAACCAACGACGCACTCATGAAGCTTCCAAAGGAGCAATTCGGCGAACACAGCTACATCCCAGACATGATCCCTCGCTTGGCTGAGCAGTACGACAAGGCCGACAACGGAACCCTTGTTGCTCTCATCACCATGAACTACCTCCAGCTCAAGGCTGGCGACAGCATCTACATCCCCGCCGACGGCATCCACGCGTATCTCTCCGGTGATATCATCGAGTGCATGGCCCGATCAAACAACGTCTTGAACACTGGTTTCTGCCCACGCGCCGATCGCGACAACATCGACATGTTCTGCTCAAGTTTGACATTCACACCACATGACGCCAAGGAGGCGATCCTACCAGCAAAGCCTTTCGATGGAAGCAAGAACGGCAAGACGCAGCTGTACGCGCCACCTCTGAGCGAATTCAGCATGCTAGCCACGACCATGGGCGATGGCGATTCCGAGACGATCCGGTCGCTCGGTGGACCAAGTGTCATGATCGTGACCGAAGGCGAGGGAACCATGAAGGGCAACGGCAAGGAATACAAGCTAAGCGCCGGCTACATCTTCTTTGTCGCTCCAGGTGTAGAGCTAGAGTTCAAGGCCACCAAGCCGCTCAAGGCGTTTACCGCTTTCGTAGAGTAGATCGACACATGTACGTACCTGACAATGAGGCTCAACCTCGCGGAGGTGGCTAGCGGCCGATTGGGCGGACTAGAGCTTCCCCGCACCTTTCACGTGCGCGTGCCATCAGCACTACGCATGTACTTTGGCTGTGTAGTTGTATAGCCAGAAAGCTTATAAGTCGAGAGCGGAACATACTCGGATCCGCACGCGCGTGTACTGGTGATCTCCACATGTATCCTTGTTTCCCCGCACTTGATGGCAGGTACCCCTCTGTAGCTGGGGATAGCTATAAAACCCCGCAATGGAGCTCATGCCTGCTCGTAGGATCAGATTCGTTCCTCTTTGGTTGCTTCTTGATCAATTGAGTTGACATTTGACATTGTTGAGCTTGCGAATCGCGTTCAGCGGCCTGAAGTTTGCCAACATCATCGCCAACTTGAATCGCAGCACTCGTTCAGCTACTGAAACCAGGTAAGCAGCAGAAGCAAAAGCAAAAGCAATGCTATTTGAAGATATCCCAACATAATGTCGCGAAGTCTGTTCAATATAACTAACACCAAACCAAGCCCTTTCAACCCCCCAAATCCGAACATGGCAACCACCGCCCCAATCCCAGCCGAAAAGCGCGACTCAATGGAAGCCACCGCCAACACGCTCGCCACCAAGATGAAAGCCGCCTCGCTCGCCGAAACACCCCGAAAGCGGCCTCTCGGTCTAACCGACCTCCCCCCATCCGTCCGCAACAACATCTACAAGCACTGTCTCGACACCGAACTTGTGAACCACGGCGCACCCAACGTGTCCTACACGCACACCATCTCCAAAGACGAAGGCATCTTGACCTTCTCCGCGTCACGCAACCCCTTCCCCGTGAACACAGCGCTGTTCCTTGTGAACAAGGAGATAAGCAAAGATTCGCTGTCGTATTTCTATGAGAAGAATCTCTGGGTCAGATTCGATGTTTACACAAGCGACGCACGGCACGCGAAGACGTTGCTTGAGGACTCTGGGCTGCTTTTCTCAACGGCGAAGAGTGAGGTCGTGGAGAAGAGTACGCGCCACGCCCTTGAGATCGTGCTCGTGGAGAAGAACAGTGCGCAGAAACGCGCTTCTGTCATGTTTCCAGCCCAATACCTCCCCCGGCTTATCAACTTCCTCGACCAAGCCAGCCGCGCAACAAAGACATGGGCTCAAGGGCGTAGTCTCTTCCTCAATGTAGTAAACACGTATGGATTCCCCGTGTCAAAACTACAAGGAGACCTGCTCGAGCTGTTCCGTCTGATGAGCGGCTTCGGCAAGGTGGAAGTTGATGGCCAGAATCTGCTTCCGCGGTACGCGGAGGGTCTGCAGAACAATATGATGGGCGAGGAGTTTACGGCAGAGGCATATATGGCCAGTGTACATGAACTAGCTGATCTAGCGGATGAAGCGAGGGAGAAGGAAGAGTACGCGCTTGCGAATGAGTATGCTCAAGCTACCATCATCGCACTGACGTACGGATACCTGACGCATGCCGAAACACTTCATTCCCAAGAGGAGGACTTCAACAAGTCCATGCAACGACTACGTTGGAAGACAGAACTGGGACTCGGTATCAGTCTTTCCATTCCACTTCGCAGCCTCACATCAACGAAGCACTGGTTGCGAACCTCGAACCCAACAGACGAAATCAGAAAAGCAGCAAAAGATCTACTCCAAGCCGAGAAATCAGTCTCCCAGGCGCTTAGTTTGGCATGCGACGCTCCCTCCCCCACCTCAAACCCTTGGTTTCATTCCATCCCCGTGGAGCTGATCCCACCCAACAAACCCTCTTTCTTCACCGACCGCGAGAGGGCGCAGACGTGGTATGTGCTGGGTACTGTGCATATGGCTTTGGGCGAGTATATCTTTGCTTGCGGCGACATGGAGAGGGCGTTGGAGTTGTGGGGTAAGGATAGCGGGATCGATGAGGAGGGCGGGTTGAGGTCGAAGATGGAGGCGTCGTTTGAGAAGGCGAGGAAGGGGATTGATGGGGATGCTGAGAGTATGTGGGTTGGGGATGTGAGACCGGGGACTGGGTTGAAGACGGCGGCGAAGTTGGCTAGGGGGTTGTGAGGTGTGGGGTTCTTGGTGTTGGGGTCTCTGTATCAGTGGATAGCGTGTTTCGTGATACAATCTTCCGGAGTTTGTACTACGAAACATGCTATCCACTGTTACAGAGACCTCAAGCACTGATGTGTATGCTTTGAAGTCGTTGCATGCATTCAGTGATTGAACGCCATGAAGAGCAACAGATACACGACAACGAATGCTTGTGTTGTCGTTCAAATCCATAGCCATCCCCAGAAATAAATTTGCATCAAGCTCGTGCTGACCTTCTCCCAGCGGGCACGCTGGTGGCGCTAGACCTTTGTCGTGCTCATCACGAGTAAGGGGATAGACTGAGATACTCAGGTAGCCACAGTCCTCGCTTGTATGCGGAGTTCCCGCTTGTTCTGCGCTGGCGCGCTTGGTGCGTGGAGGGGTTTTTAAGCCTTGTATACAGGTGACTTAGTGTTGATTCCAACGCATCTATGCAGCCACTGTATAGCTTGTTACCATTCAAACAGACCTCGGGAGCATGAGGTTGCGAGGATGCGATATTGACGTGGGTTCTGTTTGACATCGATTTGAGCCTTGCGTCTATCTTCGTCTTGTGGCTTGCTACTGCCTTCCCAAGGTCGTGGTACCGAATGCTTTTCCCGTGATCGTTCGTGGGCGCACGCGGCGGTGACCGGCGGGAGACGAGACCACCATGGCAAACAGCAGTTAGACCCAACAACGCACACTCTTCTCCGGTGTTTCCGTCGATGGCCTAGATGTCGCTTTGCCAGTTAGTGTACATTTGTCGTGGGGAAGCCTGGGCCCAGCGAGGCTGGAGAGGCAGTAGGCTCGGACCTTTTCTTTTAGTTCAGGCACGAGCCGCCTTGAGGCGCCAGCAAGCCACCAATAAAGGTAGCGATCCTCGCTTACCTCAATGTGTACACTTTCACCAGGGGAAAGAACTTAGTTTCACCTCCCTTGTGCTGTATCGGGTTGAACAACGAAGAGGTAGTGCCAAAGTGAGGAAGGCTTCGGCAAGACTCTCACGGCGCACGTGGTGAGATGCCGCCGCTAACTTCGCTCACGCCCGAGTCCCCAGACAATCCTCCCAAGATCTCGGATTCATCGAGCGACATCTCGTCTCCCACGAGACTGCTGGATTCCGCATTCACTCTAGTCATGGCAAGCCCAAGTACCCATCTTACCCGATTGGGGACCTCTTTTCGGCCCTGCACTTCGAGGCCATGTCCAGCTATCGTTGGTCTGCGCTTGGCATCCTCGCCTATGTACACACTTTTACCATCACGCGAGTTTAGTCCCTTGTCCAATCTGCACATTCGAACGGGCTGAAAGTATCTGGGGACGAGGCTCGTCGAACTCAGCTCACCATGATACTTCGAGACCAACGCCACAGATCTATCGCATCGGCAGCTCCGCTGGAGTGTGTTGTGAACCTCCAACATGAATAGCTATAAGAGTCATAAGTATCCAGGTACAGAGGAAGTCATCAGCAGCAATCGCCGACATCCTCTCCTCAGCCTTCTACTTCTCCCCTTCGTTCAAGATGCGTTCGGTTCACGCTTTCGCGGCTTTGGCCATGACAGGCTGCGCAGCAGCTCTGCCTCAATCGATTCCTCTCAGTGAGGTCGCTGAGATACCCGCCGCACCAATCACCGAGACTCCTCTTGGTGAGGGTGCTGGTACCAAGGTCGTTCCGTATTCTCCTGATGCTGTGGTTGCCGACACCTTTGCCTCAGTCCTCGCGGATCCTGCCTCTGCCGACAAGTCACTCAAGCGGAGAGGTTGGGACTGCTCAGAACAGCCTCTTGGAAAAGGACCAGTCCCAAGCCCCGACTCTCCGGAAGCTTTCCTTGCTATGGAGGAGATCTCGAAGGCTGCTACTGATGCCTCCACGCCGGCTGGCTATGTTAGCAAGTTCAAGAACTTGAAGGGCAGCAACAACGCCGTGGCATACCTTGGATACAAGACCCTGGACACATACGACACTCAAGCCTGTGCCGACTCTTGCACTGAGAAGGAAGGATGCTCAGCGTTCAACATCTGTAAGTATTACTCCTCGAAGTATTACCTAGTCATCTCTTACTAACAATGTATACAGTCTACGAGAGGGACCCTTCTGTAGTTCCCGCCGATTCCTGCTCCAACCCCGCTAGCACTACAGTCATCAAGTGTGTACTGTGGGGCAGCCCTGTGACCGCCGAAACAGCTGTCAATAGTGGACAGTGGCGCGCAGATTTCCACGTAGTCATTGCTGGATCGAACGGTATGTCCATGAACCTTGAGCATGGTTGAACCGCAGACTTACTAACAGATTTTAGGCTATGACAGCGAGCGTGTCGTATCTGTAGACGGCTACAGCGGCGAGTCTCTTGGAAACGTTGCCATCAACGCTCCAAACGACTGCAACGGTGACGATACTGTAAGTATCTTATATCTACCTCATCCACCAACAATCGCTAACTTCAGTCTAGTACATGGGCTACAAGCTCTTCAACGACGGTCAACCCTTCGAACCCGCCCGTTGCGCCGCCGCATGCGAAGCCGAGACAAAATGGAACGTCGAGCACCTCAACAGCCGCATGCTATGCAAGTTCTTCAACACCTACGTCCTGATGAAGAACGGCGAGCCCCAAGGCCAATACTGCTCTATGTACACCCAGAAATGGGCGAAGAGCGTGGCTGTCAACGATGGCCAGTACCGCGGAGATGACCACTACACGATTGCTTCCAGCTACTCCTACTCCAACACCGCCGACCCTGGAAAGCCTAAGCTGCCCTGCGATGTCGCCGCCGCCAAGTCTGCCATCATTGCTTCGTCGCTACAGCCATTCTGCTCTACTCTTCTTGGATACACGACGCAGGTTTCGACTGTGATCGCTACTGTAACTGCCACTGTTCCCGCTACGACTGTTGTTATCACCGATGCGCCTGTGACCACGACCACCACAACGGTCACTCAAGCTCCCCAAAAGCGCGAGGTTGCCGTTCAGGATACGCCTGCCGCTCTTGCCGACTTTGCTCCCAGTGCTGTCTCTGTAGCCTGCAGCCACCAAGCTACTCCTGTCACAGAAACCACTACGACGTCTACTACGACCACCGCGACCGTTAGCTCCGGCACTGTACTAGTCACTACTACTCTGCCTGTCCGCACTACCATCATCACCTCGGTAGTTGCTGCGGCGCCGACATGCACTGCTCGTGGCGTCAATCTCGTCAACAATCCCGGCTTCGAGTATGGCATGGCAGCTTGGTCTCAGTCCCAGTACGGCGCCAACGGACCAATCGCATGGGGAGTGGGCCCTAACGGCCCAAGCGGTGGTTCTTCCTACAGCGTGACAGGAGGCAATTCAGGCACCGGCACTCTTCTGAACCAAAAAATCTACGGTCTAACCAGGGGCGTTACATACACCTTCTCGTACAAATACTTCGCCACGGCCTCCCCAGCTGGCTCTATCAGCTGCTATATGATCGGCACAGGACTGAGCTCGCAGAGCGGCACTGAACGTACCAACTCGTGGATCTCAGGACCAACCTACTATGGAGGTACTTTTGTGGCCCAGTCGACCTTTGGGGAGTTGGAGTGCTTGTTCAATTCGCGCGGTGCGATGACTTGGCGCATTGATGATTTCTTCTTGGGGTGCTAGAGACGTAACAGTGTACCGACAGGGAGCTTAGAAGGGCAGGAAAGCCTAGGTACAATCCTGAATCCTTGATTCATTTCTTATCATCAATCCGTTGCAATCCTTCTTTAGGGCTTCTTGAGTATGACCGATGTGATGGATGTGGCAGCACAACAGTATAAGCACAGCACAGAGTGGAAACCATGTACATAATAATTGCAAAGTGAATACATTTCTAACTACCTTCTTCACTAGTCCCGTGTTCTTCATTCGTTACCATTTGGTCCTAGTTCGCTTCTCCATATCGAACACGCGCGCTGATGTATGTGAGAATCATCTAAAGTTATTGCAAGCCCTCCACCTTGAACTTCGTAGCAAAGACATGAATACGATTTTTATCACCAACATCGCAATGTACATTTTTTGCTGAATACCGCAATCCGGACGATGCGATCGTACACAACACCTCGGTACATGTCAGCGCACATAAAGCCATCGACCAGAGTCTAGCACAAGAGCGAGAAAGTATCGTGCACAACCAGCTCAAAGACTTTCGCTGCGGAGAAGGCTATCCAGGCTAGTGCGATTATGACCTGGGAGCTAGGTGACCAGTGCCAAGCATGTTGGCTATTGACATATTCCAGTGGAGAAAGTAAGGCGTTGAAGAGGCTCTACAAGCATACTATCTGGCGAAGCGTGCAGAAACACAGTTTCAAAAAGCTGCGAGAACCAAGTCGTCTCTTGCGATATGAAATGTGGTGATGCTGATGGGGGCACATGGGGACATATGTTGTAAACTGGTGGCGCTGACGAAGACAGAGCATTCATAATCGGTGGTATGAGAAACAAATGATGGAATTCAATACGTATCTATCTATGTAAATTTAACATTTCGATTGGTCAAACTTTTGCGCAGTATCTGCAGTACCATTCTTGATACAAAGAACGGACGGTGAAAGAAGATGTAAGACGGTAACCGATACAAAGAAGTGAGCGAATATTATAAGGTGATATGAAACGTTCGACCAAATTCTTATCCTGATTGAACCAGGAGAAGATCAAGGGTAGCGGCCGTGATGGATTGTTGGCCGTTTCGTCGTCGATGTATGTCTATGTTCGAATGCCGCGCCTCTGACGTTGGAAAAGTGTGTGTCGTACAAGACGCTGTTGTTAGCGAGCGCGTAACGCGTATCACGTGATTACGCATATGCCGATTCGGTCCCCGCTTGTTCATGTGCCCATGGTTGAGGTCGCTCCACCATCATACCTGGGTATGGTCGAGGAGAACTGTCAGGCGTAGGCAGCATCGGCCCAGTAGGAATCGGAGGGCGAGGAGGTGACTTGGCGAAGAACTGCTCGAGCGTCTCGCCTCTCTCCAGAGCCTGGACCTGGCCTTGTCGGAATTCTTCCAGTACGGCTGACTCCACAGGTTTCGGGTCGAAGTACGTGTATGTTCTTGTGCCTTTGAGACCCGGAAGACCAGGCGCCTTGTACTCCGCAACGCCGTCCTCATATGTCTCATATGTAGAGACAAGACGCTTGCCACCACCTCCAGGAAGGTCGATGACGAAGGACGGCATCATGAAGCCGGACAAAGTTCCTCGGAGTTCCTTGTCGAGGTCGATGATCTTGCTGAGGGGTGTTCGGAGATCTTCGATACCCTGCACCATATCACACTGGTAGACGTAGTACGGTTGTATGTTGATGTTGGAGAGCTTCTTGATGAGGTCTGACAGCGGCGCGAAGTCGTCGTTGACGCCTTTCAAGAGGACAGACTGGTTGCGCACGATAACACCATGCTTGAAAAGCTTGTTCGCAGCAAGCTCTGTTATCCACGTGATCTCGTTGGCGTGGTTGATGTGGGTATGAAGGCAGACTTGCTTGCCCATGCTGAAAGTTGCGCAGTTGTATTAGCCTCATTACATATAGGTGGTAGATGAATGACTTACTCTCGACCTTTGTTAGATACTTCAATCAAGCTGTCGACCCATGGATCACTATCATCAAGTATGCGACCAGGAGCTACGGCCAGGCCCTTCGAAGCAAATCGGACCCGTTTGATATGGGGGATGTTGAGTAGTCTTTCTCCAATCTCTTTGATGTGATCGGGTTGCAAAAAGTAGGCGTCGCCGCCGGAAACAATAATATCTTCGAGCGACTCGTCGTTGGCGATATGGTCAAAGATGACTTCCCATCGCTTGCGGCTGGGCTTTTGGGGTTTCTTCGATACGGTATCGGTGTTCCCTCCAACTGCGTAGGATCGAGTGCAGAACCGACAGTACACAGGGCAGATCGATGTGGCCAGGAACAAAGCTCTTCCAGGATACCGGTGGACCAACCCGGGGACAGGACTGTCTGCTTCTTCGTGCAATGAGTCCAGCTCCATGTTCTTGTGATCGGGGATGATGCCGCTTCTAAGTGGGAGAAATTGTCGCCGGATAGGATCATCCACAGCGTTTTGCCAATCAACAAGCGAGAGTACGTGTGGTGTTAGGCGGATGGCCATGGGTGCCAGCTTGATAGCAGCGATCTGTATTCACATCAGCATTAATTTGTGTATAGGGTAATGCGGACTGATGAGTTACGCACAGCATCCTCGATGAAATCGTTCTTTGTACGAATCTTCCGGAGTTGATCATGCTGCGAGCGCAGTAATGTGTCGGGCAAAGCTGTGTTGAGGAACTGATAGAGCTTGTGCTTATCGGAGACGGTATTGCGAAGCTAAGAAAGTCAGTTTTGTATCGAACCGTGTATTATGGGGATCCAGAGAGATTTGTATCGACGTACCTGCCATCTATAAGATATGAATTCATCTGCGGAGACGTCCTTCCATGGTTGGATATGATCCCAGTAGGGCTTCTGAGCGGCCAAGGTCGATTGAGTTCTGTGATGCGATAGCAGACGTGCTGCGTGAGCGAAACCCGACCGGGAAGAATGTCTCCCAGCCATGGTGCTTGGAACAAACATGCTTGGGTACATGTCAGTAGGTGAATGCCACAAGAAGGAGCGATGTAAGAAGGAGCGATGTGGGAAGAAGGGCTGGGACGAAACCAAAGCTAGAAATAAATTTTCAAGAGTAGGGAACGTGTTTATCGAGCGCGTCACACCCGTTGCACAACCCGGTGGAAGGAGCTGTCGCTCGCCTCGTCGTCTAGGTAGGAGCGATGTAGATGCTGTGCTACGACAGCAGCAAGAGCAACCGCTAAAGTGGGTCTTTTGCAATCTCAAAGAATTGGGCAGGCACGCTCGACTATCGCCAAGTTCAATTCGTTATCGGATGCAGGAGATCTCTAGGATGTGTTTGGGCCTGGAGTTTGCTGAGGGCCATCCTTCATGACCTGTTCGGGTGCAGCGCTACAGCGATTTAACGAATTCGGTGACATGTGGGTGAGGAGAAGTAACTGGCCATGGTCCGCATGGTGTGTATAGGGGTTATAGTGACAGAAACGCCCAGTGGAGAAAACATAGCACGGCGCCAGCTCCAGAAAAATGGTGAAATGGCACTGGCAGGGCATTCGTATCACAATATCGCTTGATACAGATTTCCCATGCGGCGGCCATCAGGGTCCCAGGATCAATCAGATAACTTTGAGTAATAGCTGGTAGGCAGGCGAGGATGCGTATCGAAAAGGGGCTTACGAAGCACAGTAGTCCATCCTGTACTGGCTGGAACTGGGGACCGACATGCAAGAAAACCGCAGGTCTACAAGGATCGCTTCCATATCTCCTCCCATGGGCCCGATCCTCGGGTCAAGCCAGAGGCCCGGAAGCTGCAAGCGGCATGCATGTTAGTGGTACAGCAGGCGAATACTGCATTAGCTTTCCTCGTATGTTGAGTGGACATAGAACTTGCATCCGCGGAATCCTTTGGGCTGCCATGTTCGTAAGAAAGTCGTAAGCTCAAGCGACTCCACCAGAGGCAGGAGTGCTGGCCAGCCTAATCGGTCAAAGACGACCGGCAAATGGACATCACACGGCCCGTACCGCGCGTGTGACGGGCGATAGTGACCCAGGCTATCGGGATGGCAAACTTCGCAATAGTGCTGCGATCGAGTGAGAGGTTAGCAAACGTCGGGAGTGGCAAGGAGACGCTCGGCATGTCGCCGTTCATGTGAAGAGGTGCAGATAGTGCCAGTGCTAGCGGGGAGATTCCGACGTTCCGTCGCGCCTTCCGCTAGTTTCGTGCCAAGCCATGACCTCAGCCCCTCCAAACAATAGTGAGGGCTGCGATCACGATTGATAACTACCGCGACAGCTCAACTCTCTACATCACCCCACCGCTGCCATGGCTGATTCTCCCGCTTCCGCGACTAGCGCGCTGCCCGGCGAGTCGCCCGCCCAGACCAAGGCCAGACTGCGCAGAGAGCGGCTGGCTGCCAAATCCGGCGCCTCACGTCTCCAGCAGATTACTGCTCTCCAGGGCGGCCCACCAAAGCCGCTCAGCGAACTCGAGAAAGACGTGCCAGGTAACGGCTCCTCCCTTTCGAATACATTAGCCTCCACATAGTCCCCCTAGCTCCGTCCTACAACAGCGTGAATGCACGGCTAATGGCATTCTAGTCAAACCCGCTTCCACCCCGTCCCAGTTTACACCCGCTGGGTCTGGCACGGCTACTCCAGATCCAGATGAGGTGGATATTTCGCAACACCACTACGCGCCGGCATCGCAGCCTCGTCTCCCCTCGCCATTCGCTTTCGAGGGTGGCCAGTCCGGCCCATTCGGCCCCGGCCCAGGCACGGATGCATCGCAGGATCCCATGATGGCCATGCTCCAGCAGATGATGGGCGCAGGCGCTGGCGGTATGCCTGGCATGCCCGGTGCCCCAGGTCAAGGCGGCGCACCACCAGGCGGCATGCCACCCGATCTTGCCAGTATGTTCTCGGCCATGCAGGGTGGTGCCGGTGCCTCCGAACCGCTGCCAGAGCAATCCTCTGCGTGGATCTGGCGCTTGGTACACTCTGTCTTCTCGTTTGGCCTCGCCGTCTACATTGTCCTGCAAACACCATTTACTGGATCCAAGATGTCACGCGATAATGTGCTGGAGGACGACTGGGTCAGCCAATCGACCCCAGCGCAGAACTTTGCGCACTTCTTTTATCTCTTCGCGACTTTCGAGGTGGTCTTGCAGTCCTCGCGCTATTTCATCGAACAGGGCCAATTACAGGGAAGCGGCATTCTTAGCACGGTCGCTGGTATCCTACCAGCACCCTATTCGGGCTATGTGAGGACTGTGGGCAGGTACAGCGTCATTTACAAAACAGTTGTGAGCGACGCTATGGTGATAGTATTCGTCTTAGGCGCCACGAGCTGGTGGAGAGGTGCCGCTGCTGCATGAAGCGCTGCAATTTCTGGCATAAGTAGAATAATGGTATGACAGGCATCCTTGTACCCGCTTCCTCTTTGGTGCAGAGCTCCACTCAGTATTACCTAGGTGTGCTGTAACTCTCAAACAGCCAGTTAATATCTCGGCTCGATACCACAATCTGGGACAGACAAATGTCGCACCCATCTCAGTGTCCACGTGTGGGCAGGTTTTACGCGCACTATATCTCTGTACTTGCTCACCTCGGGCGACATCGCAACAACTCATCGACCACCGCCACTATTGCTTCCGCCTAGTGTATGCACGTCATACCTTGTTACACGCTCCACGAACCACTAATGCATCAGACTCCTCCCCATACATGGTAAACAGTTACACTGCACAAGCTCTATGCACATCATTCCTCTGCGCTGCACGGAAGCTATGATTATTTTGACATCACGAGACCTGTAGATCTTTCCCAGGCGCGCGGAATTCCATCAATCATGCGCACATGGCAGCTAGCATTTGTTGGGCAGCCAGGGCCCGTCCCGCGGCTGCCAGCAGGAGTCCCTGGACAACACGCGTCGCTCAACAGCAAGACGCACTCGACATTTTCGTTTGTTCTCGCCTCCGGTGAATAGCGCACCCGTACACGCGTTACAGTTAAACCGCCATAGCCGTCCTGCGTACGTTTCACCGCCATGTTCGGCGAAAATTCCCGAATCTTGCAAATTGCCTTTGTGCATCATGCAATTTCGTCTCGAATTCCCATCACCACACGCTCCTGACCGGATGCGAGCTTCACAACCGTTGCTTCAGAGCTCTCGGGTATGCATACGAGTCATGTTCGAGACGTGGCGTCACCTTGCCCTTTCAGTTGATTCCACTGCGTTGGTCGACAGGGTCGCACGCAGCGCCATACCCAAGGCCCCTTTACAGCAACTTGAGGTGCCCAGTAACCTGATCTATGACGCCCTTGGGTGCAGGACCGATACCCAGTACTGTCGCACTTCCACTCGCGATTTGTGTCCGTCCCGCATCGTGGATAATGTGTGCCACCAATCCTAGGCTCAGTGCCTGCGCCTGCAACAACTCTAACTCTTCTTCGCTCTTGACTTGTAATGCCACCTTGGCTTGTCCCATTCGCTCCCAGCGCTTTAGCAACGTCGATTCCGGTGCGTGTCGGAGGAAGTGCTTGTAGCAGGCTAATGTCGCGTGTCCGCATTGTGCGCCAATCTTGCCTGTTGTATGGTTAGACATTTTACAGATAATAGACATGTGTCAAGAATCGCAATACCTTTTGTCATGCCGAGATCTGTTCGTACTACCAATACCATCTTGCACTCTTCGTTGTGACCTGGGAACTCTGCAGGCGCACTGTCGTCGTCTTCATCGCTCGACTCGTCTTCTGAATCTTCTGAGTCTTCTGCCTTTTCTTTCTTCTCAGACTTCTTTGGTTGAGAGATCGGGCTGCCTCCGAGGAAACCAAGTGACTTTGCTTGCCCGAGCATATAGCCTGTTACACCAGCGAGGATGGCGCATGCGGCTGCTATGTTTGCAGTAGAGGGTTGCTGGGGAGTGTCTGCCATGTGTGCGGTCGGACGTAGGATACAATGTATGAAGAACGGTAGTTTTACAACAGAAGAATACCGGAAAGTAGGCTTTTATGTGAAAGAATTTGGGCGATTGGGAGAGTCATAAAGTTCCATGGCACTCCCGCCCGCAATTGTAGAGCTAGACGTCAGGCTGAGGGTCCGTGCTGGCAACATCTCGAATTTGCGGACTACCGAGCACGTCGCCCACTCCATCACGACGGCACCACCGCTGTCTCGGCCCTCTCACACAATGCAAGCTCGAGGTCAACTAATCTCTGGGCGCACCGCGGCCCAAGGATTGGCCCTTCGCCCGGCGCAGTCAACCTGCCGAACGTACGCGACGACAGCGCCCACTCCCGCAGTGAAGAACCCACTACAGCGACGACGCGGCGGTGATCTCGGCTCCCATCTGCCCATAAACATCATCCCGAAAGATGCATACATTCCCCCATACCCCTATGGCGCCCACCAGCTGTTCAAGCAGGCCAACAAGGGTCTCTACGGTGACCAGATGATACGCTTTGGCAACAACGTCTCCAAAGACACCGAAACGAAGACACGGCGCAACTGGAAGCCCAATGTGCTCTCCAAAAGTCTATACTCGGTCGCACTGAAGAAGAAGATAAAGCTGCGCATCACCGCCAAGGTTCTCAAGACGATGGATCGTGAGGGTGGGCTGGACGAATACCTGCTCAAGGACAACGTGGCACGCATCAAAGAGCTTGGACCCATGGGATGGGCACTGCGATGGACACTGATGCAGAAGCCGGAAGTCATCGATCGGTTGCGGGCAGAAGCTGCGGCTCTTGGCATAGACCAGGCCACAATCGACAAGCAATGGCCTACACCCCAAATGATCGCCGAGAATAAAGCTGCCCACGGTACGCTCTCCGAAAACATGCCCGCTGGCGCGCTCGAGAGCCTAGAGTTCATGGAGACAGAGGACCAAGAGATGTGGTCCGGAGAGGAAGTCAAAGACATAACCGACCCAAAGAAAAAAGGCCCCAGAGCGTACAAAGTGCGAGCCGATGCCGCCCTCGAATACACCAAAGCAGTCAAGGCCGCAGAGCGTTACGTATCCCGCGACGCCGTCGACAGCATAGAAGAGGGCCTCAAACTAGCCTTCATCCGAGCCAAAGAGCGCGAAGCAGAGAGACTCAGAAAGAAACAGATAGTGAACGAAGCAGGCATCACACAGCAAGACCTAGATGAAACCAGGTCGAAGTTCAACCTCCCTGACATCAGCGATAACGCCGCCAGGAGAATCACCTACAACCAGCGGAGACGCAAAGAGATCGACGAAGCCGGTGGCATCGAAGCCTGGAGCAAGATTAAAAGCGCTGCACACGACGCGAAGGTAGCAGAAGCAGGCGGTCTAGAAGCCTACAACGCCAACAAGAAAGCTTACAACGCGGCTCTCATCGCGGAAGCGGAAACGGCTTCTACCAACGAGAACATGGATCCCGAACGAAGGGCATACCTCGAAACCGCGCTGCTGAAGGCGGAT
Organism: Alternaria infectoria; assembly: GCF_024043175.1. Taxonomy (NCBI): domain Eukaryota; kingdom Fungi; phylum Ascomycota; class Dothideomycetes; order Pleosporales; family Pleosporaceae; genus Alternaria; species Alternaria infectoria. The sequence goes on along the minus strand of NW_026250693.1, from coordinate 65,557 downwards.
CTGGCTATCAAGCATAGGCTTGCTGGTGGTGAGGAGGGTTACGTCGAGTCGATTTTGGAGTTGCATAGCAATGGAGGTCTCCGCGCGAGTGGCGGTGCTAGTGGTCTGAGTGAGATTTATCAGGCTGCGGAGCGGGAGAGGAGTGCGGGTGGTGATGCTTGGGGCGCGCTTGTTAATGAGAGTAGGAAGGGTGATGAGAGCCGGCCGCGCTCATGATCATGATGATGATGGGGTTGGATGTTGATATGTACAAATGTTGATTGTATACTACGGACTTCGCAAGCAGTGTTGACGCTGCGCTTCTACCTCGGTCGCGTCAGTTATCGCTGTGCCTTTCATGCGAGTATGTGATTCTGTTGCCACTATGTCTGCGCAGCCTCAAAGTCTCGGTCAGTCGGTTTCTCGTCTATCTTTGGCTTCTCATTATTCGCGATTATCAGGAACTGATGCTCTCCACCGCTATCAACCCTTGCATAAATTGAGCGCGTTACCCAGTCACTTCCCACTAACAACTCACCCGTGGATCTTCGCAAGGCTGAACTTTGGGAATCGCACGGGTCATTGGTGCACTTCGCTCTCGCCATTTGAAGCCGCAGGAAGGTGCGTATGAGACTGTACTGGAGCTTGTGATCTCAGCTTCAACTTCGGAACTTCGATTTCAACCTCGATAATCCAAGGAGTTCGTATCGCAGTCGCTTTCCAATAATGACTCACCCACAAACACTCGCGAGGCGGAACAATCAGAGCTGGCTGGGTCATTGGTGCGCTTCGTTCGTGGCGTCCGAAGCTGCAGGAAGGCGCATGGGAGGCTGTGTCTGAGCTCGTCATCTCAGCTTCAGCTCCTGCCCCTTCCTGGCTTCAACACCAATCACTTCTGAACGCGACGCGTCCTTTTGCTTTGTTCACCAAGATCACGCTCTTACTGCGCAAGCAGAAATACTTGAACCCGAACCCACTTGCCATCTGGGCTCGCGACGTATTGAGTGAAGGGCAGCCTTACTTCAAGGAACTCGCAGGATGGACACTGGAAGCGTTGAAGAGCGGCTTCGTACTGAGTGTCACACGCTACAGGAAATGCTCGATTTGCAGATCTCCACTTACACAGTCAAAGAAGACGAAAAGTCACATCCTCCGAAGCCCCGCGCCAGCCCACGGGTCCTTTTGCAGGATGACAACAGAACAGACGACGTTACATTTACTGAGTTTATCGCAATCGAGATCCATCGCTTTGTGTCCAATGAGGCTAAATCAGACGACCATTTTGTCAGTTACATCTATGCCTTTCCATCTAAGTCAAGTCCCTTCGACGGGAAAATACCGATACCAGACGATGTGCTATCATGCAAACCAGCTCTAATCAGCTGCACCATCCGTAGTACGTCGTGGAAAACGGCCGATCTACTACTTTGGCTATTCAGTGAAGGCCACATTTCCGCGCAATTCAAGCCTTCCTTCAGCGCTTCTGGGCCGTTCTCGGGCACATCAGTCGAAAATCTTCAGGTGAAACACGTGTTCAACCCAATACCTCAAGCAAGACGATCCGGGACAGGCCACATTTCGCTCTCCGGTTACCATAGCATTGGTCGATCACCAGCATCTAACTTCGGATCTCCTGCAAGCTTCATGACAGCTAGCAGTCCGGCATCCTTTATGACTGCGAGGTCATCATACAACACGCCCGCGTTCATGTCAGCGAGCGGATTCAGTTCATACATGATCGATGAAACCATTCGCGAGGACGAACCACCTGAACCTGGACTCTCTGCACCGCTTGTACAGCTACACAATGACTATTACACGAACCTCCATCAGCAAGAGATAATTCAGCCTTTCGACAAAGAACTCGACTGGTCCGGCAAGGGTCAGCATGTCACATATTCAGCACACGAAGCTGTTCCCCTATCTTCCATATCGCATCTGGGATCATCGATGTCGGCGACTGTGGACAAGGTGGTTTGTCGTCGGATAGCTCTTGCGCGGAAGACGATGAGATGCAACAGAAGATGGACTGTGGCGGATGCTCTTCGCGAAGTTTATCATCTACAAAACCTCCGTCACGTCCACATTATCCAGCTTGTGGGCACATACCTCCAGGGTCGCAATTTTTCGATCTTGATGTACCCAGCTGCAGACATGCATCTCGGCCAATTCATGGAAGATACCCTGGATATGACCAGGGAGGAATCGTTTGAACGCCGGTTCTTCCTCTTTTCGTCACTAGGCTGTCTTACCTCTGCTGTGGACTCCATTCATCAACATACGACGAAACACATGGATATTAAACCTCAGAACATTCTTGTTAGAAATACACGCCCAGGAGCGTTTGGTCCTGAATGGCGTGTATATATTGCCGACTTCGGACTCTCGCGCTCTTTTGCTTCACAGGATCACAGTCAGACTGACGGTCCTACATCGCGGACCCCGAGATATTGCGCACCGGAAGTGTATAATTTCGAAGAAAGAGGTCGATCTGCAGATATATTTTCGCTTGGCTGTGTCTATCTCGAGATCCTTACCACCATTCGCTACATAAGTCTGCACAACTTTTCCATGGCACGTCGAGGTGATGGTGACGACGAATCATTCCACGCAAACCTGGAGAGGGTAGTTGAATGGGCCGACTCACTCTTGAGGGAATCAACAGACGTCCATCCGAGTTACTATGTCGACGTCGTAGCCGACTGGGTTATTAGCATGGTCAGCCGAGAGCCCTCCAGCAGGCCTACAGCAGCACAATGCCACCATCTTCTTAAGGAAAATAACTTCCCTGTCCCTTCCTTCGACAGCAAATGCTGTAACTCACCTCCGGAGCCTTACGAAGCATGTACAGTGTCCGTTGTGCAAAGGAGTTGACCTATGCTAGGGCCTAGGCGGCACCCCGAGTCCATATTCGAATGTCTGCAACCTCATCGCTGTATCATCCCGTATATCTATCTGTCGTATCGTACTTTACTATGTATCTTGGAAATGAAATAGACAACAGCTCTCCTCCACTCCCCAACCAGACGACATAGCATGCATACTAGGGACTAATCTCAATGCTTGGAGTCTGTGCCAAAATTGCGTCAACCACATAGCAAACCGGCTTGCGGAAGGTGTCTTCACAAACGTAGACCTGGTATAAAAACACTCGCGTCACATGCTTAAAATGCTCCAGTCTCCCACATGGAACTGCAGAACACACAACACTGAAGTCATAACATAGTAAGCGGCGAAGTTGTGCCATTGAGCAGTACTACAAAGCCATCCAGAGACGTATACCAAAACAGCAGACGCCGTCGATGCTTAAACTCAAACTCCATGCTCAACGCCACTAACACAAAACCAACGCACACTAAAAGCGCTCAAGAACAAGACATCCAGATGATAGTATAGTACCAACCCACAACTACATAACCGTGCAATTCTCCTCCTGCTGCTTCTGATTCGTCCGACTAAGACGTTCACGCTTCATCTGCACTTTACTCCCACCACGCTTAAGTTCCTCAAGACGTTCTTGAGCTTTAGGGAATTTGTACGCTGCCAAATTATTAGCACTCCACTCTTCTTGCACAATGTGACATTCAAAAACATACCTGCAGCCCGTCCATACCACCGTTTCGCCTCGTCCAAACTACGTGGGCAGCCTATACCCACTTCAGTGAAATAACCCATGGCGAACAGCGCCTTTGGCAGTGGCGGTTCCGCGCACGCTGCTTTCCGCGCCCAGAGGTAGGCTTCGGTGTCGCTTTGTTCGAGGATGCCCGAGGTACCTGTTAGATACCATCCTGACAGCGCGAGTTCACTCTGGTGTTCCTCCTGGGCAGCAGCTTTGGTATACCAAGCAATGCTGGTACGTGCGTCGATTGGGCAACCCAGGAGCCCGTACTCATAGGCCTGTCCAAGACGGAATTGAGAGAACTTGTAGCCGAGATCGGCGGCTTGGTGGAAGAGCTGTAGCGCGTACGCTTCATCGCGGATAACGCGTTCGTTGCCGGTTTGCGCTTCGTAGATGAGAGCCAGTTCGTGGAGTGCGTGCGGGTTGTCGCGATCGGCTAGACTAGCAGCTCGTTTGAGCATGTTGATGGCTTCGCCGAAGTTCTTCTGTTGGCCCAAGAGTCCCTTGAGGAGAATCATGCCCATCTTGTACATGGCAGGGGGGTCGCCCAATGCGGCGGCACGTCGGTACCACTGGACGGCTTTGAGGGGATCCTTCTTGGTGCCGCCGCCTTCTTCATGACCCATCTCGCAGCAGACAGCTGTGCGGTATGCACTTGCGGCATGGCCTCCTTTGGCGGCTGATTGATAGAGCGTGAATGCCTCTTTGGTGTCCACCTGTAAGCCAAGTCCCCCTGATCCGTAGCAATCGGCGAGATAGAACATGGCATCCGGTGAGCCATTGCTGACTAGCTTCTTGATGATCTTGTGGGCTTCGAGGATGAACTTCTCTCGGTTCTTGTTCTTCGTCCTGGAGTCGGCTGTGCCTCCTTCATCGGCAAGTACGCTCGATGCTTCTACGAGCTTCTTCGATAGTTTCAGACCCGTAGGAATGTCATTGGGGTTTTGCTTCCACGTGTTGCGTAGCCTGTTTAGCTCGTCGTACGTTACTGGATGGGGTGCCGCGCCTGTTCCACTGTGACGCTGTGTAGAAGATTGTTGGCTTTCAATACTGGGGCGTCCAGGCTCGCTGTTGTATTGTCTGACAGGCGGCGGTCTTGCGTTCTGAGGCGCCTGAGGCTGGTTTGCTTGTGGTTGCTGCCGCGGTGGCTGCTGCATAAGGCCTTGTCGCACAGGCATGGGGTGCGCTGGTAATGCGTCTGGATTGGACGGTGGCTGAGTAGTGCCAGGTCTTCTGCCCATAGGATCGCTTGGGTTTCGTCCCGGTGCAGGTGCAGCTGTTCCCGGTCGTTGGATAGGGTGTCCGGGTGCGGGCGATCCGAAGTTCCTGTTCATGCTTGGAGGCGGTTCAGAGTATGTAGTCTCATCCGAGTACACCCTTTGGGGCCCTGGAGGGGGCGCTCCATATCGTGGGTCGAAGTTAGGCGGCTGTCCACGCATTGGGCCTTGGCTGGGTGGTCCCCCTTGCATGCCATCACCTGTCATTCCCCTCTGAGGCGGCCCTCGTCCTCGGACACCGTTGGGTAGACCATTCGGGGGCGCAAAGCCCGTGTTCGCCCTTGATGGGCCTGGCATTGGGGGAGCATCTGCCGCCATTTCATGCACACCATTCGCGTACTGCCCGTTCAGGTCTGGCTGTGATCGGCTTCGCTGCATTTGGCCCTGAGGATTGCCGGATCCTGGGTTCATGGGAGCAGGCGGTGGGACATAGCGCGTATCGTTAGATGGAGTCAAGTGGTTGTCGATTGAATCACCTCTGCGATGCTTGTTGTTGGTCTCTGGGATGGCATCGAAGTTGGGCATGTCCATCGCAGCGTCGCCCTGCCCGTAGTAGTCATCGTAGAAGTCGTCCAGTGCCGGTTCGCCACCCTGAGCCTGTTGCTGCTGAATTGGCGCTTGACGCTGGTCTGGCTGGCGGTATTGCGTTGGTGGCTGCTGTTGCGGCGCCTGGGGCATAGGAGGCCTATGTCCCTGCTGCATTGGTGGCCCGTTTTGCCTCGTCCCACCCGCAGTTGAAGGCCTGGGAGGAATGTGATCTGGCGATGCAGGGCCATAGTAGCCGGAAACAGCACCAGGCTCAGCGAACTCTTGCTGACCGTTATATCCACCCTGATTTCCATTTGGTAGTGTCTGGGGCATTGTCACCGATCGCTGTGTGTTCGGACCGAAAGCTCGCGACATGGGATCAGATGTGCGATGTGGTTGCTGTCCTCGACTGGGATCGGCGTTCATGGGGGGTGGTCGCTGTCCGGGCGGCATGCGATTAGGGGCATTGCGTTGACCCTGGCCTTCGAAATGTCCCGAGTCCTGCCGGGGGTTGGGTATCGACCTCTGCTGTGGTGGGCCGCGGTTTTGTGGTGGCATAGGTTGTCCTCGCCCAGATGGGCCTGCAGGCTTTGGCTGACCTCCGCCGTCCTTGATGTTCATCTGTGCCATGCCCTTTTCGATGGGCTTCCCACCAGCTTGCGGTGGCTTTTGCGAAGGAAACGTCGGGAAAGGGTTGTCGTAGGCAAGAGTCTTGGGTGATGTTGGGTTGAAGAGGGAGCGGTCCAGGCCTGTCAGTGGTGATTAGTGGACTGTATTATGATGAAGTTCGGCAATGCTAATTCTTGTCGTTATGAGTGAATCGGGATGTGGCGACATACCTGGTGGCCTCTGGACACCTCGTCCATTTTGTGTGTTGATGGGTGGCGCATTCCCCTGACCTGTCGGTCGGCTTCGGGGATCCTGTTGTTGCGGCGGAGGTCGTTGTCGCGGAGGCTCATTGTACACCTGTTGCTGAGGACGCTGATCCTGAGGAGGCGGTCTCCGTCCTGGATTTTGCGGGGGCGACTGCTGGTAGTGCTGGTCGTCGTATGCCTCCTCCTGATAGTAATGGTCTTGCGGCGGTGGTCTGCGGCGCTGATCTGGCTGGGCTGCCCTCGAGTGCCCATTCACGTCCTGGTAGCCGCCGTGCTGCTGCGCGTTGTCCCATCCTCCCTGCTGGTCATAGTGTCCGTTGTTCCATTGCTCGTGGCCGCCCTGGTCATAGCCGTAATCGTAGTCGTAGTATTGTTGTTGGTCATATTGATTGTCGTAATTCTGGTATTGCTGCTGCTGTCTCTGCTGCGGCCTGCCCTGGTCGTAGTACTGCTGCTGCTGTTGCGGCTGCGCGTAGTGATCGTAGTGTTGTTGGTGCGCCATGCTTGCGGCGTTATCGGAGAAGCCTGACCCGAGGCTGTCTATCACGAGGCTAGCGAGCGTTGGTGATGTCCGACCGGCGGGGCTGCAGCTCTTAAGGTATCTGGGGCGCAATCGCGATCGCGAGAGCCTGGGCTCGTTCGGCCTGTTTGTAGCGGATGCTGGTCGTCGACGTGCGATCGCGATGACGGTGTTGGCAGTTGGCCGTGTTCCGGGCAATGTCGTACCTGACAGGGGTGGCACAAACTCAAAGAGGTGTCATATGCCCACTCAGCACAGGGACGACCTTTCAAAGGCGGGATGACGATGGAGTGAAGGTGCAAAGTCTATAGTCGAACTCTCAATTGTACATGTTCTGGAAATCGACGCCAATTGGGGGCGGCCGCTGCCTCCTCAAACACGGGGTGACCTCCAATTAGTTCGATTACGTTTCAACCCAGGTCTGTCACCCACACGCCGCTGGTGCAACACAGGAAATGAATAAGCAAAAGTCCCGCTTTGGCGTCCTTCGCCTTGAAACGCGGACAAGGGACCTTGGAGTAGACGAATCGTTGTCGGTGGATTGATTCGCACGCGAGTAGATTAAATGAAGCCTTTGAATTTGCCCTGAGTAACACCGCCAGCTAAAGTGACTGGAGAAATAGGGAGACGATCAGTATCAGCCCTGCGCAAAACAGCCCGAATGAGCTGATGTCAAGCAGTCCCTATACGAACCAAGTCGCAGAGCCGCTGGAGATCATACACATCATGCAGTCGAGGAACGGCCTACCAATGAGCGCAGGGTCGACGGTGATCGCTGGGCCTTAGGCTCGGGTAAGCGTTCGCCGCCTGCAAGCAGTTGGGTCCCGACGATGCAGCTCCGGTGGCGTCGGGCGGCGGTGCACGATACACGTGATTGAGAGTGGCGCAGCAGGCTAGCTTCGTTAGACAAGCAATCCGGCAGTTGGGTGGATCGTCGACTTCACCACTCTAGCTGCACGAGTCTCCACCCCAACACGATACCTTGGGATATACGCTGCCAACGAAGCAGAAGATCTAGAGAGTAGACTTCCCGATATTCAGACCGTCACCATAGACACACCATGCCATCTACCGCGGCTTACATCAAAGCCATCGCAGGGTACGTCAGATACATGGCCGCTGCATGGCCATAAACTGATGACAAGATAGAGGCGGAATCCTGTGCATCGGCGGCCCTGCACTCGTCATGTGGGTTACACCTACTGAGGAAGAAATCTTCAAGGTATGTCTACTTTGCCACGTGCTGCGCCCAACAGCTGCTCATGATCCATGCAGAGGTATAGCCCAGAACTGCAGAAGAAGGCCCTTGCCGGAAGGGAGCAGAGACAGAAGGACTTTGACGCCTTTGTTGGTCAATTGAAGGAGGCTTCGCGTTCAGACAAGCCGAGTAAGTGTTGCTTCTGCAGTCATCTTCGAGACCGCGCTAACGAAATTAGTCTGGGCTGCGCAGAAGGAAATGGATGCGAAGAGGTCTGAGACAGAACAACAGATCCGCAGGGAGGAGCGCGACGCATATGCTGCCGAGGGTCGGAGAAGACAAGCCGAGATCAGGGCTAGCACACAGTAGCAGACCCATGCCAGATGACTTCCTTTTCGCTGTTGTATATTTACCTGTATCACGAATCTACGCTTCCCATCAAGGCCGGGGGTTTCCTGGAAATCGAGGTGGACGCAGTCTGCAAGACCTATGACGTACCGTTCATCTCCAATGTCAGATATAGTTGGGTCTATAGATGTTGAAATGAGGCGAGGCCTCTGCTCAGGTGACATCCGCCCGGGATCGATCTCGTGACAGCGTCTAGGTTTCGCGAAGTTCCGCGAACCTAGACGCGCGAACCAGCCCCAAACCTTCATCTCGCCCCACCACGACCGTTGAAGCAGGATCCAATGCCCAACGATGCGCAAGCCCCCGTGAAGCTCTCGTTGCCTCTCGTAAGCCCGATCTAGAACGTCTATAGACACGATACTAATGACATCATAGGAGTTCCAACAGGACATCTTCAACGAACTGCGCGAGGAAGATGAGCTCGTCCTCCTTGCGCGCGGCCTTGGCCTTCTGCGCATAGTCACGAACCTCCTCCACTCCTACGATGCCGCCGGGAACAACCTTATACTCCTCGTGGGGGCCGACGATCGCGAGAATGTCTGGATCGGCGAGGCCTTGGCCGAGCATGCAGCCGTCAGCAACGCGCCCAAGTGTCGCGGCCTGAGCCTGGTCAATACCGATCTCATGAGCGTTGGGACACGTGAGAAGATGTATGCCCAAGGCGGGATCTTCAGCATCACGTCGCGCATCCTCATTGTGGACTTTCTGTCTGGGCTACTCAACCCGGAAACGGTGACGGGTGTGGTGGTGCTGCATGCTGAAAGGGTCGTCGCGACATCTTTAGAGGCCTTCATCTTGAGGATATACCGGCAGAAGAACAAGGCAGGCTTCTTAAAGGCGTTCTCGGATACCCCAGAACCCTTTACGACTGGATTCGCTCCGCTCACGAACATGATGAAGAACCTGTTCCTGACGAAACCGGCGCTATACCCAAGATTCCACGTCGCAGTCGCGAACTCGCTCGAAGGACGCAAGAAAGCGGAAGTCATCGAGCTGGAAGTGCCAATGACGGAAGCTATGCAAGACATACAGAACGCGGTGCTGGCATGTGTCGAGGCCAGTATCAGCGAGCTGAAGAAAGCAAACCCAGGCGTGGAGATGGAGGACTGGAATGTGGACAGTGCCCTACACAAGAATTTTGATCAAATCATCAGACGTCAACTAGACCCCGTCTGGCATCGCACAACGTTCAAGACGCGACAGGTCGTCCGAGATCTGTCCCTGCTTCGCACTATTCTGCATGCCCTTCTTACCTATGATGCGGTGAACTTCAACAAGTACCTCGATACTGTGCTTGCAGCCTCGCAACCACCGCCAGGGTCAACAAAGCAGAATCAGTCTCCATGGTTGTTCCTAGACGCGGCCGATACCATCTTTACCACTGCCAAGCGAAGAGTATACACGGGCAAGGTATCTAATGTGGAACTAGCGAACGCCTCCAATGCTGTGCCAGAGTCGCTGCAGCCTGTCCTAGAGGAATTTCCCAAGTGGACGCAGCTCGCAGAAATTCTGCAAGAGATAGAGCAAGATGCCTACTTCAACCCAACACCGCAAGACTCGTCTAACGGTTCTATACTCATCATGTGCGGCGACCAAGGTACAGCGTCACAGCTGAGAGAGTACCTGCAGACCATGTACGTCAAGCCAGAGGGTGTTGCAGACGAAGAAGAAGACGAGTACGAGCCATCGGCGAACTTCATGATGCGACGCAAGCTACGGAGTTATCTCACCTGGAAACGCGACTTCAGTAAGGTCAGCGCTGCGTTGTTCTCAGAGAATCAGAAAGCCATCAACACTAGCACAGACAAGAATGTTCAAAGCGGTATGCGTCAGACTTCCGGTAAACCTCCGCCTAACAAGCGGCGCCGCATAAGAGGAGGCGGAAATGCCGCAGCAGGGCCATCGCGGTCTGATACAGGAGCTGTTCGGACAGCAGGAGACCGCGACGCCCATATTGCAAGTCTAATGGCCGAACTGGAACCCACCGAGATCGAATCAGCACAAAAGCCCGGCGACGTAGGTTTTGACCCTCTCGACAACATGGAAAGCTTCTACGAGCTCTTCGACATGAACTCTCTCATCATCGTACACCCCTATTCCGGAGACCTAGACGAGCACATCTTGGACGAGACAAAGCCGCGATACGTCATCATGTACGAGCCCGACGCAGCTTTCATCCGGCGGATAGAAGTATACCGATCATCCCATACAGACCGAACAGTGAAAGTCTTCTTCATGTACTACGGCGGCAGCGTAGAAGAACAACGATACCTCTCCGCCGTGCGCCGCGAAAAAGACGCCTTCACCCGCCTCATCAAAGAGCGCGCAAACATGGCCCTAACCATGAACTCCACCGCCAACCTCGCGCCCGAAGAATCCTTCCTGCGCACAATCAACACGCGTATAGCCGGCGGCGGCCGCCTAGCCGCCACCACCGAACCCCCCCGCGTCGTCGTCGACGTCCGAGAATTCCGGTCCTCGCTCCCCTCGCTCCTCCACGGCCGGTCCATCGTAATAGTCCCCTGCATGCTCACCGTCGGCGACTACGTCCTCACCCCCCAAATCTGCATCGAGCGAAAGTCCATCCGCGATCTAATCCAATCCTTCGCCAACGGCCGCCTGTTCAACCAAGTCGAATCCATGATGGAACACTACAAACACCCCATGCTGCTCATCGAGTTCGACCAAAACAAGTCTTTCACCCTAGAACCCTTTACCGACTACTCGGCCGGCAGCAGCAGCAGTTCCTCCTCCTCCGCCAACGGCCCCGCCACAACACCAGACCTCCAGTCCAAACTCGTCATGCTCACCCTCGCTTTCCCTCGCTTGCGTATCATTTGGAGTAGCAGTCCGTACCAAACGGCCGAAATCTTCGCAGAGCTCAAGAAACAGCAGGATGAGCCTGATCCGATGAAAGCCGTGCAATTGGGGCTTGATCCGAATCAGAGTGGGGATGAGATGCGCAGTTTTAATCAGACGAGTCAGGATATGTTGAGGGCGCTGCCGGGGGTGAATGAGAATGTGGTGTCGACGTTGATGCTTAAGAGCGAGAGTGTGTTTGAGGTGGCGAATATGTCGGAGAGGGAGATTTGTTGGTTGGTGGGCACGGATGTGGGGAGGAGGGTGCATAGGTTTTTTAATAGGAGTGTGTATGAGGAGGTGCAGTGGCAGGGGTTTAGTTAGGGGATTTGGATGTTAGAAGGTAGAGAGAACAGGAATCTTGGGAAGTTAGGTAGTTTGGATGAAGATTATGCGTGTATCATTTCTCTATCCCATCATGCTTTCACGAAAACTCCAAAAGCATGTTAACATAAAAACATGCCGAATAACCTCATGATCATGATCATCCATACGGAACCATGTATATCCCTCAACATCCCTCAAAACCATCCGCCCGCTCGCAAGAAGCAGCATTTGAGCAGCCCGGCCCCCGCCACAGCAAAGCAGCAGCCGCAAAGCAGGAGCCGAGACAGCATGGCGGATCTGCGCAGCCTCCCCCTCAAATGTCGTCAATATCAATCTCCTTCTTGCCGGTACCGTCGGCCTCGTCCGAATCGCTGTCGTCGCGGTCCTCGTCGAACTCGAAACCGATGCCCTCGTCGCCCTGGTCGCCGTACGTGTCGGTCTCGTTGATCTTTGCGTTTTCGGGGAGTTCGCCGTAGGCTTTTAATGAGCGGGCTTCGTCGGCTGTACCAAGTCAATACCATGCCTTACAAGCTTTGTTGTGAGTGCGAGTGAAGACTTACCAGAGTACTTCATAATAACATCGCCCTTCTCGTCCTGGTAGTCTCGCAGCGACAGCAGGATAATGTCGCCCTGGTTGATCCAGACCTTCTTCCTCAGCTTGCCGCGGATATGGGCGAGACGGCGGGCGCCGTCGAAGCACTGGGCTTCCAGACGACCGTTTCCGAGCATCTTGACGACTTGGGCGTATTCTTGGCCTTCCTCTTTGAAGACGAGTTCGCGCTTTTCGTTGTCGTTCTCGTTCTTACCCCTACGTCGGTTTTTACCTCCCTGATGGATATGTTAGCAGGTGCATCGTGGCATGTGAGAGGAAGCGCCGCATCGCCCAGACATGGAAAGCGCCGTGAGTTTGGGCGTCAGGCGCTGGGAGAAGTGGCGGGGCAGCCCCTCCAAAAGAGCGCTGGACATACCTTTCCCTTGTTCTTCGGCATGGTGGGCGGTAGTCGAAGTGTGTATTAGTGTGGGTGGAGTTGTGTTTGGTGTTGGTGGCAGAAGCGTCGGCGGGCGCAAGTCTTTATGTAGTGGCGGCTCGACGGTTGTTTGCACTGTGGATTCCGACTCACTGTGGGAGCCTTCGACACTGCGCGCTAAGCCCGTTTACAGTCTAGCGCCTGGTCGCTCACCCGGCCGAAAATCAATCCATCCGTGGTCCTCGAGCCTTTTCACCCCCACCCGCTGCTCCTTCACCCTACGTCACCGTGCATACACACGAGAGGCATGGGATAGCCATGTCAAAGAATGCCGTCTACTCGCTCCTCGCCAGACAGCAGCCGCGCACGTTCAAAGTCAGCTATGCCACCGACTACAAGCACTTCATCCTCAACCACGTAGCGTCCGATCCCCAGCACCCCCTCTGCGAGACGCAGCGCCGCAGACAGAGAGAAAAGAAGAGGGAGGGACTGTGGTGGCATGCGACTACCCCCGCCGACCTGAACAAGTCCAGCTGTGTAAGAACATGGGCTAGACGGCGTCTGCGCAACGCTATCAAAGAAGAGCTTCAAGCCCGCGGATACGACGAGAATGGCAAATTTGTCTATCCTGAGGTCCGGAAGAGCCAGCCAGGTCTTTTGAATACGCTGCGCGCGGGCAATACGCTGGATCTGACGGGCAGCTTGAGGTTCCATGTCGAGCCGCCTCTGGTCCCGGCCAAGTATGTAGATGTACGCGCAGAGGCTGCCGCTGTCATAGACGCTCTGATCAGTGCTCAGAGGGGCGCAGTTGGGGGTTTCGCTTCAGCGAAGCCAACGAAGACTCGTTCTTCGTGGAACCCGCCTGTTGCTGCGCAAGAGCGTCCGCGTCAGATCTTCAAACGCGTGGCGACGCGCACGGGGTGATTGTGGCTTCACAGGCTGAATGAGCTCGTAGAGACCGACTGAGCTGCATCATCGCTGAAAATGAAGGGCCTATTACGCTGCCGCCGGTCAGCGATGCCCTGGCGTATGTAGTAATACAATCTTCACCGAGCCTCTCAACAATCCGCAATATCATCGGCGGTCGTAGATTAGAATGAAGAGAAAACGAACGTTCACTCGGAAGCATACATAGCGACTCCTTACACGCGCTCCTGATCAGCCTCGTGTCATCATGTCATCATCTCGCTTCTTACCCACCTGTTATTGTAACAGCTTCGGCACAAACCTCCGCTCCAGACTTGCGATCCACATGCTCGCTGTCTCTAATTGGCAAGGGAGCTTTTTCGGCCCCAGCCGTGGTTCTTACCGCAAGCACCATGGTTGGGTGGAGGTAAACACCGCTTTTCTACAGTCATCTACGGGGTTGCCTTGTGTTTACTAAGTAAGGCAATCGTTTTGAATGCTGGGTATGATCTTGCCGATATGGGTATGTGGGAGATGGTACTGTGGATTATGGCGGAATTTGCACCGGGCCAATGGGAGTTTGATGTTCTAGGTGTAGTTCTTGTGAAGGTCTTGTTGGGTTGGAAAGGTGGTTTGGATGAAGCATAATCAGCGTTCTTCCCTTGAATGTGGTGAATCAAGACTGTCGCCAACGATGGGAAGAATAGACGTAGCACAAAATTTAAACAGCAAAAAGACGCAACAGAGTATTACACGGTAACAAATCCAGATTCAGAGTTCACGAAGTTCTATGCAGTACGCATCCTGGCCAATCACCGACTTCGGAACTAAATCCGGGTTGAGGTCCGCTCGGAACGGATTGGACGGTCGACTCGCTGACCCACCATCAATGACAGCACATCCGTCGTACATCTACACAGGCAAGTCATTATACGACACAACATCATTGCGTATCTGCATCCAACATTGGCTTGAGATAAGCTCTCATAGTCAAGTTCAAAGACATCTGTCGAACAACCTGTAATCACCAGCATCTCAACGTTCACGAAGAGTCATCACCACCACAAGCGGCTCATCATGGCATCAGAAGACGAGTTCCAGCTCTTCACATCCCTGAGATACGATCCACTACTGCTCCAATCCGAGGAAAACTCCAGAGCCATCTTGAACTTCGTCACGCCGTCACCCTTCTACATGCTCGCATACCACCGAGACCGGATGGTGGAAGCCGCACAGCACTTTGACTTTTTCGAAGTCGAGAAAAGACTGAAAGATGGGAAGGCATTGCATGAGGAACTGTTGAAGCGAGTGCAAGACGAGATGAAGAAAACAGGAAAAGACGAAGCAATGAAGGTACGACCTGCAAGAGACCATTCCTACACATGACTAAGAACAACCCAGCTCCGACTCCTCTTCGACAAAGCCGCCAATCTAACCGTGGAATGTACTCCAATCCCAGCCGTCCCCCTATCAACCCTCTACCCCCCATCTCTAGACCCACCATCCCCATCCCCACCCCACCATCCCGCCAAACCCAACACCAACACCACCACAAAACCATTCACGCCCTCCCCCCTAACAGGCGGCGCCCTGTACCTCGGTCCCACAGACAGCCTCCCAGCCGGCGATTCCCCCCAATCCTCCCTCCCCCCTCCACCCCCACCAGAATGGAAAATCGCCGTCGACACCTCCCCCACCCCCTCCTCCCCCTTCACCCTCCTCAAAACCACAAAACGCGAAATGTACGACCAAAGCCGTCTCCGCGCCTTACCTCCCAACCCCGCTGGTCCCGCTTACCGCGAAGTCATGCTCTACAACGAAGTCCGCGAGCTAACCGAAGGCACACTAACCTCCCTCTATCTCTTCCGCGGCGGGAGGTGGGTTACGCCGCCTGTCGGCGTTCCCTCGGGAGAGTTTACGAGGAAGACGTTGAGGGATGATGGGGCTGATGAGGGGGAGTTGAGGAAGCCGTTTGCGGGGAGGTGGGGGCATAGTACGAGGAGTGCCAAAGTGGGGGCTGGGGGGCAGAGGGGGACGAGTAGGCGGTGGGCGTTGGGGAGTGGGTTTTGTATGGAGGAGCCGGTGGGAATTGAGACTGTGAGTGTGGGGGAGGGGGTGTGGGTTAGTAATGGGGTTAGGGGGTTTGGGTTTGGGAGGGTTGTTGGGTAGATGGTGGATTGGAGACTGGAGTGTTGAGATTGAGTATTGGATTATCTGGCTGAGGTTGAGACGAGAGTATATTAAGTTACGCTACTGATTATACGCACATTCTCTACATTGCCGTACTGAATACCTATATGTTGAATTATATGGAGTTACCTGACCCCGTTCTGTTGCCTTTATCTGCATAAGCACTCCACCGTGATACTTGAACATCCTGCGCTTTACCCATTCTTACTGCTCCACGACGCCATCTTCGGTGAACTCGCTGCCCTCGTTACTCTTACCATCCATGCTGTTGTCGCTACCCCCGTCGTGGTCACCATCTTCACTATTGGCTTCATCAGCGTGATCCTCCGCCACCTCTTGGCTCTTCTCTGCTGAGCGTTGGATGAGTCGAAGTCGTAGGACCTGACTCGGCTGCGGCTCCTCTGGATTCTTCTCGATAGAAACGAGAGCTCGAGCCACCAGGAAAGATCCTTCCCAACCATGATACTTGCCCGGCTCCTCAGGAAAGAAATCCCTCGATTCGAGCAGAGCATCTTTGTAGTTGTCTATGGTGGGATCGAAGCCGCTGATGTTAGTCCATTCTGGCTCTGGAATGCACTTGTAAAGCGCAGGGCTGAGGCAGACTTTAACCCGATACTTCGACCAGTCTTCCCCAAGTCCCGGACTATCTCCATTTTCGAGGAAGCCATGCATCGTCGCCTTGTCGAAGGGTACTCCAGGTGGCGGGAACGCCATCTTGTGATGTTGATTGGATACAAGAAGCTCGATCTTGATTATCATGGCATATTTCAGCCATGTCGTGAGCTCTGCACGCTTTGTGTCCAGCCAGGGAATGAGCTCACGGAACTCCTCGATGAAGATGTCCATTTGGTGTTTGGCCTTGGCGGGTAGTTCGTTGTCGCGGAAATGCTTGTTGTTGATCTTGAAGAGTGTAGCTCTCGTATCTTGATTGCGCACGGATTTGAGTCCGCCTGGCTTGGTTAGTTGTTATCCGCGGCAGGCTTGATAGATGCTTACCTTCTAGAGCTATCGACTGCCACAGGTCCTCCAGTTTCTCTGAATCTAATCCATCGGTGTGAAAACTAGTATCGTAGACCCATCGTAGTGCGTAGGATTTGAACAAGGCCGCGTGGATGTTGACGTCGGTGGGTAGGCCCGTAACATTAGCGAAGCACGCCGAGAGTGCTAAGTTTCCGGTCTGTGCTAGTGGTAGCCCGGTAATGGTACGCATAGCGATCTCGAACTTCGCAGGGAGGACATATTGAGGACTCAGGGTGGTGGCCATGTTGTATTGTGGGAAGACACGTGCCAAGCATTCCATGCGATGAGACCATATTGGACCAAGACACTGTATGTCGTATTCGACTGGGTATGCCTGAGACCGAGGGATGAGATGAGGCTCTCTTAAGTTATCGAGCATGCATTTCTGATGGCCTACAAGTGCTTCCTTGTTCTTGAGGCGCTCTTCGAGAAGCTGATTCCTCTCTTTGCACTGCCTAAGTTCAAGGGCCTGAATAGACAGCGTCGTTTTCTCGTTCAAAGATCGCGTCTCTACTTGCTGCTTGAGAGTAGTAGCATGTTGACGAAGTTCAGCATGGCTTGGTGTTTGAAGCTCTTCGACTTGTTGGCGGAGCTCTTCGATCTCTTGTCGCAGGTTCGTGTTGTCGGCCTGCACTTTCCGCAGTTCGCTGCTCGCCTCGCGTTCGATGTTGACGACATGATCGTAGCGCTTCTGGAGATATGAGATGACAGCTACATCATCGTCCTTGTCGTGACTGAGGGTTGCGCTTTCTGTTGTGACACGTCTTGGAGCAGCCGGGGCCTTGCGGTGGGGAGATTTGGTGGGGGTCACGGTGCAGCTAGCGCTGGTTGGCTTCATCCGCCCAACCTATGTTCGGTTAGTAAACATCCAATGCCGCGAGGTGTCAAAAGCATACCATTGCCTGTGGCGCTTTTCCCTTGCCAGCACGTGTACCAAGCATCTGGCGTCTTTCCAGCTGCATCTCGGCTCGACCGGACGAGCCGCGAGCGAGGTTTGTCGGGTTCTCCGACGTTGCAGCACCGACTACATCCAGTCCAGCATGCTCTTGATCATCCTGCCCCGTGGCCGCGCCTTCCTCCTCCCGTCCTTCAATGTCCATATGTACGGCTGCTGATGGACTTCGTTCGTGGTTCCCGGTCGTTTTCGCGGTTTTGCTCGGCCTGCCAGTCACGGTACCGTCTGACGCGGCGCGCTTCTTCGACCCTGTAGCGCGTGTAGGCTTCAAAGTGTTAGCATACGTGCAGTATATCAGCACTACAACTCACTATTGCTGAGCCTCGCGCATTGTCGTGGTCGACAGCCGAAGTCGTTCCAGTCTCCGTGGGAGAGTGCAAAGAAGGCGCCTGCCGCAAGATTTCATCACTGTACGCAGCGATATAGTCCATGACGTCTGGATCCAAGGAGAGGAATGAGATGCCTTCCTGTTCAAAGCGACGAATAGCGCGCTTGACTGAAGGCGCTTGCTTATGCAGATAGTTGCGGATGGCCTTCCATGTACGCGCATTGCTAATCCGGTGGAAGACGCTTGATTCGCCGACTCGCTGAAGCATCCTGTGAAGGTTCTTTTCGAGGCCCATCTGGGTTTCGTGGCAATGCTGCACGCATGCGAATAATAAAGCGCGTTCGTGTGGGGACCAGCGTGGAGGACAGCTGCTCATCGTGAGGGTCTCACAGACGTTGAGGACGCTAAAGACGCGGACAAAGTTGAATGTTCGAAGAAATGTAAGAAGTCGCGCGCTTGACGGTATCTTATACGAGCTCAAGATCACGGCTTTGGCGCTGCTGTTGTGTCCACGGTCGCCAACTTGTTGATTCAAGACACCCCTGTCTTAGAATGTTTGCTGCTGCACCTACATGGAACCTCACAGAAACTCCGCGGACAATACCCTGCATTTCTGTGGCGTTCAGATGCATAAAAATACATGGTATGTCTCACCAAGATCTGCACGTCGCCGTTAGCTCTTAGCGAAGGTTCAGTGCGCAATCGCGCCATGTCCATTCCATCTGTTTCTCTCCTAACCTGCCTCCGGTTTAGAGGAAGATATGGGTTCTTCCAACGTCACGCCCTCCCAGCGGGGCCGGCTTTTGTTGATCGTTGACATGGGAACGACATTCGCAACGGTCGCTCGTATTGCGGTCCCTCCAAATCGAAACGTTAACGACATTACGTACCGACATGTGGAATATTTCCACGATTGGCCGCGAAAAAATAAAGATGGCAAACATAGCGATGTGGTTCCCACAAAGCAGTGCTACGGCGGATCTCTTGATGACAACACCATTCTCTGGGGTTGGTCAATGTCTTCGAAAATCGAGAACCCCTGGGACGACATCCACCAGCTGAAGCATCGGTGGATCACTGGTTTGAAGCTGCTTTTGGATTCTTCGATCGATACTTCGGAGCTCGAGAAGAAACTAGACGACCTTCAACGAGACGGTTTCATCCACGCCCAAGACGATGCGTTTACGGACTACCTTGTGCAGTCGCTTACTCGAGTGCGGGAGAAGAATTTTGACGAAGGATTTGTACATCCAGAGTTCGTCATTTGTGCCCCCATTGCCTGGAGCGTGAAGTCGTATCATCGATGGTACAGCTCCTTTGTGTCAGCTATCCGTATAGTGTGGCCCGAACACGACGCGCAAACGCCGCCTCGAATCACAACAGCGTCTGAACCGGAGGCTGCAGCTTCTTACTGTCTTTCAAACTGGGGCGGCGATTTCGAAGTATGTTAATAGCTCTCTACGTAATGGGGTGATCGTCTAATCTTTGAGACAGGTGGAAGATTGCGTACTCAATGTGGACGCTGGAGGTGGAACCATCCAATTAACCACGCTCAAAAAGACGCGTCAGAATCCAGACCGCTGGGAGCTTGTCTGCGAAATGAGTTGTAAGAGCAACCACAACTATGGCGACTGCTCTGCAAATTACTGATATGGGACAGGCAAAACGTGTGGAGGCGAGTCTTGGAACAACAACGTTAGAAGAATACTGGAGAGAAAGTTCGCATGCCTCGAAGAAGAAGGAGTTCTTGGTCAACTTCTTCAAAGCAATGATTCTGTCTCCAACATCATCGAAAGTGCAGTGCAGTTCTTCGAGAGCGACATCAAAAGATCCTGTCCAGACTTGACGACGAGAGACACAGACCCAAACGAACGACCACCCGGATTTCGCATCTATGGTCTGCAGCCAGATCAAGCAAGGAATTTCGAGAGGAACGAGCTCTTTCTGACACCGTAAGAGTATATCCATCCTGAGGACCATATGGGTCACTAACGTGGCATAGAGAAGAATATGATGAAGTCGTGGGAGACTCTCTAACCGGCCTCGATGCGCTCTTCCACGAACAGTACCAGCATATTGAAGCCAAAGGAGAGACAGTCTCATGCGTCACCTGGACTGGCCAGTTCTCGGATAGCATGTTACTTCGTGACAGAGGAAAGGAGTGTACCCAAAATTGGCCTCATCCCCCAAAACACATTCATGACAAGGCGATCTCGTGAGTTCAAAAGGTATATACTATCAGTATCATGGGAGCTAACAGTCGAAAGGAGCTTTGCAGTGGCTGGTGGCGCAGGTATTCGAGCCCTGAATGTGGACATGTTCCCTCCGAGCCGGCTCCTCCGCGCGAGTTTCGCCGTTACGCGAACTGTTCCCAAACAATGGGGCTCGGCGCAGGTCACTCTGGAATATCCTAAGCTTGCACATCTTGGCGGATTATCCGCCAAACGTGGCCTAGATGGGAAGTTCTATTACTTCAATCTCTTGCATTACTTCGCACAAAAAGGGGAAGAATTTTCACCGGATCAGGAATTCTTCATCACCTCAAAGCATGTCTTTCAAGCATCAGACCCCTGGATCGCCAGGGAGTCTATCTGGTACACGGAGAATGGTCCAAAAGAATCGTGGCATGCGGTTGACGGGGATGAAAATGCAGGCGCAGCAGAACTGGGTGTTATCGAGTACGACATGAACGCTCTTAAAGGAAAGATCGGAACAGAACAGCTACCTGGCTGTAAGAGGAAAGGCGAGAAGGTATACGAGATCACTCTGCGAGTTGGGATAGAGATGCTGGAGGACTATCGCCATACCCTCCGCGTTCAGGCCAGGTGGGCACCGGAGCTTAACGACGACGACAACGACTCTTCAGAGAGACTCGAAGGTGACGACGTCATGAACATTCATGGGCAGGACTTCAACATCTCGGCGGCGTTCGAGTTGTCGGCTATCTGATCCAGCTGGTGTCGTTATTGCGACTCCTTGTACGCTACAGAACAATACAACGTTATTTGGTATCTAGAACGGTATTATGGTCACTTGGGTTGCGGTACATCCGGAATCTTCCCTTATCACGAATAAATCCTATGATATCTACAAATATGCCTGGAGCCTACATCAACGTCAGGCTACCTACTTTGCATGTTTCTGTATTAATATAGGCTGCAGACCTGCTTTGTTTTTATCTAGGCTTCACATGTTCACGCAACTCCCCAAGGTTAATTTCACAGGGTAACCGGTGAATATTTAGTATGCGTTGTGTGCCGATCCCAAAGTTGTGATTTGAACCCCCTCAACTTTGGTTCGTCAGTGCCAAACCTGGATATCGCCAACCATGAGTCGGATGCATAGCCCGTATGCAAAGAACCATGGTATGAATGCAAGGACATTAATTTGGAATAAAAGCGCGTCTTGCACATTCTGAATCTGCATCAACTCACACTTCCAAAACCATCTCCAGAGACACTCCCAAACATCTTCACCAACGACATTCAAATCCACATTTCAAAATGGCACCACTCTACAACACCCGCGAAACCTTCAGCAACATAGCCCTGTATACTTCTCCTCACATAACTTCCTCCTCCAAAGACGCCCCACCCCATGTCTGCCCAATCTGTGCCGAGCCGTGTACCGATACCGCTGCTATAAAAAGCCACCATGCACTAAAAATGCCATCATGCAACCACATCTTCGGCGCATCCTGCATCGAAACCTGGTTCGACAACGCAAGCACCTGCCCGCTATGCCGTCAAGACTTCTTCCCCACGCATCCCGAAGAGATTTCGCCAGAGCTGAAGGAGATGCCTGGTCTCGTCGAAGAGGCGTTGGCAGCGCTGCAGAAAATGCGGGATAGGTATCCACAGGGACGCGACGCTGTTAACAAGATATCAAGTTCGCTTGCTGAGTTTGCGGACATGGTTGGAAGGGACTGTGAGGAGAGAAATGCGAGGAAGAGCGAGAGGGCGTTGTTTGAGAGAAGGAGGCATCAGATGAGAGTTTGGGGCACGATGGCGGAATATCCACGGCAAGATGGAATGGTCGATGGGCAAGCGTCACCACCAAATGAGACCGCGACCGCTCCTTCAAGCGACACCACACCGCCAGCGCCATCCTTCTCTATACCATCCGCTCGACTCTCGATGCGAGAATTCATCACCCTCCAAGCCGAAGCCATTCTCGCCCACGACTTCACCCTTGATCTCCAGTCCGTCACCCGCACCGGACAAGTCGACCCAGGCTCGGATTTCTTCAGCGTCATGGATTTAGCACAGGATGTGCGGCATCTAGCTGAAGAACATGGCTTATTGGACGTTGCTACAACCATCTCGAGGAGGTGTATCAGTGTCAACTGGGCTATAAGCGACGAGCAGCGACGGCTAGCGGCGCCGCCAGCTAGCATGGAGATGGTAGAGCGGCATAGGAGAGAAGAGGAGCTGAGGAGGGCGGCTTGTGTTGATAATGGGCCTAGGAGGCCGAGAAGAAGGGGGTTTTGGGGGTGGTGGAGGTGGCGCAGGTAGAGTGTTGAAGGGGTTTGTGATATTCACATTGACGAAGGCTCGTGAGTTCGTTGAGCCCACGTTAACTTAGCGATTAACTGAACATCCCAAAGTCAACATGCATGTGGGGTTATCTACTCCGCCTGTTTTTATCTTAATGTAGTCTGCAGACCTGTTTAGTTCTTTTCTCAATTAACGTAAGCTTAAGAGAATGCTATAAGACATTAGAAAAGAAAGCGATATACCCGACCCCGCATCCAGCTACATCCCTCCGGTCACTGCCATCTGCGCCTTCACAGCCAAGCAATAAAAACAAATATTCGTAGTCGCGTTACAAGCTCCACTCAGCGTGTTCTACCCTCTCTCCTCCAGTACACCAAACTTCTATACCCTACTCTTCTCCGTTCTCGCGATCATTGCCCCACCAACCGTAAAATCTGTGGTCTTGAACTTGCGCGCGGCAACCTTCCTCTCAAAAAGCTCATCCAGCTCTCCAAACGTCCTTCCTTTCGGTTCAGGGAGCCGCCACCAGCTCCACAAGATACCAATCACACTCGTGCCTGCCCACAAGAAGCCTGCTTTAGCTCCCCACCCCCAGGAGGTTGGGTTAAGCATTCGTGGTGTGATGATGTTTGTGACGATGCCCGAGATGTTGTAGCAGTTGCGCGCCAAAACGATTGTCTTGCTTCTCAAGCGTGTGGAAGGAATCTCGGAGACAAGGGCGTAGCAGATAGGGCCGAGCGTTGCGTCGTAGGCTAGTGTGAAGGCGAGGAGAAGTGCTGCGATCGACCAGTTGAGTGCTGTAGGATGCGGATTCCCGACTTGAGAGGGCGTGCCTACTACCGCTGAGCGAACGGTGACGAAGTGG
Source organism: Alternaria infectoria (assembly GCF_024043175.1). Taxonomy (NCBI): domain Eukaryota; kingdom Fungi; phylum Ascomycota; class Dothideomycetes; order Pleosporales; family Pleosporaceae; genus Alternaria; species Alternaria infectoria. The sequence continues at coordinate 42,239 of NW_026250693.1, read as the reverse complement.
TGGCGATGTGGTATGCAGGCTAGTATCCCGATGAGCAGTACGAAGATGAAAGTCATGACTTGTCCGGAGAGGTAAAGTGTGCGCCTCCCAAAGTGTGCCATGAGAGCCCAGGATATGAAGACGCCGATTAGACCGAGTGCAAATTGGCCTAGCGAGAGAGTGAAAGCGTGTGAGGAGCCGAGACCTGCTTGCTCGTCTAGATGGAGTTAGTCTACGCCGCTTTCGTTATATCGTGCACCGTTGGCCGACTTACAGAAGTAGGTGGAGAAGCCCATGAAAGTGCTGCCACACAGCGTCTGGATTATCCAAACCATGCACGTGATCTCGGTTCTGCGCCGGTCCACTCCTTTGAAGCAGTCTTTGTAACTTGTGCCGCTCTGCATCTGTTGTTCTCTCTCGTTCGTTTGGATCATGGCTTCCATTGCGCCGTTCAGAGTCTTGTCATACTCATCGTCCGACATGGTTGCTGGTTGTGTGCGCAGCCGACGCATCGTTTTCATCGCATCCACAAAGCGATCCTGTCGTATGAGCCACCAAGGCGATTCAGGCGCGAAGTAAACAGCGAAGAATATTGGAATAGGGAAGATCCATTGTAATGCGAAGGGAATGCGGTAGGCCCATGTGGTGGTGTTGTTCATCATGCCGCGCATAACGATGGAAGCTACTAGTTGGCCGAGGACCCAACATGCGTTGACATAACTTGGACTGTTAGCTTCATTTTACTGGACTGATTGCGAAAGCTGGAAGAAAGAGATAGATCGATACATACGTAGTCAGATACGCCCGTAAGGCCACTGGACAGACATCCGCAGCATACACCGTGCATATGCACTGAAACATGCCCCAAGGCATACCTAGTAGACACTGTCCTATCAACAGAACCGTCTTACTTGTGGCGAAGAAGGGTACGAGTATAAACACACTCATTGCCACCAACCCTACCATAAGCGTGTACCGGTAGCCAATTCGCTCAGCGAGTGTTCCTGTAGCAAAAAGCCCTACGATCTGCCCTGCCAGGCCGCCGTTCACAAGTGCGCTTTGCCAGTCGGCGCTAATTTCGTACATGCCATTTGATTGTAATGTGCCGAATTGCTTCCGGAACGGTTGCATTGCGAACAGATTGGGTACGAGAATGGTAGAGAATCCTTCCATGATGAGTGTCATCGATAGCAACACAGACCATGTTATTGCTTTGGGGTATAGGCGTATGCCTTCGCGAAGCGACATTAATCGTTCCGCTTCGTTATTGCTTTCGACAATAGTAGTCGTTCTCTCTAGTATCGCATCCGTCGATTCGAGCTTCGATATCGCCGGTAGAGAGGTGAGCGTGTCGTCCGAGCTGTCGAAACTTAGTGTGTCTGATTGGCCTTGCTCCATAAGCTGCTGATCAAAGTCAACGACACCATGTCGTTTCCGCTGCATGGCCGATACCATGATACTATGGTCTGAATTGTCTTGTGCAGAAGTTCGAGCGACAACGATACCTGTAGGAAGTCGGGATAGAAGAAGGAACTGTACGCCAGTCACGGATGGAGGTGATGACTGTCACACTTGACATATAGAGCACGCGCGGGGATGCGGAGTCAAGAAGACCGCGGGGTCACGAGGGAATGTGATGCAGGTTGATCAGGACCGGACGGGATGACATGCCCATGACCTCAAATGAGCGAGCCATTCTCAGCAGAACCCGAGATTGAGTGCACTAAGGAGACACTTGGGGTAGGCAGCGGCGGAAGGTAGCACATAAAGGCGAGCGAGCGGAAGACGAGTCCTCGAACTAGTCCGTTGGCTAGCTGGAGGAGAAGGCCGATCAAAACCTGAAGGCATCGTGACTCGAAGACAACTTGGCGGCTCTAGGCAGAACAGGTTATCGGTGGTTGAAGTGACTCCTACGCCGGTCTACTGTGAAGAAGATACAAGCTTTGTGGTCGGCCGTCGCGGGCCGGACGGGAGCACGCGACCAGCGTACCACTGGGGTAAAGGATGGAGACTGGTACGATCCACATTATGATCCGCTCTCATGTCGCTCAACCCATAGACTAACAAGCGCCGAGCGGAAACACTGAAGACATCTGGGGGGTTCCACGTCATGATCTGGCTAATGCACTCGATGGTACTTCCATGGTTAGCAATGTCTAGATCCCGTTAGCATAGCTCTCGAAACAATACGTGATGTTACATCAGGAAACGGCCCGGGAAGTACCCTGCGCTGGAACATTGCAATCAATACACCCGTGGAAGGCTGAGAATAGGCTGCAAGTGAATTTGACTCGGTCATATTGGTATCGTGCATCTATCTCTTCAACGAAGATTCAAGTTTTGGCGTACTCACTGCTTTGCGGCAGCAGCGGCTTCTTTCTCCTTCTTCTTGCGCTCGACCTCAGCCATCTTAGCCGCCTTCTTCATGGCATTTTTGGTCATCGGCTTTCCGTCGGCGTCCAATGAAGGGCCCCCGCTCTCGGTGTCTTGTGCCGGTTGCTCGAGCTTGGGCTTGGTAGGGTTCGGATTACCCTTCCACTCTAGCTTCCGCGGGCGGAGGAATTCGTCGAGAATCTCGTCGGTGACCTTTGCTCTTGCTTCTTGGAATTTCTTGACGTACACAGTCATGGTGTCTACGCATTCCTTCTTCATCTCGCCAGTCAATAGCTCGCCTTTGCGGTAGTCCTCAGCTAGCTTCGTGAGCTTCTCGTCATCGTCTTCGAAGTATCCAATGTACTGGTACGGTACGTCGATATCGGGGTTTCCACCCTTCTCGCGATGGAGCTCTAGTGTTTCTTGGCCACCAGAGAAAGCCTTGGTGTTGATCTTGGTCTTGATCTGTTTTGGAGTATCACTCATAAAGATGGCAGAGTTGGCATCGGATGCGCTCATCTTGCCACCGGCACCTTGCAATGCAGTGAGAAACTTGGAATGTATGAGGGCTGGTTTGGGCGAGGGGAGGTCCATTCTGTGGCAGTTCTCACGAACCAGGCGGAAGTACGGATCTTGATCGATAGCGCAGGGAATCAGACAGGGTATGGAAGCAAGCTTCTTCGAGCGCTTGTAGGTCGTGTGATCTTCACCCCAGATAAAGGGGTATGACGAGGCAAAAGCGGCAACGCACTGCTTAGCTGCGAATGCATTGCTGCCGATGTTTGTTGAGCCATCGAAACCAAACGCGCCGCGCACTTGATTGTTGGTAACCAGCTTCTCGAACTCAGTGGTGTTGAGACTGAAGTGTCGGTTGAAGCCGGATGTGAAGAACTCAGAGTCGATGTACATGAATGTCTTCTTGATATCGAAGCCGACGGAGATGACATCCTTGGCGTTCTGCCGCGAGAATTCGTAAACTTCCTCCTGCTTGAGCTTCTCCTTGAACAGAAACTTTTCGTCATCCGTCAACATGATGACCAGCGGAACGTCGAAGACATCCTGCAACCACTTTGTGAACTCGAAGGGTATAGTGTGACCAATGTGCATGGCATCACTGCTAGGTCCGCGGCCGGTATATAGTAGGAAGTCGTCGCCTCGCTCGTATGTGTCCAGGATGAGCTCCAGATCGCGGTGGGAGAAGAAAAGGCCACGCCGTAACCAGCGGTGCGGCTTTTGGCCTGTGACGCGCTCGAATCGCTCCAGTAGCGGTTGATCTATGAGTTTTGTGGCCCATTTCTGCGAGATGGCGACATAGTCGAATTGCTTGACATTTCCCTCCTCATCAACGCCTGCCTGTACATCCCAGGGGTTGATCTCCTGCTCGGTCGCTTTTGAGACGGATTGCGTCGCTGTGTCGGAGAGTGAGAGGGCGGCGACGGCGGGTGGCTCGGGCTCGGTCATGGTGCTGGCTGTGTTGGAGGGTGGCTTGTTTGTCGGGCTGTGAAAGAAGGAGTGACTCTAGCCTAGGAATTACGTGGCGCGATTCTTTGGTGTTGCAGCTGAGTCACTGGACATTCAGCGATGGAAGGACCCCACCTCAATTTGGCGTTCCTGTGGCTAGACCTGCCCCGCACTCCGCCACACGCTGCGCCACGCACCAGCCACAGCGGCGTTACGGGAGGGAAAGCCGATGCAGGTCAGCAAATCTCGTCATGGCGCCAGGATGGCGAGAGCTCCAGACGTTTCTATCCCTGGTCCTCACACCACCCAGCCCGACAACTCGCCCTACCCCTCTCCAGCGCGACTAAACAGCCTGTCTAATTGTCACAGCTGGATGCGCTTGACCATGCGACTTCATCACCGGAGATAGACGACCGCGCGTTCCAGGCTGCCTTGAGCTCCTACCTATACCATTTTATATTTCCCGCCTTGTACCGCCCACCCACGCCTACAGACTCCGATTCGATCACGACGACGTCACCATGGTCAAGTTCTACTCCTCCAACGAGACGTACTCGTACCCGTTCCCCGCCGTCTCGCTCGCCTACTTCCTCCGCTACCCGAACCCTTACTCCACTCATGTGATCTCCACCGACACCATCGCCCGCAACTACGACCCAGAGACCCAACGCCTGACGACTATCCGCCTCCATCTAAAGCGCTCCAAAGTCCCTTCTGCCGTTCTGAAGCTCGTACCGCGGTCTCTTCTTGGCACCTCAGCCAGCGGAGAATCGCAGACTTACATTCTCGAGAAATCGGTCGTAGACATCAAAGAGGGATGGATGGACACGGAGTCACGGAATCTGGAATGGACAGGTGTGCTATCTGTCGTAGAGAGGCAGAAGTTCATACGTCCTTCGCCGTTGGTGTCCGAAGACGTGAAGATGCGGCAAGCCGTGGACGGTGCCACGCAACGCCAGGGTTTCATCAACTTTGGCGGCAAGGGTGCAGGTGCCAGGGTCGAGGATTCGGGTGAGACTACCGACGTCATAAGCTCTGTCACACTACACAGTCACATCGGGGAGACATGGAAGAAGAAGCGCGCGGCTGCAAGGGAGGACGCTGCGGATGAGGAACAGCCACAAAAGATGGGCTTCCTGCGGAGTTGGGGCACCGCGGCTCTCCAGCGAAACATCGAGAAGATTGGTCTGTCCCGTGCGCAGCGAAGTCAGCCGAATGCGCGTGAAGGCATGAAAGTCGTTCTGGAGCGTATGCGGGAAGGCGGCCTCGTCGGGGTACTGGAGGGCATGCGACAAGACCGTGAGGCCATTCTCGCCGGCCGTCCACTGTCGACCCCAAGAGCGATCACCAAGGACGAGTGATCTTATTACCACTCAGATGATGGAGTAGTTTCTACTCACTCGCTCAATTGACGAGTCCCATGTTTCCGATATGAACATTCAGCGACGGCGTAACGGTCTCTCTCCCTACTTTTTCTCATTTCGTTATTACCTCGCTCTCTTGGTGCATGGGCCAGGTTTTGTGTTACTATCACGTTTTCATGTTGCATCGTGTCTTGGTCTGGAACGATGGTAACGATTGTAAAGCAATAAGCAAGTCTTGTATCATGCCGCGAGTCTTTGCAAAAAATCGACCAAAAAGTCTGAAAATGTCATTGCAGCGCTGCGTCTTGTTCTTACTTGACAAGTGAAATTCGGTGCCGGTCGTTCCTTCCGCTCTCTCAATGGGTCGCTTCGATCCCCATCATCGCTTCTGTGCAGTGGGAAGCTACCACATAACCTCGTACGACAACCTATTCCTCAGCATCGCTCTCATGCTCAAAGCCTCATTGCATCATGCGTCCACCCGCGCACTACGACATTCCAACCTCACCGATCATTCCATGAATCGCGCCGACTACCTACTACCGCCACTACCCGGCTGTGATGACCTAAAACAGCCAACAATCAACAACTCAACGCAGAGCAACGACACCTCAACAGATGGCAAGCCACCTACGCCGTACGACCGTTACAGTGAAGGTGAGCCGTCCACCCTACAGTTACCTTCAGCCCCCCACTAAGGAAACAAAAGCAGTCTACAAAGGCTACGACGCCTACCATTCCCAAATCCGCAAACTCGACTGGCTAAAAGCCCACCGCGCCCTAACCACCTCCCCCGAAGTAACACCCCACACGACCTGGCTGATCGAAACCCTCCAAGCCATCATCACCCGCTGGGAAGCCGTCCTCCCCTACATCGCCTCACCCTACCCCATCCCCCCCAACAACCCTTCCGCGTTCACCTAGGACGCGATCCCGGAACCACCGCCCGGCCGAGAACACCTGCTCGCACTGCGCGACTGCCTAGAAGAAAAAGGCAGGGCGATCATCGGCCAGCCTTTCGTAGACAACGCGGATGTGCTAGCTGAGATGGATTTACCCGGCTTTGGTACCAGGAGGGTGCTCAAGGTTTTTCGGCTGCAGGAGGCGAAGCAGTTGGCGCTGCATACTTGTTTTGTAAGGAATTTGGTGCTGGGGCTGGAGAAGTTGGAGGGGGCTTGTAGGGCGCATGGGGTTAGGTTTGTGGGGGGTGGGCATGTGGAGGCTGAGGATGTACAGGGGGAGAGGGAGGGGGACGTGGTTTTGGGGATTGCGGTGAAGGAGATCAAGGGGATTGATGGACCGTTCGACGTGAGCAATTTTGTTTGTCTGTAGAGGCGTGTGCTTATTGATCAGTTTGTTGTGGCTGTGTCTCCTCTGGTTGTGGCATCGCACGGATGGACTTGGCAGCTGAAAGCGGGGTGCATTGCCTCCCTCCAACCTGACTTCCATCTCAGCCTTCACTCGCCATCCTACCTGCAGCACTCAGCTCCACGCACAATGTGGCTGCTCGATACTACGACTCTCAAGTTGCGCCATTTCATCACCAATATACCCGATTATGTCATTCTCTCCCATACGTGGGGCGAGGGTGAAGTCAGCTTCGAAGACATCGCCCAGCCTTACGCAAAAGACATGGTCGGCTATTCCAAAATATTGCGATGCTGCACACTGGCTGTTGAGGCGGGATTCGAATGGGCCTGGGTTGACACGTGCTGTATCGATAAGAGAAGCAGTGCAGAACTGTCAGAAGCGATCAACTCGATGTACAGGTGGTACTGGGACGCCGCGATCTGCTATGTTTTCCTCTCAGACCGCTCAGGAACTAGAGATTTTAGATTTTCACGATGGTTCAAAAGAGGATGGACACTACAAGAGCTCCTTGCACCCGATGTCATAGAGTTCTACGACTCGGACTGGATCTTTTTGGGTACGAAGACAAGCCTTATTGATCGAATCGTCGCCGCAACAAAGATCGACAAGATATGTCTACTTCATCGAACCGCGATCGTGAATGCTAGCATAGCAGCAAAGTTCAGTTGGGCCTCCGCTAGAGCGACGACACGGGAGGAAGATATGGCGTACTGCTTGCTTGGTCTTGTCCAGGTAAACATGCCCATGTTGTATGGAGAGGGCCCAGGCGCGTTTTACCGCTTACAGCTAGAGATCCTCAAACAGACCAACGATCAGACAATCTTCGCGTGGGAAGACCAGTCTCATGAAGAATTACGTTCCACGAGCCTCTTCGCATCATCACCTGCACATTTCAAGGGCGCGGCTTCTTTCAGGCCCAATGCCACTCGAGAAAGACTTCCTGCAACTTACGAAATGACCAATAATGGACTCAAGATAACCTCTCCTTGCATTTCTCGTCGAACTGGAGTTGTAGCATTGCTGGACTGTTCAAATTCGACTGGATTGCCTTGTGGGCTTGAGTTGAGATCCATTGGTACTTCGACGTACGAGAGACTGAACATGCCATTGACGATCATGGGTCACAGGGAAGCCAAGCAAGCCACCCCGAAAACAATCTACATCCACACAGGTCTCCGAAAGCTTACAAGAACGACGGTGAAAGGCGCTTCTATGAGGGTGTATAATAGGGCTGAGCCAAGTAGTATTCGCTGCGTTGCCACAGGAACTTATTGGGAGGTTTTTCCCTATCAACAAAACGTTGTATTCGAGATACTGGATTCTGACACACAACGAAACAACTTGATCTCCAGGTTAGGAGACCAGATCGTCAACGAGGGCGAGTTTATCAGTTTCGTGTTCACATTAGACGGCCTTTCTGACCACTTATTTTTCTTGGGCGTTAGCGGAGGCCGACTGTGGATTGATGCGTCACCTTGTATTCCTGTCAGGTGGATCGAAGAAGTAAATGAGAAACGCAAGGTCTTCGAAGCTGAAACAAGCGATCAGCCTTTCTCGGCGCAACGAAGTCATTTCACAGATTGTGTCAGAATCCCTGTTGGGTCAGGCTTTACGCTGGAGGCACTCGCAAGGAAGATACGTTCGAAAGAAGGCTTGGAATGGACAGTAAACATATCTATCAAGGAAAACGAGAAGCCAGATCAAGGGCGACCGCTCAACGCGATACCGAGATAAACGAGCACTCCAAGCTGTCGCTGCATATGTATTAACATCAGTTGTTACAGAGATCCACGCTGGCGGCCCCTTGCCTGACCTGTGAGATCGTAAATACCATATTTCAGTTCACTTGCGTCACTACAAGACTCTGCCATGAACATTTCAATTCGTTTGAGTTCGTACCTCAAAAAAGGCTAAATTGAATCAAGGTCACTTTGACACACGCTCAAGCATAAGCCAGTCTCTCCTCCGTCCACCCCGGCCTCAAGTACTCAGAGTCAAAGTTCGAGCTCCAGCTACTCTCAATAGCATACTCCTGCACAAGCTGCACATCAACCTGCGCACCCTCCTCCGACTGCGCCCACACACTCAAACCAATGACATTGTCACCGGAGTAGTTGAGAATACCCGGTGGAACAGGGAACTTGATCTCGTTACCGACGTACGGGTTGAAGCGCGCGTATTGGTAACCATTGACGAAGAGCTGCGCACGGATAGTCTTTGAGCCGACGGCATTGAGGACGAAAGCGAAAGAAGCATCAACTTCGGCGGGTACATCGAGGGGGATGGTAGTGCGGTAGAACTTGATGTCTGCGCCTTCGAAGCCAGTGGATGGTGAGCCAGATGCCCATTCAGAGTCGTCAAAGCCGGGTAGATGCCATCCGAGGCGCTCGGCGGTGAGACCGCCTTCAGCGAGAGGACCGCGTACAGGGTCGAGGACCGCGTCTTCGCCACCGGCTTCACCGGCGATCTTCCAGGATGTGAACTCCGCGCCTTCAAGAGTAGCACGAAGGATACCGCGGGGATCGGTAGCACCACCGCGTAGATCGTGACCGGTGTTGTCCTGTGCGACGAGCAAGACGTTCGTGCTGTTCGCGTGCAGAGTTGCGTTGGCGAAAGACAGAGTCATGTTGCCAACGCCTAGTGTGGTGTTGCCCAACCACGATCCGACCAACTCACCGTTCAACCATGCGCTCCAGCCAAAGGCGAGACCACCCTGAACTGAAAGCTGCACACCGGTGGCTGCGCCATCGAAGTATCCGCGGAAAAGATGGAAGCTGTTGTGGAAGCCGTACTCATCAACGTAGAGTACAGGCAGGGTGTCAGGCTTGGTAGGGTTGGGGGTGGTGGTGTGGTCAGCGACAACCCATGCGGCACCGCTGTCATCGTACTCAAGCATTTTCTCTGGGAGTCCTTCGTTCATCTTCCAGTTGTCTAGGGAAGGAATTTTGATGGTCCCGTTGAACGCAGCGACGTGCGCCTTCAAGCTACCGTACGATGTGCGTGAGGTGGCTAGCTCCTTCCCGTTCCAGGAGAGAGTCTTCGCACTGCCAGTAGCAAAGACTTCGATGTCGGTGCTGTTCATGATGTCACCCTTGAGAGCGAGACAATCCGCATCCATAGCGACACTGCGGACGAGGTATGGACCCTGGACCAGCACGGATTGGTCGACTGGCGCGAAGGGATCCTTCGAGAGATTGGGGGCCCAGAAGAGGTATGCAGTGGGCTTGTCAGCGACAACAACCTTTACACCATTGTCAAACTGATACACATTCATGCCGGAAACCATCTGAATATTGGTCGTAAGTCCGTGAGCTTCGGCATGGAAAGTCGCGTTCGAGCTGGTTCCGCTGCTGACCAGAGAGCCCTGCGTAGCACCCTTGACGTGGAATTCAACAGACTCTCCGACACCAGTCGACAGTACCACAACTGGCTTATGGTCGACCATAGCGTATGTGAGGACCTCAGCAGTAGAGTAAGTAAGGGTGTTGTTGCCCATGGCGAAGTCGGTGACAAGAATCTTGGACCGATGACCGTCGAGAACAATGGAGCCGGCATGCTGAGGAATAGTCAAGTTTCCGACGGAAGTGCTGACGTGTAGCTTGAACGACTCCTTGGTGGCAGACGAGGACGTGGAGTGAATCGTGACGTAGAAGGCAGCGTTGGTAAGGGGGTTGCGGAGTTCGCTAGCCTCAACTGCCGGGTTTGTGGAGTATGAGCTGGAGTTACCGAGACGGTTGGTGACGGTGAGATCGTCGGCAACGCGGGTGAACATGGCCAGGTTCTTGGTCTCGTAGAATTTGGCGCCGATCTCACGGTTCTCGCTGATAGGACTGCTGTAGTCGTAGGATGTAGCGGTGACCGGAGCAGCCAAAGCACCCCAGTTGGTACCTCCGAACATCATGTACAGCGACACGGCTGTCACGCGCTGCGAAATGAGGTTGCGGTAGAACAGATTGGCGAAGTCTGCTCCGATGTCAGCAGGGCAGCCTCCTTCAGGTCCACCCCATGGGTTGTAGGAGCCACCCTGGAACTCGGGGAAGAAGCTAGGCTGTGTAGGAGATACCTCCACGAAATGGTCGTAGTAGTCGATGACCTGGTAGGCTACGTACTCTCCGTTTGTACCAGTGCACTCGTCCAGGTTGCATGACCAGCACGACGGGTAACTGTCCAATCCAGCAACATCGACGTTGCCGACAGCACCAGGCGCATAGTCTTTACTCCAGCTCTTGGTGTTCATGTTCGGGTCGTTGTGGATGAGAGGGACATCAATGCCGTTGGCTCGTGCAGAGTCTTCTAGTGCTTGCATGTATCTCCCGGCAGCATCGTTGGGGATCTTTTCGTCACGGTCGTTCCATTGCTCGCCGTACTCATTTTCGATCTGGTAGACCAGTGCGTTGCCACCCTTGGTCACGAGATGCTTGGAGGTGAGTTCGGAGAACTTGGCGAAATAAGGGTCCAAAGCCTGGAGATATCTTGGGTCGTCGTCTCTTAGCTTACCGTAGGCTCCTGTCGTGAGCCACAGTGGGAAGCCTCCGGCGTTGGCTTCAGCGTTTACGTATGGACCCGGCCTCGTGATGACATACAAGCCAACACGTTCCGCGATCTCAAAGAGCTTCGTGAAGTCATGGGCGCCGCTCTCGAAGTCCAACGTCTGGTTGTTGGCACTGTGGTAAGCCCAGTTGCCGTAGAATGCGAAAGCCGTGAATCCTGTTCGTTGTCAGCGTCGGCTCATAGTACGTGGCGAGTTGATGAATTTACCCGCTGCCTTGATCTTCTCCAATAGATCTTCCCAGACCTCGTAGACTGGAATGCGCCAGTAATGAATCTCTCCACTAAAGACGAACAGGCGCTTTCCATTGACCTTGAAGGAGTAATGGTCCCATTGTACGACATCGTTCAGGCCGTTGTCGTGTAGTGGCCATGCACTAGGTGTGTTGTTCTGAGCGTTAACACCAGATCCATTGGGTAGAGATGCCAATGAAGACAGAGCCGAGAGCCACGAGAGCCCTACAAGAGTCTTCATGATGGATGCAGGATGAAGATGTCGAGGCCAATGAGCGCTGTCGCCGTTGCATCGGACATGCTGAGGGTATAAGAGCACTACGCAGGTACCAAGCCCCAGTCTACCCCGAATTGCGTACAAGACGCTAATGCCGCGCTATGATGGAATGCATTGTGGATTGCGGGGATGTCAAGGTCGTCTCAATGGTGGAATTGAGATGCCCATGCTCGGACGCTGGGCTAGGGTGCGCCGAGGCCCGGGTAAACGTTGTCGACATCACGTCGGCGGCGGGCGCATTGCGCAGACAGGTTAGCATCACGGACATCTTGCATTGCTTCCGCTCGGTCAAGACGTTGAACAGGAAACCGGGAGAGAAAAGGAAGTTTTGCGTGATCATGACCTGGCTCGAAGAACTTGGGGACGGCGGTTGATCCCAATCAAGTTCGTTCAATCCTCGTTTCCCGGCATGGACCGGTCGACACCGCATCTTCGGACTCCGCGACGATGCATCAATCAGAGGGGTCTGTTGATGAGAACTTGAACATCAGATACCCAAGCTTTTGTTGTGAGATGGTATGTACACGCTGCTGGAGAGGAACTCGTGAGTGGCGGCGGCAGGAAGCTCGGGGTAATGCAGCCGAGCTGTTCTATCCGCGTCTACTTTGCGCGAAACGCTTGATGGTAGGTAAAAATTATTGTCTTTTGAAAATGCAGCGCCACGACCGCGATCAGTAAACACGGGATACACGTGTGTTCAGATGGACATTGGATGTGATTAGAAGATGCCGTCGCGTTGCCTCAGGAGTAGCTTCCCTACACTAGTGCAAGCACTGACCCTCAACGCGCTAGCTAGAAGAAAAGCGCGTCTACGCATCTGTGCTCACCCTTCCACCCCGACACGATCTTCTCCACAATACCAGATAGTACGCAATCGCCGCATACGAATTAAGAGTGAACAGGCCTGGAGTTAACATTAAACTAACGATGAGCAAATATGGAGGTGTAGCGTTAATGTAGACTCTAGGGTGTTCAGTTTCTCTCTTGACAGTGGTCCAACCCAAGAACACGTCGTACTCTGATGATCTACTCGTTGTCCCTGACATCGATGACGGTGGACTTAAACTTGCGCGCGGAGATCTTCCGGTTGAACAGAATGTCAAGCTCACGGTATGAGCGGCCCTTGAGCTCAGGGAGGCCGAAGTATGCGCTGATGAAGCACACGCAAGCTGTACCGCCCCACACGTATCCACACTTACCAGCCATGTTCCAGCCCGTAGGATTGAGCATCTGCGAGGCTAGGTAGATCATAGGAATCTCGGCGACGTAGTATGCGGCTCGGCCAACACCAGTGCTTAGCGCGCGGAGACGGACGGAGGATGTTTCGGCGATGATGGAGTATGAGATCGGACCCATGGCTCCTGCGAAGACAAACGAGATGACAATACCCAGACAAGCTTGGGCGTAGTTGGTCGCGCTGCTCTGGGGGATGGAAGCGCAGATCCCGAGAATGAAGAGCAGGCAGATATTGATGGCGGTGCCCCCAAGGTAAATCGTACGGCGGCCGAAAAAGTTGCTGAGAGGCCACGCGCAGATGTTTGCTACCAACTGCAGGCACGAGTTGATCAAGTTCAGCTTGAAAGAGAAGTCAGATGACATTCCAGCCTCTGCAAATAGTCAGCTTTGCATCTCTAGGGGCTGTGGCGATTCTTGACTTACGCTCGAAGAAGAATGTTGCTTGGTTGGCAATCAGGTTGCCAGCGAAGTTCTGAGATGCGTAGATCAAGCAGGTAATGAGTGTTCGGCGAAGGTCAACTCCTTTGACAAGGTCGAGCAGGGAAGGCTCGCCACCCTTATGAGCTTCGATCTGTACTGTGCGCTCCATCATGGCAAGCGTGTCTTCGGCAGCCGCCTGAGTTCCGTTTCTACGACCAAGGCGCTTGATGGACTTCAGCGCCTGTTCCTTGCGCCCTCTACGAACCAGCCACCATGGCGACTCGGGTGCGAAGAAAATGAGTACCATGAGAGGGGTCTATGGTTGTCAGCTATCGTAAGGATAACACACGAAGAATGTACTTACGGGGAACACCCATTGTAGGGCTAGAGGACCTCTCCATGCCCACTCGTCGTTTCGCTTGTTGTAGCTGTAGGTCGCAGCAGCAACAATGATGCTTCCAATAGACCAAGACATCTGGAGAGTAGCCGTGCAGGCACCACGAAGAACCAGAGGGACGACCTCACTGGCGTAGGCCGGCGAGTTGGCGATGAACATGCCCCATGGGATACCTTCGAAAGCTTGCCCAATGACGAGAACGGCGAGCGAATCGGCCTGGGAATCGTTAGTCCATGAATCCAGATCAGGGTTTATGATACTCACGAAGAAAGAGATGAAGATGGTCGCATTCATCAGCATGAGTGCCAGCAGAGTTGTCCAGCGGTAACCAAGACGGTTGGTAATAGGACCAGCGAGGAAGACTCCAATGAAGGCACCGCATTGGCCAGCTTGGAAGAGTGAACTCTGCCATTTCGTGGGAATGGTCTTGCCAACTTCGCCAGCGACTTGAACACCATATCGTTCTTTGAACGCGGCAAGAGCAACAAAGTTGCCGTTCAAGAACATGTCGAAAGACTCCATGACCTGTTCGGTGTCAGCAACATCTTCTTGGAGATGCTAGCAGGGGTCAAAGACTCACGATAGTAAAGCAGAAGATGAAAGCCCAAAAGCAAGCCATTGGGTGATCCCTCATGGCCTCCCACATTCCCATGTCATGTTCGCGGCTTTCAGCTGCTTGAGCATCTGTCATGAGCTCCTTGTCCTCGAAGATCTCAGCCTGACGACTGAGGCTCTTCTCCAGGACTCCATCGTCGACCGCAGGGGTACCATCTCGCTTGGTTTCGGCAAAGCCCGCCATATCGAGTTAGCGTGTGAGCTGATTGGACGCCACGAAGAGCGAAGAACGAATAAGCAAAAGCCGATGCCAAAAGCCAAGGAGACATGGTGAGCTTGGAGAGCTTATATACTGTATGCACTCTAGATTTGACCTCGGCGTGGGTACACTCTGCTATCATCAACCCACTTAAGCCCACGGGGCCCCGCGACAACCTTTCAAGGGTGCTTGTCGTGTTGATGGGTCTTGATTGGCGGGTCTCTGGGGTAGGAAGAAGCCGGGGTCCGAGCAGAGCCGCGTAGCACTATCTAGCCTGAAACGTCATGATATGGAGACCTGCTATTGATGCGAAATTCGAAGGCTAGGAAACAGCCGTAGCTTGTTTAGGTGATCTTGCCGTACAACAGTGGATAGAAGAGCTACGCGGCACAAGTTCTGCGGAAGTACTCCCACAAGCACATTAGTGAGGCTGGAAAGTGGGATGACAACGTCGGTAGACCTCGTGTGCGCGGTGTACATGAAGCGAATGGGAATGACGCGGAAGTATGAAGGAGTGCTATCTCCAATCTCACTTGGTAATGATGGGCATCGAGACAGACTCGAAGGAGGGTAGTAAGCCCGCCACCGACTACGATCGTTGTTCATGATTGCTATGCCTTTAGTTGCGCGAGTTTTGAGCTCAAGGTCTTACACCCATGGAGGATTTCTGGGGACTAAGAAGTTCTTAGCATGGTATTGCCTGTAGATCCAAAGACTACATTCTCGGTTGACCAGTGACTGCCTGTTTGCACAGCAATGAACTCGTACGAGCGGCCAATGTCGGAGACTACGGCCGGTCATGGGCAAGCGTCGGTGGATCCATGAGCACTATGAATCCTCAATGGAATGATTGCCAATACACTCAGTTTGTGGAGCAAGCATCATTCGTAGGCAGTATCCGTTGGACAATACAAGAAATTCATCAAACGCGAAAAGAGCCAGGGACGCTGACGGGATACAACTTGCAGACAAGTAACAGCCACCACGTTGATCCGACGAGGATTGCTCGGTGCTCTGGGTAGGTTCCCCTCTGGGTATATGGTTTCTGTTTGTATTGCATAGTAATCAAAGCTAGGGCACGTTGCAAAATAAGCCTTCGCTGCGCGTTCTAGAAGCGAGGTTGGCATGCACCAGCGTTCAGCACGTATACCGCTTTCAGGAAGCGGGCCGCATACCACTGTTGACAGTTCCACGTGAGGATGAAACCCCTATGTGCTGTCTTGTCCTAGTCACGACTGTCGCTCGCTCAAGCAGTGAAGGCGGATTGTTCGCAAGCCATTACTCAGCTGCATGGCTGAGGGCCATGACGTAGCTGCGACTGGTACGTCACCCGAACATGAACGGGTGAGTTCAACATCGGTCCAACATGTCTTGTAAGATTCCGCCTGAGCGTTCATAGACCCCGCGAGGTCTTCACTCCCGGTTCGCAGGGTTGTCTGTGAGCAAGTTCTATAGACACATTGAGTCATGCCGTACCACATCGAAAGCTGCTGCGACATAGCTTTAAGACAGGGACCTTCCAGTCCTTAGCCGTCTAAGCGTAGCATCGTTCAATGCAGAAGTCCGTCGTGTCACCTTATTCAAGGAGGTAACCGAACACCCTGGAGCCTACATTAATGTAAAGATGCGCAATACGCGACCCGACGTCAACGTAGACTCCGAGAAATTCTTTTTCTTGCTTGAATGGGGTGGTGTGAAACACATGTTTTAAGACGTATATTTCAACCCAGGTAATGGTTTTGGGAACTAAATGATTTGCGATGATGGACCTGCCGAACATCCGGGTCTGCATGTACTGCATTCCGCGTGCGTTAGATCCAGTCCATCGACATACGAGTGTGCATAACACACTTACTTATAGCCGGGTACAATCCCGCAGATGCGAGGTTTCTCTCTCACAAGGCTGCTTCCTGAACGAGAAGGCGCTCTGACAATACGCAGCCAGCAGCGGGAAGCCCAGATCGCGCCATAACGATAACGGGAGCTCATTAGACAGTCTTGGAGAAGATCAACGGCGCATGTATGAATGAGACACATCGTATTCATGTAATGGCCCAGCGGCTTCCACGCACGGTATTGGCAGGCGTTCTAAGCCGACGAGGCAGCGGCAAGCCAGGCGACATGGCGCAGCAACGCCACGGCGGCACGGCTGGGGGCTGACAAACATGGGAAAGCGAGGACCTTGGTATCGCTGCAGTAAGGCCGTACACTCAAGCATGCGTGTAGCGGGCTGAACTGAAGGCGTGTGGGTGGCATGATAATGGCGGGGGAAATGTACGCGAACTGACTGCCGAAGCTAGCTCTTCTTAGCGTGCCAGTAGCGCCGCATCGGACCGCCTGGTGCTCGCCTCGCCTCCATCTTTATCGCGTCCATCTTCTCTTTTGTGCAACACCAAGAACGCTCTAGCTACAACGGGGCCACGTTGACAGGCTGTCAAAGCAACTTCCCTATCTTTTCGGAACCATACGCGCCTGCAGCTGTACAGCCTAGTGGTGTCTCTACCCACGACCCCACCGGAAGGAAAACAGCGTCCATACCCTCCATCTGCATTTCGCGATTGGCTGGACGGACACGAGAACGACCTCCCCGGCCTCACGTTTGTGCCTGAGGCCCTTCTTTTGTGTTGGCGAGCAGGTTTCCGCCGTCATGAAGCAAACAGTCCCAGATAGCGCCACCAGGCTGCAAAGTTTCAGCCCGATAGGTCACAGTTTGCTTGCTCTCCAACCATATACCTATTGGACTTGTCGCTGCGGCTGTAGTGCTCTCGCTATCGGTACCTATTTTGGAGATCTCGAACGCCTTTGTGCAGCTCGCTTGTGGCGGTGAACAGTAGAAGTTGAGCTGTCGTTTCCAGCGTTCCAACCTGGGTGGCATCGATAGACATCGCATTGTATGATTGGACGCTCTTGCTTGGAAGCAGGGATTCATTCCATGGTACGTTTGATACATTTACGGGAGAGTGGGGAATCGCTACCGTGGAGAGGGTCGACCATGGCCCTATGCATTACGTCTTCTTCCGTAAAGATACGGCTTCTTACTGTGATCCACGCGTGACTGGGGAAAATTTCGCATTCTTCCAACTAGTTATCTCCAGACATCCCGGCATTCAGCAAGCGGAAGCTCGAATTATTGTTACAAAGAAGCGTCGATCTTTACAGGAAGCAACTCTCGAGGACCGTGGACCTTGCGATGGTGAAAGTCGACGTCATGGAGCAGACTCCGAGCAAACCTGCTTCCACCGTCTATCCATGGATGGACACAGAACATGTCACTGGGCACTTGAGGAAATGTTTCAAATTCGTTTATGACAAAGTCAAGTTACTGAACGGCCGGGTGGACGGCATGGAAGCGCAAATGACGCATCTTAAACAGCTTGTCGAAGACGTTAAGATCAAGTCAGAAGCGGATAACCAAGGACTGCAAAGAGATATTGATGCTCAGAAGGCGCAGAATCAGCAGCTGCGAAACGAACTGGATGCTGAGAGGGATCGAAACCAGCGACTAGAGACTACGATCAAGGATTCACAACAGTCAATCACCCGGACCGGTCAACAGTTGGGTGATCTCTCCAACCAGTTTCGTGCCCACGAGACTATCGCTACTGCAAAGTTGCAAAGGACAGATCGAATCGTGCCAGATCTCAAGCAGCGGATTGAGTCGCTGGAACGGTCTGGCAATACCTACAGTCAGAGCATTGTCGAACTGCGAAACCACCTAGAAGATCGCTTCGAGACAGCAGTGGTTCATACCCAAGAATCTTTGCGCCACAACAAAACCGCCTGGATCAAAGGTCTAGAACTCCTCAGAACCGAGACGGCGGAAAAGCTCGCTACTACGACAGATCACTTCTCCACCGCTGTTGATACCGTGCAAGCGCAATCCCGCGAGCATACGGAAGCCTTCGAGAAGACAGCTCTGGCACTGGACCATAATTCCCAGCGTATCGAAGAGCTCGAAAAAGCGGTGGAAGAGCCACAGTTTCTGGAAAGCATGAACCACCGCGTCGAAGAGCTTGAGAATGCTAAAGAATCACATGATGCGGCACTACAAGCTTCTCAGGTCACAATGACCAGACTCGATTCCCTAGATGCCCGTCTGGGCGTGTCGGAAGTCGCTCTCAACTCTATTCGGACACCGAATGTGACACCTCCAACTACCACAACAGCTACCGCCGCTCTCGACGATCCTCAGAATAAGGTCGACGCAGTCTATTTACAGTTGAAGAATGAACTTGCCTCATTAAGTAATTGCAAAGACCGACTTGTCGCATTGGAAAAGCACCGCGGTACCCCTGCATCTCGCAAACTTGACAATAGGGTCTGCGTATTGGAAGAGAACTACGGCAAAATGCGCAATGACCATACAGACATGACCGCCAAGTGTGTTACCCACGAGCAGTTAGCTGCAGCAAGGAATGCCGATGCTGCCTCCCTCCAGACGACTATTCAGAACCACCGGGAAGAGGTGAAGCAGAGGGTGGAGTATAATGTTGTACTCCTGAATGGGCTAAGGGGTCAGCACCTACAAAATATAGAGACCTCTCTCAAAAAGGTCGTCCAGGATAACGCATTTCCCGTGAGTACCTACCACATCATCTCCATGATGTCTGCTTATGATCGTAAACTAATAAACCGGACTAGCAATTACTTCAAGACCCAGAAAGCGCACCGCCTGCTCGAGGACCGGCACCACAGTCAGCGTATCCATCACCACCCGCGACGAATCTGACACATCCCAGGCTGACGCATGATACCTGGCAACCAAATACATCCTCCACTCCTGTAGCGTTTCAACAGGCCATGCACATGCAGCACGCTCTGCTACTTGCAAAAGACGCTGCATCTGATGCTCGACAAGGAACCCAGCCAATCGCCGATACCATTGACCTCACCGCACCTGGGCAACCAACGTTCTTTCGACAAGTGCCTGAGAAGCGACAACGGATTGATCGACCGGCGCAACAGCAGGGTCAGCATTTAACGCAGCAGCAATGGCAACAACAAGTGCAACAACAGGCTCAGCAACAAGCTCAGCAACAGGCACAGCGACCGGCACAACAACAACATCTAAATCAACACGCTCCATCAATTGCCATGGGCGCCGTGCAGCAGAGGCAAGAACCGGTAGTGCAGATGGAATGGTCATCATAAGCGCATCGCGACGTGCGATTGCTCATGGGACGGCAATCACAATAGGCTGGGGGTGATACCATGGATATGGATGCACAGATTGAACTGGCATCCTAGAATCCGAGTGAAACGTATCAGTGATAACCTAGGGGTGAACGGGTTATGTGTCGAGCACTGTAATAGTGTCTAGTCGATATGCCATGGTATACTTATTAATCTATCTATACGTTTTGATGCGTGTGAGAGTGACGTGGCCAAGCTCATCAGCGTCTCAAAAGTGATGTCCCATCACGAAGCTAGCGATCTTCACCACACTGGCATTGCGATAACGATATCAGTGTCATGAAGACAATGGTGACGTGATAATATGAGTGACGCCTGACTCGTCTCCGCTCCAATGCATGCTGTATTGTATTGTATTTTACATTTTTACTATTTACTTCCCATCACGGCGCTTAGTTCTTGGGCTTGTACTCGGAGGGGTTGACCATAAGTTCGGGCCTGACGTACTTGTCAAAGTCCGACTCGCTGATGACCTCGAGCTTGAGCGCAGCCTCCTTGAGCGTGAGGTTATTCTTGTGTGCGTATTTGGCGGTCTTGCTAGCGGCGTCGTAGCCGATGACGGGGTTGAGGCAGGTAACGAGCATGAGACTGTGTCAAGTTAGCTATGTGACCAATACATATCTAGTGAAAAGTAACTCACCTCTCGCTCATGATGGAGCTGATGCGCTTCTCATCAGCCTCAAGACCAGCAACGAGGTTCTTCTCGAAGCTCCTCATGCCGTCGGCGAGCAGACGCGAGCTGTGGAGCAAGTTGCGGATCATGACGGGCTTGAAGACGTTGAGCTCAAAGTTGCCCTGGGATCCGGCGAAGGTGGTAGCGGCCTGGTTACCGAAGACCTGCGCGCAGACCATGGTGAGGGACTCGCACTGTGTGGGATTCACCTTTCCGGGCATGATGGAGGAACCAGGCTCGTTCTCGGGTAGCTTCAGCTCACCGAGACCGCATCGGGGGCCAGAGCCGAGGAAACGGATGTCTTGGGCGATCTTGAACAGGGAGGTTGCGAGGGTGTTGAGCTGGCCGTGGGCCTCGACGATGGCATCGTGGGCAGCGAGGGCCTCGAACTTGTTGGGTGCGGTGACGAAGTCCTTGCCGGTCATCTTGCTGACTTCCGACGCAATATCCTCTGCGAAACCCTTGAACGTGTTGATGCCAGTTCCGACGGCGGTTCCGCCCTGGGCCAGCATCTTGAGGCGCGGCAGACAGGTCTTTATCCGCTCAATGCCAAAGTCGAGCTGCTGTACGTAGCCAGAGAACTCCTGGCCGAGGGTCAGGGGCGTGGCATCCTGCAAGTGTGTCCTGCCAATCTTGATCAAGCTCTCCCACTGGTCGGCCTTCTTCTTCAGCGCGTCCCTCAGGCTGGCGAGGGCAGGCAGGAGCGACTCCTCGAAGTCGAGAACGGCGGCGATGTGCATGACGGTGGGGAAGGTGTCGTTGGACGAGGCGGACATGTTGACGTGGTCGTTGGGGTGGACTGGCTTCTTGGAGCCCATGGTGCCGCCGAGGATCTCAATGGCGCGGTTGGAGATGACTTCGTTCGCGTTCATGTTGGACTGGGTGCCCGAGCCCGTCTGCCAGACAACGAGGGGGAAGTGGTCGATGAGCTTCAGCGATGCCACCTCCTCAGCGGCCTGCTGGATAGCCTGGCCGAGCTTGGGGTCCAGCCCAAACTTCATGTTGACCGTGGCCGCGGCGCCCTTGAGGATACCGAAGGCGCGCACAATGGGCGGCGGCATGCGGTCCTGGGGCTGGTTGATCTTGAAGTTCTCGAGCGAGCGCTCCGTCTGGGCGCCCCAGTACTTGTCCGAGGGGACCTGGATCTCGCCAAAGGCATCGCTTTCGGTGCGCGTGTTGGCCATGGTGCTGGTGACGCTGAACTGGCGGCGCTGGAAGAGGCTCTGCGTCTTCAGCGGGGTACGGGGAGTGGTGGAGAGGGCACGCGTGCTGCGGGCACAGCAGAAGGAGGGGCTGGCCTTTGCATGTGCGAGTGATCGTAATGCTCCGGCCTCGGCGGCGCGGAGCTTCGTTGCGCTTCGGAACATGGTAGCAGCAGCAGCTGGCGGGGGGCAGGATGGGCAGAGGGGGTGGAGAAGACGCCGAATTGGCTAATCGTGTGCGCAGCGGAACTAGAGCGCAAGTCGCAAGTCAGAAGGCAGAAGATGGATAATTGGGATAATTGCTGCGACGCAAAATGCTGCCGTTCCGAGCTCTGACCTCATGCTCGCGGGAATTGCCTCCGGTCTCTCCCGCGGCATAACTCGCCGTCACATGACTGGCGGGATGCCAAGCCCAGAGTGGATGAAGGCTCCAAGAACGCAAACTTGAGCATGAAAGAATGTGGTCGGCGTGAATTTTCTGCTTACTTGTACCGCCAGCTCAGAATACCGCCGCTCAGCACCATGTTCTCCTGCCGCTCGCCTTCCGCACTCCGGCGCCAAAGCCTCAGCATTCCAAGGTTAGCCCGTGATGACTTCCGCATTGCAACGTCAAGCGTTCCGTCGCCTCGTCTGCGCTGATGCGGCGTCTCGCTCATGTCCCACAGCCCCGGCCAGCCACTGTTCCAACTTTTCCCATCACCTCGCGCAGAACGCTTGTAGGGCCGCGTCTATGCCATCTGCTCGAGACTCTGGCTCATCCTCTGCACATATATGCTTTGGCCGCTCCGGTCGGGCTAGTGGAATCTCTGCATAGCCACCGATCAAAAGCTTCGGCATTATCGGGCACACCCTGTTGAGTGAAACACACCTCGTACCGAGAGCCTGTCCCTACCCAAACTTCCGCCTGCATCGCGCCGCTGGGTACGGCTGAGGGTCCGCTTTATTGGGTGATGATGAGGGCTTCTGCATTCGATACTGACGATCTAGAGCTATGAGGGCAAACGACCAAGTACGTCTGGAAGCTAGGTCGGGGCGTGACGCCTTGGAACCATGTGCCCTGCGCTTTCCGTCTTCCGACGACTGGTCATATTAGATTAACGTAGCGAGTCAAGTCGGAGTGCACCTGATCTGTCTCCACCATCCTTTCGATCCATGCTGGGCGCTCGCCTTCGAGCGTGCCAACGTAACATGGAGCTAATAACCCCTCATCTTCACCTACGGCCCAGTTTCCAGCCTCCACAAACACTCCTGTTTGCATCTGCGGTCTGCTGTCTTTTGCAGCCTGCTATTGTGTCTTCAAGCTCACTCCACCTTTGCATTACTCCGTCCGTGAAGCACGGCTTCAGCTGGGCCGCACGTACTTGCTTAGCCGCAGATAAGGCTCCCATGACGCTGATCGAGCCTTCTACCACGAACCCCTCTGCCCAACGACTGCCTCAATCAAGGCCGAGTTGTTCTGACAGTTGTTCGCAATCGATACACGATAGCGTCAACACCCGCGTTCCTCCAGACCTTTGCTCGCCACCGATCGACACAGCTCACGAAACGACACAGCTCGTGAAAAAAGGTGCAAGACGTCTGTGGAACTGCTCGTATGGCTGAGTCTGAATACGGCGCCGGTCCCTGGGTTCACGATAGGATAGGCGCTCGAAACTCAGATGCAGAGCTGACTGCCCCGCTTCTCGCCGCGCATACACCGTTCCAACAACAACTGCCAACGTTG
Organism: Alternaria infectoria; assembly: GCF_024043175.1. NCBI lineage: Eukaryota > Fungi > Ascomycota > Dothideomycetes > Pleosporales > Pleosporaceae > Alternaria > Alternaria infectoria. The sequence continues at coordinate 18,974 of NW_026250693.1, read as the reverse complement.
TATCGAAATCCATACATGTCCAATAGCAGCCCCTCCATGTCTCAGGCTCAGGATGCACCAAATGTGTCTACCAGCAGCCACCCACAATGTCCAGCTTTGCCACCTATTGGAATGCGTCACCACTACTATGCTCCTCATGCACACTCATACCAGTTCACAAACCCTCAAAGACCATCGCAAACCTGGAACGGGCCTCCGCACCTCTATCCCGGCCAGGCGTTCTACGACCCCGGCGTCACTTCACAGGGTGACCAGCTGCGCCATCATTTAGGAGCACCGAGTCACAACTTTCCGCTTCTAGGGTCACCACATGCCGCGCCTCCTTCGAATCCCCGACAACGCAATGATTACAGAAGACACGACCACAGAATGAGTGCCGGGGCTGTGGCAGTTAGTATGCCTACTGACAACACACGCTTCCCCGAACCACGGGGTTCAGTAGCACCCCCGGAAGCCCGGTTTCAGCATCCGCGACCACCACTTCAACAATCAATCCACCCAGGTGAGGCACTGTATTCTGGATTGCCTGAACGTCCGTGGCCGTCACACGAGATTCCAAGCCGCCGCTCAGACCGTAGCGTATCCCCGCGCACGTCGAATCGCCGTAACTTTGAACGATACTCGGTTGACCTCTCCCACTCCAGCACGTCGTCTGACGCAGAAGAAGCGGCTGCCCGTGCGCCGCCGCTGAGTCGTATGAGGCATCGATCTAGAGAAGTGCGGCCGCGTATCGCGGGCCGCTACCCGCCTCAATTCGATCCCAACATTGCTACCGCTCGCCAGATTGAACAATTGAAAACCAGTCTCCAGCGCCATCTACCAAGTACGCTGCCAGAGAAAGCGTCCAAGGCTTGTGACATTTGCCAGAAAGACTATGCCGCTACACGTGTGTCGCCCACGGAAGAGGAAGAAATTGCGATTGAGCTCTCGTGTGGACACACGTTTGGGGAGTTCTGCATAGGTCAATGGGTAAGTGGTAGTCACTCGGCGATAGTATATGCTTGCTCACATGACCTAGTTTGATACGTGCAGAACACACAAGAATAAAGTTACCTGCCCCATGTGTCGGAAGCAGCTCATCGAAGCACCAGCACCACGATTCATGCCGAGCATGATGCAGGGGCAAGCGTTTCTTGATCTGCTCGCTCGCCAGAATATGCACGTCACTGATCTCTACGGCCACTTTCAGCAGGCGTGATCGATGTGAGGAATTCGACTCAGGATGCGATTTTCGAAGCTATGATATCATTGTTTTACACGGACAGCCTTGGCAGGGCAGTCGAGGCGTTGTAGATGGGTAGGGAGTTTTGGTGAGTGTTGCACACTAGGTGCGTAATGGGGGCGAAGAGGCATCAGACTGGATATGTACATAGCATGGTGGTCAGCGGCATATAAACATCAGCATCTTTGTGGATAGCACTTTTGCATGTGCAGCCCTTGCGTCGATCTGGGCTCCACTTCCCGGGATGCCTGGAATTCATCGTTGCCCGGAGCCCACCTAGCCCCAAACATGCACCCCGCCATCAACACAAACCTGACCCGATACACCCAAACCCGTCAAACAAGACATCGTGAGAGATACTGCGCTGCATGACTGCTGTCGCCGATTGCTTGCGCCCCGACTGCCGCCTCTTTGCTTCTTCGTGCCTGCTTGCGCCCCACGGCCCTTAGCTGCTGCCATCCACCGCCCCTTCCCCGTCGCCCAGTTGCCATCGCGCCATGGAGGACAGCAACAGAGACAGCTTCCAATTGCCCGCCCCTCCCCCTCCACTCCAGACCCGCGACAACGTAATGGACCGCCCAGGCACCCCGACGGGCGAGGCCTTTATGAGCCCGCAGCAGACGCCCCAGGGCAGCCCAAGCAAACACCACCAGCCGCCCGGCGCATTCGATCTGCCGCATGTGTTCGAAAATGCCATGCGGCTGCTGCCCACCATGGGCTCGCCCTCCAAGACGAAGCCCGGATCGCCCACATCCCCCAACAAACTGCAGATCGGCAGCAATGGCGCTGACTACGCCAACATGGAGAGTCCCAGTTTCGCCCCGGGCAGCCCCACACGCAAGTCGAACCAGGAGAACACGCCCCCGAGTGGCCGCCCAGGCCTGCAGAAGGAGTCGAGCTACCTCACACACGCAGCACAGTCGCGGCAGGAGCCCTACAGGACGCGCGAGGACGGCCAGTCGACACGCTACATCAACGGCCCACAGCGTCTTTCCCCGGAAGAACTCGAGAAGGCGAGGAAGCCAGCAGTGAAGCGCCTGGCAAACGTGACCCAGCTGTGTAAGCTGCCTCCGCTACACCGCAGCCATCCAGTGCTAATGACTCTCTAGATTTCCTCGACTACTACTACGACCTCCTCACCTACGTACACAGCCGTCAGAGCCGCCTGACCCAGTTCAAGGCTCAGAACCCTCCCCCTCCAGATACACCCGAAGAAGAGTACAACGATGCCCTCACACAGTACCTCGGCCGCGAGCGTGCCAATCTCCGCAAGCGACGCACCCGATTAAGGCAGGGTGACTTCCAGATCCTCACACAGGTCGGTCAGGGTGGCTACGGACAGGTCTACTTGGCTCAGAAGAAGGACTCGCGTGAGGTGTGCGCTCTAAAGGTCATGAGCAAGAAGCTGTTGTTCAAATTGGACGAGGTTCGCCACGTATTGACAGAGCGCGACATTCTGACCACTGCTAAGAGCGAGTGGCTGGTCCGCTTGCTCTACGCCTTCCAAGACGACAAGAGCATCTATCTTGCTATGGTCAGCCGCATCAATACCCAACATTGAACACTGCACTGACATCTGCCAGGAATACGTCCCCGGAGGCGACTTCCGGACCCTTCTGAACAACACTGGTGTCCTGCACAACCGGCATGCGCGTTTCTACATCGCCGAGATGTTCTCGTGTATCGACTCGCTACATCAGCTGGGTTACATCCATCGCGATCTGAAGCCCGAGAACTTCCTGATCGACAGCACCGGCCATGTGAAGCTGACCGACTTTGGTCTCGCAGCTGGTATCCTTGCGCCCTCCAAGATTGAGTCGATGCGCATCAAGCTCGAGTCCGTCAGCGACGTCATTTCGCCATTTGGCCGACCCATCGAAGAGCGATCAGCAGCCCAGCGACGAGAAAACTACCGCTCTCTTCGCGAGCGAGACGTCAACTACGCAAAGAGTATCGTTGGCAGTCCCGATTACATGGCACCTGAAGTGCTGAAGGGTGATGAGTACGACTACACAGTCGACTACTGGAGTCTCGGATGCATGTTGTTCGAGGCTCTGGCCGGTTATCCGCCATTCGCCGGTGCCACAGTAGACGAGACCTGGCAGAACTTGAAGCAGTGGAAGAAGGTTCTACGGAAGCCCGTCTATGAAGACCCATCCTACTTCCTCTCGAAGCGCACATGGGACCTCATCATCCGTCTCGTGGCTTCCAAGTCTACCCGCTTCCGCAACATTTCCGAGATCCATGCCCATCAGTACTTCGCCGAAGTTGACTGGGCGAGGCTGAGAGAGCAGAAGGCACCCTTCGTACCGGAGTTGGACAGTGAGACAGATGCTGGATACTTCGACGACTTCGGTAGCGAAGCCGACATGGCAAAATACAAGGAGGTACACGAGAAGCAGGCTGCGTTGGAAGCCATGCAGGACCGCAACGTCCAGATGGGCAAGGGTCTATTCGTTGGATGTAAGTCTTGATTGTCAAATGAGTTAATGGCAATCGCTAATCATGCTTTAGTCACATTCCGCCACAAGAAGACAGCCGACGAGAATGGCAAGCCATCGAGCCCGAGGAAACCACTCCCCATGGTTGAGGAGAACTTTGGCACGATATTCTGAGAACATTCGTTCTACTCTGGGTGTCGAGGCACTGGTTGCGTCGGCGCTCTCTCTCCTTCGTATATCTGCTTCTGTGTTCATCGCAGCGCCTGGAAGCTGTGAAGTTGAGACGAGTTACGAGATGCGTGCATGGTGCAATTGCTTGCCAGGTCACACGTCGTAGTATGATTGTCACATTTGGCGTTTAGTTCGGATAGCATAGTTTATTGGGCGGGCAAGTGCGTTGCATGCATTCGAGACGTCGTGTATTAGTAGATGAGTACACGGATATGAAGGTAGTGATTACTGAGAACCCGGAATACAACCTGTACTCAACGATGATTCAATCTAGTGGATCCGCACGAAGTCACCTGACCGCGGGATCCTGGGCAACGCGCTAGTTGCTAGTGCCCGCCCGCGCGCCCTTTCGTCCCCTCAATCACAAAGCCCACTCCACCTTACGTCAACCCACATACGACATCACTACAATGCCGGGTCTAGTCCAGCGAGGACGAAAGCGCCCGTCGCGCGCTATCAGCGAGGATCTTGATGAGTCTTCCGATGCCTCGTCCTCACCTTCCGCGAACGGCAAACGCGCCCGCCATGGCCGAGACGCGCCTTCTAGTTCCGCGCAAACGAACGGCGACCGAAACGACTCGACTGAAGGCGACTTCAAAGCAGGCTCTCTCGTCAGGGTCAAGCTTGTCAATTTCGTTACATACACGGCTGCGGAGTTCCATTTAGGGCCAAGCCTAAACATGGTCATCGGCCCCAACGGCACAGGAAAGAGTACCTTGGTCTGCGCAATCTGTCTGGGTCTGGGATGGGGCAGCGAACACCTGGGAAGAGCCAAAGAGGTGGGACAATTCGTCAAACACGGCGCTGCCGAAGCCACCATCGAGATCGAGCTCGCAACGGGTCCTGGCAATGGCCCCAATCGCATTGTCAGGCGTGTCATACGCAAACGCGACAACAAGTCTGTGTTCTTTCTTGACGGCCCACTTGTGGGGAAGAAAGACGTACAAGACATGGCCAGACAGTATTCCATTCAGATCGACAACCTCTGCCAGTTTTTACCGCAAGACCGTGTAGTGGAGTTCGCGAGGATGAGCGACGTCGACCGATTACGAGAGACCCAACGCGCTGCAGCGCCTCCGCAGATGGTGAAATGGCATGACGAGTTGAAGGAATTGCGTACACAAGAACGCGCTTTGGAGACGAAGCAGAATAACGAACGCAACCATCTGGACATGCTGGAGAAAGCACAAACCGCAACAAAAGATGACGTAGATCGCTACCATCAACGAGAAGGCCTTTTGCGGAAGTCGAAGTGCTTGAAGTCGGTCAAGCCTATCATCGAGACGAAAATCCTTAAGACTGAGATTACTGCAGTAAAGGCAGAAATTCGAGACGCCAGACTGGAGCTCGATCAAATCAACATCGACATAGAACCAGCGCGAAGGGCTCAAGCAGAAGTCCAAACCTATCAGAACGATATTGAGCAAATCGTAAACCTTCGCAAGAACCGCGTCGACATGATCAAGACACAGGCTGAAAAGCTCGCGACAAAGATTGATACCGGCAAAGCGAAAGCGGCGGAAACTGACAATCAGATCAAAGCCGAATTGAGTTCGAAGAAAAAGCGCGCAGATGACATGGTTCGCCTCAACCGTGATATCACCAGGCTGGAAGCCCAGCGACAGGACCAACCCGCGCAATTCGACGCCGAATCTTACGAGCAGCGCAAGTCAGATCTTCGCGACCAGATCTCTACTAACATGGGCCTCATTTCCGACAAAAGGAGTAGCATGAAAGAGCTAGCTACCCGCGCAGGTGTCGTGAAAGCCCGACACACGCAGCTGAAAGCTAATCAGGATCGGCTGAACACGCAGAGCGGAAAGCAAGCCAGCCTTTTGATGAGGATTTCCCGCGAGACCGCTGCCGCATGGGAATGGATTCAAAGGAACAAAGCGTCTCTGCAGTTGAAAGGTGAAGTCTTCGGGCCACCGATACTGGAATGTTCCGTCTCAGATCCCAAGTATGCCAAGGCTTTCGAGAGTCAATTGAAAAAGGGCGATCTCATTGCCATCACTTGTACCACCAACGAGGACTCGAAGATGCTGGGCAAGCGTCTGCTCAGTAACAAAGCCAACGGCGGGCAGGGACTCAGCGAAGTCTATCTTCGAACATCACTAAAGCCCCTCTCTTCGTATCAACCGCCCATGGCCAGGGCAGGCTTGGCCCAATACGGGTTTGAGGGTTATATTTTAGACTACGTAAAAGGACCCGACGAGGTCTTAGCCATGCTTTGCGAAGGCTGTAAACTGCATCAGATCGCGTATGCTGCAACGCCACTATCTGATGATGTACATAAGTTTGTGGAGGAGCGAAGCCCGATTCGTAGCTGGGTGAGTGGTTCGGACACGTATCGCGTGATCTCACGTTACAACCAGTCTTCTACGTCCGTTGTACCACTAAGACCAGCACAATCTTTCGTAGATCAGCCAGGCAATACGGATGAGTTGCGAGCCATCATTGAGGAACAAAAAGGGCTAGTACAAGAGGGAGAAGAGCTACGCGAGAACCACAAGATCCTCAAGGACGAAGTCAGCAAACTCGAGGCGGAGAATGACGCCCTAAAACAACAGAAGGTACATACAACTGCCACTGGATGCAAATGCGCCAATTACTGACAATGTGGTAGGACGCTGTGCAAGCTGAGCAAGACGGCTTGAAGAAGGCTTTCGCCGAATGGGAAGCTCTACCCGACAAAATTGGTGGGTATCTTACACACATGAGAAGGAGTACTCGCTAACTATGTCTAGCATCGAAACAAGCCGACCTACACAGCAAAACGCAAGAAAATGCAGAGACCACTGCCCGCATTAAAGCTATCAAAGCCGACGCTCGTGCTACACTACTGCATGTCGCGAACCTGACACTTGAATATGCTGTAAGTCACGAACGATCGGTCAACGGAGTCCCGCTGACGATCCCACAGAAAGTTGTAACCCAAATGAGGGCATTCCACGAATCGCTTGTCGAGGCTGAGATCCGGCTCATCGAAGTCAAGTCGGAGCTTAGGGGCCTCATAAAAGAGAACAGCGCGATCCTGGACAGACAGAAAGCGCAAGAACACAAGATCAACGAGCGCACGAATCACGAGCGTGTTCTTCGGGCCAAGTACAGAGAGCTGCAAGAGGCTACGCAGAGCGACATCTACAGTCTCAGTGAAGAAGAAAGGCAGATCGTCATGGAATACAAAGAGCTTCCCACACTCGAAGCCTTGGAGCTAGAGGTTCAGTCGGTCAACGCCCGGCTAGAGATGATGGCCGAAGGTAATCCTGGGGCGATCAGAGCCTATCAGAAGCGTGCGGGTGACATCGAGAAAACGCGTGAGAACCTGGAACAGTACGCTGCCAGTCTCGAAGAGATCAACGAGAACATCACGAGCATCCGCCAGAAGTGGGAGCCCGAACTTGACGTTCTCATTCGCAGGATCAGCGGGGCTTTCGCACACAACTTCGAGCAAATTGGATGCGCTGGTGAAGTCCAGGTGAACAAAGACGAAGACGACTTTGACAACTGGTCCGTCCAGATCTCAGTCCGCTTCCGGTAAGCTCAGACTATCGTGCTCATACGCAAACCTAGCTAATGATCCCAACAGAGAGAACGAGCCGCTCAGCGTATTGAACTCTCACCGACAGTCTGGTGGCGAGCGCGCCGTGTCAACAATCTTCTACCTCATGGCATTACAAGACCTTGCCCAGTCACCGTTCCGCGTCGTCGACGAAATCAACCAGGGTATGGATCCCCGCAACGAACGCATGGTACACGAGCGCATGGTGGACATTGCATGCCAAGAGAACACGAGTCAATACTTCCTCGTCACCCCCAAACTTCTGCCTGGTCTCAAGTACCACGAGAAGATGAAGGTGCATGTCATCAACTCTGGAGAGCACATCCCAGTTGCACAGGGCGTTCAAGGTGAGTGGAACTTATCCAGTATGGCTGAGATTGCATTGCGAGTGACGAGGAGCGTTGCAGTTGCATGAGCACTGGAATCGCGTGGCGCAGACCATTACGATACGTGCGCGGATGGGATGAACAAGAGTACGAATACCACGGTAGTCTAGTGTCGTTTATGGTTTGATATGTCTCACAGCGTGTGTGTTTGGTAACGGCGTTGAGCAACCTTCATGCAGGTACGACGGACAGCAGTCAGCGACATTTACTGTACATCGAATGTTCTCAATCCTTCTTATCAGCGCTATTCTATAGCGCGCGCAGGATATATATTGAGGTACCCGTATCCGTACATGTGCATGCAATCGTTTCCCTGGATACACCGTGTTTGTGCGACCGCTAACGCGACTAAGCGTCCCTGTGTACGACACCAACAGTTCAGGAATGCGTATACCAGTTTGTTGAGCCGACTTTACTCGGTACCGATGCATTATACGAGCCTGCGAGCTGAAAGGCTGATGATAATCTCGTACGATACTTGGTATGCTGGCGCTGCTTACATGTATTATAGGCTGGGATTGGGCTATGGTTCGATGCACTTCGTACCAGGGTCACGTCATGGCGCAGGATTACCTGGGTAAGGTTGCATTGTGGCGAGCAAACTTGGGGGTGTAGGACCAACGAAGGAATGTGCGTTGGAGGCTGGAGAGGTATATATCAGCCGTGAGTGCGGGCTTGTGATGCTGGACATTCAAGTTCTATCGCTCTCGACATCGATCAACTGAGCCCGAGCCAACCTCCCACACCCGGAACAAAAGCACTGATATCGAACATCGCTATCACCGACCAGGAATCGCATCATGATATTCCCCACCCCCTTCATAACTTTCCTCCCCCTCCTCATCACCCTCACCACCGCCCTCCCCACTAACCCCCACCACCCCCTCCACACCCGCGACACCTCCCTCGCCGCCGCAGAAACATGGCACATCCCCCGCCTCGACATGCACATGATGAGCACCAGCACCGGCATCCCCGGCAACGGCCCATGGCCCGAAGGCTCAAAGTTCGATTCCACCATCGACTTCGACGTGCTGGTGCCAGAGGAGGCTCCGCTACCAGCGTCGAAGTGGAATTGCAAGGCTTCGATGAAGAACGGGACGATTATCGAGGATGTCATGGGTTGTGTGGATGGGAAGGGTGATGTGGGTGACGTGTCGTTTGGGATGACGGGGTATAAGGCGGTGGGGGAGAGGAGGGCGGAGTTGAGCTTTTGGTTGTGGGTTTATAGGGTTGGGTATGTTTTGTTCTACTTCCCTTTTGTTCTTGCCTTGGTAGGATACGATGGTATTCACGTGTTCAGATTGTACTAACACTCTACTTCCTTCGTGCAGAGACGGTAGCGATGGTCGCGCCACCATACTCAACGGCGCAACAGCGATCACGGCGAATGACCCGCAGGAACCGACTAGCTACCTTACGTGTCTTCTTGGTAGACCGTTTGATGGGCTGAGATGCCAGATTGGGAGTTATCTAAGCGTGAGGAAGGAGCTTGTTGTTGAGGGCTCGGAGGTGCGTTGAGTTGATGCTGAGATGACGGGAGCATGAACGACGAGGCTACATGGTGGAGACAGATTGTTGGTGGTCATAGAGACGGTTAGTAGTAGTTTCGCCTTGGATTTGATGCAGCAAACTGTTGTTTTGGAGTTTATGTTACACGACATATGTGTTGTGCGTCGCGTGGCGGGAGGGGCGTGTTTCAGCATCTCATCATCGTGTCTCCCCTTTCAGGGCTTGAACTAGCAAATACTGGCAATACGGCCGCCATCTGTGGTCTCGATTGTCAATATGGTGCTTTTGAGGTAGAATAATAAGCCCCTTGCATCAGATTAGTGCTCCGATTGCGACTGATGCGATGAATGGAAAGTACTTACCCTGTTTCGGGCTGCGAAAAAGACATGTCGATGCTGGAGGCATTGCGTCGTTGAGGTGCTACTGCAGGTACACTACTGCAGAAAGACACGACGAGACTGTTGTGATTGTTTTGTTCGAGCACAATACCGCCGCTTTCCCCTCTTCTTCTCGACAACGCTTCTGTTCAATCTTACGCGCTTCAGTCTTGTCAATTACATTGCACCCTAAAGTTCCCATCGTTGACTGCGTTCCCAAAAATGAAGCTCATCTATGCGTCGCTGGTCAACGATCGGGCTTTTTCTGGAACTGTCAAGATCAGTTGCACGGTACGTGTTGTTTTATGTGCTGTTCTCATCTTGGTAAACGCGACTGATGGAGTTGACCAGACCTGCTTTTCAGAAGCCCGGGAGACAATGGCTGGCACTGCACTGACGCGGTATTCAACGATTACATCACGATCTTCAGCAGCTGGAGCCGCACAAGATGACGGCATCTCATCCGCGCAAGACTTACAACAAGATGTCTCCTCCATCCCGCCTGCTACGTCAACGGAAATACCTCCATCATCCTCTCAGCTCAGCACTCCAATTAAGGCGGGCATCATTACCGCCTCTATCCTGGTGTTCCTACTTGTGCTATTACTGGTACTCGAGCATACCTATCTCCGTCGCAAACGCCACGAGCGCGCAGTCAAACGAGCGATAGACGAGGTGGAACGTGGAACTGAGCTGAAGAATATAACAACGAGTGAGAGCAAAGAGAACATGGTGTTGGAGAGTCGGATTGAGATTGTCGTGGAAAGCGAAGGGCAGGATAGTGTGAGAGGTAGCTGGGATGGAGACGGTCCATGGGATGCGCACACAGACGACGGAAATGACGATGGAGACTTGAGTGAATGGGGAAGAGGGCGAAGGCGCGAAATGGGGCGGAATGGGATGAGCCTTCCGCGAAGGGGACATTAGTGTCGGGAGCGCGATAAGAGCACAGTAGCTTGCGTTGCAAGCATCTTGTCTTCTATAAATCCCTAATCTTTGCAGTATTAAGCCTTTAAGTATACGTTACTTGTTAAAAATTTGTATGTCTTAGTGTGTTCTAGAAAGACTTTACGCAATAGAATAATCTTTTCTAGTCTATTTTCTAAAAGGTAAGACTAGAAAGTAGTGTTATTAGGTACTCTACTTAGTAAGCTACTATAACACGTACTTCTTATAAGATTTATAGCTATACTCTTATATAAAGTATATAATCTATAGTCTATAGTAAATAAGCTAAATATATCTTAGAAGATAAGATTAAAAGTATAGTAATAGAGACTAGTAGTAAGCTAGAGATTATATAGTATAACTTTTCTATAGCTATAGATTCTAAATATATAGAAAGTAAGTTTACTTAATTAGAATTTTAGTATATTTATATTATCTTAATTAATACTTAAGATATATAGCTAATAGTTTTACTAAGTAGAACTATAGCTAAAAACTTACGCGTAGTATTTAAGACTAATACTATTATATTTCTACTTATACTTTAGAGTTTAGAGTAGTATTTACTAAGAGTTAAATCTTACTTTAAACTTATCTAAAGTATCTTTTTAGTTAGAAGTATTATAGATATAAATCTATTTAGTAGTAGTATCTATAGTTCTAGCTAAGTAGTATAGAACTAGCTAGTACACTTTATCTATCTTAAATATAATAGTATAAAGAAAAATATATAGTTAATTACTATTTTTTCTTTTCTAGATAGATATATATAAAATCTAGCTAATTTATTATAGACTAGTTCTAGTTAGTACTTAAGTAATTAAATAAAATATTAAGAAGCTACTAATATCTTTAAAAAAGAGTCTATATAGTATAATAAAGATTTTTAGTAATATAATAGTAAAGTATTAAGATTTATTTTTATAATATAAAGATAAAACTAAATTATAGTAAGTAGATAGTAGTAACAAAATTAAGATCTTTATATATTTATTTTATAATTTACTTATTAGTATATTTATTAAAGTATATATTATTAAGTAGAAATCTTAATCTTAGTTAGTAATACTTATAGCTTAAGAAGCTAATAGTAAAAAAGAAAAAACTTTTAAAATTATACTATAGCTCTAAATATAGTACTAGAATTCTCTACTTCTAGTCTAAGATACTAATATCTTAGTATTAACTTTATAGTCTATATACTAGCTAGTATATAGACTTTTATTAGCTATAATATTACGTTTTTTAGTATATATAGATTAATATACTATATTATATTAAGTTACTACTATTAGTAAAGATATCTAAAGTTTAAAAATTTCTTAAAAAGACTTAGACCTTACTTATAATAAAAACTTAAAGAACTATATAATATTAACTTACTACTATAGCTAATAAAACACTAATATATAATAATAATATTTTAGAAAACTAAGTAGATATTATAAACTTTACTAACTAGCTATTATACTTTTATTCTATATTATTTAGATAAAATACTCTACTTTATAAAGAACTAGTATATTTAAAAATCTAAAGTATAAAGTAACTACTAGTAGAGTTAAGCTACTCTACTTCTAGCTTTTACTAAAAGTACTATAGTTACTAGATTTCTTTAAGTATAAAGCTATATAAATTCTAAAGATCTAGACTAGCTAGTATATAAAGCTTTAAACTACTTTACTTATTACTTTATTAAATGTGCTAGTACAGAAATACAGGCACAACGCAGTTAAGTAACATAGTATATAATTACAATACAGATATATTTTCTAAACACCTTATTTTATAGTATATAGTAGTATATATTCTTTTAAAAGTCTTAGAAATTAAAACTAAGCTATAAAGTTTAACGCTTCTAGGTCTTATATATCTAGAAAGAGAGATAAGAGAGTATACGTTCTATATACCTTATACTAGAGATGTAGAGGCACTTAAGCATTATATATATATTTTATTACTTTCTAGAAGCTCTATATAAAAGCAAAGAGTAGAGAGAGCTATAACTATAGAAGAATAGCTATAAACGTCTAAGAACTTAAAGTATTTAAGGCTATTTCTAAAATAAGGCTATAAGATAGTAATATATAGTAGTTTATAACCTTAAATCTAATACGTAATAAGTATTTTAAGTAGATAGAAGAGTCTTATAAAAAGAGTCTGTAAAGAAGAGTTTTATATACGTACGTACACTAGACTCTTACCTATAGTTAAAAAGTAAAAAAGTCTACGTTTAGCTTTCTTTTTTCTTTTATTCTCTTTATTCTCTATATCTTTTATATCTTTTAAATCTACCTTTATATCTATCTCTTAAAATATTAACCTATAATAACAAGAATAATAATAATAACATTAATATGTTAGACTACCTTCTAATATACCTTCTAATCTACTCTTTTTTTAAAATAATACTTCTATTAGTTATCTTAGAATATAAGTTAAAGAAGATTAACCTTAATACCTATATTAAAGATGTTAAAGCCTATAGACAGGTTTTAAAGAAGGTAAAGCTTTACTTTTTCTATCTAGAATCTAGCTTTAATATTTATAGTAAGCTTAAACGCTATATTAAAGATAAGATTCTTAGTATAAAGGTCTTTATTCTTAGTAGTCTCTTTAAGAACTTAATAGATAGTAGTAGTAGCTCTTTTAAGTATATAGAGTACTCTAAAATATAGTACTAATATTAGATAGCTCTTAACTACGCTAGACAGTATAACTAGCTATTGCCTACGTAGACTAACTTTGTAAAATATGTATTATTTACTTCTTAATGCTATAACTAGATACTATTAGTACTACTCTAGATAGCTAAGCTGCTTAAGATCTTTTTATAAGCTTATAATTAATAACAACTATAAACCTATAACTAGGCTAGTAATTTAAATAAAGCAGATAATTTAGATAATAAAGTAGTACTAGCTTTATTAATAAGCTTACAATAAAATACATAATAGAAATAAACTTTAGAAGTGTTTATAGTTAGATTAACGTATTAGAGTAGGTAGAGGAGTATAGGCGTTTTTAAGATTATTCTAGAGTATTTAGACTAGCGTATTTAGACTAGTGTATTAGAGTAGAGAATATATAGCTCTTTTATAGTACTATAGACTTATTACTACTACTACTACTAATTCTAGAATTTTCTTAAGCGTTTAAGCAATTGTAACTATAATAGAAGTAGTAGTAGCAGCGCTTGCTTTTAAGAAGAACTATATACAATATAGTAGTAATTACTAGATGTTATCTATATATTATTAGTAGTAATAAACAAGTTAATATAGAACGTAAGTCTTTATTATAAAGTTATGTAAGAAAGAAAAGTAGTACAAGCAAGTAGTAAGAGGCGTTTAAGTCTATTAAGCTTAGTTTTAATAGCTTAAAAGTTTGTTTGTTTATTGTTTATAACACAGTATAATATTATAAGACATAACGTAGTAGGCCCTGTCTCTAAGGCCTAGAGGAGAACTACTTTACTTATAGAGCTATATATACTTAACTAATACTAGATAAAAGTAAATATATAAATAAGTAGATTAGAAGTAACTATCTAATTAGCTATAAAATAAAATTAAAGTAAGTATTACTATAATTATTTAACTTAGTTCTTTAAATAGAGTTAAGAGTAGTAACTAAAATAAAATTATACTATAGCTTTATATATAGTACTTAAATTCTATATAAAGCTTAGATTAGGTATAGACTCTAAAACTTTATACTACTAGCTAGTATATATAGTTTTATTAGCTATATACTCTATAATATAAATAATAGATTTTCTAAAATTTTATTCTTTTTACTTATTATTATATTATAGATCTTATATCTTCTAGTAAATAAAAGTTAATATAATAGATTTTATTAGGCTACTACTATAATTATAGCTATCTAAGATTAATTATTTTTTACTAAAGTATAGACTCTACTTATAAAAGTAACTTAATATAATATATTATACTAATCTACTATAGTAGTCTATTAAATACTAATATCTATAATTATATTTATACTAGTTAAAATAGCTAATTAGGCTTTATAAGCTTAAATAATTAGCTTTTATACTTTTATTTTAATTATTTAGATTTAAGATTTTACTTTACAAAGACAAAAATATTAGATTAAACTACTATATATATAGTAAGATATAGAATTATATATAAGAGAGCTTATATAAGTATATCTAAAAGTCTAGATAGAAGTAAGAAAGATTAGAAAGAAGAAAAACAATTACGTATAGTGTAAGATATAATATAATTAGTGTAAACTCTAAAGCTTACGTAATAACTAAGGTCTACTAATATTTAATAAATTCTTATTATTATAGCTTAAATATTAAGTAGCTAAATTCTATCTTAAATTACTTTAAAATTAAATAATATATTACTCTTATTTAGTTTTCTTATAAAAGATCTTATACTATATATAAATTATTTTACTTCTATCTAGACTTTAAGTATTTTTTATAAAGGCTAAAGTAGTAAGCTAAAATAATACGTTATCTTTATCTACTATAGTATGTTTTTAAACTTTATCTTTTTAAATACTAACTTCTATAATAATAGTTATTACTATACTATATAAAGCTAATAAATAATATTTCTAGTTAAACTAATTATAACTTATACTTTTGTTCTATTTGTAATAATTTTAAGAGCTTAATAAGTATAGTAATAAAAGAATCTTTTACTTACTTTTAAATATAAGTTTTAAGTAAGCTAAAGCTTAAAGCTTTAGTACTTCTATTTTTAGAGTAATTTAAGCTTTTTAAACTTTTAGACTAGCTAAAATAATATTTTATAAATACTAAAAACTTTCTAATAGAATTTTAATATAATTATTTATACTTATTAGCGTGTAAATAATAGAGTAGAATATTACTAAGCGTTTTATTTATAAGATATAACTATAGTCTCTTTCTATAAAAATTACTGTATTCTATTATTTATAACTTTATAATAATAATAATAATTATAACTCTAAAGACTAAGAAATATATATAGCTTAAATCTTTTACTAAATACTAAACTTATATCGTAATTTAGAAATGTTATTACTATTTATAGAAAAAAACTAATCTCTTACTAGTTATATAATTTTACTTACTAATACTTAACTAAATAGGTTTTGTATTATTTAATTTCTCTTTCTTTTAATAATACTATATTTACTTTATAAAGCTACTAGAAGCTACTTTTTATCTACTAGAAGAAAGGCTATTAAATTAACTATTCTAAAAGCTATCCTAGTAGCTATAAAATAAAAGAAAGTTTATTATATAATACCTAATATCTTAAGTACCTTAAAAGGTATTTTAAAATATATAAGAAAATACTTTACTAATAATTAATTATTAAAGCTTTTATCTCTACTATCTTATATATATATTTACTTAAAGTAAGACTATTAATTATCTTTTTTTCTAGCTTTAGTATTAGAAAACTCTAAACTACTAATCTATACTAGTTCTTCTACTAAGCTATACTAATTATTAATAGAAATAAGATTAATCTTATTACTATGTATACACTTTAATTCTAAGCTAGTTAGAATTATATTTCTTATCTAGACTAGCACTATTAATAGAACGTCTTTTTAAGCTTATTTATAATACTTTAGTCTTATTAATTAGTACTTAAAAAAGAAAACTTAGAAATTAAAATAAAGAATTTATTAAAGGTAAATAAGTATTTATAAATAGTTTTCTAAGTATTACTATAGTTAAGTAGATAATATATATAATAGTTATATATAATTATTCTTAAGCTATAGATAGAAAGTTATATTAACTAGTTTCTAAATGTTTAGATACTTAATATAGCGTTATATTAAGACAAATAGATAATAAATATAGCTAGTTCTATTAGTAGTATATCTATTACGCTATACTGTTTTAGTTATTACTTCTTATAGTCTAAAGAAATTTCTTAAGTTAATACTAAAATTTATTTAATTAGTTAAGTAAATATGCTACTCTAGTAATCTTTACTAGAATAACTAAGTTACTATAGTAATATATACTAAACTACTATAGTAATATATACTAAGTTAATATTAAATCTATTTAATACTAGAAAAACCTAGCTTAAAGTAATTTAATATCTTTTAGTACTTTTAAATATAATATTACTAAAAAGATAATACTAAGTTAGACTTAAAGTACTTAGAAATATATATAGTCTAAGATATAAAAGAATATTAGCTAATAAAAAATAAAGTTATTTAACTAATAGTTACTAGAATAGGAAAAGCTAAAGTTCTTAAAGTTTATTAGTAAACTAATAATTCTATAGAATAAGTAAGTCTAAAAAGAATAAGGTTTATTACTAGTATATAAGAAAATAGATTTCTAGAGTCTAATATTCTTATAGTTTCTTATAGTGTATATAGAAGTACTTTTGTATAAATAAAATATAGCTTTGTTAGACTTATATAATAGCTTTAGCTAATTACTTAATATATATTATAGTTTTCTTTTAACTAAAGAAAGCTTTATAAAATAGATAACTATAAAAATTACTTATCTTTAAGTTCTTTTAATTCTTAAGCTTAATTTTTACATAATAGCTAATATTTTAAACTAAGATTTTAGAATTCTACTAAGTTAAAAGTTTTAGTATATTTAGAAAGTTATAGATAATAAGTTATAAGTCTATTATAGCTAATAGGTCTAACTACTTTATATAGTAATTAAGTAGTATAACAAAATAAATCTTTTATAAGAAGAACACTAAAAGTTTTATTTTAAAAAAAAGATAAACTATTATAGTAGCTAATTAAAAGGTTAGAATTTATATATTCTAGAGACTAATATAAAGAAGCTTAAGTAAACTATTTAATAAATCTAGAAGAAAAATATTTAATAGATTAAATTAAAGAGAAAATGTTTAGGTAGAGCTAATAGTAAGATAGCTAAGATTTGTTAGAAATTGATAAATTTAGCTAGACTATCTATTAGTAATCTACTAACTCTAGAGTTAAAATATTAGCTTTTAATAAGAAAAATATATCTTTTAGTAAATTTTTCTACTACTAAAATTTTCTTATTATTATAATTAGTGTCTACTATAGAAAGCTTATTTCTTTCTAAAGCTCTATAAAAGATATATTAAAATATTATTATAATAGTGTTATAGCTTACTTATCTCTATCTTTAAATCTACGTTTAGATATTCTAGGAAATTCTCTATTATTTTTATATTTCTACTAAGATTTTAGTATTAACATTTAAATACTTTATTTATGTAAAGATTATAATAACTTAGTTATTATTATCTTTTTATTATTATTAAGCTTTGTTAAGATTGCACTTATTATAATTTCTTAACAAATTAGAAAAATTCCTAGTAAATCTAATTGCTTACGTAATTAAGATTTTAGTAGCTAGTTTTAATCTACTATACTAGGAGATTCTAAAACACCTCTATTTGTCTTAGCCTAGTTAATATTAGAGTTATTACGTAATTTAATAACTCTTATCTTCTTATCTCTCTTTCTGCAATTGCTAAAAGATCTAGTAATAAACTAATTATTAGTCTATGCAATATAATACATAGACTAATATAATTAGTACTAGTCTAGATTATAAATCTAGAAGATAAGAAAGATTTAATAGACTTAGATTATAAATCTAGGAATTAATAGAAATTAAGTAGATTTAATTATAAATCTTTATCTCTAGGCAGAAATAGGTAGATATTTACATAATTATTCTAGTAGCTATTTTCTATAAAAGAAATAGCAATTCTCTATAGTTATTCTTTACCTAGTAACAATATTATTACCTTTTACTTATTATTACTTTGCAATTACTTTATTGCAAATCTTTATTAGTTATACTATTTATTATAGTATTTAACTACTTTGTTCTAACAAAGCTATATTCTATTATTAGAGAATAGTTATTGTTACCTCTCTATTCTTTACAAATTAGAATTAGAAGCTACTAATAATAATAGCTTAGATTCTAATTCTAATAATAATTCTAGTAATTCTACTAGTAATAATAACTCTATTATTATATTTAATAATAATAAAGTTAAAGCTCTATAATTAGATAATAAGTTTAAATCTAGAAAACTAGATAGTTTTCTAATTAAAAAAGAAATAAATACTAGATATTCTAGTTCTTATACTTCTAAGCAAAACAGCGTAGTAGAAATAATTAATAAAGTATTACTTAATAAAGTAAGAGCTTTATTAATTAATAGTAATCTACCTAAGAATTTATAGAGAGAAACTATATTAACTACTACTTATTTATATAATAGAACTTCTAATAGTTCTATTAATTTTAAA